>NC_080720.1:19018351-20418351 GCF_019097595.1 Hemibagrus wyckioides | reverse complement strand
TATGTAAGGAATGCGGAGGCAGAGAGAGAGAGGCAGAGGCATATGCGGGTGTGTCAGTAGGGGGAGGGGAGGAGGGGGAAGCATATGGCTGGGAAGGGCTAACACAGTACATGTGTCTCTTGCTTTCTCTCGCAGCTTCTTTCTGTGTCCCTCCTCTGCTCAGAACTTCACTGCTTGACTTTTATGGTCAGAGAGAGCGAGAACGAGAGAGAGAGAGTGATCTAGAGAGATAGAAAAAAAGGAGAGAGACTGAGAGTGAGAGAAAAAGGGTGACAGGAAATGTAGGAGTGTTGAAATGACATGATATTTATATCACACACAATATGCACCACACTCTATAGTTTTGGTAAGAAACTGTGCAGTACAGTACAGTAAAATTTCAGTTCATGTATATTGTTAATTATTGCAAATGATTTGACATTTAAAAGTAGGGAAAAATCGTTATTTATTCTGTATTCCCACATGTTACTACAGTACTGTTAGCATATAATAGCATAGCCTAGCGCTAGTAGAAAGCATTATCTGCTTATGTTTGGTTATTTTGCTTCTTTTTTTTTTAAGTCATAGGAACGATCTATAAATTCATCATAGCACATTTAATTGCAGAAGGATTGCTAGTTGTATTAGTCTTTTTCTGATTTATAGTAATTACCTAAAATTACATGCCTGCAATTTGTAATAAAAGTGCAATACAATTAATTCTTGTGGTTTTATGTTAGTGCTATGATTTGCTTGTAAGTAAGGCTTCCCGCAGTGCCTTTTCCTGACAATGACGGAACATGAGTTATAGAATTGGACAGACCCAGGTGTTAGACCACTAGCAGATCCACGGTTTCCAATTTCCTCCTGCACTCTATAATCCCTGTGCATGCAGAAATAGCCACTCTCAATGCTATATGCAACAGGGGGGAAAATAAAGACTGCATGGCTGTCTTCAGGATTTTTTTTTTGTGGCCAGCAGCATACAAGCTCTGTGCACATGCCTACACAGCCTGTTGCTCTCTGTATATGCAAACACACACATGCACATAGGCTTATTCATGTACACAAAAACACAGACATACATCGATCTGCCATAATATTAAAATCACCTGTCTAATATTATGTAGACCCCCCTTGTTCCACTAAATCACATAAAATCCTGTAAGTGACCTGCAAGAGGTGGGGCCTCCATGGATCAGACTTGTTTTTCCAGCACATCCCACAGATGTTTGATCAGATTGAGATCTAGAGAACTGGGAGGCCAAGTCAACACCGTGAACTCTTTAGTTTAGGTAGGTGGGACAATCCACAAAATAACATGTATGCCAGAACCCAATGTTTACCAGCAGAACATTGTTCATAGCGTCACACTGCCTCTGCCGGTTTGCCTTTTTCCCCATAGTGCTTCCTGGTGCTATTCCTAGCACCTGGTAAGCAACGCACACATATCTAGATGTCCACATGATGTAAAAGATGTGATTTATCAGGCCAAGCAACCTTCTCTTTCTCCATGGTCCAGTTTGGATGTTCCTGTGCCTGACATTAGGTCATATTTATGTCATATTTAGTAAATAAACAACAAATTTAATATAGGGAGATGGCTTGTAAATGAATATTATGCATTTTATGTTATCTGGGTGCAGGTTTTTCTTTTGCAACCGATCGTTATACTTTTGATCAGCCTTCTGGTTAGTGTATTATGAAGATTTTGAAAGTGTCCCAGAGTAGATGTGGCTAATGCTTAATGTTAAACACAACTTATCTATGGCCAGTTTGACTTTATTTATTTTCTATTTGTGGTAAGTCACCTCATTAGTGCTTCAGGGCTTCCTGAGTGTGTGTGCATCTGTGTGACTGAAAGAGTGAGTGTGTTTGATAAAGGTGTGTTGAACTTACACTTTCTTTGAGTGCCATCTTGTGGTGAAGGAAAGAATGAAAGGATAAGGTCACTTGTCACATTGTTGTTCCTCTGTCTCCACAGGCCGTAATGAACTTATTGCCCGGTACATTAAGCTGAGGACTGGAAAAACCCGCACAAGGAAACAGGTACTTCATTTCCCTCCCAACCCCCAGAACTAACTCACTCCTAATTTTATAGTGTTGTATAAATAAATACAATCTGAACCATGAGGTACATTTCTTTAACTTATTAGTTTATTATTTATTTAAAAGTATTCATTTTGTTTAAATATATTTAAAAAAAAAAATATTTATTTAATGAAGCCCTGTATTATTTGTAAAGATGTGTACTCACCTTTTTTGCACCTTTTCTGTAATTTATGATTGTGGTAGGTCCTACATTGTGTTTGTGTGTTCATTTATCTGTGTCAAAATGTGTCTGCATGGGTGTGTTTTAAAAGCATTTTACACTCCCTTAGGTCTCTAGTCACATACAGGTGTTAGCACGGAAGAAAGTCCGCGAGTTCCAAGCGGGTATAAAGGTAGGTGTCTCCTGCTAGCCCTCAGGGCTAGCATGCAAACAGCAGTCTCTTTCCTCTTTGGTTATGGCTTCTCTCTTCTCTCTCTTTCCCTCTTCTCTCTCTCTCTCTCTTTTTCCTCTTGCCCCCTCTATCGCTTTTCTATTCTGCAGGTTTCTAGCCATTTGCAGGTTCTTGCCCGGAGAAAATCTCGCGAAATACAGTCAAAGCTGAAGGTATGCGCTTTCTTGCGGGTGGGACGGGGCTTTGCAGCATTTGGCTTCGCACTAACAAATCGGAGACAGCGTTACCTTATGGAATCGTGTATTCCATTGTGCCATTGGATGACCAAACCCTAAAGAAGAGCCCAGTGAAGGTCCTCTTAAAACAAAGGCTGCCTGTCTTTTATGGACGTTGGAGTGGAGTTCAGTACTCAGCACTCTCTTGCTTTGAAGCAGTTAAGGCTAAAAGTGCATGACGGCTCCATGCTCTCTGCCTGTAGTCTTTCCTGAGGCTCCCTGTTTCTTTACCCTTTAACCCTTGCCCTCCTTTCACCCAGAGCCCCTATGTCCATCCAACCCTTGCCCTCCTTTCACCCTGACCACTTACACCCTGAATTCTCGCAGCACAATCCAGACAGATTTATTAAAATATCTCTGTTATCAGTTCACCAGCTAAAGAAAGTATACATTCTATGTGCGTTGTATTGTTGTGTTATTAGAATTCATTCAGTAAATCCTGAATGAGGTGTGCTTCTTTGGTTTCCGCTGGTAAGGTAGGCCTGACTCCAGATTACGCAGGAGGTTGTGTGATTCCTTGGGGATACATAATAGCTTGTTTGTAAGCTCTCCAGCTAAATGGATCGACACTTTTAGCTGCTGTAAAAGTGATCGCCTTTATCTGACTTTATACTAATTGTGTTGCTTATTAATCCATTTTTCTTCCAAAGTACATTATCTCCTTAAATTGTTCTTGTATTGTATTCTTAATCATTTTTAAATGACATTTAAGCATTTAGAGCATAATGAGAGCCTGGTTTCTTACAAGTAGTTCAAATGATTTGTTTGTTTCTGTCTTTGGGCTGGGAAATAGACTTTTTGCAGACATCTCTCACATATTATTAGAATCACATCTAATCATATCTGAGAGAGAAGTAATCCTTAATCACAGCGAAAGAACAGACTAAACCTAACTCCTCTGGATATTGTACTAACGGTCTCTCTTTTCTTTGATTCAGGCCATGAACTTGGTAAGTTGGATTTGGATATTTGTGCATTTTCTTGGCTTTATCACATGCTGCACAGCACTGCTAATGCCCAGCACTGCCCCTCTGCTCTCCACAGCCTCGCCCTTCTAAACGCATTGTTTCTATAAGCTTTGATGTGTCTTTATAAAACCTGGACATTGTGTCTCTATGCATTGCCTGCTTCAGCTTATTTTTGTCTCATGACTTGTTTGCTTATAGTGATGCATACAATTTGTGTGGAATAAATGGAAATTTAGACATTGACACCAACTGTCAGGGATTTGCTATATGAATGCTGATCTGGAAAATAGCAAGAGACGCTAAACATGTATACACCAGTTTGGATTTCTGTATTCGATTGTATATTTTGTAAACAAAGAGCAGATGTTCTTGTCGAAAATGCTTGCATGCCTCGAATGTGTCCTGATTTGAACTAGCTGCGAAGACAAACTGGCAGGAGAAATATAATTGGTTTGTTAAACCAATTATTGGTGCTGGACCTGGCTGTTGTGTTGGACTCAGTATTGTATTGTATCACAGAGTGTGCTCAGGACTTGACCTGATGATCACTTTTCTTAACTGCTTCTGCCTGTCGCCTCTTTCTGCTATTAGGGAAATCCAGAGGAGCACTATATACAAATCAGTCTAAATTATGAAGTTAATAGCACATTGACCTGTGTGTAAACCATATATCCTCTTTGTATGTGTATATGTGTGTGTAAATATACACACCCATACCATTCACTTTATTACACACACATGTTCAATTTTAGTTTTAACAAAATTGTGATATTTTCTGTGCTCTCTGATTGTTTCTCTCTGGCATTCTTGCTGAAACTGTCTGCATTTGTTCATGTTTCTGATGTTTTTACTTCATGGGTTATGGACAATAAACAAACTGTACAATTGTTCTAAGCCCTACATCATAAGATTTATTTTTATTTCACTGAATATCCAATTGTGGTGTGTGGAATACTAGTCTGACTGGTGTCTTCTGTTCATTCTCAGGATCAAGCATCCAAAGACAAGGCTCTTCAGAATATGGCGTCGCTGTCCTCTGCCCAGATAGTGTCTCCAAATTTGATCAAGAGCCAGCTTCCTCCACTGCCCCAGCCACCATATGCACCTCCCCCTCGGGTCAGTAGTGCTAATTTGGCTCCAGGCCGTAGATCACATACACACTGACTGTCTATGTACTACTTTTAAAATTTTTGTTTTTGTCATTCTGCGTTCTTTTTCCATTTTTTAAAATCCTGCTTTTTACAGTTTTGGCCGACTCCAATCCCAGGACAACCTGGACCCTCTCAGGAGTGAGTTTCATTTTTAAAAAAATCTATGTGTAGTTAATCTGCAGGTCACTTTAGCATAAAAATAACTTATGCATAGCTCATTCACAACAAAATAGGTTTAATATGAGCTAGATGATGCTGTGAAATGCAACACAACATAAGAAATTATCAGTAGTTAAATAAGTATGCTATAACAATCCAGACATTTAAAATAACACTATTCTCTAACATTACAACATTATTATTTTTACAGCATCAAGCCTTTTGCACATACCTACACAAACTTACCCGGAACAGTTCCACCTCCCATATCAGGTAGACTTTTTGCTACAGAACAGTAGACTTGGTGTGTGCATGTTGTGTTTGTCTCGTGTTTCACTGGTTTCTGTATTCCAGCATACGAGCCATTGGCACCCCCTCTGCCCCCAGCTGCCACCGCCGTGCCTGTGTGGCAGGACCGCACCATCGCCTCCTCGAAACTGCGCATGCTTGAGTACTCTGCCTTCATGGAGGTTCCCAGAGACCAGGACACTGTGAGTGACTATACACTCTATATAAGGGTGTTTTGTGAAAGGTGGCCTTGCGAAAGGTAGTCAGCTGGGTTAGGAAAATTGGCTCTATTACAGTAATAAACTTTTATGTTTTTTAAAGATATGCAATAATTTATTTGAGTAAGAAATGTATTGTCGGCTTGTGGTGTTGTATACGACCAGTCAGATTTGATACTTTGGTTTCCTTTTTACAGTATAGCAAACATCTGTTTGTGCACATCGGTCAGACCAACCCATCATACAGCGATCCTCTGCTAGAGGCAGTGGACATACGCCAGATCTACGACAAATTCCCAGAGAAGAAGGGAGGGCTGAAAGAGCTGTATGAAAAGGGCCCACAAAATGCTTTTTTCCTGGTCAAATTCTGGGTAGGTATATTTCAGTAGTTAGTATGCTGAAGATGATTATCAGGACTAGTCTTATAAAAATAAGGGTAACCCAATAACCCGAGACCTTCATCTGTTTTGCTTTTGTGATTTAGGCGGATCTGAATAGCAATGATATGCAGGACGGGCCTGGATCTTTCTACGGCGTCAGCAGCCAGTACTGCAGCACTGAGAATATGACCATCACTGTCTCCACAAAAGTCTGCTCATTTGGAAAGCAGGTGGTAGAGAAAGTAGAGGTGTGTGTTTTTTTCCCTCTATCTTCATCTCGGAAAAACAAAATAGTTTTATTAGCATATAAGCCACTATAGTATGTTTATCACAAAATACAGTAGATAATGATATGGAATATTAAATTGGTTGGTTTGCTCCATCAGGTGGCGATGGGTCACTGTGCTAAAAAAAACTGAAACGGCCCTGCCTTTTTGCAGCGTTTTCACTTTACACATAAATGCTGTTTTTCTTTTTCCCTAGACAGACATGTGAATATAATTGTTATACCTAAGTTACAAAGTGTATAAATGATAGATCGTGTTTTCTTTTATATGCATTTGATTAAAAGACGGAGTATGCAAGAGTGGAAGGCGGAAAATGTGTGTACAGAATCCACCGCTCGCCCATGTGCGAATACATGATCAACTTCATCCACAAGCTCAAACACCTGCCTGAGAAGTACATGATGAACAGCGTTTTGGAGAACTTCACCATTTTACAGGTTAGACAACACAAGTCCAGTAACTAATGTATTCCTACACAGATTTGTATACATATTTATCATGTATTTACGTATATGTTTGTAATACAGATATAACCATTTATTGAGATTCTTTGTCACATACTGGTAATTTTATGTTTTTGTATGTTTCAGACTGATTGAGTTCATGATTTTATTTCCTTTCCAGGTGGTGACTAACAGGGAAACACAGGAAACTCTGCTTTGCATAGCATTTGTATTCGAAGTGTCAACAAGTGAACATGGGGCACAGTACCACGTCTATCGCCTTATTAAAGACTAGCCACTCTGCCCAAACGGGTTTTGCCAATGGACATTCTGTCTTTTTGTCCAGACGTCAGAGCAATACACCAGCATGTAGCCAAGAGCGGAAGCATTTCTCATTTCCGTACTGATCGGAGTTGGATGGAGGCTCGAATAGAGAGCCACGCACAAATATAAATTAGAAATGAGTTATTGCTCTGTTAAAGGACAGTGTTTTTTATACATATTTAAATGCCTTAAAAACAAAGTGGGTCTCACAGGTTTTATTTGCGTACAAATTCTAAATGTTTTTTTGCCCTTTCTGTTTTACTGAGGGACTATGAATGTTGAACATGTTGGCAGGAAGGTAAGGTTTTGGCATTGGAAGACAATGTGTGTCCTTTGATGCACAGTGCATAATAGAAGTAAAGACAAGGCCTAATAAAATATATTTTGTTCACTAGGACAGGTCTGATAAATGGATACTGCTACTGTTTTCCTTACATGGGAACATATTGAGCAATCAATTGAACATTGTCCCAAAGTAGCAAGAGCTAAACCCTTTTGGATTGGTTTAAGTAAAGGACAAACAGTTTGATATATAGCGTGCAATGTTAATACATAACACCTTTTTTCCTGCCCGTATAGAGAGTGATATGTACATTGACCTGTCCTCGATCTGGAAAGGAGGTGTCAGAAACAAGAAGGTTTACACACCCACTATACAAGTCAGTGAAAATTACAAGTGCCTCTGTCCAAAGAACTCAGTGTGGGTGACATTCTGAAGTGCCTTTTGACTACCTCTTGACATAAAACACTAGCAAATATTTGTATTGATTTGATACTAGAGCATGGTTAAGCATTTAAGACTTTTAATCAAATATCACTTCAGTTCTTTGTTCAGTTTGTTTATTTGCTACTTGTAACAAGTACAGTGAAGCATGAGTACACATTCAGTTGGCCTTGTTACAAATGGATATTGGCACATTGTATTAAAGAGGGGTTAACTAAATAGAGAAGTTCAGTGTCGGCATGTGGATGTGATTTGCGTTAAATTATATTCCTACACAAAGAAGATTGCTTATCTTTGGCTGCCTATGAGTAACTTTGTGATGGTAGTGATACTATACCCCTGATTCAGATTTTTTTGTTTTTGACAATTGAAGGTCTTGCCTTTTGTTATTGTGTTCTCTGGTGCTCTTGGATCCTTAGAGGAGATTCAGCCTTGTATGAGATTGATTTCTCCTACATAAGACCTTGTGCCATACACATAATTTGAGTTAATATTTCAGTCAATGGAGAATAGTGGGGATTCCTCAATTGCAAAAATTCCTAAAATGCAAACTGCTAAATGTATTTTAATTAGAAATTATTTTTTAAATTAAAAAACAAGTGTTAAGTGGTTTCGTCTTTGCCCTGTCATTCCCCTTAGTTTACTTAGAGGCAATTTGCAGTACAAATTTTGTTCCTTATGAATAGATATATCAATACCCAGAAAACATCAATACCCAGTTTAAAATGAACTGACACAAAATGTTTACTGTTTGTCTCCCGGCATAACATAGTACTTTCACTGCTACAGGAGAGAGGGGAAAACGATCAAATATACAGTTGCAGGCTTTTCTTGCTCTGACAGTATTTGTTGATTCATTGAATTCCTTGTGAAGGGTTTTGCATAAGCTTTAATTGAATTTTCTGAAGATTGAACTAATGATTTCCAAAAGAAAAATGTCCAGAAATCCATTCATCGATACTATTCATGTTAAACGGTACTTCATGGTATATGGACAGTGACAGGCTTAAGCTGTCTTAAGCTATTATTGGATTGGTACAGCCTTAGCATATAAATGGTGGTGTCTGTGAACTTGATGACAGCTTCCTCATTTGTACTTTTTTTTTTTTTTTTTTTTACAGGCTCCTGTTTTTTATTATTATTATTATTATTAATTATTAATTTTATGTTTGCTCTTTGACTTTCAGTTAATGCAGTTTGCATCAATTGAAAATTGTGTGTTACTGTTGAGATTTTATATAATAATCTAAACGGTGTTGGAGTTTTCTTTTTTCCCCTCAATACCCAGTAACGGTTTCACTGTGACCTTGGTTACCAAATGTGCATTGAAGTCATTTATGTTATATACAATGTGAGGGTTTTGTACAATATTATCTAAAACAAAAATACCAATACAGCAATACCAATAAAATGTCTTGGCTCCCCTTGGGACATTTGTGTGATGAAATGCTGACTTGATAAACCTGTATTTTCTTACTCTTGTCTCTGCTGTAGCATCAAATTTATCTATTTATGCAACAATAAAATGATAAAAGATATTTAAATAAAGCGCTAAATGTTAGCTAACTGGACAAATATTAACCTGTCATACTATAAAGGCTCTAGGAGATTCTGGTTGGCTGCTTGCTTAAAAATCACAGAAGAATATATAATTATACAGTTTTAGTTAACCTTTTACAGAACATTTGGTGTTTCTATTTGACTGTTTGACTGACTCCTGTCATTCTGAACCTTGTTGAACGGTAGATTACATTGTGACTGTGATTCTACAATTAAATAGAAGACTGCCAGGACTGTTTCCTTTTGGAACTAGTAAAGTTTTCTTGCTCGTTTCAAATACTCACAGCAAAGTGTGTAACCTGTAAAAGATCCCTCAGCACATCACATTTTGTCCCATTTTGTCAATTACAAATTCTGTTCCTTTTTGAGGTGAAAATATGTAACATTTTCCTGTATATTTTAATGCAAATCTATAATCTATAAATATTTTTTTTAAAAATTTGTCAATCTCTAGTCAGCTAGGAATCTACCTGTGCAATATTTCTTGTGCAACTGGCTACCCCACATCCCCAAAGTATAATTGCTCCACTCTAGTGCTTAATAGTGGGCAAGGTGTTATTGTTTTTACTTTATTTTCCGCAATGCCTCAATAAGACAAGAACTTTATTAATACGGAAGGAAATTCTTAAATGAATATTTAGTTTTGTTTTGCATACATCAGATGTTCACTTTGATAAGGTCACAGGTAAAAATTTCCTTCTGATGATTCTTCCATTCAGATCATGTTTGTGCAACCAATACTGCAGAACAGAACTGTGCACCACTACTCTTCCTCGTCATCTTCCTGTAGGTCCTTAGTGTCATGTTTTTTCCCCCCTTTGTCTTTCTGGCTAGCATATGTGCAGTTCTTCTTGATTTTCCACATCTTGCCTTGACTTCCACAGTTCCCTGTAACTTAATTTCTTAATGACATTTTGTACAGGAGGAATTGTGAGCTATAAGTACTTTGATATTTTAGTAGCCCTCCCAAAGCTTTGTAGACATCAATTAGCTTCATTTCCAGATTTTTTTTTATTGCCATGTGACGCCTGACTAGATTGGTTTGAAAAACAGGAAGCATGTGTTAGCGTTCTCCCTCCTGTGGTGCTAGCTGTCATATGATAGAGGAGAGCTGGCTGGTGGGTGGGAATTGGTCAAGGCTAAAAAATGGAGAACAAAAAAATGGAGGGAGAGGGGGAACAGTAGATTTACATTTGCAAAAGAATGTTTTTTTAATTGTTTGCTATAGAAGTAGTGTTTAGTCAGTAGTCCTCAATTATCTTCATTTTCTTCTTGATAGCGCTTTCCACTGAGTGTATTATGCTTCCCTGTGACGCATGACTAGCAGTTTAAAAAAGATGTGTTTGGCAGCTTTACATGTCTCAAAGAAAGCATGTGTTAGCTTTCTCCCTCCTGTGGTGGTAGCTGTCAAATGATCGAGGAGAGCTGGCTGGCTGGTGGGTGGGAATTGGCCAAGACTAACACAGGGAGAGCAATCAGTGGGGAAAAAGAACTATACATTAACATTTGCAAAAGAATGTTTTTTATCCCCAGTGGTTTGCTATAGCAGTTGTGTTTACTTCCTTTCACTTCAAAAATCAGTAAAATGGGTTATTGGGCCACTGGTTTTGTTTTAGGAATTTAGCTTTTGTTGTGTAGCTAACTGGATCATACAAACTCAAACTCAAACAAAGGCACATATTTAGATAAAACTCATTTTTGCTGTGTCAGAAATGGACTAGAATTGAATTAGATTCTTTTCTCTCCCGTAACACCCCTAATATATTTATATACAACATTTAAATATGTGAATTTAGCACTTAAAAACAATTGAGAACAACATTAACTGGCTAATCTACATAGTTAGTGTCATAGGCAGCATGTGGATGAAGGATTCCTTCCATGAAATGTGGGAACTTCAGTGAAGCCCAGAGCAAAAAGGAAAGGAAACATCAACATTTGGTGTAAACCGGTGGAAAAGGGCATTTTCTTATGAGATACTGAAGTCAAGTGGAACTGCCAAGATCAAGTGTGAGCCACACCTAACTTATCCATTCATCAATGTGGGGCATTGGATATGCATCAAACTTCAGTCTGGTGGATGTCGGTAATGAAGTGGTAAGGAATCCATGATGGTTTGGGTCAGGAATGAAGAGATAGCCTTTATTTGTCACATATACATTACAGCACAGTGAAATTCTTTCTTCGCATATCCCATCCTTGGAGGTTGGGGTCAGAGCGCAGGGTCAGCCATGATACAGCGCCCCTGGAGCAGAGAGGGTTAAGGGCCTTGCTCAAGGGCCCAATGGTGGCAGCTTGGTGGGGCTGGGGCTTGAACCCCTGATCTTCCTGTCAACGACCCAGAGCCTTAACCACTTGAGCCGCCACCACCACCAGTAGGCAGGCTTATGGTTTCTTTATTTTTACGGCTTTCTATTTTCCTTTGCTTTTTTAGAGATTTTATCTGACACTTTATCTTGCACACACAAACAACTCTATCCTGCTCAGCTTTCTCTCCTGTGCCTGGCATCCCTCTCCTCTTTTCTTTGCTGTTGCTCACTAAAACACAAAACACTTTATGCACAGGTGTGGGATCTATAGCACTCAATTGTCCCAACTCTCCCCTCCATTCACAACCCGGCACCTGACCACAACCCTGTTTCCACACATGTAAACATTTGTAGAAATTTGGGTGATTCCGACAGTGAGCATGGTCTACATGACAGCACACCAAAACAGCTGAGTCGTACCCCATGTCTCACAATTTCTTTGAAATTGGTGCTTTTCTATAAGGTTCTTGGTGCATTAAAGCCAGACAGTACTCTTCTGCAGTCCCATCCTGTAGTCCTCTGTAGTGCTGGGGATGTCATCACTGCCCCTTGCAGTCATTGAAAGATATGCATGCAAAGAGTGCATCATGGGATCCAACAGCTTCCCCCGCTGAAAGTAAGAGGCAGAGAACTACCAGTCAACTATAGTTCTGTGTGATCACTCTGAAAAGAGCATTGCTTAATATTATAGACTTAATTTATTGCTGAAATTAACTGAAACTGTTTCTCAAAGCAAAACCTTAACTTTAGCTTTTCTGGATTTGACTGTCCTAAACCCTAAACCAAAAACCGAGGCTCTGAAAATAAAATTCTTGTGACCAGGCCCATGTTGCATAAGAACAATGATTTGTCAGCAAAAATATGACTCAGATGCGAGTACCTCCACGAGAATTCAGACCCAAATGCAGGGATAATAGGCAGACAGGGGTTTTATTAGTAAAATAACTAAACAGACACAGGAAACACTAAAGATAAAACTAAGGCAACAAAAATACAGAAATACAAATGAGAACTGAAAACACGAAACAGAGTATAAAAAGCAAAACAGAAACGAGGCAGAAATCATGAGGCATAAACTGGGTTACAAGAGGCAAGGACTCAGAAAACAACAAACACAAGACAGCAGGTATATATGGGGAAGTATTTAGCGAAACATAAGGAACAGGTGTGCAGAGGCGGGAACAGGATAAAGGATCAGGTGGGGCAAAGACACATGCAAACACAAAAATGAAAACAAAAGCATATGGCACAAGACATATTAACATAGAAACAAACTCCCTCTGGTGTTCTAGCAAGGAAGAGTTAAAGCCTATAATAATAATAATAATAATAATAATAATAATAATAATAATAACAACAACAACAACAACAACAATAATAATAATAGTAATAATAATAATAACAAAAAAATTCTATGCTTTCAAAATGGTGGCTATTATTTTGACATGTAATGCAGGTACTATCTGAAGTCACCCTGCCCTCATGTCCCTCTGTAATACTTCATTTCCCACTTTTCATATCCCCTTGTATTTTAGAAGTAAGATATCTCGTATACTCCTCTTCTTAAAGTTCTTATTATGAATAGCCATCAAGCATTTTAATAACATTAGAATTACATATATTTACAATACATAAACTTTATAATTAATATTATTATTTTGTTTATCTTGATATATTTATTATTTTGTTTATCTTGATATATTATTGATGTGAGACACACTTATGCTGTGTCTCATACTGGTTAGAAAAGAAAAATTCCCCTCCTTTCAATATATGTCACACCAAAAGTAGGCCCTACACCTGTTTTGATCACTTTCACCTATCCACATGCTAAGACAACCTATGATGGCAACTCTGTCATTTCGTGTAAAATAAACCAGTGAAAGAGCCACTAGCTAGCTAGCTATGGTAAACTGTCTATAGAGCTATTTAAAAACTAATACATTTCCCACAGGAGTGATGGGGAGGAGAGCACTCCATCTGACAACTGTACCTCACTGTACTTCTTCATGTTTAGCATCCTTTTCTGTTACTGTATACATTTTGCCATCTTGCCATTTCACTGAGTTAAAGTTATCCAGCTAACTAACATATTCTCTTGCCTTCTGGCAAGGCTTTCCACAAGATTTAGGAGTGTGTTTATGGGAATTTTTGACCATTTCGCTAGAAGCACATTTGTGAGTTCAGGCACTCGTCATGATGGCACTGACGAGAAGGTCTGGCTGGCAGTCTCCACTCTAATTCATCCCAAAGGTGTTCTATCAGGCTGAGGTCAAGTCTCTGTGATGTTCCTCCACACCAAACTCGCTCATCCATGTCTTTATGGACCTTGCTTTGTGCACTGGTGTGCAGTCATGTTGGAACAGGAAGGAGCCATCACCAAACTTTTCACACAAAGTTGGGAGCATGAACTTGTCCAAAATGTCTTGGCATGCTGAAGCATTAAGAGTTCCTTTCACTGGAACTAAGGGGCCAAGCCCAACCCCTGAAAAACAACCCCTGAATTCAGGGATTTGGAGGTGTGTCCCAAAACTTTTAGCAATATAGTGTATATTTATAACTGATTACAGGAACAATGTAAAACTGTAAGGCACGAGGACTAATGGGTAATTAAAATATAAATACATAATAAATTTTCATGTAAAAGATCAGAAAGAAAGACATGTTGTGGAGACAGAGCTCCAAGGCATGAATTTAAATACAGCTATTATATTCCTATATTATCAAGTATTCAAACATCAGTTGGTTTCATTATAGCCTCAAAAACACACTGATGAAGGAAGTTTCTTGTGTTTTCCTAGAAACTTGTGTACTTCTCTGATATTTTACCAACATTACCATTATTACTGAAATACACTGCAGTTACTTCCTATATAGAGTTGAGACCTAGTTTCTATAGACCTAGATTAAATATAGTTGATTCTAGGTTTTTCACAACTCCATATATTTTATGTTACTGGACATTTTGTCAAGTTGGTTACGGCATCTACTTTGAGGACAGCAGAGGACACATTGGTGATGTTATCCAGAGACTATTTTACATCTTTTTTGGCAGTGTGATCACACTAGAAAACTCAAATTCCAAATTTCATATATAAGAACTTTGAGCTATGTTTTAAAGATATTTAGTTTGGGTCGTTCATTTTTGAGAATCGATATGAAGGTGCATTTTTTTTCTCTGTAACTTTTCCATAATTATTTTATTAGCAAAATATTTTATCCACAAATGTAAGGTATTAAAATCCCTCCCCCTTCTCTCACTCTCATAAAGCTATTATAATTTATATTTACTTTTTGTCCTCTTCCCGTAACAGAAAAGCTTCCAAAACTTTATTTATTTATTTATTTATTTATTTATTTATTTATTTATTTATTTACTTGCTTACTTTTTTTTAGTTTATTTATTTGTCTGTTCGTTTGTTTTGTTTATTGTCACAGAATGCTGTGGAGGTTTTGTCTATACCTGTACCCCTGGCTTATTTTTTTTTTCTTGGTTCCTATGTCATGTTAATAAAATAGTAAGTAAGTAAGTAAGTAAGTAAATAAATAAATGACGTGAAAATGAGTGATGTAAAAATAAACAAACTAACCCCGCCCCCTGCGTCGACGTCACCCAGACCCGGAAACGGCAGGGTAATGAATCGGAGTCTGTTATTCGGCTGACAGCTCCATTACTCTGCCGAAACTCCACCATCTAATGTGCAACACATCATTGCGGATCCATTTTTTTCAGCGCACCTTTTTTTCCAACGTGAAATCGCTAACGTGTGAATTAAAGGTAATCGCAAGCTATCAATCTTACCTTTGAGCTTTAACTAGTTTAAAAAAAATTTTATTAGCTTGCTAGCTTTAGCCACCCTGTAAATAAATACTCTGTTGGAATAGTCATTGCTGGAGGTGCATGGCACTTTTGTCAGCTTACTTTCCACGTAGTTTTATCATTTTCACTTCTCATCCTGCCTACATATTTATTGACCGGTTTTTCTGTATGCATTTACTGACACGCATCTAAATGAACTGAACACTTACTGTAGTGAAGGTTTGTTAGAAGGCAGTAGAGAGAAGTTTCCTGTGTAATATAAATTAGGCAAGCGTTTCCGTAAACAACCCTGCTGAACCTTCTACCGGCTTACCTTAAGCTTTCTCTGTATAAATATTGTTTATTAAGTATTAGTGGGTTATTACTGATGTAAAAAATATGCAAATAGTCACGAAATGATCACACTGTTAAATGATTAATATGAATATATACTACTACTACTAATAATAATAATAATAATAATAATAATAATAATAATAATAATAATTCACAGGTTAATCTTTTGTTTTAATGTACAACCAAGTGTTTTGTTTCCTGGAGATATTGTCAATTCCATTTCATAGCTTAAAGTTTAAGAAAAACACTCTTGGACCTCATTGTTCACATTGTTTTTACTCTTTAAATAGCTCAGAATCATATCTGCAAGCTTTCAGGTTTTTAGAAACGTGATGTGACTAAGCACCATCTTATTATTGCTGACCTTTTTCTTTCTCTGCTGACACACTTTTAGTGCAGAGGTGATCCCACTTCTTTCACAATCCCGTGACAGCAGTCATGCCTATAAGACTACGTATCTTCTCTCTCAACTGCTGGTGAGCACACATTCAAATATACCTTACATTGCTGCTTTCAGTGGTAGACAGGAAAAGTCTTAAAGTAATCTCAACTAAGCTGCTTAAGGACAACAACAAAAAAAAAATGACTGAAGGGAATTTAACCAGCCCCAACTTTTTGTCTCCTAATCTGACTACTTCTAGGGTAACCGCTGAATAATTTAGTCAAAGGCACTATCAAGTTTATCACAGTTTGTACTATGCTAGAAGGAGAGGTATGGTGTTTTTTTATAAAACACAATGTACCATAAAATCTTATCCTGTCCAGTCATGTTGCTTCCTTGTTGCTTTAGTCTAGTCTAGTCTTTAATTTTGGCTTGTCGTGCAGATATGGAAAATATTTAATGACAGCAATGTGGTTTAATGTTTTAAGTGTCAGTATGTCTGTGTTTGTGGTTTTAGGGGAATCCGCTACCTTAGTAAGCACCGTCCTGAGCGGTATGTCATGATTGGAGATCTGCTAAGCAAGGAACAGCATGATGTAGCATTACTGCAGGAGGTAAGATAAACACACACACACACACACACACAAGCACACACACACACATCCTCATTGGCAGCAGAAAAATTAAAAGTTGAAAAGTGCATCAGGACTAATTTCCTTTCAGACCTAAAAGAAAACAAACCCTGAAACATTTACTCACAATTGAACAGGAACAAAGACACAAAGATAAAAAGCGTGTCTTGTTATGTAAGCCATTATGAAACATATTGCAATTATTATTTTTATGATGCAATTTCCAAGTTTCAATACAGCAAATGGGATCCTGCAGGACCCAATATTTGCATTATCATTGGAGATCACATGACAATTCCATAGCTATCTATGGCCAGGACTTCCAGAGAGCAAAACTGACCGTGCTGTCTGGGAGTGAGGGATTGCATTACTCTCTCCCTTGTCAATCACTGCAACACTAGCCAGTTGTGGGTGTCTGTGAGGTTATGAATATGTAAGAGGGTAGATATCACTTTCCTCAGGATGTCTTCAGCTACCATGTGATGTAGCATGATGTAGCAGAAGTCCAAAAAGATGCAGCAGCTGGCTTCATGCATGTTGGTGGAAGAAAGAAAAAGGATAAAGGAAGATGCATTTATTGTCATGTACACTATATTGCCAAAAGTATTCGCTCACCCATCCAAATAATCAGAATCAGGTGTTCCAATCACTTCCATGGCCACAGGTGTATAAAATCAAGCACCTAGGCATGCAGACTGTTTTTACAAACATTTGTGAAAGAATGGGTCGCTCTCAGGAGCTCAGTGAATTCCAGCGTGGAACTGTGATAGGATGCCACCTGTGCAACAAATCCAGTCGTGAAATTTCCTCGCTCCTAAATATTCCACAGTCAACTGTCAGCTGTATTATAAGAACGTGGAAGTGTTTGGGAACGACAGCAACTCGTAAACTGACGGAGCGGGGTCAGCGGATGCTGAGGCGCATAGTGCGAAGAGGTCGCCAACTTTCTGCAGAGTCAATCGCTACAGACCTCCAAACCTCCACCTTCATGTGGCCTTCAGATTAGCTCAAGAACAGTGCGCAGAGAGCTTCATGGAATGGGTTTCCATGGCCGAGCAGCTGCATCCAAGCCATACATCACCAAGTGCAATGCAAAGCGTCGGATGCAGTGGTGTAAAGCACGCCGCCACTGGACTCTAGAGCAGTGGAGACGCGTTCTCTGGAGTGACGAATCGCGCTTCTCCATCTGGCAATCTGATGGACGAGTCTGGGTTTGGCGGTTGCCAGGAGAACGGTACTTGTCTGACTGCATTGTGCCAAGTGTAAAGTTTGGTGGAGGGGGGATTATGGTGTGGGGTTGTTTTTCAGGAGCTGGGCTTGGCCCCTTGGTTCCAGTGAAAGGAACTCTGAGTGCTTCAGCATACCAAGACATTTTGGACAATTCCATGCTCCCAACTTGGAACAGTTTGGAGCTGGCCCCTTCCTCTTCCAACATGACTGTGCACCAGTGCACAAAGCAAGGTCCATAAAGACATGGATGACAGAGTCTGGTGTGGATGAACTTGACTGGCCTGCACAGAGTCCTGACCTCAACCCGATAGAACACCTTTGGGATGAATTAGAGCGGAGACTGAGAGCCAGGCCTTCTCGTCCAACATCAGTGTGTGACCTCACAAATGCGCTTCTGGAAGAATGGTCAAAAATTCCCATAAACACACTCCTAAACCTTGTGGACAGCCTTCCCAGAAGAGTTGAAGCTGTTATAGCTGCAAAGGGTGGACCAACGTCATATTGAACCCTATGGATTAGGAATGGGATGTCACTTAAGTTCATATGCGAGTCAAGGCAAGTGAGCGAATACTTTTGGAAATATAGTGTATATCACAGTGAAATGCTTTTCTTCGCATATCCCAGCTTGTTAGAAAGTTGGAGTCAGAGACCAGGGTCAGCCATGCTACAGTGGCTCTGAAGCAGAGAGAGATTTGCTCAAAGGCACTACAGTGGCAGTGTTGGGTCTTGAACCCATCAGTGAGGCATTTGGATGTTTATGCCTCTTTTCACTGCAGCTGTTGTTAGCACTCAGAATGGGCCTCGTTTATAAATTTTTTTAGCAAAGCTTTTTATAAATGATTTTCTAAGCCAAACCAAACAAAAAATCTTCTGCCAAATTATTTTTTCAGAATGAAACTGATTTTCCACATGTTCGCATACATATGTTGATGTTCTATAAAATCTATAAAGCCTGATATCCACAGTGTGGTATGAAGTAAATCTTCCGTCAGCCATTGGTGTTTGACAGACCAATATGTCCATCATTTACATGACAACATTTTGTTTGTCATAATTGAATGAATTAATTGAATTTTATTTGTCCTAGTTTATGGGTTTGTGTTAGCTCACTTTATTTTTGTATTCAGTAGTTAAAGCCAGTAATATAACACGAATGGGTTTCACCAAATCTTCACGAAGGTACACTTAGTCCCTGACCTAGTGAACTAGCATGAGGGTGTGTTATTTAATTGAGACTTCTGTACTGTTATTTGATAAGCGCTTCTGTAAGTCTCTCTGGATAAGGATGTCTGAAAAATTCTGTAAAATTAATAAGCACCTCAACTGTATAATCCATAATTAAAATTGCAAATAATTAAAAGTTAATCAGGTCAGTAGATGTGAGTGTTCGGGATTTTCATGAATAAAATTTAATGAATCACCCAGCATTGTTTTTTAACTGTAGCCTTTTCCAGTAGTGTTGCATATATCGAATGTCTGAGTAGTAGGTAGCATGGTAAGTTAGCTTCCTAAAACACCTCATCCACATTAAATAGCTATTAATATGAACATTATTAATAATATCAATAATATTATTCAGCCCAATGATAAGACTGCTGCTCAATTTGCATGATATTTCTGTTGGTTTGAAAAAGGTGGATAATCTATTAAATGGAAGAATTTCCAAATCTAACTAACATGGTCAGGTTTAAAAACTGGTTCAGTCTATATTTGGAACATGCTTCATTGGGACTGATGTAAAAAGATGATTTAAAAGCTGAACAAACATTCATAACTATCATTCTGAGTTAACCCATAATACGCCTTAAGCTTCAGTGTTATGGTAACATGAACACAGTGTTTGGAGTACACATAGTGTGCAGATAATTTCCTGAGCTTAGAGCAGCCTTCATGTAATTCTAAATCAGTAATGAGAGATTTGATTTGATTAATTTAGCTTATAGCAATTTTTGTGTGCAAACATAGATAATGTTGAAATGTCAGGCTGATTTCTATCAACATGAACTTAAAGATCATTTATTATAAAATGTTCTTGTAGTTGCACTGTCATGTGCTTGGGTGCACAATAACATTTCCTTTAACATCTGTACTGTGCCAATAGTAATGCTGCTCTTTACAACAATGTACTAAGTCTTTCAAGGAAAGTCATTAAAGACCATGTGTCTTGTCCTTATCCATGTCTATGTGCCAATAGGTGGAAAGATGGTGGATTTTATTTCTGTATGGTTCCACACTGTAGTGCAGTTATACTTATTAAAGGTTGTGAACCTCCTGCATCTGTCTTTACACAGCAACAAAGTATTATTGACACACTGTAATACTAAAAAGACTTTGTTTCTGACATGGTTAGATTAATCAGACTGTCAATATGCTGGTTAGACTTTTAATACTTTATGCAGGTCTCAAGCAGCATATACTCAATAATACATAATGCATTGTTTGTTAGCATACAAGCCTGCCAAAGTGTTACAGAATATCACTTAGGAGGACTGTTATTCATTTCCTGTTTTCTATACTGATTTAATCATATTTATATGTGCAGATGAAGTTGTTTCATACTGAGGCATTCTGCTGTGCTACATTTTCTTTTTTTTGGTACACGATAACCACTTTGCTATGATACATGATTATTGGTTAGAATATTGCTGACCAAGTTCATCTGTTTCAAAGGATGTGGTGTAGTCATGTTATTCATGAGAAATAAAGATAAAGCAAAAAAAAAATTTTAGTTTGCAATTTGCTTCTTCTACTCCTGGTCTGTGGTATAGGTTTGGAGTGAAAAAGACTTCCACTTTTTGAAAACGAAGCTTGGCAGCACACATCCTTATTCCCATTATTATAAGAGGTAAGCTCCAAGCGTTGCATTTATGTATTTATAATTAGTTTACTATTGTAAGTTGTTTAAGAGGTAATATTATTTCATGAATAGTCTTACTGATTTACACCTATATGCATTATATTAACCTGGCCATCCTTAAAATTCTTTTAAAGAAGAGATTCATTTTGATGAGAAATCAGGAAGAAAACTTTGGAATTAATATATTATATTAATAAATGAACCTCTACTCCTCAGTGGATTTTTTGGAAGTGGACTGGCGGTCTTTTCCAGGCATAGAATCCATGATGTCTTTCTCTACAAATACTCCTTAAATGGTTATCCCTACATGGTGAGTACATTCAGACTGTTTTCTTTCAAAAGACAAACACCACTTTGGCAGATACTTTGGATTCGACTGCTGCTGTTAGACCAAAGCATTAATTTAAGCAGTGGATTCTTAAGTTACTTTTCTATAAAAGCATGGTCCTGACAGTAGTTCCACCTGCAAGGCAAATCTAATGTTTATATTAAAAGACTGTTAAAACATATTCTGGCGTCTATAGTAACAGCTCATTCAAACTTTATAACAGAGCAAAAAACATAAATTATATGTTGAAGCTTCATTCAAAGAGCTGTTTAATGTGTTAGCACTTTGTAAAAATAGGTAAAGATGAAATGTATTCCAAATTACTATTCTGTAAGTGGAATGAAAGAGTTTGGGATGTGATTTTATTTGTAAATAATCACCTTTGTGCTGGTCACGCAACCCTGTCATTGATTATCTTCCTTTGATTGCATGCCCCAGTGTGTTTTATTCCTTACATAAAGCCAGATTGTAAATTGTCTAGCTGGATGTATGAGTGACTGTCAAAGAGTCATCTTTTCTGTTTCAGGCCCACCATGGAGACTGGTTTGGGGGTAAAGCTGTTGGGAAATTATTGCTGGATATCGGTGGGTTGATGGTGCATATCTACATCACTCATGTAAGTCCAAAATATAGCCTGTTTTCTTAATTGTGTAAGTCCTGTATTATAGTGCTGTCTCTTTTCCCCAACAGCTACATGCTGAGTATTCCAGAGAGCAAGATTCCTATCTCCCTCACAGAGTAGTGCAGGCCTGGGAACTCCAAAACTTTATACGGTATTAAACCACTCTCTGTTTTTAGATCAGGGCTGTCAAACTCATTTAAGTTTACAGGCCACATTACACTAAGTGAAATGTCAAGTGGGCCAGACAGAAAAAAGCCAGTTTAGTAGGCAGTTTAACATCAAGAAGGTATGTTCTGAAAGCACTAGTAGCACAAAACAGACATGCAAGTCATTACAAATAAACAAAAATGTTACGAATTACAGTTACGAAAAGTATTCATTGGGATTATGTTATAAATCTACATAAAATAACCCATGAACCCATAAAGTCAATGCAATTTGCAAAAATATTTACTAATAAGAAAATGTACAAGTTGTGATTACATAATTATTTACTTTCATTTTTGAAAAAACACTTTTGGTTGTTTTTGAGAGAGTCATAATTACAGCATCAAGTTTTCTGCCTGCAGACATTTATTTTGCCCCCTAGTGTAGTAACAGAGATTAGCTCTTTATTTCTAGCCATTCCATGCAATGCTGTCCACACAGCAATTTTATTTCAGAGCATGGGTTCTAAATTCATTTGGAGGCCTGATTAAAACCTTTATTAGGCTTGTTCCTGTTTGTGGGCCATATATTTGTCCATGGCAGAATAACATACACATACGCATTCACACACTGATTCACACTTCGGGGCAATTTAGCATTGCTAGTCCATCTATCTACATGCTTTGGACAGTGAGAGTAAACTAGGGATGTTGGAGGAAACCCACACAGGGAGAACATGTTTAGTTCTAAACAAAACAAATACGTAATTCTGTTCATACATAGGACCCTAAATTGAGAGGCAATACCAGAGCTGTAGCACAACTATATTGTCTTTAGCTGTGTGCTCTGTTCTGTTCATGGGAAAATGATTAGAAGCTGATGTTCACACACATGCTTCCATCACTATAGGGTTAAACACCACTTTTACTGAAATAAAAGCACATTCTTCTTTTAAAACAAACCTTGCAAAAGAGGGTATATTTGTCTGCATTTCCTCCCGCTCAGACACACATGTGCTGGGGCAGATGTGGTGATATTAGGAGGGGATTTGAACATGCATCCTGATGACCTTGGTGTAAGATTGCTGCGAAGCTACACTGGACTCCGTGACTGCTTCATTGAGACAGCTAGTTTTGAAGTGAGTACATAAACAATACTCAGACCCTCCAGTATATGATAGTTGATGTATTGTCATGGCCAGGCAGAGTGTCTTACTGTGGCTGTGTGTCAGGTGTTAAGAGTAAAATTTACACATTGTATATTTTATATTATATATTTTGTATATTTTTCAGGGATGTGAACAGGGATTCACCCATATAACAGACAACCCCTTCACAAATACTCATGAACTTATTCCATTTGGAGGAGGAATCCGTATCGACTACATCTTATTCAAGGTGAATGTGCTTGATTTTACTGTTGGACAGATCACAATTATAATTGACAGGACGCATCATAATTACACCTATATTCAATTGCTCTTTTTATTTAGGTACACCCACTATACAGGTGTACCCACAACACTGACACTAACACAAATTAGTGAATTAGTGAGTCTTGTGCTGGCACGAGTGTTTCAAACACAACTATAATTAAAAAGTGAAAGCACTGACATATGGCATGCTTGATAAATTAAAAAGACTGCAGATAAAATTGAGGCATACATAATAAGCCTACAACTGAGTGTGTTATTATATGAAAGCGAAATGAACCTATGTAAGGCCAGAATGAATACTCCTTCTGTTTTAAACTTCAGTATAAAGTGGTACATATTTGCATACTTCCATACTTTGAATACTTTGTACAGTATTTGCATGAATAATAAAATGTTTACTAACAAAGAAAATTCAAAATAGCAATTGTATTTTATTAACAGGGATCAGGGAGAGTGGAGGTGAGCTGTGAATCTCTGTCCACTACTAAGGGCTCTGTTCCTGGGTATGACTTCCCGTACTCAGACCATGAAGCTCTCAGCACTGAGCTGCTGCTTTGCCCCTTGAAAGATGAGAAGGGAGAAAAAGACTGCAATGCAGGTAATGAAACATAACTTTAGAAATGTTTTTTTTTTTTCCCTAACAGATCCTCCTTAGTCATCCTGTCAAATGCTTTCTCTGTTTCCCCTATTGTTTATTAGTTAGTCTTTCTGAGCTGATAAACACTGTGACCGAGGCTCGTACGGAGGTGAAGGTGGGCCTGCATTGTGCTGAGCGCATGCGCTACACAGCTGCACGCACAGGGTTTATGGGCCTAGCCTTGCTACTGCTGGAGATAGCCATAGCTGCTGTGCCAGTATTCTCCCTTGGAGCTGAACAGCCTTTCCCCAAAGCTTCCTTCTACCTTCTGGGGGCACTGTGCTTCGCCATCCTTCTCTCTGCTGTCTTCCTGTACATTTTTTACACCATGGAGGTGAAGTCCCTGCAAGGCACAGAAGACCAGATGAGGCTTGCAGTAGGCAGCCTGCAAGAACGTCTGAAGGAGCTGCCTAAGGTTATAGATGAGGACAATTCTCAAAGGGAGCCTGACACTGTAGAACCGGAAGACTGAACAACCAAGATTCATGATTCAATATGTGAACACAGCTGAACCACTTAACTAAATTTGTTGGATATTTCCCACCTGTGCGCACAAGGTTAAGCTGAAACACACTCCGGAGCATTATGATTGAATCTGCCTAGTTTTGGATGGTAACAAAACTGAGTGATGAACCTCATTCTCTCTATGACCCCAATCACACCTTGTTTTAACATGCATCCTGTGTGATCAGATTGAAAGTGGGCTGCACTAAGTAGATGTGTGAACTCAAACCACATTCGATGGTGGTCTGAGACACATGTGACCACATCACTTTTGCACTTTCCTTGGAAAGCAGTGAATGATCGTTTAATCGACAGTGTTTTCACCTTGCCATTGATTATTGCCCTTGCCAGAAATCATGTAATCATTGCAAGACTTTTCAGAAATCATGCTGAATGGTAGAGCCCTCTTGTACTAGTCTAATGGATAAAGATTAGAGATGCAAGTACCTGCTTTTCATAGTTTCTTTCTTCATGTCATCTCATGTCCATTTAAGTTTTGTTTGGACCACCAAATGTTTGAAACAGCCGATAAAGGTGCATGAAATATTGTTTGTGAGACATTTCTCCCTGAAAATAAACAAGAAAAAAAAAACAATAATCATAATAAATGTCAGCAAATGGCCAGCAGAAATAATTTATGTAATCACAAAGGATCACTGAAGAGGTGTTCAAAATGGCAGGTGTGAGTAAGCGGCTATTTCATCTCAGCTGTCCACTTGTAATTGGATTACACAGGACACATGTTAATGTCAGGTGTGAAAGGGGCATATCTCTCATTAGCTAGTTTGCTTACCTGAGTAGGCTGAAGATTCTTCACAAGAGGGAGCTATTAGCACCACAGGCAAAAAAAAAAGCTTGTGAGTGTCAATTCTTATTAATAATACTATGTGTTCTTGTTCCAAGTGATGAGATTGCAGTCCAGCATATATGGACGTTTGTCTCAGGAATTTGATTGGACCAATTATCTTACTTAGTCACAAATGGAAAACAATCATCAAGAATATCACTGAAAGAACATAGTAACCAAATCGTATGAAATAACATTGCATAAGCAAACATATACCACAGCCCTGCTGAATTCTCCATTCTGACTGGTCAGAATGTGTTGCTTAAAATGTAATATCAGCATCACATCTCTTAACCTTGTTGTTGATTATTTTCCTTTAAAAGCACACCTAATCATGTTTTATCCCTTACACTTCCATGTGACATTAGAAAAATGGACCAGTTACTCCTCTTATTTAATGATTTTTCAGCTTATTTCTTGTAGCCATTAAGGTGTATATGCTTTTTACATGGGCATTATGCTTTTTTATAGATCTTACTCACAAGACATTTGATTTATCAGGCCCTTTGGAAATTTTCTTCTTTTTTTAATTAACAGACTGATTTCAATCCAGGAAAAGTGATTCCGATAACCACTAATTTATTTTACATTCATTTAATGTCCTCTTTCTATTCAATGGTTCCTGATTATCACAAATGATGTTTACACAAACTTTAATAAATAAAAAATACACATTTGTATTTTTGTCTTATAATAGCATCTCCACATAACTCAGTACTGTAATCATTCACTCTTGTTTAACCACACATATTGATATTTACTGTATACATACACATTATTAATGCTGAATGCAGCTGAAGGTTTTTCAATATTTGACCAAGAACACCCACCACAAGTCAGTTTCATGTATCCATGTTTGTATACCTCATACATCTCAGTACACGTATAATGTTGTCTGCTCTCTATAAACCCTATATGTTACATTTTACTCACTTGTCCATGATTTCAGTTGTTTCAACAGATGCAGTTTTTTAGATGAAATAAATTATTCTTGTTAAAATGCAAAACTGATATTTGTCTTAAATACATGTATGATTGATTTGAACTTGTATACAGTATATAAAAGCTGATCTCTGCCCAGCTCACAAAAACATGCATGGTGCCCTGTGATGGACTGGGATATCATCCAGGAAGTCTTCCTGGAATAATCTCTGGATTCATAGTCACACTGACCAGTACAAAGTAGTTACTTGTTAGTGACTGAATGCAGTTAAACACTTACACCACAAGGGTGCAGTCCTAGTATTCAGAATGCTTTTGGTTCAACCCGAAATGTAAACTAATTTTAAGACGGAAAAAAGATATTGATTAACCCTACATATGTGGGACTGGCTTCTCAAGGCCTCATACTGAATAGTCTAATGGCTATAAAAATGATTTAAATCGTGTGCTATGGGCTTCACAGACACCAGATCTCAACCTAAATAAACACCAATGATAGATTTTAGACAATTGTTTTTAGACAGCACTTTCCATCACTAGCAATAAAATACCAAAAGGAGTATCTTTTGGAAATATTGTGTTCATGCCCCAAGTACAGATCAAGATTCTTGTAGTTACACGACGGGTGCATTTTAAACTGTTCTTCTGGGCTTGGGGTGTCCAAAACTTTACTAAGACTAGTTCTAATTCCATTCATTTGTCACCCGGCTATATGTATATAAGCATTAATAAGGCCCAATTGTGTCTAAATTAGTAGTAATATCTTCTTTCCCACGCTTTATCACGGAGTCGGCTCTCAGATTTCCTTATTCTGCTGAATGTGTCATGAGCATGTTCTAACATGGAGACTGTTTCGCTAATGCGCCATTAGCTCATGGGACCACGCCCGTGCGCACGTCCTGAGCCGCACCCTACAGCAGAGTATTAGAACACAGTCCGCCGTGCTGCTATTGTTGCGGCGCACTATTGAGTGGTGTAGTGTACTGTTTTGGACACGGCCCTGGCCCTGCCCATGGGTGCGGCGGAACTTTCTGGATGTTTATTACTGGGATTTCCTTCTCTTTAACCAAGCCCAGGCCTGTCTAGTGAGAAACGTACTGCCCTGGCATCAGCACAAAATAAGCTCTCTTGTATTCAAAATAAAAGCAGTTCACCAGTCTCCTACTGCTGGGCATTTGTAACACCTTCTCAATGAAAGTGACCCTTCACCAAGAAGTGAATCACTTATTCACATCTTTATTTCTAAAAAAAAGAAAATATTTCTCTTTCGCCCCTGATTACCCCTGTGCCCCACAGGGGGTTGTTTTATTGTATGATGCTTAGCTGCTAAAAAAAATCCGTTAAATCGGTTAGATTTGAAAGTGGTGGAGTTGCTCTGACTGGCTGAGAGTCGGAGGGAGGGTGTGAAGCCTACAGGGAGGGAACAGGTAAGCTTCAGGCTACCTTAGTCAGTCAGGAGGGAGCATCGGGGACGTAGGATCACACACCTATTTGACGCAGTTCTCGTTTGCTTCATTCTCGGCGACAGACCAGTGTCCAAAATGACACGGGAACCCCTGAGATCGGCTTTATCTATCGGGGAGATCGGGGAGACGTCGCTGGCGCTTCCTTCAGACGGTGATTCTCACTCGGGCCAGCGGCGCGTGATGGAGCAAGTGAGCACTATAAGGAAGAGCAAGAGCAAGTACAACACCAGAGGATCAGCAGGAACACTGTCCCCCACCAGTAAGTCCATTATCCCAGCCACGCCGAATGACCACTAGTTCTAAGTGTTTGCATACTATCACTACTTATATGCTATAACTAGTTATATACTCTTTGTTTGTTTGTTTTTTTTTGTTTTTGTTTTTTTACCAAAATGCTGCACCAAAAAAACACACAGTGCGCCCTCTGAATCTCTATACAACAGTGACAACGTCAACATTATCTAGTTGTGTTCAGAAACGATTTGTTCTGATGTCCGTACAGCAGCAGAAGAGAGTCCGGAACAAGCGCTAAGCTCAGTGTAAGTGCGCAGGTCGGCGACGCAGAGCTATAGTCATTAGCGGTGTCTCTACTAACGACTCGCACGCGCTGTTTTACTGTAAAGTAAAATCAATTAAATGTGAAAGTGAACACTATCAGCTGCTCAACACAACAATAATACATTATTATAAGCTGTACATAAATCGAAATATTAGAATAATGTCAAATAAATTTTGGCTGATACGTAAAGACGACGTTTGACGTTTGTAGAGTTGCTTAATCTATAACTCCTGTTTAATACTTTATAACTACAGTCTATAACTATAACCCCAGTATATAACTCTATAACCCCAGTATATAACATCTAGGATTAATGTTGCATTCAGCCTTCCTAGGTGGAAACGAACTAAACCATTAGACTTCAGAAGAAATTAGCATTATATTTGTAGATAATGTGTGTCCATTCAATCTTTTTGCATATTAATTGGTCATCTTATTTCTGTTAAATATATTTCTATTTCTGCAAATACTATCGGCCGTGCTAATATATTTCTGCTACTATTTCTACAAGTTTCCGTATGCAAGGGTATACAATTTTAGAAATTGTTAATCTAATTCTTAATTATTCATTCTTACATAAAACGTGTAAAGTACAACATAATACAGAGTTTCCAGAGAAAATTTTCCCCATCCTCTGTAAATCTAGATAATTTAGATAATGATTTCTAAACTGTATACACTTATACATGTCCAAAAAAAAAAAATTAAATAAATAAATAAATAAATAAATAAATAAAATAAAGCAGTTGCATTGCGTTTGTTTGTGTTTATTGACCGCAAACTACTGCAGCAATACTTCATATCACATTGGTGAACATACTAATTGTGTAATGTCAGTAATTCTGTGTTAAATCAAACAAAAAGTTAACAATGTACTGCCGTGCTTTATTATTCAACATAAATATCTAATTATTTGCATGAAATGTACTGTGCCCCACCTGTTAAAAAGGTCATTTTCCTCCGCCATTTTAAAGGGCATTGTCCCGCATGAGCTCAAGCACCCGTGTTGAGTTCATGTTTGTGTAAGGGGACCTTTGTAGTGCATAATAATTTTCTGGCAAATTAGTGATTATTCATCTCTAGCCAGTCACGCTCCAATGTAATAAGTCAGGCTGCATCAAAACAGTATTTCAGGTTTATACCCATAATTTTATTATTTAACTTTTTGAAACGTGACTTTACACAACTTCACCACTGCAATCTTCTTTCTTATTAGGCCCCAAGAGTGACAGTGTGTTTTATGAAAGCAAGTTCCCCTATTCTAATCAAAATGGATTGGACTTTTTGCAAGAGAGCACCTTCACAAATGGACATTCAAAAATGGTAAGCTTCATCTCTGTACTTAATAAATACACTTCATGCTATTTATTTTGTTAATTAAAGGATAATGAACGCATACCTTAACAAAAGGTCAGGTATATGTAAAAGTAAAGAGCTAAGCTTGCGATTTAGTGTGCAAGACTGAGCATATACAGAACTTTTTTGCACACACATTCATTTGGATATATTACTGCCACATACAGAGAAACTCTCATTTCATTTCCACTAATGCTAACGTAACAGTTCGTAACATATTGTAAAACTTTATTGTACTAGTTTAGGTTGTATGTAGGTTCGAAAAATTGAGCTACCGAGGGGGTAGGGGACAGGCAAAATACTAGTGTTTGTAATAACATGAGGTTAATTAAATGTAAGGAAAATGTTACATTTTTAGATAAACTCTTAAAATGAATAAAGAAAGAGAAGAGTAAAGAAAAAAAAATAAAGAACTAGAATTTATTGAAAATAATGCATTTGAACCTTTTGGAAATAATATTTTTATTTTTGTAGGCTAAATGACGGTCCTAACCAAAATCTAAAAAGCACATTTGAGCCCAATCAACACCTTGTAGGTCTGAGGATGATTACTTTCAGATTTTATGAATTATATTAGTTATATTAAGTGACAATGAATTATATTGAGTTATATTAAGTGAATTTACTTACCAGGAAAGCCATGTAACCAAGTTCATTAAATTTATTCACAGTAAGCTCACATTCATTCTTAATTGTATGCCTACTATGCTGAAAACGGCTCTGTTAGTGTTTCTTTCTTGTCACATTCGTGAATTATGTTAAATGATTCAAGCCAACGATATATTTGCGATTTAAATTTTGACTAATATTGAGCAATGCACATCCCTGTATATTATTGTCACTCGTTTGATTGTGAAATGTTTTCAATGTTTAGCTATTTACGTCTTCCCTCTCACTCTTTGACTGTAAGAAGTGAAGTACACTAGGCCTCTGTGATCAGTAAAGCCTGCCTTTTTTTGTTTGATTGTTCATTTCAAACTTTTTGACACTGACACACGGTGTTAGATTAGTAAGATAGGTCAGATGAGAAACCTGATTTTCTTGGCATGCACTATCTTTGCATCACAGTAGAGTTTTTATTAGGCAATTATTTCACAATTTTTAATTACATACATCTTGGAAAAAATATAGAGGCAGAGAACTTGGTTGACTTCACTGGTGGATACGGACATGCTAATGCGATAATGCTGTGCTAACGTATAGTTTACAGTAAAATTCAATTCAATCTGAAATATTTTAAGTGAGTTCTTTTTTGGTTTTTGAGAAAGCAATATTGCAAAAAGTTGAGAGTTAAAAACTTGAATAAAAATAGAATAACAATATAAATATATTTATGGCAACATTTAAGCAATAAATGCGGTTTGTTAACATGACTTTTTGTAACATTCTGTCTGAATGTGATGATTAGTGAAAGGAGATCATGAAATGCAAACAAGTGAATTAAGTGACTTGAATTAAGAGATTTTGGCTACAGGCCTCAGGTTGTAAAATCAAAATTTTATTTTGAGTGTTTTTTGTTTTTTATACCTCATCCCTTTTGCACATTTAGAGAAACAGCATTTGATGCATTGTGTGAATATGACCTTTATTATATTATTATCCGGTGTTCTACAGCTTTGTGTGTATATGTGTTGGGTGTGTGTCAAAAAAAGGCTTAACAGTCTGTCACGAAAACTACTGATGATGGATTAGCTTCTGGTTTTGTGTTATGACGGCGATTGAGTGTGAACATAGTTGTTGCTTATCTGAGGTCATCCTCAGTGCATTAGTTGACGGAGGAGAGTCAGAAAAGATGAGACTGGAGTGAAGCCTTCAGAAATCACTCATTAGTCTGTGGTGGGAGGGTTGTCTGATCTTGTCTTTTATGAGAATTCCCATAAATTATATTCAGGAAACAGAAGTTGACAAAAGCTAATCTGGTAGAATATATAAAGCTGTGGACATTTGTAGAAAGAAAGAATAATTAGAGTGTAAGTATATATAAACCCCTCACATGTTTTTGTTTGTGATCAAAATGCAGTTATTTGCGTTGAGCTCCTGGCTGGTTGTATTGTGCTGCAAAAACTGATATATGCAAAAGAACTCTCACCCTTTGAGAACCTCAATCAGTGGATTATTATTATTATTAATAATAATGATAACAACAATTCTTTGTAGATTTCATAATGTTGCATGAGGCCAATTTACTACCACACCTCACGTTAATCATATAACCAGTAAGCCTTACAGACTGTTCTGTTGCTGACAGATTTCCATGAATAATGAATCAAGTATTCTTTTTTATTAGATTTAACTTTCATAATAAAATATATACTTTATTGTAGCTTGTGAAGAATCATCATTTTTACCAATACATTGTATGTAATTGTATGCATTTGCTCACACATTGTAACACTGCATATTCACACGTTCTTGTCCTCTTGTCTGATCATCTCCAGAGGAGGAGTATTTTTATATTGCTATCTTATCCTCTTCATATTCTTGCAGATTTTGGTGAAAAATATTTTTTTCCATGTGTCTACACAGTGCAGGTCTTGGTTAACCGCATTCATGTTTCTTGCCTGTTTATTTTCCAGAGGCAACAGAAGCAGGGCATAATGCAAAGGAGCGTCAGCACCAGGTCAGCCAACTATCACAGGATTCAAAATAACAGCATGCTACCAAACAGCCTTCCTGCTGTAATCCAATCCAGTACCTATCCTGACATCTTTGCCAATCAAGGGGGCATCAGTAGTACCACCACACGCTGGAGCCAGAATTTAAGGCATTCAAAAACCCTGGACAGGAGTCTGAGCCAACCTCCACTTACCAGCCCTGTACCAATGAAAGTGAACAACAGCTTTCAGAGCCCTAGCAATCAATTCATTGGCAGTAATACCATCAACAGGCGACCTCCGTCTGCCCACTCAAACTCTGAGCCCAAGCTCTCAGTGCCAAGCAGGAGCAAGGGTGAGATGAACGGGTGAGTTAGAAGATCTGATGTCCATCATTAGGTTGCTCCCATTTTAGTAATTTCTGGCATAAAGTATTTAAAGGTCAAATGAGTGACTAAAGATTTCTCTGGTGTTGATTATCAGAATGAATGGAGAAGCAAACATGTCTAATATCGCAGTATTAGATGCGGTAACATGGATCATGCATGGCGATGAAAGGTATAAGCTGCTTGGAGCCTCCTTTATTCAGCATAGCACATACACAGATGACAAGGCCAAAGAAGAGGTGAGTCAAGAACATTTCAACCAAGTCCATATTTGTCTGTAACAGATGTAATGTACAGAAGTGGCTGAATGTCAGTTCAACATTTCAGCCTGTAGCCTTACTGGAGCAGTGTGTGGTCAGATACTGGTTACAATTTATACTTTGTGGAGCTTATTTCTGATGCAGCACTGAACATGTTTTTGTGATCACAGTGGTAAGGCATGTTTATAAAAATCAGATATTTGCATATTATACTCACCAAACCAGTGAATCCAAACATTAAAGTAAATACTGAATGTGAGTGCAACTCCCATATAATAGGAAGTACTATGGAACGATAGCATATCACTTTAATCTGCAAACCACGCATCCCTAGTAGCCTGTCTGAGGAGTTAATAGCTGATAGCATTACACAGTTTTCACCATCTGAATGGCATATACCCTCTCTCTTAGGTAAGGGGGCTAAAAGGCATTGCTGCTTTGGTGGGCTTGCTTAAAAACCCAAACCCTGACATCCAGATGACAGCGGCCTCTGCCTTGCGTAATCTCGTCTTTAAAAATTCAGCCAACAAGGAGGAGGTGCGGCGCTCAGGAGGGTTGACCGAGGCTTTGCAGCTACTCCAAAACACTAACTCAGCTGAAACTCAGAAACACATAACAGGTAAGCATCTGCACACACGCGGTCTTAGAGAGCCACAAATCTAGGATGTTGTGCATTGTGGCTTGGTTTAACACACTATTAAATAATGGAATATAACCTAAGAGTCTTTATTTAAGATTAAGCTGAGACTTTTTCCTTCACCAATGAATAAAAATACTACCCTCATAAGTCTACGGTGCTTATTAGGTTCGTAGTAGGTACCAATCTTAAAACATCCATCAGTGACTCAACATTGAGTCACTTGACAGTGAATTAAACATTGTTTAATGCTGTCAGGCCTTTCATCAACAACAGTCCAGACTTGTGGTTGTTTTTTCTGGTGAATAATATTTAATTAGATACCCTAATTTTATCTTAAATTTTTAAAATGCAAACAAACAAATAAATCTTTCAGTATTTAAAAGCTAATCTGTTTAAAGCATAATAACCCACTGCATAAGGAAATGTACCTTTGAAATATAATCTACATTCTCTGTGAAGTGTCTGAACTACAAGTCTAGTTAAGGTTGTAAGTTATCTGCATTATTCTTGAGCACATTTGGTGCAGATCGTAAACCTGCCCTGGTTTATTTTTCCTTAAATATAAAATTTACCAGATAGTAGACAAGAACCATACATTATTTTTCATTATTTTACATTATATGTCAAACCAGGTCTTCTGTGGAACCTGTCTTCAGAGGAAAGCATTCAACCTGAACTGCTACGACAGGCTCTGCCGGTCCTCACAGGGACAGTGCTGCAGCCGAACGCAGACATCTCGGCCATCGGGTCTGATGTTGAATCTCGCACTGAGAGCTTTTGCAATGCCACAGCATGTCTACGGTGAGCAGAACCCATAGTTCTTAGTTTTCTTGAAAGTGGAATTGTAGGCAAATTGTTAAGAGGATCATAGTGGATGATTTACATTCATTCGTCTGTTTTTATTAACTGGATTAATTTCTTGACTAATATTTATATCATCACACTGTTGACAAGTTATAGGTGTCACCATGTTTATACCTTTTTATGTTGTATTATATATTGTTATACAGGTTTTTTAAAAGGGTATCATGCAAAACAGAATAGAAAAATAACAAGCGTAGCTTAACAATTACTACAGTTAATACAGAAAATAATTTATTAAACATCCAGTGTTTTAAAAAACAGTTCTGACAGAGTCTGTATTTGCCGACATGTTATTTAAATTGTGATTTATTTAAATTTAGTCTAGGAGAAGACAATGAAAGCAATTAGTTTTTGCAATAAAGAAAAAAAGACATGTACTAGCTGGCACTCTAAATATCTTCCAAATAAGTAATTTTTGATAGGTCAAACTGTATATTAAAATTTCTTCAATTAGAGATGTACATGTTTTCCAAAAAAAACGGATTAAATAGGAAGGTATGCATATGCGATTGGTACTTAAACATATGTTGGATCTGTCTGGTAAATATATCTCTATTTAAACCAAATTGCCCTTACAATTCTTGTGAAATTGTCTTTTTTTTATTATTATTAATTTTAAGATTTTAAGTAATTTGCGTTACAGGGTTAAACAGACACTTTACAAAAGAATAACATAAATAATTAGCACCTGATTTTAGTGGCAAAGAGCGTAAAAATTTCTACAGAATCACATGTTGTTGTTGTTTTTTTATTTAAGCAACCAGTGCTGAATAAAATGGGGAAGAAACAGAACAGCGGAGATACACATTTCATTTGCTATATTGAAAAAAAAAAAAATTGCTTGATTATAGTTGTGAATGCGCAGCTAAATTTCATCTGCGTTTATCTGTGTTTTTTCCGTGGCATTTAATTGTAGACTCTGTGACACTTGATATAGGCAAAAACCTTGAACCTGTCTTCTGCTCTTGTGAGACCAGAAATGAGTCTGGCATGTCTTAGATATTATCATAATTATGAGACTAAGCATGAGTCATTACACACATTTTTAAAACTGAGGGAAATTCCTTATCATGTTTTACATCCTGGGGCTGTACTGAGGGTGTAGCTGCAGTACTTTTACACCAGCCATATCATTTACCGATACGAAAAAGGCCTTTTTCACTGAACAACAACGTTTTATCTCTACAATGACTAAACCGGTGATTAGGTCTGATTGTGTCCAGTGGGACATACGGGACACCAAACATATGATCATAAATGTAAAATGTCAAAGCAAAATGCACAACGCTCTCCTGCGAGCCATGGACAGTTATGACTAAACTAATGTTGAGCATTTTGGCAGAGATTGCTGCTGCTTTTCTCAGCCTCATACTGTGAAAACTACTTTGTGACTTAGTACGCGGGAATACAAGCTTGTTATTTCAAGCTAAGTTAACCGCCAGTGAAGCGACTTAAAGAATTAACATACATTCTGATAATTTTTTTATCTCATGAGGATCACATCCTAAGTAAATGCAAATTCAGGTACTATGCTGCCTACACAGCATTTGTCAGTGGGAACTTCAGTTATAGGAAAACAAATGTGGAATTTTATGTCGTTGAATATAGTAGTTTAAAAGTGGGCTAAAGATGTTGTGTATTTTTATATGGAAGAAAATATAATTATATGATGTAAAATAGATATGTGATATAAAAATAAAAAGTCTTTTGCCTATTATTTTGTTTTTTTCCCCATAGTGTTCTTGAAAAGTTCTTGGTTTGGTCCATTAAGCAACAACAGGCTACAAGGTTTATGATTGCATTTGTTGAGCCCTGTGTGAACATGTTTGTTTACTGGCATAGATATAGCAATTAGGAAAATGTAGAAAAAAGAAAAAATGTTGTTATGTAACAGTAGCCTGTTCACTCTCTTTACCAACAGAAATCTCAGTTCTGGCAAACTGGCAAACCGGCAAGCCTTGCGTAACTGTGAGGGCCTGATTGACTCACTAGTCAAACACTTGCAGTCTTCTGTGAATGAGGGCAATCTGGATGATAAGGTATTATTCTCTGCTTACTGGGACCTTGTTTCCTTGTATGCTAATGACAAATGGATATCTTACTGCTTTATTGCTAAGTGATATAAGTGGATGAAATGTCCTCTATAGAAAATGAAGTTTTAGATGATCTGTTTAATCGATACAATTCAAGATTCAAGATTCAAGAAGCTTTATTGTCATTTCAACCACATATAGCTGATGCAGTACATAGTGAAATGAGACAATGTTTCTCCAGGACCCTGGTGCTACATAAACATACAACATAAATATCAAACACAAGAACAACACAAAGCTAGGACCGAAAGTTCGTCCAAGAGAGAGAATGTGGGTGTGTGTATGTGTGTGTGAGAGACAGAGAGTTACGTACAGTTCAGTCCTGAGTGAGTGAGTGTGTGTGTGTCTGTGTGAGAGAGAGAGAGTTTTGTACAGTTCAGTCCCGGGTGTTGAGGAGCCTGATGACTTGAGGAAAGAAACTGAAACAGTCTGGTTGTGAGGGCCCGAATGCTCCGGTACCTCTTTCCAGATGGCAGGAGGGTGAAGAGTGTGAGGGGTGTGTGGGGTCATCCACAATACTGTTAGCTTTACGGATGCAGCGTGTACTATAAATGTACAGTGATGAGAATGCTTTACTGGTAGCTTAACTTCCAGCTTTCCTTAAAAACACACCAGGAGTCTTCATATTTGTAGTCATACATTTAGTTATAAACATGTGCAATACAATACACATGGCCTAAGGTGAGTGCCAGTAACATACATAAAGTGGTAAACATTTTTCATGTCCTAACAGGTGTTCTTTGTTCTACTATTTGCCCGCAGTCTGTGGAGAACTCTGTGTGTGTTCTGCACAACCTCACCTATCAGCTGGAAAACGAGGCGCCTGCTGTGTTTAGCAAGATAAACACGCAGGCTACAGCTTCTTCAGCTAACACCGCTGATACCGGCCCTATTGGCTGCTTTAGCAACCAGAGCCGCAAGATCCAGCAAGAGGTCAGTTTACTGTCAGCAATGTTTAAAGTTCACTTAAGTAACTTTTTATAAGATTTATAATTCTGTCATAACCTATAATTTTTTAGTAAGCTTGCATTTTTTAAGAATTATCTTATGTTTGTTTCAGGTCACTTTTTTTTATCAAATGAAAACAACATTAAAACTATTTTTGCATGAATATCCCTGTGTTTAATTTAATTAGAGTATATTTTTAAGTCATATTTATATTAGATTTTGTATAGGTTATTTTAATTCCTTTCTAATGGCCTGTTATTTTTATTTTCACTACACAGCTGTCATCAATAAGATCCTCAAACATTTGAAGGGGCAAAATGTACTTGTTAATGGACAATATTAAACATTGTTTATATTGCTAATCGATGTATTAAATGTATTGTAATAAGTAGTGCTTAGAAGGGAGCAAACTGTGAGGTTTGATTTTCTACCTTGCGTGAAAACACCAGCAGAAAGTAAAACTGTGTTTAAAAAGGTTTTTTTTCTGTGATGAATCATTACCATGTCTTATGAATCATCTTTTGTGTTTTGTTGTCTTAAAGAGCAATGTTGAATACCCACTGCTGGATGATTTCGATCCCAAAGGCAAGAACCGACTTATTCACTCGAAGACCTTACAGTCGTATTTGAATCTGCTGGGCTCCAGTCAGAACACAAACACTAAGGAGGCATGCTGTGGAGCGCTGCACAACCTCACTGCCAAGAAGGGCATCGTAAGATCTGATTTTTAACCCTTTTCCTTGCTTAATGCCTAGCTAGTAATGCGTTATTTTGCCTCGTCCTACATCTGCTCATTATACACCAATAGACCCATTACATAATAAAGGACATGCAAGTATTCAGGTTGAAAAGTTGGTACATTTAGTGTTTGTCTAAATAAGATGACATGATAGGTCAGCAATTCTTTACATTATCATTAAGAGCACAGCACTATGATCTAATTAAGAAAACCTCACGTCTACGTTTGGAATGGCAAAGTGTACCGGTTTCTACCGGTTTTTCTGTTTGCTTCCATGTTATCTGTCACTGGTGCGAGCACCATTTTGAAAAGCTCAGTATATAACAGTTTATTTTGACATATTTAGCTTGGATTATAGTCTGCATGTCTGATTGTGTGCTCAAAATGCTTAAGTCTACTTAAAAAGTTAAAAGTTTAAAGGGTACATAAATGTTTTTCTATATTCAGAATCAGCTTGTGGTTACAGTAATCTGGACCTAATACTACTCCAAACCTGAGCAGATATCGTACACAAAAATGGCTGAGGTTTACTGTCAGAATCGTGTGTAGCTGAGACACACCTATGTTTTTGGCCAAACTCCTCCAAGTGCACGTAACTCATGCGTAATAGTGTGAGTAGTGCTTAAGTTACGCCTGTAATTCAGGTTTACTGTAAAGCATAAAATAAATGGAAATGTTTATATTTCAGGTAATGGCACAAAGTGTATTGGCCATGTAGTGTAGTGTATAATACAAATAATGCTGAATAGATGCTTGACAGACATACAATGCTTGATTTTTAGTGTAGAGGGTTTTTTTCTCATTAAAAAAGGGGTAGTTAACATGCAGAAGCAATGATGAAACAGATTACAGAATTTCAGTTAATAATTCTTAAAATCGTTATTTTTTCCTTGTGTGTCCACTGAGTCTGCAGCGCTAAAGAAATGTTTGGAGTGAAAACAGGATTAAACGTAAAGCAGTTGGCAGGAAACTTATATTAGGTTTAAACCTATGGGGGACAGTGGTGGCTCAAGTGGTTAAGGCTCTGGGTCGTTGACCGGAAGATCAGGGGTTCAAGCCCCAGCACCGCCAAGTTGCCACTGTTCGCCCCTTGAGCAAGGCCCTTAACCCTCTCTGCTCCAGGGGCGCCGTATCATGGCTGACCCTGCGCTCGAACCCCAACCTCCAAGGATGGGATATGCGAAGAAAGAATTTCACTGTGCTGTAATGTATATGTGACAAATGAAGGCTGTTTCATTTTCATTCATTTCAAACAATTACCTGCTTGCAAATGTTACAGCAGTACACCTACCTTCCAGTTATTCTTCAGTTATAGGAAATGAAAGTGGATGCAGTGGATACTGGATGCAGTGGAATCCATCACTGAAATATTTTCAAGAAAAACAATGAAAACATCTTTTCTTTTTAGACACTAATCAGCCATAACATTAAAACCATTTACCACTGATAATCTCTTTACAGTGACACCTATTAAAGGGTTGGATATATTAGGCAGCATGTGAACAGTCAATTCTTGAAGTTAATGTTTTGGATGCAGGAAAATCGGCAAGTGTTAGGATCTGAATGAGTGGCAAGTGCCAAATTGTGATGGCTAGATCAGATCATCTCCAAAACAGTCTTGTGGGGTATGCAGTGGTTGCTACCACTTTTGGTCAAAGGAAGGACAAACAACGAAAGCAAGCTGGAATGCACTGTGTCCTGACACTGTGTTCTGTGTTCAGTAATTTTCTTGTTTGTTTGTTTTTTTTTCATTAATTTATGCTACAGTAGCTTTTCGGACCAAATGAGCTAGCCTCCGCTCCTATCGTCACTCAGATCCTTATGCTTGCCCATCCTTCATATAGCACATCAACTATATCTATACTTATCTCTCTCTCTCTCTCTCTCTCTCTCTCTCTCTCTCTCTCTCTCTCTCTCTATATATATATATATATATATATATATATATATATATATATATATATATATATATATATATATATATATACATATATATATATAGCTCAGAAAAAAATAAGAGACCACTGCCCAATCTCCAGATTTTAACCCTATTCAAAACCTCCGGAATGTCATTAAGCTGAGCTGTTTGCTTTTTTGCAAAAAGAGTGGTATAAAGTTACCCAACAGCAATGTGAAAAACTGGTGGAGAGCATGGAGCCGAAATGCATGCAAATCAGGGTTATTTCACCAAATACTGATTTCTTAATGTTATTTAGCCAAAGCATTAACACAATTTGTTTACAAATTATTTTCATTTTGTTTTATTTGAGTTATTAAAGCTCTGCAAATACTGCATGATCTTGGGTTATTTTGATGTGTTGTCATTTCCTTAAAATATACACTCTGAATAACAATAGTTATATTTTGAATTTAGGAGAAATATTGTATATATATATATATATATATATATATATATATAGCTCCACTGAAAATGACTGAGTATAAGATATAACTTTGGTTTATGAAAACTATTATAAGAAGTATTCATGAGGAACTTGCTAATGTGTGTTATCCTGTTTGTACATTTTAGGTGTCAGATGTGTTGAGTCACACCATTGTCCAGAGGCTGAATGGTATGCAGAACATCGCTCCACATCTACAATCACAGAATTTGTCCCTGAAGAACAGCATCACCACACTGACTGGGAATCTGGCTCGGACTCCCGCACTACACAGAGTTATGGGTAAATTGACTTATATTCATATTTACTGCATTTGGTATTTTTATCCTGGGTGACTTATACTTGAAAAAATAAGCATATTCTTGCACCAGTGCAGATTAGCCTGAGTATAAACAATGCAACAAGATGAGATTCAAGCGAGTGTTTACATGTGAGACATGAAGTTGGGAGGGACTACATCTTTTGTTTTGTAGGTAGGAAGCAAGAGAAAGAGTAAACATGGCAGAGGGGTAACATTCACAAACAATACATGAATCCATTAGTTCTATAATGCATGGGATTTATTTCATTAATTATAAATGCATTCTGTTGGCTGTCATTTTGTTTCCATGTGTATAAATGTATATAAGTGTATAATATATGTTGCTATATGTTGCTTGTGAGATATATGTATATATATATATATATATACTGTATACACTACCAGTCAAAAGTTTGGACACACCTTTTAATTCAGTGTTTTTTGTTTAGGGATTTATTTATAATACTGGAGATTTCAAAACTATGAAACAACACAAATGGACTTAAGTAATCCATATGTAATGACAACAAAAAACAGTCAGTTGTTATTTTAAGACACGAAGGTCAGGTGTTCTGGAATAGTTCTTGCAAGAACAGTATTGTCAAGTGTATTTGCAAAACCCATCAAGCACCATGATGAAACTGGCTCACATGAAGACCATCCCAGTAAAGCAAGACCAAAACTTACCTCTGCTGCAGAGGGGAAGTTCATCCAGCCTCAGAAATCACCAATTAACAGCACCTCAGATTAGAGCCATTATGAAGGCTTTACAGAGCATAAGTAGCAGACATATCTCAATATCAACTGTTCAGAGGACATTATTGTGTATTTCGGATGCCTTCAGCATTGTTTCACAATGTAGAAAGAAATAAACCTCAGGAAAGACCATGGAATTAGAAGATGTGTCCAAACTTTTGACTGGTAGTATATATATATAATTTATATTGCATGTATGCTGAAGAGGTGGTTGCATGATTGTAAAAATTTTTTTATTGATGGATTTATTTTATTTTTAAGTTTTACTTTTTATATTGTATATATCCCTGATGCTTGTGGCTAGTGTGAGTTAGTATTGATAGTGAGATTGATGTTTGTTGTTATTGATTGTGTTGATTGTGCTCTGTGTATGTACGGCAGCTCGTCAGGCTCTTCCTGGTGTCATCAAGAACTTGACATCTGACCTTACTCCAGAATCTGACAGCACCATGGCAGTGGCCTGCCACACGGCAACCAACCTTCTGAGGGCAGAACCTGAGCTGGGGAAGACGTTGCTGAGCAATGAACTGATCAACTCAATCAATAACATGAGTCAAAACATGTAAGTGTCTTATTCAGAGGAAAAAAATTCTGCTGGTAGTGAGACAGATATATGTTCTTATGTGCACTGTTTTTCACAGAGCCATGCCGAAGACCAGTAAGGCAGCAGGAGTTCTCCTTCATAGCCTCTGGTCTGACAAGACTCTTCAGAGTGTCCTCAAGAAGGTGAGGTGTTTAGCCAGTGCTTTAAATCTAATAATGCTTTTGTACTTTTCTTCTTACACAAACCAGTTTAACAAAAAACTAAAGCTGTTCTACCTTCTTCACTTCTTTCTTTCTTTTTATTTTTTTTTATACAAGAAACATTACAAGATGTGTTATTAAGTTATTGAACTTTCTGAAAACATGTTATTAACTCATAGAGTTGTATAGTGTCCTGGACAGCTGTCTTCAAATCAGAAAAAGATTCTACTGCAGAATAATTATCCAGTTACGATATTCCTTGCATTATTTTGCTGTCAGCACAAGAGTTGGTGCCATTTAATTTAAGCCTTACCAGAGAAATTCACTGGAATTCTAATAAGGAAACTAAATATATTATCATCTTACAAATTCTGCATATTAATGTCCCAATTATATACTTAAAAAAACATTTTGTGAAACTTTTATCAGCTGAAATGTTTTTATTTACATCTTGTAACATATCTTTTCAACTGAGCCAAAAGAATTACCAGCAACAGGTTAACACGCTTTCACTCTTCACTCTTCACTCATCATACACTATAGGTGTGAGAAATTATGACCAAGCCACAGCTACCAGACACAGAGCTATTATTACACGGCTATAAACTTGTAGTATGGCTGTTATTTGATCTTTTACCATAGTGTGATGGAATGCTTGAATCTGTTGGTCAAAAGGTGTGCATTGTTTTTGTATAACAGTAGAGTCACTGTAACCTGAAAGATAGGTCGATATTAACACTCTCGTTCTGATATGTAATTGTTTCTATAGTGACAGCTCATCCACAGGGACTTGTATGACAGGATATAATCTAAGAAAGAATTTAAAAAAGTCAATGCTGTGATTTTTTTAGGATACACTTAACCTTTTTTTTTTTATTAAATGACATTTTATTTGTTTTTAAGCACTTTAAAATATCCATAGTTTCCCAGTCTTTAGGACAATGTGTTAATGTTAAAAAAATTAAGAGTACCGTTCATTTTTATTAAATTAATAAGCTTTGTTAGTTGAGAAACACACAGTAGGTAAGAACAGGAATTAACTTGTCTCTTGAACATTCCACAACATTATATCTGACTATAAATTATTAAAATGTGTGATGTGCCCTTCATTAACAAATTCAGAAACATAATCCAGATCTACTTATACAAAAATAATATACTTTGGGGGTATCAGCACATTGGCGTGGCACATCACACACATTTGGTGAGCATAATATTTTTTTAAGAATATGGTCTGCAGTGTGGTATTTCTTACATAATCTACAGATACCAGTGTAGATTTTTTGTTGTCTAGCCAATGTAACCAGTTGTAAAATTGTTATGAACAACTGTTGTTTCTCACCATTTCAGTGCTTATTATGCATTTATTTAAATGAATCCTAGCTAACAGTGAAAACAAACGTAAAACCTCAGCTAAAATGTAACAAATATAAACAGCAGCTAAAATACACGGTGCCAAGAATACATGGAATTATTGGAAATTGTTGTTATGGTATGGTAGAACTCCATTTTATACTTATATGTTTATAAAACATGATTGAAAGTTTAATAGGTTAGATATTTATGGACAAAGACAGGTAAAAGGCTCTTGGTAATGTTTTCTTATAGCTATGCGAGGAGAGAAGGCGAGGAACTTTGATAAGAATCACTTGTGTTGTAATTACCAGGCTCTTTCACAACATAAGATAAGATACAAAAAGAGCATTTTGACTTTGTGGTCATGTGCATTTGTCCTGTCACATTCTCCTGCTCTTAATAGACTTCCTTCATCATGGGTATACATATTTATAAGCATTGTTTAGATCTAACTTTTGGGGGAAAAAAACTTTATTAATACTAGATACTTTTTCATTTGAATAATTACCTCACTCATGAGTCCTGACAAAACTCATGATATTTCTAAGTAACAGATGATATTTTTTAAAACAGCTCTTTTAAATATTTAGGAGTGAGTGAACATACTCAAACTTTCCTTTAATTTACTGACACTATTTTCTATTGTCACAAGTGCTCTTGATGGAATTTTTCTTTAATAAGACAGCAAAGAAACAGAAAATCAACATTTTTTGAAATGCTAAAATGGTTATGTGATTAGAAAACCCACATTGCAAATCCCCCCACCTACACTAAGTTTGGCTAGTAGTTCTTTCTCTGTCTGGACATTTAAAAAGATGTTCCTATCACTATAGCAATCATAACAAAACAGTGGAACCTGAGAGACACTGCACATTTTCGCCATACCTACCTGACAAATATCTTTTGTTGAATCAGTTTCCCTTCTTTCCTGTCTAAACCCTGCCTTCAAGTAAGCCATGAAAAATGTATTATAATTCACGTATGTTCAAGAAAGTTCTATGGCAGTGAGGCATTGTTACATGTATATACTTAGCAAGGCAAGACAAAACTATGAAATGTCAAGAGGCTAAAATTGTTAAGACACAAACTTTTCCTGCTCCAACCAGAGCTGTCTACATTCTGCCAGCCTGGTAATTAATGTCACTTGATTTTCTGACGTTTTTGACAGCATTGATCTGTTTACTTAAACGAAGCAGATCTTAGCATGTAGAGGAGGGGCGGAGGTGACAAAGTGTTTTATATCAGAGCTGGGTGTGGAAGGGTGGATAGGTTTGGGTGTGTGACTTCTGCTTTCAGTTTAAAGCTGTTAACACGTCTACAAGTCAGTAATGAGGAGAGCCTGGGTGGAAGTGGGTGTGTGGATGTCTAAGAAAGTTCCAGTGAAAGGACTTTTATTTGTGATTATGCAGCAATAGGTAAAAGGTAAAGGGGGGTATTGAGAAAAAGTGTGTCCACTGGTATGCTTGTACTGAATTAAATCTTACCATGCTAGTTTCCATGATAAAAGCTGCTGTTTTATCTCACCTTGATTGATTTTTCCCTTCTTTTTTCTGGTCATGTGTAAAAAAAAAACAACAACACATTGAAAAGGTTGTTCAATTCTAGAACTGATTTATAATGACTTTTTGTGGAACAATTTTTTATTTGATCATTTTTTATCATATTGTTATAATTATTTATGGAGATCCTGACAAAACTAATCAGTATATCACTTAGTAATAATCATTATACTTATGTCCCTGGTAAGTTTTAATTCAATATTGGGGATTTTTGAGTTGGTTTAAAACATTTGAATTTAATTTCGTTTCGATAGTTCACTTTTGGATTTTATTTATTTGTTTATGTGATTATGTCTAAATTAGTTACAAGACTGTTTTTTTAGTAATCATTTATATATAAAAGTGTGTAATGTAAATTTTGTAATAATGTTCTTTTCTTGTTTTGTTTGTTTCATTTCCAGCAAGGGATGAATAAGAATTTCTTTGTGAATGAGACAACTTCAGCTGCACTCAGGTCTCTTCAGGTTATTGACTAATTCATCATCGTGGTGATGACTTCCATAAACGTCCAACTCTACATAACAGCTACAGAAAATAACTTGCGTAAATATACACATGAAATTGAATCATATATTCCTGTCCGCTTTGAATATAAAGAACTGCGAAGGTTAAAAGGAAAAAGCAGCTAAGGGGAATGTAAATGAGCTTCACAGCGCTGAGTTTGCACAGAATGGGAAAAAATTTTTTATTTCTATTCTTTGTTATTTCACATTGATTTTTTTTGTTGTTGTTGCATGAAAGCACCATAATGGGAACATATTACATTTTTATGACATTTATTACATTACATGGATTGTTGTTTTGAGTATAATGATGATATTCTGACATGAATAGAAATGGAATGATGCCTGCCTACATGAGATTCGTTAAACTACAATTTTCTCATGCCTTTTTATTTGAAATATATGACACATTCATAAAAATGGATAAATGTTGTAAGGATTTGGGTTTTGGTGTCTGCCAACCCAATACAGTTAGCCTTAGGGTGAGGTGTAAGACACCAAGGTATTATTATGAATATTAATGTTGTTGTTTGTTTTTTTTTGTTTTTTTCAGATTTATTGCCTTTTAATAATCTTTCATTTGATCTTAATATTTGAAGAGGGTTCCTTTGTAGTTGGTCATTTCATTCAAGTCTCATGTTTAATTTGCCTTTTTTCCAGCAGAAACTGAATAAAGCTTTTTGAAATGGTATTTTTTGTTTGTTGTGATTTAAAGGTAAACTCCACAACTCCATCCCTCAACATGTTAAACATATTCATATTGAAACTTTTCACAAGTGCTTAAAGATTCTGGTGCTAACCTGTAATCAGTGGTAAATTCGATATTCCCGTGAGAAGTTAGCAGTTCTTTGCTTTGCCTTACTGATGTCACAGGAAAGCATTACTAATGCAATTACAATGGTGTTTAACAGGAAAATAAATGAGTCATCTAAAAAATAAAAGATGAGTCAGATTTTGCTGTTAGGAACAGAAAAGAGCAAGACCATCATCTCTCAGCATTATTATGTAGTTTCGGTAGGCCAAGCCAGTACATGACTTCAGTGTTTCATATAAAAAGCGTGAAGAAATTTTGAAGTCTTAAGTAAGAGGTCCACCATCCTTTTGGTTTATCATCACCTGTTCAACTAAATACATGCTCTGCCACACCTGTTCACTCCAGTACAAATAATTGATAGTTGTGGTTGTGATCCAGAGTAATTAGGTCATACTGAAACACACTGGAATGAGGTCAGCTTGTTTTCTGAGGGCTTTAAACGGTTCTGGGAGTAGCCAGACCATGGACTTGTCCTTCTGATTATTAAGGCAGACATACAGAGAATAAAGGTTTGTTTTCTGATTGGTACTCTCTACCTGGCTGTTAGCTTAGCTTGGTGGTTATATCCCAATGTTCAGCTCACACAAACTCCCAGTTCTCCATAAAGTAGCTTCACACTTAGGCCCGTGATTAGAAACTATGTCCTCTGAAATTCCCAAATATCTGAAAAGTAGTGAAGATGACTGAACAACAACTCTGCAGTCTGAAAGGTGATGGTAGAGCAGGTAAGAGAGTTATAAAACAAGGCAGTAAACACCAGGATTGTACTGTGGGTTTTTTTTGTTTTGGGAAGTTCCCCAGCTTGATGCCAGTTGTCTCACAGCCAGTTCAGACAAATGTCAACAATTAGTATGTGTTATGAAGCTTGCTGTGGCACTACATAACTTCATTTAGATTAATAATTTTTATGTAAAATGGACAATGGTGCAACAGAGGAAACAGTAAGGCTGTTAGCATTAGTTACATTTTGATGTGAGGAATAATTTGACTTGATCATTCATTTATGGACTTGATGAAAAACCGTCAGAATGCAAGGTACTGGGTTGAACTATGCTTATTAACCACTAGGAGTTCTATTGAGTTCTCTACATTATCGGTATGCCAAATGTATTGCAAAAGTATGGGTGCAACTCAATTCTAAAACATTATCATCTGCACTCTGGCCAAAACGTTTGACGTTTGTATAACGATATGATGAAGCAAAAATGTACTTCAACTGTTGTCATGAAGCAGAACATATTTTATTTGAATAATGTATACTGTTTATTATGAATAATTAAATGTGTTAATATACTGTGGATCAGAATGTGCATTATGCAGTGTTGGGCAGTAGCATGACCATTTTTAATCAATTGGCTTATAAGTTTGAAGTTTTTTTGTTTTTTTTTTCATTTTAAAATGCAGAAAGCCTCCTCTCAGTACTTGCTGGAAACAGGGGCGTATAGGACCTTGGCGTATTGGCTAAATCGAGGTTACCTGAGTGACGTGAAATATTCAAGGATTACCTGCCCAAGGATGGAGCAGAAAAAAAGCCAAAAGAGCCAAAAAAGCTACAATTGGCAATTTTCAAAATTGGAACACTTACTGGATGCAGCTGTGAAATAGACATGTCCTGTAGAAGAGACAAGTCGGTACTGTGTGCATCCAAGGAAAAAAGTAGAGTCAGGAGCTAAGGTGAAAGACATCAGAGAGGGGTACAAGGTGATGTACTACAGCACAAGAAGCAGCAGACTCAGTGTGAGGAATGACAAGGGATGTCATGTACTGGACTATGCTAAAGCCCAAGCCTTGGCCATGGCCAGCACATATATTTTTTTAAAAAACCCAATGCATTTAACCACCTAAACCAGTGGCGGCCATGCGACTCTGATCGACTACTGATAGTTCGGTAGCAGGACATGAACATGATAGCGTCACCCACTCAACATCGCCTTCTCATGCTGAATATGTGCCTAGACAAACTGCAACAGGGGAAGACACCAACATCTGGCCCTGAGAGGATCAAGTAGTGGAGGATACAGAAACACAGAGAAGACAAGGTTGCTGCATTGGCCAACTCTGCAGTAAATTGCAACCAGCCCTGAGGAATGGAGCAGTGTAACAGATCCACAGAATAGCAAAGGTGACTGTAGGGAATACAAAGCCCAGATGAAAACAAATTGACAAGCAAACATGTTGGTGGAATGAAGTGCAAACGGCAATTAAAGCAAAGAAGCAGGCTTTCAAGACCTGGAAAAACATGCGGTTTGGTGTTGACCTGGACTGTTACTGATCGCTAAAGCAGATGGAGACAATCGCAAAGAGGCACCGCTACCAGGACCTGTACTACCAACTGGACACACTAGAAGGGTGAACCTGGTACTGCCCTGCGAAATCATGCCACCGATGAATGCAAAATAAAGGCCACATCATGCAAATCAGGTCCTATGTGACCCATCAACCATCCTGCGGCAGTAGTCTGACTATTTCACCAGCATCTCCAATATGCAAATCCTGCACCCACCGATATTAAGCCGTCAGCTCAGTGCCACTGATCACAACGACCGAAGGCCCTTGAAAAGATGAAAAAAATGTGACTGTATGAACCTGATGACATTTCAGCTGAATCTACCTAGAATATTCTCAGAGAGTGTGGAACTGTGCTCCTCATGGATCTCTTCAACTGAGAACAAACCTCCTCATGCCTGGACAACCAGCAGCACCTTACCTTATCGCTTCTGCTGTTCGTTCTCTGCATGGCCACGGCAATGGCTGACTTGCAAGCATTATGCGGACAATCCACAGCACAATGCCCTTCAAGAACAATCTCAGGAGTGATCAAGTGATAAATGAACTTCTAAATATGTTATTACATGCTTTGGCTATTTCTTGGTCAGTGCCCATGCTTATGGCACTGTGGAAGCACAACACTGGGGTATAAATTACACATTTTTAAAGATAACATTAAAACACATTTGAGAAACAGTCATAACACCTTTCAATATGATTTATTGGTTTCTTGTTGAACTGGTTCAACTGTAATTATGGATGTGTAGTTACTAATATGAATATGGTCACACTTGTCAAACTAGTGAAGTTCTTATGATCAGAAGCTGCACAAGTTGTTTAGATTAAGATTTAGGTCTGTGAACCTATTACTAAATTTAAAAAAACAAATTATCTTTACGAAGAATATACATTTCTTGGAATCAAATGTAATCATATGCCAGTTTCTTTCTACACTTTTTTATCTTAATTGTGCCTGAGACCACCATGTTTGTTCTCTAGAAGGTCATGAATAAAGGCCACATTTTCCACATTGGCACGTTTCACTGGTGACGACCTTCTATTTTCTCAAACCTCTCTTGCTCCTGGGCCCTTTGGTACTAAAAGAACAATAGCAAGAGAAAATGACAGATAAAAGAGATAAAAACAGTATTGTCCAAAACTCTTGACCAGATACAACAAACGTTAATAAACTAATAAACTGGATTTATCTAACAACAGATAAACTGGATTTCCTCATTGTGCAGTTAATAAAATAATATAATCTTTAGCTGATTTGTCAAATTTTATATTTGTACAAATTTTTTAATAAAGCTATGTATATGAAATAATGTATATAAAATATGAAAATCTAACTTAAAAAAGGGAAATATATATTTGTAATATTAAATGGAAAGGTTTATTACTTTATTATTACTTTTCATTTTAAAAATTGTAATTGTAAGCCTTGCCATCCAGGTGATAGACTGACCCACTTCTGTCTGATGTCATTAAAAAAGAAGAAACTCAGTGACTACACCACACCCTCAACCTTTCACTACACAGCGATCTCTGGCTTCAAGATGGCAGCTGCTGTTACTCTCTTGTTCCATCTCTCTCACTATCTCATTCTCTGTCTCTGTCTTTCTGTCTCTCTGTCTGTCTGTATCCCCCTTTCTGTCTCTCTCTCTCTCTCTCTCTCTCTCTCTCTCATTATCTCTGTATTTCTCTGTCTCTCTTTTGTTATCTCTCTCTCATTTACTTGGCACTCTCCCATCAACCTGCCCTGCGCCAGCCTGCCTACAACAGGCTCTAAGTTCTCTGGCATTTCTACCTCTGGCACATATCCCTGAGAGGAGAGAGATAGAAAGAGTGAGAGTGTGCATGCACAAGGGAAAGAGAGAGACAGAGAGAGAGAGAGAGAGAGAAAGAGAGAGAGACCATTTGAGCTGTGGGAGAGGCCTAAAGACATGGTTTAATCCTTTTTGAAATAGATAAGATTACCAAGGTCATCCAACATGGAGCAGAATATAAGCATAATTTTGTAGAAGCTTCTCCTTAGACTCAAACAATAGGCAGCAGAGGAATGATTAGGTGAGGGTAGAAAAGGGATGGACTTTGTTTCTCATTCCAGACATTACTTGGTAAATTAATATTGACTGCACGTCACCTCTGCAAGCTGACACAGATCTGCTATGAGTCAAGTATATATCTTCCTAACAGTATCACCCAGCATGTCATCCTGCCTTCGTAGGTCATGCCAGGTTTTATTACTTCTTTTTTTTTTTTTTTTTAAAATACTGTGAGTAGACTCATGCATATTGCTACCATTGTGGACACTGACTGGGTGTCCAACAGATTTAGAGGACTTGATATTTTGAATGCCAGGTCGGTGGTTTATTTTATACTACTGGGTTGTATAATTATACCGCCTGACTTCACACACAGCTTAGTGTGGCTTCTCAGCTGTTCTTCCTCCCTGTCTTTCTTTTGCAATTGTATCCACCCAGGTTGGATGTCTCTCTTTGTGAGCCATGGAGTGTTTCTTTTTTGAGACACCTTTATATAACACAGTGCATTTGTGTAGTTAGTCCCAGTTGGCCTAGTTCAGAGGTTATGGCATAATGAAAGCCAGCTGCTACTTTAAACAGAAGTTCAGGAATATGGATTATAGACATATAGATACAGATGAAGAGCCTTAATTGTAAATAATTCATATATGGTTCAAGGGAATGTACTACTTTTTTAAGTATATATCAGCATTCTGAAATATTGACCATTTAGGGTTAGGAAAAATTTTTTGGTTGATTACAGATTGATGAAAACTATTTATCACAAGTACTCACTTTTTCTGGTGGTCGCTGACCCTGTTTCTCAGAACAGTGACCTACAGACAGATTTAGAGATATGACCCAGAAACATATGAGAGATATGACACGTAGACTCTACACAAAGTATCTAAGTCTCTTTCAAATATCTGGGAAGCAATCCAAGGACCAGATATACAACAGAAAGATATAGTTCTGCCAAGTCTGGCCTAGGTGTGAGTGTCACATCCAGTGTGAGTTATGGTTTAATGGCTCTGTCAACAAAAATTCATGTGAAAGTTAGCAACAGGAGGTTACAATGCCTGCCTTTTATAGCTAACAGCTATGTTAAGTTTGCATTTCACATTTGATATATTAGTTTTACTTTCACAGCAAATAGATTACCTCGTATTTCTGACGTGTATATTTGTATTGTAGTTCATATTTCTCTGCCTCAAGTTGGTACATCCACTTCCAAAGTTCACTGGCTTTCTCTCTGTATGACATGAGACATGATAAACAGGATGAACCAGTCTCCGAAATGACGCTGGAGTTCAGTCGTCTGTGGCTTTACAGCACTTATAATTCCTATTTTTTATGTCACGTTATCAGTACAACAGGGAATTATCTATGTTGAAGCAAGTTAGACATTTGCAGTATTTATCTTTCTGACAGTCCTGTACCTGAGCTGCTCAGCATTCAGGTCTTCAACGGTGAGCTCCTTACGCCGCTCACTAAGAATCTTTTTTTTCTTCTCTCTCTCTGTTTGTTTCCTTGGTGCTCCTCGCTTGTCTGTCTATTAACAAAAGCAAGATAATAATCAAGACAAACAAGGTGAAAGTCATTCAGGTACACCCAATAATGAAAAGATTTATAAGCATTACCTTCTGCATGTATCCGGTGAACTGTAAACTAGTCAGAACCTTCTTTTTCTTGGCATCATCCTCAGCTTTTTTCTTTGCTTCTTCTTCCTCTTTCCGTGCCCTTTCTTCCTGAAAAATTCACATCTTATTAGTTTTCTGTGGACGTGCTTTGAGTACTGAAAGTATCTATTATTATCTTGACTCACTGCCAGCTTGTTCTGACGCTCTCGTTCTTTTTCTGCGCGGATTCTCTGCTCCTCTGCTCTTTCTGCTCGTCGTTTTTCCTCATTTTTAGAATAAAATACAAGTGTCAATCAACATGAAAACATGTTTTGATCACAGTATAATAAAGCATTTCAATAGGCAGTGATAATAATTATTGATAATGATTCATTCTTTAATAACTTTTTTATCCTGATCAGGCTCACAGTGAATCCGTAGCCTATCCCAGGAAAACTAGGTGTGAGGCAGCACACACCCTGGATGGGGCACCAGTCCATCACAGGACACCATGCACACACACATTCACACACTCAGTTACACCTAGGGGCAATTCAGCATAGCCAATCCACCTACCGGTATGAATTTAAGAGGTGAGAGGAAATTGGAGAACATGGATTAAACCCACATAGAAAAAGGGAAAAACAATCTGAAACTCCACACCTTGTTGAAAACTTGTTGAAGCAACCTTTTTCCTATTCATGATTGTGATGATATTTTATTTAGGCTTGTTTCATAAGCAGCTTAGAAGTCATCAGATTCTGGCTAACATATGAACTTAAAAATCATCATCATCATCACTTCTCAAATAATTACCATCTGCTTTCAGTGCTAGCTTCATTGGTCCACTTCGTTTGTATCTGTTTTGTTGCCAAAAAAGCATGACGTTCAATTTACATTTGAGATTTACATTCATTTTGATGTTCCATGATTGAGATCTCATCTCAATGAGTTTTTAGTTATAGCATTCCATTATCATAGGTCGACGTATAGAAACTTGTTCAAATAATTTCATTATCAGAAATTAAGACATTGAAAATTATGTTAGTTTTAGTCTCACAGTGCTTTTTGTTATTTGCTAGGTTGTTTGTATGACTGGTGTTTGTAATAATTATGGTGCTGCCTTCTTGACCAGAGCTCACATGTAAAATAGATTTTTGTCTTATTGTAACTACCTTGATTTAAAAAAAAAATCCTGAGTGCAGTATTTTATCAGGGATCCTGGAGCTATGAGGTTGCAATACTACCTACTGCACCACCTTTTGGTCATTCCTTGCAAAGCTGTTGTATGGAGCCCGTGAAATATTTCTTTTGCAGTTACTGCCTTGCAGTAAACTATTTCTTTTTGTAACTCACCATTCTATTGGATAGGGCGATTAATTCCTCCTCTTCTTTTTTGCGATTCTCAAAGTGTGACTCAATTAGGGACTGGAGCTCTGTCAGGTCCTTCTCCATGCGCTTACGGTGGATATCCTGCACAACCAACACCAGAACATTTATTTATTTATTTATTTATTTATTTATTTATAATAGTGTAATATTAGTTACAGTAGCATCGAGTCAAAACAACGGCTAATTGTCCAATTGTATTTTTTACATAGGAACTGCAAACTGGCAATTACATTATGACTAAAAAGAATAAAATGTTCAGTCATGCTTCAACCTGTACTCACATCAAAGTCAACTTTCTCCCCATCCGGTATTTTGGGAGGCACCATGGGTGGAAGAAAACTTCTGAAAATGAAATAATAACAATAAACACTGAGTATTTCCGCTTCTAAACTATCCATGAAATTTAAATGCTTCTTTCCCACAATCTCTTACTTTGGCTTTGGTTTTGCCTCTTCTGTGTCACCCAGCGATCATGAAGAAGAGATATATAGAAAAGAAATGCTGAAAACCAAGGTAACCATTAAAATACATCAAAATATAAAATTTATATGTATTTCCTAACCTTCCTCTCCATGTTCCATGGCCACACCTACAGAAAGAGAAAGGCTTTAGGTAATGTTTTCTCATATTTATGTGAGGACAAGTCTAATACAGGCCCAATATAGAGGTAATAAAATACTGTAAGACGCTTTAATCAAGAATAATGTGCTCATATAATCTCAGAGAAAGTGGCAGAGGTATTCCTCATCATTAAAACAAATTTTAAATGTTCTGCCTGACTGGGGAAAAAAATAGAGGCTGAAAAGGTTTCTTACTGCAGCCTGTACCTTTTGGGAGCTGTTTCATATACGTATCATATATTATCTTCTTTCTTTCTTTCTTTCTTTCTAGATAGATAGATAGATAGATAGATAGATAGATAGATAGATAGATAGATAGATAGATAGATAGATAGATAGATAGTAGGTTCAGTCTGCAAATGTCTAAGTTTTTCAAGGATGGTTTCCAAAAGTACTCACACATTTTTATTTATAATCTTTTTTTTTTTTAAACACGGTCCTTGAAGACTGTGCACAATCAGAATAAAATTTATCATAGGTCAAACTGCACGAATATATAGCAAACAGATCTAATGTTTCTGTATAAAAATACAAAAAAAAATATAAGGATAAAAATATCCATTGTCAAAAACTATTCTCATGAAAAACAATTTAATACATAATACATGTAATACATTTTAATGCATTAAATTGTTTTTGTTTACGTTTTTAAAGGATGAATAGCATGTATAGTCTCATACAAAAGGCACAAATTCTTTCTCCCCCAGTTTGCTCTTGCCAGCTCCCACCCACCAGTCTGATCTCCTCTATTACACAAAAGTTACCAGCAGGTGAGGGATGTCGGTTCCCGTATAGTGTGCAATAAAATATTTATTTAAAGAACATAAAAATTTTAAGTAAATAAAGTTCAATTCAATTTTTAGAAAGTAAATACTTTTCTGCACTTGCTTATTCAGTAATAAATAAATATAAAACAATATGCTGAAAGAAAAAATTAGCTACTTAAATGTAGCTGTTTATGTTTGTTTCATTCTGGCCTCTAACTCACATAGCCACTGCTGTGGAATCACAGAGTTGGTGGTTGTGTTAAAAAAATGAGACAAATTAAAATGGGTTTGCTAAGTGGTTTTAAATTCTCTTTAATACGAGAAGATTTGACAGGTACCAAAGTAGATATCTTAGCAATATAAATTGCAGATCCTTCCACTAAATGGTCACTGTACTATTGTGCTGTTGAACAGAAAAAACAATTTTCTTCCTTTGCAACAAATTCTGAGCAACCTAATCGAGATAGTGAAGAACATGTAGAAGTAATTTTTTTTTTTGTTATAAAGGTTTTTTGTCGTTTGTTGTGGTAATAGGCCAGTTGAGTGTTTTTTTTTTTTAAATTATTATTATTTAAATGTTAACTGTATGCAAAAATATGAATAAAAGTGAATTTTACTTGATGCTATCATTTCTGTATTGCCGAAAATGTTTTCTAACACTAGTAGTGACTCATTTTGTCTTTTCCAGACACCAGGACTGGCACCAAAGATTCCTATCCTGTGACTTGCCATTCTTTTTTAATTTAACACACAGGTTTTCATTACAAATAATACTATCAGAAACATAAGTGAAAGTAGAATCTTAAAAAATATATATTTACATGAATACCAGAATAGCTTTGAATATGTCTGCTTTTTGTTTCAATTCCAGTGCACTCAAGCTGACACAGACTCCAGAAAGTTTGTGTAAAACATGGTAATCTATGTTCAATCCATCAGTCAACATAGATAACAAAACTGTGATGTATTAAATAATATCTGGAATATTGAAAAGTCAAGATATAGTATTTGTACTTTTCCATTTCTGTTACTTTCTGAAAGTTTTGAGAAGGCCAATTGTTTTGCATATGCTATACATTGAAGAGATAAAAGATATATATGAGATGATAAATCAGAATGTCAGCTTTTATTTCCTAATATTAACAACTACAAGTGTTAAAAACCTTGGCACCTTTTATTTAAACCTACCTATTATTCAAGTGGTCAATAATATTGGAACATACGACTGACAAGTATTTCTTGTTGCCCAGGCATGCTACGTTAGATCTACTATTCAGATAATTAATAGCTCAGAATGTCTACTCTTTCAGGTTGTTTGGAATTCGCAAAGAAAGTTCACAAAAGTTCTGGAACCTCTACCAATGTGATGAAAAAGGCCAAAGTGCAGAGAAAAAATGGGTCTGCTCATGAGGCAGAACATACAAGCTCATTGGTCAAGCATGATGGAGGACGTGTAGCTTGGACTTGCATGGCTGCTTCTGGAACCAGTTCACTAATCTTTACTGATGTCGTAACTCATAATGGTAGCATCAGAATGGATTCAGAAGTCTACAGAAACATTCAGTATGACAATTTACAGAGAAATGCATCCAATGTAGTTAGGCGGAACTTAATCATGCAGCAAGACAATGATACAAAACACATTATCAACACAACAAAGGACTTTATCAGGGGAAACAAAGTATAAAGATGTTAAACTGGCCGAGTCAATCACCAATTGAGCAGCATTTTGACTCTTAACATTGAGACTGAAGAGAAAAAAAACCCCTAAAATAAACAACTGAAAGAAGTTGCAAGACAATCCTGGAGATGCCTTACAAAAGAAGATTGCAAGAGTTTGATAAAGTCAGTAGGTTGACATGTAAATGTAAATTCACCGCTTCATGCAACTATTGTGTGTGTGTGTGTGTGTATCAGCGCCACAGATTTTCCACACATCCGCCAGGTTATGACCTGCACTGTGCATTCCATTTCAGTGGAATAATATTAATTTAGGAGTACATTCTTTCAGTAGATTGTGATAACCTTCAGAGCTTCACAGATTGCTGAGCGTTGCTTGAATTATTAGCATTAGCTGAAGCATCCTCCTCCTCCTTTATCTCCTGCTCCTTCTTTTCCTCAACCTCCTCAGTGCAAAAACAGCAGATAGCACAGTGGGATAGCAGTCTTCCTTTACAGCCAGAAAATATATCCATTCCCACACCCAACTAACACATACACCTAATGCACACACCTCCAGTTAAGCTCAGTGTAATGCAATACAGAATTCTATATGTTGAGTAATTATGTATTGCATCTGTGACGGTATTTTGCCATAAGTTACAGACAACACACACACACACACACAAAGGCTGTTACTATTATGCCACAAAATACATGCAAATCAGCTCAAGTGTGAGAGAACAGGCAAAAGCTGAAAATTACTTGCTAGCATACGATTATCATTTGGCCATATGACACAATTATTCCAGATTGAAGACAAAAGCCTGAAAGGTCTAGTCTGAAAGCCTTCTACTTCAGGAGAAAGAGGGTAGTAGTCCTGAGCTTGTCTACAGAGAATTGAAAGCAGAGGATAGAGTGAGATTAGCATTATGCAGCTAACAACAGCACCTCTCTCCAGGGGTCTCAGCTAGCTCGGCCTCTTTCTCTCAACACAAAGCAGCTTTTCTCACCAACCAGAGCAGAACGATTACAATTACATTCTCCTCTGGCTTTCCACCGTGTGCCAGGAAGAAAATGGCAACTGGATAGCTTAATGACATTAACATAGTTTCCTGGGGTAACAAGAAACAACTTCGAAAGAGCAAAGGTGTTAGAAAAGAGTGTGAAGACTCCTGTGTTAAACGTGTGTTATTCTTCATAACGGTTTTCTTACAGTTAAGTGAGAAAATACTTTATTATAAAAAATTTGACATTTCTGTGGCATAGTTAAGATTGTTATGATTCATTAGAGTTGAGAAACACTTGAAGAGTACCACTCCTTATTCAGAAAAAAAAAACCCGAACTCTGAGCTCAGAAATAGACAAGAGCATTGAAAAACACACATCATGGATTGTAACACAATGCTTCATTCCTGTGTGTTTGTTCCTTTGCCAAAACCTGCAGCAATTCCTGACTGGGCTAAGCCGACATTGCCCAAACAAATCCACACCCATGCAAAAAACTCAGTCTTTTCTAACAGACATTACAGAAAGTGTAGTCCACATGTGCTCCAGTGGGTGTGGTGCTTTATCACTGTTGTTGTCTGAAGGTCCTGTTGTGGCAGGATCATAATGCTGCCTGCCAGATTATTATCCAAGCTTAAAGGAAACCAGCGAAATGATAAACACACTGCCCCAACCCTATTTCTGTGCTGTATAAGCTTTAGTTGCAAGACATAAATGAAATTTGTCACATTGTGTGTGTTTGTGTGTATAGAGTTTGCAACACGTGATGTATAGTGATAACACAGTAGTGTCTTACCCTCATTCTCCCTGAAAATCAGAAACAAATGAGAAAATCAGGGTTTTTTTTATTAGCTGCCACACACCTTTGTATTGTTCATTATTGGTTATAATTAATAATAAACTCTGCATGGACATTAAAATTTACAACATTGTGAAATTAGTACTTACTCGTATTGAACTTCTTCTGTATCTGACATGTTTGGACTAAGACCTGTTTCATGTAAAGATAAAAAGTTTGCTTTTCTTTTCACCATCAGGTTTTCATATTATTACACTAGTTTATCACAAAATGACAACAACAACAATGATTATCAGCAACATGGAATCTTTTATGCCATGAAGAAAATAAGCCTCGAACGATTTAAATGATAATGTATTAGTACTGAGTTGAAAACCACATCTGTATTTGTTTTGCCTAATGTATTAGTTTTAAATGCATTTAAGGCCACATTAATTAGGAATAAAGAAAATCTGGTTTTACCTGCACTGTGTTCTGTATGTCTGGGGGATCCTTTAAGAGGTCACAATACCCCCTGACTCAGTCTGAACTCAGAATCAAATCTGAACTGCTTTATAAACTGCCCTTGTATCACATGACTAACTTTAGGGCTTTACATAGTTAGTAAAACACTCTGTGTAGTATGAGTGCATGCATGCCTCAGTATGGAACAATAGCAATCCAATGTGTCTATTTATACAGTTTATACACAGCTGGCCAGCAATGAACTAATCCACCTAACATGGCTCTCTGTCTCAGCTTTGCTCTAAAGAGCGTTAGAGGAGAAGATATGAAGTGTGGATGGCTGATTTGAAGCTAAAGTACGTGTGGCTTGTGGGGTTCTATCAGTTCTATCAGGGGAGGCTAGGAGATTGGAAGCTTAGACCACATGGCTGCCTGACTCCACTCCAAAACCTCTGATCTGTCACACCAGACACAATAATGACAGTCCACAGCTCATAGCAGTCTTATAAACAAGAATTATTTAGGTCATAAGTTTATTTTATTTCCTTTAAAAGCTAAAAGAAAGTGCCATGAAAAATGCAAATGGCTTCCCGTCCTGATTTACAAATGTTGCCAAAGCTAGGTTAATGAAATAATTAAATGACAGAAAGGAATTGTATATTTTAAGCATGTAAATTGCAGACATTTGCTAGTAAATGGACCAAATGGTTGCTATTTAAAAAACAGTCACACAGTGCCTACATTACCAAATGTATAGTATATATACATGATTTATTTTTCATCTTCAGTCCAGTGCTCTGTAGCTCTGTCTGTTTCAGGTTAACCAGCAGTGTGAACACTAATAGTTTGAGAATGCTCTATATCCCCATGTGTGGAGGTTTCAGTGACAGCTGCTTTATCACACACCAAAAATGCACCCCTGATGAGTCACTAATGTGAACTGATCTTATCTATCACTATGTGTCAGAAGGTGTCTTTATCACTTTGCAAAATCATTGAATGCTCCATGGATTTTCTATTAATAAACAATTCCTTTGTTTTTAATCTTTTAATCTTATGTAGTAATAGCATGAAGATATTTCTATTTTGCCAATGATTCATCTAACACAAATTAATCTCCATAAGTAGTGTATTATTATACAAACAAACAACAAACAAACAAATAATGTGAATTTTCCATTTAAGATCTTTATCACTTTACAGATAACCTGAATGTTAAAATGTAAATAAATATGGATAAGTAAACTTTACATTCCTGCACACATAGACAAATCCTTATTTTATGCAGACAAAAATGCCAAATACTATCATCCTGTAGGCTCTAGTGTGAGTAACTATATTCTCTAACTTCTGGCTAAGCCTTATTTAAGCCTGATACAGTAAATATGATGGTACTCCAGGGTTTCTTGTAATGTAATGCACTATTTTGTTGTCTAGTTCTTGTCTGGAGGCTTGTAATCTTGTGTGTATTTCCATCAGATCCATCCTAAGAACTGAAAGGTTTGTGAAAATTATTTCTCACGTCCATCTTCAAATTGGTGTCCAAACCTATACTAAAAGACAACTCCTTTGGAGTCTGCTTGAGCCATTACCTGTACCATACCAACCCTGGTCTGTCATCTACAACAATTTTATCGCTGATCTGCAAAACTCCCAAGGTAATACATCATACTAACCAACCAAAAACAAATGTCATTTGTTAATTTTCCAGAGAGGATGCCATCTTCACAGAAGTGTTTCTGTATGACCTTTCCAAAGACCGACTGGGGAGTTCAGTTCACCTCCTGGGTATGGCATGCCCTTTTGTTCTCAACTGAACAGCAATGTCAGTCTGTCTTCAGAGTATCAATTCAGGGCGACTGTGAGCTTCCTAAGAACATACTGCGCCAACAACCAAAATAGACTCAAGTGGCTACTTCCCTTGGGCCAAGTATGCTCTATGCCTTACTTAACCACTCATCCACAGGTCTTACTCCATTTCAGTGTGTGCTGGGTTGCCAGCCTTTGCTTTTCCCTCGTCTGGGGAACCCTCCAATGTTCCAGCAGTCAGCAACTGGATAAGAAAGAGCAAACAGACCAGAGCTATTCATCAACAGATGAATCAGACAAATAGATGTTACCATGAAAACATACCATGACAAAGTGGTCAGCTGCTCTGGTTGTTCACACTGGATCTGACTTTGAAACTCCTATCACAGAAGTCCTCACTTTACTGATCCTTACAAGAAGGTTACTACAACCTTACTATAGAATAGGCCCCAAATTTTATGGCTCATTACCTAAACTACCAGCTTCTTGACTCCAAGCACGAAAACAATATACTTTGTGTAATATATAAAATAATCTGGCAGACTGGGAGGGCTAAGGCCCTGAAAAAAGATCCAAGGAAGGACATCCTTGACTCTTCAATTATAGAGGACTTCCACTAAGAACATCCAGACCTCCCTGCTCTTTGCAACTTGCAGGGATTGTTTTGGCCCACCCATAAAGGGGATTCCCTATCATCCCTCAGGGACATTCATGGACATCCTTTGAATTTTGGCGGTATGAAACACCAATATCTATGGTTATGTGCTGCACTTGTGCATATTATGTGCATTAAAAGGTGTTATGAAACAAGGGAATAAGGTAAACTGGGAAATATAGAATTTTACTTAGGCCTACCGCTTAGCATATAAAGATTTTTACTTAATGCACTGTTTTCATATAAATTTAGAGATTGCTGTTGATGTGTATATATTTTAAATTCTGTGTTATTCTGCTACTGTAAGAAATTAACAATAAAAATACTTCTTATCTCTTAGTTGTCTGCTTTGCTGTGGTTATGAGTTGATACTGAATTTTAAAAAAGGTTTGGTTATTAATTTAGAAAGTATTAACATGCCATAGATTAATTAGGAAAACACAGCTATGGGGAATAATAGCCAATATGTCTTGTACATAGTAAGTAACTTCATCATAAAGCTGTCAGTTCATTTGTCACAAATGTCTTTTTCTTCCTCTGGCTGTTTAGACAACTGCAACCAGACCCCACGTCAACTGCTAAACTACTGCATGACTGCATGACTGCTATTTTACAAAAGTGGAATGAACTGACCCACGGTAAAGAAAGAGCAGCAACTGAAGCATAAAGAAGACCATAGTAAAGTAGGCCATATAATCTTTGAAAAAGTTCTGCTGTTTTCTCCTCTGGTGAAACCTTTAAAAGACAAAACCCTTTAATAACCCTACAATGAAGGATTTTCCTCTTGGAAATAGTTTGTTTAGATTGTTAGATCTTGCGAATATGCCAGAATGAAGTGATGATCTAATAAATAGTTTTTTTGGCTTTCAAGTTATACAAAATAGTGAAGAGTACAACACGCTAAAATATCCTCAAGAAAAGTGTATATAAGGTAATGCTCTAAAATACTTACTGAACATGCTTATTAAATTAAATAATTACATCAGGTGTATTAAAAACAGAAGAATTGTGAAACTGAATCCACTTAACTATGAAACTGTATTCAGTAATGTACTGTACATAGTCAGATTGAACTGCTTTAATACAATGCAATAAATGCTACTAAAAAGTTGTTTTAATTCTATTAACCCTCCTGTTATCTTCGGGTCAATTTGAATTTAAAAAGTATTCAAAAATGAGGTATAATTTTATATAAATGAGATTTATAATACCAAATATTCAAAAAAAAAAAGTGCAAAATATATGTTAATGTGTTGGAAACAAGCTGACTAAAAAGGTGAAACAAAAAAAAAAAGGTGATCATACATACCTCATTTTTTATAAGCGGTCAAAACAGACCCGGTCAATTTGTATAGTGTATAATAAATGGGAGGTAAATACAAGGGTTAAAGTAAAAGTTCTTTTGGACATATTGCTTCATCTATTTTTGTACATATTTAATTTGCCCTGAAAATGCTATTAAATAATAAAATAAAATAAAATAAAATAATGATTATTATTATTATTATTAGTAGTAGTAGTAGTAGTAATAGTAGTAATAATAATAATAATAATAATAATAATAATAATGATAATAATAATAATAATAATAATAATAATAATAATAATAATAATAATAATAATAATAATAATAATGATAATAATAATAACAACAACAACAAAATCTACCAGATACTCACAGTGTTCGATTTATGGAGATTCACCTTCTCAAAAATAATATAGATGTGCAGGGCTATAGTGAACACATAATAATCACTGAATTTTGAACATGACTTTATATAAGCTGAGCCCATTATCAAACTAAAGTGCACTTGAGGACGGCAATGCTCAGAGAAATAAGAAAACAAATTCTAATTTAAAGAAATCTATTTTCTCAATGGTTTTTATTTTTAATATAGTGTTGTTCCTACTGTTCCTACAATTTCCACAAAGGTCACAATCTATACTTAAACTGTTGCATTAGCAAATAATCTCATATATTACCTTAGTAATGTATATTCCCATCCTCTGATTTATCAACATTTTCAGAATTAAAAACTCTCAACACCATTATCACAATAATTCACTAAGCTAACTGCAAAACCTTTCAAACATCTATTGTTTGTGGAATTGTGACAAAGGTGTGTCTTCTGCATTTCAGCAGATTGTTGACTGTGAGTGTCCACAGTGCCACCTAGCATCCCATTATAGAAACAGCATGTGGGCTCATCGTTTGTCTTAGTTACAGCATTAGTCTTGGTTTATTAGTCTCAGAATAATCACCATTAGTCTTAGTTTATCTGAGCACTTGCTTTACATGCACATGTGTATTTATGAACATTGTAAACAGCATGTATGCATAGGTTCAGTGGAGGTAATAAGATAATGCCCCAGTCTTTATATATAAATTAAAGTGTTGCATAAACAGGGCCATAGATCAATCATTCATCTTCAGTAACTGATTTATGCTGTTCAGGGTGGGAATACACCACTACACTGCTAAATGGACACAAACATTCACGCCTGGGGGCAGTTTAGAGTGGCAAATTCACATAGCAGAATATCTTAGGAAGGTGGGAGTAAAGCACAGTTAGTAACCTGAGCTCCGAATCAAACCCAGCACCCTGCAGCTGTGAAGTGGCAATCCTACCTGCTGCAACACTATGCTTCCTGGTGAAGAGTACAGTTTAAAATGCAACTTTTTTTTGGTTTGGATAAGTAACGTCCCAACCTAGTGGACATATTTTCCCACCACTATTCATTTCTGCATACCTAACGTGCTGTAAAATATATGAATCAAACATTACTGATGACACCAAAACAAACTGGCCAGTCCTGGTGAGATAAATCACATGTAATTTGAGGATCTTATTTAATATGTGGTCACTTTATTTTCCTGTGAGGTAGAACAGACATGGCTTTCTGAAATCCAACAACCCTGTCTAATACTTAATGCCTGACGTTTTTTTCTCCAAGCTTAAAAAAACAAAACAAAAAAAAAAACATTTGAAAATCTTATGCCATAATGATGTCACATATCAGGGATTTCTAAACAGACAATCTTGTCTAGTGTCAGGGCAATAACTCTTGGTTCTATTCTGTGAGTGTTGTTTTAGCAGCATGCTTTGTTTAGTTTAGAATAAGCCTATTCCATGTTTACATTATGTTAAGCATTTCCTAGCAGGTAATTCCATTTATGGCATAATGCCATTGTCAAGTGTAGAGCCTTTTACTGCGAGTAATATCCTTTTGATTAAATGTTAATTGTATTACCAATTTTCCTGGATTTATAAAAGTCACCTAAAGTTTGCTAGAGTCTTTTGGAAGGTGTCAGTAAAAAATGCAAGCACAGCATAAGCATGGGGCAAATATTAACTATATGAACAAGTTGTAATATGCTCCTTTATCACTAACCCAACGGAGGCTACAGTTGGAAACAAGCAAAAGAGATTTAAAGCACATTTATTTTTATATAATAATCTATATGGTAGATTTTATTAGATTAGAGCTTTTTATGGCCTCAACAACACTTTCAATCATGATTTTCACCTTGGTTATTAACAACATGTTGAAGTTGAAGTGGGTTGTTTTTCAAAAAGGAATAAGTGCATACACAAGAAGGACGTTTATAGAAATGAATAGAGTTTATTGAGAATGTAATCAAAGGCTATCAAACAAAAATGTGTCTATGGTCCTACATTCCAGTTTTGCTGTTGTGGTCAATTCTGGCTGAAAGTAATATACCTTTTGGTTTTAATGGAATTACTTGTTATATTTTGGTAGACATGTATTTCTGCCAAACAATATAGAAGCTTATCATGTACTTTAGACTGGACTGAAAAAAATCTGCTTATGATTCAGAGCAATGACCATTTCTGACACTGGTATAAACTGACACATACTCTGATATAATATAATGTGTGCTATTCAGATACAAGGAAAACATACAATAAATGATTTGTATAAAGAAAATTCACTTTAGAAGTAATATAGGCTATAGGCAGTATGCCAACAATAACCTATAATGCCGATGTCAGCATTGCCACCTCTTCATGCTCAGTTGATCCCACACCCTGCTAAAAGGGAAAAAAAGTGTTATTTATTACGTATGGAAGTCTGAAAACAATAAAAGTCATTAACAGGCTTAGAAAAAACAATATTAACAGTCAATCCATCGAAAAACTATTCCTAAATTTAATGAAGATTTCCATCAAATAGTCAGTAAAGGAATAATAACTTTATTTTACTCTTTCATTCATCACTTACAGTCTTTTTTTTATTTTTCACCGTTACACTTTTTACATTTCATTGACTCAAACATGTTTAGTCATTTATCCATGTACTGTATTCCTCATTTCTAATATATTTGTCCCTTATGTGAAAATGAGTGGGCTGCACATCTCATGTTAAACTGGTCTAGGAATTTTGGGTTAATACAGATATCATCAATGAAATATGATCAAAGAAATCATCAGTGTTGACCAGATTATTTCACCCAGACATGCCGGAGCTACTGCAGATTAAGATTTTTTCGGCTTCAAGATTATACTATGCTCCATCACTGTTATGTACTGTTGTTTAAATATTTTCTAAATTAATATCAGCCTGATTCAAAATGTCATTACATGATAAAAGTTTGCCTCTGTTGTGTATTGCAATAAGTTATTCTTTTAAAATTCTTCTGATTGATATTGACATTTTTTCCCTCACTATCAGAGTGTGAACTATAAAATACGTTTATTTAATGTCTATTTTCCAGATTATAAACACATTACAAAGCACAGATCAAGAGAAGCTATTTCTCAATATTTATGTAAATATAATATTTTTGTTTTTTGAAAACATAACTAAAGTCTTTATATCTCTTTTGAAATTGTTAAGTTTGTTAAGTGTTCATTATATAATGTGTAGTGTTAATTATATATTTGACTAGTTTCGTTGATTCTTTTTACAAAATGCATCCATAAATATCTTTATTATTTTTTATATGTACAATGTATTAGGAGTAACAAGAAATTAATTACAGTTTCTATCTGGTTCCTGAGGGTTCGTTCTAATTATGTGAATGTTTTCATTAGGCTTTAGTGTGTTGCTGCTTTTATAGGACAGGATCTGATATTTATGATATGCAGTTTACTCATAATAAAATGATTCTGTGGTGTCTATTACAAGCCTGGTTGTTCACTCACTTGATTACTGCACAGGGCCCTTGGCAGCATCGAACATTTTCTTGCGGCCTTCCATTCCGGACATGGCCTCCACGTTTTTCCTCCAGTCACTAACCTCTACTGTTTTTTCCTGCAGCACGCACACACACACGTACGCACGCACGGACACACACACACACACACACACACACACACACACCACTTTCAGTTCTTATGCAATCTTTGTTTGACACAATATTCACTTAAGTCCTCAGATCACTATATCACTACCCCACCTTCTCTGTGTCCTCTTTCTTGACTGATTTGAGGTTAGCTCTCAGGTCTAATGACACCTTGTGTTTGGAGCCCAAGAGAGAGCGCAGGATGGCATCTGCTGACACTCTCACTCTTCTCAGATTGGGCCTCTTAAACTTCCCTCTCAAATCTAAGACCTTAATGTTTAGATCTTTTATCTGCATAGAGATTTATAGCACAGATCAAGCAATTGTTATGCACTTATTTTCTCTTTAAACATGCATGAGTGAGAGTTTTAACCTCTCTGGTGTTATGCAGCACTTTTGCTTCAATATCATAGCGCTCCTCATCCACCTCGTTGATCTTGGAATGAAGCTCCCGACACAGTTCCTGGTGGTGGTGAGGGAAATATGTAACATTCTCATTAGTATTAAAATGCATGCTTCAGAAATTCTTAGAAACAGGATCTAAAATTTGGTTGTTTTAATCTAGTTTAATGCTTGATCTTGTGTGTATGTGAGTGTGCACACAGGCATACTTGAAGCTCTGCAAAAGACATTCCACCAGTCTGCAGAGGAGGGGCTTTCTCTGACAGATACCTCTGTTTTTCCTCCTCTTTATCCAATACCTCCTGCTCCAACATTTCTTTAGCTTTAGCAACCATCAGGCTCTGCACACATACGCATACAGAGACAATACAATAGAGACCATGCTTTTCGTGATGAATGAGTTTTGGTAAGTGATTTAATACAGTTCTATTCATCTCTACATTACAACTCATTGAACAGTTCACAGTCATGTTTCTCTGTTTCAACTTTCTATGGCATATACATACCTTTAACATTAGTTTACGTGAAGCTGAAATCTTGGACTTTTTCTAGTGGATATTAGACAAGAGAAAGCACATAAATCCACATTTCAGAGCTAGTTCAATCAAATCAATTCAAGAATATTTGAAAGAATGCTGCAATAGATATGCTACATTAAAAACATGCCATATTTAAAGTAACACAAAAAAGTAAAGTATTGGGTAAAAAAAGCCCTGATGCTCTTTCCATGTAAAAAAAAAAAATCTTGAAATCAGAAATGGGTTGCAGTATTTTTTGCTACATTTTTTATTATTTAAAGGTACATTTTATTGCTTGTTTAGAAACAAGAATTTGTAAAAAGACCACAAATGTACATAAGAGTAGCTCTGTAGTATTTACACAATACAAAATGTGCATGTCACTTACCTCTTGCCTGCAAAGTGGGGAGAAAAAAAGCATTGTTAAACAGTGACTGATGTAAACAAAAAGTAAATGTTCTCCTTTTTTTTTCCTTTTCTAACTTTTCACTAGTCACAAATCAATTTTCTGCAACAGAAAACTCTACTGAAATTGTCCTATTACTATCGTTGCATTCCAGATTTTATTAAAAAATGTTACTGAAGCTCCTTGCAGACAATTCTGACTAAATATAGATTTCATTTGCTGTGAGGGCAACCACAAGAAGCTGAGATGGAAAGCAAAACAGAAACGCAACTCACTCGGGCATCTTTACAATGTGGATTCAACCTAGAGGACAAAAATAAAAGCTTTTGTTACTAAAGCTCAGCACCATGGGGAGAATTAAGTGCTTTAGCTATTGAGACTAACAGAAGAGGTCAGGTTTCAGTTCTCAGCATTACTGAGGCAACTCAGTCACAATGAGCACCATGCAATGCAACAATCTGCACCATTCTAAAGTTTGCCTTGAATGTAAAACTATGTAAACTTTTAACAAGTGCCTTCTTGTCAATGCAAATTGTAAAATATTATATAACAAACAATTCCTATTTATATTAGGATATCGAAGTAACTGTTGAGTTATAGATTGTAAACACATTCACTGAAAAATCCTGTATTTTTGTGAATGGATTATTAATTTTCTAAAATCTAAAATGAGACACATATTTACATAATGTTATAGTAATATCAAATATCTGATTGTCAATGATTTATCCTGCAATAAACCTTATAGTAATACACTGTATAGTAAAATTAAATCACTTTGCTTTGCAACTGCGGGCCACTTTGATACGATAACTTTGGCCGCACACACACCTTAAAAAGAAAGTGTCATCTGACACAAGGTGTGTCTGGGGATAATGGCATGCCAAGTATTTCAGATAACAATCCGGCTTTCTCCTACTTATTCCCATCAGTGGTGTGCCGTAAATAGACCTGAATCTGGCCTTTTAAAGAGCCCCATGCCTGCTGTGACTTAAACTCTATTAAACATGTCATGTTAAAAATGGCACTAACATGATAAAAGTGTTAAAATTGACCTGTATTTAATTGTTCAGCTTTTTGCTATTTGCAGAAAAACTGGAAAATAGTATTATTCTTATTTCGGCATTTTCAAATATCAAGTATGTAGCAATCAATAGTTTGTAGTTTAACGGTCAGTCGTTAAACTATTATAAGACAAGGCTACTTGGTGTTTTTTTATAGCATAGGAAAAAAAGACAATAGGTTGATAGTAAAAAATGTGACTTTTAGAATTATTCAGAAATTATTAATAACTTCTAAGATTGTTCAATTTTATGTAACTATTTTATATAACTATTGTATTACTATTAAATAACCATTGTATAACTGTTCTTTTTAAGAAAATTATTTAAAGTAAAGGTATGCTCTTACCTCTAACACAGTGATGGAAGAAGGAGGGATGCACCACAAAATGATGCTCAGGAACAATGTCTACTTCTTTTAAGCAAACCTCTTATTGTTCTTGCCATGCTTCTCACTGGGAGATATTTATAGAAGAACACACACACACACACACACACACACGCACACACAGCTCTTATCCAGCACTTGTGCTTCTGACTTTTTTTTTTACTTCTAGAATTGGTCAACGATGTCCAGCACCTACGTTATCACTCCTTCTGTACATACAGTATCACTGTGTCTATCACTGTCTTTGCCTCAGTCCCAATGAACCACAATTTGTTCAAGTCAAAGAAAGAAACAACAACAAAACAATTTGTATTTTAACAATTTGAAATTATTATATGAGTGAATTACAGTCTTTGGAAAGTTTTGGCCAAATTTCCTGTTGTATTTAATGATTATAGCTCATAGTTTCATTACTAATTAATGCTTTCATGAAGGTCTAGTTTGCCAGATGCTAGCAGTGCTTGCAATTTTTTGGTAAAAGAAGAAGCTGGATAATTGCCCCACAAAATGATTGCATCATAGTTTACCATTCCTTTAAAACAGTGTTTATAGTGGGATTGCAGGGGCTCATAGCTTTGATATCAATATCACCTTAAATTCAAATTTAAAAAATACAAAATATGGTCAAAAGTGTGTTGGCACATAACCATTACACCAATACATGCCTGGTTAAAAAAAATTCATCCTGAAACCATGGGTTTTAATATAGAGTTGTTCCTTACTTTCATACTGTAACAGTCTCCACTATTCTGGGAAAGCTTTCCACTAGATTTTGGAGCATTGCTGTGGGGATTTGCTCATTCAGCCAAAAGAGCATTAATGAGCTCAGGCACTGATGCCAGATGAGACGGCCTGCTTCACAATTGTACAAGAGAATTTTCACACTAGAAACAGGTTTGGACTAGACCCTATGGTTCCCATGAAGTGAAATCTTAATGCTACAGGACAGGATACCAAGACACCCCAGACTATTATGTGTTTCCAGCTTTGTGCAACAGTTTAGGGGAAGACCTGCAAATAGGTGTGATGGTCATGTGTCCATGTACTTTTGACCATTGTCATTGCCAGTTATAATAAACACTCTAACTATATAGGATGTTAATATATTTCACAAACTGAAAAGTGACACTCTTAAAGCTACAATTCTTAACTAATCCTGGATCTGCAAGCACTTACTAAGGTTTCTATAACTACAGTGTTGAACCCCTTCCATATTGTAACCAAGTAAATGCAATCGTTCCTAGCATTTATCTCATGCTTTGAATATTGAAAAAGCTGGATGATGTTTGTTTAAATTGCTCTATTCTGAGAGCAGCTAAAAAAAGTTTGAAATCCCACTAGAGTTTGGCATGGCTTGGCTTATCCTGTCTGTAGGGCCATGTGCTCCACAGAGAGGCTTAATGACTCTGCTATCAAAGAGAGCTTCATCTCAGAGTGTCCTCATCCCAACTCTCTGTCCCGTAACACTGCCTCTGATTAAAATATTAACTGTAGACAGCTGAAATCTCTGTGTCTTGATGACAGGATCATAATACTCTTCATACAACGATGTGTCTAAACATAGTGCAGCATACCAGCTGATGCTGCCACTCGGGTCTGTTTGTATAAAGTGTGTGTGTGTGTGTGTGTGTGTGTGTGTGCTGTGTGCTAGGAGACTTATGAATGTATAGCTTTGACTGATGGCTGTCGCTGAACTTAACTTACCCACTCGGGTCTGTGTGTATAAAGTGTGTTTGTGCATGCGTTTGTGTGCATGTGTGTGTGTGCTAGGAGACTTCTGAATGTATAACTTTGATTGATGGCTGTCGCTGAACTTAACTTACCCTCTATCCCATAAGACACCTAATTTCTAGCATGCATATTTGTTTGTAGATTTATTTTGTCTCTTGTCAAAATACTTAGATATGCATGCCCTAGTTAACAAGCCTCTGCGACAGCATGAAAGAGTTGAGGCGCTTGTGAGCATAGTTTCCTCCCTACATTGATTATTAAGAACCTTATCAATTCACAATAATAATTCATATCACAACACCTTTGGCCACTGCACCCAGTCATTAATCTTATAGATCATATGAAAGGGTCATGAAATATCATTTTGAAGCCTACATCTGCACTCGACTGTTGATTAGATATTACCAGTTCAAGAGAATCTACAAACACTCAACTGAGTTAAACATGTGTTATGTTTACTGATGGGGCCTTATTTTTTGCTTGCTGTTAGCAACACACCTTTTAGTCTGGATATTAGCCTGGATATTTTTTCATCATAGTCGGGCTGTTCTGCATCAGACCTCAGTCCCTCTGGGTGCTAATAAATCTATTGATTATTCATCTATTTCTAATAAATCTATTGATCTATTGGCTCATAACTGATGGCTAGAGTTAATAATAGAGCTAATAAACAAACCTGCCATTCCTCATTAGAGCTTCCTGTAAAATGCAGGCCTACAGACAGACAGACAGGCAGTGTGTGTGTGTGTGTGTGTGTGTGTGTTATCTTAACATTCACACTGTGTCTTGTACCTGAGCCAGCCAGCTAACTCTCCCTGATAAATCCCAAATGGAAACAGTTGTGCTGTGGTGTGCCATTATTTCCAAAGGCTAAAATGCATTTATTTATAGCTTGAAACCCCTCATTAGTACAGCAAGGTCATTGAACAGTTAATGGCCACTTATAATGAACAAAGTGCTAAACATTCTTTTGGGTTGTTGATATGAGCAACCTTTAGATTTTCAAATGTTTAGATACCTCCCACCCCCACCACCACCACCACCACCACCACCACCACCATGGCCACCACCACCATGGCCACCACCACTTCCCAACTCTACTAAAACATTAGACAGATTTTTGTTTGTCATTCACAAAAGTAGCACTGAGTAATGTTTTTTCATGGGAAAAAAATTATAGAGAGTATTTGGGACCTGTAGAGATAGAAATGAAAGCCAAAATCTGCATTAAAATGATTATAAATATGCATGACACTGTACCTGAGAAAACTAATGCCACACTAAATATTGATTTCATTCAGGTTTGTATAGGCCTTTATACTTTTACATGCAAGCAAGAAGTGGCATGAACATTGAGAAGTGCTCATAAGGACCCCCTCTAGTGGCAAAGAACTCTCCACTTTTTGCCACACACAACACTGACTGTTTTCCCTTTCGAGTGACGACAAATCTGCTATTGATGTGCATGTTGTTACTGTATTTCTGTTATATATCTAAAAACTTAAACCTGCCTTTGTAGTATTTCATTTCAGATTAGCACAGGAGAATCCGTCACTCAGCATCTCTTAGTCTTTCAGTCATTCATGTGTCTGTCTTCATGGCAGAATGCTCCCTGTCAGTGCCGACAGGCTCAGAGACATAATCCCCCATTGTTCATTAACAACACTCGCTGCTTTTTGATGTCTCAGTGATGTCAGAAATAAACAATCAGGTCATCTGCACGTGTTTATCATGCATCTGTGTAGGAAGGTTACAGCAGTCTAAAGACTTTTTTGAAAAATTCACCACCATTTCTTCACAATTAATTTCTTCATTATTAGACATGTAACATGTTTCTGTTAATTTAATTTATAAACATACCCGAGAGGCATAAATTGTAGTTTGTAGTAATGTGTAGTATTGCACAGAGAGGTAATGTGTTTTTAAACCACCAGTGTGGCTCATTGCTGACTCAGTGGAACAAGGAAGCACTGTATATTGCTTATAGTCACGTTAATAAATTAGCTCTTTTGTAGCAGTTTTAAAGGCTCTGTAACCTCCCATTATTTTTAAGATTCATTAAGAATATTTAAAACCCAGTACATATAAAACAGTATGAAAACTTCATCTGTTTGATAAACCCATAATTGAAAGTGTAGTCATGCTGTTTCTGGAATTTGGTCCATGTAAAATAATGTTCTTTTAATGAGTAGATAAAGGCTTAAAAGCATTTCCTTGTGCAAATTGCAAGCATGTGAGGCACTATGGTAGGTGTAGTTTGCAGAAATCGAAGCAGAGAGCTCAAGCAGATACTCTTGATCTTGTGTACTGCTTTTCTACTGGGCATGGGCGAGTGCTCCTGCTCCCTGGCCGAACCCAAAACCCTTCGGCCCAAAGTTCTTCGCATAGCAAGCTGTAAATCCAAAGGATTAACAGGGTTACACATTTCAAATCCACAGTATAATCCCAGACCTGTCAACCCCAAAGAGTAAATAATGCATAGTCTTGCCAGGGAGGGAGCAGTTTGGGGTTATGGGGTAGTCACAAATAAATCATAGGGGCTTTAACTATGTATGTGTCTATTATTAGCTAAGTCAAAGATACCCTGGGATATTTTAAAGATACCATAATATTAGCTAACTCAAAAATACCTTGAGATATTTTATTACACTTTAATTAATGCATGAGACGAAACAACAGCACTGACCAATAGCAAAAAGGGTGGAAAGGGGGCAGAGCTTTCAAGTGGTGTTAATGTAAGAATGTAATTGGGACCTGGCAATCATTGCTCATTCATATGTAGATTGACTTGACCCCTGATTTTATTATTGGGAAAAAGTAAAACTCTTTTTTTATATTTCCTGAAATATCTGAAAACTCATAGCAGCATACTACAGTACTAAAAGGCAGTGCTCCTATGTAAAATGCTTAAAAGATGGCAGGTCTGTAATCCATTTATGTCCAAATTATTCACTTTATACTGTTATTAGAACAAATTCAAAATTGGAAAAACCACAGTGTTTTTCAATACTGGTGCAGGAATATCAAAATACTATAAATTTATGTGCTTCCTGTTCTAACAAAACTATTTTTACCTCATGGTAATTAATGAACTGAATCCTGGAGCTGAATCATAAATACAAATGTACTCCAAGAACAAGATTGCGAAATGCTGCGACATTTGATATAGTAACATATTATAATTTCCTGCACACTGTTAAAAAAAAGTTCACCAGATGCTCACCTTTGCAGTAGATCTCTCCATCTTTATCAGCTAGTGTGGTGGACTCCAGGCTCTTTCCACACTTAGCGCACCTGAAGCAGCTCTTATGCCATGACTGGAAAAAATAAAAACTTACTTCACATCATTTTGCCCACTAAATGCTGGACCATCCTTCACTCTATATTGTCTTTTCATTTTAATGACTGTGTGTACATTAAGGTAGTTAATGTTGTTCTTCATAGCATCATGGTATTTATTAACTAAATTAAAAACAGGAGTCACTTACGTTACCAGCTCCCACCACTTTCTCTGCTGCATAAACAGCTTTCCCACAGCGAGGGCACACATCTGAGCTGCCAAATTTTTGTGCAAATTTGGAGGCATTGGGGTTGTTGGTAGGTTGATGTGGTGCTTGCCTACGTAAGAAATACATATATAAGTGTTTAAACAAAACTGAGGCAGTTGTGTTAATGTAAAAAAGGTATGTCCATTTAAAACCCTCAGCTGATCACTAATAATTATAAACTTTATTATGCAGAGCCTCCACTTACTCCACAGGTCTGATCCCCAGTCCTTCTCCCGAGTCCATGCTCAAGGTTCCGGCACCACCACCATAACCGTAGCCTTTTGGACCATATTTCTTGCCGTAGCATGATTTGCAGTAGATCTCGTCCACGTGTACAGCTACTGTGGTGCTGTCCAAATTCTTTCTGCACACCACTGAGTGGAAACAAAACAGAGAAGAGAGACAGCTGTTGAGTTGCACACTGTAATGCCCTTTAGTGGGATGTTGGATTCTGACATGGTATTTATCTATCCTTTTAATATATATTTTCAAGCTGCTAATGTGATTATGTTTAGGTGGTGTAAATTTCCATAACCTGAAATCAGTTTTTTTCCAGATTAAGTATTGTATGTTTTCGGAATAGTTCTACATAAAACCTGCCCTAAATACTTGAAAACACAGCATGTGATGTGTGTCTCTCAGTCAAGCATTCTATTGCCATGAGAGTCTCTGGGCTGTGCAAATTCTTTTCTTTAAAAAAAAACATTTCTGAACTTCAGGATATAACGGACAAAAGCCTTTCTGGTTCAAGGCTGCCGCACCAACCCTAGTTTATAGCACTGGAATAATATTGCCTACAACACAGACATAGTATTGAGGAGGGGCATACACTGGAGTCCCAAATAAGGCATCCACCACCAGAATGACGTTCATCTTCTGACTTCCTAATATGGACACACTTGTGTAAAGTAAAGATGTTAGTCTTCTTCACATGCAACCTAATAATTCAAGGAATGCCATCTTTCTGCATGGATGTCTCAGAGTTTCTGAAATAGATTAGACAATAATAAGCAAACAGGAAGCCTTGCCTATTAAAACAAAATTCTGATGACTTACTGCAGAGAAAGCAGGACTTGTGGAAATACTTCCCCTCACACTGGACTTCCTCTGCAAAGTACACAGTCTTCTGGCAACAGCCACACCTGTTTCCTCCTCCGAGGGGCATCCTGAACACACACACACACTATAACACTATATATGCAAGTAAACATGGTCAAATATACACAGCAAAACAAGTCTTGGAACGTGATGGAAAGCAGTGATTTGTGTGAACTGACGTGAAAAATTACATATTTTATGTAACACTTTCTTTTCCTTTTGTTAAAAAAATTATTTTGCCTATTTCATAGCACTTTTAAAGGCTGGAGCACTTACAAAGAAATAAATATTAAAGTTCAAAATGTAGACTACTGCATTTGGGATTATAAGGTCCATACACAACAGGAATAGACACTGGAAGAATATAATATGTGGTGCATCATTGTCACTTACCTGTAGTCAGTGTGTTGGTAATGCTGTGGATGGAGGCAGCAGAGTTAGAGTTGTGAAAAGTTCACTGTTGCTCATGGTAATATCAGAGAGACAGGGAGGGAGAGAGTGGGCAGGACAAGAGAGAGAGACAGAGAGAGAGAGGGAGAGACAGAGAGGGAGAGAAAGAGAGGGAGGGGTGGGGAGAAAAGGCAACTCCCTAGAATGACGCAAATTTCTCTCATTCCAGTCTTCATCTGGTTCCTCTCACAGTTATTTTTTGTTGATTTACCACAGCTATACTACCTTCCTAAACTGGCTTTGCATGAAGCTCCTAAAGAAAATTTTCCTTTCTTCATTTTTTTAAATGATTTTTTCATTCTTCATGCGAACAGAATTATGATTATTGCAAATAGTTCCAATAAACAACCACTAAACGGATAAACAACAATTAATGAGTGAGGTTTGATTTCGATTGGTCTTGTGCCAGAATGATCTAGTATCACATGATAACATATTAGAAATGATTTTGTTTAGCAGATGTCCTGCTGTGTTAGTGTAATCAGTGCTAGACGTTTGGATGTATTTCCATACAAGGTGTTTGTTATGTGAAACCGACTCAGCATGAGTCCATCACACACACACACACACACACACATCCACTTACTCACTCTTTCCACATGACAACACACAGATATGCTTATCCACTCCATTCACACAGGATAACCATTCCAGAATAATTGTTTTGCTACTATTTTTTCCTAGCTGACATACTCAAATATTCAGAGCACACATCCTCTCATTATGCTTTGTGCTATCATTATGAATGAAAATTAAACTATTTTAGATGAGCTGAAGGTAGTTCAGTAGCAGGGAACTGATTTCCAGGCAGTTAGCCTGGTCCAGTGTTTTGGGTTTTTTTTGGGATTTTTGTATTGCAGAAGTAAATTATAGGACTCTGTCACTGAAAATAATGAGGATCTTTTTAGAGGAAGAAAGCACAGTACAGAGAGGAAATCATATTCATATCTGCCAGAATTAACTACATGTCAGGACATTTAGTGCATGGCATAATGGCTGATTTATGTTCTGGTGACAAACGCAACACTTGGATGCAGACATATCTCATTTGAAATGGAAGGATATTTAAACTTAACTTTAGAGAGAGAGAGAGAGAGAGAGAGAGAGAGATTGGGTTAAATTGGGTTAAATGCTGGTCAAGTATATCCATCAGCAAAACCGTTGGATACTGACAGAGACTTTTGTCCCCACCAAGATAATATAAACATGCTATCACATAATACTAGTCTTTTTACTTAGCAATAAGAGGTCTGTAAATTAAAGGTATTTTTCCTCATGGACACCAGTACCATGTCCAAACAAGGACTAGTTCATCATGCATTTGGGGGCGTTAGTATGGCTGCATGTGGTCTAAAAAGCTAAGTAAATGTTTACACATAAAAAGCATCAGGACAGAATACACCATGACATATTTTGTGGTTTAGTTAGCATGTAAAAAAAACAGCTGAAATTAAGCCAGGAAACACGAACATGATGTGAGAATATTTTATTTAGCTTACTTCATAACCTTGCTTTGTCTTCCTGCCTGCAAAGATCATATCATGTAAAAAGCCAGTTTAACAAACACTGTGGTACATGCAGTCTGTGTGGCTAAAAAATAACTCAAACCATGCCAGCCATTGTGCTTTTCTGAGGATTTGATCAAGTGAAATATACTTAATCCTAATCAGTTCTGCTTGTGACCTGATATCAGCTGCTATATTTTTCATCACGTTTAAATGACCTAATAAAATGACATTAACAACTGTTTCTATGTAGCCCAGTAACGCCTAGTGTACCATTGGCCATATGAGAACCTCGCCTGTAAACCCCCAACAGACCACCTCGCATTGGCATGCTCCTCGCACTCCAACTGTTCCCTAGTTGGAACACAAAGGGGCATGCGGGTGATTCAACTACACCTATTTTGAACAGGTTGGATGGGCCTGAGAGCATATCAGGGTAAACAATTTCCATTTGCATATCCACCCAGGCAATTCTCCCCTCCAAAGCCTCATGCCTGCATTCCAATGACCTCTTCCTTAACAGTGCTGATAGGAAGCTTAGGTTTTTGCATGTTTCCATACAGTGTGATGCTGCTCAAGATGCTAGGCAATCCCAGCCATCTACAGAGGTGACTGCTGACTTTCCTCTTAAAGCCACTGAGATGGGGATGTCGTAGATGGGGCCAGAGAGTTCTTGCAACGATACCCTGCTGTTAGATTCAGACCTTGAATCACCAAGGAAACTACAGCTCTGGAAAAAAAAAGAGACCACTGCAAAATAATCAGTTTCTTATGTTTTTTTCTTACAGGTGCATGTATTGGTGAGATGAACAGTTTTGTTTCATTTTTTGTGAACTGCTGACAATATTTCTCCTAAATTCAAAACATAACTATTGTTATTTAGAGTACAGTATTTGCAGAGCTTTAATAACTCAAATAAAGCAAAATGCAAATAATTTGTAAACAAATTGTGTTAATGCTTTGGCTAAATAACATTAAGAAATGAGTATTTGGTGGAATAACCCTGATTTGCATGCGTTTTGGCTCCATGCTCTCCACCAGTTTTTCACATTGCTGTTGGGTAACTTTATACCACTCTTTTTGCAAAAAAAAGCTTTGCTTGATGGTTTGTGACCATCCATCTTCCTCTTGATGACACTCCAGAGGTTTTCAATAGGGTTCAAATCTGGAGATTGGGCAATGATCTCTTATTTTTATCCAGAGCTGCAGTTCCTCAAAGTTTGCATGGGTAGCTTTGATGGAATCTGCATTCTTCAGTGCCATTAAGTGCCTTTCCAATGCTCTTCTCAGATTTTTTTTTTTTATAAAAATGAGGATCTGTTCTCTTAGCCACAGTATGGTGATGTCTTCATTGACTTCTCTTTTGCTTCCCTAATGAGTTGTTTGAGCACACCCATATGTTCCAGGAAAGCCAGGACTCCAGGAAAACCTCTGTACTGTTGATGACTGTGTTAGTGTAGCTGTTCCTCTATAAAAAGTCAGAGAGTTGCTCTGAAACAATACTGAAGAAGAATTTTCTATGTGAAGTGATTTAGAAGGCCACCATACATATTAAATCAATTCATTGGCTCATGAAAAGGTGTCCCTGACTGCATGTATCAAATTCAGATTCATTATTAAGACAGACAGGATAAAGAGTATTGCAAGGCTGATTTAATGTCTGTAACACAACATGGGGAATTGACTGTTATCAACACAATATTCAGGGCACCATCCACACATCACTGCTGTGTGCTTGAGTAATATTCATAGTTTGCATTATACACAGCTGTAAGGAGAGAAAGAATTAATATTCAGTGGTATTCTGGGCTATATAAATATAATATCATGTAAATATAACACAGGTTGTAAGAGAAAAAAAAGACCTTACCCTTATACTATAAAAATAAGTCATTTTTGCACATTTTTGGTTTTTCATTTTCATTCATTGCATCTTCAGCCAGCTCTGATAATCACCAGTCCACAGGGCATATCTGAAATATGCTGGATATCTGATCCTTTAATCGAACTAAGACAGAGGGTCTGAAACTCATCCTCAGTGGGGACACAGCATGTGTGTGTCAGTGTGTGTATGAGCGAGAGATAGATAGAGAGAGAGAGAGAGAGAGAGAGAGAGACTATTTCTAGTACTCAATGGTCAACACAACACATTAGGCATTGTTTTGGTTGCAGCTGTACATCAACATGCACACAAGTGACCAGTGATTGATTTGGTGTAAGAGCAGAAAACTGAGGATATTTAGTACTTTATGGAAAATGCATTATTATTGGATTTCATTTTAAACAACCATAGTTTTGCCAGGATACCAGCTCATTACATTGCTGTAAGTACATTTATTTTTCTTGAGTGAGAACTGGTTATTACTGTAGTAACTGTATTAATGTATAATTCACCTTATTTCTTAAGTATTTTTTATCTTATTTGTTTGTTTGCTTCTGTCTCCAATAGCCTGCTATTAATTATGGTTAACTGGTCGAAACAATTTAACTTGATGTGCAGCTATGTAGCAGCCGCTCACGTGTCAGCCAATCAGCACGTCTTCCGGTTTTAGGAGCACTTTACTGCACTGTCCTTGAGGTGATGGACTGAAAATAGTGCAGGCTTTTTTAGATATTATTTTTAAACCTGATAAGACTGATTTATCATGAGTTGAGAGATTAAGAGGCGTTTAACGATTGTATACGACAACCACAAATAAGTCTGACGTCAACCATATTTTTAAATAACAGCGTATAACGGAGTCTAATTTCAGTACTACATATCCCAGAATTCCAATGCGACTCTCACCAATCAGGACTGTCGCTGTTACCATGGCATGTGACCAACGTCACACTGTGGGATTGGGCCGCCTTTTTTTCTGAAAACGTTTTATGAACGTACTTTTAGCCATGATACGACTTAAAAAAAACAAAAATAAAAAAACAAAGTTAAAGCATTCTAAGTCGTCAGTTCTAAAATGCTAACATATAATCGATAATATCGGGCTAAAAGTGGCTGGCTAAACGAGTCAATGACGTCATTCGCAATTCATTATGGGAATGGTAGTTTATTTTCTCCATAAAGCCATGCACAGTCTTACACCTTTTTTTCTTTTTCCATAGAAAAGTCATGATCAGTCTCGTGAATATTTAAAGTTCATCAGTAGTTTTCTGCAAATGTCCATGGATAACATGACTGGGAAATACAATTCCATAAAAAAGTCAGCTTATAAAGTGGGCGGTCACTGATCAGCTCTGTACCGGAAGTGCGTAGAAGCAGATGAAAATAATAATTTCTTTTATGGAGGACAGATGAATCGTGAATGTCCGGACAAATAGCATACTCCTGTAATCTGCATCAAACCTTCCTTTAAACCAACAAATGAGTTATCCTAATATACTTTAATGTAAATGTTATGAACATATTTGATCGCCGTATTGCGTTACTTGATATATGAGAGTAAGCAGTAGTATTGTAGAAACCAGAGAACCTACTAAATAGTAGCCTCTGTGAAAATATTAAATACGGCACAATAGTGGTGTCCTACATATTTATATTTTAAACGTGTTTTAGTACGCAGCATTACAGCTGCTGTGATGCTGTATTGTCGTTTTAGAAAATGGCCAGGTGGAGGCGCCCTTATTCACTTATTAGAGGCTCTGCTTTCAGCAAGACACACCCTTATTTCAGTGTTGAGTGACCATTCCCAGTAGTCCACCTCTCTCTCTCTCTCTCTCTCTCTCTCTCTGAGACAGGATTTACTATATTCACCTGATGACTCCATTTTATCTACTGTGTCAAGAATATTGACAGAATATTGCTCCTAGATCATGTCATGGAACTTGTCCAGTTTCAATCACTTGAGGTTCTCTTTTGTCCTACACACCAGCTATCCTTTACATCTACTCATAGCTGTCTGTGCCTGTCTGAGTGACTTTAACAAAAAAGGGATCATTCAACCATGTTCAAACAATGCTGAAACTTAACCATACGTGTTATCTCTACATTGTTATTCCCAGTTCTTCCATTTATCTTTATACCAAAATAGTGGCAGCATGCAGCATGGTGGTGCAGTGGGTAGTGTTGCAGTCTCAATGTTCCGTGATCCACAGTTTGATCCTAATCTTGGATTACTGTCTGTGTGATTATTCACATGTTCTCCCTATGTCACTGTTGGTTTCCTTAAGGTTCTTTGGTTTCCTTATACCTCTCAAAAACATGCAGATAGATTGTCTATACTTAAATTACCCCTAGGTATGAATGCATGTCCATGGTGCCCTGCAATTAACTGATTTCCCATCAAGGGTATCCCTGGGGTTAACTGTGGATACACCATGACCCTGACCCGGATAAAGCATTTACTGAAGAAGGTTTATTATCACGTGATGATATCCATATATACATTTAAAATGTATAAAAGTGTTTGCTAAGGTATGTTTTATTATAATTTACTATAGTGAGTAAGATGCACTGCAAACATTTCTCTCAGTTTAATGTGCGAGACTGGTCTCTCAGTTTTTATAATCGTAGTCTGTAGGCAGAGCCACTCAACCTCTAATCATTAACACCACTTCAGTTCGAGAGAGACAAAAGCAGGTGTAAATAAGTATTACAGTGACTGTAATTAAAACCTAACAATGCTAAAGTTACAGGCCGCTCCTCTTAAACCACATAAATGTGCCGAAGGCATGGATATTTAGAGAGCAAAACCTTAGCAGATGTTTTTTTTAAACATAAAGCAGTAAATCTCTGCAAAATCTGAGCATTAACTTAATGTTAGAAAAGAATCCCATTATGCATTTCTTTTACCAATTTAAACTACTGCATGTGATTTTTATGTACGATGATGCTTGTTTAAAATGATTGCATTTTTTTCAGACTCAGATTGTCCTTCTAATTTGTGGGTTTCCTTGTCTTTTACAGCACAGTGTAATGTAATGGACCTCAGACAGCATACACCTCAGCTTAAGGCCCAGGTAAAAATATCCATCTGAATTGGCAGCCAGCCAATGAGTCCATTTCCTGGCTAAGAAAATCAGTATTTCAATGCAGGCAGTGGTGTCGGCACAGTAGGACCATTTTTAAAGAGGCCAGTTGCTTTTCATCAGACACAGAGAAGGATGTAGAAGATTTTCTTTTTAACAGCTTACACAGTGACAATGTTGAAATATGATTTAAATGCAGTGAAGACCGGACTCTGATAAGACACGTCATTTTTCAGTTCAGCAGATCAATTGGTCTTATTGTGGCTGTACTAGCTGCTGAAGTCAAGAACTCGTTTGGTTCCTTTGCATGTGTCAGCATTTTACGTGGCATTGTACTGTAGCTGCTCCTCCCTTTTCAGTGAGTATATAATGACTCATACTAAAAGCAGATCAGTCACAGTTATTGCTTTTTGTCTGCAAGTAAACTGTGGGCTAATATAAACATTCATTTTATCTGTTTATATAGTAACCATCCTACATGACAGATTAAGAGCTACTTAAAAGGATTTCAGTATGAATGTACATTCACGTTTTGAGCTGTTTTGCTTATTGAAAATTTTCCTTTCACTCTTTAATGATCTAATTGTAATTATGATCTGCCTTTCGCCCTATGTGCACTGGGATAGGCTCCAGCAGACTCCTGTGACCCTAATTAGGAATAAGCGGGTATAGACAATGGATGGATGGATGGATGGATGGATAATTATGATCTAATTCTAATCCTTATCTATAATGTCATGCCATGATATTTGTGTGTTTAAGTATACTAAACTAAATTAAAGATTTTGAGTTTTTGGAGATCACACTCAAAATCCTTTGTAACTGGATCTCTTACCTGTGTTAGAAAATAAGTAGAAATTAGTTCAGGTTAAACCTGTCATAATTATTACATAATTGCTTAATCATAATTATTTGAATTGACCATGAGAAACCATTTGATTTTACAACTAGATTTCCATAAAGTATATGCATATGCATAGTTAAGAGAAATGTTCTCTTAATGCTGTAAAGTTTCAATATTATAATTTAATCTGTTGTTCTCTCACATTGTTTGTAATTAGGATTTAGTTCATGGTTCAGACCTCATGACAAAGTAAAATGGATTAAAATATGATAGTATATGATATGTATGAAGTGAACTTAGACATTGTATCTAAAACTAGATGGCAAAAAATGGCTTAATGTTCATTAACCTTTTTGTGTTTTGTTATTTTATATGTCATTTTTTATTATTTCTGTCATATATCTCATTTCTACAGTCAAACAGGTTTACAGAATTGTTCTTTATTTACAGGTTAAGCATTCCTAAATAGCTGTTCATGTACTATATTACAGTAGTATTATGTCTATCCTCTCAGAATGGTATGTGTCAATAATAGGGGCAAATTTCAATCATTTATGTACAACAACACCTATATCCTGGTTAAGATCAAGGTGGATCCAGAGTCTATCCTGGGGAACAGTAGGCACAGGGCAGGAATGCTTCCTGGATGGTTCACTAGTCCATCACAGCACAGTATTCATATATTCACACACTCATTCATACCTAGGAGCAATTTAGTGTAACCAGTCCACCATCCTGTATCATTTTTGGTGGAAAGCAGAGAACCTAAAGGAAACCCACATTCAATGCACCACACACACGCACATAACCACGCTAACCTGATCTGAACTTATAGCTTAGATCTAAACCTGGGACCATAGAGCAGCTATGTATGATTAGCTGTAAGTCTTAATTGTGCAAGACCTTATACAGGGTGACAAATCCCAAAATACTTTGTAGTAAACAAAGCAAGCAGTCATTTGCATCCTTGTTGCTTGTCACAAGGCAGATGTGTGATCAGTAGTGTGATGGTCCCGAGGGCTGAGACTGGTCTAGAAGCACGTTGAAACAATGTGCATTTGTCTAAATTGCCTCTACTAACAACATGAGCTTCTGTATTATATTTGAAGCTTTGGCATGTACATATATCTCAGTATGGGAGACATAATATGCAATCTGTATAGTCATTACATTCCTTTAACTTAATTTAGAAGTTAATTCAGTGTAGAAGCTTAAGTATTTCTGTGCAGTGGTATCAACTAAGACAAAATGTGAGAATGGAGTCACACAGCTGTTTGGGGGAAAGTTTCCCTTGAAGGAGTAGAACGAATCAGATTTTAAACCTTACAGTTTATTGTGAAATTGTCTTATTTGTTTCCCACAAACTAAACAGCATCTGTCCTGTGACTGCAAAAAAAAAAACCCTCACAGCTAATGATAACACTGTAGCAACTGAGAAGCATGTGGTGGCTCAAGATTTACTCAGATATGATCAGAAAGTAAAATTTGTGCTAAAAAACCATTAGAAGCCCTTTCCCCTGGGAGCTACATGCGCAACATATGATTCACTGTCTGTGAATCATCAGTCAGCACTCCAGCATTTGTGCTGGACAATGTGCTTTCTGACATGCTGTTGTTTCCCAGGACAAACGATATCCTACGCCCGGGTGGAAAGTTGCCAGGAAACGTACATTGTCATAGAGATATTAGGAGGTATGTGATGATGTCATCATGACTGTAGGAAGCTGATATACAGCGGGTGTCATATGTTTAGTAAAGAAAACATTAGAAGTACAGCTTGTAATCCCAAACTATATATTGTGTATATGAACAGCGAGAGCTAGTGTTGAAATCAGGAAAGGGATTCAGTGTTAGTCAAAAGGTCATACATTATTCACTAAGAGCGTTCCTTAAATTTTAACTACATGTTATCAAACCATATGTTTGTCAAATTACCTTTTGTACCATTCTACACACAGTATTTATGTAAATACATAGGTAGTGATCTGGATCAATTCAAATTCCCCATTTTATTAAATTCTAACTGTAGAGCTGTTGTTGTGGCCATACTGACTTTCTGAGCGCTCTGTGAGACAATGCCCTCGCCTAGACACTCTGTCTCCTCTGTAATATTGACGCCATCAGCAATATTTACTTTCTCCCTTTCTTTTGGGAACTTACTATGTAGCCAAGCATGTTTATTTATTTACAGTGTTTATTTCTGTGCAGTGTTTGCTGTTATACACACAAATTGAACCTAATTGACAGACCATCTCTATGTTAAGAAAAATGATATTGTTATACTTTATTGACTTTTTTCAGTAAGCGCTTTATCCTGGTTGGGGTTATTGTGGCTCTGGAGCGTATCTTGGGAATACTGGGTGAGAGGCGGAAGTACACCCTGGATGGGAGGATTAGTCCATTGCAGTGACTAATGTCTGATAAGAACAAATCACAATAATGCGTTTCCTCTAATCACGTCCTCCATTTCCTCAAGTAATTTTTTTTCTTATCCAAAACAAATCTTGTTGCCAAGTGACACACTATGATAACAATTACTGAATTACAATTCTGGCTTAAATATCCCTCTCTCAGTCATTATTTATAGTTGCTATTAGTTCAAAATCTACACAGTTCAGCAGTTCTTTACATTGTTTAAGCTCTACTTATTGCATAAGCTGAGTTGCCAGATTCCTATATGCATTTATCAGCTGGTTCTTTGAGCCTGTGTGCCATGTAGTGCTCTCTTTTTGTGCTTTAACCTAATTCCTCTCCCCCATGCAGTAGCCTCTGAATAGAAGCCACCCACACTCAGTTAATTTCAGGGCTATTCTGTTTCTGTCTCACACTCAAACTGTGTCACTTGCATAAACACCATGATTATAAGGTTTGTTATAAGGTTTCCAGGCCACTGACAGTCAAATGTTTTCTTCTTGGTTCTTGTAATATGTGTTTTTACTGTAAAAATGTGTAAGTACAGTGTCAAAGTGTGACATTTACTTGTCCATCCGTGACAAATGTCCAAAAAGACCACCTGGGTCTGCCTTCCACACATGTCTCCAAGATTATGGTTTGTATGACATCATGAAATGTTTGTATAGATAAAATCTGATTTATGACTGAACGTTCAGGGCTTTATTCTTCTAAATGTGAATTTTGTTTGAAACTCTTATGACAGACCAAGTCTTCAAAAATGTCATTTTGGGAGTCGTAGTTAACATTCGAAGCACGAAGGTTATTAAACCTTAGGATTAAGCATGAGGTTTTGAATATAAATACTTCATTACATTCAATTCAATTTATCAATGCTTCATGCTTAATTTAATCATTGTCTGTGACACCAGAAACAACCATTCCCCATTAAAACACACTTTTGGCCATTTTACTAGCATATGACTTTGTTGGACTACCTTGTATGTGTTGTTATGCAACTCATTTCCTCCAAAATACAATTTTGTTAATTGCCCTTTAGATCCTCACCAACATCCATTTTTGATCAATGAACATCTTTTAGCTTTATTTTTCGTGTTAATAGTAACACACGTCACATCAGTGATGCTACAATGTGGGCCAGATCTCAAGGGTGGCCCCTTTCAGTGGGAACAGGGCAGAGGACTGACTCAGCAAATGGACTACTGTGCCACTGTATAATAGCTACATCAAAGAACTTGCTGCATGGCTACTGCAACACTACTGTGATTTTGCACTATAGGCTTTTTTCTCTTTTTTTCTATTTTACATGATTTTTCTCTAACATAAGATAAAGCACCATAAGCTTCAATAATATCAGCATTAGACAATTAATAGATAATTAATCAATGATCACACCTAGAAAGAGCGCTAACCATTTTTCTAAAATTCTAACATTTAATTAGCACAATTACTTCATGGTCCTTCCTGTATCCACTGGTAAGATCCAATTGTCAGCATCAAGTTCCTTAATGAATATTTTAAACCCTTAAAAACGGGTGACGACAGAGCATTTTAGAATATTTATTGCTCGTAGAAAGTGCTAACGTGCCTTAGCTTTATGTTGACTTATATATGATAGATCTTCATGTGGTGTACAAGACAGCTCAGGTAACACTGGCAAAACACAGCAGTGTTTTTCTCCGTATAGGTCCGTTACTGTGGCTATTTAGCATGAGCATATCATGGCATTTTCTATTCTATTTTTTTTCCTGCCCTGAAAAGTTGTTCTCACTTCATCTCCCAAACACTAGGTAAAGCAGGATTTTAACACTTTGTAGTATAAGCACTAATAAGAATACGCCACAAAAGTTTTGTTGCAGCAAAGAAAAGTCTCAAAATACAAATTCTTAAACATGTTGAGTGAATGTGTACTTTATTGTCCAGCATTTCACTCCAAGAAACAAAATGGTATCAACGTGTGTCAAGGTCACAGCACGTCACATGTTAGAAGTAGTTTTTCTTCTCCTTCCTAATGTATATTAATTTAAATGGATTTGAGACAATTTTATTGGTAGGGGAGGCATTAATTCTGAGGCTTCACAGTCATGTTTTACTTCTTTGTTTTGAAAGCCCCAAGGTTTTCCTAGAGCAAGTGTCTGCTGCAGGCATGTTACATTGAATGGCAGGACTGAAAACACATGCAGTCTCATATAACCAGCTTAACATTCTGAACACCAGTCAGTCTATAAACAGTCGGTTAGACTAATCCAAACATCTGCTACAGAAGCTCACCCTAGCTCCTTAAGTCAATCATAGGATTAATAGATTTGGCACTGAAAATAATTAAGGACAAATGAGCATAAAGAAGGTGGAACTGTTCACAATTGTTCACCAAATTAGACTGGCTGATTTGTCTTTAATATGCAGTTCTAATGAGACAGCATGTTGTATACAGTATGTAGGATAGGGCAATACAAGCAGGGTCACAGTAAGGTATACTGTCTCAGAGGATCTTGTGTTTGTTTTATGATAAGGATATATTTTTACTGTTTCACTGTAGGTGATTCTATTGGGTGCCATTTTTGTCTTGCTAATGTCCATCTATTCATTCATCTTCAGTAACAGCTTACCTTGGTCAGGGTCTTGGTTGGTTATTACATTTATAAATACAATGTGTAGCCAATCATATGTGAATACCTGACCATGACCCCCATTTGTGGGTCTTCCTTAAATTCTTGCCACAATATTGAAGCTATATGATTGTCTAGAATGTTTTTGTATACTGTAGAATTATGATTTCCCTTCACTGGAACTAACAGGTCTAAACATGTTCCAGTATGACAGTGCCACTGACAATGCCACATTATGAAAGCATGGTTTGCCAAGATGGATGTAGAAGAACTTGTGTGGTCTGCAGAGAGCTCTGACCTCAAAACCACTGAACATCTCTGAGATGAAATGGAACACCGACTGTATGCCAGGTCTCCTCGTCTGACATCAGTGCCTAATCTCACTAATGATCTTTTGTCTGAATGAGCACAAATCCACAAAACAACATGTGAAATCTTGTAGAAAGCCTTCCCAAAAAAGGGAAGGAAGAAAGGGAGAACAAACTCCATATTAATGGCATGCCTTTGGAATGGGATGTTCAGCAAGCACATATGGGTGTCATTGTCAGGAGTCCACATACTTTTTTGGCCATATAATGTATGTATATAACGTAAAGATATACTACATTTTAAACCTTTACATCAACCTATGTGCATGTTTCAAATAAATATTGTATAATGGGAAAATGCATGTTTTTTGGATTCCATGTTGGAAAATAATGGGGGCTAAATGGTACACTATATTGCCAAAAGTATTCGCTCACCTGCCTTGACTCGCATATGAACTTAAGTGACATCCCATTCCTAATCCATAGGGTTCAATATGACGTCGGTCCACCCTTTGCAGCTATAACAGCTTCAACTCTTCTGGGAAGGCTGTCCACAAGGTTTAGGAGTGTGTTTATGGGAATTTTTGACCATTCTTCCAGAAGCGCATTTGTGAGGTCACACACTGATGTTGGACGAGAAGGCCTGGCTCTCAGTCTCCGCTCTAATTCATCCCAAAGGTGTTCTATCGGGTTGAGGTCAGGACTCTGTGCAGGCCAGTCAAGTTCATCCACACCAGACTCTGTCATCCACGTCTTTATGGACCGTGCTTTGTGCACTGGTGCACAGTCATGTTGGAAGAGGAAGGGGCCAGCTCCAAACTGTTCCCACAAAGTTGGGAGCATGGAATTGTCCAAAATGTCTTGGTATGCTGAAGCATTCAGAGTTCCTTTCACTGGAACCAAGGGGCCAAGCCCAGCTCCTGAAAAACAACCCCACACCATAATCCCCCCTCCACCAAACTTTACACTTGGCACAATGCAGTCAGACAAGTACCGTTCTCCTGGCGACCGCCAAACCCAGACTGGTCCATCAGATTGCCAGATGGAGAAGCGCAATTTGTCACTCCAGAGAACGCGTCTCCACTGCTCTAGAGTCCAGTGGTGGCGTGCTTTACACCACTGCATCCGACGCTTTGCATTGCACTTGGTGATGTATGGCTTGGATGCAGCTGCTCGGCCATGGAAACCCATTCCATGAAGCTCTCTGCGCACTGTTCTTGAGCTAATCTGAAGGCCACATGAAGGTGGAGGTTTGGAGGTCTGTAGCGATTGACTCTACAGAAAGTTGGCGACCTCTTCGCACTATGCGCCTCAGCATCCGCTGACCCCGCTCCGTCAGTTTACGTGGCCTACCACTTCGTGGCTGAGTTGCTGTCGTGGAAACACTTCCACGTTCTTATAATACAGCTGACAGTTGACTGTGGAATATTTAGGAGCGAGGAAATTTCACAACTGGATTTGTTGCACAGGTGGCATCCTATCACAGTTCCACGCTGGAATTCACTGAGCTCCTGAGAGCGACCCATTCTTTCACAAATGTTTGTAAAAACAGTCTGCATGCCTAGGTGCTTGATTTTATACACCTGTGGCCATGGAAGTGATTGGAACACCTGATTCTGATTATTTGGATGGGTGAGCGAATACTTTTGGCAATATAGTGTATATAAACCATGAACTTACCCTTATATGTATTAATTGTTTACTAGTTTCCTGTTTTAAATCGCTTTGTCAAAACGTATAAATGTTACAGACAAGAATTTTGTCTAAATTAAACACCCATAGGCAAGATAGGAATAAATTCCATTTGCACTCTAAAATGTAGGGCAGTGTTATAAATCACTTCATCCTTTCACCTCAAATCTGCAGTTCACATGACATTCATAATGATAATACTAAACAGTCCTTTCCTTCAGCCTCATGTTAAACATCCTCCGCTGTGAATTGTTCCTTTATATATAATGGAATGAGTCTCCTAGATTCCTCTGGAAACGACAGACTGTGTGTTTTAATTGTGTTAGCTGTATGACAGACTGAGGGCGAAGACTCCTTGGCTGTCAAGTGAATGGAGAAGGAATTGAATTAGGAATGTCTGGCACTGGGAAGAGAGAGACTAAGACAGACATGCTAAAACCTTGTCTCGGTTGTTCAAGGGTTACTGATGATGTCATACTGACTAAACCAGACTAATATATTTAGAGCACCAATAAAAATGGTATTGACTATGAAGTTCTGTTCACTTACAGATCTTGAGCTGTTTAGTTGTGGTCATCAGTTTTTATGTATATTGTTACAAGCCTGTGTCGGCAGCATAGTAGTGTATCTGCCTCACAGGTTAATGCCTAATCAGGGTTTCTGATTTAATCCTGAGCTTGGGTTACTGAACTTAGGTATGTGTGCAGTTTTGCTTCCAACATCCCAAAATATATCAATAGGTGGATTTGCGATGTTGAATTGCCCCTAAATTAAAGAAGTGTGACAATGTTTGTGTACATGTATGAATGAAAAAAAAAAACCTAATAGATCTTTGTTAGCCTAAATATCTCAGTTTGATCTAGCAGACACTGTCTCTCTCTTTCTCTCTTCCATCTCTCCCTCTCCCGATCTCGTTATCTCTCCATTTCTTGTCCTGACTGCCCTTCCTGCACTAAGTCTGATCTGAAGCATTTTGCCCTGTTTGCCCTGCGCTGTTTCTTCTCTCTCTCTCTATTTCACTATTCCCTCTCTGTCTCTCTCTCTCTCTCTCTCTCTCTCTCTGAGTTTGTCAGTCAAAGTTGGTTCAACATTTCTGTTATGCCTCTGTATCAATACTAGTACAGTATCTACTATCTACTGTGTAACTGCTAGTAAGGATGGTAGAGTATTGTATTTATATGCTATTGTGAGTGTACCTCCTTCAGGCATTGAAGGGCTAGTATTTTCTTTTTTTTTTTTTTTTTGAGGATTAGCTGAGACTTTGGAAGGGATATGTCTCAAGGACAAGCTGTTTGATGGTGAAGGGGTGAGTCAAACTGAAAGGTGGTCCGTAGCTGTAAAGGAAATGACCCAGAGGGTTTTGGCATGATGTCATTACTACAAGAAATATGAGTCACTTGTGATGAATGTGTGTGTAGTGGCGGCTGTAGTTGAGTTTTTGCCTGGTGTGTGTGTGAAAGAGTGCATCACAGTGTGTCACTTGCCAAGTTTAAAGGACAGATACAGAGGGAGAGAAAGAAAGAGAGAGAGGGAGAGAGCGAGAGAGAGAGAGGGAAAAAGGTCCCCTCGGTCCAGATGTCTCTACTCCCCTCCCGCACACATGGAAATAGCGGCACGTGGCTCGTCGAGGCTTTGTTAGACAGCATTAAAGGTTTATTTCACCACAGTGGATAAGAGTTGGCACAGCAAACACAGCCATGCGCTACTGAACATAGGAGTACTACAGGATTTTATTGATTATATTAACCAAAAGGACAAAAACAAGAATACAGAGATTCCAGGTGAGAGCACATTTCAAAAAGAATTAATTTTTTATAAACTGTATATTGAGAATTTAATTGTATATGTATCTCTCATGGTTTCTCTCTCTCTCTCGCTCTCTCTCTCTCTCCTTCATACACACACCACTTAGTCACTGTTCGAATTTGCCTTGTCATGAGAAGCCAGTAAGGCACCTGCCTGACTCCTGAGTGTGTTTATATCACTTGTTATTTTCAGGCTATTAATTTACAAGACTTTTGCTGGCTGATTGATTTGTATTAAATCATCATCATCATTTTCAAAAACCTGCTGGTTATGAAATTTCCATTTCATAGAGTTGTAATTCCTAACTTTTTGTGTAACACTTAATAAAATAAATCCATTCAGAATATTCCAAAGGCAGATTATCTCATATATTTATACTGTATATTAATTAGTTCACTATCTGAGAGACACAGTAACTGAAAACTTGAAATATGACAGCCCTATCAGGTCACTGAGTTAACTCATACCTCAGGGTTTCTTCACTGAAACTATCCTTAAAAAGCTTTCTGTTCCAGTCTTCTGGGGTAATGGAGAGCTTTTTTGTCTGAAGAGTTTTTCTTTGTACATTTTGTGACTAGCATAGGAATGTACTCAGAGTATAAGGTAACAGTGTCAGTGTTTCCCATCTCTTATGAATGTATAGTCAAGTACAGAATTATTGTTACCCTTAATGAGAGTCATGTGAATGAGAAATATAACATGGATAATTAATTTTAAATAATAATAATAATAATAATAATAATAATAGTGTTTTCACTCAAAATTTTTCCTTAGATGTGTACAGTCTTTAGGAACTCTTTAGAAACAACTATTACCCTTGACCATCTTCTGTCACTTAAGGGGATAGCTATGATTTTGCACACATAAATCTCTGTGTCTTCTGTCAGTAAAAAAAAAGCTGTACAAATTAAGTAATGAAAAAAAAGAAAAACAATTCAGAGCCAATATAATATAATATAATATAATATAATATAATATAATATAATATAATATAATATAATATAATATAATATAATATAATATAATATAATATATAATTAAAGTTTAAAAGGTGTGGAAAACCAGAAAGGTTACAATGAGCTTACTGATACAATTCAGGTTGTTTTGAGATCCATGAGCTGTTGTGAAGAACATGGCATCTGCTGAGATTCAGCTAACAGTTTTCAACATAAATCTGGTTGTCTCTGCCAATTATCAAAATTCTTCTGAAACAAAAAACAAAATAAGTGAGTATAAAAAATAAGTCAGTCACCAGGTTGCAGTTATATAAGAAATAAGTCTCAGGCCTCTCTAGGATTTTTGTAAATCAAAGCTGTGTTTAAAAAATAATGAAATGATAACTATAAAAGTAATGACTATATTGAGCATTAAACAGAACAACATCAGATTTCTAAGGAAACTGTCAGGTAGCTTCTTAGAAACACAAATTAGAAACATGATCTATTACATAATATGATCCATTACTTAACAAAATTAACAAACAAACAAAAAAAACTATCTGGAAACCTTTTTTCCTTTTCACACTAATAGGCATAAAATAGTTTTAATATACATTTCTTATAAACTAATGTTGTAATATAAAATGTATAAGTGCAGGGTGTATAAGGCCTTTGCACAGTATGAGAATCCAGTGCCATGGATGCACACTGCTGTGTATTTCAGTAATAAGATATAGTATTCTTTTATTTCGGTACAGTCCAAATGTTAGTTTAGTTTCGGTAATGTAGACAAGCACAGGTGTCTTTTACTGAACTATATATCTGAGTGTGTTCTGTATTATCTGTTTCCTTTAATTATCTATAGCTATTTAATTCCCTATTTAAGTCTCATCTCTAAAGTAAGATCATGAAACAATTTAAAAAGAAAATCATGCTGACAAAATTGACAAAATTAATAATGTCTCCCAGCTGTTGCTTACTAGCAAGCGCAGCTTTACTGGAATAGGTAGTGACCGCTAGATATCTAGACCTATAAATTAAAAATACTCATACATCAAGATTTAAACTTACAAATTATTTCAATGTTTACCAATTACAATGATAAAATAATAAGCTTAAGTACACTATATAGCCGAAAGTTTGCATACACCTGAGCATCACATCTTGAACATGCCATCACAGATGTAGTCCACACTCTACTGAGAAGGCTTTCCACTATGATTCTGGAGCGTGATTGTGGGGGTTTGCCCCTTCTGCTACAGTGGTATTAATGAGGTCAGACTCTGCTGTAGGATGAGGAGCCCTGGGGCACCTCCAGTTTATCCCAAAGGTATTCAGTGTTGTTGAGGTCAGGAGCATTGTCATGCTGGAACATGTTTGGGTTGGACCCCTTATTTTCACTGCAGAGAAAGTGTAATGCTGCAGCATACAGTGATGTTGGACTGTGTGCTTCCAACTTTGGGGCAACATATGAGCATGATGGTCAGGAATTAGCAAACCTTTGGCCATATATAATGTAGTTGTGTAAAACTGTCATGGATTCACCTAGTGGCTGCTGAGCACTCTGCAAATATGACTGGCACTGTTATATTAAAGTGTGAGATGTCAGATATGTTTATTATTGTTTCAATGGTTAGTAGTTGGTAATGAGGTTCAGTTTTTCTGCAAAACCCACATACCACCAGGAACGTTTCACTTCACTGTGTACTGCATCTGCTATATATGGTTGAAGTGACAATAAAGCTTCTTTGACTTGACTTTGACTTGACTTGCATTAACCCCAGAGAAGTAGTGCTTTCTGGTGGGTCCCAAAATGGCACATTTAAAGTCTGTTCTCCAATGAATGTTTAACTTTGCACCCATCAAGACAGTATACTTGAATCATCCATAGAAGCCCATAGAGGCCAGGCCTCATTGCACTTCTCTGGGAGGTGTCTATGGGCAGGGGCTTCAGAGGAGACTTTCACACTGGCTGCATTGTCCAACAAAACCAGATTATTACAGATTACTATTATTAAATGTAATGAATGAACAGTGAGATACTGAAGTGAAATATTCAATCATTTTATTCACAAATATATATCATTTGACCAAGAGTGAAAAACAGTATAGAGACTTTCATTGCTGCATTTTAATTACATTTTAAGGGAGGCCAGACTTCCCATGTACTTTTAAGCATTTGGCTGTGTTCTGTAGGTAAGGTGATTCTGAAAATGAATGAACAAGTCAAACATCAAGAATTAAAATGACTCCATAGATAGGATAAGTAATGGGCAGGGAAATCCTAGCAAGATATTCTAAACACAAACTACCTAAACAGAGCTCATATACACAGCAGCTAATGAGGAACAGGTTGAACTAATGATGAGGTGGGGTTGATATTTAGGAGAGTGCTCAAGAAAAATATCAGGAGAAAGAGTGTTTTGTGAAATGCACCTTACAGGCCGTTCCGTTATTGGCACTCTTCATGAAAATACGTAAAATGAATTCAGAAAAACAGGCAATGAATACAAACAAGAAAAACAAACAAAAACAAATAAGTCTAGCGATCTTGGATAAATCTGAAGAGGTGCCCTGAACCACTTATTTCTCTTTACTTTTTGTTCTTATGTTCTTGTCTTAAACTCAGAAAGAGAATTGGTGCAGCAATTGATTTTGTGTTTTTTTAACCATTTCGGTATTGATTTGGATTCATGCTTGGTTCATTAACTTGTTAAAGCTCTGTCCATGACCAAGTCTTAACCTTCTGACAAAGACAACTAGGATTAATGCTAAAATATCTTAGGAGAACTCATGATGCTATTAATTGTCAGAACTTCCAGGACAACTAGCCAAAAAAAAAAACCCCAGCCACAGAGAGTACTTGATTTGTGTTGGTGAAGCATGCTAGATTTTACCTGTGTGCAACCTCACATTTTAGTATATATTATAATGCCAAGAAATAGAAGAGGTCAAACACAACACCATTTTTATGTTCTGAATAATGTATTTTATTATTATTATTATTATTATTATTATTATTATTATTATTATTATTATTATTAATATTAGTAATAATAATAAGAAGAAGAAGAAGAAGAAGAAGAAGAAAATTATTATTATTATTATTATTATTATTATTTAAGGAGGCAAGTTGTTTTAAAATATTCATGGGGTATCAGTATTTGTGCTGTATTCTTAATGGTAATGGGTGAAAGATAAATATTGATGGAGAGATGGAGCTTATTTGCCTGAAGTACTTCGGTTTAATCACACTCTTGCGTTATAGCTTTATTATCCTGCTATCAGCACTTTTCGACATAAGCACCTTTCCCAATGACTGTGCGGTTATTCAGTATCCAAATTGCTTTTGGGAGGGTCTCTTCAAGTAAACATGCACACAATGACCTGCATGTGCTTACACACAAACACACACATGCACACACTAGCATAGCTGTTCCAAAGCTTAACAAGACATACTATTAATCCTACTACTGAGCAAAAACAGTCTATACAAAATACCCCGACTAATTCACATGCAAGCACAACTGTGAAAAAGCTAGTCTTCCAACCCTTATGCAGATAAAATAGACCAGTGTTCTGTTCTCTTCACCAGTTCCAAAAAAGAAAAATAGGTAAAAAAAAAAAAAAAACTTGTGATGAGAGAGGCTTGTGGCACTGTTTGACATTTCCACATAAATCTAATTAGACAGAGTATAAAATCTAGGACAGAAACCAGTGAGCTTATAACAATCATATGTGCTTTCACCTTACTTTTCCTTATTGGTAAAGTGAAGAGAGAAATGTAGGAAAGATTAGACCTGATCTGATCAGCCATTTTTAGAAAAAAATGTTAAACAAAAGGTAAGGGTTAATAAATGATCAATATCTATAACCTCCCATCTATAAACTTAATCTCTTACAATTTTTAAGGTAGCTCAAAGCCTTTTTTTGGAGATATTAGCTCCCTCTCTGTAATGTATGATCTCCTTTAATATGAACTCTGATTCTATCTGTATCTAAGACACATGCTGCATTACAGTGTTTCACCTACAATTACCTTTTGATGGCTACATTTGTATCAGTGTGGTTTTGAGTGGAATTAAAGTATTATCAAATCTTATCTTACTGTTCTGCCAGGACCATGAGTGCTAGAATAAAGCCTGTGTCTCAGGATCACAGTGGCTCTGGGATCCCTCTGCCCCGGACCATGAGCACCTTCTCCAAGCAGAACACCAAGTGCTCAAGCAGCAGCTTCCTGAGTTCACCTTCACAATATCAGTCAGGTGGACGAATGACTTCCTCCTCATCCTCCACCTCCAGTACTATTAACTCTAAGGATCTGCTGAAGGAAGCTTCATCAAGGATTCAGTACCAACTGCAGAGATCGACTCCACTCAAGACCTCATTTAACCACATGACTGGTTCTCGCTCTGCCTACAGTAGCCCACAGGTTCCTAAAAGGGATATGCTGCGATCCAAAGACACACTGGACCTCCGTAGAGTCTCTGTGTCCCAAGACAGATATCGAGACCTGACAAGGAATGGCAATAAAAACTGGAAAACAAATCAGGTACAATTTAAGAGTCTGGATAATGTAGATGTTCCATCATCTTCTTGCATGATGATGCAAGAGGTCCAGACAGGAAAAGCTAGTCTCAGAACAACCAATGGGAATTTGATTTGGGGATCCTCTTCTGGTAATCGAGCAGGCTTTAACAAGCAAAGAATCAAATTTAAAAATGGAAGCACCGAGAAAGACATGAACTCTTGCAAACGTACACCACAGAAAATTCAAGGAAGTGAATCACCTCGTATGGCTGCAGTGGCACCTTTCAGATTCAAGTAAGATGACTTTAAGATGACTTTGATTTAATGTTCTAACAATAACTCACACCTTAAAAGTGATACTATTTATGTGTTTTACAGTATTCATCACAGGCTGTGGTTAGTAGAGCTTAAATTTTTATATTTAATAACCACGTTTCTTATGCCAAAGACAAATTGACATGGTGTCAATTACAGTATTTCAGGTTTTATATCTATTAAGTATACTGTAATTTTTTAGAAGACATTACCATGTTGTTCATCCCCAGGCTTCAGGTTCAGGAGGATACAGACATGTCCTCTTTGGAGGATGTGAGTGATTGCTCCTCAGATTCCATGGAAGTATGCTGTGAAGATTTGGGTAAGCCTTTCCCAAATTATCCAGAGTTCATGACCAGAATCTTACACTTGCTCTGTGACCTATTATTAAATGCCTTTGACTCTGAATGTGGACATAATGTTAGGCTGGCAAAATTAGATGTAATTACTGCCTGCGCAATTGCTAGGTGCAATAAGAGTATGCTATTTTGTCTCTGTTTCCACATTCAGAGCCATGCCAGATACAGTCAGCTGCAGTGCTTAGGGCTGGCTATGTCCTTTTTATGATACATTTTCCATGAGCATCACTTGAACTTGCAATAACTCGCAAAGGCTTGCAAACCTTTACAGCAAAAGACAGAAGACAAATTACTTTTAATTTATATCAGCAAGACTTTCAGTGTCTTAAGTAAAATAATAGTGCCAGATAATACACTCACCAGCCACTTTAATAGGAACACCTGTACATGCAATTATCGATTTAGCCATTCATGTGACAGCAAATACAGATCAAGAGCTCTGGTTAAGGCTTACATCAAACAGCAGAATGGGCAGCATTCGCTCTCAAGATTCAAGAAGCTTTTATTGTCATTTCAACCACATATAGCTGGCGCAGTACATAGTGAAATGAAACAACGTTTCTCCAGGACCTGGTGCTACATAAACATACAAGTTCAACACAAAACAACGAACAACACCACAGAGCTAGGACAGAAGTTTGTCTTAGCCATGTAAAGTGCACAGTGTGCAGCTAGGTGCAAACAGAGCATAGACAAGACAGTGCAAAAAGACAATAAATACAATAAAGACAACACAAAAGAACACAGGACTCTTAGCGCCGAGAAGAAATAAAAGAACGTGTACTGGAATGTAAGTGAAATAAAATAGATAAAGTGAAATGATGTAAAAAATAAAAAAAAGTATTGTGCAAAAATATTGTGCAAAAATACACAGCAGCGGTTGAAGTAGTGCAAATAGAATAAACATAAATATAACTATAGCAGCGGATGGCAGGTAGAGGTAGTGCAGTAAGTAATGAACAGTATAAATTATGTGTGTGTGTGTGCGTCCACACAGTCAAGAGAGAGTGTGTGTATCTGTGTGTGAGAGAGACAGAGAGTTAATATACAGTTCAGTCCTGAGTGAGAGTGTGTGTGTGTGTGAGAGAGTGTAGAACAGTTCAGTCCTGAGTGAGAGTGTGTGTGAGAGTGTAGAACAGTTCAGTCCCGGGTGTTGAGGAGCCTGATGGCTTGAGGAAAGAAACTGTTACACAGTCTGGTTGTGAGGGCCCGAATGCTCCGGTACCTCTTTCCAGATGGCAGGAGGGTGAAGAGTGTGTGTGAGGGGTGTGTGGGGTCAGCCACAATGCTGTTAGCTTTGCGGATGCAGCGTGCGGTGTAAATGTCTGTGATAGAGGGGAGAGAGACTCCGATGATCTTCTCAGCTGTCCTCACTATCCGCTGAAGGGTCTTGCGATCCGAGCCGGTGCAGTTCCCAAACCAGGCGGTGATGCAGCTGCTCAGGACGCTCTCGATGGTCCCTCTGTAGAACACAGTCAGGATGGGGGGAGGGAGATGGGCTTTACTCAGCCTCCTCAGGAAGTAGAGGCGCTGCTGGGCTTTCTTGGTGAAGGAGCTGGTGTTGAGTGACCAGGTGAAGTTCTCCGCCAGATGGACACCAAGGAATTTGATGCTCTTGACGATCTCCACAGAGGAGCCATCGATGGACAGCGGAGAATGGTCACACTGTGCTCTCCTGAAGTCAACAACCATCTCTTTGGTCTTGTCAACGTTCAGGGAGAGGTTGTTGGCTCTGCACCAGGCTGTTAGACGTTGCACCTCCTCTCTGTATGCTGACTCGTCGTTCTTGCTGATGAGATCCACCACGGTCGTGTCATCGGCGAACTTGACGATGAGGTTGGAGCTGTGCATTGCTGCACAGTCGTGAGTCAGCAGAGTGAACAGCAATGGACTGAGCACACAGTCCTGAGGCGCTCCAGTGCTCAGTGTGGTGGTGCTGGAGATACTGCTCCCGATCCGGACTGACTGAGGTCTCCCAGTCAGGAAATCCAGGATCCAGTTGCAGAGAGACTAACTGTGAGATGGATGATGATGTAGTTTGAGTATTTCAGAAACTGCTGATCTCCTGAGATTTTTACTCACAGAAGTCTCTAGAGTTTACACATTGCCTGATCTTTTCTCAATTCTCTACCACACAGTGTAGCCTCAGACACCTGTTCTTAGCTGACTGGAGAGAAATACAATGTTGTCTTCTGCTGTTTTAAGACCTCAAAGTTTATTATGTCATACATTCAAAGATGCTTTTTCTGCTCACCATGATTGTTAAGAGTGTTTATTTGAGTAAGTGTATCCTTCCTGTCAGCTCAAACCATCCTGGACATTCTCCTCTGATCTCTCACCAATAAGCAACTTGCAGAACTCACACTCACAGGGTGGTTTTTTAATAGACTCTACAGTTTGTTGTGCTTGAAAACCCCAGGAGTTCTGCAGTTTCTGAAACACTCAAACCAGCCCACCTCACAGCAACAGCGTGGTGACTAAAATCACACTTCCCTCCCATTCAGATGTATGATGTGTACATAAACTGAAGCTTTTGACCTGCACCTGCATGAATTGATGCATTACATTGCTGCAACAATTGGATAATCGTAGGTGTTTCCTATATAAGTTTATTCCCTTTCTGAATGTGATACAAATATATTTATTTTCATCTGAATATAAAAATATAAATATAAACTTGTACGACCAGCCTTTTTGTTTGTAAATAGCTACCTCCAACCTTTTTCATATCTGAGTAGCTTTTGCATTCTCTTCAATTTGATTTAATACAATATGACATAATGATATATATATATATATATATATATATATATATATATATATATATATATATATATATATATATATATATATATATTTTTTTTTTTTTTTTAGTCATGCCATGGCAGACTATTTACTTTCTACTTGATTGCTGTCTGTTGCAAGAACACCCACATTTAATATTTAACTTTAAATTATTTGTGCTTGTAAATACATTGTCATTGAATTGCCTCACATTTTTCCCCATTCAGACTCACTGAAGCATCTGTAGCTGTGTAGGTCTGTGTTCATGTGCACTCATGAGTGCCATTACTTTTTATACATTACACAGACAATTAGAGGAAAAGATTGCAAGCTGGTTTTTGTAAAGTGGCATTGCCTTACACAAAGAAAACCAACACAAAACCAGCCTTACAGTTTGTTTGTTTTTTATGATTGTACAAGTTGCTTTTATACCTACTCTGGTATGTGTATATCAAAACTAAGGGCACATTATGCTTGTTGTCATGTTATGATTGTGCCAGGCCAGACTCCTTCATTCAGAGTTATTTGAAGGAACGCATTTCTTCAAATCTCTTATCTCACTTGCAAACTGACAGATAACTCTGTCCAGATACCTTCCCTATCAAGAGCCAGCTTTTCTTCTCAGTGACTCTAACAGATAAGTCTACACGGGCATAAAATATAATGCTTGCTCAAAGTTTATTTTTGCCAAAAATGTAATCTAATTTGTCAATTTGATATTTCCATTGATTCCAGTTAATTCAAGAAATTCTAATTAATTCCAGCTTTGTGTTTCTGTTTGCCCTTTTTTTTTTTTTACTATGAATGCTACAAATCCATGGCTGGGAAAAATATCAAAAAATGTTAACGGCTCCCTAGATTATGAGGCTACAGATAAAAGTTAATATTTATTTCCACAGTTGTCCGACTTTAAAAGGATTTCATAAACATTCGGTCTAGTGGAACTTTAAACTTGCCAGCACTTAGTTGTGGGAATCTACTCTTGGAAAACAGTGTATGGATTAGAACAGTTCTAGAGAGTCTAAACTTTGCCTTAGACAAGGAGAAGTGGTTTGCTCTTGATTGTAATATTTTACATTATTTTATTAAAATAATGGTAAAGACATTATGTTGGAACATTATGAGGCAAAAATTGTGACAATTTCCAAGCTTTGACAGCATGGGAAAACAAACCCTACACACTTTATTGTCTACTTCTTCTTTCCCAGAGTTTCAACATTTGTGGTGTAGTTTAGGAATATGATTAATCATTCCCAGTGCCTGAAAAATACTCCCTGTTTTTTCTTCTGTTTTTCTAGGCCATCACTAACTGTGTTGCAAGAGGTTATAAGTTTCACATGCAAGTTTCAGGCTCATCTGACTGAAAGAGAACATGAGTTAAAAAAAAGTGCACTGGGTGATTTTGAAATATATAGGACATAATTTCCCATGACTAACTTGTCATTTAAATACTTATTTTTTGTTTGCCTGCATGTAAAAAAATAGGATTGAAATGGTATCCGAAACTGGGTTTAGCAGTTTGTAGTTGTAGGTAAGTTCAATATGGAACAATACATCATATTTTTTTGATAGATGTAACCTGCACAATGTGAATTTGATGAAGAGAGATGCTAATTTCCAATTTACTTTAAAAATTTAAACATTTGAAATCTTAATAAATAATCAATTAAATCTCTCAGGTAATGCTAAAGGTGTCTGGTTAATGTAATATCCAATGGCAGTTGCTTTTTAAAGACTCTTGTGTGTAGTTGTATATCATGCAATCCTAGACGTCAGTGACAATGCATTGATTTCTAGTAATTATTCAAAGGGAGGCAGCTGTGAAGGTTTTTAAATGGTTGCAGGGTCAGGAATGACATATGCCAGCCTTTAAATCAGTAGATCAGATCTAAGGATCCAATTTCAACCACTGCTATTTGACCTGTGATTCGATGCCCCTCAGGGTTTAGGTTTTGGATACAAAAATCTGTTCTCCTAGATTAGACTATTGTTGAACCATTTTCATTGGATTCTTCACATCACTGGGTTTTGCCAGGATGCTTATTTAAAGTCAGATGTTAACAATCCTTATTAGTATTGTATAAAAAAGACTACTGAATTAGACTGTTGTGTTCACAGGTTCCAAATAGACTAAGCGTTGTGGGAATTTTATATATTCTATACTGTATATTTTCTGATAAAAACATCATGGAGGTTGTCTGTGATTTTACCCCTAGAGACAGAAGTACAGCAAGTTCTCCAAGAAGCCTAGAACAATCTTTAAAGCAATTTCCCTAGAAAACTGCATGAAAGTGCACCTAAGATGCAGTGTAGTGTTAAATGCAAATCCAGCTTGATTTTTTATTGGATGTTTTGCTGTTTAGTCTTCAATGTAGTAATAATTTTAAACTTTCATTGTAATTTTTACAACTTTGCTTTGCTTGAGTTTCTTTTGATGTGCCTAAACTTGCCTACATATTTTTTTATATTTTGCAACTGTTTACTGTAAATGTTTTTTTTTTGTATTTAGGATGTAGTGAAATTAATCATGGGGCCAGCTCCTTTGCCTGACTTTTTGTCAGGTTTTGTCATTTATTTCCATGGTGTAATGGCACAAACAGAGCAGCCTTAGCCTTGGGGATGCTCACGTGTCTACTGACAGCTGTGCTGTTGGCTGGCCTTAGCCTTTCAATGGGCTGCAGATGTGGGGGAAACCTCTCCTGAGAAAGGGTGGTCACATCAGCCAGTGTCTTAAACTGTGTCTCAAATAGCATACTTTTGTACTATTACACATTTTTTCAGTGCACATTACTGGTAGTTATACCTTACTCCCAGTGCTACTAAACCTACACATAGACGACTTACAAAATGTATAAACGAGAAAAACAATCTAGCAGTATTCAAGAGAGACAAAGACAAAGCTGGGAATTGAATTCTTAAAGCACATAGTCTACACACAGTTCCAAAAGTCATTAACACATGGAAGCAAAATAAAGGCACAGAACCAAGTGAGCAGAAAAAAAACTGGTTCCATTCACTGTAGATCTTAAACCGGGTATCCAAACAACAACGTGGCACATGAGAATGAGGCACACAGACATGGGAATCAGATTAGACTGATGGCCACATCTGGACTTCCTTGAACCTTCCTTGAACAGACTACTCAAAACAACAGCTATAGAAACTTTTTTAACAGAAAGCTTCAGCATATCAATGATTAGTCTTTGCTGTTATATATCAAATGCAATCTTTATTACTAGTCTTAAATTAAGTAGGTAATTTTCCATAGAAGTCTATTTGAAAAAGCTGTAACATATTACAACAAATCTCATTAATATCAAACAATCACTTTCTGAAACACTTCTGATCAATCCGGAATTCAACCGCAGAAGAATTCCGGAATTCAACAGTACATCAGCAATATATCAGTTCAATTTAATTTCTCATGTATAATCCTAATAAAAGCATGTTCTATGTGCTAATCTTCTAATAAAGTAAATGTATGTGACTGGAGTTTATCACATGAACATAAACAATGTTTTTCTCTCTTTTGGACGTAAAAGTGACTGTACAGAGAATATTTTTTTTGTTTTAAAATGAACTTCAACACTCAATATCCTCAAGTTTTTCTTCCTGTGGTGATCGCTACAGGAAGTTTACTGTGAACTCAGTGATGTCATCAGATATAGCCAGTAACATCAGCAGCCTACTGGTAATGAAGGAAGACAATAGAGGCTATTCTTTTAACTTCCTTTAAGCCCACAGTGACTTCAAATAGTTTGCGTGACTGAGAATTACCCCCACAATCAGCATGGGGTTGACAAAGTATCTATATCTCAGTGGGAGAGCTTTAAGGCTTTTCTTTACACATAGTGATAACCAGGTCAGTTGCCCCAGGCATTTTGAGCAGTGCTCATTCTCGGTCATGCACACTAAGAATGATGAGGAACTGGGGCATACAGAAATCAAGAGGGAAAACCTAATATCTACATTTGAAGCTTTCTGTCGCCATTTTCACGGTGCATTGTGGCATGCTGGGAATCTACAGCCCTTATGCCTGTTGTGATGTCTGGAGCATGGTTGCTATGGAGACGGCTTTTCCAGCAGAGCATTGTGGAATACTCCACAGAGATATGTACTAGGACTGTCATGTACGATGATCTTAGGGATCATCTCAAAATACCTCATCCGTAGCATGTATAGATACTGCAAGATGAAGCTAAATGTCAAATGGTATACAAGAATGAAGTCTTATTTGTAAAAAAAAAAAAATAAAATTATATAATAGTTAGGCTGGAAGTGATTGAGCAGCATTATGACTTTCTGCATTATTTGAGGCTCACCAGTTTACATTGTTTGATGCTGGTTAAGCCTCTTGAGGTTTTACTTAGCGTTTCACAAAAGTGATCATGGAAAATCTAGCTTGCTTTGACATTGTCTGCTCCAAACAAGCATAACTGTCAAATAACTAAGTAAAGATTTGAAATATCTTGCTATAATTTGCTTGTATTTTATAGAATCTTAAATGTGTAAAATATTATTTATATAGGTAAAATATGGATATGTAACCAGTTATGAACAACAGTGTAGTATTATTATTTTTTCTACATTAAATGGCATGGGGATTTTATTTTCCCCATGTAATACAGTAACAGTGAATTTAATGACTGTGCATATCCGGTGGGGGAGGGGACGAGAGAACAAAGGGCTCGGATAAATTTTGCAGAAACGTATCAACCGATCTTCTATTCTAGAGCCGGATTAAAATCAAAGCATGCACTTACTCATTGCCCTCTTCTTCTCACACTTTCTGCTGAGAATGAGTGAAACATTGATAAATGTTACCTAGTAAGAGAGAGGGAAAGAGAGAGGGAGGGGGAGGATGGAAGAGAAGAAAAGGGGGAGGGATTGTTGTTGCGTCTGCCTCTGCTGCTACCCGGTTGCTGTGCATTTCAGCTGTAGTAGGGTCTGGTGAAGGGAGGAGAGAAATGAATGAGAAAGAAAGAGTGCAGAGAGACAGAAAGAAAGGGAGAGCTAGGGCAGCAGTGAAGCAGCAGGCAGACAGGAAGGCGTAAGGAAGGAGGAAAAAGCAAAGGGAGGACAGAATTAGCATTTTCTTCCTGCCTGCTCAGAGAGGGAGGAGGAAAGAAAGAAATAGCTGAGCCTGTGGATTCTCCTTCTTTTCTTTTATCCTCTTCTCCTTGCTGAAGCTGCTCTAAATGCTCTCCCATAGAGGGAGAGCTTTGGGGGTAGCATAGAAAAGGAGGTTGGCTTGCAAAGTAGAGCTTGCTCAAGGAACGAGAACATACATCCAGGAAGGAAAGCAAAGTTGCGGGCATGGCTGCCAAAAGGGGGAAGTCAGGAGTACCACAGAATGTGGCACGGAGTGAGCTGAAGGTCTACCGCACGGGTAGCACAGAGGGACGCATCCCTGTGCCCACCAACCTGCGCAAGCAAAGGTCTCTGACCAACCTAGCTGTCCTAACGGATGCAGAGAAGAAGATGCAGCTCTACGAACCCAAGTGGTGCGACGACATGAGCAAGGCCAGTACTAGCCACCTCAAGACAGGCAAGCCAAAGCCAACAGGCGGTGGAGGAGGAGGAGGAGGGCCTGGTAGTGCCCAGCTATCACGGAATCTGTCTAAGTCAGAACATTCTTTGTTCCAGGCCAAACCCAAACCCTTTACCCCACTTGCTGCTCCTGGAGCCCTGGGCAAGACCCAAAGCCGCATCCCTCGGGGTCCTTATGCGGAAGTAAAGCCTCTTAGCAAAGCTGCAGATGATGGAAAGTCAGACGATGACATCCTTTCCAGCAAGGCAAAGGCTGCAGGCAGGAAGACTGCAGCTGGGGGTCAGGGGGACTCTGAGGCCAAAGGCCAAGGTGAGGAAGGTGGTGATAAGCCCTTTTTGAAGGTGGATCCAGAGCTAGTGGTCACAGTTCTTGGAGATCTGGAGCAGTTACTCTTCAGTCAGGTGCTTGGTGAGTACACCACAGTGTGTTTAAAAAAAACGTGTCTGCAGATCTCCAAGCTTCAACTAAATCTGACCTAACTCCCTAATATAATCTAAATGCAACCAGAGAAAATGCCTTCTATAAGCTTTCCACACATTTTGGTGTGGACTAAGCTGTGACATTGCAACCTTACTTACAGTCTTTGCCCTTGGATAATTTTTACGCTTGGTTGTCAGCAACTGCTCTAAATCACATACTCGGAGAGAAACATGGAGAAACAGCTGTTCACTACAGGGCATTGTTCTCTGTGCATTCACATTCTTGTAATCGGTTTGGTCTCTAGCACTTCTGTCTTTCTTGTGGAAAAATGTATTCTCTAGGTGATCCTTGTATGTCATTTCATGATTATTGTGAGCTGCTTGATGGCGGCATTTGGCACACTGATCTGCTTTCCGTTGTCTGCCCACTGCAGTGCCTGAGTGTATGCATGTGGGTGGGTGTGTATGCGTGTGTGTGTGTGTGCTGGTTTTCAGGACTGGTGTTGCTCTACTCTGAGCTGTAATGAGGTAATGGCTGCTATCAGGGAATGGCTGAAGAGAGCAGAGCAAAATAAATTAGGCATATATTGAATTAATTTACAGCTTACACTGATGCTCGCCCTTATTTTCGTTCCAGCCACGTTTCCACAGCCATTAACAAATGCTGCAACCTTGTCAGTGATAGCAAGCATGGGGAAGAGAGATACCTTTTTGCTAATCACCATCAAACCTTTTTTGACTTAGAATCCACTGAGGCACATTATGCAGGTATATCAGAGCATTTTAATTCATTGCATTGTGTACATCAAGACAAAACTGTGTTGCGGTTATTTTGTCCACTGTCAATTTGACCTGATTGTTGGTGTTATATTCATCATTTCCTATAGGAAGATTGTATTAGGTTCAGCTTGGATGCTTTTTTTAATCTTCTCCGGCATGTAAAAAGGACATCTGAAGTGTCAGGGAGGACTAACTTAATAATAATAAAATAAAAAATAAATAAAATAATAATAATTCCATCCATTTGAAAGGTTGACTGCTGTCAAATGTTTTCATCCTCTTAGCTATTTAAGTGCAATAATGCAAAAGCTTAAATATCAGAAGTAACAGCATCCCTATGACTTCCATTTTTTAATTCTTATTTTATTCAATTTTTACCATTTGCCAAAATCTTTACAGTTGTTTTAGATAAGTCAAGTATGCACAATTTGCTAGAATGACCAGTGCAATTCTGCGATGTTCCTGCTTTAATAGTCCAACTAACCTGATGCATTATTTTAGGTATAAATGAATGACCTATCCACAGTGAGCCCATATCAGTGACTCCCTAGACATTATTAACCTATGCAAATATTATTAGTTTAATACTGTTTAATACAGACTGAATTCAACTAAATGTCCTCTCAATATACCTCCCTAGCTGCCTGACCTGGTATCAGGAACAACACATTAGGTACATGCATAGCCAAGCCTATTTCTCCTAGCTATTCTGACACAACAAAGCTAAATATTTCATTATATATCAGTATAGGAGGTAATCTTGGCTAGCTAGCCAATAAATCATCTAAATGTAAATCCATGCATTTCACGCCAATATAGTAAACCTATATTGGCAAATCTAACACATTTGCTTATTCTACAATTGTTTTATAAGTTCATGGCAGATTGGTAAATTGAATCATATCATGGATATAAAAATGTTGTTCCATTAGTTAGATATCACATTGCCTAAATAGGATAACTGCATCTACAAAATGAATGATCTGGTTTTCTAATTTTAGATGCAAAGGAAGCTATACAGATTATATATCATAATATGTTTGTGAGACAAAGTACGAAAACTCTTTCCTCAAAGCTGCCCGATGAAACAGTACCATGCTAACATTGACCATGACAGTAAGATAATATTGTTATAGTGAAATATTATGTTTTTAATTATAATTTATTAGCAGAAGACTTGACATTGCTGTATTTGCTGTGATTGGCCAGACCAGTTTTATATAAACTTCATATAAACTTTTCAAAAACAAATGTTACTCCTGTTGCTCCTAATTTACACAAGTTTATTAAGAATATATTCTTTAGGTGTTTTATATGATTTAAAATGGCATATATACAGTATCATATACATAATGAACTTTTCAAGATAACACTTACTTTACAATATTATTAATCAAAAACGTAGCAATATCTGTAAATGATGAAAATGTAAGGGATTAAACAAATCTTCAATTCTGAAAGGCTAAGTGTACATTAGAGTCTATTTGGCACAGGCAGTATTTTTTACTTGATTTAGGCTTTTGTGTAGAAAGGTTGCACAGTTACCAGAGACATGCCAAACTGACAATAGCAAATAGTGTCAAGCACAACAGAAATCAGGATAATGGATTAATAGTTTCCAGTGATATGTATTTAATTTACATTTTATATTTTCCTGTAAGAACAGATATAAGTGGACACTATGCATGGAAGATGTACTTAGTTATGTCTTGGTTTTCTGGCTTAGATGTTTGAGGTTGTTTGTTGAAAAGTTCGTTTTCACAGCCGCTCCTTGCTTAAATGACTTGCTGGCTAATGATAGCAAACTTTGGCCTGGATTCAACATATTGACTCAGGCAAATTGGGCTCCTCCATCAACAGTCTACATGAAGGACTATTGCACCATCTAGTTAGAATTTAAAAGAAATGTTACACATACTGACTGAGCCTTAGTGATGGGAACACCCAAAAAAATACAGTCCAAGTAAAAAAAAAGAAAACAGTGGTTTCTGATATTCCATTAGTTGTTGAACAGTGTTTATCAGTATTTATGTCAAGAATAAACCACTGGAGTCTGAAGACTGAAGATCAATAGTATTGTTCATCACTTCTCTTTCATAATGTATGTGATTTTTCATAGCGTATCATTTCAAAAATGCGTTTCAGGATTCTGTGCTGCATACTCCAGCATAATGGACTTCCTTATGGACTTCATCACTTGTAATCTTTCTCAGTCATGCCAACAGAAACAGCATACTTACACTTGAATGGCGACCATATTGAGATAGAGAATAAAACATTGGTTTTCACTGTGCATGCAGCTGCTGTGTTACAATGTTGTGCAGCTGGACTGGGCTTTAGGCCCATGCAGAAACTCTGACTGAAATATCTGCAGCAGGACAATGGGTTGAATTGAGAGGCAGACACAAGAGACAGAAACTTAAGAGCCTGTGGATACATTTGGCTCCTCGTGCTTGGCTGTGGTGCACTGTACACAACAGACTTCAGTTGAGTTGGCAGCATAAAAACAGAATGGTAAAAAGGACAGACCGAAACCAAAAAGAAAAAAAGGAAGCCAGAAAGATATGTAGCCAAGTTTAGAGGGCACAATGTTTCTTTGGTATTGCGTTTCTTACAAAAGGGGAAATTAACATTCTGAGCATAAAGCTTGTATTTTTGGTAGAACACACAATGAGGAGCCTGACTGTGTTTTTAACTCCCATCTCAAGGAGAGTTAAAAAGAGCAGGGACACTGCAGTAGAGGCAGAAGCACAGGAGGGGATTCTGAATGAGAAACATAATAAAACAGCAGTTATAATCTTGGGATGGTTACATAAATACACGGATAATCAGGAGCCAGAAAGGACCTGCAGTAGTTTTACTGTTTTACACTTTCACCGTCTGTGTGAGTGACCTACTTCTACCACCCAGGAAGTAAATGTGTCGCTCTGGACTCTGTGACCTTAAAATTTAATTTCTGCACCATATGTTTCATCCCACTAAGCTGTATAACAGCATGCTGTGTATGGATGCTTTTTTACATACTTTGGGCTGCATTGAGCATTAAATTTATACTGAAATATGAGTGTACTTTGATAGCCCTACGGTTTTCATGCTCCATTTAGAAATGTTGGCCATTGGTGTGTTACATAACACTGAACTCATTTATATAATATGTGCTCTGATTTATTTACAGAGTGATTGTACGGTGTAACTAACATGGGAGAACAATTACATGCCTGTCATATCTCTACTGATCACTGCTTAATTGATAAATTAGACTGATCCTGTACATAATTTACTATTTATACAACTGCAATCCCTTGAGTGACCACTAATTAGGACACTTGTTAATTCCTTGGCTCCCGTGGGAATGGTGTATGACTGACAAGGGATATCCAGTTCTGCCATAACCCTTGTACTGTCCTGGAGTCCCTCTCTCTCTCTCCAGCTCAATACAGCCATTAATAATGTCACAGCAAGCATCATGCCTAACTGCACCATGGGATTGATTGGACGTGCTGATGACATGGTGATCACCCATGTATAGGCCAGGTAAACCAGTTGCAAGCAGAAAGTGGTTTGTGTGAGATACATGTAAAATGGAAAAGATGTAGTGATATACTGGAGCACTTTCTGAAGATACATGATTGATGGAATGACCACTTATTTAGTCATTTATTTTTTTGCTGAATTGGCTTTAACTGTTTTGTTTCCAATACCAATTGTTCACAGAGCTTATTTCTTGACCGGGACTATTTTAAATCCCCTGCATTATTATATTAAAGTAGCATTATTCTGTGGGGGTGAAGGCCTAATTATCTGGCTTCTCCAGTTCATTGCATGTGGATGGGTATATGGGCAAGACAATGTGCTGGTATTTTAGTTTTGTTGCTATGCCAGATCCAAAGCATGACATTTAGGAAATGGCTTGATAACATTTGAAACACTGTGTGTGGGCATTTGTTATTTAGTTCTAGTACTGCAGGGACAATCACTGCTATCAGATTAGCTCCCTAATGGAAATCTCTAATCTCACTAATGGAAATTAATTTTTCTATCCATGTTATTTCACCTGGTTCTCATCAACTGATTTTTTTTTTTTTTTTCGCATTTAGGGCTGTATTCAGAGTTGAGTTTCACATGTGCATGTCTCAGTTGTGTGATTCAGCTCTTGACCTTTAGTCAGTTTTTTCACTGTGACATTGACTCTATTGAGTTGTCCACCACCACTGTCTGGCAGATTCAGATAACCACAATATGTCATGCTGACATTCATGTCTTGGGCTGTAAATGCACCCAAGAAACAGTGGAATGCCATTAAAGGGCAATATTAAACACGTAAATATAACACTATTGATTCATTAATTTTTTGGCTCTGTGAAGTCCACAGAATATTTTTCTCTCCTGGAAGATATCAGAGAATGCTTTACCTTTAGAATGCTTTAGTTTATATCATTGCTTTATCTTGAGGATCGACTTTTATAAGAATGTATGGGGTACATTTTCTTTACAGGGCACAAGCACAAAGAATTACCAAAACACTGACATGATTTTACTAATTCAATCTTCATCCCACAGATTATGATCTTAGTTTGGAATCTTGTGGTGATGTTAATGTAGAAATACAATATATATAGATAAAGCTTTTCTTGTCTCTGTCAGCTCTCAGCAGTTAATCATGTGACTTTCTCCCCTGCTTAAGCTTCATGCTTTGTGTCATCATTGTTCTTGCCCATCGTGCAAAAAATTGGATGTTCTGGATCAAGAGCTATTTTAAAATCTGCCAAATAATGAGGGTGGAAGCCACACTGTTAATGAAGACAAATTTGATTAACGTCATCATTACAATTTATTTTCATACACTATTCTTGGAGAAATATATTGATAATACTGATAACCCTTTCATTTATATATCATCATAACATTTATTTATTTAACTCTAAACTGTATCTTGCTTTTAAGTTGCACAATATTTCAGTTGGACTGTGGTAAAACCACTATCTGCTTCTTCGGTCAGCATTTTCTATCCCATAATTTTTAGGGAAGCCACATGCTTGTGTTTAAAGGTTGTGTTTTAGGTGTTATTGAAAATCGTTGACATTCCTAAGCAAGATAAATGTAATTTGAATAATCTGATTGCTCAGCCCTAAAAATGAATGTAAGCACATTGATAAGATGACTCTGACCATGCTTAAATATTAAATTTACCTTGCAAATATTGAATTTACCTCTGCATGCAGCCAGGTATACAAGTGTTAATGGGAGATACTTGTATGTGTTTGCAGTCCAAGTTTTTCCCAAGAGCTGATGCCGCTACTAAGTTTATTTACATTTACATTTCTGGCAAGTTTATGCCAAACGGAATAATTTAACAGTTTACAGTACAGTAAACCAAATGCTTCTTTACCAGAAACGTTTACATGTTTTAAGAAAAATGCTTTTTGTCACATTTATGGATGTGTCAGGTGAAAATGACTGTTACTGAGCTGCTGGTGTCATTGGCAGATCGAGAGTCTCAGAGGAAGCGGACTGTTCAGAATGTTCTGGATCTCCGGCAGAATCTGGAAGATACCATGTCCAGCCTGCGAGGCACCCAGCTCAGCCACGGGTAACACACAACACACACACACACTCTCTCTCTCTCTCTCTCTCTCTCTCTCTTACGTATTCACATACTCAAGGATATCTTATATTTACAGAGCAATTCATTGAGCTTAAGAAACCAAAACTGCTTGTAAACAGCATTTACGGTGCCAAACACACTGTGTACAAAAACAAAGACCCAGTCATAGACACACACACACACACTCACTCACACACACACATACGCATACACACACTTGCACAAAGACACAAAGATGCTTTGGGGAAAGTTGCCACTTTTGCTGTCCAAACACCTGGCTTCAATTCTTCACAAATACAAAACTGCTTGTACAGCTTTCACTATCAATAAAAGCCAAACTCCCAATTAAACCCACATACTATCTGTCCAGCTCATATCTCTTAGTCTTTTAAGAGAAGCCAGAGTCTACTAAACACTGTAGAGAGCTATACTGGACATGCTGGGCTTAGCAATATCTCCACAGCGTTTTGATCTCTTCAGCAGACCCCTGACCCATGATCTTAAGAGAACGCTTAATATTTTAGATTCCTGTTGCTGCACATCATATCCCTCTTCCTTACAGGCCTTTATTGCATATCTTTTATAATCCACTTAACAACTATCTGAACTGCTGTGCCTCTGAATATGTGCCTCTGAAAAAGGCATGTATGCAGTGTGACATTACCTAAAATGATTATGTTAAATATAAAGTGATATATGATTCGAATGTTTATCTATGAAAGTGAAATGTTTTATGTTGGAAATATCCTTTTTAGTATTTAAAAAAGAAATTAATTGGATAAAACGTAATGTTTATAGTATTATTGACTCCAAAGTTGTAGTTGAGTACTACCCAATTTTTTAGTTCAGTAATCTCCATTTAGTCATCTCAGGGCATGTAATGGAATGCCCAGATTTTCTCCACACCCATACAAGTCTATCCAGACGTTCCAGGTTTTTAATTCACATCCAGAATTAAGTAAAGTGTCTCTCACACAAACTTTTCTCAGACCTATTGTTACAGGACTGACAGAATGACGTGCAATCAACTGTAAATGACACATTAGATCAAAGTTATTCTTTAAACACAATGGTTGCTTAATTTATTATAATAACACTGTTGAGCCATTTATCTTGAATGTCATATGACTTGTCAAGCCATCCCTCTTTTTAAACTCTCTCATTATGCGATTGACATTTCTCTAGAGTGAATCTGAGGCCAGGTTCTGCATCTACACATACACGCAGATTTTGTATGACTGGTATTGAACACATGAACACTGCCTCTTCGATTTAATTTTGTCACAGAATGTGGATGAATAATTTGTCAAGAATTATCTTTTAAGTGACAGATTTGTTTGCAAATATATCATTAATATACGAGAGATATTTTGTGAATATCTAAAAAGTTTAAAAATGTCTTGTTCTTGTTTTTTCTCAGTTGCCTGGACAGTAGCATGTGCTATGACAGTGATGACACCAATGCCCGTAGTGTCTCCAGCCTCTCCAACCGATCCTCTCCACTGTCCTGGCGTCATGGCCAGGCAAGCCCCCGCCTGCAGGCTGGCGATGCCCCATCTTCCACTGGTTACCCGCTGGGTTCAAAAGCTGCATCCCAATACACCTCTCATACTATGCCTGCCCGCTGCTCGAGCCGCCTCAGCAACACCTCCCACATTGAACTCATAGAGAACCTGGACACAGGCGATGGCGACCTCAAATCTGGCTACCTGAGCGACTCTGACCTAATGAGCAAGAGTCTGAATGAGGATGATGATGATGACGATAATCTTGCAAACGGGTAAGATCTTACTTCTGTTCTAGAAGGCTAGTGATTGGTAGGCTCTTGTTGGGGTATTAGGGGTTTATGTGGCTACAAACCCGAAGCTTTTTTAATGCTTAGAATAGAACCACCAGACAAAAAGGAAGCTATTATGTGAAAATAATACCTCCACAGAAAATGGCAAAGTTACACCAAATTAAATATAGTAACACAGGAGTCTCCAAAGCAACAGACTGTTCAAGATAACCTTTTTTGAAGGGCAGGTCAATTCTGACTGTAACCAGGAGGTGGTTAAAATCTGTTTTACTAGATACAGCAAAAAGAAGCCACAGATAGATGTTACAGATAATTCTTGCTAGAAAATCAAATGCACTTTTGAAAAACAGGCTAATTTCAGATCATTACACTAGACGGTATGTATTACTCAAGCATCAGAATGTTCTTGTGAGATGAGAGATATTTTGCATCTTGCTTCATTGTGTTTGCATCCATAGAGTGTCAAAAGTTCTTTTCAAAGTATGCTGTGACAGTGGAAGGCAACAGGCTCATCAGTTTGGACACCATTGTCTATTGTCCTTGGCTCTACCATTTGGCGGGGGTCTAAATTTGACCCAAAGACAGACTCTTACCTTTTGAAAAGTTGATTCTGTCCATTGTCTAAATGTTGGTACAGATACATGTCAGACAGGATTAGGATGGGTTCTATTCAGTCATAAACAGTCCAGCAGGTCATTGGAAATAGCCATCTGCATAGGGTTCTAGCCTCACACAAAAGGCATTCACAAAGTTGTTGAACAAGATCTAAACTGTAAATCATCCACACACCCAACAATAGCAGATTCATCTGAGATCAAGTCAAGGCAAGTGACTGAAATGTCACGTGCCCTGATGTACAATGGAATTCTTATTTGCATGCCATTCCTCAAGACCACACAAAACAATGAAGAGATATGCGCAGCCCAAAGACCTTACAACATCCATCCTACATTCAGCTACAACGCACAAAAAGACAATTTAATACTACATCCAAAGGAGAAATACATTGTAAAAACCTAATGGACAGATTAGAAAGACATGTACAATGTTAAAAACTTCCGTAAGTGACATGACATCAATTTGTACTTGAAGTCAAAAGGGCAGAGGGTAAACAGGAAATGAGAAAGGACCTTCCTCTGGGGGCTTCCTTTGTTGCTCACTACCTTTTTAGACTTATAGTTCCTTTGCCTTACAAACTGTGGTCTGCTAGCCAGGAAGTCTGTGATCCATGAGATGAGATCATAAGGATACACACCTGCATTTCATCCAGTTTCCTTCCTTGAAATGGTGACTGGATTGTGTTGAAAGCAGTAGAGAAGTAAAAAAACATAGTCCTCACAGTACTGCTAGGTTTATTCAAGTAAGAGTAAGCCCTCTGCAGGATGTAAATAATTACTCAGCTATCCTGGGGCTGATATGCAAGAGGAAATGGGGTCCCATGTTTCATGAACAAGGACGCTGAAGTGGACCAAGACAAGACTCTTGGGTGTCTCCATGATATAAGATGTCATTGCTATTAGTCTATAATCATTGAGGCCCCTAAGCTTATTCTTCTTAGGTACTGATACTGTGCACAGTTTTTCCATAACTGAAGAACTGAACCAACCTCAAACAATCATCACTGTCGCTGATGAATAGGCATCAGTAATTCTGTTGATGACTGTTAATGTGTACTCTGTGAGGTGTGAGGAAGTGGGTAGTTGAGGGATTAAGTGTGACAACCAGCTGGTAGCCTGGGAGATAGGTGATGAAAAGCTGATGGTTTTCAGATTGCAAGTTGGTCATTGGCAAACCTGTTTTCTCTTATTGTCCATCTCCATGTACCTACTGAAATTTCCTTGTTGTTCCTTATGAGCACCTTCCTGAAGGTAATCCAGGGTTGGATGGTAATCCAAGTTTACATGGTTGGGCATATAGGTATCTACATACATTAAATTGCAGTCCACTACACTATTAATTCTTTACTTATATGGCTTGTATAGCACATATCAACTGGTTTCCTCCACAGCTCTATTCAGAGCATTAGTGGCTTTATGTGACTGTCGTGTCACTGTCCTTATGATTACAGGTTGCTGTTGGAAAACCAGCCTGTACAAAGACATAAACAGAACTCAGATGTGGTCTAATCTGCCACGTGTTCGCTGAGCAGTGAACTATAAGCGTAACTCATCTTAGCATGCAGCAAGTCTTGTGTGTACTATTCTGCCTAGATGGCCAGCTAAGAAAATTAATAGTTAAAATGCTGGAGGATGAAATATGATATAAATCCCCTGATATATGCATGAAGCACCAGTATGCTTTATTTGTACTTTGTATAGCCAAATTTACCTTGATTTTATCTCTGACTTCCCCTTTGCTATTTAGCAGGAACCTCACTTTCCATATTACAAGGCACGATGGGGCTTAAATGTCCATTTTGTTCTCTTTAGTTCAGCAACAGCCTTATTTTCAGACTGTCTCCATTTCAGTTCTCAGTTCTCTGTAGGGGAACAGGGCTGGATGTGCTAGAGCTGCTGTCATGCGTTATCACAAAATAACATCAAGCTTGTAATGATCTACAGCACTTGCCTTTGGCTTATGCTTGTAACCAGATCACAGTCTTGATGTTATTCCCACACTCCCTCTTGTGTTCTGTTGTCAAGTCAGCTTTTACTGTCAAATGTAATCAGGATTCAGAATATACGAAAACAATGAAAATCTTGTGCTACAGAAACATGCTCCTGCAGCTAACAAAGTGTGGAGGTTAATGTTACTAGTCAGTTTCACTTAACAAGTAAGGACATTTGTTTTAAATGCATATCAACATGCTGAAAAGATCATGCTGCATCAAGTTTGAAGTTTTTAGGTTACTTGCTTACTTTGAATGTTCTTTCATTGCTTCGTCATTAAGTCTTCTGATTTCTGATTTCTTCTGAGGTGTAATGCTGGCTTTTCACTACGACATACAAATGATAATGCCATCCAGAATGATTGGGACTACTGATGAAAATATAATATAAAAAAAATAATAAGAAATGTATATATTATTTTGAGCTCAAACTGGATAATTCATTCATCATATCCATTGTGTGCAGTGGAAAGGCAACATAAAACCTTATATTTTTAGACATTGTTTATTTACTCTTATTCAGGCAGTGAGAAAATAAGATAAAAGATGAAGATAAAATGATATATGTTATATGGTGAGTATATTTTCTACATAAGTCATAGTATATGTGAAATATGTAGAATATGATCTATGTTGTGGACATAGAGAGACGATGGATGTAAAATACTACACGTTAATAAACATAATAAATGTTATTATGCCAAATTAGCCCTGTAAGATTGAAGTTTTTTACTATAATGCAGTGTGCTCTGTTTGATAAAGTTCAGTAAACTGATGGAGTTTAGCTGAAAGAGGACTGAAAGCCTTGTAGTGGTGCTTTTTATCTGAATGCTAGTGCACTAGACATCAAAGTGCAGTGTAACACTGGAAGAATGTTAATCAACCTCATTAGCAGAGAGACTTGCACCGATGATAATCATGATGCTAAGGGTAGTGCAAACTGAAGCACATAGTCCTGAGACTTTCTGACAATATTAGTCTCAGAAACATGATGTCTGGGCATCCAAAAAAATCAATATCATAACATGTTTTATATTATTTAATGGATACATGAAAATAGGATATTAAAAAAGATGTTTTATACTTTAAAACAGCTATAAAATAAGATCTTTTAAGTCTTGAACTGACTTCTAGAGTGGCTTTATTTGAAGTAAGAAATATGTGCAATTATTTTGCATTAGACAACTTTGTAATCCGCCTTTGTAATAAAACTTTGTAATACGCCTGTTTGCTAGGTTTAATAATGGTAGGCTATGCATTCCAGCTGTTTCAGAACTGTCCATTACAGGCAGGACTAAGAGTGTTGTAAATGGGTGGGGGATGAGGGTCTGAATTATTCAGGGTGCTCAGCACTAAACAGGGACCTTAGAACATGTGTGTTAAGTCAGAGGCTGGAGTGTCAGATTCCTCTGTAAACTGCCTAGGATTTGTACGCTGCCCTTGTGGTACCTCGTAAATCGTAATTGGCAAGTTGTATTAACGTCATTTCCCGCCTCGTCATGTTCGATGTCAAAGTGGGAAAAAACCTGGACGTCTCCATGAGAGTGTTTCTTGTTTGCTCTGTCACAGCACATAAAGCACCTTTAAAAGCTACTTTAACTGCATTTTTAAAGTTACAGGCCGGAGTGGTTGGTTATTGTTCATGCAGAATTGTGCACTGAAATTGAAACGCAGCAAGAACAGCAGATAATAGCGAGTAGCAGAAAGCTAACTGGCAAACAGTAGTGATAACCCTAATGTTAATGATTACTTTCACAAAACAAAGATTAGTGCAGTTAATGTAATAGATTAACCATGTACTGTGTCTACATATTAACTGATCTAAAGTTAATATTGTTACAAACCACATACACTATATTGCCAAAAGTATTCGCTCACCTGCCTTGACTCGCATATGAACTTAAGTGACATCACATTCCTAATCCATAGGGTTCAATATGACGTCGGTCCACCCTTTGCAGCTATAACAGCTTCAACTCTTCTGGGAAGGCTGTCCACAAGGTTTAGGAGTGTGTTTATGGGAATTTTTGACCATTCTTCCTGAAGCGCATTTGTGAGGTCACACACTGATGTTGGACGAGAAGGCCTGGCTCTCAGTCTCCGCTCTAATTCATCCCAAAGGTGTTCTATCGGGTTGAGGTCAGGACTCTGTGCAGGCCAGTCAAGTTCATCCACACCAGACTCTGTCATCCATGTCTTTATGGACCTTGCTTTGTGCACTGGTGCACAGTCATGTTGGAAGAGGAAGGGGCCAGCTCCAAACTGTTCCCACAAAGTTGGGAGCATGGAATTGTCCAAAATGTCTTGGTATGCTGAAGCATTCAGAGTTCCTTTCACTGGAACTAAGGGGCTAAGCCCAGCTCCTGAAAAACAACCCCACACCATAATCCCCCCTCCACCAAACTTTACACTTGGCACAATGCAGTCAGACAAGTACCGTTCTCCTGGCAACCGCCAAACCCAGACTCGTCCATCAGATTGCCAGATGGAGAAGCGCGATTCGTCACTCCAGAGAACGCGTCTCCACTGCTCTAGAGTCCAGTGGCGGCGTGCTTTACACCACTGCATCCGACGCTTTGCATTACACTTGGTGATGTATGGCTTGGATGCAGCTGCTCGGCCATGGAAACCCATTGCATGAAGATCTCTGCACACTGTTCTTGAGCTAATCTGAAGGCCACATAAAGTTTGGAGGTCTGTAGCGATTGACTCTGCAGAAAGTTGGCGACCTCTTCGCACTATGCGCCTCAGCATCCGCTTACCCTGCTCCGTCAGTTTACGTGGCCTACCACTTCGTGGCTGAGTTGCTGTCATTCCCAAACACTTCCACGTTCTTATAATACAGCTGACAGTTGACTGTGGAATATTTAGGAGCGAGGAAATTTCACGACTGGATTTGTTGCACAGGTGGCATCCTATCACAGTTCCATGCTGGAATTCACTGAGCTCCTGAGAGCGACCCATTCTTTCACAAATGTTTGTAAAAACAGTCTGCATGCCTAGGTGCTTGATTTTATACACCTGTGGCCATGGAAGTGATTGGAACCCCTGATTCTGATTATTTGGATGGGTGAGCGAATACTTTTGGCAATATAGTGTATACAAACATATTGTTATTTTACAACTAGAGACGGGGCATTTTACACTGTTCACAGTTTAAACAGCCATGTTGATTTGATGTCACTCATGTGTCTTATAGCAGATACATTTGGTGTGGGCTGGAGTGTCAGGTTTCTGTGTAAACGTCCTGAGATTTACATGAGGCGTTTAGCTTTACCCTGAGTGGTACTGTAGCAGTTTTGATAGTACCTCCACCGCAAAGATACACATCTTTCTATTAGCATCTACAAGGTCTTCTCCTCACTAGTTGGTCATGCAAAATAAGATGCTCTAACAAGCCACTTGGACACACCATTTTATGCCCAAGACTCACCTTTGTTTCAGTGTTGAACTGCTGCTGTAATCACAAAGACTGTCCTGTTGTCAATCCAGGAATCTTATTTACAATATACTACTAAGCATCTTTGAATCCCATTTAGTAATGTTTGTCTTAATATATAATCTCACTGTTCAGTATTATCTTCTTGCATCTGGTTCTTCTCAATGTTTCTCCTTTGCTACTATCACTGTTGCCTTGCTTATTAAGAATCTAAATCTAGATCCACATTTATGAAAAGCTGCATTGTGACAACGTCTATTGTACTGTAGGTCCAAATAATACTGTATTGAACTGAAGATCACCTTTCTTTGTTATTCAGTAACATAGCTGAACTTCACAAGTATGCTTTGAAATATACTGTAAACGATACTTTAAGGTATATTGAATTGTAAGTACTGTAACATTACACTTCCTTGGCACAGTGGCATAGCTGGTATGATCTGGAGATCAGGTTACTTTATGTGTGGTGTATGTATAGTATGTTCTCTTTGTGTCTGCATATGCATTTTCCTTTGGGTTCTCCAGTTTCCTTACACATTCCAAAAACATGGAACACGGATTGGCTGTAAATTGGCCATAGGTGTGAATGAGTGCATTGCTACCTTGATAGGCTATGGAAACAGTCTCTGCTTTTTTTGTATATAATAAACCACACACATGAAATAAACTAGAAATAAGAAACTTGTGATAATAAAACATACATTTCTTTACAACCCCTGGTGTACTTACATTCTCAGAGAGTTGTGGGCTACTTCTAAATGCCTTGGAATGTAGGCTGCATTTCTCAGCTGTAGTCAACATATCCTTCAACCTGGAACACCAGTTCAAATTCTTTTTTTGAGTCTAATTCAAATGTTATGTCTGTGGTTTTATCATTTTTGTCATACTTTATGTCTAAGCTGTAAAAATAGACAGTAATGGTACAACAGGGATGGCTGAGATGACCCAGGTGAGTGTGAAACTTGACTGAATGCTGAACCTATTGCAGCCCAGTGCAGCTATGAGCTTGACAGTTTCATGTTTGGACCTTCACAGTAGTAGCCTGGGATCAATAAAATATGGATGGGGAACAGAATTAAGCCCTAGGACTGATATATAATGACTATTGACTTCTGTGTTAAAAAAAAAGAAAAAAAAAGAAGAAATGTAGATGTCTGTATACACATTTTCTGCCATTCACATCTGGTCACTTTGTGCAACCTTCATATATCAGGGTTCTGTTCTGACAAGAATTTTCCAAATAAAAATGCAGGTGTGTATTCTTCCAGCCATATTTAAAACCGATTTGAATCCAATTGCTCAAACCATTTCAGGTGGAGATCTGAGAAACATTTTAGCCAGTGGTTTCGCTGTTATTAACATTATTTGACTGTAAATGTGGATAGCAAAAGTTTACACACCCCTGTTAAAAACAGCAGATATTTGTGAAATAAATGACACCACTGAAAGTGCCACATTGGAGAAAAAACATTTATTTAATTGAATTAAATAAATGTGCATACTTCTGAACTAATACTAGTTGAAGCCCCCTTTGGTTTCATTCTGTTTGGGGAAGAGTTTTGACTCACAGCTTGACTCTTCTTTGCAAAAACTTTCCAGATCAAACTGTCAAACTGTGAGAGTGTCTTCTGTGCATGACATTCTTCAGGGTCCCCACAGGTTTATATATAAATTTCCCAAAAATTCCCGGAATTCAAATGCGGTGTGTGCACTCAAAGTAGTTCCAGGTTTCTCCACTAGGTAGTATACGCTCATTGTCTGGAGAGTCTCACAGTTTCTGTCATATATTGTGTACCATGTGTGTGGTATTTGTGTCAATTTTGTGTGCAATTTATTTTTGCTAGCTAGAGCAAGCTTTTTAAGTGTCCTGTTGCATCTCCAAACCCCCCAAAAAATGTCAGGTCACACATCAAAACAATAATGTTCACAGTAGATCATTCCATCTTGCCTTTCCAACATATCTATACACCACACCAGCTATACACCACAATGCCACAATTTCTATCAACAATAATGTGATTAAAGTGTTTATTTATGTTCAATTGAAATATGTCATTAGTTTGACTAGTTTATTAATCAATCTTAGAATCAGTTACAGGACAAAAGACAATAAGTACAGTCTAGTCAGCACTAAAATTTTAAAAGAAATGTGAATACAAGTTGACAAGCATGTAAGGCCAATTAATCCAAGGTGCTAGGTTTGAACTCTAGCTTTTGTTCATACAAAACACAGTTTAATGACTGCCACATGACGACTACTACTTTATTTTTCAGGTATTCAAATTGAACTCAGCACTAGTGCAGTTTTTTTTGTACTGATTGTGGTTCATTGTTATTGTAAAAGGCCATTGTGGCCAAAAGTATTTTCCATTGATTTTTTAGTCTTCAAACAGCTACTGTGTGTCTCCTATTTGCCTGGAATTAAAAAAAAAACATGTAACTATACCACCCCTTTGCAGACAACCTCTTTTTATGTGGCTTCTTTTACACACACACTGTCTTTGGACAGATTAATATTGTGTGCTGTCAGTTGGGCTTAATGCATTTGGACACAAAAGACAGCAGATCTTGGGCATCTGGCCTGGTCATATCTGCCAGCTATCCATCCTTCACCTACAGTGGAAAAAAGAGTGATCTGTTTGGTGTTTTTTTTAGCATTTGATGGATGGAGTGAGCTAATGTTTAAGACAAAGCATGCGATGATAACAGCCCACACAGAACCCTCTTTCCTTATCACTGCACAGTGTTTAACATGTATGCCAGGAAAAACAGATCAGAGCTAAACCAATGAGCATCTGAATATAAAAATGGACATCTTTCACAAATACCAGTCTGTATGCTAACACTGACATTTTGATTCTGGTTGCATATAAACTGCTAATAATTTGCGGCATAAACCAAAGGGTGGAGATTGACAGTGTGGGAGAAATGACGCTGGGTTGCAGGAGATGATCCCACCCACTCTCTCTGTCTGTCTCTCTCTCTCTCTCTCTCTCTCTCGCTCAATGTCTCTGTTCCTGTCTCTCTTTTTCTCTCGTTGTGCTGCAGCAGTGTGCCTCCGAGCATGCGGCACGTGGATCAGGATGTGTTTCCATAGCAACCATAGTAACCCCCCCTCCCCACTACCACCATCTTCAGTGTGACCCGATGAAAAGCAATGTGGGTGTGTCAGTGTGTTAATGCGTGGATGTGACTGGAATCTTAATATAGACAGAAATAATGGAATATTTGATGTACAGTGCAATAAAGTGACTTGATTCACTTTAATGTTACATTACATGGCTCTCGTTCAGCTTGGCGGAATGTGTCATTTTCCATTTACTCATCTCTTTCGGTCTCTAATCCTGGCAGAAAGATAAGCGCTCCAGAGCCATCAGAAAGATATATGGAATTGTAAAGTTCCAGAGTAGAAGTGTAATATTTTAAGATGCATCATATAATACTAACATATTAAACATGTGTCGTTAAGGTGTAGTGGCAGTAGAGATATCCGACCATCAGCTGGAAACATACACACACATAGAGAGAGAGTGAGAGAGAATGAAAGAGAGAGAGAGAGAGAGAGAGACTAAAGCATCTGGGGATGAAAGAGTTCCTAGGGCTCTTTATGTCACTAGCACCCACTGTTTCATGTTGGGGCTTGCCTGGGATGGGTAGCAGAGTATAGGTCATTTGTGTCAGCAAGGTCAAGCTGGAACACGACTTGACAGTGCATTCACTACTGAGTCATTCTCCATAATTATGACAGATTATTGTGATTACACAATTTGTGATCTGATCACAATATAAAGAAAAGTATAAAGGAAGACATGAACTTATCTGTCCACACAGAAAGATCACATAAATATCATAAAAGGTAAGAAGTTATTCTTAACCATTTCATTAACTCTATTGTCCTTTATATACATATGTGTTTACACAGAAAGACAAAGGTGGAGTAGAGAATGCTGCCATATTTTCTGAAAAGAACTGACTTTGCCTGATGAAATCCTCTTGCAGCGATTTTCCAGCCTAGTGATTAAAGAGACAAGCAAAGACTAAACGCAGGGCACCAGTGAAGCATACCGACAGACAGCATCATCAGCATGAGTGCTCAAGAGTGCTCAGCTCTTGCAGTCTACGTCTATTGTTTCTCTGGCCTTTTGCCACTTCGTTTTGAAAATAATATTGATTCTGCCCCCTTTTTAAGGAATCTATGTCTCGAATGAAGTTATTTCAAAACATAGATGGATTCAAAGTAAAGCATGGCAACTATTTAGGCCAACTGTGGGGTTGAGGTTATAAATGCCCTAATTTGAATCATGTGTAGCTCTGTGTGTGTGTGTGTGTGTGTGTGTGTGTGTGTGTGTGTGTGAGCCAGAACCACTGTTACACCTACATATAGAAAGAGACACTGGTCTGGCTTTGCTTATATACTGAAAGAGCCTACAGTAAAAGGCAGGATAGGAGACACACCCCAAAGCAAAACATTACCTCATGATCCTTAGTACAGGGTCATTAATGCAGATTTAGCGTCACCATTTGGGCACATAAAGCACATTTACAAAGTTATGAAAACATCGTTTGCCTTGTAATGAAAGCGTATTACCCTGAAAATGTTTTTCTTTTGATATATGTGCATTGTGTAATCAGTAAGTAATGATGTTTGATGTGTTAGTGTGTTATGCAGTCTGTGCTTTTTCATCGCCCTGTGAGGACTTTAATCAAACGACCCACTGTGTGATCAAATAATATAAGGTTATTTTTGCTCTGGATATAGTAATCTACGTAAGAAGCAAAACACTCATACTTTGAATACTGGTAACACCACTGTAGTAACTCACACTATCAGGGGTGTTGGGTTGTTATTAGCAGGAAACTTCATTATATCATTCAGCAGCTCAGTTACGTCAGTGTCATCAGGTCACATCTTCAGACACAAAAGTAGTAAAATGATAACATGATAACTGAGAGCTGGTAAGCCACCAAGGGAATGAATGAGTCTAAACAAACCAAACCTGAGTCAAATGGGCGGAAGAGTAAAACAGATGTAGGAGTAATAGTTTTTTTCTTGCTGTTTTATCCTCATTGTGGAATTTATATCTTTACCTGGTTGTTTTGTTTTTCGCACAGTGATTAACCAGTGACTGGTTTCTATATACTTTATAAAACCTGGACATTAGATCAAATCAAGTTTGTATATTTATTAGTCTGCCTTTTTGCTAACATGCTAATTCTATCAAGCTGATGTCTAAATTGTTTGACAGATTGGAAAACAAATATTGGATGGTACCAGGAGATAGGATTTGCTCTGTGTTTTTAGTAGCCAGGTTCTCCAAACTCCAAGAATCATCTCTGATGCACATATACCCCAGCCATTACAGAAGTGTACTGTGAGATTACAGCAGAATTGATTTGCATCGTAACGTAAAAGTAAATTGCCTCTAATGCTGAGGAAACAGTAGCATGCATTAATATTGTCAGTCACAAATAGCTGGGCTGTGTCCCAAATTGCATACTTCTATACTGAAGAGTTCAGTACTGTCAGTACACCTCGAGTGTCATTACAATTTAGTCATACATCGTAGAGCACATTATACAGTTTGGGACACAGCCTTGATTCTCTCTGAATGTGTATTGATGTAGAACTCACAGCTAAAAGATTCATGTAATATAAATTGCTCTTCTGCACGTAGCTTTCTACCAGAAAACGCAAAATTGCAAAAATCTTACATCCTGTAGTTTTAAAAATACATGTGGCTAGAGGTGTCGAGATAATTGTTTATGGACATGATGACATTTTTTTCAAGTTGTAGCCATGGTTATTAGGGAAAAGGAACTGACTCAGTTTACCACATAGATAATTTCAGTCGTTTCTGTCTATGTATTGTAGTATTAGAACATATTTTCTCCCAGGAAATATGGTTGTCATTACAAACATTAATTGTACAACCAGAGGCTCTTTGAGATGAGAAAAGATGAGAAAATACACAAGTGAGTGTTTGTGCATTTCAGTGGGTTGCAGCAACGCTTAAAAGATATTAAATCTACATAATCTTTCATTAGTTCAGCAGTGACAAAACCCTTCCCTATTTTTACAAGCCAGGTTTGGTGAAAACAGGCTTCCTTGTTTGTTTGGTTTTTGTTTTACACTTCCTGCCCACACCTATCCCTATGTGTCCCTATGTATCTCTTTGTACAAGAATAACAAAGCATTCACAATCACTTAAAATTTGCTTTCAGTTTTTGGGATTAGTTTTTAACCCAGAAGAAATCTATTTGCTTAGGTATGTTTATAATTAGGCTTCTGCATTTTAATCTAGATGCAGGTTGCTATGTCATATGTCATATAATAGCTTACATGTGTATGTAGTCTGTAGTATAAAATGTAGTATATGGCTTATAATCTGTTTATGGATGATTATGTGCAGAATTCTCTCTGTTACCTTAGCTTTTTATAATGGTATGTTATTATCTTAGTCTTCTGCATTCCACATTGCTGTCAGTTGAGGAACAAAACTGTCAGAAACATACGGTGCGTGGCCATGTTTCTCAGTAACAGCTGAGTGGTGGGCGCAGTAAGCAGAGCTGATAAAAGGATCTATTAGCAGCTACACAAAGAAAAACTTATCCTGAACGATAAAAGAGACAGTCTTGGTGGAGATATTCTGCCCTACAGATCTCTGCATAAAACCACAAGGTAATAAAGCAGATGCATAGATTCTGTAATTAATATGGTTTTGGTGATCCTGCTGCTGAGGTTGACAACAATACTAATAATAAAACTATTAGCAGTTCTTCAATTGTAATCACATTAAGCAAAAATAAAGATTTATTATTATTATTATTATTATTAATAATAATAATAATAATAATAATAATAATAATAGTGTTGTTTCACTGTCTGAAGTCTCTGAATATCGCACCTGGAGATTTAGAGATAACAAAACAGATGGTCAGATTTTGGACCCAAAAAAAGGGTGAAAAAAATAATAAAATAAATAAAATCCTTGTGTGAACACTGGGTGTCGCTATCACGTAAAACCAAATCTCAAAGCTGATCAGATCCCAATCTGTTCCTCCCATCGACATAACGTTAAAAAGGTTCAAAGACTATTTTTTTTTATCAAGCTTTTGGGTTTATTCCAGCATTAAAGAGACTAAAGATATAATGTTGATGCTGGAGTGTATGATATTGAGTGCAGCAGCACGTCTTTTTAATTATCATATTTAAATATTATAAAGAGTGAATGGACAACATTTAGTGTGTAAAATCTCTAAAATCTTTGTTATTTGAATATCTTTATTCAAGCATATAGGTTATGGTGCTTAAAACTTTGCATATGAATCTGGTTGCTGGTTGCGTAACTGTGTAGGATACATTATTAGTTTCTCCATCTGGCTCCTAATAAGAGTAAGAGTGGTTTGGACATGGTGTCTTAGACTAAGGCAAATATTTCTGGGTCAGCGCCCTTGGTCAAGCTGTTCAGTCGGTGTCTGAGGAGTGTTGTAATAGGCAGATGTGCCTGTGTTTATCTGAACACCAACAACACTGATAAACAGTTCAGATTACATCTAGCTCTGTGCATTCATGCATGTTGTTTTTCTTTAATCTTATAGATTTGTATTAATGGCCTACTGACCAACTGTAAATATAGTCTCACAGACTTGGGGTGTTTTAACATATTTTTCTTTTTAAATGAACTCAGTTCTAAATAGGCTCAAAAAGAAACTATTTGAAAATGACCTGTGATCGTAGTGTTCACAAAAAAAAAGTAACTCAAAAAAGGGACATGGTTCATTTTGTGGATTTTTTGTGTTCACAGTTTATGTGCTCTCAGTCCACTTGCTCTTTACATCAAGACTTCTTTAGAACTCAGAGCTCAAGTAAAATACCAACGAGGAGCGAGATTTTGTTGAAGAACCATGAAACATAAAAATTTTTGCCATTATTATTATTATTATTTCTATTATTATTACTGCTTAATAGGATAATTTTTCATGATACGATGCCTCAGTTGCCCTTGTCATGTTGCTACCTAATACTGCTTGCTTGGGCATGGGACCAAGTGCAGCCATTAAATAATTTTTGCATGATTTTTTTTTTTTTTTTAACATTTTGAGGTGACAGAAAACAGCCATGAATGAACAGCAAACCTCAATTTCTTTAGCCATAAAGTGATGTGGACTGTGACCACTTTTCACAAGACACAAATCAAGCAGGCCACAAAATAAACCACAAACAACTGTATTGGGACCATCTCTAGAGGTGGCCTGAGCACAGTTCGCTTGTTAGAGGGGCTCATTAGTGTGTTCACGTTTGGGTAAAAATGCTGAGTCATCGTTCTAAGCTTTTTAAGATGACTTGGAACGCTGAAGCCGTCCAAGTGTGAAAAGGTTTATTTATCCTTGTTTTTAAGATACCTTTCTTTTTTCAAGCCGAGTAATATGAATCTTGTGGCACTTTCTGTCCAGAGACGAAACAATGACAAGAGGCTATGTGTTTATTAGATTCCTCATACTACTCCCAACATACGCATACTGTCCCTATTGAGATGCATACATCCAGGGTGTGAATCATCTTGGGCCACACACAGAATGTGTATTTGTGTGTCAGACACTGCCAGTGGAAAGGCATCTCCACCACACTAAACGGAAAGAAGGGGGTGAGAGAAACAGTCTAAAGCTCTACTTTGGGCAGTTTAAGTAGTTACGAGTCCAAAGCGCACACCATCCTCCAAGCTAACTCCTAAATCTCTCCATATGATCAAGGAACATTGTGGCTAACATTTCACTCACTTTGTCATATGTCGTACATTCATCTACATTCCCCTCTTCTTCTGTGCCTTTTATGTGGAGATCACTGAGCCCATATTCAGAGTAAAATCTCTTCCAGGTCTCTCTGGTGAGATCTCACGGACAGGGAGGAAACTCTCCCCTTCAAAGATGCACAGTGATGAATGTGTGGAAAGCCTCGTTGCGTTATACCAAGTCTAGCATGAGCTGTCGTCTGGAAAAGCCATTATGCCTCACTATTACTGGCCTAGTCTAAACATTTAATGTGATGACCAGGATTAAACACCTCCTGTGATCTTTCTACAGCCCGTATTGTGCCGTGTGAGCGTTTCGTTGACATGGGAGAGCAAAAGGGAAGTGTTTCTTCTGCTCCTTCAAGTTCCTCATTCCAAAAATCTCACTTGTGCATTTACAAAGGGGCACTGTGTTTGAGTCCACAAACATAGCTTGTTGCGAAAATAAAGCTGAGTGGCGCAGATGGGACCGGTTGTACTGGTTTGTGTGTAGTATATGCTATCTCAGGACTATGGCTTCCCTGTTAAAAAACTTAGCCTTCCCATCTGTCCACCTTGGCATGAGGAAGCCCTTTGTGTTTGCCTTCAGAAGGACCAGGCTTTAAAATTGCCTAGTCAGCATTAGTGTTTTATTTTTTTTATATCCTAAAATGATTTAGTTTTTTAAGAGTATTTAAAAATGATTAACCTTATGCTTCAACTGAGAGGCAAAACCAGGCACTGAAGAAGAAGAAAATGGCTGTAGACTGGATTTGAATTAGTACATAGTGTATTAATGTATTGATCAGCTTGGTATTGGCGACTTTAGACTCGTTGGCTAAGCGGTGTGATACATCTGGGTACAATTAAAGGAGAAAGAGAGGTGGAGACCGACGTGGTGGACATGTCTGGGGGTGTCGCCCATACACACACACACACACACACACGAGAGAGAGAGAGAGAGAGAGAGAGAGAGAGAGTTACAGAGCGGATAGATTACTTCTCTGACTGAACCGTTTGAATGGAAGCGATTTGAATTCAAGTCTAACCGTCGGAATATTTCAGTCTGGGGGCTGAAAATGAGCGCACGTGCTGACGTCCATCATTTAAGGCCGCGTATCAACAGGACGGCGTTACATTTCATGTGAGTAAAACGTTGTTGTTGCTTTCCCCCCCCAAACTCTACGTCCAGCAGTGTTAAAGCACTGTTAAAGCTGTACATGCACGCCTGCTTTTACTGAGTATACATGCGAAGGTTTGCTCGTGCAGACGTTTAGATGTAGCGTGCGGTGCTTTTTCCTAGTTCGAATTTTTTTTTATTAATGATTTTTATATCAGCTGCTCCGATATAATTTAACTCGATTTAAGACAATTGTTGCACTCTTTTTTTTTTCGATAATGGTTATGCTTGTCTGCTTCTCGGTGTGTTAATTTCATGTCAGCTGTTTGCGCATTTAAGCCTTTATGATAATCACAACGGTCTCACTGTTTGCATGAAGTTAGAGATAAAGTGCGGTACAGTCTAGTATCACTTCCTTTTGCAGACTAGCTCTATTCCGAATGGGAACTTGAGCACAACTTCATGTGGAGCGGTTAGTACGAGTTGGAGAGTATTTCTGTCTTTTCCAAAAGTAAAACGGAAAAATCTAAATATGGCTCCTATAATTTCTTTCCCCTTTTAAAGCCTATAATGAATATTACACCAGCGCATCTTTTTCCCCTCTAGTGACAGCAGCCTCTTCAGGAACATGGGTATTATATTGAACTTAATTTGGGGTTAGTTGCATTGTTGTGTATTCATTTTCATTGAATGCAGATGAAACTTGGCATGTTTTCTGTGACTGATATACAGTGCACATAGTTTTAAGATTTCATACATTAAGAATAAACTGCTTGCTGTTGAAGGAAAATAATTCAATGGGATGGTGTGATGTGGCATGGTGCGAACCACCTCACTGTCCTGTTACAACATGCCTCCAAGTGTTTTTTCTGCTCTTATACCATGTTGATTTGCGAAAGATTAAGATTTTCATTTCTGACATTTATTAACCATTTATTGTTAAATTGAATGTTGCGTTGCCGAACCTTCATAAGACAAGTTAGGTCTTGTTATCACATGTTAAAGCAGTTGTGCCCTTACCAGTCTGTCTGTCTTTCTCTCTCTGCCTCTCTCTCTCTCTCTCTCTGTCGCTCTCTCTGTCGCTCTTATCTCTCTTGAAGTTGATAAAACAAAAAAGCAGTTTGTCATGTTACATGGACGTTTTAAAGATTCTCCCATGGCGGAAAACTTGCTGAACATTGCAAAATACTGTCTCCCAAAACATCTACTGTAAATGTTGATGAATATTTACTTACAGAAAAGTCAGCATTTCCATCATTACACACTTTTCTGTGTTATAACAGCAGCCCATTTCTTTAATCTGTTTACTATTCCGCTTTGATTATGTGGCACATCTGCCTTAAAAGTCTCTGTGAATGAGATGTTACTGTAGAAATGATAACGTATCAGAACTGGCACGTTCATATAATTAAATTACATTTCTAATTTAGTGGTAACTATATAAAATTACAGCCAGCATCACCATCAGAGCTGCTTTTATAGATAATTATTCCATACCTTCAGGGTCGAGAGTTCGGTAGCACTGTGTTATGATGTTTTATAGAGACAAAAATCATAGGCTCTTACTAGAAAATATTGCCTTTTGAATAAGATCAACAGGTGTGTTCTGTTCTTAATTGGGATTCATTCACTACCATTTCCATTATTTTGTTGACACCCTGTAGTTTAGGGTCTCTTTGATCCTAATGTTAACCGTTACCGCATCCTGGAGAGTTCTCATAAACTTCCACTACATTACTGCACTAATCATTGGAGATGAGGTACTTTTTTAGAGTCTTAGAAAGATATTTTACAGCTTGGACTTTAGCTTACTTCAAAGAAGGAAGCGTAGCAGATTTGATTAGTTTGAGGAAAACCAGAGAGGAATATAATGGCTAGGCAAGTTCATGTTTAAAATATCGCAGGTCAGGGGAAGGCTAAAGTAGGACGTGCATCGCTAATTAGAGTAGTTCTAATCTTCTAGAAATGGGTTATAATTTTTTTTTCTGAAGTTTAGATCTTCATGTTTGTCAAAGGAGGGTGTAAACTGACTCACATTTGGCTTGTGGGATGAAAGGTAGGAGTTGTCCCAAAGCCCCTGGTGCTTTTGGCATGGATATTGAACTTGGGAGGAGTACAACACACTATAATAATTACACCCATCCTCTAGCCAATATTTCAAACCCAAACAGCCACCCCACTCAGTCATTTCTCATTTTCTAAAGTCACAGAACAAGCATATAACTCAACCAGCCAACTTGGATCCAGTCCAGCAAAAACAATGGATAGATTTTCACCCTTTTTCAAGTTTGGGGACAATTACTGCTGACCAACTAACTTTCCTTTTCTGTCTGTCTTTGCTTCATCTTACAGACATACATCTCAACTAGCTGAAAGTGAAAAGTCTGAGTTACTACTTCACGCACCCCGAAAGCCCATTAAAAGAAACAGTGCCACTACATCACCAGACAGCCCCCTAAGCCCTCTGTTGAGCATTTTTCTCTAAGCACTTTGTAGACTTACGGCAGACTGAATTCAGTATTTAAAATTTGTACTTCTCAATTTCTTTTAAGCTTCCTGAATTGAGTGATAATGGCTGAATATTCCAGTGCTCAGATGAATAGCCAGTCTTATAGGGAAATCAGATTTTTGTTAGTGGTCAAAATCTGAGACTAAATGCTTTCTCCTTCAATTTGTTAACCTTGACCTAGCTTTTTACTGTTATCATAATAATACACTCAATGTTAACCAATTTAGACTTAACCTCATTCTTATTTGCAAAAACTAGTGTCGAATAAATCAGGAAAGGCAACCTCTTTCCTACTTAAAGCAGACTTACATGACCTTGTTGTTCTCTTGCTCATCTGTTTCCCTTCAAATCTGTATGTGGTAAAGTGGTAGCCTTGTGGCAAACACTGAAAATCTGGCACTGCGTTTCACAGCTGTGTAATGACAAAGTGAGATTTATAGGATTGTTGCAAAGTGGCAAGTAAGAAGTCATCTTCTGCTGTGTCTTACAGCCCAGTTGTAAAGTGGACAGGGCTTAGCAGACCTGCTTTTACAAGTTCTGCCAGAACTATATGCATGACCTGTTTACATTCTGACTCCAGGCCCATATTAATGGGTGCAATAGACTGGTATTAAGGTCAACATCTTGACAATGTTTAATATTATATTAAGTTTAAAATTCTTTTGAAAAGAAACACACAATGGAGGAAATGTGTTTTTTCTGTTGCTGTTGTTGGCCAGGTTAGCAAATAGCTATTGGTGTCTTTGCCTTTGATATGACCTCTGCTTTTGTCCTACATATGTGTAGTGAATCTTGCTGACACATTGTCTTACAGTGTGTATGGCTCTAAAGTGCCACTCTTGCATTTTGAAAGATTACAAATGGAAAGCTCTGTGGAAAGGGAATAAGAAACGATGGTTGTTCTTACACTGTGGCTTTTGGAGAGCCATACAGCTACAGAGCTGTCTAAGCATGCCCATTCTCTCCCCGGCACTCACAACCTGTGATTAACAGTAACTGCCTGCTTCTTAACTCTGCCTTCCAAGATTCACCAGGATGTTTTTGTCCTCCCCCAGCACTTTGGCACATCCAATTCCCCTTTTTCCATTGGTGACGACCGTGCTTAGCCTGTAACCACTGAGCAATTTGGGCTCTGCAGGGGGGGCTTTGCAATCCCCATGAAATGCTGATTGCTAACTATAGATGTCAAATTCAAATCAGAGGCATTTAAAGTAATGAATGAAAAATGTAATGGAGAAAAAAGGAGAGTATTCTCCCATGCAGAATACTCTTAAACAATTCATGAGCATGCAGATGGATCTGCACACACTGAGAGCACATCCACTAAATGCATATCTGGATGAAATATTAACCTGCTTTGATAAATCAGCAGGGTTGAGATGTTTGCTCAGTGTGAATTACAAGAAGACTGTGTTCTTCTTTATTAGTGAGGTTTTGTAATGTCTTGCTCAGGGCCAAACATAATTACAGTGACAGATTGGGCACTTAAAGTGACTTCATTTAAATAACAATGATGGCTGAATTGGAAAACTTATGTTGTTCACTGTTCAGTGTGTTGTTGTTCAATAATTTGTATAAACATTAGAATCTGATTTCAGTAATAGATTTAATGAAATGATTTATTTGGTTTGATTTTTTTTGAGGATTTCTTATGAGACAACAGAAATATTGATTAGGTGAAATAAAGATAAGGCATGCTTGCAGTAGAGGCTCAATGAGATTTTTGCACCTGTGCTCAGTGACATTTTACAAAGCTATTGCAGATGTGCTGTTGTAATTATGGACAAAGTCTATACAGTTATAACATGAATATTGCATTTTGTAAAAATTATTAACATGTACAGGCAGCCTCATAGCATTACTTGAACATTGTGTGTCAGAGTATCCACTTTGAGGTGATTAAAATCACTTTATTCTCATCCTAGTACAATAGGCGAGGGACTAAAAGAAAAACAGGACTTAAAATGAAATATGTCTCTTAACTCTTTTGTTAGATCTTTCCACTAGATTTTGTGTTGTTCCAAAATCTATGAATATATGCACATTCAGCCACAAGAGCATTAGTGAGGTCAGGCACTGATGTCTGAGGTGCAGTCAGTGTTCCAGTTCATCCCAAAGGTGTTCAGTGGGGTTGAAGTCAGGGCAGGTCATTGGAGTTCTTCCACCCCAAACTTTGGCAAACCATGTCTTCATGGACCTCACTTGTGCACAGAGGCATTGTCATTCTGGAACAGGTTTGAGCCTCTTAGTTTCAGTGAAAGGGATTTTTAATGCAGTAGCATACAATGACATTCTAGACAATTTTGTGCTTCACACTGTGTGGCAACAGTTTGGGGAAGAACCACATATGGGTATGTGATGGTCAAAGCATTCACAAATGTTTGACCAGATAAGTGCTTGGTGAAGAGTGAGGTCTTTAGTCTTTGTTTGAAGACAGCCACCTACCAGGAGCCAATTGCAATAGTCCATTCTTAAAATGAAAAGGGACTGACAAGCACCTGAGTTCCCCCTGTGGAGGGAAATGCCCTGCTCCTCATGATAGTTTAAAGGAGAAACCTGCATGGTCAGGTTCAGAATGTCAGGAGATTATTGTAGTTGGTTATCAAGAAGGTTGCATGAGGTGTCAGATGGTGACAGAAGGTGACCCTGAGTGTTTAGAGAGGTCACAAGATCATGATTTGGAGATCCATCTTCATGGATGTACACCATCTCAGTCTTGCTGTGGTTTAGATTCAGCTGATTAGCTGCAAATCATGATGAGATGTTTGCCAAACATGAGATCTGTGCAGAAACTTGTCTGAAGGAACAAAGAAGAGGATGGGTTTGGGCGATCAGCATAGCAGTGGTATAAAAACTATGTGAGGATATTACCTCACTGAGAGATTGGGTATAGAGGGAGAACAAAAGAGGACCCAACATTGAGCCTCTAGAAAGTCTGCACCTCATCAAATTTCCTCAAATTCTCACCTCATCAGATTTATCCGAGGATGCCAGTTTTATTACGTAGGATATGCCTTATGAGTTATTTGCATACACATTGAAAACCTAGCTAACTAGTTCCAAACAAAGAAGCAGCATGTCATCATTGTCTACAGGATTATTGAGAAACTCCAGTTATGCAAATTAGCAGTATTGTCATTTGGTTGGACTCATGTTTACCAACGGAAGGGAGCCTTTTCACAGGCTGTGATTGAACGCTGATGACAATGAAGTGAGAGAGTGAGTTTATACAGCATTGTCTTCAAACACAAAATAATAAGGGTATGAAGGAAGGGTGAAATAAGATGAAGCAATCTTTTTTTTTTTTTTTTTTTTTAAATCAGGAAGGCTACCAGAATCCTCGGACCTGATTGTGGTGTTTAATTTGATTAAAGATAAAGGAAAACTAAATTTATGGTTATATTTTCCTCTGTTTTTAAATTGGAAAACAATGAAAAGAATCCCAGGCATAAAAGTAAGGAAGTTTCTATATAAACAAATGGAATGTTAACGAATAATGTCAAGTGTTGTCTAATTAGACTTTTTTTTATTAAGATACTTGAAGTGTACATTTATTATTTTTGCTTCCTGTATTCCCCCGAATAATTAAATATATAACTGCAGCTTCTATCACAAATATGTATCAAGATTTTCAATTTCTTAAGGCATCTCAGTTGGTGTGATTGCATGGTCATGTTTAGGACTGGATGATATAGACAACAATTGCATATTATGATTATGTTGTGTGCTCACTTATACAGTCTGTATTATTAGTATTGCAAAGGCCAGCATTGATAGGCGTTGTGTGTGTGTGTGTGTGTGTGTGCGCACGCTCACATGCAGGTGTGTGTGGATTTTGGGTATTATGCAGTGTGAATCATGCCACTCCCATGCAGGGCAGTGAGTAAATCCTGCCAGTCTGATTAGCAACAGCCAGATTGTCCTCTTTCAAACCACATGGACACCCTGCTGACTGAAAACCCAGACAGGACAGTGGAGCAGCATTGCCTTTCACAGCCAGTGATTTTTACAGCCACCTCAATGTCATGAAACCTCACTTACTGTGTGATTATTCATGTTGCATGTACTTTGCTAATGAATTGGAAGGGCTCTCTGTCTTTTGCATCCTGTCTGCTGCACATGCCACTTCAGGAGCAGCTGGGGGCACAGCATGACTGTCTGTCAGTCTGGTCATATACAGATGTCTGATTGTTTAAGAATATTTATGACCTCCAGAGATTTTACAAAGTAATATTAACCTTCTGTATGCTTTTGAAATTTGTTTACCGGAGATAGCAAATGGCCAGCAACCTTTCTTACTGTTCTCTGATAGACAAGATCTATTTGTTGTCAGTTAAAACTTGATCAGCTTCATTTTTTTGTCTCTTGCTCTCTGTTTGCAGGTGGGATGAGAGCAGCTCCATCAGTAGTGGTTTGAGTGATGGCTCCGATAATCTGAGCTCAGAAGATCTGAATGCGAGCTCCTCACTGAACTCATTACCCACTACGCCAGTCGGCTCCCGACGGAACTCTTCTGTCATGGTAAGTTTTCTCCCAACATTTGCAAGAGTCAAACTTCTACACCAGTCCTCATTTACTTCTTTTAAATTTGACTACAAAAATATCCTTCTCAGCAAGTGGAAATACTTTCATTATCGTCCAATTTATCTACTGATTTTTTTTTCTATAAGCTTACAATAAACCAAAATCTCAGTTATCGTTACTCATTTTAAGCCATAGTCTTGTTTTATTGGCAAATATTTCTTCTAATAGGAAAGCAAACTTATCTGCCCATAAAATAAGACACATCAGATGAGTTATACAGTCTGATAGCAGTGGGTATGAAGTACCTCCTGTACAGCACTTTGCTTGCTCTGTGGCTGGATTAGTCTGGAACTGAAATTACTCCACCGCATAGTCATGTTTATGCAGGGGTGTGAGAGACTTAAGATTACTAGCATGTTATTAATGTTGGGAAATATCCAACGAGTTAGTTCTTGTTAGCGCATGTAACTATAGCTATGAAGACGTACTTTCCAGAAAAAACCCTCATTTTTTTTCACTGGATTAAAGTTAATAAGATATAAAAAAAATGCAGCCTGTCATGTCACTGAGAAACCACAAAGCTCTCTCTGTCCTCAGGATTTTCCAGGAACTGCCTTAATAGGCACCGCCTTACAGAAAACGTAACTGTATCAAAAATAACACACATTTTTAATCCATTTTTTGGAATCCATACTTTAGAATAATAATGTAAAAAATAAAACGAACTATAGAAACCATAATGTATTTGTGTCATCTATACAAGTGCATTAATTTTATACTTTGATTTACCTTGCAGTTAGCATTATTGCAAAAGGTACTGTTAGAGATAATTATTCACTCTCTGTTTTCGGCAGTGCCATGATATACAATACAATATACAATACAGTTACAATAGTCAGTGTGTCTGTAAATCTAACGAAATAACCTTACAGAATATACATTTGTAGATAAAATAAAAATATTCTTGAAGTCATTGTGTACTTCCTGTTTGAATGGTACCCTTAATAAAGCTATATTTTCTGACATATCCTGGAAATATGATGTCAAGGAAATATATCACCTTGTCTCAAAAATTCAGCATCATTCAGTAATGTGTAACCACTACATACACACACTCATCACTTTATAATTAAAATGATACTAATAATGGCTCTCAAAAGAATCTCAATTCTTTATGCCATGGATTCCACAAGATGTTGGAAACAGTCCTTTGAGATTCTGGTCCATGTTGACATGATTGCATCAGGCAGTTCCTGCAGATTTTCAGGTGTACTTTCATGCTGTGAATCTCTTGTTCTACCACATCGCAAAGTGTTCTACTGAATTCAGATCCAGTGACTGCAAAGACTGCTGAGGAACAGTGATCTCATAAAACAACTTTTACTTTTTGATGTGGTGTATTATCATACTGTTGTGCAGGAAAATCCCAAGAAATAAGCGTTTATAGAAATACTTAATACCTAGCACAAAATCACTTTTAAAAATTTTGATGGCTGATGTAAAAATTAACTGCTGGCCTGCATCTGCATGATTTTATGCTTTGCACTGCTCCTACACAAGCTTCCATAATTGCTTGAAGGAACAGGTTTAGAAAAAGTTGTGATAAATTATAGGCAAAAAGTATATACTTCTGTTTTGATCAGTTGAAATACTTTTTGGTCATTAGTGTAAGAAAATACAGTAACACCTCGCAGATCCACATCTCATGATTCGCGGCTTCGCGTAGCGTACCTAATTTGCATCTGCAAAGTTTTCGCAGACCCACGAAATCCTGCAAAAAATTTTACGGCTAATTTCGTGGCAATTTATACATTTTCATGCTTTTTAATGCGAAATTATTAAGAAAAGTTTAGTTTATTAATTAATATAAATATAAAAGTAAAATCAACAAAATATCAATATAAATAAAATATAAATGTTATTTTAATGATATTGAACGTCGCCGATATCATGTACGTACAGTACAGCCATCACGACACGCTATTGGCTGGAAGGGTTGGAAGTAGCTAATCACTAAGCATTAACAGTTTTACCTAGCTGCTGATTGGCTGGTAGCTATGATGCTTTGTATGCATGATGTCACGGTTCATCTCCCCGCCCCTTGTGCTTGGTTAAACACACACGTATATTCTGTGAATAAGTGATCTCGGTGATTTTTCCCATGGTTTTTATACAGGCAATACTGTACTCTATTTTTACGTCAAACATTTATTTCTTTTTTAAGGGTAATGCATTAAGCTAAGTTTTAAATGAAATTAAAGTGTTTTGGGAGCATGATTGGGGTCATATTTAGGGTTTAATCTCTAAAAATAAGCATTTACAGTACAGTATTAGCATTTTTAGTGACTCCACCGAACATCCGCGAAACCTCGTCATTCGTGATGGGTCCTGGAACGTAACCTTGCGGATGTGTGAGGTATTACTGTACATAGCCTCCTGGTGGTCCAGCGGCCAGCTCCTGCTCTCTCATTGCCACGGCCTGGATTCGATTCCCGGGCAGGGTGCTAACCCAACCACTGAAGAGAGAGCTCTTAGTGCCGGTCCCAAGCCCGAATAAAATGGGAGGGTTGCATCAGGAAGGGCATCCAACGTTAAAAAAAACCTGTGCCAAATTAAAACATGTGGACCTAATGATCTGTTGTGGTGACCCCAAACAGGGAGCAGCCGAAAGAACAACAGTAACAGTAAAACAAATTACATCCATTGATTAATTTTATGCCATGTTGTATAGTAAATACGGAGGACCTTTTTAACTGTAAGGTATTCATTAGTAACAAATTTAATGTATTATGTTGTGTACTGACATTGGATTCTCTGGGTCAGATTGTAGCCTCGGTTACCTGTGTGGATAGGAACCCTCGTCTGTGTTAGGTTATGGTTTGTATTTCAAAATTCTTGTGTCTGTATTTAAAGTTGTTGCATTTGACCTGTGTCTTTTCCGATCTCCGGCGCCAAAAATAACAACCAAAAATCACGTAAAGCAGAAGCCAGATCCTTATGAGAGCCTGGCTTTGCTTTCCTCCATTTGAATTCGGAGCATCTGAATCATATTGTATAATTGCTTCCTGGCTTGAGATATATGCTAAGCAGCATTTACTGAGTTCTTTGCTCTATAATGCTTGAAATTATATAACAAGTGCTGAAATTCAGGCTCAGCAAGGGCTGAGGAAAAAATAAAGCCACATTAATAGACTTGCAGGGTTGGTTGCTATGGTAACGTGGCCTGCTTGAGATATTACCATATGATGGATTCATACAAGCTTTTATGACACATTCTAAAAGAAAGGAATGCTAAGAAAGATTTTGGCATTAATGTTGATGCCTATTATACCATATGATGTTCACATTGGTCTGCGCTTTTCAACCACTCGTGTGCTGGCAGGTCAATAAATGCCAATTATACATCTTCCAGACCCATAGATAACGTGTAGGGTCTCATTTGCTTGAAGAGCTTTGAAGCATTCCTATCTGACTTTTCCATGAAGGAAAGCTTGCATGTCAAGTGAACTAGCATATGGCTGAGCCATTTATATATTTTACAGTATATTATTATCTTCAAGTCATTATGGTTGAATAGTCACCTAATTCATTTGACTGCTGTATTTGTGTTTTCCATTACAGCCTACGTGAAAATGTAATATCTTGCCATGTTTCATCATTATCATACCACAGACAGCACATGGGTAAGCAATAAAGCTACTTTATTGCTTAGCCAATGTAGGAGACGATGTGGCATTTTCCACACATTAGTGGATAACTTCAATACCAGTGATTTTACTGGTATGTTCATTCAATCGCATCTTCTGTGCTTTTCATATATGTTCACACATGGTGTGAATACCTGGGGCTGGACCCAGGGCTGGTTGTGATTGTTTGGGGGAGGGACTTAGAAATTGCAGGCTTGCTTTCATGTGATTCTTTCGAATTTCCATACATCAATTTTGTGTATGATATTTTGTAGAATGGTAGGATCTGGGTTCATTCATGCTGACCAACATTAAAGTGGTGACGAACAGTACTTTATGGATATTTGGGATGTTTGGCAATTTGTAAGGAAACCCTTCAAAATGTTGCATACAAGAAGATAGTCATGCAGGCCAGCACTAGGCATTTTGCACTTTCTCATCATCCCTGACATTTACACTGGAGTAGTACTTTCCACTATAACACTTTTTTTTTCGACTGCACACACTTACATTGCTTAAGTATATCACCATATTGTTATTGATTCAAGATTAAAAAATCTAATTGAAATAAGAAGATAAAAGAAGACGTAACAGCATGTTATGTCGGTATGTTACATGCTACATTTAATAGCATGATGTGCAATTATGCTACATGTAGTAACGTTCTGAATGTGCAAAGGTTACAGTAACATGTGCAAACATTACTTGCTATATTATGTTAACATTTTAGAGAGCTGAATGTGCAGCATCTTCCACTGTGACAATTTATGACTGCACACGTTATTTACACTTAGTTTTCTGTTATAGTTTTCTATTATTTCACTTGCTGACTTTAGCTACTTATTTTACACAAGAGCTACTTCTCATTTTGCACTGTGTCTGGTTAGGAGTATACAAATTGTAGCACAAGAATGTCATTGTATATTGACGCTTAAAGCACTCTTTATGCACACAACACTAAACTTGAAGCTTGCTCTCTGTGCAAACACTAACAGCACAAAGTTAAGCTAATTAGAGTGTTCAGTGCTATTAAAGTCTGTTTTTACATGACTGCAAAATGTTCCATCTCATGCCACCTCTTCCTTGCTATATGATACGTAAAACAAGTAGTAATGTGACAAGTTGAACCAATTCCATTACTCAGAGCAGATAGCTTCCACACCAACATGTGTCATTTTCATATTTAAGAGTTCTTATTTAAAAAATATTTTTTAAACCAGAGCTTTAAAGTAGTGCCATTCAGTGCCATCTAGTGGATATATTGAATTCTTTGAAATGACTGGAATATATTGAATATACAGAATGAATAAATGATTGCGTGTTTATTATTGTGTGTCTTTTCAGCTGCGTACAGATGCAGAAAAGCGCTCTCTGGTGGAAAGCGGTCTTGCTTGGTACAGTGAGGACAAGGCCTTGCAGAAAGCAGACAGTGGAGCCTATGATACCGGCAGCCTGAAGACAGAGTCATCCAGCAAATACAGAAAAAGCAAACCAGCAGAGGGAGCTGCACAAGAGAAGACGGCAAGACGAGAGCTGAAAAAGCCACAGAGCCTGGGCCAACCAGGCGTCTTCAAAAAGGGCCAAAATCCTCCAATTGGCATCACATCTCCCATCACACACACATCACAAAGTGTGCTGAAAGTGGCAGGTGAGAAAGAGTGATACATTTTATCTTACTACAGTTCCAGTTGTTTTGCAGGTATATGGAGTTATACATATACATGATCCAAAAAGATACAATCAAGTCCTCTTTGATAACAAGTGCATAATAATGCATGCGCACACACACACCTGCTCCATTGTTGCATTCCTTCTCAACATCAAAGCCCCCCCCCATTGTCTTGATAGAGATAGGATTTCTGCTGTGTGATCCAAAGTACAGTAAAATGCATATCAACTAACAATCAGACAGGAAAGCACCGCGGCTTATCTGTGTTATTTTACCGTATCTTCATAGCTCCATTCTTATCCAAAACATAAAACCTTTTTTGGTGTTCAAATGCCCTGGCTCACTAAAAAAGTGTTAATGGGTAATATTATGGCTTTTCTTGCTAGCCAGTGCTGTCAAACATAAGCTCTTTGAATGAAGACCAGATGTAGACTTGAACTTAGAATAATGTCTCTTCAGTAAATATCACAGTGTTGTCACAGGAGATACAGGGAGTCACTATGTTATGGATGCCAGAATCTGATTAACGTGAAGCCTTTGGGAGGATGGGGAGAGATCTTAATCCAGTATTCCTTACTTTGTGTACTGCCTTTACGTCTAGACAGCAGCTTTGCTTAATAAAGAAGTTTGAATTGCTATGAATGAGGCTGTGATTGCATTTAGTTCTTCTTCTTTTACCTGGAAATGGCATTTTGTGTAACCTTTCAGTACTGGATCTTGGGGTTCACATGACATTTAAATGTCAGAGACTGAGCACAGTTAATTGAAGGACAGTTGCAATGCTTCACAACATTTTAAGCATTTATCAGGTTCAGAACCGGTTTTGTGTTATGATGCTAGGTTATTTTCCTGAAATGTTTTTACGTGATGGTGTATAAGAATTCATCACCATCTGTTTGATCCCTGCAAATGGGAACGGGAATGACCTTGTTAAAAATGTTGATCAACTTCACTCTTGGTCACTTTCAGTAACTGCTTTATTGTGGGATTGCTTTATTGTCAGGGTGGCAGTGGATACGGGGCATTTCCCGTAAACGAGGCAGGAATACACCCTGTATGGGACACCAGTCCATCACAGTTAATCAACATCATTTTGATCATGTTATTTAATCAGTTGTATTTTTGTTTAAATACAAGCCTAATAATTGGATTGGTTGATTCAACATAGACTATATTCACTCTCTATTTATAGGGACACTTAGGCCATTTAAAATTGTGATATAAACCTTATACTCATCTTATAGTCTCCGTTGCAGGGATCAATAGCACAGAAAGCGTCTACTACAATGTGAAGCTCTTATTGAAAACAGATTCTCTAACAGTTGGAGTTTGGAAGCACATGTTCACAGAATTAACGGAGCCAAGTAGCTACAGTAAACAATTTATATTTGTATCTGAATACATAAAATCGATGCTTTTCTAAACTTAACTAGCTTACTTGGTTAACTAGCTTACCTTACCTCAAAGTATATATTTTTGAGTCTTTGCAAGCAAATAACCTCTGGGGGCTTTCGCACAGGCAGTTCAGATTCAAACCACAGTATACATGCCCAGTTCAAAGATTACCTTATAGGACGGAATGACTTTTTAGGTACAGGTAATACTTACTAGCTAACACATGTTAATCCAACCTTCCTTTTAGGCACTGTACATGCTAAAACACTTATAGCAAGCAGACTGTGTCATATCCTGCCTGCTGGCACTTATCTTGTTAGAAGACAGCCGAGTCTAGGTATGCCTTCTTATTGTGATATGAGATGCACTGCACCTGGGCTGTGCGGTTTTGGAGTACTTGCAGAGCGCATTTTTAGGAGTTATTTGGCTGATGTGTTGTCCTTTGTGACAGTTTAGATGCTATCTGATCACACTATGTCTTAAGTAAATACAGATGGATTTGTGCTTACTTGTCTTCTCTGTCTATATGCAGTGAGTCAGATTAAGTAGATCCAGATGCAAATGAGCAAATTTTAACCATGCTGAACACATAAACTAACTTGAGATAAAAAGTGAAGTATGCTGATGGGGTTTGTCATTTAGTAGTATACTTACTTAGAGTTTCACTTTTTTATGTGCTTATTATACACATAATGAAACAAAATATCTAATTGTGTGTAATTTCCCATTCTTTAAATAGCCCTTATGCTTTTGTTCCAAAATTTCTCCAGTGTGATAACGATGTTTCATTCTCTCTTAGCAGCACCAAAAGGAGACACTAAGGTTGTGGATAAACAGAAGTTGTCACTGAAGACTTCAGGCCTGCAGCGTTCCCGATCCGATGCAGGTCGGGACAGTGTGGAACACCGCAAACCGCCTTCAGGCCTTGTCAAACCTACTGCAGGCAGCTTCGGCTACAGGAAAACCCCGACCACCGGGACAGCCACTGTAATGACAGCAGGAGGTGCCACCATCTCTAGTGGGTCAGCCACAGTGGGCAAAACTCCTAAGTCTTCAGGCATCCCCACCAAGCCTGTGCCTGGAGGAGGAAGCCGAAAGAACAGCCTGGATGCCAGCAATGGTGAGAACGGCTTCCTTGCACCAAACGCCCGTGGCAGCATTCAGTACCGAAGTCTCCCTCGTCCTGCGAAGTCCAGCGCTATGAGTTTAACGGGCCGAACCACCTCTCGTCCTGTTAGCAGCAGCATTGATGCCAGTCTCCTTAGCCTCAAGCCCATGCCTACTTTACCTGCTACCATGCCTACTAGAGGAAAGGATGGAGGTAGCATAAAGGCAGGCAATCGCACAAGCAACATTGGGCCTGTTAACCAGACAGACAGGGAGAAGGAGAAAGAAAGGGCCAAAGCCAAAGCGGACCTGGAGAACAACTCTCTGAAGAGCGAAAACCAGAGAGAGAGCTGTGGGGAGAATGCAGAGCAGATCCACAGGACACGCAGGACCAGTACAAGCAAATACCCAGAACTGAGTTCTCCAACTACCACACCAAGGTAAGAGTTTACATTCATAAATAAAATGAGGAAAGTTAGAATGTTCAAGGCTGACTCAGTGATTAAGTCTCTGGGTTACTGATCAGAATGCTGGGGTTTATGCTGCCACTGTTGGACTCTTAACCCTCTCTGTTCCAGAGATGCTGTATAATAGCTGACCCTGTGCTCTGACCCCAGCTTCCTAACATGCTGGGTTATGCAAAGAAAATAATTAAATTGTGCTGTAATGCATTTGTAACAAATAAGGGCTTCTTCTTTTTCATCATCTTCTTCTTCTTTTTAAATGGCAATGCTGCTAGTGCCTTCAGCATTTTATTTCCTGTCTGTACACATACATTTTCATAATTTGAAGTCCTTTAGCACTTAAGCAATGGATTTTTAAGTGACTCATTGGATGCTTCATCACAAGGTCTGCTACTCAATTATTTAACTTACAGTTCAGTCTGTACTTGTTCTGTTATGTTCTGTTTACTCTAATTGATAAATGACCACTGTTAGACAGAAATGTCAGAATGTAACTCTTAAGACATAGGGCTGTTTACTTGTGAGCAAGTCTTTGCTTGCTTAGGTAGGGTTGTCTCATTGTAGATGTGTGATTCCTGTCACAGAGTACTGTTAAGTAACAGTAAAAAAAAATATGCATTTCATTAAAACATGTTAATCAAGTACATATTTCACTGCATTTCTTAATGTCCCAGACTGTAGGTTAACAGTAACTGACTGTCTTTATGTAACAGAATGCTGGCTAAATCTCTCGTGCATCCTCCAAGCTTGGTACACCTAGACAAGATGAACTCCAACAGTCTAGACTCATGTGTGACTATTGAAGACCTTCCCCCAAAGATTCCTCCGTACTCCAAGCTACAGGACCTGGTGGGTTCACGCGTGCCCAGCCGTCTCACTCCCAGCCCAGCTCCAGTGCTCAACATCGACTCGCCAAGCTGCTTCTCCGGTCAGCCTCTTTCACTGAGCAGCTCCCCCCTCCTATACCCCAAGATGTCTGGTGTCCACCACAGCATGGAGTCCCTGTCTCTGCACATGAGCCTGCCGCCTAGTGTGGAACTCAGGGACCAGGAGGAGACCACAGGCAGGACTATGGGCACATGGGGGGCAGGCACTCGCACATCGGTCACCTTAAATGACAGGTGGGCCAGGATCTCAGGGTTACAAGGATAAACATGGTATAGCATGGAGGGATAGTATGTTTCTAAATCCCGTTTGTGCATGTAACTGCTGCCCTCTGTTGGTAAAAGCATAGCATAGCTGTTTGAATTCTCTATATTCAAACAGCCTACTGTATGTCTAATTATTACTGAACATATTTCACAGCACTGTAATCAGTCAACTTCAGTAAAGTGTCTGTTGATGTAATGTTAAAACTGATGCTTTGAGATGAGGTATTTATTTGTGCTGTTTTCTCCATCTCTCAGTCTACAAACTGACAGGAACACCTTACCCAAGCAAGGACTAAGGTACTTTTAAATTAACATCTCTGCCAGTCATGCTAGAAAGTTACTGTTTGTTAATACTATAGATTTAAGCAGCGAGGTTCCAGAATGAATATAAAAGTGTTGACTAAGCTAAGGTTAAGTGTCTAACTAGTGAACTAGAGGGCTTGTGTTGGCTAATGTTCCAGCAGGCTCCACTGTCTCTGATAATTCAATGTTATACAGTAATCAGCATTAATATTCTAAATATAACACACATAATATCACTGTGGCTACGCTGATCATATTAATCAAGCATTCTGACAACCTTTGGTATGAAAGAGTCCAAAGTGGAACAACACATCATGACTTGCAAGCTGCTACAATTAATAAATCTGATTGAAAGAGTTAAAATTGTGGGAAAACTAATCTAGAATTAAAAATGGTGCTGCTTATACACAAACAACAACATATACAGTAATTAAAAACACTAAAATACAAAAATTCAAAGCATTCATTTTAGAGAAAATATGACTCAGTGGCATAATTTACGATGATTTATATGATCAGCTATTTGCTCCCTCATCGAAATAAATAAGTACACTTGTCTTTTCCCATTTTTTTCTAAAATTATTGTCATAAGGAGATTGTTTCGTACTCTTTATTTAAAGGTTTATCCAAGTTTATGGAGAAAATGAGTATGAAATTTACTTCTCAAACCAAGTCTATTCAGCTCTTTTGACATCATGTTTGCTTTGTGTTTCTGCAGTCGCTATGGCAGTAGCCAATCAGAAAGTGAGGCGAAGGAACGCCGCCACTCCCACACGATAATGAGCATGACCGAGTCCGAGAGCCCACCCCAACTCCCATCACCCGCTCACTTGAGCCAATCCTTTGCTGGCAAAACACCACCCACCAATGTGGGTGAGTACAAGAATATCATCTGACATGCAACTGAAACCCCACTGTATCCAAGGAAGGATTTATATATGTATATCTTTTAAAGTCTGCTATCTTCAGGATTATTTATCTCTCGTACATTAATCTATCGGTTTATTAGGTATGCCTCTACTTCCTCATTCATGTAATTATCAAATCAGCCAATCACATAGCAGCAACACAATGTATAAAACCATGTAGATGCAGGCTAAGAGCTACAGTTAATCTTCATTCTGTAACTGTGATTGAGGCATGGTTGTTGGTAACAGATGGCCTGGTTTGAGTATTTCAGACACGGCTGATCTCTAGGGATTTTCATACACAGCAGTATCTAGAGTTTGTACAGAATTGTGCATGAAATTACGAAAACATTGATTAAAGAGGTCAGGGCAGAATGGCCAGAATGCTTTGAACAGGAAGGCTACAGTACAATTAACCACTTTCCAATGATGGTGAGAAGAAAAAATTACAGAATACTCCAGGTAGATGGGCTACAACAGCAGAAGAACATATCAGTTTCCATTCCTCTCAGCCAAGAGCAGAAATCTGAGGTTACAGAGTGCACAGGCTCACCAGAACTACACAGATGAAGTATGGAAATAAACCAGGCAACCATTTTCCAATCTTTATCTGCCAAGTTTCAGGGACCCTGTGCCCTCTGTAGCCTCAGATCACTGTTCTCAGCTAACAGAAGTGCAAGTCGGTGTGGTCTACTGCTGTGTTGTGCATTCTGAGATTCACCAGTCTCTGTGTACTGTAAAGACTATTGTGTATGAAAATCCCAGGAGATGCCATGTCACAAGTTTGATGAAGATCTTGATCTGTATCGCTATGATTTATTGGACTGAATCAGTGCCATGTGATTGACTGGACAGATAATTGCATACATTTGAAGGCATGTTTCTAATAAAGTGGACAGTGAGTGTATTTATACACTCCATATTTTGGAGTGTTGTACCCTAAAGGTAAATATATCAAGATGGTCAGTAGTGCAGCGTCAGACCTCTGCAAACAGATGTTGGTAACAATCTGTATTCCAGACAGATTCAGAGTACAGTCACTGATTCCTGAAGCTGTTGTGCTTTTTGAGCTCTATAGTCTACTTTGTAAGCATGTGTGTATTAATCCATATAGGTTTGTGTGTCTTGTGTCTTTCACAGTGGCTCCTATTACAAGCTCAAGCACCACCCCTCGCATCACTCGCTCCAACAGCATCCCAGCCAATGAGGGCAGCTATGACCTGTATGCAAGTTCCCCACTGGGAAGCTCCATGTCACTGGCCGACCGACCTAAGAGCATGATGCGCTCTGGATCCTTCCGGGAGCCTGGAGAGGATGGTGAGGCTTTCTGTGTTCTGTAGATTAGGACGCTTCTATCTACTAACATTATTATTATTATTATTATTATTATTATTATTATTATTATTATTATTATCCAACACTAAAATCGTTTAATTATTTATCCACAATATTGATTGTGACCTGTGTTTCATGTGCATATGTCAAGAGTGGAACTGAAGGGTAAATTGACCAAAACGATAAAAGATTGTACATTCATAACTGTTCACAGATTTACCAGGATACCATGTATAAAAATGGGGACTGAGCAGTAATAATTAGTCTACAAGTTATATATTTATTCTTGTGTGGCTTCTGGGTAAAATCCTAAACTATAGTCGGTCTAACTGCCTGAATCATATTAGAGTGGTTGAATGTATAAATGTACTTTCCCACTGTGGCAAAACTCCTCATCCACTTTCAAATAGATCAATAGACCACTGTCTGCAGTCATAAGAAGTTGGTCTTAACATTTCTATTACTGAGCATAGAAAAAAGTAACTTATTTTTCACATTTTCATCCTCCTACCTTTTAATGATTTTTGTACACAAATAATTCACACTAATCTGACTCTCAGTGGTCCCAGTACATGATATGGAGCACACATGAAATACCTTTATATTTGTAAATATACATAAATCTCTGGTTGGACTGGTGTTTCACGCACTCTGTATGATAATTCCTTTATATGTACACATTTGAAGTTGTAAGATAAAACAGTAGATCATTTTTTGTGATTGCTTCATCAAACTGGTCCTTGTTCTGTTTATTTTACTTGAGTTTATATTGATTTTCATTTCACTTTATGAAACTGTAATTGCTTTGTTACTCTCTTTAATTTACGATCTCTATAATTTCCTGCTATATTAATGGTGCCGATTATTTTGCTGTATATTCTTTTTCAGTCCACGGTTCTGTCCTCTCCCTGGCCTCCAATGCATCATCCAACTACTCATCAGTAAGTATGAAGTGTCCAGAAGGAAGCACAGTGGCCACATACTCTCAGTTTTTTTTTTTCTATATTTTTAATCTGATATATTAGTTATTTTTGCCATATACAGTAGTGATAACAACATAGTAATTTAGTGATTATATATTAAAAAAAGGCCCCAAAATCTTTCTGTGCTGCTCTCAATCCTGAGCTTTATTCTTTTTCCTACTGCTCCCACCTCTACTTCTTTCATCTTGCGTTCTCAGACAGAGGAGAGAATGCAGGGAGAGGTAAGTCTGTCCTTCCAGCACCCTTCTTGTTTCATGTTTGTCTGTGGTTATGGCTGCAATCTTTGTTTCATCATTCCACATTATAAACATAATGTAGTGTAGTCCTTGAAGAGTTGTAAGTTTAACTGCAGTCGAACATTATGTAGTCCATCAACTCCTTCAATAAGCCAGTGCAGCTCAATGTTTAAATCATTCTCCTATACGTTTTATGTTATAAACTCTCACATAACTAATTATAATGTGTCGCTTCTTTTCTTTAAAAATCATCATTAGTCTCTGGTTTGGTAGCGGTGATATGAGACCTAACAGCTAGACTTGTCTTTCTTCACAGCAAATCCGAAAACTAAGGCGTGAACTTGAAGCATCTCAAGACAAAGTGGCGAACCTGACGAATCAGCTGTCCGCTAACGTATGTACCGAAATGTTCCAAACACAAGCAGCAGAACCTGAATGCAGCAGTTTCCTGAAGCAGCTGATTTCACTGAGCTGTGCCTTGTTATGCTGTAGTTTATTTATTTATTTTATATTAATTTTTTCTTGTGAGCTTGTGTATGGTCTGTGCAAAGCTATTTGCTATTCTGTAAACATATTTTCATGCACCATCATTTATATATTCCTAAATTCCCCTATCATTAGGTCTTGGGTCTTTAAAAAAACATTTGTCTCCTGTCATCAGGAGTGGCACAACAGAAAAACATTGGGATGTTGAAACCAGACAATGCCACAACCATCTGAGAAATATTGACCTTGCTCTCTGCATGGGAGAGATGGAATACTCTCTTTCCTATCAATCAGAGTGACACTTGTGACTGTCTGTGGGCTCATGTATGCAGAAGAGGGTAGATAGCACTTTCCTCAGAGTGTGTTCGGCTGCCCTGTGATGCAGCATAAGCGGCAGTTTGAAAAGATGCACTGGCTTCTTGTTTCCTCAAGGAAGCAGGTGTTAGCCTGCACATGTTCACCCTGCCCAGTGGGTAGCTGTCACCTCACAGGAGAGAGCAAGCTACTGGGTAGGTAATTAGCAAATGACTAAATGGAGAGAAAATGGGATACAAAAAAAATACATTTTAAATTTTTCATATTTTGATAGATGAATAATGATTGTTGATGCACAGAATTCCACCCCTTACTGACAACATTCACTAACCCACATCAAACAGATCTCCCCTGCAAAAACCTTTTTTTTCTACAGAACTGGGTTCAGTAAACATCAAGCACCTATTCCAGCACCTCTAGTGCCCTCTTACATCTTGTTACTTTTTTAGCATTCTATGATTATGTGACATGTACAGTGGAAATGATCTCAATCTGATCCCAGTACTGTCTTAATATGCGAGTGTGTGTGTGGGAACGTGTGTGTGTGTGTGTGTGTGAGTGAGCAGTATAACCCTGACCCTAACACCACTGTCCCTCTCTCCTTGGCTGATGTCCTCTTCTGGCTGCGGGCTGGTTTGCGGGTCCTCGGGGGCTGCTCGCTCTAGCAGGCAGGCCAGGTTTGTTGGACTGTCACTTCCAGCCTGTCCCTTGTTGCTGTTGCATGACTTTTAACCTCGTCCCCCTGCAGGCCCCCCACCCCCAGCCCGGTGCTGGTTGATGATGTCAAGTGGAGCTCATTACCAGGTGTCATCTGGACATCAGCTAAATGCTGATGATGTCATAGTTTTGTTAATAAGTATAACGTTTGTGGAAGGATGGCTCATGAGAAGTTGTGCAGTCCACACACATTCCTAGGAGCTCATCAATTGGTTATGCTAATCATGATAAAATGATATGTTAACAGTATTAATCTATTTTTTTAAATAGACCTAGCAAAATAGCATGCACAATCCTACTAGAATCACTTTCTGATGTTCTTTCAAGCACATTGTGCTAAATGCTGTGTGGACAAATGCCAGACCTCATGTACTTATCCTTCCATCATTCAGGTCAATTTCTGTTCACCTCATCACTTCGCCCCTCCATGTACCACAGACTTTTTGCATTGTCTTCTCCCATCCTTTTCTCCAGCTTGGATGGAGACACGTGCACACACACTTGTGTGTGAGGTGTACTCAGTGTTATGATGTGTGTCACTGTCTGTCTGTCACTAATGCTAGCATTCTTTTGCAGGCCAATCTGGTGGCAGCATTTGAACAGAGTCTGACGCTTATGACCGTTCGCCTGCAAAGCCTGTCAGTCAGCTCTGATCAGAAGGTAAGTGTGTATGTGTGTGTGTCTTACATAACATTAATGTAGACTTTTGGGCAGACATTCAGATATTCTTTTACCCCTGAGGCCTCTTTTCTTTAGAGCTTTAGTCCCCCAAACCACAACAAAAATATATTGTCAGTACTCTAACTGCTGCAGTGTATAATTAGAAAAACAGGCCAAGTCATCCCATTTGCCCAAGGCTTTTATTGCCTACGATTAACCGGCTAATAAAATAAAATAGAACAACATGAAAAAAAAGAGTCTAATAATACAGCAGACCTGATAACCCTGAAAAAGAATAATGCCTAGACTCACATTATTGATCTGCTAAGTGGTTGGATGTGTCTGAGTGCTGACTGGTGCAGGAAAGCAAAACAAACAAACAGCATTCTCAAGCACTGTCCAGTTACTAGCATCAATAACATTACTGCTTTTGCTTCTGTTTTGTTGTAGGCCTATTTAGTCTAATTTCGTTTTGAGGGGAGACTGTCAGAATTTCATCCTTGATCAAAAATGTCATTTTTGACACTTTTGTGTGAACTTGAAACATTCTACATCTACCTTAATGGAAAATGATGGTGCCACTTCAGTGCATATTTCAAGCATAGAACTCATGGGCTAAAACATTACTAGCATGAAATGAAGAACGTCGGTGTGGCAGTTCTTTTAGCATATTTTACAGTTCTTTCCAGCATACTGAAATTTAAAATGTGGCACTCCTAAGCAAAAATGAATAAAGTTAGACAATTCTAATATTGAAATACTTCCTTTCTGGTGTTTGCACTGCTCCTCCAACCCCGCAGTTTAAACTCCTCTGCTTTAAGGACTTTATAAACATTAGGCCAGACGTATTCAAACTTATCTCACATGAACCCGACGTCCCTCTTTTTTTTTTTTTTTGAGAACACCTGCAAATTGTGTCAATTAAATACATTTTTATTTAATTCAGAATGGTTTCTTGTGTCCTTATTAGATATTCTGGCTCTTAAAATAACTTCTGTATGTGCTAGTACAATTTGAACATTAGTTTCTCTTGTTGTTGATTAAAAGACGCTGTTGGTGCTGTTGCTGGATGTTTCTTCAGGAGGGCTGATAAAGAATGTTCGTCTGGTTTGTGTTTCTGACCACTGGTGTCAGAAGTTGGCTCGATTCAAGCAGCAGTATCATGTTTTAAGCGTTCTGCTTTATAAAGCACTTAAACTGCTCCACTAATGAGCTCATGCTTTCAGGAGGCACTTAGTATTATCTGTCAAGGCGCTGAGAGTGCAATTCAGACTGTGTTTCCATTAGCCCAATGTAGAATCAGGAGAGATGAGAAAGCTATAATGGTGAAAAAGAGAGTGTGAGACACATGCATTAAGTTCATCAAATAAAAGTCTGTAACATTATAGGACTTATGTCACAGCAAATACAGTGTTTATAGAGGTCACCAAATCTACATGTCAGTAATACCTGCATCTCATATGTCTTGTACTTGCAGGACGTTGAACTACAGGACCTGAGGGACACCATTGAAGTACTGAAGTCTAAAAACACAGAGGCCCAGGTCATCATCCAGGGAGCACTCAGCACCCCTGACTCCACACCCAAAGGTAAAATGGAGGGAAAATGATCTGATGCTGATACGTTTGACTTAAGTGGCAAAAAGTTCTTATCCTGATGATAAAACAATGGCTTATTCCATCCACAACTTGTCACTACTCTCTCTCTATAGAATTACAGATTAACAGGCAGAACTCATCTGAGAGCATTGCCAGCATGAACAGCATCACCAGTCATTCCAGCTTGGGTAGCCTGAAGGAACAAGATGCCAAGAAAAAGAAGAAGAAAAGCTGGGTAAGATTGTTGCATTATCTGCTCTTAGTGTACCACAGCAGGCTTTCTTGGCCATATCTGTGAATGTGGGCATGCTAAAGTAATTGCTCTTCCCATTTCTTTATTGGATTATCTGTCCACTCATTTCAATTCTGCTAAAAGATCTGTTTTTTCCCCCCAGACCTAGCTGTTGCTATGCAGATGCAATACAAATGACCTGCTTTCTTATGGTCACATGACCATTCGATGCATTATTTTAGTTGGTTTATACACAAAGATATAACCAGGCAATGATTTAAATTCTGCCTTACATATACAGGTCTCAGTTGACCTGAGCAAAAATAAAATGCTACTCAGTTACAACATGACAGAACTGAAAATACCATCATTTGCTTTGCTCAATCAGGAGTGAGAACAACTCATGTAAATAAGTTATTTCCAAATTTAAACTCTTTATTGCAACTTTTACTTGTGTATCCTCCCTGTTGTTCAATATTGACTTTTTCTAAAAAAGTGCAAGATGCTTATTTAGGTTGTTTCTGTCAAGTTCCTTCTAACCTTTAATTGTACTACTGTTCTTTCTTTAATACATGGTATAAATTTTACATAGTATTAGCTAGCACAAACTGTGCAGTTTTGAATCAGTACTACAAAGACGTGTGTTAGCCCATACTTATGGTTCAATAACCTGAACCTTAATTTTTCATTTTAAACTGTAAATAGAAAGTGAAGCTGAAATAATTAAGTATCAGTGGTATCAGTACACATGGTCTTTGTGCATCCTTTTACATCACTGATGAATTAATGACTTCAATCTAGATTTCTTCAACAAGCAATCAATTTCCTATCAGGTGATAAATAAAAGGAAAAGCCAAAATAAAGGATCTTAGTCAGGTGTGCCATGAGCTCCCCAAAGAGGTGCAATACTTTCTTAGTTAGTTAGTAGCATAAGAGGTACATAATTTTCATACTCATTATTCACCGTTCCCTGAGCCCTCATACCCTGTGGATATGGGCATTGTATTCAATTCTAAAGCGATCAGTCAGAATAACTTTCTACTGATTTTCAGTGACCCCTTTGTTAAATAGCATAATATCATAACAGAACCCCTAGTGTTCCTTACATTTGTCACGCATCTGTATATTTCTTAGTTTCCTTGTCCTCACTGTTATTTAAAGCACAGATAATCAGCCTGTCAGTTTTGGGTTACCAGTGATCTTTCTCTCGCTCTCTCTCGCTCTCTCTCACTCTCTCTCTTGCTCTCTCTCTTGCTTGCTTTCTCTGTATTATTGTGTGCTATTGCAATGTGCATTGGATACAACATTAAGTATGAGTCTGATCTTTTTCCTATGCCTTCCCCTTCTCTCCTTTAAGGTGTATGAGGTGAGTGATTTTCCCAGTCCCTGCTATTGCCACCCACTCAGGGGAAAAAAAAGCTTTTTTTTTCTTTGACCCTCCCTTCTCTGACCATTCAGCACCAATGACTCATACTCTAATGGCATTTTTAAAAAAGGAAGAATAATTTTTTATTTTTATAAATCTAGGCTAAATCAAGCAAATCAAGGCTAAGGCTAAGTTGTTCACCAGTTCATTTAGATCATGCCTTGTTTATCACATACGTTTGTGGTGTTTCTGTTGATCATAGATTAATTTGTATTTACAGCACTTCATTAATATATTATGTGGACATAATATTAGATGATTATTATGTCATATAATATTCACAGTTTACAGCTGCTGCTGTAGTTGGATTCTGTGTTATGAGGAGACTCTGACATGCTTATATTCTAATTGCCTAATGCCTAATTCTCACCATTGAATATTTAAATTTGGACCTGGAATTCTGTCCTTTATTTCTTATACTTAAGGACATTTCCATCAAATAAGTAGACATGCTTACTCATTCCATGAGTTTTTGTGCTACTTCATTTGCTTTGTGCATCTTCATTTACTTGCTCTGATATTTTCTGTACTATGTTATATATTATGCCGGTGACTTACACAATGCAGGAGTCATGTATTGAGATATATCTTTTTGTTGTTCTTTCTGTTTCTGCAGTTGAGAAGTTCCTTTAACAGAGCTTTCTATAAGAAGGGCTCCAAGTCGTACTCGGACATTGAGGAAATTGCCACCCCTGAGTCCTCAACTCCTTCCTCCCCTAAAATCCATCACAATGTGGAAAATACACCATTCTCACTAAACACGTCCACTTCTGTCTCCTCCTCTGGGTAAGAGACAATTTCTTTTTATTGAATTTTTTTTATTGGGTCTCATTTGGCAATGTTGACCACATTCTCAGACACCAACAAAAGTTTTAAAGTAAATGTGTTTTTACTTCAGACTGGGTGACAGCAGTGAGGGCACAGAACCCGAAGAGAAGGTGGTGTCTGAGCTGCGCTCTGAACTTTGGGAAAAGGAACGTAAACTTACAGATATCCGGCTAGAGGCCCTTACTTCTGCTCACCAACTGGAGCAGCTACAGGAAGCCATGAGCAAGATGCAGGTGTGTTAAAAAATTCTGAGTGTGCTTGTATACACACACACACACACACATGCACACACACATGCATACCATGCATGCAATACACTAGTAAATAAATGTTGCATAGCAGTAGAGATTAAATATCTCTCTAAATGTCTTTTCATGCAGATGATGGTAGACAATTTGAAGGCAGAAAATGACCAGCTGAAGACGGGTGTCTCCAGACCTCCAAGCTCCACTTCCCAGTCCTCCGGGTTGGGCTCACTGGGCACCTTATCACCACGACAATCTGTGGCATCTCTTAGCAAAACCTTTAGCATGGGAGCAACTGAAAGCTTGAACACAGGTGAGGTGAAGCATTTGTGCACACCATCTTAGATTTAGCAGCTGTCACGTAGGACTTTGTGTTTGAATTGGATATGGTTTCCTAATCTAATGATGGGTGGTGCAGCAGGTAGCATGCTGTCTCACAGCTCCAGAATCCCAATTTTAAGTCTGAGCTTGGGTAACAGTCTGTATGAAATGTTGCATGTTCTTCCCATGACTTCCTCCGGTTTCACTCGTTTCCACATCTCAAAAACATACCAGTAGGCGGACTGGCTACACTAGATTGCCCCTTGATAATGAGGGTGTGAGGGTGTGTGTGCCTGGTTGTATCTGCCCCTTGGAACTATCAAATTTTAGCTGTATTATGCTCACTGTTCTCTACTAGACTCCAGATTTACCACAACACTGACCGGTGCTAAATGAAGTGAAATGGAATTAATGAATGATTATTGTTGTTTATAAAAGATTGGTGTCACATGAATAGATAAAACATACATATTTTATCATACATAAGTACAAAACAGTGTCATGCAATTTAGTTATATTATTCATAGAAAATATTGAATTTAATGGCTTTTTTTTTTGTGGCAGACGTATTTCAAAGTCCTACCTCGACCCTGCAGAAGGATGAGAGCATTGTCAGAGTGCTAGTGCGCATCCCCAACCAGCAAGTCTTTAATGAGGTATGTCTCAATACTACAGTATCTTAGATTTTATATTCTTTTTTCCAGACAAAATGTACAATGATGTTTAACTAAACAATTTACACCTTTTCACATAGGAGGCTAAACAGCTGGAATTCTTCATTGGCCTGGTTAAACTCAGTGGGCAGACTGATTGGTGCACGCTTGACTCTGCCATCTGCCAAGCTTTTAAGGTGAGTTGAAGAGCTACAGCCAACTAAAGTATTCATTATCCCCATTATGCAGCCTGGTTAACATATTGGCTAACACTAAAATCTACTTTTTGTGTTATGATGATATGCGCAAGACATTAGTGTATAGTTATAACATGTCATTTTGTTGTTGAAGTATGGTCATTTTTACCTCCTCCGCACCTCCTTTATTTTTTCTAAAGGACTACTTGTCAGTAGTGGACCCGAGCTCCAGCCTGGGCCTGTCTCAGGACTCCATTTACAGCTACAGCCTCAGTCATCTGAAGAGGGTGCTAGGAGTTCAGCCACCCGAGACTCCACCAGTACGCTGCCTTAGCAAGACTTCCACCTGCATCAACGTGTCTCTCAAAGGTTAGTGGGGAAAAGCAGGTTAAGCTGGTTATGATTATTTTTCTTTTACATTGATAATACCATTTCCCATGATCTCGCCCATATCCCAAGGGTGTTTTCACAGCCATTAGTATGGTTAGTATTGCCTATAAGTCCAAATCAGAGTGAAACTGTTATGAAGTGAAGTTATATTAGTCTGAACCTGCCTAAACACTGCACATGTAAGTGCACCATAAGTCTCAGTTTGAAAGGAAAATTAATCTTGCAGTTTTCCCCAACAATCAGAAGGAACCTGTCTGGCTGCAGAGTCTCTTTTCAACACAACCATTACTGTGGAAGAGATATATTACACTTGGTTGTGCACTCAGACTCCTCCAAGGTCAAATTAGAGGTTATTTTCAGAGCAGACTGCACTCATGGCAGTTTATAGAGACCATGTGAGGCCACTATTGAAATAAACATCAGATGGCTCAGTCTGTGGACACTCGGCTGTTGGCGTCACCTGTTTCTTACTATTGTTAGTGTTTCAGAATGAAAGAGCTTGGTTTGATTTCCCTGAGGTGTAAAGCTTCTAGGGGAATTATGTTCTTGTCACGGCATTAGAACCAACTAATATTTGTACTATTTGCAAATTAATTATATTCTTATCAGGCTGCTTTAATCAGTTAGAGGCTTATATAATCTTTCCCTAGTTAGCTCTTTAAGTTCCAAAAGCACTGACACTTAAATCATAACATTCCCCAATCCCATTATACATTCAATTCAATTCAATTCAATTTATTTTGAATATATTTATAGCGCCTTTTACAATGAAGCAGACACATGCATCACATACATGCATCTGTATCTCCATTGTACCTATGCAGGACTGAAGGAGAAGTGTGTGGACAATGTGGTGTTTGAGACACTAATCCCGAAGCCTATGATCCAACACTATATTAGTCTGCTGCTGAAGCACCGGCGCTTAATCCTGTCAGGGCCCAGTGGCACAGGAAAGACTTACCTCTCCTCCCGTCTGGCTGAGTACCTGGTGGAGCGCAGTGCCCGAGAGGTCACCCCTGCCATCGCTGTCTCCTTCAATATGCACCGTCAAACCTGCAAGGTAAACTGCACTGATCAGATAGACTCCCAAAGTTGTTTATCACAAGGGCAGTAACATTATATTTTTCATGTCCTTTTAAGGTCATGTGGAACACTGGCCATAAATAAACAATAGAGTTTAAATGTTTTGTTTTATTTTGCTTAACATTATATAACATATGACACAAGTACAATGTTCACATAAGGAAATTAATAGAGTAAAGCTGAGCTGCTAAAACACAAAGATTATAAATTGCAGATTACCAAAATATATATATATATATATATATATATATATATATATATATATATATATTATTCCATAAAAAGATGGGCCCTCCTATAGTTTTTAATTTGTTTAATTTGTTTTTATCTCCAGGATCTTCAACTTTATCTATCTAATCTGGCAAATCAGATTGACCGGGAGACTAGTACATCTGAAATCCCACTGGTTGTCATGCTTGATGATGTTCATGATGCTGCATCCATAAGTGAATTAGTTAATGGTGCTTTAACATGTAAATATCACAAATGGTAAGTGAATGCTGTAGATTATGCCATATTTTTTCCATTGTTTTTGAAAACAAGGATTTATTAACATCTATAATATCCATCTCTTAGTCCATACATTATAGGGACCACAAATCAACCAGTGAAGATGACTCCCAACCACAGTCTGCACCTTAGCTTTAGGTAGGTGCGAACACTGGATCATATGTAATCATCGATCAGCTTACAAAACTGAAGGCAAAAAATTGAAAACCTAAAAACATAGTGGTTATTCATTAGAAAGAATTATGGAGCTAATAACAAATAAAGCTAATGGAGAACAATTGCTCAGCATTCTGCATTTTTGTCAACGACATCCTCTAATGTTATTGTTTACTTTGACTTTGAAGGATGGTTATGTTCTCCAATAACGTGGAGCCAGCCAATGGCTTTCTAGTGCGATACCTGCACAGGAAGCTAATGGAAGCAGAGGACCCCAGAAGCTTGATGAATGAGGATCTCCTACGGGTGCTAGATTGGGTGCCCAAGCTCTGGTACCACCTCCACACATTCCTGGAGAAGCACAGCACCTCTGACTTCCTCATTGGTAAGACTTTTAATGATTACAAATCAGTTTAATTACTTGTAGGAGTGGCTTTTGAAACCTCAGGCCATTCATTTCTAATTTAACATGAATGCTAAAGAATTTAAGTTTTTTAATGCATTCTAGAAACTGCTGCTAACATATTACCCTGTTGCTAGTATTTTAAGATGATCAATTTAAAAGGGAACGAAATACCATTTGGCTTTTTTTTGTCCTCTTTTACAAGTAACACTTGACATTCTGCTATAAAATACAATATGAATTATGAAATTATTTCCATTTTACCTGCTTATCATTCTGGCCTTGTGTTTGGACTGCAGGACCGTGCTTTTTCCTGTCCTGTCCAGTGACAGTTGAGGAGTTTCGCTGTTGGTTCATTGACCTGTGGAACCACTCAATCATTCCTTACCTACAGGAAGGAGCCAAAGATGGTATCAAGGTGCGTCAGTCTTCCTGGGCAAAGAAAATATTTCACATTTCACATTGCCAATTTAGTTTGAAACAAAGCACGGTTTGCATGAAAATTTGGTAATGTGAAAGCTGTTATTATGTCACTGCTCTGTACAAAGCCATTAAACATGCAGATTTAGTTGTTTTTTCATCTATAAGCATAATGAGTGGAACACATGATTTCTGTTTAATCAGATAGCTTATATAATGTCAGCAGCTTTATCTCTTATCTCTAATAATTAGGGTTTACCTACATAGACAGTGCCAGTGCTTCAACACAAGATTTTATTAGTCTTTATTAAGTTTTATTGTCATGTGCATAGAGTGCTGTGTGTATATATAATGACATTCTTCTGCTACAGTTGTACACTCCTACAAAGACTGATAAAACAAATATCAAACTGTAAACACTGAGCAGTGGAAAATTATAAATGCACTCTAAACTAGTAAACATAATAATGAACTGTAAATATTGTATGCAGCCAAAAACTGATATTCAAAAATATAAAAACGTGACACATAATCATGCAAATGTCAACACAACGAGAATCTGAAATCTGACATTTCTTGTTGTGCACCATTTCCTGAGGATTTCTTGAGCTGATTTAGCTCATCCAAACAGCAATCTAACATTTCTTCAATATTTATAATTATTATGTACATATGTAATCAGAACATTCTCCTGGCACAGGCACATGGTCAGAAGGCAGTATGGGAGGACCCAGTGGAGTGGGTGCGGGATTCTCTCCCTTGGCCCTCTGCCCAGCAGGACCAGGCCAAGCTCTTCCATCTGCCTCCACCCAGCACGGGACCAGCCAGCCCAAGCCAAGCTGGAGATGAACGGCCCCACAAAGAAACTCCTCCCAGTTCCATGGAGTCGGACCCACTGGTCAGTTACACCAATTTTTGTGAAATCAGTAGGATTTCGGCAAATTGAATATGCCACAGTTTGCTGAGACAGTTTTCATACAGGCATTAGTTGCAAAGAGCAGGTGTTGTTCAAAAATACTACTGTGTCTTCATTTGAATGGAATTTGAGGTAATTCCTTTAATTAAGCACAGCAGTGCTGTGATGGTATGTCTAATACACCTTTCTAATCTTTCTCTCCTCACTGTCTTATATTTTTATTGCAGATGGCGATGCTGCTAAAACTGCAGGAGGCAGCCAATTATATTGAATCGCCAGAAAAAGAGGCAGACCCCAAACTGCCCACGCTATGAACACAAATATATACTGAGCCTTCACGAATCTCTTTCATCTCTTCAGTGGTTCTGACGAAACTCAGAGGTCCTAATGCAAACTCCTGAAATATATCTTCATGTCATAAATTACTAAAAAAAATGTCTGTATTCTTCTAACAGAGAACATAAGTCATTTTTCTTGGTTGGCTCACCTCGTTTTGCTTTCCTGTTTATATAATAATGTATGTACATTGCAAGAATATTTGTTATAAAAAATGTGTCATTAAAGCCAATAGATACTTTTAGTCACAAGCAAATAGGTACTTTTGTTACAAACAGATTATATAATGCTCGTACCTACAGATCATATACATTATACAGTTTACATCCGGCATAATCAGTATGTTTTTCTTTTCATGAGCATTTACTGTTCCACTGCTGCCCACTGTACAACTCAAGGAAGCAGGTGTTAACTGCTAATTGCTAGCATGCACAAATTGCATTCACCTCACAGCTTCAGAACAGAGGAAAACAGTTCATCCAGTTAAGCACCATCTCTACGTGCAGTGATGAGTGTGCAGCAGCGTTGCTGCTGATCAAGCACGTCTGCCTGGCCCTACATTTTGGTGATCGTCTACTCAAAATTTAAACTGCATGCTAAAGCCTAGGATTGCTTTGAACCTTTAAAAAAAACCTAGGATTTCTTAGCTGTTTTGTCAATAAAAGGCCTGCAAAGTGTGCCATCCTGTCCCCTGTAGGGGGCGGCATTCATCTCAAAATCTACATTGCCGTACTACTGGCAGTGTTTGGGAAGTCAGCGACAGCACTTCAACCATACATAACAAAGAGCATAGAGAGCTTTTAAGCAGATTGCAGTAGCTGAGTGCTATTTCTGTAAGCTTTCTAAACAGCATAACTTTTCTGTATTCTTTTTATGTAACAGTACTGTAGTTAGATTTTATTCGGCTTCAAAACTAATCTCAGCTCAGGGGGTGGGTATGCTCAGGCATTCAGGTATGATTATTTAATATTGTTGTACTCTCAGTTAAAGGCTCTCTTGTAGCATATGGTGCAAAAATCTCAAAATGCAAAAACCAAATACTTAAGTGTTCAGACCTGCTCAGTACCAGCCATGTGTTTCAGAGTAGGAGAGAAACTGCCCCTACAGATGTGCATTAAGAGCTGATAAAAGAACTTTAGAAAAGTGTAAGATTCTGTTTTGATTTATTTGGTGCTATCAGACATCACCCATCTCTAGGAAAATGACTATTTTCCCATGCAGTGGTCTTATATTAAAAGTATAGGTGCTTTATCTCAGAAAAATAGCCTTACGATCTCATAGCTTACAATGGCATCTTCATGACATAACTACCAGACACCAATTATTCATCCAGTAACATTATCTGCCTCTTTCTGCACTCCTTTCTACTTCAAATGGCCGCGGCATGTCTTAACATTATTCTTCATCTGATGTTTCCATTGAGACTTCTCATAAGCATATCATAACAGTATTTTTCTGGTAATAAAATTAAAGGTGAAGTTGCGTGCTGCTTTATCAGATCTGACATTAGGCCCTGTAGTAAACATATGAGGCATGAATTTCCGACGAGCTTGGCTAGGAATGTACTGCATAAATTTAGAGGATGTGCAGTTGCTCAAAACAAGCAGTGGTGGACCAGTAATTTCCCTCACTTTTACCAGAAAACATAAAGCATATCAATATACGCATGTTTACAGGCAAAACTGATTTGAGTGGGTCAGTTGTAAAATTTGCATCATTCCAAATGGTTTCTGCATTGCTATTTTTATTTTGCCTTAAACACTGTATTGTGTCATTGTTCATCAATGTAAATATGTTCCTGACAGAAAGGGTCTTAAAATGGTCATATAGGGTTTGTTATCTAGATCAGTAAAAAGTGCCACAAACTCCTTTAGATAGGTATTACTTATATTCAGATACAGTAAGATTGTCTATTTCTGAAGTTTATTTGCGCTGCTAATCCCAACCTGCTGTGGGAGATTTCCATTTAATTACATCCCTTAAGACTTATGACTGCTTGACTGGGTTTTTTTTTTTTTTTTGCCAGGCTCATGCAGTGGCTTTCTTTCCTAAAAAGAGATTGAAGGACTTCCAGTCCCATTTGCTAATCTATATTTCATTTAAAATGTTTTGAGGATAGATTGGCCTTCATAATGTAACAGTATTATTGGTAATTTACCATAAAATTGCAATACAGTTGGGAAAATGTGGCTTAGCCCAAGGGGCAAGGTTTTAATCTTTTCTTCATATGTTTTGTCTGGCTTTGATACAACAGATAAGAAGAAATTAAGTTTTGCCCAGCCATCGATTATATCTGTGCCTCATGTTTGCCCCTGTATGAAATAGGATGTTGGGAACAGAAGCCACTGTGCTCTGCCTGCATCATGTCTCTGGTTCATGTGCCTGTAACTGTGATGGCTGTGTTGTGTTGTGCTGTGTCTCCCTAACAGGACTATTCAACAACTTACTGTTGACATTGAGCGGTAATGAGGGAGGATGATAGTGATGTGCATTTTTTATATTTGTTCTCTCTCTCTCTCTCTGCCCCACTTACAAATGTTCTCAAGTGCAGTAAACCGAAGCTAGACTACCATAAACTATACTACCTGCTTGTGTGGCGATCATTATTGGCGATCACAATTTTGAGAGTATTACATTTGTATCATGTAGTTGAATTGGATGCAAAGAAACAAAAAAAAATCTTGTTGGCCAAAGTTATATTACAATTATCTGCTGATTCAACAAATCTGCTCAAAAGACTTATTGGAGTGTACAACTACAGTGGGCTATGATATTAGTCCTAGGTGAAGTTGTTGAACAGTCCACAAATTCCATACAATGCTTGTTATTGATTCAAAAATTAAAATAGTCTATTATCAAAGGTTTGGTATCTAATGTAACTTGCAATGTGCAATAGATGTGCAATGGGTTTCTAAATGTTGTAAAAGCATGTCACCTTTGTGTGAAAAAGAATTTGGAAATGGTCTACCTAATGTTTGGCCATTATAATAGGATATAGCCTTCTTGTTTTTTTTTTTTTTAATTTCCCCCAGATAACTGTTAAAATCGATTGATTTTCTTTTTTGTACATAATGTCATAATTGTATACATTGTAAATAGCCAAGTCATTTGCGACAACAATCATTTAGGATCAGAAAACTAGTAGAGAAATGTGGTTTGTAAAGGAGAAGCTGTTTGTTTGGAGTGACCCTGTAAACCTGTGGGGAACTGGCATGCTTTCAGAGGTCTCTGCATAACCACACGTCCAACGTTACACATCTGCCATAATAAAACCACACCATGTTCTTTAACCTTGTGTATGCTGTGTTTTTATCAATTTCATATAGCACAATACTAGACTAAAGAATTTAATGCGATTTTTGTACTTATTCTCTACTTTTAGCACGCTGGTCTATTTACACTGATTAAAAATGTGATTACGATAAACTATGCATACTTTAATAGGTATTTTCTCCATGTGATCACAAAAGTGTATCCAGCAAACAGTACAATTCATGATTACATTAGTAAAATATTTCCTCTGTCCCGGATCTCCTCTGCTTTCCCCATGCACGTGCAGTTGCGCCCCCTCATTAACGCGTGACATAAAAAGCTCAGGCAGGGGGCGGAGTCTAGCAGGGCCACACGCGCAATATATATATAAGGCCGCCCCCCTTCCGAGACGCAGTCGAAGGTGCCAAGTTAGCAAGAGGGATCTTTCCAGCGGACGATCATGCCGGCCAAGCCAGCACCCATTAAGAAAGGGGCCAAGGTGGTGAAGAAGGAGCCACCACCGAAGCCCGAGCCTAAGCCCGAGCCTAAACCTGAGGCGCCTCCAGCTGAAGCTCCACCTGCCGAGGCCCCTCCAGCTGAAGCACCGCCCGCCGAGGCCCCTGCAGCCGCGGCGCCAGCTCCAGCCGAGGCTCCACCAGCGGAGGTGCCCAAAGACGGTACTGTTTAGGGTCCTGAAACCAACATACTCAAACCACCTCCTCCTTTCCCCCTGATCTTTAAAAACGCAACTAATATTTTCTTTTTATTAATACTTAAGACAGTGGATTAAATAATAGCCAGTCCTCGTTTAGCATGTTGTAAAGCACTAACCTAACATTATAATGCACTCACATTATAATCTGTTCAAGAGATTTATTGTTAATCGCCATAAAACAGCAATTTTAAATATCTACAGCTGTTTGCCGGAATCCCTTTGAACAACTCTGCATTTATACATAGCACATACATTTTCTCTTTGAGAAACAAGATGCCCATTTTGCTATTTTTACTTTGAGAAGCCTGGCGAGGACTTATCGACATTGCCTTGAACATATTGGGCATCTCCAGCTAGCAGAAAACAGCTGACTGGTTATGGTGGAATGCTTTTAGGTCTCAGCTTTACTGGGCTGGACTCTTGAACTGAGGCTCTTAGTATTGGCAAAAAAGATTTCAATGTTATGCTTAAGGCACCAGTTTTATTAAGAGCAATGCAGTTAAAAAAGTACATACTTGTATAACTACACCATAATGTTCAACTTCAAGTGCACTTAAAGCACTTGTTTGTTTACTGAAAATCTCTAGTATTGAATTCATTCATAATTCATATGTTTATGTCCATGTGGACTTAATTGTGACATTGTTAGTATTAATTCAGCACTCCAAATCTTAATTTGGCCTTGGGGATTCTGACACTTCGGTGAAGCCTAGGTGTAAACCTAAACCCTGATGAGATCTGGTTTATCTGTGCCATAAATACCTTCTTTCCACTTAAGTGTGATATATCTCTGCACTTAAAACACTTTATTACATTACAAATGACAAATTCTTTTTAGAAGGCTCCTTAATGTACTCACTTCATTAACCACATTTAGTTCACATAATGCCTTTTCTTGTGTGTATACACTATTAAAACAAGCTACATTCCTCTAATAGCATATGGCAATTTGCTGCGAAATTCCTGTTTAAAGCAATGTTTTTAATTTTCTGCTTTGTTAGTCATTTGTGAGTTGTCATCGCATATTTATTTAGCATTATGTACTCATGCTAGAAGTTCAAGCCAAGCTTTAAATGTTTTTTGTTTTTTTTTATCACACGGACATTTTAAAGTAACATCTAATATTTAACAATAAGCTGCTGCTCATGGTAATAATATGATCGCCATTTAAAAAAAAAAAATCAAGTCAGTTTTTTTCATGGCTAACTGTTTTCAACTCCAGTCCGGGGGAGCTACTGGCCTACACGTTTTCTATTCCCATAGCCTCTTGTTTAACTATTCAAGGGATCGACATGTTGAGTTGGATCACTATCCCCAGGCCTGGAGTTCACAACAACTGGCCTAAGCTCATGTTTCACATTCCAGTTTTTGGGAGATTACAGATAGTCCACCTTTTTGCTGCTGTGCAGCTCCAGCACAGATGTACCAAATTTTTAGTGTTAGCAAAGGCATGGATCAGGTGTATTAGCAGATTGGGAAACACTGTCTTATTGGCTTTCATCATTGTTGCCACTTATCCAGCATTTAAAAGCGTTCCTGTGCTTCATCTTTTTTTTTTTTTTTTTTACTAACGCTTTAATGTCTGTAATCAGCTGATGCTGCCCCTGGCCAGGAAGATGCTGCACCTGCTGAAGGGGAGGCTCCCGCTGACGGTAACATGCTATATCAGCACTGTGCTTTTCACACCGTGAAAGAAGTTACAGCTCAAATGCCAAATATTTCAAATGCCAGATTGTTCCTGATACATGGCCTTTGTATGGAATTTTCCAGGATGCAAAACAAATCTGTACTAAGGATTTGCATTGGGGATCAAATTTATCTCAGAGTTAGTACAGGTGCAGAAATATTTGGTGCTTTCTTTACTCAAGCACACCTGATTTATTTACTCTGCAGAAATATTTGGTGCTTTCTTTACTCAAGCACACCTGATTTATTTACTCTTATTTGCAATGAAATAATTGCTAGGTGTGTTGGAATAAAACAATTACCAAATTGTGCTGTATGTTGGACATATTATAGGTTATGGAAATCTACAGACACATATTTACTCCATTCTACATCTCAAAGCATCTGATGGTCAGCATTCTCCAATTTTACTGCCATAGGTGTATTAGGAGCTGGCTTGGAATCAAAATGTACATTGTTTAAGAAGTCTTTAAGAGCTCATGCACAGCCTAATTCAAAAGGACATTCTGCTTGCTATCTGCTGCATTTAATAAAGCCTTGCTTATTTAACAACAGCCCCTGCTGCTGAAGCGCCACCAGCTGAGGAGATCAAAGCTCCTACACCCCCTCCTCCTGCAGGTAAATCATCTTCTTTCTGCTTCTCCACCTCATTATTCTGTGGATTCTATTGTGGGCCATTAGTATGATTTTTCTGGGGATTATGAATGTGTGTGCGTGGGAGTGTGTGTGTGGGTGGTGATTGTGGATAGATTGGCGTTCCATCCTTGGTATATTCCTGTGTCAACTTTATTGTTCCCCTGACAAGATAAAGCGGTTACGATATCTTGATCAGATTATTAAGATGAATAAATAAACAAACTTTGTAAGTTTAAACTCTGCTTGTTCTCCCAGAACCCACCAGCGAGCCTCTGGAGGTGACTGTAGAGGATGTCAATGATGTTTCGGTCAGTATCCAGTGGAGACCTCCTGCTACCATTGGGAATGCTGGCTTGGATGGATACGTTGTGGAATGCTGCAAGGAAGGAAGTAAGTCTCTGTATTTGAATATATAAGACATATCAGATCAAACCCAACATATAAAATCTGTGATCAGAATTGATGTCACTAATCTTTAAGTGACACTACATTTGAATTGCATAGGATTCTCAGCATATTTTAAAGAAAGAAGAACTACTGATCATTTAAAGCACCGCGTACAAGCACACCACTCCATAGTGGTGTAGTGAGGAGAAAACTGTAACATACAGGTTCAGTGGTTGGTCAGACTTCTCAGTTGCACCTGTCCCCAAAGTGTCACCAGTAGATTTATAACCACACCTATCTCATTGCCCTATAAGGAGTGAGGCATTTCTAGCAGTAGGGAATGCAACTGCATTGGGAATGTCTTGCAGACTGCATCCTTGTAGCAGAAACAGTTTTTTTTTTTAAAGCTAAGTGCAGATTAAAATTAGGAAATATAAAATAAATGCTTTACTTAATGCATTTGCAAGTTTTTCAAAGTAGAGATGGCACAGGTAGCTAGTTCAGGATAAAGCACTGTATTCATTCTAAGAATAATATTGAATATTATTTAATAAATATATAATTTTAATCATTCAGGGAACTAAATTGAATTCAACAGCATTCATGCTCAGGGCAAGCATCCTAAAATATTAAAGAGGCATACATGACCTGCTTGAAATTGCTACAGTAGTTTAGAGTGCTTCACTCCAAATCCTGTGACAAATTTTGAAATCATTTCTAGATCCACAGTCTGTCTCCCATAATTGCTCTTAGTTCTTCCCCAAGCTCATTATACACTGGGTCTGAACAACCCCTCTATTCTTATGCATACATCCTCACATTTTCTTGCACGTGAACTAAACTCCCAGTCATGTGTTTTTTTAGCTGGTGATTGGAAAGCAGTTAACGAAGAGCTGACCGTTTCCTGCCGTTATGTTATTAAGAACCAGACCACTGGTGACCGTCTCAACATCAGGGTGGTGGCTGTGAACGCTGGTGGCCGCAGCCCTCCTGCCACTTTAGCCGACGCCGTCCTGGTCAGAGAAGTCGTTGGTAAGTGCAGCTTTCAAGGCTAAGAAACTGTACCTTTCTGTTACTGAATAGTTGAGAAGTGCTGGTTATGTTCTGGTATGCTGGAAAAGAGTTCTGTCTGCCTGCTGTAAGTTCTTCAGAGTGTTGGCAAAAGTGTGCAGGAATGTTTTACACCAGATGTGTAAGGCAGTGATCTTAAAACCAGTGGCACATGTGAAACAAACTTTGAAAGTTTTTATAAATCAAAACCCACCATTATCAAAGTAGTAATATTGAGCTCTTACATTTTCTAGATGTTTCTATTTAAAATAAATGTCTAAATTTTCAATAACCAAGAACAAGTAGGCCAATAACTGATGCCAACTAATAACTAGAAAATATAATAAAACATCTCTTGCTTTAAAAGGATACCCAAAAATTATTTTGCACATTTTAAATAATGAGTCTAATATTTGAATAGTTGGATTATGTTCATACATTTGTTTTAAGGGAAATGATTTTACAGTTAAAATAAGTGCTGGCTGCAAACCGCTTGAAACGCTTCTGTGTAAAGGTACATCTTGTCGACATGCTTAGCTCAGGCTCACTGATGGGGTTGTCTTACAAAGCTGAATACATCAGTATGATGTTAATAACACTATGTAGCTTGAATAGCACCAGAAGCCAGTTTGTTGCCAGAAAAATATCTAGTTGTACATAATTTTCTCCCACATTTGCCCAGGACGCTTGCTCAGGAGAATAATATGCAGTTGTGTAAGACTGGCTTAACCATGCGATTAAATGCACCTAAAGAAAGACAGCGTACATGCAGAATGGAAAGCTGAGCTATATTGGAAGGTAACTTGATTCCAATCTGCGCACTTTTTCTACGCAATATGCACATGGAGGGGGAGTACATTGGCAGGTTCCTTTCTTGTACTGATGGCACAATGGAGATAGGCATTTTATGAATTAGCTCCACTAATAATGACGACAATTCCAGTCACAAATCATGGGAAAATTGCTGGGAAGTGTTTTTCATTAACACGGATTACAAGTGGAAGGTTTTACATGGCTTGGACAGCCCACATTCTGGAGCGGTGTCAAGCTGCTTACTCCAAGAGCGATGGTGACAAATGTGAACAGTTCATGCATAGGGGGAGGGTGACATTCCCATGTGTTTTCACACTGTGTCACAGCTGAGGGGATCGCCGGGCAGAATTTACCAGAGACTCCATATTTGTCTGGAACTAGGCCATGGTTTCGGAAAGGCAGACCACAGGAGAACACTAATACAGGAGCTCAGATGCCGGGGATGTTTAGTGAAGGTTTTGAAAGAGTTGGTTAATTAAATTACAGATATATGTGTACAGTAACACTTGCTAGCAGCAATTTGGCAACAAACGCCAGTCACAGCAGTGCATATCAGTTTACACGAAGACTTTATGGCTGCATGTGTGGTCTTGTTGACACCGTAAGTGCAAAGGTAAAATAAGAGTGCTCCTGCTGAGATGACAGTTATACAGTGCTAAGCCTTAAAAAAAACTACAATATCAGTGGAGTCTGTTTGCCTTGATCTGTGAAATAATTTCTTGAAATCATAACTAAAACCCCTTACAAGTGTTTTGGCTACACAATGTAACTCAAGCTCTGCATCATACATCAAAAGAGGGTAGGATGTGTCAGACTGGCCTATTTACAGCTGTGATGAGATGAACAGGCCTGTGGTCAGCATATCCAAAGGCCCAAAGTAGATTTGCGCTACAGCTTTAAGATAAGTTAGTGATTAGCGTGGTACAGAACTGGACTCAGGTTGTCATGAGCGTTTGGTTCATATTACCATCCTAATATGAAATCTGATTTCAGTGACTCAGTGACTTATTTTATTTTACCCAAATCACTGTAAAATAATTCAGGGACATGGTTCAGTTGGACTGAAGCCAATTAACATGTGTTGCTTGAAAAGGCTAACAGTCTAATTTTAACTCTGAAGTTCATGAAGTTTAAAAACTAGCATACATATTAGTCTGAATTGCATTTATAAAGGTAAAACAATCACCTTTAGAATTGATGAGATAATAACAAATGGACAACAAATAGATCAACAGCACAAATTAAAATGTATAAACAGAATATATGATTGATTTGAAGCTGCATGGTCGTGAGCTCAGGTTGGAGTTTTGCATGTCCTCCCCATGCTCATGTGGGTTTCCTTCCGGTTCTCTACTTTTCACCTGTGTGTGAATGTGTGTGCGTGAGGGTCCCATGCAGGGTGTATCACACCCACCTCACACCCAGTGCTCCAGGGAAAAGCTCCGGATCCACTGCAACTCTTAAAGTGTCACTGAAGGTGAATGAAGGTATTTAGTAAGCTATATGTCATTTTGATTCCCCTATAGATCGCCCCAAGATTCGTCTGCCACGTTTCCTCAGGCAGCGTTATGTGGTGAAAGTTGGAGAGAAAGTCAACCTTGTCATCCCCTTCACTGTATGTGAGCCTTAAATCTTCAGCATTGTTTTGTATAATAGCAACTTTGTTATATAACTTTGTAGTTTGTACCAATTGACTTAAATTCAGGGTCGTTTTTTTCTCTCCTTTACAGGGCAAACCCCAGCCTGTCATCACCTGGACAAAGGATGGACAGCCCGTTGACACCAAGAGAGTGAACGTCCGCAACAGTGACAGGGACAGCATCTTCTTCATCCGTGCAGCTGAGCGAGCTGACTCTGGTGTCTATGAGATGTGTGTTAAAGTGGACAGCTTTGAAGACAAAGCCCAGCTGACTCTGCAGATTATTGGTGAGCTGCGAGATTGTGGCTGAACATCATGATCACCAGTAAACTTCCTGCCATTTATTTTTCATACACTACTGATGGCTCGATTATGTTTTTCTCCAAATTTATTTCAGAATTTAAGAAATTGTGGTATAAATTTGGTGAAGAGCATTTCAACATTTTAGTTAGAGATGTCTCACAATTTAAATTGGAAGAAACATTGCAAATGATAAGTCCAAATCTTAAACCCTTAAGGTTAACCCTAATCCATTCCTATTTCTAAATTTGTTAATGTTTAAGTTTAATGACACATGGTGTCTTTAGGAAGCATGTTAGTATTTGGTTAATGCTTGGTTCTGCTAAAGTGTCCTGTTGAACTCTGTCATTTTTAACATGATACTATTTGTGCGGAATCACAGAACTGCCAGGTCCACCAGCAAGTGTAAAGATTGTGGATAGCTGGGGGTTCAATGTTGCTTTGGAATGGACTGAGCCGAGGGACAATGGAAACACAACTATCACTGGATACACAGTGCAGAAGGCTGACAAAAAGACTGGCGTAAGGGCTTCTCCCAATTTTTAATAAACAGTACGGCTATTGTATTTAAATAGATTTTTCTGCTATGTGTAGAAATTGCCATTTCATGGATAGTGCATGTCCTTATGTGTGCATTAGTCCTTATCTACTAATTCAGTTTTACAATAGAATTTTTTTCGAGGTATTAGGAAATACTTGTTCAAACATTTACTGAGAATGTAAATTCAATCTCCAACAAAGTGCTACATCACACCTCTTGCTGAGCTGACATTTAGTTTCTTCTTATCTAATTTGCTGAGTTGTCAACCAAATTGTAAAAAAAATAAATTACAACTCAGTCCTTTACTGCTTATTGAAATGCGTTACTGACTATTTGGGAATATTAGAGCAAGCCCATATAATGCTTATGAATAATTTGTACTCATCCCCATTGCTATTTCCTCTTCACAGGACTGGTTCACAGTGCTGGAGCATTATCACAGGCTGAATGCCACTATCTCAGACCTGATCATGGGAAATACATATACTTTCAGGATCTTCTCTGAGAACAAATGTGGACTCAGCAACGATGCCACTATTACAAAGGGCTCTGCCACCATCCAGAAGACAAGTAAACCTAAATGTTTAATTATGATATGTATTTGGTAGAAGATGCTTTGTCCCTTGTGGGCAGACTGACCAGAGATGTCCATAAACATCCATTATCAGGCCAGTGTGGCCTGACTGAACATAAAAATACCATTAGTTATTTGTGGTCAGTTGTACTTATGTTCCACACCTTGTATATATTAGCACAATTGTGGACATTTCAAGAATTATACTAAAGACACTGGTGTCCATTTGACATCATCAAACATGTCTCCTAACTATCTTTGAACTTTGGGAAGTTATAACTCAATCAAATTTTGTTTAGAACGTATATTGGAACAGTAATGCTCCATGTTGACCCATTTTATTTTGTGATCAGGTATCGAATATAAACCACCAGACTACAAGGAACATAAGTTCATCGAGGCCCCCAAGTTCACCACCAGCATGCCAGACCGCATCACCACTGTGGGCTACACCACCAAGCTACTGTGCTCTGTCAGAGGATTCCCTAAGGCATGTTGGCTCATTTCATATTTACTGCTTGTCCTTGACTGCTGATGTTGACTAGAAGTAAACTAAAAAAGTCAAAAACGTAGCAGTTATAGATATGTGTATTAATATCATGTGATGTACACCAGACAGCAGTAACCCACCATTGTGTTGTAATAAAAGTATCATTTGACTGTCCACTGGAAAATGGCAGCTGGCTCATCACAGCCAATAGCAAAAAGCTCTTGGGATTGAAATTAAATAGAATAAATTCACACTGGCGAGAACTGGATGAATGGCATTGTTGCTTTTAGCCAAGAGAGGCCCCGACAGACATCATGCTATTTAACACCATAGCCCTCTTACATTTAAGTATAGCAGGATTGCATACTTGCTGGGGTCTTGGAATTATATGACTAATTCATCCATCAACAAGCTTTCAACAAATAATGATACAATTCAGAATCCTAGCATTTCAAGAGATAACTGTAGAAACATCTGTCTCCACAAGGAGTATGAACCAAAGCACTTGCTTTCCTTTTCATCTCCTTTTTTTTCTTTCTCTGCAGCCCAAGATTCAGTGGATAAAGAACCAGATGATCATCGGTGATGACCCCAAGTTCAGGCAGATAAACAACCAGGGCATCTGCTCTCTGGAGATCCGCAAGCCCAGCAACTTTGATGGCGGTGTGTACATGTGCAAGGCCATCAATGAACATGGTGAAGCTATTGTCTCTTGCAAGCTGGAGGTCAAACGTAAGTGAAACAATGGATAATATATGTAACAGGTGTTAATAAACAATGCACATCCTTGTTTTTGCAGTAGGTTATTGTGTAGTGTTTGCAGTTAAAGAATGTCTTCAGCTGGCAAAACAAATAGGGACCTGCATTCATTTTAATGGTTATATTTTGCATTCAACAAATGCAATACAGAATTTGTCAGATTTGGTGATCTCTTATATAATATATAATAAACCTACAGACATAATCAGGTTAAGCAATATATTATGGTTGTTTAATATCATTATGCTGTTGAATTCTTGATACAGTATATCTGGATGATATTCAGATCACAGGATTCTATTACTTAAGCTAAAAAGTTAAGAGATTTAAAACCTTTTGTTACTTAGCAAAGGAAAATGTATAACTATGAATATGGTGAAGCTTTCTGCAAGAAGATTTATTTTAACATTGATGGAAGCAAACCCGGCTTTCACTTAGTAACAGTCAGAAAGTTTTCTGCCACGGGAAAGTCTTCAGGACAGAGCTCTGCTTTGCACGTTCCGGTTTCTTGGTAACATGACAAGCTGCAATTTTCCTTTTTAACTGAGAGTGGGAAAAAAAGAGTGGCTGGTGGTGGAATAATTGTTGCTAATAGATATTAAATGCTACAACTTGGCCTGTGGATGTTCCAGAATATTTGACTCTAAACAGTTAAAAAGCACAAAGTGGTGTTTGTTAATACATCAGATACATTGCTGTGGTAAAGTTTAAAACCTCTCCTGTTAAAGGAGAATAAATCACATCAGGTGGTAACAGTAACCCCACTTTGCATCAGGCCAAAGCACATCACCTAGAGACATGGATTATTTTCCTACAACAGCACACCCACTTGTACTCACTTGTACTTAGCCTAACATGGAATATTATTTTTGCCCCTACAGAAGCTGTGGTTCCTGATGCTGACAAGAAATAAGGTAAAGAGCCATATGTTTATGTTTGTCAGTATCTGTAATGTGGTTCAGATCAGTGGTTGTTCCTTTACACATATATAAAATCTCACATATATAATGAGATATACTCTATTCCTTGCTACTTTTCCACTAAGTGTGATAGTGAATCCAGATCAATTCATCTACCACCGTGAGCATTTATTATTGGTATTTCAAGATGCACCCTCAAGGGACTAATATTTGTTTGGCCATAATAGGCTGAGGTGTCCCAGATAAGCAATTTAGAGTCCAGAGTACTTTACATCTATTTGGGTCTTGACAACTGCCTCTCCCTTGACCCCACCCCCCATGAGCTGACCTTATACGGTGGGTGCTAAATTTGGATCGTGCAGTCTCTGCCGCTTCATGGTTCTGACTTCTACTGCTATGTAAATTAAATCTGTCATGGCTCCATATGTGTACAACGAGAAAGGAAGTCACATTTCCCTGACTCAGCACCCAGTTCCCCATTAGGCCCCAGGGGGCCGACTGTGACTCGCTGGCAGCACTTATACCAATAAACTCGTTTGCCTACACTCACGGCATGAAAATTATAATTCTCTGTGAATCAGGAATTACAATTATTTGATATGTTTTGGAGCTGAATATTGTGTTGTAATAATGCTAGTGTATATAAAATTGCATTTAAAAATTTTTGTAAGTAATTTGTGGTAGTGTTTCATTTATAGCAATTGTAACAGAAGGTTAAAAAAACCAACCACAATTTATGTTACTTCAGCTGTCACAATTATAGCTAGAGGCCATTTACACCTGTTTGTTTTTCCATTTCTGCCTACATTTGTTCCAGACCCAAATTAGGAGCAGCGGGATCACAGTTTGCTTAAAAGGTAAGGCCACCCATTTGTGATCACTCTGTCTATGTCAAATATCATGGCTATAATATGATTTGTTGTCAAATGTGATTTACTGTGGGGTTTTTGTTCCTCTTTTAAGGATTTTGAAGATGCCGGTTGTTGACGCAAAGAAAAGCAAAAAAAAAAAAAACCATGAACTGTACATATGAAGGAAATAACCAGAGACATTTATCGTTTTTGTCTTAAACTCACAAATAGAGCACATCTATTATATAGGCACATCATCGACGACCTGTGGTTGAGACAACTGTTTATTTGTTTCTATTTATGTATGTATCTTCTGATACCTGGCACTGTCCTTATGTTTAAGACTGATCAAATTTTTGCCTGTTAAAGGGATCATCTGCAGTAAAAGAGAGAAATTTCAGTATTTGTTTCAAAATAAATTTATGCCTTCAATTTGTTGTTGCTTTTTTTCTCCCCATCAATTATGATTACAGATATGACATGTTTATCTACATTATACATTAATATGAAACAATGGTACATCTGCGGCATCTCTGTGATGTATAGCCAGATGTCAAAATTAATTTTTTTATGATATCATGGTTATCATAATCAAACTGCCATTGTAATATTTGTTCCATATCATTTGATATGAATAGTTTTAAAATGATGCCTGTAACAAATGTATCTGTGTCTTATAGGGAGTTAGATTTCTGGTTTAAAGCTTATTAACTAATAACAATTTAAATTTTAATCTAGTAGACATTGTTATGAATCTGATAAAAGTCTGGTTAAGACAAGACATTCTTTAAGGGGCTCAGAAGCAGAAATTTTACATTATACATATTTGCCTAATGTGTTTAATATAAAAATAGACAGATTAGTGTCATGAAATAAATCTGTGAATTTTCTTTCACTGAAAGATGTGTTTGGCTAGAGAATATTTGATTTCTCTGGCTTAGATAACTCAACGTGAAGCAGAACAAAAGGGCAATAAAACAGGACATATATCAAATTCGTACCAGATGCTCCTACTAGGGCACAGAAGCCTTTCTAACAAACATAGATTAAGCCATAAACAGTTCGGTCATTTCAGGATCTACACACAGACAACCTTGGACTGAGCAAAGCCATGAACAGAAATAAATAGTATCTTGGCTACATTGCAAACGGATGCCATTCATACAACCTTCACTGGTACTTAACGCCATGGTAAAGGGCACTATGCATGACGTCCATTATCACAACTTCCTAGAGAGCCATGCATAGTGTTACAAGATGTTTGTCATGTACGGGACTCGCTATTTTCCCACTTATGCATAATAGCATGCCACATTACTTCTATAATTTATTTAAGTGCTACCAAGCTTACTTTTTAAAGGGTACTTTTAAAAATTTACAGTCTGGGCCAAAAATAAATATATTTCAAACAGAGTAATGAAATATACAAAATATATACCAGTAAAAATGAGTATATTACATTTATAATGTGTGTTTTTCATTAAACATCATTAAGGAAACATGTAGCGTGTGTTAAGTGTTTGCATAGTACTTTAGGACCTTTTTACAAAAAACAGACACAGGGTAAAATGATTTCCTGCTTATTATTAAATACAAAAACAACAGCATCATCGCCTTTGCTCACCTATTATGGAAATATTTTTCACCTCATCTTTTGCCTGAGATTAATCTTCAAAGATGTGTCCCACATCCATGAAAAACTCAAAGCTGAATAAAGTATAGAAATTGTTTGTGGAGGAATTGATATACAGCTTATCAGGGTAAGGTAACGTTAAATGACATTCGCATTGCTGATTAGTAGCTAGATATACACCTATCAGGTATAACATTATGAGCACTGAGAAGTGAAGTGAATAACACTGATTATCTCCTCATCATGCCACCTGTTAGTGGGTGGGATATATTAGGCAGCAAGTGAACATTTTGTCCTCAAAGTTGATGTGTTAGAAGCAGGAAAAATGGGCAAGCGTAAGGATTTGATTAAGTTCGACAAGGACCAAATTGTGATGGCTAGATGACTAAATCAGAGCATCTCCAAAACTGCAGCTCTTGTGGGGTGTTCCCGGTCTGCAGTGGTCAGTGTCTATCAAAAGTGGTCCAAGGAAGGAACAATGGTGAACCGGTGATGGGGTCATGAGTGGCCAAGGCTCATCGATGCACGTGGGGAGCGAAGGCTGGCCCATGTGATCCGATCCAACAGATGAGCTACTGTTGCTCAAATTGTTGAAGAAGTTAATGCTGGTTCTGATAGAAAGGTGTCAGAATACACAGTGCAGAACGGGTCAGGGCTGTTTTGGCAGCAAAAGGGGGACCAACACAATATTAGGCAGGTGGTCATAATCTTATGCCTGGTCAGTGTGTACTTTATTGAAATCGTGTATTTATATCGAACAAACTTCATTTCATTTCCAATTACTGTAAAAGCTTTTTTAGAAAAGAAATAAAATTGGGGAGAGGAGAAAGAAAACAGCTATATTTATAGTTAATAGAAAGCTAACGCTGACAGTAAGGGCGACGAATGTTTAACAGCAAGATGGTAGACAAGGAGAAACGAAAAACCAAACAAAATTGAGATTAAACTCTGCAGGTTGGCTTGAAATTCCAGTAAAATTCGTAATTTCTTTTTAACACTTATAGTAAACGGGGTTGGACTCAGTTGTTGTTGTTATGGAGGTAAAGTAACCGTGCGAAGGCTACATCCTGCAGCAAAACCCCATTGTGTACAGCCTGTGCTGCAGGCTGTGTTCTACTGCACAGCAGGTGGCACTGCTATTACACCAGCAAATTAGACTTCTTGCAGCATGTCGTTTGTTTCATACTATTTTTTTCCACAGCTAGTCCCAAATAGGAATGTATCTCCATCAGGTTTTTATTTGTGATCGTATGCCAAGAGAATTAACTGCACATACATTGTTTTTACTCTTTATACTATTCAGCTTGGGACCTAAATGTGAGGAGCTAAAACACAGACTATTGTTTAAGTGTATGTTCTTAGCAAGCTGACATCTAAATAAAAATGCAAATGAAAAAAAAAAAAAAGTTCCCTTGCACAAGTCCTGTTTAGATGTAATATGATGTGATTTAATGTTTGTGACAGGATCATTCCCAGAAAAGATTACATTTAGAGGAAACTGGAAACTGTAGAGAGCTGATGCACTGAAGGTCCTGCTCACTCTGACTTAAACTACAGCTCCCTCTGCTGTGCGCAATCACAATAACAAGTAATCAGACAAAATCAGACAAACAAAATAAAAACCTTCTCACAATTAAAAACTACATTATACAGCCATGAGTGTATAGACGTCTGACCATCACACCTATATGTGCATTGAATATAGCATTCCAGATTTATTCCCTTTTTTCTGTTATAATATACTCCACTCTTATGGGAAGGTTTTGCACTAGAGTTTAGAGCTTGGCTTTGGGATTTGTGCTCATTCAGCCTCAAGAGCATTACTGAGGCATGGCACACAGCCGGTGTTCCAGTTCAGGTTGAGGTCAGGGATCTGTGCAGGACACTGGGGTTTTGTGCACACGTGCCTTGTCATGCTGAAACAAGTCAGGGCCATTTAGTTCCAGTGTTGGAACTAAGGCATCCTATACAAGAGTATGCCTCCAAATTGGAGGAAAAGGTTTGAGGAACACCCATATATGGGTGTGCAAAGTGTCCGCATATTAGGTGTTCACATAGTTTTTGCAACATTGTGTATGTATTACATCAGCATAATGATCCACTCATATAGCTGACTATCTGTTAAGACTTTCTGTCCACTCATATAGTGACTTTCTGTTAAGCTAGATTCTGAATTTCAGCAATGACTGATTCATGAAGGTATTTCATGATGAAATGAATTAGTCAGTTTTTTTCTATATGTCCATACAAAGTGTACATGAATGATTAGTTGTGAATTGCACATAATGTTCACAAGTACACAGATTTAAATTCTTTGCTGCAGTAGAGGGGAAAAAATACCTAAAATAAAATAAATTATATATATATATATATATATATATATATATATATATATATATATATATATATTCAGCTTCAATTTTCAATTAAAAACATATATAATAATAAAATAAAAAATTAGGCCTAGCATCAGAGAAGTTGTGGGCAACCATGAGACTAGCAAATTTGGCCCTTTTCCCTGCTACTGTCATACCTGATCTAACTGATCAGTTAATTATAAAATATATAACTATCAAGCCACCAAAAATATGGAACGAATGTGTTAGGAGGAAGGAGTTAGCATTAGAGGGTAGGCCAAGAAAGTTCAACTTTATCCATGATTCTATGACATGATTTTCAACACTGAGAAGTAGCTAATGGAATACAAACATCCCTAACCATTTTTTTCATTGCCATTCCATTAGCTGCTCAACGTCTTGTTATTGTTTGCATCAGTTAGGACATTGTGGAAGGATGAAATAGATCCGATCAGGTTTTGGGTGCATGTCATTCACTGCTGTTGTGTCAAGCCAGCTGAGCAAACAAATGATGCTTTGTGTAATGTACACCTGAAAGCAACGGGATTCAGCATGAGTTATGGAAATGCATTTACCATTTACTGCACAAAAAGGACACGGAAACAAGCCACTGTTTGCTGAGCTGGTGATGTTTGTGTGGGGTTTGTTTATTGTTTATGAGGGACATTCACTGAGCCCAGGAGTAAAAGTAACTGCCAAAATGATGTCTGAGTAGTTCAGTGCTCATGAATGCTTTATTTTTTCAATTATGTCTTGCTTGAATTTCTCCTTTAAATTATAACATGTCTGCCTAAAGCTAAATCCTGCAGTGCCAAAGATTTCTCCAGATGCAGCAGAACAACACCATTTGGATGTCTGTTACTCACTAAAAGGTTTTGCATCCGCCTTAGTCTCTGAGAAATCTAATCATAGACTCATTTTTGGGTTCGCGTGTCCATTTGGCATTCAGAGACACAAGTCGTATCCCAGATGTTATTAGAGCATTGATTTCCCAAAAGAAATCATAACATCAGTCACAAATAGTGAAAGGGCTGTTGTGTGTTAGCACCATAAAAACCCTTTCGAAAAAGAACATGACAGTTCATTCTTTCTAATCCAGAATTAACAGCAAACCTTTGAGTTTCTATTTATTAATCAGATGTAGGTTCCATTTAATGCGTCATACGGAATTTCTACACCATCAAATCATTTATAGCTTTGCCCAGGAAGGCCTGCCTTTATCTGATTGATTTCAGATGCTGATCAAGTGCATTTCATTAGAACAGAGGCACCACACAGCAGACCAGAAGAAAGGAGCTGATGGAGAAGCTGAGAAGAAAAAAATAAATCTCTGGATTTTTAGTTGAACTAAGAGAAACAAACCAAATCGGAGTCTTACTGACATTTTCATATATTGCCTTCAACAAATATATATAATGTACGCACATGCTGGGAACAGACTCTTGGCGTTGGTGTATACCGAGGCTGATGAAAGCGAGCAGAAAGCGCATTATGGTGCAGTGGCTGTGCTGTAGTGAGCGAGAGGCTGACAGTGAGTAATGAGGTTGCTGATGAAGCCAATTGGTGGTGTTATTCTGGAGTTTCTGACTGCAAATCCTTGAAGTCTACAGGCAGTTCTTGCGAGTCCACCACAGTATTGAATAATTTACACACAGCACATTACCTACATGCTGCTCTCAACAAAAAGCACAGGCAGACTGGGCTAGTGGTACTGCAGAACTACTGAAAAACACCTTCTCCTTCTTCTTATCCATCTCACTCCCTCCCTCCCTCTCTTACACACACACATGGTGGGATGCTGAGTGAGCAGGGGAATCTGCGGCCAGTCTCCCGGCAGCCACCCCCCCCCCCCCACACACACACACCCCTCCTACACACACACATACACACAAGCACTGCTCACTTCCAGCTGGAATCTTATATTACATCCATACCTCCCCAAAACCGCATACTAGCATCCTATAGTGTATCTGAATAGTACGTTTCAATAATGGCGCAGTTTTTGGACATACTGTTTAGTATGGTATCATGCGGTTGGGACGGAACCTACATACTGACTAATGTAGTAGGCATATGAACTACTGTAGGAGAGGAAAGGGGTGGGGCCACTTCGGAGCGCGTGTGGCGAAAAAAACCCCCTCACACTCGACCAATCAGTGAGAAGGATAGTTTTCGTTGGCCAATCAGAGCGCGCTGCCGGGAAATACAGCAGCGAAACGCCGGAGGCTGCGATGCTGAGAGACGATTGCGGTGTGTGAGAATGAAAATGTGTGTGTCTGCGCATCCGCCGGTCCCAACACTGAGCACCGTGAGACCTCTGTTTTCCGGAGTGTGTGTGTGATTGTGTGTGAACGTGGGGGACCTTAAGAGAAGACAGAAAAAAATACAACACTGCAAAAAGCTATAATTTATTTATTTATTTATTATTATTATTTTTTTTTATATAAGGAGGATAAACCAAAGTGCTGTGAAATTTCAGCTTTGCTATTTGCAAAGCAACTCAGAGTGTCCTGCCGCATTTTAGTGAAGTTTTCTCTCCCCCTCCCTTTCCGGCTACATCTCCTGTCGCAGTACACCTCAGCCCAAGGTAAGCATCCTTCTTCTTTTTTCAGTAGTGATTTTTTATTTTATTTTTCTTTCAGGTGATTTGTTTATTTATTTTGTGATGCTATGCAGTAGTCAATGTTTTGCTTGCATTTTTTTTCTCTTTTGAAGTTGCTTATAGACAATGAAAATGCTGTGTAGAGGACTGAAGTGGTGCATGGATGGGGGTGGGGGGTGATGGAGGAGATGTGGGGGAAACGGAGGGGGGCGAGGCTTCGCTACAGTCCAACTTTAAGTCCCCGCCCAGGCAAAGTCTGCGCTCTGCAGTGTCTGATTACATAAGAGCGGCCGATGTGTGGAGAATGCAAAATAAGGGTCGGACAGGGTGGAAACTGCTCAGTAACTACAGAACCAACCCAAGAGTTAGAGATGATATGAGGTTAAGAGCCTCCCTGGGCACGCTGCACTACAGCCGCATTGACAGACAGGACGGTTAGGATAGTGAATTGATGTTTATTATTTACCTTCCTATAATGCAGCTGATACCAGGAGCCTCCCTAAAATTTTTAAGTTGCCTCTGAACAAGATACAAGATGTAGCAGAAGTACTAAAAAGAATAAGAATAAAAAACACTGTTCTGAGGTTGATCAGTGAATCTATCTATCTATCTATCTATCTATCTATCTATCTATCTATCTATCTATCTATCTATCTATCTATCAGGTGCTAAAGCTAGGTCAGCCGCTTTTTGCTGAGACAGCTCTTCTGAGCAGCACTCACATTGATGAGCATCACTCCCATAAATCTTGAGCGCCGCTTCTCATTGAGAAAATGTAATGTGGAAAAAAAACGGAATATTTTCTCATTTTGAATAGTTATTTATTTATTTATTTATTTTAGATCTTGTCTCTTGTGTTACTGCATGTGTGTGTGTGTTGTGGGAGTTGTTCATTCAGTTCTTGTTGAAGGGTTCATAAAGCAGACTGGTCTGAGGTGAACGATAAGCATTCACTTGCATTGTGCATCCGATTCAATAAATCTCTGGTGCTGCCACATGTAGAAATTCCCTCCCAGAACAATAGGATCTGCAGTGGTGTGATGAAAAAGGAAAGCAATTCAGGAGGTAATCTCATCGATTGCAGGGGATCAGGGAGAAGAGCCGGTGAGGTATCAGACTCGGGGGTTTGGAAGGGTGTGAGGTATGCATACGTACGTTTCAGTCCTGTCCTTGCGGGTCAGACGTAATGAAGGTACTTGCTGAGATATAAAGCAGAGCCTCTTGAAGAAGGCGTCTCACACACACACACACACAAACACCACTGTACTGGATTCTGAATAGCGCTGTCCAGATGGTATTCTGTGTGTGTGACTGTGCAGGGCACTGAGGGGAAACAACTCATCCACGGTATGTCTTTAAAGTGAACATCTAGTTGATGGCTCATGAAATTGAATCGGGTTTCCCTGTAGTAATAATGCTGCAGTTTCACACTGTGTATCAGGGTCGTTCATGTGTGATGCTTATAATTACCACAGATGAAATATATACAATTATAAAACAAGCAAACAAACAAACAAACAAATAAATAAATAAATAAAAGGTAATATCAGGGTGGCATGTTGGTGCAGTGGGTAGCATTGACGCCTCACATCTCCAGGTTCCCCAAATCATTTCTGAGCTCAGGTTACTGTCTTTGCGGCATTTCAGACATTCTATCATGACTGCCTGGGTTTTCTCTGCGTTCTCCGGTTTCCTCCTACCTCACACCCAGCATGACATCCAGTTTCTGACTCATGCCTAGCCTTTTCAGGATCTAGGTCCACCATGACCCTGAACAGGATAAAAGGGAAAAAAATAGAAACCTGGAAATTGATTTTCTCAATATTTTCATATAAAACCGATTTGCTTAATTAGATTTGGGCTGAATCCACCATGATCCAAGCATTAGAGTTTGGTATATTTTGACACCCTGTAATTGATTATTTTCCTATAACAGCACTTCCAGCACATGTCATGATTTATTCCTTTTACACCAGAGCCATTTCACCAACACTAACAATTTTTTTACTGATTACACAATCATTACATTTATTTATTTAGCAGACACTTTTATCCAAAGTGACTCACAAATGAGGAAATGCAAGCGAAAAACCTCCTTGGGTTAATTGTGAATGTTCTAGCTAGTCACTTATGCGAGGCGCAAACGGGGATCGCACCAGTGATTGTCACTTTACAAAACCGACACCTTCTGTGCACAAGATCATACATTTTACCCGATTATAATTAATGCTTAATGTTGTGGAACATCCACAATACAAGTCAATTCCTGCTATCACTTCCATTATAGCAGCTGCAAACAATCAATGAATATGATAATCGTTTACCCAAGAAACCTGAAAATCCGTTAGAGCTACAGATTTATCTATAAACATAAACGATAAATGAACAACACCTTAAAAATGGTTTTATTTTATCCGGTTATGAGTTGCATCCACCATCGAAGATCCTTTGTAAGTTGTTACTATAGAAACGATACTGTAGTTGAATGAGTGTGTTAATATTAACCTTGTAGTTGACTGTGGCAGAGCAGTACGTTTTTCACATTTGCTGCTTTATATTCATTGCTTTTTTTTGTTAATAACATCATTAATGACTACTGAATTCACGTCTCCAGAGAAATAGAACAACACATCACTTGCTCCATGGTTGGAGGTGGACAAGCCACTAGCCGCTTTCATTCCTTTTCTGATTAGCTAGCATTACTCTGAATGGAGAAGAAATCTAGAGAGAGGCAGCTCAGCTTCCCAGACAGTAAAATACAACTTGACGTTAATCGATTATTATTTGTACCCAGAAGTCAGTAAAATACAGTATAATCGGGTCTAGAATTATACAGCCTTTTGTTCACATTTGGGTAAACATTAGGATAATAAAATGTCATGACTGTGATAACTGACAAGCCGATTGTGTGTGACAGATCAGTGTGTGACAGGCTCATGAAGTCTTCTATTAAAGCCCTTTTCTATCACTACACAATTTTCCTTTCTGCCCTTTATTTTGCCGTATTTCACTCTGCTGATGCCATCCATTGGCACTCCGTGTAGGATGTTTCATTTATGTTCTTTCTCAAAGTCTCTCTGTTCTCCTTTTGACAACGTTTTCACTGTTCCATGTCTCGTCAATCAGCTCCTCAGCTCCTCATTTCACAGCATCCTGAGTAGCTCAGTAGCTTTGTGAAGATAATGTTGGAAGCACACCCGGTCTCAAGCACCATGTCTGCGTAACCATATCTCTAATAAGAGCACTAAAACAGCACTGGCTTTAAATCCAGGAGGCCAGGTATGAGGTTTACTGCAGAGGATATGGATTGCTTGCACACTTTCAGTCACGATTACCTTGATGGTACCTTGCTTGTAGATGTCAGTGACGTGAAAGCTGGAAGGAAGACAAGACTGGGGAACATGATGTACCGACGGTTCATTGCCTGTAGGCTGGAGGAATTTTCTGCTGACCAACAAAAAATTGGTGTGTGTGTGTTTGTGTGTGTGTGTGCTCCTGAATCCATTGATGACTGTGGCCTACAGCAGCTTAGCCTGGCACAGGCACTCTGTTACACATGGCCACTGGTGCAGTGTGTACCCGCTGAGTAACACACACACACACACACACATACACTGCACTGGCCAAACCTCCTTGCACTGCTGCCAGATTCCTCAGTGGAATCATACATTTAAATGACTGGTTTTGAATTATACCACATTACTGTGAGTGTGTGTGTGTGTGTGTGAAGAAAAATACTATTGCTGCTGTGTGGTGATTATAAATGAGGACGGAAGGAGAAATTAATCAATGCTGACGAAAATGAACTAAACCAGACTCAACGAGATGGGTCCAGTTACAGCCTGAAGACTTTTTTGGGGTTTTTTTCTATCATTTTGGGTGCCATTAAGTGCTAGAAAACTAGCCAGTGTGCTAAACTAGTACCATAACCTAAAGCCATGTTTTGTGCAAAATGTTCCTGATGAAGCTGATATTGGGATGTATTGCTTCAATCAAGCAGCGGAACTAAAGGAAAATGAGATCAATAGAAGAAAATTGTGTAATGTGTGTGTTTGTGTATGTGTGTGTGTGAGAATTGAGGAGGTGTCAAAGGAGGTTACCATATGGTACTAACCTACAGAGATGATGAATAATCAATATAGTAATAATTGATGCAGAAACCGGAGTGCTTAGAAAAAAAGCTGCTGATGTATAAACACACACACACACACACACATATATATACACTATATTGCCAAAAGTATTCGCTCACCCATCCAAATAATCAGAATCAGGTGTTCCAATCACTTCCATGGCCACAGGTGTATAAAATCAAGCACCTAGGCATGCAGACTGTTTTTACAAACATTTGTGAAAGAATGGGTCGCTCTCAGGAGCTCAGTGAATTCCAGCGTGGAACTGTGATAGGATGCCACCTGTGCAACAAATCCAGTCGTGAAATTTCCTCGCTCCTAAATATTCCACAGTCAACTGTCAGCTGTATTATAAGAACGTGGAAGTGTTTGGGAACGACAGCAACTCAGCCACGAAGTGGTAGGCCACGTAAACTGACGGAGTGGGGTCAGCGGATGCTGAGGCGCATAGTGCGAAGAGGTCGCCAACTTTCTGCAGAGTCAATCGCTACAGACCTCCAAACCTCCACCTTCATGTGGCCTTCAGATTAGCTGAAGAACAGTGCGCAGAGAGCTTAATGGAATGGGTTTCCATGGCCGAGCAGCTGCATCCAAGCCATACATCACCAAGTGCAATGCAAAGCGTCGGATGCAGTGGTGTAAAGCACGCCGCCACTGGACTCTAGAGCAGTGGAGACGCGTTCTCTGGAGTGACGAATCGCGCTTCTCCATCTGGCAATCTGATGGACGAGTCTGGGTTTGGCGGTTGCCAGGAGAACGGTACTTGTCTGACTGCAGTGTGCCAAGTGAAAAGTTTGGTGGAGGGGGGATTATGGTGTGGGGTTGTTTTTCAGGAGCTGGGCTTGGCCCCTTAGTTCCAGTGAAAGGAACTCTGAATGCTTCAGCATACCAAGACATTTTGGACAATTCCATGCTCCCAACTTTGTGGGAACAGTTTGGAGCTGGCCCCTTCCTCTTCCAACATGACTGTGCACCAGTGCACAAAGCAAGGTCCATAAAGACATGGATGACAGAGTCTGGTGTGGATGAACTTGACTGGCCTGCACAGAGTTCTGACCTCAACCCGATAGAACACCTTTGGGATGAATTAGAGCGGAGACTGAGAGCCAGGCCTTCTCGTCCAACATCAGTGCCTGACCTCACAAATGCGCTTCTGGAAGAATGGTCAAAAATTCCCATAAACACACTCCTAAACCTTGTGGACAGCCTTCCCAGAAGAGTTGAAGCTGTTATAGCTGCAAAGGGTGGACCGACGTCATATTGAACCCTATGAATTAGGAATGGGATGTCACTTAAGTTCATATGCGAGTCAAGGCAGGTGAGCGAATACTTTTGGCAATATAGTATATATATATATATATATATATATATATATATATATATATATATATATATATATATATATATATATATATATATATGTACCATGTACTGTGTGCTTTTTCTTTTCACAGCTGTTGTGTGCTATTTTGGAATTGTTAAGCTAACAAGAGATAACAATAACCACCATTGGAACAGCAACTGAAAAACAGCAAATATTAAAGAAAGATTTACGACCATTGGCTTTGTTTACATTTTCTTTTGCTACAAATTAATCAGCATGCAAACTGTTGTAAGAGTAAACATTTTAACAGCATTAAAACAGAGCAATCAGAAAGATAACAAACAAACAGGGAAGGAAGGAAACATCAGTGTCACGGATCTGTCATGTGAAATCATGCATGAGAAGTGTATTTAATCAGGGATGATGGTGCAGTGCTACAGAGCTCCAGCAGAGTCACTTTGTAACTTAATCATGTTTGTGAATGTGTCATGATTCCCCGTTTGTTTGTTTTTTAAACAATCGTATCAGACTTACTCTTTAGCATGTATGTTATCTGGTGTATTGTTAATGGAATCTTTCCATGTGTCATCTGCTGTGAGAACTTACATCACATTCTCAAGCCAATTTTATTTGCTGTCAACATCTGAAAAATCTGGAAATGCAGTTCCATTAAGGGCAAAATGATGTGTTCTGTAATTGAAAATGATGCTGAAATAAGCACTACTTTGTTATTGAAATGTATTAATACTTAGGGCTGCACAACTAACGTGTGTTTATTGAAAAATAGTTCTAATAATTCATTCATTTATTCAGTTATACCGGCCAGGATCGCAGTGGCTCATATCCTGGGAACACTGGGTCCAAGAAAACCCTGGATGGGATGTACGTTCATCACAGGGAAATATGCACACACACACACACCCCTAGGAGCAATTTATAGTTGTCAATCCAATGCTGTATTCAGCTAAAGGTTGTAACTCGTGTTTTACCACTTCCGACTACAAAAACTGAAAACATCCCTGCTGAGTAACACACACACGCACACATACACACACACACACACACTGCAGTGGCAGAACCTCCTTGAATTGCTGCCAGATTTCTCAGTGGATTCATACATTTAAATTACAGGTTTTGAAATATAGCATATTGCTATGTGTGTGTGTCTGTGTGTGTGCGTGAGTAAGAAAGGCATGACAAAAACAGAAAACAGCCCTCAACTCACAATTTCTACTCAGGAGCCAGATGTGGTCTCTTCAAGTCAAGCACAGCATCAGCAGTAAACCAAGTGCATTTAAACAATTTATGCTCTATGTACAAGAATTTGCTTGAGATTCCCAAGAATTTTTTTGTGACTTTTGTGAACAAAAACACTGGCTTTTCCTATTCGGATTTGTGATGCAACTTGCAGAGTTTTTTGTTTTTGTGCTTTTTTTGCTTGAAAACTTTTGATGTGAACTGGTGAACTCGTAAGCACAGGATTCTTCTTTTAAACCACTATTGTTGAAAATACATATGTATTGACTTTCTATGATAGCTGTACTTATGCTTGACACACATGATTCGGAGACGGCTTTGGCTGAATTTGTGTTGTGATGACGTTACTTGATGCATCTTGGCCCATATCTGCAGAAAATCTGCACTAATTTTGTAAAATTGCACACTACTAAAAATCCTCCTTGGAGCTTGCTTGATTTTTCTTCGATCATAAAATCATGAAATCCAGGATAGACTTATCAGGTTGTTTAATCTCAAACACAGGCTATACAGTTCTCTGTTATAAATCACTCATCACAGTTAGCTGCTGCAAACTAAATCGAAACATGGAGGCAGTCAAGTTTTTTTCCAGCACTATACCTCAAACACACAGAGGTCGAAAATGAAGTCATTCTGAACTCCGACTTCTCGCTTCTGAGGTAAGTCTAATGCAACACAATTTTCTGCATGCTTTTGGGAAGTGGAAGGAAACCAGACAGCCCACTCAGACATGAAGAGAACACTCAGAGAACTCCACACAGACAGTAACCCGAGCTCTGTTTCTCTACCAAGCTTGATTATATCATTTATGTTATAAATCAACAACAGTTCTCTTTCGTATTGTACGTTAGAAGGATTTCCTATTAGATTTGCAGATCAAAAGTAGACTATTAATATTAAATCAGTGTGGATTAAATCAAAGAGGGATAGATTGATGGATGGATGGATGGATGGATGGATGGATGGACTGATGGTTGGATGGATGGATGGATGGACGGACGGATGGATGGAATTGGTGGTTGGATGGACTGATGGATGGATAGATGGGTGGACTGATATATGGATGGATGGATGGATGGATGGACTGATGGTTGGATGGACTGATGAATGGACTGATGGATGGATAGATGGGTGGACTGATGGATGGATAGATGGACTGATGCATGGGTGGATGGACTGATGGTTGGATGGATGGATGGACAGATGGACGGACGGACTGACGGACAGATGGACGGACGGACTGACGGACAGATGGACTGATGGATGGATGGACTGATGCATGGATGGATGCACAGGTGGATACCATAACAGTAAGCATTCATCCAAACCGAATCAGTAATGATCAGTAAGCCATGTCAGTCAATTAAGCTCAGCAACATCTCAGTAGATTATGTTAAATTAACAGAGAACTGTGATCATGATTAAAATAAAATTAATTTTACAGCTCTGTTCTCACCAACAGAGAGAACCAAAATGGCCAATGTCCAAGTAGTCTGATTTAAGGAATGAATGAATATCAGTGTAGCAGAATTTCTTGAGTCTTTTCTTTGCCAATAATTGCTGTATACATATATATAATAATTGCCACAAATAGGAAACATAAACACAGTAAGAAAGTTCAATGACATTAACATACAAAACTTTGATTTCAGGACAGAAGACAAACATAGTCCATAAGTCTCTAAGTACTCATTTTCGAGTTTCTTGCCAATGCATTATTCAGCAATAATCTTTTTTATGATTATGTTTTTTTTGCCTTGAATGGCAGCCTGGAAGTCATATCCATAAATACACCACTACAATTTGTGTTACTGTTTATGCAGCTCATTAGCATATTTGTCCTTATTTATAACCGCTGGGTGATGAAAAATACAGTGTAGTGAGTTTTTTTTAAACATGCAATTCTCTTTCATATTAAATAATTCATTTGTTCATCTCCTGAGCACTGAACACAAGACAGGCTCAATATGCCTACAATAAATTCAAAATAAATCTGTACTACCTACAGGACTGTACTAAATAATGTATAACATACTCTATAAGCTTCCTGTCAGTGTGCACGCCAGCCTCCGTGCCTCTGCAGAGAAGCACTGCTTTGCATTCTGATTCAGCCTTTTGCTTCTGTTGTAGACTCATTAACGTGTGATTGATGATGCGTGCAAACACCATGATCAAATTACCAGCTCAAACCATGAGCCAATAAAGTCAGGAGACCAGCTGCAGGGGTCTATAAGGTGCTGCATGATCAGCTGTACAATCCTGCTGCCCTCTTCTGGTATTCCGCTATTAGAGAGAGGAAGAGAAGAGAATGTTAAGAAACGCCTCCAGCATCCTTTCTCAATCTGCTGATTCTGAAACATTTGTCTGCTTAAAAGCGGATCACAGGACATGTGACTTCCACATCCATGAATAGCTATTATAAATTATTATAGTTATTGTTTATACATAATGCTCCGAATGTACAGATGAGGATCTTGCAGATGAGTCTAAGTTGTAATCCTTAGCATATTAAAGTCATGCTCATTTTTGGTTTCATTTTTTGTGTGTTTTAATATGCCAACATTCCAGAATAAATAGGTATAAACCAGTCTTTTTGTGGGCTAAGCCTTTTGCAGGGTGTTCAGTCAAACTGACCCAGATCTAGATACTCTAGACGCTCTGACTCTGGGGTTGATAAAGTATCTCCTACCTTTCTACCTACAGTATCCCCAGACCACCTGAATATACTATTTTAGGTGTCTGGAAGGGTAACAAAGTGTGTGTGACGGTGCATGCAAGAGTGTGTGTCACAGAGCCATGTAGAGTGTTAGAAGGAGTACATGTGGGCCAGGGTGCCTGACTGGCCTAATTTGTTCGACCTTCGTGCAAAAGGAAAAAAAAAAAAAAACGCACTGCAGAGAAGAGGAGAGCGCAGCCTAATTTGTGATACACCCTTCTGCCACTAAGAGGCCACAACTCTTCCAGAACAATCCTAACAACTCGCTGGCCTCTCCAATCAGCTGCACCCAAGGTGATCTGCTCAGCTACTCGTGAAATAACACAACTCTATCACACCTTAACTGCAGTGCTGATATTGATTGGTGTTACTTTTAACCATAGTGGAGGGGTCTGAGACACTTTTCCTTGCAGGGGATGACAAGTGCTTTCTATGACCAGTGATGTTTCAGGCTTAGACATTTCTGTTCTAGTCATTTTTTATTTGCTGATCACATCAAACCGAGCTGACTGCATTTTGCGCAGTAAAGAAATGCTTTTTATTGTAACAAACATAATGTTAATTGAGAGTATTTCCATCAGTAACACAGGAGCGTGTTTACTGTCTTCTTCACACAAGCTTGCTGTCAAGGTCTTACTGCTGTTGGGTAAGTTCTTTTGCATCAGAGCATTTTTTTTTTTAAATTCATTCATTCAGTTTTCCTGGTCAGGGTCAAGGTGAATCCTGTCTTGCATATACACATACACACAGTCATAAAAACCTAGGGGCAATTTTTCATAGTCAGTCCACCTACCCATGATTTTGGGGGGTGGGAGGAAAGCGGAGAACTTGGAGCAAACCCACATAGACACGAGAAAATACAGTAGCCTGAGCATAGGATCTTAGGAGGGACACTGGGGCTGTGGGGCAGCAACAGAATTCATTGAACCATTATGCTGACCATGTCAGATCCATTCATCCATTTTCTGTGCTGCTTATCCTTCACAGCCTATCCTAGGGGACTCAGGGCACAAAACAAGGGACACAGTGGGGGTGCCAACCCATCACAGGGCACAATTTCACACACACACTGACACACTACAGACAAATTAGAGATGTCAATCAGCCTACCTTGCAAGTCTTTGCCCTGGAGGAGAAAACTAGAGTACATGGAGGAAACTCCTAAAGCATAAGGAGAACATAGAAATTACTCACACACACACAGGAGAGAATCGACCCCCTAACCCCAGAGGTATGATGTCATATCATACTGTAATAAACAGTCAGATCTATAGATAATTGGATATTGACAAAGTTATTGTTAGTTTAGTTGTCTATCACTGTACACTGGTATTTATGTAAAAATCATGAAGGATAAAATTCTTTCCAGTTATTGACTGGCTGAAATATGGAATCCATAAACATCACCAGATGCTGGGTTTCTTCTCTTGTGACGCTCTGCCCAGCCTATACTGCAGTGGTCTACAATTTCTGCTTGTTCTTGGGGCATTTAGCCTCCTGCTTCGCCTTCAGCGAATGATCTGCAATGATATGCAAGCTCATTTAGAGTTGGGTTAGGTGACTGATTTTCATTTAATTTCAACTATCATAGACAACAAAAATAACAATAACTTTGTCAATATCCAATATTTATGTATATGTTTCTTGCTGAAAGTGTAGGCCACCAACATACAGTAGTGTGTTTAGCAATCTTGCGGAAAGGTTTGCTCGTGATCCTCAACATTTCTTTCCTTTGTTTAATCAGAAACCTTATTAACAGAAACTCAATCAGACACTTTTAGTGGCTTTCCTGTAAAATAAGCTTTTTAACCACATTATCTAACCCACTGGTTCCCAGACTAGGGGTCATGAGTGAATTATGGAAATTGTTGTACAAATTAATTGTATATGGCTCGAATGATTACATGTTACTATTTTGAAGTTTGATTCACATTCATACAAGTTATATTTAAGTGAAGCGTGTGCATGTTGTTTAAGTTAATCTTCACCATCCTGACATGCCGCATTACTGCGGGAGCTCAGTAATAAAAATGGAAACACTTCTCTCTCTCCATCTCTCTGCAAGCTCCTGGATGACACAGAGTGACTGAATAGAAGTGAAGAAGTCAGCTTATGCAGCTTATTCATATATGTCTATCTATCTATCTATCTATCTATCTATCTATCTATCTATCTATCTATCTATCTATCTATCTATCTATCTATCTATCTATCTATCTATCTATCTATCTATCTATCTATCTATCTATCTATCTATCTATCTATAAGACAGAAACAGAACATAATGTCATAATATCCATTTGGAATCATTTCACCAAAAAGGTTTGGGTTAGAAACCCAAAAGGCAAATGACAATTGCAGTGCAAGTGATAATTGCTGGGAATTACTGTAAATTAGAGTGATCATATTCATTCATATCTCTAAAATCATTTATTATTTCTGTAAAAAATTATTTGAAAATTATCAACTTGCATAAATCTATCATTTAGACCTTTTTCAGTAATAAACCAATGTGTGTTGTGTGATGTTAGCACATTAACCAGTGTTAGTTTTTAAACTATTATAAATGTCTTATGCCATATCATATTTTAATATAACTTTAATTAAAATGTATAATCACAGGAGGGACAGTGAATCTGCTTTGGTCTACGTTCCTCAGGGGGAAAAAATGTTTCAAGCAAATTAATAAAAGCCAGCTTTATTGCTTAGTCTATTGCTTAGACCTGTAGGCCATATCCTCTGAGCTGTGGTAATCGAATATGTTTATTTGGACCGTGTTGAAGTGTTTTGTTCCAATTGCCATGGAAAGCAAGTATATATTCTTTCAGCAGGCAAATGTTGGCGGTTTTGGACAGAAGGTCATAGTGAAAAGCATCTGGAAAAAAAAAAAATCAAGAGATTTGTTTTTATTTCATTACTGAGTGTTTAGATGATGTATACTAAAGAGAATCAGGTCAGGAAATCTTATGAGAAGTCAAGCCTCTTTAGTGAAGATGCAAACGAGAAGCCTTGTAGTGTCAGGTAAAAAGACTAGCGGTGGTTTTTTTTCAATGTTCTTGAGCCAGTTTTTAGCATATGACATTAAACTGTGAAAAAGCAGTGTCGGAAATGCAAGTGTCTGTGTGTCACTACCGTCCTCCAGACATCTGCTTCTACATAATGTTTCTTTAAACAACCTCACAACTGCTTTTCTAAAAAAGAGCTTATTCTCTAAAGGGAACTCTGACCACTTCCTCATTACCTAGGACATATTGTTCCCCTTTCAACCAAAATTCTACACTGGGTTACCTCCTACCCTCCTACTACCATCTATACTACAATCTATTTCTATCTGATCTTATCCTTATCTGATGCTCAGAGCATTCCATCCTTTACATTTTGCCACCACTGCTGCAGTCCCTGCCTCAGTCCAACAAAGCAAACAACACAGAACCTCCTAGATGAAAAATTTTAGTATTCCGTCTCAATCCATACAAACGGCAAGGCAATCAAACCACTATTCCTTAAATTCTATAATGTTTTATTAATTATAAAAATCTCCATGATTATCTATCTAACGAACTGCTCACCAGTGAAGGAAGGACACTGAGCACTTCATTAGGAACACTATACTAATACTGGATGAAGCCTCCCTTTGTTCTCAAAACAGCCGGAATTCTTGGATGGGGGGCGGGCATATGTAGGGACATATGCACATGTAACACAAGGCAGGTCATGGATTCATGCACCAAATTCTGACCCAACCAACTGTGTGCCTCACCAGAAATAGAGATTCAATAGACCAAGCTCAATTTTTCCAACTGTCCAGTGTTGGTGATCCTGTGCCCACTACAGCCTCAGATTTCTATCCCCTCCTGACAGAAGTGGATCTCGGCATGGTCTTCTGCTGTTGTAATTCATCTAACATAAGGCTCAATGTGTTGTGTGTTCTGAGATGTTTTTCTGCTGTACAGACTGGTTATCTGATTTACTATAGCCTTCCTGTCACCTCTGACCAGTCTGGCCATTCTCAGTTGACCTCTTTCATCAACAACGTATTTCTATCCACAGAACTATCACTGTCACTGGATGTTTTTTCTTTATTGCACCATTCTGAATAAGCTCTAGAGACGGTTGTGTTGATGTGAAGAGTACCCGAAACCGGCGGGTCGTGTCTGCAGGTTTTTATGCATTAAACTGCTGCCACACGATATGTTGATTAAATAATTGCAATAGCTGCAGTTTAGCTGTTCCTAATAAAGTGCCCAGTGAGAGTATAACCATACCATTTAAATTTTTATTGTGCTAGCCATCTCAAACATAGCATTACCTTTTTTTCTATACTTCACTTTGATTCCCATCAATTCAATGGTTGCTTAATGATTTTGCAGTGCTTAATGACATGAATACGTACATACACTACATTATTAATTCATTTATGACTTTATTTCACATTGGAGGGTTTATGTGTAAGTGTCGTCACAAGTGAGCCAATCTGTACATCTCCAAAATGTACACACCATGCAACTCTGCATTGCTGTGATTTAAGCAAATACTGATTGGTATTAACAGAGAGGAGTTTTGGATTTATGACAAGATGCAAACAAAATTCAACACAAACCAGAGCTAAAGCAAGTCCATTGGCTTTAAAACATTTTACAAACTTAAACAGGGAACTGACAATGAATTTGTGGAGTGAAAAAAAAATATGGGCAATGATTTGGAAGTGTGCTTCAATCCATTTTTCATAATGGCAGCTGAAGAAAAATAATTAAGCCTCAAATAGTTGCTGTAAAAATTAGGGATCTAATGTGATGGAAGGAGATTACTGTACACTGACAACAGAAAAAACTGGTGTAAATGATTTTCAACTGTAATTTTCTGAGAAAGAGGCTAAAAGGAAACACTATGATAAAGATTAATCCATATGCAGCTCACAGTCTCTCAGGATAAATAGTGCACTTCTACAAAAAGAGGCTGCAGTCTGTTTCCTTTATTCATATGAATTCAATTACTTTTTGTTTTACTCACTAAATCCATCAACTCTGGGTGCTGACTCACAAATTGAATATTATAACTTTGCTGAATTCATTTTGGGCAGTGCCTCTGGAGCAGCAGGAAGTGTTGTTGCCTCAGAGTGCCTTGATTTAGTCCTCAGGTTACTTTTCAGGTTTTGCATGTTTGCATTGGATTCCTTTCTCCTCCAAAAGCAATGTAATTTTAACTGGTATGTATATTTGTGCATAACTGTGTAATTGTGTGTGTGTGTGTGTGTGGTGCCCTGTAATAGATAGACATTCCATCCTGGATGTATTCCTCTCACAGTTATCCTAAGATAAGCTGTGGTTTCATCGTGACCCAGACACAGATAAACCAGTTAATGGAAACGAATGAATAGAGAAGTTTGTACTTCTGGAGTCATCTGCTGCCTGAGTCACAACTACCATGAAAGCGTAGCATGAAGATCTGCTTTGGCTAGTGGGCGGGGTTTATTTTCAGGCTGGAGAATCAGCTTTGTAGTGATTCTGGCTTCAAAATGGCTGCCACTACTGATTTCTGAAGCTATGTAATGTGCTTTCGTCACCCTTTATGGTGTTAGAAACCCCAAGAGAAAATCTGGTTAAGATTATTTAGCTCAGCACTTACATATGATGTTCAAGTGGTCATAAGCTTTCTTAAACCGCTACATTTGCCTCATTGAAATGAAGGAATCAAACATAACACACTAAACGTCTTGACTGATGAACTTCGTCTGTTTAAATGATAAAAGAAGGTTGAAGAAGTTTACTGCTTATATTAGTAATGCTTTTCCTTTTATTGAAATGTAGGGATTCTGCTGACTGAAACTGTCACGCTTCACCTCTGCATTATCACATTAAACTCTCTGTGCTATAAGGAAGAATGCATCGTGCTTGTCCTCTGTTTGTGCGTCTGTGAGCGAGCACAAAAGAGAAAGTGCTGCCTGCGCCCTCTAGCTTCACATTTCCTTGTTAAACCCCTGCATTGCAGCAGTAGTTGCAGAAGCAGAAGGAGAGAGAGAGAGAGAGAGAGAGAGAGAGAGAGAGAGAGAGAGAGAGAGAGAGAGAGAGAGAGAGAGAGAGGGGCTTTTATCTCTCCTCCCCACACTCGGAGAGAAAATGAAGTGTGGCGCAAATAACATCCATGAGAGGCTCAGGACACAAATGGCCTTCACCGTGCCAAATTTCAGTATATGCCTTTAACCTCCATGTTTGTTCTGTGGCTGTTTTACACTCAGTCAAACAACAGCAGGATTTTGTGGACTTGTCACCTCGTACTCATGTTAAATAGCAAAGGCATGGCAAGAAATTTGATCCTACAAATTTGGGTGGCAGAGACCCTCTGTGTGTGTGTGTGCGTGTGTGTGAGACTTAGAATTATTAATAATTTAGTGACCTTTCTGATTCAGACCCCTTCCATAAGACCAAACACTGTAGCCTTTTATAGATTTTTTTTTCCACACTTGCTTATAACCCACATCACCTCCGATCAATATGATATGACTGATGGAGATAATGCACAGTGTATCCTGACAAGTATTAGCATTTTGACCTCTGGAAATTAGATATCATTAAAGGGTGCAACATACTCAAAGAGAAACTGATGAAATCCCCAACATTTTTAGTGACTCTAATTCATTCCCACTACAGAACGGAAAACGGTTTCCATGTGTTTTCATAGTAGGTTTAGAATAGCTAGAAAGAAAATCATATCCACATATGCTGTATTTCATCTCTACCATGTTGCAGTTTGGCTTTGCCATTAGCCAGAGGCAGGAAAACAGACTTAGTTTCCAAGGAAAATGTCAACAGAGCTTTATAAATACAAGCAAATAAATCAAGGTGTGACACTGTGTACTACACATATAATAGGCAGAGCAAATTGCGTTACATATATCTGATACGTATATACAATATGGATAAGTTCACTCTGTTCCAGCTTTTACTATCATCTCACTTTCTTTTCACAGTTTGAATGTGTATGTGAAAGCTGCTGCAATCTGGGTCTAGACTTAGTTTCCACAGAGAGACAATATGCCTGCAGCAGAAAACACACTCCCTTAAGACTCCTGCTTGAAACAAATAGTATCAATTTTGGCTAGGTAGTAGTATACGCTTACAGGCTGCTGAGTCTCCTGGGTGACATCCTACCTTATGGATGCGTGTGGTATTTGGATCATTTTTTAGCCCTAAAGTCTTAAAGTAAATTTGCTGATTTTGTTCTTCAATCAACATTTTAAAGAGCAAAGAATCTGTGTGAAATTTGCAGTGATTATGCTTTTCAAGACCACTGAATTCTGGTGCATGAAATCACACATCAGGACAACGAAGATCGTGTTTTTTGAAATTAAAGACTTGTTCATAGTGAGTTTGTTCATCTGTTAATCAGCAATTTTACAATGAAGTGTCTGTGAGAAAGCATAACACAAAAACGCACCGTGACAATGCTTCTGCACTGACACAAACACACTGCAAAAAATTTCTTCTTCCTTCTTCAGACTTATTTTTAATTTAAGGAACAAAAAGAAGGCACAAGGAGCGAGTTTGGTGAATTTGAAGCGGAAACTACATGGTTTCTGGTTTCAGGACAACGCAGTGTGTGCAGGAACATCGTCACAGAGCGAGATTCAGTTCATCACGTCTGTTTTTTTTCTCCTGATGCTTTCCCATAGACAAGAAAAGACATGATCATCATTGTCTTGATGTGGGGATTGAAGAACCAAAATCAGGTGCACAAACCGAGAAAAAAACAACACAAACCCCACACACATCCATAAAGTATGACACCAGTCAGGAGACTCATCAGACTGTAAGCGGCAAAACCCTCAAGTACATTGAGTACACATGCACAAGTGAATTTTTTGGGTCCCCTTTCATCATTGTCATTCTGAACATGATGGAGCATTTCTTTCTTCCTTTTTTTTCCCCTTTTGGTATATATATATATAATTCTAAATATCTTGCCTGTCCTAACTTGTCTGTGTGGAGTTTCTCACACTTTCTTGTGGGTTCCTCTGGGTTCTCCAGTATCCTCCTACAAATATGCCAGTTGCTGTGTTCGTTATACTTAATTGCCTCTAGGAATGAGTGAGTGAGTAAGTGTTCCATTCATAAGCTAATGATTCTATGTTGATGATAAGAATCTGTCAATTTGCTTTGATTTATTACTGATATGTGACTAACTTGGGTTTAATAACTTGATGTAGAGAAGGACTATTTCAAAGGTATCATGTTTACATGAAAATGACTATCCTTTTTACACATTGGTTTAAAATTATGAAAGTTTTCTGTCCTTTTTTAAAATTTATAATCAATTCTGATTTATGTTTCATTTTCAAATCTGTTGAATTATTGCCTTTAAAAATCAATGATTTCATTCAAATTGTTACACTCCAGTGCCCTAGTGACTAGCATCCAGTCCATTTGCAGTGATTATGCTTTTCAAGACCACTGAATTCTGGTGCATGAAATCACACATCAGGACAACGAAGATCGTGTTTTTTGAAATTAAGAGACTTGTTCATAGTGAGTTTGTTCATCTGTTAATCAGCAATTTTACAATGAAGTGTCTGTGAGAAAGCATAACACAAAAACGCACCGTGACTCCCATTTTCTGCAGAATTACTGCCTTCAATATTCCTGGGATCTTGGGATTGTCTCTGGATCCACCATAAGCCTGAGCAGGATAAAATGCCTACAGAATATGTATGAATGATCGGGATAATTGGCAGCTGCTTTACTCTCAGTTCCACAATAATTTCTATAGGAGCAAATCATATATAATTCTCATCCTGGTGAATGATAATACATGACAACCATCTATTTACTTGTTAGCTGTTTTTGTGCTTAAACAAAAGATATTTTTGGTAAGGTCAGTGTATGTGCATACAGAGCCCCCACCAACACCACCACCACCACCACCCACACACACACACAGACACACTCACACAAGAATAGGTGTACATCTGGCTAAACAAAGAGGGACTCCCATTTTCTGCAGAATAAATCATATGCCAATCAATGAAGGAGTTTCGCCGCTGAGAGCTTTGGGCTTGCTCATGATTGCAAATGTGATTGTGTCAACGCTTCACAGCACAAAGTCAAATGACTTCTCATTGTGAGGATGGAACAGGTCTGAACATATAGTGAAAGAAACAAGATATCATAATACAATTTCCTATAGACAGACAGACAGGCAGGCAGACAGACAGATATATAGAAGTAATTACAGCATGCAAGAATACATGAGATGTCTGTACACTCTGTTAATTAATACATAATTCTTTTAGTCAGAGATAAAGTGGTCATGCCTCATAATTTCTGACAATTATTTATTCATAAAGATGTCTTACTACCAGACTACTCACGTTAATCCTGTTCCAAAATTAGACCTTTTCACAGAGTTTTGGGTTAATTAGATGGAAGTGAGCACACACATTTATGCATTGTACTCTATATAGGGCAAATGTGGATGTGGGTTATATTATCGTCCTTTTGGTAGTGACTCAGAGCTTGAAAGGATCGCATGTCACCTATTGAGTATTCTCGACTTTCTGAACATTGTTTACTTTTACCTCGCTAATCATTCAGTGCATTGTGCCTGAGTGTCATCTTGTGCAAATTCTAATAACAGTACGTGTCTGAAACAATACAGAAATCAGTGTGGAGTATAAGCTGATGATTAACGTTGCCACTTTTGTTACTTTTGCCTTGTGTGCAGATTGGCTAATTGAATTGGGAGTGGCAAGCTCCATGTGGTGAAAGGTGATCCAGCCGAGTTGGCACCATATGGCACAGTGCCAGCATAGCACTCTGCTTCTTTTCACCCTCAGACACACACACACACACACACACACACACTGAGGCATCCCTTTAGCACTAGAGACAGCAAGGCTGCTAATTCAGCCTGTTTAGCTTTTTAAGAGCGACGTAAGGTCTTGTACGCCGCACTGATAAATAAAGCCAGTGCCTAATCTAATTAATAAAATATTATCTTTACTTTGCAGCTATGATGTTTTCCACAGACTATATTCATTTATATTCATGTGGATTTGAAGGATCTCTCTCTCTCTCTCTCTCTCTCTCATCCACACACTGCATTCTCCATAAACCGCTAACTATTATTAATATTTCCATACACAAAACACTATATATTTGCTTAAAGATCTTGAAACTACATAGAGTAAAAAAGTTGTGATCTTTACCCTCAGTAATCACATTAACATGTTTATACTTTAAAAATGACAGTATAACTAACAAGTTTTACTACAAATGTCTTAGCTATGATAGAAAATGTATCTGAGCTGACATAATGTGCTCATTAATCTAAATCCTCTTGTAAAGCATTCATTTCGATAAAAGTCACTGCTCTGACAAGCCACTCTGCTGCAGTGACTGCCAGGCCTGCCTCTTACTCTTACATTATTAACCGCTCCATATCCTGAAATGTCTCTTTTGGTCACTATTACGAATATTTTCTGTAATACATGAAGGGAAAAATCTAAATTGCAATGTGGATGTCCTAAACTAATTAAATGTTGGGATTTTATGACATGCATAAATCTTGTTGTTTCACGCGAATGACTGTGGCAGCGAGACAAATGTGCTTTGTTGTGTAGTTTCAATTCCTAATGATGTGGGGGTGTGATGAATTGTAACTGCTGTTTTCCACGGAAACCGAAGAAGACATTTTCTGTTTCTGTTTTTGTGCTTGAGGCCTGGCTGAAACCCAATTTATATGACAAGAAGATGCAGGTAAACTGCACCACCTGGCCATTTTTTACAACACCTGTCCCAAACTTTCTAATGTGCTTCATAAGAATTAAAAATACACTTCAGCAGGAGCATATGCCTGTCATGCTAAGCTTAAAAAAAGACACCTTTCACTTGTCCCTTATCTCATTCCTAGTCTTAATAGTTGTAAAATGTTTTTAGATTTCTCAGAAGGCCTTTGTTTCATTTTAATCGAAACTTTCATTTAAACTGAACCTTTCAGACTTAAATACTTGTATCTAGACAGTCACTATCAGTGTGCTTTCAGTGTGTTATTAGAGATTTAATATATACACTTCCTAGCCACTATATTGGGAAAAACTACATATACATTTATGCATTATCCAATCCAGCAAACGTGGTCAAGTGCTTCAGTTAATGGGGAAAAATAATAAATAATGTCATCTATTCAGTTATAAGTCCACATTGGTTTCCACTTCGGTTAGGAATATTAGTCTACTTTGGGCACAAGCTCACTGAAACTACACAGTTGAAGACTTTTGGTGAGCTCACTGCAGACTCATATTCCTGTTCTTGGCTGACATCAGTGGACCTCAGTGTAGCCTAGTGCTGTTATATCTTGATGTGTTGTGTGTTCTGAGATGCTTTTCTGCTCACCACATTTTGAATGAGTGGTTAGATGAGTTATAGCATCCTGTTTCAGCTCATCTAGTGATTCCTCTCTGATTTATTTCATCACCAAGGATGGAAAAAAGGATGATTTTGTTTTGCACAAGATTTTGTTCAAACTCTGAGATGGCATGAAAATCAATGAATGATGTATATCTAAAGATATGACTTTCGATATCTATACAGATTTCTCTAAAGCTCCTGTGTGACAATGTTCTTTGTTAAAAGCACTATATACATAAAATTGAATTGAATTGAAAATCACAGGAGATCATCAGTTCCTGAAATACCCAAACCAGCCCATCTGACATCAATACCATGGTCAAAGTGCCTGAGATCACATTATTTCATTCTGATGTTTCATGTGAACATTAACTGAAGCTCTTGACCTGTATCTAAATGGTGTTCTGCACTGGGCAAGTGCCACGTGATTGGCTGACTGGATAACTGCATGAACATGCAGGCATATAGGTGAGTGTATATTACTGTCATTGCTATATAAAGTTGTCAGTGAGTGCATGTCACTGCATTACCCCATAACTAACACATTTTCAACAATCCTTATTATACTATATGGCTCAGTGAATAGTTTGTTTAGAAACGATATCTACCCTCACCAGTTTTGTTGTGAGCACACCGTCTGTTCCCTGCTGCCTCATTCCAATGGCTAAAACAGTACAGTTCCCACCGGGAGGAGGATTTTACATATTTATCATTTAAGATTGTCCTCCAGTACCTGTTTGGGCGTAGCTTTCTGCATGCAGCAGTGTGTGAGCAGCATCCTAAATGAGGAGAGAGAGAAAGAGAGAGAGAGAGGGAGAGAGAGAAAGAGGGAAAGAGAGAGACAGAAGCACGGGAAGTAAATGAGTATTAGAAAGGAATCAAGGGAGAGCATGTGTATATGTCAGTGTGAGAGAGAGAATTGAGGAGAGGTAATGAGACGAAGAGAGAGCGAGAGAGAGAGAGAGAGAGATGTGTGTGATAAAGGGTATGGGTGGTGTGACAACATTGAGCAAGCTCTTGTGTGTGTGTGTGAGATGGGGGTTACTGTGTGTGTGTGTGTGTGTGTGTCAGCGAGCTCTGCTGCAGTAGAGGGAAGTGAGGGGCGCTGCAGTTTGCTCTGATGGAAGAGTCATTGGGGGATGTTACCTCACCACTGAAGCATTAAGTCCACCACTCGTTTTGGATGGGTGGCTCAAACTGGAAGGATAGAACCATTGCCTGGTAAGGGATTTCCCTTTTTTCTTTTTCTTTTCTTCTCTATTTTTCTGGCTTAATCTCTCTTTCCAAACTCTAAGCTTATATGACACAGTTCCTTTGCATACTTCATACAAGATTTGCTTTATATTTGCCTAGGAATATTTCAGATTGGACCAATACAACATTCACTGTTTTTAAACTTGTGAATGAAATCACTGACTATTTAAAGCTCAAATTCAATCGAAGAGATAAAGCTGTCATAGCTGATGCAGTAACGCTGACAATGACTAATTAATTATGCAATTCAATAACATAGCCGCAGTGCCATATCTCTAATTACGAGCCTTCTGCAAACTGGGCTATTTGGGGCTGCACATAGGGTATAAGTATTTGTTGTCTACATTTCTCTTACATATGGACCAGGGCTCTGCATTACAGGCAATAAAAGGTCTCAGAGCCTCAGCGTAACCCCATAACATTACTCTCAATGCCATGGACTCTTTATGCCTATAGTCTTCTTCTCTCAGTACTGTACAGCGCATATAGGTGACACATACTGTACTATATGTGCTTTACTCTGAGAACATGAACATTAAGTGGAGGAGCTGTTGTTCTGGGTTGAGGGGCTGATTTTTATTGACTGGGGTCTGGATCTGGGGTCAAACTGGGACAAGCACTCATACAGCCTTCAAAAGTCACCTGATTTTGACTCTTAAGTTGACACATACTACATACTATAAGCCAATTCATATTTCTGAAAGTAACTCTGGTGTTAGTATGTAAAGATTATGGGTAATAATGGGTAAAAAGAAAACAACTGCAGTTGCATCATGAACAATCATTTCAGCTATTAACGAATAAATGATTAGAACAGAATATCACCATTCATGATACCATCAAAACACCAGGATTTTGTTGAGAGAGCTAATAATTATTTAGAATGACTCAGAGATTAATAATCAATTCTCCCAAACAGATAGTATATCCTATACTGTATTGTATAATACTTTCTTATTAAACTTACTACGGATGTTGTACTTGTTAGTAAAGCACTGTGAACTTTTTTTGCACTATATTTATGAATAGTGCCGAAGCTTCATCCATTTCCCGGGTCTACATTTTAACGTGTAACAGATTATTTATTCTTTTTCACTTTCCACTTTCTTTTTCCAATGACTACAGGACCCTTAGTACACATATGCCACCAACATTGGACATGTGCAAAACTAAAACACTACATTCCACGGAATGGTTTCCATACTAGCTGAACTGAGAGTCGTGTGGAAATTTCCACTCATTATTCCTCATCTCCATTTTTTCCACTGAGTCCCATCTTTGTAGCCATGGAAATCAGATTACTTAAATAGTGCACATTTAATATAACAAAATGGATTCAGTTAAGCCTTATGAGTCATGATGTAACCATACTGTAACAAACCAGCTTAGGCTTTGTATTCTCTTTGTCAGGAACTACAATAACCATCAGCCCCTGCATGTCACATGACCCTACACATCACATGCTTACTGAACACTCACAACTCTTTTGCATCTGCAGTAATCAGCAACACTATTATGTTCCTGTGCTTCACTCTGTCTTTGTCAAGCTTCTTTTATCATCATGTCTTTTTTGTTGCTCCACTTAAATAGTGTTGTTCAGATTTTTTTTATGTTTTGTTTGTTTAGTTCTTTTGGTTTGCACTTCCCTGTGTGTTTATTCCTCTTACACGTCACAAATCAAAATCTCTACCTGCATGTGCAGCTTCTACCTCTTTACCTGATATTAAATTTTACATTTTCTGTATTAACATATTTGAAACTGCTTCTTCATAAAAGCCTGTCACAACATCGGACAGCACTTTTTTCCCCTCTGAAACAGCTATCAAACATGGAAGGTGAAGGCTAGAAAGTGGTTTCTCCAGCACATACAGTATAAAGGCAGCAGATGTGTCTTTTTGAACTGCTTCTCATGTAACAGAAAGAGAGGAAAGACATCCTTCTCACCCAGACAGTTGGACCAATTATGCTCTCTTGCACTCCAGGCCATGGCTGGCTGTAATATAATCCAGATTTGAACCTGCAATCTCCCAACGATCAGAGAGAAGCTTATCTGAGCCAATGAAAAACCTTTTATTAGGATTTCATCTTGGCTTACTCGTTCAAGATAACAAATATTACTACATAAATGTCCTATTGCTTTACGTTTCTTCTTGTGCTTCAAGATTCTTCTTGAAGTACTGCCATGATGTTTAAAAATATCAAGAACAATAATAACTGTTTCAGACATGCCTGCTGAATTAAATAGCAACGAAACACAGATCAGATAGCTAAAATCAGATTATTTCATTTCCCCAAATCTCCATCAACGTCTTCCTTAAAAAAAAGCTACAAGCTAATTGATTTTGACCCTTCGGTAGAGAGTGTGTTACATTTTGTCAATAACCATGGTCAAGAACAGCCTACTTCCACAGAAAGAAGCAGCTGACCAACCACAAAGCATTTCCCAAATCCCGCTTATTAAATGTCACAAACAAAAGATTTGAACTTTTTTTTTTCTTTAGTTCAGTAACTATATCTTGTGTAGCAGTTTTCAAAAGGTGCTCATCCTGTAACAGTGTTCAAAATCCCTTTCTCACAAAAGTCCTACAAGCTCAACTAAATCACCACAAACCATGAGGCAAAAAATGTGTTATGGTCTGATGATACCAATTTCAAAAGGTAGAATAATTCCATTATTCCAAAAGGTAAAAAAAAAAAAAAGCACAACAGTGCAGCACGGTGGTGGCAACATCATGCTTTAGGGCTACTCTTCTTCAGCCAGAACTGTGGCTTTTATCAAAGGTGAAGGTATACAAATACCAGTCGATTTTACTGTGAAAACCTCAGGTGTCTGCTGGAGATGAAAAGGGAGTTCACCTTGCAGCAGGATAATGACATAAAGTACACATCAAAATCAACAAAGGAACGGCTTAACCAACAGAAGATCAATGTTTCTGAATGTCATAGCCAGAGTCCAGACCTGAATCTAACTAAAACTCTGTGTAGTGACCTGAAGTGGGCTGTACACTGGAGATGTCCTTACAGTTTGATGAATCTAGAATGTTTTTACAAGAAATAGTGGAAAACATTGCTCATAGACTCTTACCCAGTTGTGTATTAAAATCAACAATTCAACAATTAGTTTAGGTGTGTGTGTGTGTGTGTTTCCTATTTTTCCTTTCTGAAAAAGTTTCTGATTGTTTTTCACTTCATTTTATTTCTAGTTTTATACATAATTTCCCATTGAGGGTGGAACTGACATGATTTATCTTGGTTTCAATTTTTTTTACATTACAAGCACCTGTCATTTAAACAGACAAGTGTAGACTTTTTATATCCATTGTATATTTTTATATCCATCTTCTCACAAGGTTGTTGCATATGTGGAAAGTCTACTTACTCACGGTGAGGTACGCTATATGGCCGAAGGTAAGTGGACACCTGACCATGTGTGTTTTTTGAACATCCCACTTCAGATTTAGTTCCCATTTGCAGTTATAATAAGGCTTTTTATCAACATTGTGGCTGCAGTCTGGAGAAAATCCACATATGAGTGTAGTTGCCAGATGCCCATAAACATTTGTCTAGTTAGTGTGTGTTCTAGATCATTTTTATTCAGTTGATCAGAGAAGGGGAGTCTTCTCTCATCCAGATGGTTTCTTTATCACAGAGTAGCGAGAATATGAATATACTATACAATTTAAAATTTTTTTTTTTAGTATGTTACATTTTTGTATGACAAAAGTCTAAAATATTGTCTACTATAAGGTTGTGTAGACATAAAAACAGTAGTCAGGGTTTTTTTTTTAGTTTCAACAGAACAGGCTCGAACAGGATTAAACACATTTGACTTTAAAAGACCATAGCAGTGCTGCAAGCAGGAAAGGTAATTAGGTACAGCATGTCCTCTCTCCACTTGGTTTGCGGTGGCCTTGTATTTAAGAATTCTGTCTCGAAAGCTATCCTTATTTTATGTTGCTGCCAACTTTGGCTCTGTATCCTCTACTGTTTTCTTCAGAGGAGAAAGGGACGCCAGCTTATTTGTGTCTGGTACATTCTTTCACTTTGGATAGGACAATGTTTCTTAGTCAGAATGCCAGGGCCTCACACACTGCACATTTGTACTACCTCCATTTTAAAACACCAATTCAACTAATTCAATTGAGCCATTAGGAATCCTTCCATGAGTTGATATGTGTGTATAGATCAGGGACAAAAATAACAATGTGCAATATATGAAGTATCCAAGACTGAGAAGGGATGCATGCCATGATATTTTATGAATTTCCAAGATTTTTTAAAGCCTGGGTTTCCTTAAACAATTCCTTAACAAGATTTAGTCATCCTATTTCATTTAAAAAATTTTAGTAGGGTGTATGCAATAACATTGTAGGTTGTAGCTCTAGATGTAATCTAGTTGTGCAGAGTGTGCTGTAGGCAGGAGGTAGTATGTAGAGGTTCAGAAGACTCTCTGTAATACTCAGTTCAACTTGTTTTCTTATAGAATTTTCACAAATTATCATCTACCCCTTGTGGAGCATTTCGGTTTTGTTGGCAGGCGGCCACTTTCCTCAATCAACAGTTACTGTCCAAAGGCTTGATTGATAAATAGTTTGAGAAAAATACAGCATCAACTAAGGAGATATTAAATGTCGCAGCTGTTCTACAAGAGCAAAAAGGATTAATTTAAAAATAATAATAATATGTGTAATTAATTATTGAGTAATTAATTAATTAAATACTTTTTGATTTCGGATTACTTTTACACCTTGTCTGTCATGATGCAGACAAATATAAGGCAGTAAATGTGTATTTCCTATTTAGATATATCAGGGTTAATGCCAGTGAGTTTGGCAGCCACATGGATCGGTTCTTTCCAATTGTCTAGCTTGATCATTTACCCGGGGCTGCGAAATTGCCTGTCTCCTAAACTCAGACAAATCACTTCTTCATCTCCCTGTCTCTCTGAGGGAGATTGAGAAACCAAGTGAATGCTACATATGCTGTACACAGACTGTTTAGAGTACAGATCAGAGCTCAGTTTTTCAGTATTGCTGGTGACAAGTGTAAAAGGAATGGTGCTTTTGTATCTGTTATGCATTAAGTTCTAATGCATGAGCCAGTTGAATCAGAAAATCATATAGTAAACATATGGTACTAGATACAGCATACTGTACGTATATATACATATATATGTCTCCTATACAGCTCCATGGGGCCATATTTTTCCAGCAGGCCAACAGATAAAAGCCAAACCCCTTGGTCTGTCAGAAACACTTTAATATACATATGAAAAGTCCATTGCAGTGAGAAGCATTCTAATAAGACTCTGTACTGTCTGATAGGATGTGAGAGTGAAAAGGGCAGACTCATCATATTCCCTGTGCAGACAGAATGGTTAAAACGACAGGACGTTGTCAATCAATACCTCAGCTAGAGAGCAAATGTCAGTCTAACATGGCAAGTATGCTCTGTAACAGTGGAGAATAGGGAGTAAAATTGTAAAATGGAGGATTGTGCACTGCATGAACATGTCCTGAATAAGGATCTCATGTTCTTCCTCTTCTAAACAACAAAGTATTGACTGTAATCATGCTGGATGAATCAATAGCATTCTTTTCAAATGCTCGGTAATAAATACAATCTCTCAGAGAGCACTGGTTGTTATTAAGTGTCAGCTTTATATAACACAGCACAGTTCATTGTCTCTGTCACTACCTGGTATATCAGGATGTCAAGAAACAGTGAAGTGCCAAAGCCAGTAAAGTGTAATAAAGAGCCATGACCGAATGTGATAGTCAAAAGAATATACCTCTCTCTCTCTTCCTCTCTCTCTCGTATTTTTTTTTTTATAATTATCGATTTTTTTTGTCTTTTTTCTGGCTGGCAGTATTTAATACACACAGACCTGAATGTTACTGCTTAATATGCTCCTGTCTCACTTGAAATTTATAAGAAATAAATTAAGCTTATTAAAGCTATCTAAGTCTAACAAGAAAGAGTGACTCGTTAGATTTAGCCATTGGCAATGGAGTAATAACACACTTATTCAATTAAGTCAGCATTGCAGCCTTCCTGTAACTTTGATATTTTATATATAATATATATATACTTATTTATAATTATTTTATAATTATTTTATATATATATATATACATATATATATATATATATATATATATATATATATATATATATATATATATAAAGCAATAGAAGAATCTGCTTGAGGAGGTGTTAGGAAGGACACAGAGCATTGTCAGCTGGTAATGTATGGCGTCTGTGAAAAGGATGTTGCTCAAGATGCGCATTCAATCTAGTTAATGGAACACTTTGGTTTATTGAACCTTTTCCAGAGTGGTGACCTATTGACGTGTTTTTTGTTGTAATATACAGAGTAAGGACATTTGTAAAATGTGGTTTGCTTAGTCACGTTTGAAAAAACAATTCTGTGACCAAAGCTTAATGTGAATAAATGGAATAGTAAATTGTGAATATTATCAAATATTAATCTTGTCATTTGTTAAATACACTTTTATCTTCACTAAAAATAAAATCACTGTAAAGCACACCCTCTCAGCAGTAAATTATGTGCTTAGTCTCAAGGATCTCCATTTGAGAAATTATTTTCTTTAGGATCTTTGGATTAAGGATAGTTTTTAAACTCTATATATAACAGTTTGTTTCCTATTTGTCATCATATGACACTTAGATGGTGAAGCATGCCCAGTCTTTTGAAGGAGGGTGATAAACTCCTCACATCAGAGCCGACTGGTTCTCCTCTGAAGGCGGTCCGTTCTTTTTTATTTTTTTTTAAGGACATTTTTTGTTTAGGACAGTCGAGCTCTGTGTATCACTTTAGGATCATTAGAGAATGCTTATGTTCTACTGCTGTGATTCCAATCGAACTTTCTATATTTGTTGCAAACTATTTCATTAAGGTAAGTGAATTTGGCCTTGATGATTTATTATGTGTTTTATTAAGATAGCCATATATTTTGTATTGCAGTATTGACATGTGCTTTGACACACAAGGCATGATTGGTAGTCACGGCAATGGTAGCAAACTGTCCTGGATCTAATTACATTAGTTCTATTTGACATAATAATAACTGTGGATGATCTCAATAAACAAACATTTATAGTGAGAGCTTATCTTTTTAACAAATTTTTTGGACTAATCCCCTTTTTGACAATTTCATTGACTAATCTTTTTAACATCCTGTTTGGACATACGCTGTATTATAAATGATTATTTTCAGTGTACTGGAAAGTTTCAAATGGAAACATGAAAAATGGAAATCATAACCTAATTTATCCACTTGGCTTTGTCAAAGGCATCTCTTCAGATCAGATTATTGGAGAAAAATCTTCAATCTCTAAATGGTAAATTAATAATGCACAGCTACTAAACAAGACAAGCCCTTTTAAGACAAATGTCTCTTGGCAGTTGTGGTTGGAAAGCTTCATCCTCTTATGCCTGTCTGCGGTTTTCTGCAATGCTGTGTCCCTGTCATTGGTCTTGTGTGGCTGCTTTGATACACATAGCCCAGAGCTCTGTAACTGCACCTGTTTATTGCTGTTGCATGTTGTTTATATACAGGCTCCATATTTCATTATTATAAAGAGCCTTTGCCAGAATGCACCACTTTTGCAAGACTGACAGCACATATATTTCATTCTGCATTCTCAGTATTATTGACTCAAGAGTCTGACTGTAGGTTTCCTGTAATATTATATCACTAATCTATATGTTTTCTCCTCCAGCTGTAGGCCTCTTACATTTTTAACAGCATATACATTGTTCTGTGTCCGTGTATCATGGTGATTCCTACAATGCAGCCATTTTTGTTCCAGGGTTTTCTATCACATCAGTTTTTCGGTCCTTAAAAAGTGAGTTGGGTGTGTGTGTTCTCTCACAGGAACACTGAGTGCCTAGCTGGAGATCATGAAGTGGAACCTCTTCAAGAAGAAACCAGAAGCCATGGTGGGTCCTGAGCCCACGGGTTTGGGGGGAACACACCCACCCAGCACCATGACAATGGCCCCTGGCCCTGCTCTCTCCACTGCAGCAGACAACTCCACAGAGTCTGGAGGCTCTTCCACGGATAACCTCTTTGAGAAGATCAGGAATAAATTCCTTAATGAGATTGAGACAATCCCATGTAAGTTTATCAAGATGTATTTTTGCTGAGATACGCACCATCTTATCTTTCAATTACTGGAACCTGATAACTGGATCCAATGTGCTGACCAAACTGGCTCTTTTCCAAAATACAAAAAATGTATAGAAGATTAAATCACCATCATTTTTTAGTAAAAAGGACAGATGTCTTTTCATGGTAGGTTAAGGCAACTGGACACACAGTGCAATCTTTAGGACTTTATTAGGGGCTTTATTAGTTGAATGGAAATTTGCCCTATATTTCTTAACCCTTCTTATCAGTACACTCGGCAAAATGGGAATTGACTACTTAAACATTTTCAGTTATGAATTCATTCTTTTGTAACAGCAAGGTGATAAAATAAAATTATTCAGGACTTTCATTGTAAGACATTTTACCTCAGTTTGAAAATTTTAGTAGTTGAAGAGAACACCTTCAAATTTTAGATGGTCATGAAGAAACTTTTAGGGCATGTCAGAGAACAGATATAGGTTTGATATCAACATTTACTTTAAGACTTAAACATTTGTGTTTTTGTTTTTATTTTGGAACTTTCCTATGAATAAATTGCCCCTGGTAAGCTAGGTATGAACAAAAATACTTGTGAAAAACTAAAAATTCTTAAATCTTTTAATATGCATCATTAATTCCCACTATGGAATTTGACTTGACAAAGAAATTCAACATGAGCACAACCAAAACAGGCACAAATTCTATTTTTTGGAGAGTGAATATGGCAAGGTTGGGATGTTAGAATTGTAAGCAGCTGATAAATGATAAATCACATACATCGTCATTGCTCATTTATCCTGAAATTGTATTGTTTGCTTGTAATTTTACGATTAGTTTCATCAGTCCAGTCTTGTGATTATATTTATACATACATTTACAGCATTTGGGAGACTCCCTGATCCAGATCAACTTACAGAAGTGTTCAGTGGTCTTCTTCAAATACATATCCTCATGCTAGAATAAATAGGTCAGGATCTAAGAATAGAATTAAACACCAAAACGCTGTGAGAGAGGAGTTAGGATGAGTACAGCAACAAAAACAGTACAGGTTAAGAACATGTTGGTTATTAAATTAGTTTAGACACAGAGATAAACTAAATCAAGCAAAAAAAAAATCTTTTGTTTTTAAATGTTAAGAGATAATAATGACTGCTAAATGAATGAATGTTAATTTTCGTGTATTAGTACTACATTATGATTTGAAGAGAAATGAATGGAGATGATGCATGTTTATTATTAGTTCATCTTTCTATGTTTGATAAGGAGGATCAATGCAAATGACTAAAGTCATCCAACTCCATCCAATGCTGTTTGTGTACGCAACTGCATATGGCAAATTTTACAAACAATTCCATTATAATTCCGATTAAATCATATTCTTTCTTATAGAGCATGTTTGATTTAGTTTACCTCTACGTTTTAGTTAATACATGAACTAACAAACACTTAAGGAAGTTGTTATTCACGAATGAATTCATAAGACTCATGTCGTAGTTAAGGTTATCTCTTCATTAGTTTGTGATTAATACTCATTATTAGTTCCTGTTTAAGTGATAGTGTATGATTATTTATACACTGTTACTGTAAAGTGTTATGATATATTTTTTTGTATAAATCTAAATCCACCTCTCTCTCTCTCTCTCTCTCTCTCTTATTCTCATCATTCTTGTGATGTCTAACAGTGCCTCCCTGGGCTCTAATCGCGATTGCCGTAGTGGCGGCTCTTCTGATCGTCACCTGCTGCTTTTGCATCATCAAGAAATGCTGCTGCAAGAAAAAGAAGAACAAGAAAGGAAAGAAGGGCAAGGATGGCTTCAACATGAAGAATATGCAGGGTGCAGATGTATGTAAAATGAACAGAGCCTAATGGATCCAACCACCAAACAGACCACAATAAAGATGAGATTTCACAGTGATTTGCTGGACAGGAGAAACTGCTTATGCTCAAATCATGTTTCTGTACTGCACTGATCTATTCACAGTGTTTTACACTTAATTGTATAGAAGTGGACCCGATCTAGATCAGTGGTTTTGCCCACATGAAAGCCTGATGTCAATGAAAATGATTTACAAATTCTGCTGAGTTGACAGGAAATAAGAACAGATGTGTGTGTGAAAGATAAAGTCCATCCAGTCACATTATTTTGCGATTTCATTTCCTGTGTTTGTGAGTAACGTGGGTGTTGTATCTCATTGTTTTCTCTGATGAGAAAAGACACGCTGACAAAGCAGTACATGGTGTGATGAGGACACAACTATTGGAATTACTATTGGAAGTCCTCCAGTCTTGCGCTCATCCTTAGGAACATAAGCAGAGTTCCTTTTGTATAGTGTGTCTTTTCTCAGACTGGTGTTCTTGGTGTTGATGTGGCTCTCTCTGCTGTCTCTCATTCTCTTCCTGGTGTGTCTCTTGAGTTCATCCTCTCCCTCTCTCTCTCTGCTCCCTTCCCTCCCGCTTTGTGTCTTGTGTGTGCGTGCCACTTTGCGTGGCGCTCATGGCTGGCGGCACTACGGTAGGTGAACGGACGAACGGCTCAGCTCTTTGGCCGCCGAGTGCTAGCATATGCCGTGCGGGGCAGGGGCTGAATACCAAATGGCTCCCTGTTGAGCATTTAGTGCACTACATAAGGTGCAAACTGCTGGCTGTGTACAAAACTTCATACTACACGGTTTTGGACATAGCAAAAGTTTTCTAGAACCTATGTAGTGTACTTTATTTCGAATAAGGAGCCGTATGGGATTTGGTCAGGGTTTGGCGGAATGGCCATTGTAACTTCCTTGTTTTTTTTTTTTTAAGCCTTTTGCTGTCATTGCTTGACAAGAAAGCAAAACACGAAGAAAAAAAAAACACAGGAAAGTTACAATGCAAATGATTTCATGAATTGAACAATAACGAACAGAGTATATTTGATGATATGCGAATGAAATAACTCACTAATACTGACAGGTTATCGATTCCTGAGTCAGAGGCAACCCATAAGACTTACAGTGGATGCATGTGTTAAAGGGCATAGCTATTTGATGGGAAAATTCTAAGTGTAACAACATTTGTTTCAGAGTAACAGGCTGACGAGGCTTCTTTTAAAGTCAGGGTAAAGGGGTGGGTAGAAAACATGCAAATAAACATTGCAGTATTTGAGGAATAGTAGCACTGTGCTGTGCCCTTTAATTTGCTGCTATAGGGAGATCATTAGGAATGGGCTTGAGACTTACAATGTTTTTGGTGGCACTCTGCTAGGAGCGGTCATGAACAACAACAATGCACACATCATCCTCTTCTTCTCAATTCAACAAAGCACTCATATTCCTACAAACATGATCAAAATGGGTTCCTATTATTTTACACCTAACATCCAGATTCCTAAAAGATGAATAATTTTTGACGGCTGTCCATTTAACATACGTTCTACAAGACACCCACTCAGCTGATTTTACTAGTCAAATCTTCCTTATTTTTTTACATCCACATGGAATTAAAACATATTTCTATACATATAAATCTAATAAATCCACTTCAGTTAAATAGAATAATAAATGTAAAGGATTTCAAAATATAAATATACAAATTTCCCAAAGAAAATTATTCATGTTCTTTTTTTCTGCATGTGGCCACTGCTGAAAAGATGAAAAAAATATACACATGGAAAGAAAATCACAGGTCAGCACTTTAACATCCAGAATTAGCACAATTGCATCTATTTCACTATGAAGCATTTTTGCTCATTGGTTATTCCTGTGAGTATTACTGCATATCAGTGAATTAGATCATGCTGATGAGAAAATGGGCCAGGCAGGACTAAATTATACACAGCAATGTTGAGCAGCAATTTCTGGAACTATTACTTTTAATTTGGTCTTGAAAACATAATGATGTTTAATAATGAACATGAACATGAATATGAACAAACATCTTTCAGCATAGTAAGTAGGATTGGATGGGTTTGCTAATGATGTAGAAGGATAAAAATAAATCCATTGTATGATGTGGCTGATTATAAAGATTAAATACATTATTTAAAAGTGTTAGTAATCCAAATAATACCCATACATCATTCATGTTTATAACTCATAAACACTTAATATCGCTGGCTTCCATTCATGCTTAGTTAGCATTCTGGGTTTTCTCTTCAACACCCAACTTAGAAACGTTAGAAATGTGCAATATTTCTACTGAACATCCATGAAAAAAGTGTCACCAAAAGAAATTGTGAGCTTAAGTTCTTTGCAACACCCAGCCCTGAATGACTGCATTGGTACAAGGCTGCTGTGACAGGCGTATGGTTAGGAGAGGCTGGTAGGAGCACACCTACACCCTACTGCACCAAGTGGCTAACAGGAACCCTGAGCTTGTGGCATGCTGCAGACAGGAAGCATAAACATCTCCATCCAAAAACCTCCTCTGACCCCATATTCAAATGCTTCCTCTTCCAGAAACACCAGGATGACGACGATGAGGATGGAGAGACCGGTTTAACCGAGGAAGAGAAAGAAGAAGAGGAAAAGGAGCAGGAGAAACTGGGCAAGCTGCAGTATTCTTTGGATTACGACTTCCAGGACAACAAGGTGCATTTGTTTCCTTGCTGCTTCACGAGTCCTTTCACATTTTACTAGTATTACCAATTTGGCTATTTTTGCATCACAACTGACATCTCTAACAATATTGTGAATTCAAGTGTTGTGTTTAATGTCAAATCATCTACATACTAGGCAATTTAAAAGGAACACCTCTACATTCATGCAGTTATTCATTCAGCAGAAGATGCACATTGCAAAAGATCATACAAATACAGAGCTAGAGCTTCACTGTTCAAATCAAACATCAGGAAAGGGAAAAAAATCTCCACAAAAATCTTCAGAAACGTTTTCCGATCTTTAACTGTCCAGTTTCAGTTTCTGCACCCACTGTAGTCTCCGATTTGTTTTCTTTGCTAAGATGTGGTCTAATGTTGTTGCTCTTAAATCTTAATATTTTACGTGCATTTTAAAATGATTTTCTGCTAACCATAGTTGTAAACAGTAATTATATGAGTACCTGTTCCTCCCAGTGAGCTTGAACCAGTCTGATAATTCTCCCACATAGCTGCAGTGCACTGGATGTTTATTTGTGTGTAAATGCTAAAGTCTGTTGTGAATAAAAATTGATTATGTGAAATACTTCAACCAGCCCAACAACTATGCCATGGTCAAATTCATCAACATCACAGATTTTCCCCCATTCTGATGTTTAATGTGAACAGTAACTGAAGCTCTTGACCTGTATCTGTATGATTGTATACATTGCACCACTGCCACATGATTGGCTGGTTAGACATCTGCACAATATAGATTATTCATTTTACATATTCTGAAAGTGTAGCAAACTGATTCTGGACTGTACTTTAAATGCTATCTTACAATCTTGCTCTCTTTCTCTCAAACTGATTCATTTGGCAGCTGACAGTGGGGATCTTGCAGTGTGCCGACCTGATTTCCATGGACTCTGGAGGAACTTCGGACCCTTACGTTAAAGTCTTTCTCCTCCCTGACAAAAAGAAAAAGTTTGACACCAAGGTGCACAAAAAGACACTGAATCCTGTATTCAACGAGACTTTTGTTTTCAAGGTATGTTGTTCAGAAATCTTTTTTTCTGATAGTGAAAATAAAAATGATTTCAAGGAATTTCCAGGGCAACACACACTATACCAAGTAAGAGAGAGAGAGAGAGAGAGAGAGAGGTTAAATTAATAAAAGTCACTGCTGTATGACTAAATCTGAGTAATCTAAGATTTATTATATATGAATCATAAAAGATTTGCTCAGAGTTACCCTATTGTAAGATCCGGGATCAAAGAGTAAGGATTGATAAGCATGACTTCATGTCTATTATTGAACTGCCCTAATGTAGTGAATTTACCACCTGGGGAGCTTCCCATGCTCCTGAATGTCCTACAGTAGAGGAGAAAAGAAGCCTTTATACTTACTATGAATAGTATGAGTGTTTAAATTAGATGTGAATTTCCCAAAGCACCCTCCTATGAATGTTCCATATATATGTGTGGCAGCCATGGAAAACCTTCACATGGTAAAAATGTTAATATTTTCTACTATATGTAATTCTGAAAACTGTAATCCTTCCTGAAATTAAACATGGTGCACTTTTGCACATATAGTCTCATCCAGAAATGCTGAGAAACACCCCACCTACTTACTAAAGAAGAACCTACTGTACTTCTTTACATTTGTAATCCAATCTATTACGAAAAGCAACATTTCTGTGAGACTATTTATCAATTTAGTGTTACCAGTTTATTATCAATATTTACATTAGGGATGATAATGAAATATCATATTTATTCATCTTTAAACCAGACTTAGGTGTGCATTAAACTTGATGGGGTTTTTTTTTTGCATATATGATCCCTTAACAGTATCTCTAGAGCTCAGTAGCCTCAGTAGCCTCTAGAATGACTGGAAAAACACTGCATCATAGAAAACACTGGAAAATTTGACTTGTATGTCCTTGTGATAATTTCCGGACCAAAAAAAAAGTTTCGATTTGTTCAGTCAATAATGAATACATATTAGGTCACACCCCTAATCCACAACCGTCTCTTCCTCATTACTTGGGTCACTAAACATAAACCTCATTATTGTCTCTTCATTCAGTTGTTAGTGCTTACATCTAGCTAGCAAGATTTTAGACAACTTGATCTTTGCAGCCAGACATCCATGACAAGGATAAAAATTCTGTTTTCTTACAGTAGATGTCAAAGTTTATTAAAGGCAGAGAGACTCAATTTTGGTCAAAACCCTGATGATCCTGATCCTGCTGATATATATATCAGCAGCCATCGTAAATTCTAAGTATGTGCATATTGTTAATCTTTTCCTTTTTCAAAAAATATCATGTCAGTAAACAATCCAAAAATACCATTATGCCGATACAGTTCTCCGAGTTCTTTAGCGCTGCTGGCATTTGTGAGCTGTATCTGCAGAAATGAGCTATAGCTGCGTGTAGTCACTAATTAGCTACACAGGGAACAGAAGGGTCTCTGGTGGTTGGCTGTGCAGCTCAAGCTCACTGGCTGGCTTTGAGAGAACCGATCTGGGACAGAAACGATGCCTTCATCTTCTAAGCATTGTTGGACTGTGAGAAAAGCTGACTGTACATATTAAAATACATACATTCCTGCCTTGTGTGTACGGATGAAAGATAGCAAGCAAGCCAGAGAAGAAAATAATAAGAACTTGTATGTAAAAAGACAGAGAGGGTAACTTTATTCATTCAGATTAATATTTATAGTTCATGTCAAATCTTCTTGGATGTTTCTGTTCTCAGAACAAATGAAGGCTAGTTGATTTCTGTTACCACAGAACAAACACTTAAAGTATATCTGTAATTTCCAAATGGAAGTAAAGCTTGTGAGTGAGCATAACCCTAGTAAAAGATGTATTCAAATAGGAACAGGCCTGGAAAGCCCATGTGCATCCTGTTTTTCAAAAAGATGTACGTAACCAATTAACAGATTTATGTGGAAATAATAGTGAGCAACAGGATTTAATATGGCCAAGACACTTCCCTGACCTGCTGATTTAACCTACAAGGTGAAAAGTGTCATGGACAGCTGAGGAAAGGCATTGAACTTTACACAAAAAATTATTTTGCATTCAAACATGTTCAGTAACATTAACGTTATAGGAAAGCATAACTGTGAAGTCTAGTGTTATTTTTGCAATTCTTATATATTAACCCCACACTCAGAGTAATAATTTATCTGTCTCATGCTTAATTATATACACAGAAGGTTTATTATTACATTTTAAGAATGTGTTGCTGCAGTATATCAGGATCCATCCATCCATTCTCTACACTGCTTCTTCCACTGGGTCGTGGGGAAGCTGGAGCCTATCCCAGAAGACTCAGGGCACAAGGCAGGGTACAACCTTGATAAGATATCAGTCTAACGCAGGGAACATTCACACCCACACTCTCACAAACTACAGACAATTTAGCAATGTCAATCAACCTACAGCTCATGTCTTTGGACTGGGGGAGGAAACCCTGAAGGCACAGGGAGAACATGCAAACCCTACACACAGGTGTTAGACACAGGAATAGAGCCCCCAACAGTGGATGTGTGACACAAATGGGCTGACCACCAAGCCACCTTGCCCTCCATTAATGAACTAACTGTTCAACTTTGTTTCGTGTAAAGCTTTTGAAATTTGGTACATATTTTTGTTCAGTTTGGGGACATTTGCCCTTGATTGAAAGCATGGGTTAAAATAAATGTAAATGCTGTTTTTTTTCTCTTCAGGTTCCCTACCAGGAGCTGGGAGGAAAGACTCTGGTTATGTCTGTTTATGATTACGATCGCTTCTCCAAGCACGACATCATTGGTGAAGTCAAACTGCCCATGAACACAGTGGATTTGGGACAGCCCATTGAGGAATGGAAAGACCTGGAAAGTGCTGAGAAGGAAGAGGTGAATTGTCTGATGACCTTCTGTTGACTTAAACTGAAAGTCATACAATGAAATTGAAATGAAGCCTAGATATTACTTTTCTTCTACTATTCTTTTTGTTCGTTCATTTTCCTTTACATCCACCATCATTGTAAATGTTAGTCATTATAATATAAAATACAGTGATTATCTAACAGGCCAGAAATATAGATTAGGAGCCATTCAAGAATTTTCTCCGTTCTTTAGTGGTTGTGCAAGCAATATTCTTTTTTTCTTCCCTTGCGCTCTATAGCCGGAGAAGCTTGGTGATATCTGCATTTCACTGCGGTATGTCCCCACTGCCGGTAAGCTGACTGTCTGCATTCTGGAGGCCAAAAACCTGAAGAAAATGGATGTGGGCGGATTATCCGGTGAGAAAAATGGCCTAATCAGGTTGTTGTAAGAGGAGTTTGTAATCACAGTCGAGAAGATTATTTCAAAATCGTCCTTCTGTTAAAGATTACTGATTGACCGGTGAAAATGGAATCAGTAATGAACCCTTGAATGGGCTTGGGAAGTCAATTAAACTTTTCTAATCACAGTTTATTACTTTATAATTACTTTCCATTTAAAGATAAGGCAGTAGGTGGGAACACATTTCTGAATTTCTTCAAGATTTGTTTGCTATTTTTCTTAGTTAACTGGTTGAAACATGAGTATTTACTTTGGTCTGAGTTTGTTTTGTGAAAAATCAAACGATGCATTTAGTTAATAATAGTTTGGAATGAATCTCTGGGCAGATCCATATGTGAAGATCCAACTGCTACAGAACGGCAAGCGTCTAAAGAAGAAGAAGACCACAGTGAAGAAGAACACACTGAACCCATACTACAATGAGTCCTTCAGCTTTGAGATCCCACTGGAGCAGATGCAGGTATGATCTTTGTAAAAACACAGAGTACATTCATCTGTTGAATGAAATATTGTCAGAATTCCAGACATAATTTTTGATTAACCTTGTCCAAAATGATGTACTGCTGCTCTTACGATATATGTAATAAATAAATAATAATAATAATTATTATTATTATTATTATTATTATTAATTCATATAGAATCATTTTTAAACCCTTGAGTTGCTTTCCAAACAAAAAAAAACTTCTTTAGAGCAAGAATATTATTATTATGATTATTTACATTTACATTTAACTACATAGAGAAGGTTGCAGAGAGTGTAGTAAGAGCAGAAATGAGAATCCAAATAATCATGAGTCCATCAATATTTAAGTGTAACGAGAGAACAGTTGCATAGCTGCTTATGTTGATTTTCTGGGTGCGCCGTTCACATTAGACAAATTACCTGTCTGTGTGGGAGGGTTTTTTTTTTTCAGTACCGTCTGGACCGCAAGTACTTGTCTTTAAGCCTGAGGCATGAAATAAGGACTGAAGTTTTGTTTAGTTTTAGCTGTCAAAGGTAGTATGATGTTCCATAAAAACAAGAGACAATTTTAAAATGTAAAATAAGAAAACCCTAATATGATGAAATAAATATGAAGAAGCATCAAATAGGAATGTAAATATTTTTAATTCATATTCCTAACTGTAATGAATTACTAAATTGCAGATTTGATGTAACTGAACAAAATGGCTTCCAAGTTCATTATTCAGCTCTTTATAAAATATAAATACTTATTTATAGTATTTTGCAGTTCTGGAAAGATTGAGGTCTTGTGTTCGAAGTCTATATGATAAGACACTGGTGTCAGGAGACCTGAGTGCATGTATAGAGAGATATTTTTGGAGGAGTTCAGGAAGGTAATATAAAGCATGACCAGTGCAAGAATTTGTAATGGACGCACACTGAAACCAGGAGCTGTTGTAGTTTACTGATTATAGGAGTGATTTATAGAAGCAGATTTTGCAGTGAGTGATCTGCTGTATGTTTCAGACACCAGTATAAAAGGAATCACAGGATTCAAAGCAAGTGGTAATGAATGCATGGACCAAAGTTTTTGGATAAAACTTCTCTTTTATCAGTTTTAATGTCACAAAGAAGTGTCACAGAAATATACAAATTCCATTATACATTTTAAATATCTGTTTATGCCTAATGAGCAAGCCAGCGAGGGAAAACTTTTGTGTTATGAAAAATCCCAATGACTCTGACAGCTTACTTAACTTTGGTATTCATTTCAAGGCTCTGAAGTAAGTCCATGCCAACATGTAAATAGAAAGGATTCTTGTGAAGATAATTAAATTTATCTTTGCCTTATCAGTGTCACATTGTCATTATGCAGCTTTAGAGAAATACATACGTTCAAGATATAAATTTAAAATTGAAATATATCCCTAATGAGCAAGCCAGAGGCCATGGTGGCAAGGAAAAACTCCCTGAGATAATATGAGGAAGAAAACCTGAGCAGAACCAGACTCAAAAGGAAAGCCGTTCTCATCTTGGTGACAACGGAGACTGAGATTTTCTATAACTGTGTACTATATGCTCAAAAAGTGCAGTTGCATAATCAGGAAGTTATCAACTGTTCTCTGATGGAGATTTAAATGCAAAACTGTACATGACAATTCTCTAGCTATTATAGCGATTGTAGCTCTAAGCCATCATTGCAAAACTGTTTGTATCAATCTTAATGGCTTCATGGCTTCAAGTGGTTCCATCCACAATAATCTATAATAATATGTATATATACAATATAGCTCACATGTGTATTGAGCGAGATATTTATAGATGTGGTGGATTATTAGATATATCTGGGTATCATCAGTAAAACACTGAAAACAGACTGTGAGCCTGCGTTAATGTTACTCAAGTGTAACAAGTAAATAATGAAAAGGAGAGAGCCAAGAACGGATCCCTGGGGATCACCCCGGGCTACAGAAGCAGTGACAGATTTGTGTTTGTTGATTGTAACAAGAAAGATATCTGTTAATAATATAAGATTTTTAGAGCCAGGCAAGAGCTAAGTCTTTAGCACAAGCTGAGAGAAAGGAAATGAGTTTGTTGTGATTTACTGTATTGAAGACAGCAAAGAGGTCATAAAGATGCAGAATACTGATGACCTCAGAGTCAGAGGCGAGACTACAAGAGAAGCAGAGCAGCGCCAGTATCGTGTACTAGTGTATATGGAAGCCAGAATGAAATGTTTCAGAAAAATTATTATCATTTAGGAAGGTTTGTGTCTGTGAGGCTATAAACGTTTCCCACAATTTAGCCAGGAAAGGTCAGCTTTCGAGTAAGACAGGGTCAAGGTGCGATTTCTCAAAAATGGTTTTCGACAGTTGGGGGTTTTAAGAGCGGTGAAGACATATCCTGACCGAAGTGGCATGTTAATGAGATGACAGATGGGTGTGGAGATGACAGAGACACTTTTTAAGGGACAAAGTGACAGCAGGATCAAGCAAGCAGGAAGATGCATTAGGTTTAGCGATAAGATCAGAGATGGTGCTTGGCTCAGTAAGAAAAAAGCTGTTAAGCATTTATCTGGGGTTTTAAGCAGCATATCGCTGTTTTTGGGTGAAGAGGAGACTCCATGGTGACACTGATGAATTTTACTCGTTTTGTTCATTCATTAAGTAAGCTGAGAATTGTGTCACAGAAGGTTTTTTTTTATTTAATAACAGCAAAAGGGGGTTTGGGAATGTGTCCAGTTTCACTGATTACAGAGGCTAAATTCAGCATGCAGTGCTCAGGAGTAAACTAAACAGTTATGGGTTTGCAATAAAAAATAGAAAATTGGTAATATGAAAATTGAAAAAAGCAATGACTTTGCGATCAGAAACCTCAATTACAGACCCAGAGACACAAACCTGTGAAGCATATTAAGTTGAGTGTGTGAATGTGTGTAAAGAAATCAACCTCACATAACGTGAAACATAAATGGACATTATTTGGAGTTGACAATAGGTTGTACACCATGAATGTTACATTTCTAGAGAACAAAAGAGCAGTTTTTGCAAAATTCAGATAGACAGAAAGAAGTTTATGGGTAATTTTTGGTACGGTGACAGATTAATAGGAACATCAGTAGCTGGGATTAGAAGAACAATATTTAATGCTGTTATTTGAATAATACTCACAGTAGCTATTATGATTATAAACAACAGTAAGTTAACTTCTACTTCTACTTCCCTTCAACCTGAATCTTGCTAGTATCTGGACAGGGTCAGGAGGCATTAAGATAGGATGAAGAGTCATCCATGTGTCAAAATGTGGAAAAAAAAAACAAAAAAAACACATCCATGGTTTTCTGTACCAAAACTTGATTGAAACATGCTGCTTTCTCTGACAGAAGGTGACAGCTAAGTGTCTTTGCAACAGTTTCAAAAAGTTTGCTTGGTATCACCACCCACTGTGAAAATATGCACCAGACTTTCATTTATTAACAATACTTATGCAAAAATCTGTCTGTGAATTGTACATGAACTGTAAAAACAAAAAAAAATCAAATAGAATTATCAAATAGAATTAGAAAAGAATAGAATTCCGGCATTTTTTGGACCATGTGTACGCAAAGCACGCAGAAGTAAGAAAAAAAATGCTGTAATTGTATAGTGTTTGATCTGGAACTCCTTTCCTAGGTTAGATCATGAGCATGTACTTCTATGACATTGAATTACCTTTGGAAGTTATTAGTGTTAAATACAAACAAGTCTGGCTTATCTCACTTTGTTGAAGGTTGTTGCTCATCATGCCATTCAGAGAGAGAACATTTTCAGGGTCAGGACAGTTTTTTTTCTGAAATCTCCAAATGGCTTATCAGCAGCAGCTGATTCCAGAAACGAGTACTGATAAATTTGTGCTATCAGCTGGAGCGTAACCTGGAGAGAGAAACAATGCGTACAAATGCAATACCTGTGAAAGACCTTTCAGCTAGATGATTTTTGGCTACAGACACCTTACAGAGAGATGCGTTAAAAATAGCCGATATGTCACAACCATCACTGAGTGTTGGATGCCGTCGTTTTTCTTGGCTTTATTCTTTATGCACTTGCCTTCCACCGAAGTATAACAGGCACATGTGAGTGAAGCAACTCCCATGCAATCGCTGGCTTTCCCACCATCAGATGATTGATAGGCAGAAGTATCCTCAGCACCAAATAAATTTCAGTGGTTTTCTATTCTGTATCTGTCTCACACATTTGTTCATAATCACTCAATGAATTTAAAATAACAAAGAGAAATATTAACCAGCACATCTTCTTATCTGTCTCAAAATAATTAAAATCTTAATCAAAATCTCTGCTCTCTGTCTGTTTCTACATTGCACTAGCAAAACATCCTGTTTTTAGTTACCATTAAATTATACACAAAGCCTACACAAAATATATTGTTAATTGTGGGTGGGTCTGTATTAAAATGAGCAGTGGAATGCACTTGTGTGTTTAATACACCCAATTCTCAATCCTGATTCCTCTACATCTCCCCAATTTGGTCACCTGCAATTCTGCTCACGAGTCAGCTCTCCCAATCATAAGAAAGCTTCCAGCTGAGAAGGGTGAAGTCTAACACATGCTCCTCTGGGACATGTGAAGCCAGCCAACGGCATCATTTTTAATTGCATCACACACATTGAGGAAAGCTCTAGCCATCGTCTTCCGGAAACAGGCGTCTCACTATTGGTTAGTCTTGCTGTGATTGAGCAATTAATGACTACCCTCCCACCCAGACAGCACAACCAATATTGTTCCCTTGTTGTACCCTGGCTGCATGTGGTTGTGCTATCTTCTGGATTTCAACCCATTATCACAGAGTGAATGTTTTCCTATTGCACAAATTGGAAGCCATGTATCCCAGTATTTAGTGTGTTTAAGACATATATTTTACGGATAAGAAATAATTTTATAATCTTTTATTATTCCATGTTGATAAAGCAAACATCTCTCCCCATTTTCTCCCCAATTTGGTCAACTGCAGATTTTACCCACCAGGCAGCCATCTCTGTTATATAAAGCAGCCTGCTGAGAAGGGTGAAGGGTGAAGTTAAAAAAGATGAAGCTGGCTAGCCTCACGTGTCTCAGAGGGAGCACCTGAGGAAACACGTGAGGCTAGCCAGTTTCATCTTTTTTTAACTTCATCACACAGGAAAGTGCTGTCCATCGTCTTCCACATACACAAGCTCACAGACCGGCCAATGATGATCTGATGACGATAGGGCGAATGATTTGTTAGCCATGAATTCCAATTTTTAGTGTTTGAGACTACATTTTATGCATAAGAAACGATTTTTCTTTGCCATGATAATAAAGTAAACCATGAAACTATAAAACTGAGCATTTTCAACTGACTTTAAATGCTGTCTTTGTCTTGCTACCTAGAAAATCCTTGTGGTGGTCACCGTCTTTGACTACGACAAGATCGGTAAGAACGATGCCATCGGAAAGATCTTCATCGGCAGCAAGGCCTCGGGCACAGAGCTGAAGCACTGGTCCGACATGCTGGCCAACCCACGCCGCCCTATCGCTCAGTGGCACACCCTGAAAGAGGAAGAGGACATAGACGCCACGCTGGCTGGTCTCTTCGCCAAGAAGTAACTTCATCTCTCTACTAATTCAACTTATCAACTAACCTCCCTCCTCAACCCATCCAATCCCAGCCACCACTGCATGAACGCGGACCAACCACTGCCCATGCCTACTCCAAATAATGTTCAGAATAATGTACTTGAAAAAGTCAACATTGCTGAATGTGAAAACTCCATGTCTCCCCAAAAACCAGTTCATCCTGTAGTGTACTGAGTACTGAGTGGAAGCGTGGTTGAAGGAGACATGTTTTGTCGTCCCAAAGCAGTTTTCAATTTGTCATCCCATGCTCCTGCAACAGAGGGATATTTGCACATGGAGTCATATAGCTTTCATATAACACTGACATACCATCTTCATCTTCTATGGTCAGTTACCATCAACTAAGCAAATTGATTCAATGAAATTAAATCAATGCGTGTATATAAGAGCAAGAAATTGCTTAAAAAAAAAATCTGACTACCTGATAAAATATATTAAAATAGTACAGGAATAATATATATATAAACGATTATATTATATTCTATATTTTTCACACCTTATGCATCAATATTTATAGGTTTCAGTAAATGATGGCTAGCCAACAATGTCACATTTGATGACACAACTTGAATGTTGAAAGGCTTTCAACTGGTTCTCTGCACTGGGATTTGAGGCAAAACATGGCTAATGAATATACAATGTACACAGTTTAGCTACACACTGGAAGCAACATATTGCTCATGAGCAGTAAGGTACGTCTAATGAAATTGTTTACAAAGTGTATGTAAATCTTTACGGCTGCTAGACTTGACTTTAGCTTTTAGAAAATCTAAAGGTTAAATATACTTTTGGGATGAAGGAAGAATCAGGGCTACTGTTTGTTTATTTATTGATTTATTTTGGAGAGATTTACAGCTCTATTAACACGGTGTCCTACCTGTTGAAAAACAGTTTAATAAGACAAATTAAATAATAGTAAAATACACTATACCTAATCCCTTAAATCTGATTTACAGAAGATTCAATGCTAGAGGTTTCTGTAAGGATTTCAATAGAGATATCCTAGTGATATTGCCTTATTCAATACGGGCTAAATTCATTAATATTAACATACCATTTCCAATCCACTTAAACTGACCAAGAACGCTTTGTGAGAACAAATCAATCGCCATCGACGAGTATGGCCATTAATTCACAAAAGCTTCGAATCCATTTTCCATTTTCCTGATTGGTGTAATATGTATAATAATACAATTTAAGCCTCTGATTAGTTCACTGCCTTGTTTGTTTGAAGGAACTTTGCCTACAACCCCAAACAAACCCATTCAACACCATTCAATCTGAAGACATTTGCCATTCGAAATGCCAAAGTAATAACGCAGGTTTAATAGGAAGGGACGCAGTTCACTGGAGATGCGACAAACATTGTCTCATCTCCGTTCTTTTATGTTAGAAGGGACAAAACCAGGCGATAGGCCACACTTAGTTCAGTCCATTGACGGCACTTCTTTCCCTCTGCTCTCCTCTAATTGTGCTGTACATATGCATTGATAAAACTTTGTTAATACAGCATGTGTCTATACCTTGATGTACATAGAAGCATGTTTTGAAGATAGAGCATATATTGTGTATGTGTGGCATTTGTCATTTTGATAATAAAACGTAGAGGAAAAATACAACGACTGCACATTTTATTAAATTCCCCACAGTGGGTATAGGAATTACTGTAAATCTTTAGCTGAAGATTTAAAGCCTTTCAGGTTACTTTATTTTCCTTTCGATCTAAGGAGCTGTGTGCAAGTTTTGTTTTATTCAAATGTGCCATATTTATTGTGGTTGTGTTTTGTGATTTGGTTGTTGATTTATGAGCTTTCTTTATGCTTATTTTTATGTCCGATCGGAATTCCTTTGTTATTTCTTTTCTGTATTTCTTTTACTGTCCGATATGTTACGTTACGTTACGTTACGTTTGTGAATACAATGTTCAGATTTTTTTGTATTTGTTCTTGTTAAAGAAATCTGTGTGTATTTACAGTAAGGAAAGCTAAGTCAGAAGCCATATGTGTGGTCCCTTTTCCACAAAACCTAATAATCGTAGGACGAGAACATGTACCTCAGTGACAAAAAAAAAAAAAAACAGATCACACACTCTTTGTACATCCCTTTGATTTAAAAGATGTGAAAGCAAATGTGAGATTTAAAAAATATATATATATATTTAAGTATCTGTCTGTTGAAAGGCAGTGTAATGGTTTATTTTTGTTTTAATCAGCAGATCACAGGATTCAAATCATGCTAAAGCCAATTCATGCGCACATGTTGTTATTCATCGAGTATTTGTATGTTAGTAGTAGCTATCCCTACATCTGTGTAATCCAGAATAAATTGATTTGGTGTTTCACATTAATCAGTACACAAATGCTTGCAAAAGATATGATTAGTAGAACCAGTACAGTTCTAGTGATCCACATGTAACAGTGGCATGATTTTATTATGCAATGTGTGTCTATGTTAGTGTATGCCTGCGTGTGAGTGTGTGTGTCAAATGTATTTACATTAATCAAGGTTTGAAGGTTTGCCAGGTGGCTGACAGACATTTCTGAGTGTCTTATAATTGATGAGAAGAAAACCTATCATTATAGATTATTAATACAAAAATGTCGTTGTAAAAGCCTGTTGTTTAATGTAACATGTGATCCTTGTTTTTTTCTTCCTGACATCTGATGATTTCTTTGAACGAGCCTACACATTACTTCATGTAGGAGTTATGCCATTATGTGTGGGCCTTTTTACAAGATTAAAATGAGGACAGTTTCATGTCTGTCTTTGGGGTGGAAAATCTGTGACTAGCCTACTGTGAAAAAGCATTTTCTTTTATTTCCAACTTGTGTGTACTGAGTGAGTCTGAACCCCTAATAGGCCTTGTCTTTGGTTTCATGCTTGCATCATGAAAAGTCTAGAAATGAATTGAATTTTTATTTATTTATTTATTTTATTTTATTTTTTTTTCATCTTGAATGTCTTGTTTCCATCAAAGGTTTGGAACATTTGCTTTGAAATGATTTTTTGCTTTTTAAGTCATGTCCAGCTGCCATGGACGTCTGTGCTGCTGCTTAGGACGTTGCAATAGGACCAATGAAGAAAAAATATGTCTTCATCATCGTTTTTTTGTTTGGTTGGATTTTTTTTGTATGTGTGTGACCACGATTGAAAAGCTACAGGGGATCATTACACCCCTGCCAAGCAGACAACAAAATCCCAGTCTTCCCTGGGACACTGGATGCCAGATGACTGGCCCCTTGCCCATGCTGAGACATTTAATTTCACCACCTGTCCGGCCCATATTGACGGCAAACACTTTGCCTACACCATAATGTCTATACATGCTTACTAACATGATCTAACACCCTCGTTCTCTGTATTCATTTCATGGTGGACCCATGTAAAGACGTTTCCAAAGACCTGCTCGTCCTCGTCCATTGTGTCTCGTGTAGAGGTACCTGTGTCAGTGATTCCTTTTGTGGATGCTTTGGCATGCTTTTATCTCTTACAGAGGATCCCATTTACTATCAGAAGATAAGCCTTTGCTACTCCTGTAGGTTATTGTCATTCTGTAAACCAATAATGTCAGTACTTGAAGAGATACCAGCCACTTAAAAAAAAAGGTCTACATGCAGATTCATCCATTGGTTATCGACTAGCTAATCATATGAAATAAAGCCTTTTAAATATCTTTGCGTGGAGTAGTATGTCAGTTTTCGACTACATTCCTATAAACGAATAGACACTTATAGTGGTCTTATCGAATGTCTGCAAAATGAGAAATAGCACTGGGAATTGTGTTAAAATAGATTACATTCTATTCATTGAAGGTCTGTTAGGATTTCAGGATTAGAGCTGTCACAAATGTTACATCATGCTTCAGCAATGCACTTAGGAATCATCTATTCAAAATATTTTTACATCATCTTTATCATAAACAAACTCCCAAAAGTGAATGCCAGCATATTATAATTTCCATTACATTCATTTAATAGCATAGTTTTAGCCATAATAATTAGGATTTCATTATTGGCAGACATCCAAGTCATTTTTCAAAAACTTTTTAATTTGAAGCAGAAATGATGAAGGAATTAAGAAACTATTCTATGTTTAAAAAGTGATGCATGACAGAGAACAGAACTACTGAATTAACCAGACTGTCTCATTTAGGATTCATGAAAATCTGGAATTTTAGATACAAAGATTAGCGTTACAGATCAGTCAATTTGGCACTTTATATGCTGAACTTTCTATTGCACATGCCATGACTGTTTCTGTTAATCCTCAGGGTTTAGATGGTATTTGTCAGGTATTTGTAGGACTTCCACATCCACACGCTGCGGTCTACAAGCATGGCCTCTACAGAATACACTACCACACAGAATACACAGAAGACACAAGAACTCTCTCAGGTTCACATTTTACATTTACATTTACAGACTTTTTTACAATTACATGTAAATGGCTCTTATCCAGCGCAACTTACAACTATCTCATGTATACAACTGAGTAGTTGAGTATTAAAGGGGCTTGTAAGGGTCCAGCTTGGTGTTCTTGGAATTTGAACTCACAATCTTATGTTCAGTAGTCCTGTTCTCAATCACACACACACACACACACCTCTAACAGTGTAGATTACGATGACAGGTATATGAGTAGAAGCCCTTGGTCAGAACATGTGTAAAGGGATTTTCAGTCCCACTCTGGTTCAGCTTAACACTCAGTGTATTTTCTATCTGACCTTATCAAGCCTTTTGAGGTAGACTGAACTCAGTACAAATACAGAGAGAGTTTATGATGACAAACACAAACAAGCAAATCCAAATTGTAAGGCAAAACTATATTTCAAAAATAGGCAAAGATTCAACACAGGCAAATCCAAGCAGCAAAAAGCAAATAAATATCATAAGATCAAAAAGGCTTGGTACGGTCAGATTCAGGTTTATTAGTATTCTCTCATTTTAAAACCCTTTATTCTAGGATATTCTAGCATTTTAGTCCAAATCTTATTAAGAATTAATCTGATTAGTAAGCTTATACCTTTTTGTTATTATTATACCACTGCCCACTTTATTAGGAACACATGTACAATCTGCACTGCACAATCATGCTGTATTGAAAATATCCAGTCACATTGCAGCAGCACTGCAAAACTGTCTGCAAACATCAGAATGGGTGAAAAGTGTGATGTCTGTGACATGCTAGTTGATACCAAATGGAATGATTTAAGTATTTCAGAAACTGCTGATCTGGGATTTTTCACACAACAGTCTCTAGAGTTTACACAGAATAATGTAAAAAAAAAACAACAACAACAAAAAGTGAGTGTTGAAATCTCAGGAGTGCAGCAGTTTCTGAAATGCCCATCTGGCACCAACAACCATGCTAAGGTTAAAGTGACAGGGATCACACTCTTTGGCTGTTCTGCAGTTTGTTTTGAAAAAGAAAACAGCAAATGGGTTGAAACAAAAGGCTGGGGCTGATTTTTTATAACCCAGACTGTAGATCCATGCAGCGATTCCATACAGTGAAACACTCATTATACTGTGGCTTATTTATTTACTCCCAGATCACGAAACATCCATAACAGCAGACGTGACAGAGAAGACACACTTACAATGCAATAGTAGGTAGATTATTTTCTCTGTAGATTTTTGTTCTACAGTCGCTGGAGACGACGCTGGAAACAAGCAGACTAAGTAAATATTTCCTAATCAAAGTACACTTTCAATAAAGGTACAAACAACTGAACCATAAAATTGTGTTTTTGGATTGAACTAAAGAGCGGTTCTGTTTAACCTGCCTGATATACAGATGTGACATGAGATAATTACAAACTGAGTTGGAAAAAAAAAAAATCACAATCACTTATGATGCTGCCTTTCAGTGATTGTGTTTGTATGGGCGGGAATTTATTTTATTATTTTTTTTTATCTTGGATAAGACTGATAATGCTCAACCATGATGGTTTCATAATAGTAACACTAGAATATTTTTGTCTTCCAATTCATTATCATGGCCATACTTTTTGTCATCACAGAATGAGCTGCAGTCAATTAAGCAAAAAGAGAAACAAACATTTTCACTGCTTTCATTGCAATTCAAGTTCACTAGAAATACAGATCAAAAACCTACATACAGTCGAAGTCATAAGTTAATCATTTAAAATAATTTTAATAATTTAATAGAAACAGGATAAACAAGGGACTCATGAAGAACATAAAAAAGATATATAGACTCACATATAGTTATAGAATTACATACAACTAATAATATATACCATATACACATATATTATGTTAGATATATTATTAGTTGTGTGTAATTATATGTATTATTTATGTATTATATATTTATTATTATGTATTATTTATGGATTATATATTTATTATTATGTATTATTTATGGATTTAATATATAATTGGTAAATTTGGAAGGTAAAAATGGATAGTCTCATCTCTATCGCACACACTCTCTCTCTTTCTCTCGAAAGGAATTCCTTAGATCCACCTTATTTCTTTCAAATTATTAACATTTTGCAGATTCAGCAAGAGGGATGTATAAGACTTTGACCCCAACTAGGTTCTTTAAGAGTTAAATGCAGCCAAAACTGGCAGATTTAAGGAGCAGAGAATTCCTGCACATATTTAATATGTGTCTGAGTTTTTTATGTCCATTCAATGAACATCCTATTCAAAAGAAGAATTTGAATAATTCTCTGAGCATTGTGCCAGTAATGAATTAAATCTTGAACCGAGGGCTATTTATCTTTTTCCAGAGGCAGACACATGAACAGATGAACCCTGTGGTTATTTTTGCTCATCGACCCTCATTCACCAGGCCACCAAAACGATTTCATGCCTTCCTTCTGCACCGTCAAGATTTTTTGTTGCATTAGCACTTTTCTGTAGAATTTCACTGATGCGGAAAATACTGGACAGACTACAGTATGCGATGTGCTCTGAATCATTTTTCTTGCACAATTTCATTGTCCTCCAAGGACACATATGTCAGTGTCAAAGAGGAGCACAACTATTTCAGGATTTCCGAATATAATTGTCCGCGTGGGAGGAATATAGATTCCCATCACAGCACCACAGGAAAACCTTTTTCCCTCAATGTGCTGGTAAGTCAGTTTTAAGTCAAATTTTAAGTTCAGATATGATTCTAACTCTTTCTCTCGCTACCAAAATCTTTGAAATATTTCATTTGAGGTCTGACTCTGGAAATGATTTGAGGCTGTCCATCTGTAAATTAAGCTTCTACAGCAGGTTTAAAACTGAGCTTCATACAACGTGATACAATCTGATATGGGCAGAAAACAAATTACTGAATTAATTTTATATACAGTTTTAGAGCATTTAAAAAAAAATCCAATTAAAACATTTTTCCTCCATTGTAATGGATCACAATGTGAATGTAGATGTGAGCAATGACAAATTTACACCTCAGGGAAAAATATATATATATACACTCAAATATAGTTATAGAATTACATACAACTAACAATATAGCCATTATAACAAGCTGTATATTATATATTTATATATATATATATATATTATTATTATGTAACTGTATATATTATGCTCCTTATATTATAGGTGCTTTCAATATATAGGTTAATTTGGTAACATGATAAATGAATAGTCTCTCATCTATCTATCTATCTATCTATCTATCTCTCTCTCCATATATATATATATATATATATATATATATATATATATATATATATATATATATATATGTATGTATATATATCAAAAAGGTGTAGAAGAGCAGATTAAAATTAAATAGTTATGTGCTTTAAAGTATGCATATGTTTATGTGTAGTGTCACTCCTAAATACTCCTACTTTTGGGCATGCTATGATGACTATACATTATACATTTAGCTTTCATAGTGCCATTAGATTGTTCTAATTGATTCCATTAGACTGTTTGTAAATGCAAAGGTGCCAGTGTGAAAGCAGCTTTAACTCAGTCAGAAAATCTTTGGCAGGTTATTACTACATGAGACATGTTTTTAATCTCACTGTGCATACTATAGTAGACTTCAATTCTGATCAAAATGCAGTAATACTGTTAAGCATCTACATTATACTTGGTCACCAGGATTCTGAACCAAAAAAATAGATGTGGTTTATTGGGGTAGAATATGTCAGATTCTGCCAAAGGGGAAAGGGAAACGGTTGGCCTTTTATGAGGCAACAACAAAAATCCTTTTAAAGTGACTACAATTAATTATTCATTACACTCTCATATGTTTTCCTCTTCTGATTTTCCTCTACTCCTCTCCAAAGTATGCCCTTATAGGTCTCTGTAAAAGCAGAAAACATTGCCCCATCAGTTTAATCAATAACATAAAAGACTATTTTTAAAAATCAGTCAATCACACAAAATCTGAATAGAGGCATTTACCAGTCTTAAATCCTCTGTTCAACCACTAAGTCTTATCAGGCTTCAAAATATCCAACTTTCATTTTTTAATAATGGAAACACTATTGAATTCTGAAAAGTGATTGAGAAAAGTGTTAAAGAAATCAAATATTTTCTCCATTTTAAATTATTAACAATTTAATTATATTGTGAATAAATCTCTTTTTTTTTCTATTGCTGTATATAGTCAGTGGAATTTATGTAACCAGGAGCTTCTGAGCAACTTATGAGCATCAGTCTGATTTTTGATTTCATTATAGATTAAACATAAAGATTGAAGATTAACATACAGCCTTCCTGCTGAAGCCATTAAATGTTCAATGATGGAGACCTGAGCACAAAACTGACCGTGGCAACAGCAGCTAAAAGCCACCGCCATCGAATATTAGGTATGCTTAAGAATTCAAGGCATCTAATGAACCTGAACATAATGAAGGAGCTTCACACAGAAGGCTTTAGGTGATACTCCTAACCAAGGCTGAACTCCTCACTGCTTCTCCTATGTCTTTGGGAGCTCAATTTAATTTAAATACAAACTATTTATTTAAAAGACAAAGGTTTGTGGCCACCATACCCATATGTAGGTCTTCCTCAAATGCTATACATTCACTGTCCACTTTATTAGGAACATGTGTACACCTGCTCATTTTTGCAGTTATCCAGTTAGCCAATCATGTGTCAGCAGCACAATGTATAAAATCATATAAAGCCATCAGAGCTTCTGTTAATGTACACAACATTAATGGTAAGAATAGAATGTCTTTGTATGCTCTAGCATTTCAACATGTCTGCACTGGAACTATAAATGAAGGATGAAGTGGAAGAACTCGAGAGTCCTGCACAGAGCCCTGACCTCAACCTGACTAAACACCTTTGGGATGAACTGCAACACTGACTGCACACCAGGTCTCTTCACTTGACATCAATGATGCTCCTGAGGCTGAATGAACACACATTTTTCCACATCCATGCTTTAAAATCTAGATGAAACCCTTTCCAGAAGGGTTGAGGTTATTATTAAGGGAGAATAAATCTGCAGTTTGACATTCAGCATGATATATGGGTGTAATAGTCAGGTTTCCAAAAACAACTGGACATATAGTGCATACATAGTCATTACCTACACTACTTACATCAAGTAGTGAAGATGTTGCAGAAACTGAACATTCTGTCCAAAGTTGATGCATTAGAAGCAGGAAAAATCGGCAAGTGTAAGGATTTAAGAGAGTTTGACAAGGGCCAAATTGTGATGGCTAGATGACTGGATCAGAGCATCTCCAAAACTGCAGCTCTTGTGGGGTGTTCCCGGTCTGCAGTGGGCAGTATCTATCAAAAGTATCCTTAAAGTCCTGTAAGTGTCCTTTAAGTCCTGCAACTTGCGAGGTAGAGCCCAAGGAGGGCCCAAGAAGGCCCCACCTCGCAGCTTACAGGACATAAAGGATCTGATGCTAACATGTTGGTGCCAGATACCACAGCATACCTTCAGGGATCTAGTGGAGTCCATGCTTTGATGGGTCAGGACTGTTTTGACAGCAAAACAGGAGACCAACACAAAATTAGGCAGGTGGTCATAATGTTATGCCTGAGCAGTGTATATTCAGGGTTTAAGGTTCTTTATTTGACACATGTGATGCAGTGAATATTTTTTCCTTAGTTCCTTGTTCCATACTGCAATGAGGAAAACAACCAACAGCAAACTACCCAAGGACTTACACACATCATAAACATAGAACATACTGAAATATAACACACATAATAATAATAACACATAATAAAATATAGTAGATGTGGAGTAAATGTTATTTAAATAAAATATAATGTAATACAATAGAGTATAAACAATGTTAACAGAAATATTGTGTGAATTATTCTCAATTTATAAAATATCGCAATTTAAGCAACTTTAAGTCTCCAAACTATCATCCTTACACACTGGTGAGATTTTCTGATGTGCTGTTAGGACTGTAATGTAGTAATGTAGGTAGACTTCCTGCCTGTTTCAGGGGTTTTAATGCCTGCAGTCTTGGCTTCAGTAATTCTGTGTTTTGATAGCTGTCTTGTGCAGTAATTAATGCCACACAACTGGCCAAGGAATATCTGAGCAGCCAGCAGTCATTTATTTTGGTTACCAAACTTCAGAGCTATGAAGCTCTAACAAAGATGATTTCTGTAGCAGCTCAAACTATATGCTACACACACACACACACACAAACACACACACACAAACAAGCAGGAGACACACTGAAAAAGAACTTTTATCATTAACCATAACATTCATTTTTTTTACACAGCACTGCATGATGTACCAAATATTTTTATTGCTCCAGTCATAACTGCTGTCACAACCACCCACATCCTCCCTTACCAACACGATCAGACTCAGGGTTGCAGCACAGTTTAAAATTTATTGAAAATTTGATGTTCTGAGTTTTATTGTAATGCAGGTTACCACTTACACTTAATGACTTAACAAACCAGTGACTACAGTCCCAATTTCTTAAGTAAAACGTTCACCTAGGGATGAATTTTCATTGTCAGCCATGATGGATTTGCTCTTGAAATCAAAACCTACAGTTTTGGTCATCTTTTCTTCAGAGTAAAGACTAACATAAACCTGCCTTCAAATAACATTTTCTTGTTTGTTTGCTGTAATCTAATGTCTAATATTGCTGTCATTTTGGAAATACCACCTCATCTGCAAGATATAAATTTGTGAGGTCCAAGTTTACTACATGAGATTGTGTTTATGCTTTTTAAATGATCATTTTAACCATTTAATTTAACTGGATCACTGAAAAAGAAAAGTAATGAATTGAAATGCTTCAAATACAGGAATGCTAATCTAAAATGTGAAATAGTTTTAAATTGTTTTGTCTACACACTGTGAAGAATTATAACCATTTGAAATTAAGCTACACTTTATTACCAAAAGTTTTGGGACACCCCTCCAAATCACTGAATTCAGGTGATGTTTTTCAGGGGTTGGGCTTGGCCTCTTATTTCCAGTAAAAGGAACTCTTAATGCTTCAGCATGCCAAGACATTTTGGACAATTTCATGCTCTGAACTTTGTGGAAACAGTTTGGGGATGACCCCTTCCTGTTCCAACATGACTGCACACCAGTGCACAAAGCAAGGTCCATAAAGACATAGATGAGTGAGTTTGGTGTGGAGGAACTACAGAGTCCTGACCTCAACCTGATAGAACACCTTTGGGTTGAATTAGAGCGGAGACTGCGAGCCATTTGAAAATTGTGATGTCTGCCTTTACATGCACATGAATGTAATATGATGTCGGTCCACCCTTTGCAGCTATAACAGCTTCAACTCTTCTGGGAAGGTTTTCCACAAGGTTTAGGAGTGTGTTTATGGGAATTTTTGACCATTCCTCTAGAAGCACATTTGTGAGGTCAGGCAATGATGTTGGATGAGAAGGTCTGGCTCGCAGTCTCCGCTCTAATTCATCCCAAAGGTGTTCTGTCAGGTTGAGGGCAGGCCAGTCAAGTTCCTCCACACCAAACTCACTCATCCATGTCTTTAAAACCTTTGCCAATATAGTGTATTATGTTTACTGCAGAATTTTAAACAGGATTTCATTATGATTTAAATACATACCTGAATACACAGAGTTGTTTGAGGATGGATTAATAGATCATCATTAAACTCACTTGTAAGCCCGAATTAAATACACAATATACTGGTATACATGCTATCTGCACATACACTCCTGTACACCAGAGGGCGGTGTGTTACTTGTATGGCACAAATGCTTCAGTGTGTGACTGCAGAGCAAGAGTGAAACAAAGGGGCGGTGTACTGAAAATTTTTGACTCTGTGAACCTTTGAGGCGAGATTCTCGCAGACTCAGCCGCCCATGTGTAACTCTGTCAGCGTTAACATTTGACATTGAAGTTGATTTCTTCGCGATGTTTATCCTCAAAATTGTCACACATAAGCATTGTACGTAGTGAGTTGAAGTCAGTCAACTTTTTTTTTTAAATGAAACTCTTTTATGGTGAAAGGCTATTATAGTTCATTTTCTTAACTTACAAAAATATTTTTCATTCATCATTTATGTTACTTTTATCAGTTGGTTGAAAACAAATTGACTCGAGGAAGGTACTAGTTAAAAATAAACTGCCTTGTGGTTTCTTTTCGTTATTTATTAGCAGAAATGAGCCTGTGTACTCACGATTTGTTCTGCGCATGCGCGAAACAACAATATTAGTAGTAGTATTATAACAACAGTACTCTAAATCGTCATAGACGCCTTTCCGCACATGCGCAGTACAGGTCGTGTTTCCGGTCCAAATCAATCACAAATTCAGCACCAGTGTACTTGGCCATTTTACAATGTCGCTTAAGAGAAACTGTCTCTTTTTCCACTGTTTTTTTTCTTTTTATCCATTTTTATTTTGACATTTTAAACTCATTGTGATTCGCCGTTCAGAAAATCATTGTCTAAAGGCATTAGATGTCTGGTCCAGTTTAATTTGTCTTTCGTGAATTTGTGTTTCGTTTATGTATTGTTTTCTTCTTCTTCTTGTACTAGTGTGTGTGTGTGTGTGTGTGAAGCAGCAAACCCAACCAAAGGAGTCGACTCTTATTACTGAACCTAGCCAAATCATCTGATCCAAATATAGCAACTTTTCTGTATTACTCGTTTGAACAATGCGCATGCGCACACGTTCCGCGCATGCGTGTTTGGGTGACAGTCACTTTTCACAGCGTCAACCATTTTCATGACACCGGATGTTAAACCATAAACACAGTATACGGGGTGTCTTGGATGTGAATTATTTCATTTAGAGAGTAAGTAATAAGTGTTTTTTTTGTTTCTTTGATTTTTGTGTGAAAAATGATAGCAATGATGAGTTATTACATGCTGATATGCAGATTGTACTTTTATTTCTGACTGTATAAAGGGGTTGATAACGTCAATGAAGTGGGTCAGACACGTCCAAAGCCACAGTGTAGAGTACTAAGTAGTATGTTAGGGTGCTTAAGAGAGGGTACTTGGTTGTAGGCTGTTGTGGTACTATATTGCCATCACATTGCGTAGAACTATGAAGTGTGTGTGTGTGTGTGTGTGTAAATATGTTGTTTGTTTTTAGGCACAGATCAGCACCATGTCTGGAGATTTAGATCTCTCGCCACCGGAAGTTCCTGAACCCACATTTTTCGAGAGTGTTTTACGCTATGGCCTCTTTCTTGGAGCAATATTCCAGCTCATCTGCATTTTAGCCATCATCATACCCACCTCCAAGAGCCACGAACAGGTAACACACACACACACACACACCTCAGGAGTGCATCGCAATGCTACTGTCACACACACACACACCAAAGTTCACTTACACTCTTAAAAGTCATTAAACATACTATTGCTTAGTCTTAGCAGTACAAATTATTGATTGGAGAGTAACTCTCAGCTAAATAAATGCATATTTTCCATATTCTTTGATTCATCATACTCATCTGCATATTGAATTACAAATTATGGTACATGAACAAGGACTTTTTTTTTAAAGAAATTAAATAAAAGAGATGTAATAGAGATGGAGGAAACTGTTACTGATTAATTAACTCACTGTATATAGGTTCAAGAAGAAAGTTTAAAATGAAGAAGAACTTGCAGATGATTGGGGAGAATGCTCATCAGTGATTGGTCATTGGGAGGATAGATAGCTGATCAGTGATTGGTCATTGGGAAGATAGCTAACTCATCAGTGATTAGTTTATTAGGAAGATAGATAGCTCATCAATGATTGGTCATTGGGAAGATAGATAGCTCATCAGTGATTGGTCATTGGGAAGATAGATAGCTCATCAGTGATTGGTCATTGGGAAGATCAGTCTAGGCTTAGCATGCTGGTAGTGTAAAGCCTGATGTCTGCTCTAAAAGTTGCAAGATGTGTCACTAGGCTCTTTTTTTGTGAAATCACAAAAGGTGTCTTAATACAGGTACAAAGGATTTTATTTTTAAATAAAATGGATCCTAAACACGATTGCTCCAGCAAACACCCAGAGAGTCATGAGAGACATTGCAGCATTGTTAATATGGCTCTGAGAGTTCCTCAATCTTATAACCCTCAAGAAATGTACTGTTGTTTGTACACACATATTTTTTTGTGAATTGTGTCATGAATTGTGCTGCTTATGTTTTGCAAAATATTAACACACCAGTATCCTATTTTGAGCTATTGAATAGTGCACCCCCTGTTTGTATTTGTATCTGTTCAATCTAAATAATGGATTGGTCCAGTTACCTACTAAAAACTATTTTTGGTCAATTATTATTATTAATATTACTGTACAGCTTGAAAGATAAGTCTAGACCAGTGTGATTTTGCACTGAAGTGGTCCTCATTTGATTACAGGAAGAGACTTCAGAGCCAGCTGAACCCAAAACCTCTGAGACGAGCAGAAAGCCCAAACCACCTGCACAGCAAATTCGTCAAAAACTCAAAAAGGAGAGCAAGAAGAAAAGATGAGACTGTCTGAGAATGAGTGTGTGAGCAAAATGGAAAGTTTGGTACTGTTTTATGACCGAAAACACAACTGAAAGAATTTTTCATCTTTTCATCAAACTAAACACTAAACCCATCCTGCAACTGCTTTCGGTTTATTTACTGCAGTAGAGCTACAACTCAGTCATTTATTCACCAGGTTACTATCATAAGGCTGGTGATTAAAACTTTCATTTGTATTGAAAGATTTTAAACCTTCATTTTTTTTGTAAGTCTGTTGTATCTGTTTAATAAACTGGACTGTTTTGGACCACACTGGTTACCTTTCTTATTGTCTGATCATTGCAGAACTCCACAGGGGGGTGTGGTTTCTTTACTGTTACATTAAATTATTTATTATTGAGTATTATCTGGTTTTAACTGGTTGCTTGAACTGAATTGGTTTAATCCTTCAATAACTCAAAAAACAGTAGGACTTTAAATTACATAATCCCATTGAAAGCTTATTGAAGGCTAGTAGAAATTGACCTCCTCTCCTCTGTCTGTGGCTTACTCACTCATTCCACAGTCCACTGGCTGGTTTTTAACCAAGATGTGGATTTACTTAGTAGATTATTTGCTTATTTAAAAGGGAAGTGCATTATACTTATACAAAATGTGATGTGTCTAGTCTAGAACTGGCCATAAACTTATCAGACCTGCAGATGGTTTTAATGTCTGAATACTTGCTTTGACCTTCGTTCTTAGAAAGAAGGTTCTTCTAGGGAGTTCACTGTATGTTTAAAACATGTAAATGAGCTGTACCAAAGTAAAACCAAGAGAGAGGCGCCGGTGTGGTCTCAGCTTCATAAACCACTGAGACTTCCTGCAAAAGAAGCAGAACTGCTCACAAGATTCCTCTAAAACATATTCAGAGGGAAGATGAAATTATGGTAAAGGGGGTGTTTAAGATGCTTTTCCTCAATGTGAACCTCTTTTATGTGTTGAGATATATTACTTTGGATTTGTTATGAGGGTGGTTCTACTTTGGTGGCAGTTATTTGGACGTATACTCCTCTTGTTATTGTTAGCAAATGAGTTAATACATTAATGATCAGATTTGTATTTCTACAATATAGAAACTTTTATTTGTATTCAATGTACAATCATAAATACATATTCATTAAATGGACACTCATCCTAAGCATAGTGAAATAACATGCATGAAATAAGATATCAGGGTAAAATTAAAAAAATAATAATAATAATAATCCATTAAAACTGAATGGCATAATTATAGAAAATAACTGCTAACAAAAAAGAGCACTGTCATGTATTATTTGTTATGGTTTGTAGTATTCTGTAGCATGGTATTGCACCTCAGTTTCATATCACTGCCTCTTTTTATGTCCATCAATTTTCTCTCAACACCCAGGATGCATTACATACAAGACATTCAGCAGGAAATCTCATGGCGAGCATCTGATCCTGACCGGTAGCTAGCATTAGTTCTATAGTGCTTGTACCTCATACTGTTCATTACATTTCAATACTAGCAGAGTAAAGCATACCTGAGAACTAAAGGTGCTGTTTTACACAACTGTCTAGAAAATGAATGTTGCTAGCAGCTATAGGAATAGTTAATATGGCAGAGAAAAATTACAGCTATTCATTTAAACACCGATCAGTTATAACATTAAATCCAATGGCAGGTGCAATCAGCAATCATGATTATAGTTTATTATCACCACCCCTATAAAAACTTGATATGACATAAAGAATGTGTGCAGATGTGAATGCTGATGAGTTGTACAGATGTTAAGTCTGTCACTTGGAAGAAGACTCTTGCTGAATTTCAGATCTAGTCATCAAGGGGATGATGAATCATATCGTTTCTGATCACTTCATTCACTGAAAAAATATAAGAGAAAAAAAAACAACACGTGAATATCTGGATGCAATTCTGGGTTCACGCCTTTGTTTAATGGAAGTGAAAATACTAGCTTCACAGCGATACACAGGCTTTACAAGAGAAAATAATCGTTCAGCAGGGAGCAGCGCTGAGTCACAGTCATGGTTATCACCCTGCAACCACCCGACGCTTTGCTTTGCTTTGCTTTGTGTTCTGTTGCTGAATAGAGATAATGGTGGGCTAAAATTGGAAACTTTTCTACCTCTTCAGTCTAAATTTAGAAAAAAGGCCGGCTGTAACAGGTACCATGGGGCTTTAAATAGAGGCAAAGTGCTGACACTTCCACTCCCACGACAGCCGGTACAAATCTGTATGTCTGCATTACATAGACTGCTAAATATAATCCCAAAATAATAATTACGAGTAGCTTTTCAACCAACATTTTCAAAAACAGCAGATAATCTTATAAATTTGCCATGCCTATATATCTAAACAGGGTGATCATGTAAAATTGGACCATGGTAAACCATTAGCCCCAAGAACGAAGAAAAAATGTCACTTTTTCACTAGGGGTTTGCTGACACCCTCCACCCCACCCCCCAAAATCAATAGTCCCTTCATGCCTGCTTTAATCATTACACTGGAAAAACTCAATACTGAGCTAGCTTTGGCAGAAACTATTTAAAGCACTGACCCACTTTGTGCAGAAGGAGGCCACATCTTACACCGAAATATACATTAAGCTGTAGCACATACTATAGAAAGAAGGGTCAATACACAAGCCATCAACTGCTATGGTAATATTTGTTTAGTTAAGAGGTCATTGTATTGTTTTTATAGTGTACAGGTTACAGCAGAATTTTAAAAAACATAATAATATAATCAATATTATATTGATTATAGAACTAGTCTTGTAACTAGTTCTCTACAACATTGCTACCAAATTAATCACAACCTTGCAACAATTTGAGGCTAGCAGTAACATTCTGGGAGTTAAACCCATAAACTTTTTATTATTAGAATAGAACTTTACCCCTTGCCATTACACTAAACCCACCATAATAATCAACTTAACCTCCTCACCATCATTCAGGTAAATTTCATCCAGATTCTCCTGCTTGACTCTTACAGGACTGCTAATTCTCTGATGCTCCACAGGCTGCCGCTGGTTGTAGCTCTGCACTGGAGGAGCTGCTCTCTGCCCAAAGCTTCTCTGATTGGCTGCATCCAGGCTTGGAAACACAGAGACACCAGCCTGGTAGCTGTGCCCAGCTATGATGTGTTGGTAACTGCTGGGTGTGAGATGAGAGCCTGGATTTGGCCCTATGGCTGGTGCTTGACCTGAGCAGATGGGTTGCACTCCAGATGCAGGGTGATCCAGGGGAGGCTGGTAGTGACCAGGGCTGCTGCTCAGGGCCTCCACCTGGCTCTGGTAGAGGGCTGAAGGCTGATGGAGCTTGTGGTACTCCGAGGCAGGTGGATAAGGGGTAGGGCTGTTGGTCCTCTGGGCAACCTGGCCTGGCATAGCACAGCAGCTGGTAGTGAGCTGGGCAGGGTGATGGCACGATTGTGGAGAGATACCTAAGACCTGAGAGACAGTGCAGGCAAGCTGCCCATACTGATACTCATCCAGTGGCTCGGACTTTATCTGTGTAACTGGAAGAAATTATGGGTTTACTATTAGGCTGGTTTAGTGTTGATAATGATAATCAGAACATACAACACCTTTGAATAGAAAAATATTATTTCACGGACTAGGATTGGTACAAGTGTAAAATTAGCTGTACAATACAAGGCTCGTTAATAAAAACAAAGCACACATTCTCATCCAGCTGCAAGTTGCATGACCAAAATCAAAACATATACAGAGTAGTGACGTTGTCTGAATGGTGAAAATCTACCACAAAGTGCTACCAGCTTTATGCTCTCAAAACAACCTCTTAACCAGACACAAGGCGAAAACAGTATTTTCTTGAGGCCATCTAAAGCCCTGTCCTCATTCTTACAACCATTCTACTTACTATTCACCCCACTTCAGTATAAATAAGAGACTACAACCGTATACTTAAATACAACCGACTGAACTTGTTTATCTGTAACAAATCAGAACAAAGAACTCTCAAAAAACCGTGTGGCTACAACATGTTAATGCAGAATGTATTCTGGTGAAGTATGCCTTGAAACACTGTATATTTCTTAGAAAGAAATATATAATTACTATAGTGTATATGTGTGTGATCTCTATGTTTGACACTCTAAGCAAATGGCTACAAAAGTGCGTGAAAAAAAATAATAAAAGGAAACGCATTTGTTGTGTCAGCAAACTGCTTATTTCTACCACTAAAATCTGATTGGATATTATCAGTAAAATGGCGCTGTGTTGAGTCACAGTACACTGGGATGAGCAGATCAGACTTGATTAGAACAGCATAACTAACGTCACATGTCAGTAAAGCATTTCTTATAAGCTCACCCATTTTTTATAATGACAGCAATTACAATTACAGCATTCGGCAGGCACGATCCATTGGATCAAGAGCAACTTATAGAAGTGCTGTGCAATCTCCATCAGGACATGTTCCAGTGCTAGTGCAAACATGTCCTAGCAGGGTCATTTAGGATGTTTAGGATGTCAGTACTGACGTTCAAAAAAATTCTGAGCATATATCTGCCACAATCAAGTCCACGATAACTGTTTTCCCGAAACATTGCAAACATTGTTTTTTACTGAAACGAATAGCTTTTTTTTGTTGCAATCATGTGCTGTGTGTTGAGTTTTGAGGACACTGGGTCATAGAGAAAAGCAGTCACCTGGGAGAGGCACGTAGGTGAAGTGTTGTGGCTGACTAGGCTTCCTCTTCCCGTTCAGAACATAGAAGTTGACTTTGACTGGGTGATAGATGTTGGGGTCTCGATATGGAGGAATTTCTACATACAGCATGTTCTGTGAGGGACAAAATATCCATTCAGACTCATTGTAGAGCCAAATTAATTAATTAATTAATTAATTAATTAATTAGGCTATATGTTATTCAATTCAGCACAGGATGCTTAAATACTTACTGCTTGACTTTTTTCTCTGTTGACTGTAGCTTCCTTTTCCCAGACCTCTAAGCCTTCTGTTAGAAGAAATAATCAAAGCTTTTGAAAATGCTTAGTAATTTAGAGCAACAGCACGCTTTCTACACATGACTCACAAAACTGAGCGCTTTATTGTAATATTTCCATTTCTTCTCCTCCGGTATTAACTACGCCTCTTTTCTGGAACTTCGTTCACACCAAGAACCAGGTTCAGTGGTTGTTGTTTTTTTGTGTGTGTGTGTGTGTGTATTTTTTGGGGGTTTTTTTTTTGTTCAGCACCACAACAAACTCAACTCCCACTGCATCGTTTCCATGACTCTGGTGCACAGGCAAGTAAGCAGCGAGTCCCTTTCAAGTTCAGTATGTGAAGCACGCCCTCCCCTCACACCTCTGTTGGTGTGCCTACGCACTCTGAGTAGAGGAAAGGAAAGAGAAGACTCTGCTTGTAGATTGTATCGCTGCAAACTTAACCACATCCGCTCGCTCCACACTGCACACCTCAATGGAAAATATCTCTACATATACCAGTAGGGTAAAAACTTCATGGTGTGTTTGCAATGTGTCAGTACACTGTCTCACACTGTCACATTGTGGTCTGAAATAACAGCTGGCCAGCTGTTTTCTAATGTGGTGTACTCACATTCCTATTACTTATAATCACTTTTTAGATTATTTGTTGAGGAATATAAAACAAAAATGAATAGATGGTCGTAATCTGAGAGAAATTACCTCAGAAAAAGACAAACAAAAAAGTCTAAACATAGCACAAGGACTGTTTTGGAAAGATTCAGCGCAAGAGGAACTAGAAACTTTTACCTGTTTGATCAGTAACAAACATAACATTTATTTAAAAAGAGGTTACATCTGTAAGATCTGATTGCATGGATTTAATTATAGTGTGTGTGAATTGAACTTTCTCTATAAACACTGACAAGCTGACTTGTGGTGTGCATGTGCGTGTGCATGCTGCTGTTTTGCAAGCTTGTTATCTGTTTCCCGTTCTTACTCGGGTGCACCAGAACTGTGCTGACCAGACCAGATTACAGTACACAATGCAAACTCACAGACTGGCTCCTCATTTGCAAATCAAGTCAATACACCTCCAAAAACAAATTACATGCTAATGTTTCCTGTCAGCAGAGTACAGTGGCCTGGAGGCTGAAGTATTTAAACAACCCTGCAATGACTAATGACTTATGAGTAATGAGGATTTGTCTTGTTAACCAAAATACACACCTTGGGTTGTCTCACTGAACAGCACCCTGGACTCAGAGGTGAAGTTTTGACCGGTCAGGATCATCTGCATTCCACCTAGGACTGAGCATTGGTCCAAATCCTGCCTCTTCACCTCTGGAGTTTCACGGCTTGGTCTCTGAGCTATACAGTGGTAGATAAAACAAAACAAACGAACAAAAAATCACAGACTTATCTGTCTGGATCAAAACGAATCAATAAATTTTTATCTCCGGTAAAACAGAATATACTTATGCATACTTTTCCAACATAAAAGTATTGGTATAGTTTCCATAATAAATGTTATATTTGTACAACTCATAAAAATCACATGTTCATGTTAAGGACAATTAAAAGGAAAATATACAGTTTTCCATGTGTTATTTCTTTGTGTACATTGATTAAAATCATGATAACATAATTACTGGTTAGAATCAATTCGCAAATAAAAATCCACAATAAGCGTAAAGAGAACTCAGTAGGATAACTGATTTAACAAATAAATAAATAAATAAATAAATATATTTTATGTCATAGGCAACTGAAATTTTTGATAATCCAAGTTTGTTTGATTTTGTTGGCCCTCCACTTATTAAAGGAGCAGTTTGTAACATTCAAATGGCTTTCAGGACCTGTTAAAAACATATAATTTCAGTGATAACACAGAAAAACTGAGATATACTAGTGTCTCTATTTATGACCCAAACAAAGCTGTTTTTATCTATTTTTAATTTACACGTGACTCAGTGGTTCTGTTAATGTTTACAATGCTATTTTTAATTCACCTCTTGAGCAGAACAAGACTCTGAATTTACAAACAGCTCCTTTAAGTATCAAGTTATCAACTTTAATCAACAGGAAAGTCAAAATAAAAAGTAGGCCCTGTTATTGTTTCAGCAGATTAAGCTATGATTTAAATACTTACAGCACTCTATGGGATTTGAGGCCACTTGGAGAGAAATCCACTGGCCTCCAGGCTGAGGCACATGAATACGAAACACCAGACGTACACGTGTGTTCTTCCGTCCCACATCTGTCTCACCTTTCCGCAGCTCAATATCAGCATTTTTCAGCTTCAGTATCCCAGCACAGTCCACGCTGAGAGTGAAACACAAGATACACATGCATATATAAACGATACTGAGCGATAAAGTATCTGTAACAAGATGATGTTTATTTAGACTGCATATTATAGTAAGATTTAAAAATTCTTATTACAAACAGTTCAGTAGATTAAATATGATGTACTGATCTGGCTCTCAAATGATACAGCCAGTCAAATTTCAAGATTAATCTGTAAGAAATCAATTCTTTTTCTTCAAAAAGATCAAAAAATGGCAATTTAGAAAAATAAAAATTTGAAAAATTAATTTGAACATAATTTCTTTTGTAAAATGAACCGGTTTGCTCACACTGCCCGCATGTTGTCTTTGGGTTCGAGCGGCAGCTCCAGAACCTTGGTTCCGTTCACCATTTTCTCTTGGCTGGTGGTGGTGACGGTTTTGCCAGTGATGCGGTGGACCTGGTAAAAGGCATGTGGCCTCACGGCTCTCTCGTCAGCCGTTCCAATGAAGACCTGCAGTGCCAGAGCTTCTCGCCCACTGTATCCGTGCAACTACACCCACAACAGTTTGGGTAAATGTTTTATTGTGCAATTCAGATAATCGAATGATTGATTACAAAACAGATTAACGATTAACGAGTCAATTAAAGAAGTCTACATATCAATGTAATAGATGTTATACATTGTTACAGATCACTTTTAGTGAAACTAAAATAGAATTAAATAATTCATAAAAAAATAATAATTTTTAAGCTATTTTTCTAATGCAGTAACAAAGTTGCTGATTGGAATGCTTGTTTTTTTCTATTGCTCTTAAATACTGATTTATCCATTGCAGTCTGGGATACAGGCTGATCTGCTGTCAGTCATTTCACTGATTGATACAGAAGTAGTCAGTGGTCAAAGTTAGCTGAAGTTCCATTGGTGATAGAACACACTATAATAAAAAAATAATAAGAAGAAGAAGAAGAAGAAGAAGAAGAAGAAGAAGAAGAAGAAGAAGAAGAAGAAGAAGAAGAAGAAGAAGAAGAAGAAGAAGAAGAAGAACAACAACAACAACAACAACAACAACAACAACAACAATAATAATAATAATAGCCACTCAGCTAGCTGTTTAATGCTAACTTGCATTATTCATTTCCTTATTATTTGGCGGTACCCACTTGTATGATGCCTGTTGCTATCTGCTCATGTGTCCTATAATTTCTTAAAGTTATATTTAAATATATTATATATTCTAATTATTTTATTTTTATTACTATTATTATTATTATTATTATTATTATTATTATTATCATTATTATTTAAAGTATGAAATTAAATTGTAGTAGTAAATGGTGTGTGTTAAAGCATTTCTGTTCTTTTAGCTTCACAAGAATACTCAAATGAAATGAAGGGAACGCATGTGCTGCTACTCTGCTCTACAATGGCAGGAAGCAATCTTAAAGCATCAAAAGCAATCTTTTGAGTTATTTCACACTGAAGTTCATGAGATTTGGGTTCTGAAAGGCATATATCATAACCTAAAATGAATGATATTGCTTTCAAAAATATACTATTATGTCTATATATACACATTGTTACTCTAGAAATCAGAGCAATATTCTCTTCCTTATGTAAATGGAAAACTTTTAAACGTACTTTAGTGTAGTATCTGGTACTAAACTTTTTGGAATTACTTGATATATTAAGGCTAGCTTGTGTAACGTCATGCACTCTCTTGTTAACAATAGTTTGTTCTTCACTCTGGAGTTTTAAGACAATCAAGTGCTTTTCTGAGTGGCTCTGACATTTTCATACTCCATTAGTTTCTGTAACTTCAGCTGGCTTTTTACCAGTGATAGCCCCTGTAACAATCTGTAACAACATTTGCTGTCCTCCCAGTACAGTAAATAAGTAATGAAAAAAAAGAAATTGTGAGATCATGCTACCATTACATAATAAAAAAACTACATTACTATTCACTTTTTTTATTCATGTTTAAATATTATTAATAAGTATAGATCTCTCTCTCTCTCTCTCTCTCTCTCTCTCTCTATATATATATATATATATATATATATATATATATATATATATATATACAGTCTGTGTAGTTGCTAAATTTTATTGAACAGATTATTGAGGATGAACTGAGGGAAGGTCATATGGAAACAGAGCATGCTTTGTTATAGTACAAGAAAAAAAAACAGCTTAATTTGCATAAATGCATAAACAACAGAAAGAATACACTTTCCCTTTCTTTGCTGTCTAGCTACCAAATTGCATAATGTCACCAGTCTCGGCTCTCTCTCATCCTTCAGTCTCACACTTCTCACACAGTTTCTCTAGAACTTCACGCCAACTCTAAACCCCCACATGTACACCTACTTATACAGGTCAAACTCACTCCTACCCACAAAACACACCCCCTCTGTACCTGAACCACAGGATGTCCTCCTGATGCTGCTTTAACAGCTCCTCTGCTGCCTTCAGTTTCATAGTGGGCTCTGTGATGCTGTCTGGGCTGAACCTCTATATTCAGCTCATACTGCTCTGTGCTGCTGGGAAGCGGCCACTCCAGTGCAGGCAGGGATGGCATTGACATGCTAAGAACCAATACACAGAAACAGTCACATTTGTATATCTCAGAAATCATGTTATAGTAACAGGAAACAGCTAACTAACATTCTACAGCTTAAGAATTTTCTAATGGTGTCAGTGGGATTTTAAAAAATGGCCACGTTTATTACATTAATTGATTCAAGTATGAAGGATCAGTTTTCTGAATCATTTTACCAGACCATAAGTATTGATGGTAATTCTTCTTTTAATCAGTAATGGTCTAACTTACTCGGATAACTGGTTGATTTACCTGCACATGGCTGTGGTCACCTGACTGGGCCAACTTAGTGGTTGAAAGACATATACTGGTTCCATTACAGGTTCCCTCTTTACTTCGGGGAACACGGCAGGCTCCTGATTAGTCCGTCCAATCTTTGTGGGCACTGGTTTAGCCAGGTGTCTGTTGACGCTGTCTACAAATTCATCAATGTTAGCTGTTGGTCTACAAGGCTCAACCAACTCCTCTCGCCATGCATGAGGAGAGGGGCTTCGGGAGCGTGGGACCACCAGGGCAGGGTTCTGGTATTGTTCATAAGTGCGCTTTCCTTGAGGAGAAGTGGAGCGTGAACCTGGCCGTGAGGAGGAGGCAGATGAAGGCCTGCAGTTCAGGAATGTCTCCTCTGTGATGCTGGTCCGTGGGGATGTATTTGGAGAAGTATGTGGTGAACCGGAAGCATGGATGGCCTGGAGCCTCGGACACAACTCAGCCACGGTCATTGCAGCTAAACCTCCACCTCCTGAAGCACTGGGAGAAACACTGGGTGATGGCTGGGGTGAGTACACCTCTGAGTGCCAACTTGAGGAAGTGCTGCTTGCCGGGCTCATGTTTTCCCTGTAGAGCAGGTTCTGATACGGAGGCACTACTAGACGGGGAATGATATCCACAGGTGCTGTTTGGACATGCTCCCGGTGCTGGTGGTGTAGCTCTGAGCAGGTGATCTCGATGCGGGGGCTAGCCTGGGATGAAAGTGTGAGACAGAGATCTCGTAGATCAGGGTGATGACAGCTGAGGGCATCATCAGACAGTGGAGGATCATAGGAAGGCTGATAGAGGGACAGATTACTATACTGAGGATGGTCCTGGTCAGTGTTGGATGAGGGTGGATTAGTATCGAGGTTTGACAGAGCATCGAGCTCATCTGCTTAAGAAAATGAGCAAAAGAAAAGGAGAAAAATCCAGGTCATTTGTTATGAGGTGAAGCAGGCAAACTATGATTGCGCCATTTTAAGGTGCAAATTTGCCACATGCTCTGTTCAGTTTTATGGTAAAAAAAAATAAAAAATTATTATTTCTCAATAATAATAACAATAATTAAATTATTATCTCTCAATAATAAACAAAAAAGCTTACATTTTCAGACCAACTGAGTGTTGCTGTGTGCACATATTTGGTTAAATTCTAAATTTACCCATATTTGCACTCTCCACGTTAATATTTATTATAACAATAAAAGGGGGTAAAAGAGTGGCTTGATAATTCTGATATAATACAGATAATGGAGTAAAGTTCATTACAAAAGATTACACTGTTAGTCTATAGAATACAAACATAAACAAAGTAAGAAAAAAAAAACAGCTTCCAAACTCTAAAGCCATTTGATGCAATGTCTGATTTTAACTTGTAAATAGTAAAAATCCGTTTACTGACCTTGGTCATCATGTGGATTGTCATTTCCAGTTTGGCCGCAAAGAAATAGAGGAAAAGGAAGGTCCAGTTCCTCGTGGCCGATTCCGGCAGCGAACCCGGCTGCACTGTTCTCACCATTAAAATTCATTGGGGAAAAGTTTCCGTCTTTTTATTTAACCAGCAAAACTAGGTGATATGCTCCTACACGTATTTATAACGGATATTAAGATATCACAGGAAAAGTTCCGCAATTGATATTGTTCTAAAATTACAGATAGTACACTATAACCTATCGCAGGTGTAGTGACCAACAGACACAGAGATGTGTCGGGGACGCGCGGGTGTGACTGAGTGCACGCACAGAGCGCGAGCTCTTCAAAGAGCGCCACGACTTCCTGTTTTAGAAGAAACTCCTCCGAAAAACTTGTGAAGTGTTTCTCAACCACCTACACACAGCTCCATCACTGTGTCTTTCTGTTAGATACTGCATTAGGTTATTAAGCCAGTATTATGTACTGGTTATATATATATATTTATAGACATAAATTACCAGTTGGCTGAATATGGAACGTTTACTTAGTATACAACATCAACAAAGAGAGAATGATTTTTTGTGAAATTTTCAGGGGAAAACAAGAACACAAAAAAGTCTAGAAAGAAACAGTCTTACAAAAAATCGTTCTATTATAGAATACAGGATACCCAGAATGTAGCCATAAGATGGCGACATTGCATTTTACTATGGTGGGATTTTCCGTACACAACAAAACACTGATGAACAGAACACGTGTGAACAACTCCTTCAGTTGTTTAGTCTGTTTTCGGAATGGCCGCTGCTATTTTGATCTGTTTTACTTGTATCCAAGTGCAGGGCTGTGTTTTAAACCTTACTACATACACCGATAAGAGTAACATTATGACCACCTGCCTAATATTGTGTTGGTCCCCCCATTTGCTGCCAAAACAGCCCTGACCCATCATGCACTGTGAATTCTGACACCTTTCTATCAGAACCAGCATTAACTTCTTCAGCAATTTGCGCAACAGTAGCTCGTCTGTTGGATCGGACCACACGGACCAGCTTTCACTAACCACGTGCATCAATGAGCCTTGGCCGCCCATGACCCTGTCCCCAGTTCACCACTGTTCCCTCCTTGGACCACTTTTGATAGATACTGACCACTGCAGACCGGGAACACCCCACAAGAGCTGCAGTTTTGGAGATGCTTGTTTTGATCCAGTGGTCTAGCCATCACAATTTGGTCCTTGTCAAACTCACTCAAATCCTTACACTTGCCCATTTTTCCTGCTTCTAACACATCAACTTTGAGGACAAAATGTTCACTTGCTGCTTAATATATCCCACCCACTAACAGGTGCCATGATGAGGAGAAAATCAGTGTTATTCACTTCACCAATGAGGTCATAATGTAATGGCTGATCGGTGTAATGGCACTGAAGTGTTATATTAGTGTGCCGAGAACAACTGTTGTAGAAGACAAGCACAAGAACTGTCAAAAACTCATAAGGTTCCCTATTCCACTGTATTTGGCTTGAAGTTATGGTTTTTCCATTTATACATTCAGTTTGCTCATTTAGGTTGCCATTTGTTTAGTCTGTATTAGCACTGGCTCTACTTGGTTCTAGGCTTCTTTTTGTTGTATGGCTTTGCTTAATCCAAATAAGATATAAAATATGACAGCATTGTAAGTATTACAGATTTTTCTACATGCTAACAAACATTGACTTTTTCAAACTGCTTCAAACATTTAAAGAAATGCTAACAACAGTTTGAAATTACTGCTTTTTTTATTTTATTTAATTATTTAATTTTATTTACTTTTATTTTATACAGAAATGTTGATACAAATAAATATTTCTAAAAAAAAAATTAAAACAGTGATGCAGAGAAATGTATGTGGTTTAATATAAAATATCTGGTTACTGACATGTATAGTTAAAACTTAATTTGTCCTGCACCATTAGGCCGGGTGTTTGTGTGATTACTTTATACATTAAAACAATACAATCTTCAGTTGATGCAGTGTGGTAATCCATTGCACACAATCCAACTTTCAACATCCTCTATAAGGTTAAGTAATGGTGAATAATGTAGGAGGAGTAATGACTACAAATCAGTATATTCTATAAATAAATGTGTCTACATTATGATTGTGAAATGCCCAGTTGCTCCATGAAATCAAAAATGTTCTGCATTGTTTAGCTGGATCTGTAGTTCTTTGTGTCAAGATCATATGAAAATTAAATAAGCACTCGTTATTGAAAGGTCTAATTTGGGATGAGTGTATCAGCATGATACTGCTGAACCTTTAAAAAAGTTGAAATTCCTCTATTCCAGAGGTTTCACAGTTGCCTGTTTCACTTTGTATGTTTTTGATTTATTTGTAGCTCAGTAATATACAGTATATGGCCAAAGGTACTGTATATGGACACCTGACCATCATGTCCATATATGCCCATTGTAAAACCATATGCATCAACACAGAGTTAGAGTCCCCCTTTGCTGTCCTAACAGCCTCCACTCTACACAGAAATCTTTCTAGAAGATACTGTATTGCGACTGTGGGGATTTGTGGTCATTCATTCACAAGAGCATTAGTGAGGTCAGGCACTGATGTTGAGTGGGAAGTGCAGTGGGAATTCCAGTTACCATCCTAAAGGTTTTCACTGGGGTTGAGTTCAGGGCTCTGTGCAATGACACTCCAATCTTGGCATATCATGTCTTTATGGACCTTAATGGACCTTGCTTTGTGCACAGGGGCATTGTCCTGATAAAACAGGTTGCTGTGAAGGGAATTCTTTATGCCACAGCATACCAAAACATTCTATTCAACAGTTTTGAGAAGGCTCACATATCAATGTAATGGTCAGGTGTCCACAAACTTGTGGTTGTTTTGTATTTGTTACTGCAAATATTACCCTTATTTGTTTAATTGCATGAGGCTTGTTAATTTTGCAAATAAATAAATAAATAAATAAATAAATTCAAAATAATTGTAAAGTAAAACATCCAGATAGCTAGCAGTAAGGTTTGACAGATAAAGAATTATAAAAAAAAATGTTTAGTAATGGCATGTGCCAAAGAAATGAAAATCTATTTGTTCCATTTAAAGTGCTATTATGCTGTGTGAAGAGTTAAGAAAATATGATTTCTATTGAAAATATTTATGAATTTAGCCATGTCAATATTGATGCAGCACTGTGTTAATTCAGCTCTGAAAAGTTTACAGAAGCAATGAATGTGTTAAATCTCATCATTACATTTTAATGCAGCACCATATGTGTCAATCCAGCTCTGTAGAAAATTGCTGCAGTAGTGTGTGTTAAACACGGGCTACAGTGACATGCTGTTTCCTAGAACAGGATGGGCCTCCAAAATTTGATGAAAGAACAAGACAGAAACATATCACAGAAGCTGCCATGAGACCTACAGCAACATAAATGCAACATAAGCATAAATGCATCTGGACTCCTATAATCTCTATTCTTCACATGTATGGGCTATGGGGTAGTGTGGCTAGATGATTGCCCATTTTCCCCATAAATTTTGCTAAGATGTATATACAATCACATATATGATAAAGGAAACCAAGAATGATTCTAAAAGATATGTAACACAAAATAGACTTGCTTATTACATTAAGAACCCCACACACACAGTGAAGCATGGTGGTGGCTGCATAATGCTTTGGGGATGCTCCTATTCAGCTGGGACTGGGACTCTATTCAGCATTGAGGAAATCAATGATAGCTTCAAATACCAATCTGTTTTGTCATAAAATCTGCAATCTATTTTCAAACCGTCTAGCATGACAACAACCCAAAACAAATATCAAATTCAACAAACAACTTATAAAAAGCATAATCAACATATTAGAATGACCCCGTCAGAGCCCAGGTATTGTTTATGTGTCAGTTAATTCAGAAATATAAATGTGCATATATTAAGTATAGGTATGTGTTAATTCAGTTCTGTAAATGCTAATACGGTGTGTGTTAATTAGGCTCTATAACTGTGAATGAAGTAGTGTAGGTGGTTAATGAAGAAGCATGCGGTAATGCATGCATTAATTCATCCATACAAATATTAAAACAGAATTGTACAATTTTAACGCAACAGTGTGTTATTGACGGGCTCTAAATGTTAATAAAACAGAATTTTGTGTTAATTCAGCTCTGTAAATATTAATGCAGCAGGATTTGTTAATTAAGCTCTCTAAACATTAAAGCAGCAGTGTGTGTGTATGTGTTAATGCGTTGGTATAAATGTTCATGCAGCAGTTTTGTGTTAATGCAGGTATGTAAATGTATGTATAGTCCATTTATTTCTGTAAATAGTAATGAGCTGTGTCTGTGTGTAAATTAGGCTCTGTAAATGGTAATGCAGCAGTGTATGTTTTAATTCAGCTGTGTAAATGTTAATGACCAGTGCAAATGTTAATGCAGCAGTGTGTGTGTGTGTGTGAGAGAGAGAGAGAGAGAGAGAGACAGAGAGAGAAAGTGAGAGAGAGAGAAAGTGAGAGAGAGAGAGAGAGAGAGAGAGAGAGAGAGAGAGAGAGTCGGTTCGGGTATGAAAATGTTAACGTAGCAGTGTATGTGATAATGCAGATGCGAATGTTTCACTGCTGCAGAATGTGTGAATTCATTCAGGAATGTAAATATTAAAGCAGCGGCCATGTGTGTTAATGCAGCAGTGAGTGTTAATTAAGGTATGTAAATATTAAAGCAGCAGTGTAAAGCATGTGTTAATGCAGCAGTGTGTGTTAATGCAGTATTGTATGTGTGAGTTAATGTAGATATGTAAATGTTAGTACACGAGTGTACAGTGTGTGTTAACGCAGTAGTGTGTGTGTGTGTGTGTTAATTCTCTGAACTCTCGTGCTCTCGCTCGCTAGGTCGCCGCTCTGGCCGCCGGCTCGCGTTGCCACAGTAACCGGTGAGTGAGTTGGAATGCTGTAGCGCTACCGCAGTGATCAGTGAGGGGGATGGCGCGATTCCGCTCGGCCTCATCCGACATCGGCATCATGATCGACATGGACTCTGACTCACCACAGCACACTGGACAGGGACATGTTGCTCGCGCGAGCTCCTGATCCCGATTAGGACTGCGCACACGCGTTTCCCATCGCCTAATCAGGAACAGAGGGGTAAGTACACTAAATGTTAACCGAGCATAAAAAATGACAGTGAGCTTTTAGACATGACCTCAAACCAGCGGAGGATCAGAACAGCAGAATAGATTTGATAGATAGTGTCTATTCTCACGACGACGCCAACCGTCGACGCGACTGATTTGTCGTTGTGAGTGCACCTTTAATGCGATGGGATTCGTGTGAGGCTCTCAGGAGTTGATGGAAGCAACAGGGACGCACCTTGTTTTAGTGATTCCTCACGTAGGCTGATGACACAAATGGCTGTATCAGTCTGCGGATTTTTTTTTGTTGCTTTTCTGTTTGTAAGAGCTTGCAATGCGGTGATGACGACTAGACCAGGCTTATAGGGGGTTATTAATGCACACACTGGTGTTGTATTCGGGTCCATCACTCTCTAGCGTTGTCGTGGGAAAATCTGTGCAATGCAGTTTAAACGCCATGTAGCCTACCTGTTGGACTGTGGCAACACGTGAAGTGAAATCGGAACTTTCCAGCATTCTGATCAATGAGAGTGATATGTATTGAACTGGACATTATTGAAGGAGCGTGAAGGGAGTGTCGGCTACTGACGCCACTGAAAGCCTTTCACTGAAAAACAAAACAGGCAAAACATGAACGCCTATTTATTTATTTATTTATTTATTTATTTATTTATTTTTGCGATCCCTCATATGATCTCTTCTGTACAGAGTCAAGCCTCAAGCCAGATCATTTATAAAGACATTTACTTAAAAATGGGGAATATTGACTAATAACTAAAGTATCATTGTTTTACATTGTATTTATTTAAATCATTTGCTGATATGTAAAAAGTCTGCTTGAAATGATATTAAATCACACAGAGATCACACTGCATTCTGAAAGGTAAAGACTAGCTAGCTAAATGACAAGATCTTGGTAAGAGTGAGGACTTTTATTATTATTATTATTATTATTATTATTATTATTATTATTATTATTATTATTATTATGCTATTTTTACCTACTGCCCCATGAATGTGACATTCAAGTTTATGGAAAATGTGCTTACTTTGTTTAGATCTTATGTGGACACTCTCTTAAAGATGTTCTTTGGGTACTTGTAGCTTCTACGCCGACTTGTTAAGGCTTCCAGCAGAGGGGGAAAAGTGAAGAACCTAGAGTGTTTGCTTTAACCTTTTTGTCTGTAGACACAAGCATGGTGTTCACTTTGAAGGACATGAGTTTAAGTGATCATACTGTATAATAAAGACATTTAGAATGTGGGATAGGATTAAATGAATTAAATGAGAAGGACAAGAAGGTCAGGAACATATCTACTTCACTGCACCATAATTAAAAGTGTTTGTCACACTAACAGACATTATTAGAGACATACAGAGTGCTTGAATGAGCCTTCTGGGAACATGTGCATAGTCCCATCATTCCTAGATAAGCTACCCACTGTAGGTCTAGAAGTAAAGACACATTTCTTTCCTTTGAGCCCTAAAAGGGAGCGTTAACAAAACTAGGCCACTGATGACATTTCAGTCAGTGTGACAGCTCTGAGCCGACAGCAGGGTGGTCAAGAATGGATTTATCAAGCACTTCCTGTCCCATGTGAGAGTGCCACCAAGCTGTCCTGTCAAATCACAATGAAAAGACAGAAGAGTTGTCCTCTCACTGCAGGCTGTTCTTTAGAAAGACAGAAGATAAATTTAGAATGTGGCACAGACCCAAAACTCTTGAGCAGACCTGCAGGTAGAACTGTTATATTTTTGCCAAGAATAATTGTGTCTGATTGAAAGAGTGTAAAAAACACTTGTACTTGAGATATTTTCAATGATCCTGTGCTGAAGAAGGTTTTTTTGCAGTGTCAAAAGGTGCTTGTTTTGATTCAGAAGTTGTTCCATTGTAGTAAATCCATTAGTCTGTCATTTATTGGCACTCACTTTTAACCCAAAGCGACTAACAAACACGAAAGAATTCACTGCAAACACATAACTTGACTGTTAACTACAGTCATAGCGGAGAATCGTAACTATTGACCCAAATAATGTTATATTATGCCCCTATGCATAAACATTTGAAGCAGATTTTATAATATTTAAAATAGCCATTTATATCATCATTCCTCTTTCTGAGAACTCAGGAAGGAAGAGTAATTGTTTGTCGGAAATGCAGCCATTAGACTTCTGCTGGCCAATATGAAGAGAGGGAGATGGTACAAATTAAATGCATCATTAAAATTGAACGTTCCAGGGCTTCATTGATCAATTTTTCATAAACCCATTTTGCAGTCCGTCAACGGTCCTGATAGATGGATCAACCACTTTATTGCAGTGGCAGTTCTTTTCTAAAACGGTCTGAATGTAATAATAAAGCATGATGTTTACTTGTTATTCACAAATGCAATATTAAATTTGGCAATGAATTAAAAGATTATGTAAATATTTAAAGGATGATGTAATTTAAAATTTGTAGATGGTTAAACTGGAATAGATGATGATGACAATGATGATGATTATTATTATTATTACTATTATTATTACTATTATTATTAGTAGTAATAATGTTGTTGATAATATCTGCAAAAGCTATTGTGAACAATTAGTTCCCACAATTTCTATGCACTTATAAAGACAGATGGAAAGTACAAATTTGTGAAGGAGGACAAAGCATTAAAAATAATGCTGTTTTTTTTTTACTTCCTGTTCTTCGGCTTATGCGAGGGAAATCTTCTTGTCAGAAATGTTAGAAAGGGTTCCATGTCGCTCTCTTTTAGAAATTTAGGAAAACTCTTGAAGAACTTTTTTTCCCTAAGAGTATGGGGCAATGTGTCATTGGAGACAACTAAGATTTAAGTGAAAAAAAGTCCATTTTTTATTTTGTGATGTAAGACAATTTATAACAATTTTACTTTATTGATGTAGCTGCTTCAGGGCTCAAACTCATTCAGAAACTAGGACTAATTGAAACACATTAAACAACCGCCTGGGACTGAATGGCTTATTCAGCTGATTATTGAATATATGTTTCTCGGGATTTGCAAGACTGCACACAATGGAAATAACCTGCCAAGGGTATTAGATCTCCAGTTACTCCACAATCTCTTATCTCAGGTATTTATAATCCTTAAGAATCTATTACAGTGTAGTCTTAATTGATGGCGCTGGGTTTTATTTGAATTGTCTAGGGGTTTTTTTCCCACTTGCTTGCTTTATATCATGTTAATTAAAATTGGTTTTAATAAAAATTTATGCCATTATAAAAGCCACTAGGATTTCATCCTCGCTTTAAAAAAAAAAAAAGGCAAGCTACAGATTTTTTTGGATGTAGGGTATGTGAGGATTAAGCTCACAGCTAAAAGTGCCAAGTAAACACATTCAGAGTGAATTCTATATTGCATATTGTGTACTAAACAGGATGTCTAAATAGTATTGGCATTAATAGGAATCAGACATTATGGCTTGTGCTGGACACCTGACTCTCTTGAAACCTATATGTGGTTCTTCCCCATACTGTTGCCAAAATTTGAAGAAACACAATTATTTAGGATTTCTTTGTATGATGTAGCATTAAGATTTCCCTTCACTGAAACCCAAACCTGTGCCTAAATCCAGCTCCATAAAGTCATAGTTTGCCAAAGTTGATGTGAAAGAATTTAAGAGTACTGACCTCAACACCTTTGGGTTGAACTTGAATACCAACTGCACCCCATGGTTCCTCACCTGACATCAACGCCTGAGCTCACTAATACTCCTGTGTGAATGAACACAAATCCCCACAGTCATGCTCCAAAATTAATGAAGAGGGAAAGCCTTCCTAGAAAAATGATATAAGGGGAAATAAATTCTGAATGGGATTTTCAAAAAGCACATATGGATGTGATGGTCAGGTGTCCACAAACCTTTGGCCATATTGTATAACTGTCTGTATACATTATTAGTTTTTCCTCAATATTACAAATATTTGATGATAGTTTACTGTGCACATAAACATGACTGTCACATTTACTGAGCACTGGGTGAAATTGCAAAACCTCTAGAGTCATCTATGTTTTGTTGTAACTGTGCTCGTACAGCGGCATAGCATCACGTAAAACAGTATAACAGAAGGGTTGCTCTGCAGTAATCACACAGCATTTCGCTCATGTGAGACCATGAGGCGAATTTAGATGTTTTCATTAAGGCTGCTCACAGCTCCAAACCAATGCAAGTTGCTTTATTAGCTAATTTGTTTTGTGCATGTATTTTGTTCTTCAGCCTGTCAAAATGTTTGGAGATTAAATTCCATAAATATTTTTCATCTTATTGTAGTTCTATATTAGACTCTCCCACTGGCCTGGTTGATTGCCAGCTCTTGCCTGTCACCATGGAGTTGAACTCTGTTTATGCCTATAGTTTAAGTATACGGTAACAATATATATTATACCCCAAGAACCCTGAGTCAGCACTGCATTTTTTCAACCTGGATGTAATAATCATGTTTTGTTCATTTCTAACAAAACAAAATGCAGCTTTAGAAATAGTAAGCCTTATCTGTACATGCTTTGACATTTTTTTCAAACTTTTTCCATTAGACCAGTAGTGAATCAACATGTAGCTGGGTTTTGGGATTGCATTCTCTTGAACCGTTCTGCTTTGTCAGTGTACAGTGGCAGTGTTTTTTAGAAGTAAACTTAAGCTACCAAAGCTGAAACACAAATGCATTGCATCTAATAGGTCAAAATACTGAATTATAAATATCCTCTGGGTTTGAAGCAGTGACTCTGTTCTAGTCATATCTGGTTCAAGGTAAGTGTTCATATAAAAATCACATGTGACTGTGTACCGAGCTGAAACACTGTATTAATATAACAGGTTATTATTCATTGTTGATGAGTTATCACACAGTTGCTTTATGAGACATAAAAGCAAAAAAAACCCAAAAACATTTGGCTATTCTGACCATTCTTGTAGAAGCACAATGCTACTGCATGTTGTCTTGTTATGTTGACCCTGTTTTGTCAACAACAAAAAAAAAATTGATAATATAGAAAAGGTGAGAAATTAAAAAGTACAGTAAATGATAAAAGAAAGAGTATTTTAGTTATTTTAATGACTGTGAGTTTAGGAAATAATATTGCTGTGGACAGAAGCACATGGAGACCATGGCAGTGACCATAAACTGCTGTTGCCACAGTCAGTTTTGTGCTCGGGTCTCCGTCACAGTCAACATTTAAAGGCTTCAGCGAGAAGGAATTTATGTTAAATCTATAATGAATTCAGGAATCATGCTGATGCTCATACTTATAAGTTGCTCAGAAGCTCCTGGTTGCAGGAATTCACTTGACTATATGTTGTTATAGAAAAGAAATTATTTAATCCCACCCTCCAGTTTCTGGTGGAGGTCTGGTGAGGATGAGTTTCCTTTTGAGTCTGGTTCCTCTCAAGGTTTCTTCCTCATATTGTCTCAGGGAGTTTTATTTTTGCCATTGCTGCCTCTGGCTTGCTCATTAAAGCTAAATAAAAATTTAAATTTTGAATGTTTTTATTTTTTATTCTGAATTTTTACATTCCTGTGAAGCAGATATTAGGCAGTGCAGGTTGTTAAAAGAGCTATACAAATAAAATGGAATTTAATTGAATAGTAAAAAAAATGAATAAATAACATTTTCTTTTATTTTTTTTTATCCTCACTCTCTTCTTGGTAAATATTTGGTCTCTGAAGATAGCACTTTATTGCTTTTTCTTGTTTTATTATTAAACTGATATTAAGGCTTGATTATAGGAAAACATTTGTGGAAATCACACACACATACACACACACCTGTCCCTTTAAAAGAATGTATTTTTAAGAAACATGCTCTCAAAGGGAGGTATAGATGTTGGCACAGAATGGTAGGTTTGTGTCATTTTTGACCACAGGACAGGAACACAGATGGTGTTTGTTACATTGTTGGCATCTCTACCTGTACCTCTCTGCCACTTTTGCTTATTAAAACACACTCAGTGAGCACCCATGAAAAAACTATGTGATCTTATGTAATATTTGGTCTTCTCTTTAAAGTTTAATGTTATTTATCAAGAGTCGTGATGATTGCAATAAGCTGTCTTTCCGAGTGAGATTTCAGCATCACACTGAGATAATCTGAGCTTTCAGGAATGTCTTATTATAGACCTTTGAGCTGTGTGTCTGCTGGCTTATGTTGCATGACAGGACGGAGGTCAGGCTGGGATGTTGAAGTCCTTGAATTTCCATTCGAATCAAGCTCCTGAGCAAATATAGCCGTATACCATGGAAATTGAGAAATGAATGTGCACAAACAGGTGTTTTTCCTCACCGTTGAAGTAGATTGTTTTGCCTACTTTTTAAAGTAGGTTAGATTTTGGTACAATGCAGTTAACATGTAGCACTGAAGAGTCAGCAACACTGATTACTAAGCTAAATGTAGACATGCCCTCAGGCATGTATTGGCGTGTTGCATTTTTAATAGGTAGAGAATTCAGGCTGGGAAAACTACATCTTTTACCCACTGCATCTCTCCGTCCTGGACATCAGGACAAAGCGTTGAGTTGGCTTGTGTTCAGTAAATCACATACTGCAATTTACGTAAGCTTTTTGCATCATGTCCCCTGGAGACAATCTGCCATACAAAGTCACAGTCATAATTTCTGTCTCCTCTCCTTAAGGCGTTGGATAAGTGTGTGTGTTTGTGTGTGTGTGTGTGTGTGAGACCAAGATGGAGTAGGATACTCTTTATCACAGTCATCAAGGGTATTTGGTGGTGCTGGTGGGGGGCTGTGTGTTATATTAGGCACACTGTTTTTCCTCCAGCATGGATTTGCTATTTATAGTTTAGCTCAAATTCTAACAACCTGCACTCTGAGACAGAGAGATTGTGTGTGTGTGTTTGCGTGTGTATGTGTGTGTGTGTTTGAGACACAGAGAGAGAGAAAGAGAGAAATGAGAAAATATAAATATATTTTGGTAAAGATGTTTGTTTAGTTGATTTATACTACAGCTATTGGTTTCTATAGATGTGCCAAAAATATTCCCAGAGGGAATAAAAAAACTATTTAAACAAACCATTTACCTGTGCTAGCTCCTTAGCCTGGTCATCAGACATTACACAGCGCATCACACAACACCTGCTGCATCCATGGGATTTACTGGTCTCTTCGGGAGCCTGTGCAGCTTTTCAGTCCACTTGTCAAGTAAAAAAAAATAAGGCATACAATAACACATAATAAATTCTGTCTGTTCATAAATGCTGGAAATGACACATTCTCAAACACAGTTAATTAGGAAGTGACAGCTTTATATTTCTGACAGTATGGATCTGATGAAAGTGGAGGACATAAATAAAAAGCACACTGTAAGGTTTTTCTTCAGGAAGGGCAAGTCAAGGATTCATCTTATGTGGATAGGAAGACTCAAGAACAAAATGTCCAGCGATGCGCCTTTTCTCCGCTAGATTCACTCATGGGAATATCAGTAACATTGCCAGTGAGAGTATAATGACAGCGGAATAGCTGAGAGTGAAACTAAATATTGTATGTATATTATGTATATATTCAGTTTAATTCAATTTATATAGCACTGTTAACAACTTACTTCACAGACGTCACAAAGCAGCTTTTCAGAAGTCCAGATCTAAAACTTAAATTTACATTTACCCTAATCAGCAAGATCAGCAAGCCAGAGGTTACAGCACTTATGTAAGGAATAATATATATATTGTTTTATTTGTTATTATGTATTAATTGTTACTTAATTATTAATTACTGTTTATTATATATGTTACTGTTTTGTCTGTCTTTTGTCTTGTTTCAGAACGAAGCAAAGTGCTGCATCTCATTGTCTTCTGAATAGTCACAGTTCCATACTCGATGGACATAAAATGTGTTTTGTCAATCCTCTTTAACTGTTGGCAAAAGCAGACACGTTCCAGGATGCTTTTACCTAGACTACAATTCATTTCTGCCACTTCACGTATTACTCATGGATGACCAGTGAGCAGCGGCTTTGTCTCAGGTTTCTGAACTAGAATGAATTTACAGCGGCAATTTAGCGACGGCCCATGAACATTTCATTAGCACCTCTTCCATAACAAGTATTTCATTTACTGCTTGTCATTATGTTCATGACTCTAAGCAAGTCTAAAAACAAAACACCTCAGTATATATCTGTATAAGTATTATGCATGGAAGGTCTGATTTGCATGTGCTACTGTGAATATGTGTAATTGTAATACTGTTTTTCAGGCCTTCAGTGTTTAAATGATTTATAGGTTCCACTGTTTACAACAAGCTATTTTTCTGTCTTCAACTGACAACATCAGAGCAGCATAAATGCTGTATTAAAAATGAGGACCTGCTGTTAACACACAATCTGACAAAAAAGAGACAAAACACCAATTAGAAAAAGAGAAAACAACATTTTACTAGGTAGTAAGATACTGCTCTTTTGTAACGTTTTGGAAATTTCCATTAAGCTCCCCGCTTCCCGCTCTCAGGATGAGTAACAAGTCAGACTCGGAAGGTGTAGTCTACACGGTGGAAGAACTAGAATGCAAGATATGCTATAGCCGCTACGATGCACGAGCTCGCAAGCCAAAGTTACTGGCGTGCCTGCACCGTGTCTGCGCTCGCTGCCTGAAGAAGATGGCTGAGATGGAATCATCACCTGGCACTGTCAGCTGTCCATTCTGCCGCCATCAGACGCATGTGCCTGATGAGGAAATCTGGCTCCTGCAGGATGACAGTAACATCCTGGCCATCCTCTCTTACCAGGAGCGAGTGAGGAAGAGCGGCTCGATGCCTGTGGGTGAGGTTCTTCTCACCCCAAACAGTCTAAATGGGGGAGAGATAGGAACAAGTGGAGAAGGAGGAGGAGAGCAGGCCCACAGTTCCTCAGACTGCCTGGTCATCACCATCATGGAGGTTCCAGGCGAGTCCACTTCACCCGACTCCACTGGCATGCTGAACATGGTGCGTCTGTATCGGCCGGCTAGTTTGGACTCGCTGCCGTGTCACGTGCCTGTGCAGAAGTGGCGTGCGTGGACATCGCGCTCTGTGCCACGTTTTGTCATGGGCTTCCTCTGCCTGCTCTACTTCAGCTCGCTGCCCCTGGGCATCTATCTGCTCATGATTCAGCAACTCACACTGGGAGTGATCCTAGTCAGCCTGGTGCCCTCCACCCTCGTCCTCTGCGTGTTCTACGGCTTCTGTCAGTGCCTGTGCCATGAGATCATGGAGGCCATGGCTACATAGACACTTCGTAGATTGTGTGTGATTTGTCAGTCTTTAGACAGTGTGAACCAAGCCAAAATCATTGATCTGTTCATTCTGCTCTTGACTGCTCATCTACTGTTGCACTGGAATATACCAGCATTTAGAAGTGAACTTTCAACCATCTTCAGTTCATATGAAGGGCAATACATACATTTGAACGAGCAGTTACATCCTACAATCCAGTGCAGGTTGTTTGCATTGAGCTACGGCTGCCTCAATTTGCTGTTGATTTGTTTGTTTCTTTGTTTGTTTTTATTCTGTACCTGTTAGCTCAGGCTTAACATGACTGTGATCCTTTTACATAACACTAATAAGGGAATGAGATTCATATCTAACATGGAAATTATGGACTTAGTTCCATAACGTGAAATATGTCCTTCCTACTTTTGACAATCCATTTGTTGTGTAACTTTAAAATAGTCTCCATATACTTGTCAAAGTTCCTAGTTGCCTTTGTAAGGCATGCAAATTCCCAAGCTATATTTTAATGTTGTATATATGAAATAATGTGTTTGTCATTGCTATGAGAATGAACAAATGCCTTCAGATCATCCAAACTGTTAATAGATATTCAATAAAGATTGGAAACACAATCAAAGGGACGTCATTTAATGACATTTTAAGTCATCAGGTGGCTAGACGCAGACCGGACTCTGCAAAGTATTTTGGTGAATTGAGTTCTTGAAAAAATACTGCAGCAGAGCTGATCAACATAAACTGCAAAAATAAAACCTTCCAGTTGTTCAGTTACTTTACATTTCCACCTCTGCTTGTGTAGAATTCCTCTGCTACAGCATAGCCAATCATATACTATATAATTATCAATTATTTTGTTTAGGATCCAGAGACCAGCTAAAGGGCAAGAAATATTAAGTCAGAAAGGGGAGAGATTTCATATTTTCTTAAAAGATAACAACAAAAACAATGATTAAAGACCAATGGAAAAAGAAGTATGAGTTTATTCCCCTATGTAAAATCCGAAACTGATGTCTCATCTGTTCAGAGGTGATAACGCTGGTCAAACATGGTAACATGAAGCACCATTAAGAAACAACACATAACCAGGTGACAGATGTTGCTATTCAGCCGTGTTAGTTGCTAAACTTTTCTAATCAAAAATTTTTTGTAATGTGACCTTTACTGATTTTACTCGAGTACTAAAACTGAGACTGAGTATTGTATAATCTGAGAATGATGTAAGTGAAAGCATTGGGGTTGATCAAATCGAACTAATTAAAAAAAGATTCTAAAAAAAAAAAAAAGAATAATGTGGCACGTGTGAATATGAGTGCTTCAATTTAAGAAATTGCTTATTGCAGCTCTGATGTTTTGTTAACTGCATGAGCGAATATGAGTGAGGTTGCTGAGGATACTACACCTGCGGGAGAGTGAGTGTCAAGGGCCCTCCTCATCTACACACTGCGTTCAGACAAGCCTGAAGACCCACAGGGGGGTCATCAAAGGATCCCGGCCTGCGCCTTTGCAGTCCCACGCCGTTCTCCCTGATGACAATTAACTGTGCCTAAGGCACACTTCCAAAACACAGGAACAAAGGAAGCCAAACATGGCTTTAACCTTGCTCAATATAAAGAGTGCTTCTCTTTCCATGATTATATGTTTATTTTAAGATGAGGTTTCCCTTCAATGTGTGACGTTTGTAGTCGTTCGATTTGGAGAGCATCAGCTGTGCTGCTGAGGCCTAATTGAAGAAAGATTCCCCGAAGGCCAAGAGCTTCCATGAAGCCATCGGAAAGGAAGTGGTGTGTTGGGTGATAACAGAATATTTGCCAGCAGTCACCTCAGATGTAGTCAAGCTGAGATGTGAGACTGTCAACACAATGGTGAGGATGAGAAGAAATTATGGCATCCTGGATGAAACTAAGGTAATGGCTAGATTTTTATTTTTTTTAAAGAAACTGATTCATTTATTAATGATAATTAGGTTTCAATTTAATGTAACTTTAATAATCCTATAAAATATGTTAAAACTCATGTTTCTGATAGTGTATTATATGTATGTGATGTGATGCAAGAAGAGCTCACTCATTATTTGTCTAATATAATTTGTCTCTTTTCTAATCCATGATCCTAAAATGTTTATGTTCAAATTGAAAGTGTTTTATTTGAAGCAATCAAAATTGGATTAAAACTTGTATAATCTATACCAAAGTTTTGGCATCCACAAGATAATTTATCATTTATATAACAGAATTTCTTAAAATATAGAAATAGTGATATTTACTGTTAATGTAAGACAGGAATAAACTTCAGCGGAAAGTGATATCATAAGTCTTCTAAACCTGCACTTTGTGGAAAGATTCTTCACCCAAAGTTATTTTTGGAAGAAGATCAGGCTGACGCTGTGCTGGAGAACCCAGTTCCAGATGTGCTAAAACTTTAACCAGTTGTGGTCGGTGGAGCATGAATCGGTGGCGGAGGTCTGTGGGAGAGATCCAGGCCAGGAAGAGGCTGGTGAGCGAGTGTGAGCAGGCGCAGGTCTCCTTCAACAAACTCACCGCCTGCTTCCAGCAAATGGCCACCTGCTTAGGGAGTAACACAGACGGTAGCCTTCTGAGAGACGAGATGGAGGAAACCAGGGGACAGGCGCATAAAATATGTACAGGTAGGAGGGTAGAGACACTATACAAGGCTTTTCATTCAATTCAGTCAAAAAGAAATACACAGAAAGAAAGATCTACTTGTAAGCAAAGTGATATGTAAAGGTGCTTTGAGTTAATAATAAATAATAATAATAAATAAATCCACACACTGTGCCCAAGACTCCAACAAAAGTAATCCAATTTCACGGTTTATGTCTTTGTAACAATGAAGATGATGAAGCTCGATCATATCACAATATTCACATATAAATATCCCCCTTTTCTTGATGTTTTCAACCAGGTCCGTACAGAAAAAAATGAATAAGTTAGGATATAGAAATAATGTGACTCCTGGGACATTAATTCCAATGCTGGAGCCAATTTTATTAACTAATGTGTTGAATCAGTTGTCTTTGATTAGACCAAACTGTGCCGGTATCCATGACTCCTACTTCTACTATAATATACTGTACATGCATATAATATACATTAAAATGACTATTTTGCAGAAGTACACCAATCATGAAATTGAACCAGGTCATTTGCTGATTTAAATAATTCAGTATAGTTACATCATCATTGGTACATATGTGGTGAATAATAAAACAGAATAGAATAATAAATAGAAGTAGAAAATATCTCAAATAATAATTTCCTGCCATGTTTTGTTTATCCTGAATTATATTCATATGTTTCTTAATCTCCTTGATAAGTCAGAAGTACTAGATTTTACATTTGCATTTATTCATTTCCGATGTAACTAAAAAAAGAAGCGTAGTATATATCAAGCAGAGGATAATATAAGTAGACCATATACCATACAAGATTTTGAATTGAGTGCTAGAGGTGAACAGAGTATAAGAGTAGTAAGTGCAGGCTTTTTTTTTTTTCAGGAGTGGGGACAACTTAAATAAGCGTTCACAAAAGTGGCCATTTTTTTGAAAAGATTGGAGAGGTTGAGAGGTTGGAAGGTCATTCCTCCACTGAGGAACAGTGAAGGTTTTGGAACAGGACCTCCTGCTTTACTGAGTAGGCACTACTGAGCATCTTGTTAACCGATTGCAGGTTTTGGGAGTGAATATAAACCTCAAGGAGAGTGTTGAGGTAGGGTGATGAACATGACATCATTGTAATGTGGAGACTCAGTATAGCATCTGTAGTACCTTACCCTGCAGCTGCTAAACACCTGTGTAAACTTTCTACTTCTGATGTACTGATTTAAAAGGCAAAACCTGATTAAATATTAAAGAACGAAAGACGAGAACAGTTCTGTTTGCCTTTTGTTGATCATACTCATGTTACAGGGCTGCACCGGAGGCTGCTGAAGCTGCTAGTTGAGACTGAGCAAAGCCAGGACGACCGCGAGCAGGTCGAGCGCCTATGGGTGCTGCTCCTGAGCACTTTGGAGAACTTCCAGCAGGAGCTTAGGAAGGTCAGTGCACTCCAGGAGCTCTTTCCTGTCACTCTGCAGAAGGACAGACATGCCCTGGTGAACACAGGTGCCTCCGGAGGAGGCACTGAAGTGGCAGGGCGTGCTGCCATGGTGCAGAACCCCTGGGTGGTGACAGAGTGCAAGGAGAAGCCTGACCTGAACGGCCATGTGCTGGAGATCGAGACTCTGCTCCAGGAAATGCTGCAGAGAGTAAACGTGCCACTATGGTCAGTGGAGCCAATGCAGAAAGCCTGGGCAGAAGGGACACAGGAAGAGGATGATGACATCTTAGAGGAGATAATGGAGGTCGAAGTGGTGTCACAGGATGGAAAATCAGGCTGCTGCAGCCATTCCAACTGTAGACTAAGATGCATATTCTGTTTGCTAAACTAGAGCCATTTTGGATCATGTAGCTAATGAGAAATCAGTCTTTAATCCTTAATTGCTTTGGCATGTCTTGGTTTTTGTAACAAAATCAAGATTAATCATGAGCCACATGGGAACCACCAAGCAAGATTTCCATTCTGTAGATTTCACAATGAACAGTAGCATAGGTGAACTTTCAGACAACGCTGCCCTCTATCTGCAACCGCTACTAAACTAGATCAGTCTATCAAATGGAACTGCAACAGCAGGACACAAGGACACATTATGCTAAAGATGAAACAAATAAATAAAATATAGACGTAATGTTGGGGGGAAAACTAATATACCTGAAATACTTCTACTTGTCTGAAAGTATAGAGATTAGACTGCATTGCAGTCTTTCAGTTATATCAAAGTTCACCACAGGAGCAAACATTTTGTAGCAATTTACAAATTGCCCTTTAACTAGAAAATAACTTCCCTGGAACCCTAGTTTACATTTTTTCAGAAACAAATTAAACAATAATATTTTTTCTATGAGAGATTTCTATTCCTGAACTTTCCACCAGCAGATTATATTCAGTTCATGTTAACAATATTTACTTGCTTGCTTGTTTTTAAGTTATTGAAATCTTGTAACACATGGCTTTATTGGAATTACAAAGGAAAGAATTAAAAAGAAACTAATGAATGACATTTTATTGAGACAGGTTTTATTCAACATACAAATATTGTACAGAAACAGACTCAGCATTTTAATTTACATAGGCATGAGCAAAAAAAACAAAAAAAGAAACAAGGTCACACAGTGAGATAAAAGAGAAGAGGCAGACATGCCCAGTTTTGTTGGTCAATTCTTGTAGGTTGCGTGCAAATGGGCTTTGAAGGCTGGAAGAAGAAGAAGATATCGTTTTATAAAAAGAAAAATCACTTCTTTGTTAGACCAAAAGGCAAAAATCTTTCAGACTGCACATAATGACTTACCTTCCTGGTTATCCCATAATTCTGCAGCTGCAGAGTTCATAGGGCTATCATTGTTGGGTTCTTTAATAAAAGGAAGAGCGAAAAAAGGAAGAGGAGGAGCAGACAATGAGTAATCAGTGCTACTAATAAAACAAGTACAAATTTTGTAGCTCTTAATTATTAGAAACCTTACCTCCAAGTAAACTCTGAATGGAAAGCAAAATGGATCGAACGTCATAGAGAGCAGACCATTTGTCTTTCAAAATGTCTAAGCAGATAAACCCGTTCTCATCAACATTTGGATGAAAGCAGGAAGTGATGAACTTCACCCGAGGAGCGTTGTATGGGTATCCACTAGGGAACTCCAGTGAGAGCTTATATCTCAGCCCTTCATACACCTTACCAGATAGAGAGAAAAAAAACAATTATGGCTTGAACATTATGCAGAAGAAAGCAAGAAAAATTGCATTTAACTAAATAATGAATATTAATATAATTTTTTCTTCAACACTAGACTTTGGGACCCGTGCACTTATCTGCACATACAGTAAATATGACAGTAAAACTTACTGTTCCTTGAGCTCCGTCTATTGTGCCGATCCATTTGAAGAGATTGTCAGACTCAGGGAACGCTGAAATTCCTTTGTCTCCTGACATCTGCAGTACAATGTGAAACATTTGGAGGCAAATTAATAATTTGTTAATTAAAGTGAATACAATGTGAAGAGTAACAGTGTATTCTGATGACTTACCATGAGAGTCATCAGCTCTTGTTGAAGCCTGGGAAGAGTGGAAGGCAAAAAAAATTTCTGAATTTACTCATATTCAGTTCCAAATAATCAAGACTAAAACTAACCTTTTTAAAACAGTCCTAAAATGTTTACACTGGCTTGCTTATCCCAGCTTCAAAGAAAAATCTGTATATTCTTTGATAACTTTGGGCTTGTGGTTCAGGTGCTTATTTAAAGAATCATGACTTCAGTTAAGCAGTAGCATACTATACTCCTAAACTTTGTTGCCTCCAGTCATAGATAAAGTTTTCACCAAGATGATCAGGCAAACATGATTTCAAATCTGGAAACTTAATGCTTTCCATTGAAGGGCCTGGTCCACAAGCACATACTTGGTTATCTAAAGGAGTAGAAAATGCCTTGTATAGAAAAGTGACCAAAATCCAGTGTCCCCCAACCATGTCAAACATTGTAGAAAAGATTCTCCTCTTAATAGGTGTGACATATTATAAAACTCTTTGTTACTTAATCAAGATCACTGAACTGTGGCTATAGAACAAATGGCAAATGGCAAGAATGAACGTTTGCAATAAAGCAAGTTAAGAATTGAGAACCTGTTAGGATTGTGCCATGTTGACCACCATGCAGTCATTTTTAAGACTCCTTAGATATTTTCTAATGATCTAGCGACTCGGTGCATAATATCCATGTGTTGTACCTGCATTACCTGTTATACTTTGCCTCTAATCCACCTTCCCCACCCCCACACATTGTGAAATGTCCACTCCACCCAGCTGTTTTACCTCTTTACTGTTTCTGAATAAACACTTAATTTAAAAAAACTAAAAAAAAAGTAGTAATAACATTACAACATTCATTCATCTTATCTCATACCTGCTTCATTCTTATCAGGATCATATTGGATCCTAGAGTCCCAGGACCCTGAGCCATCTGCCTCTAACGCATACATTCAAACCTAAGGGCAATTTTGTAGAGCTAATCCACTTTGTAACATGTTTTAGGGAGGTTGGAGGAAACCAGTGAACCCAGAAGAAACCCGAGCTCAGGAGAAAAGCCCGGAGCGACGAGAAGGACCCTATCCTGGTAGTGATCATGAGCCATTTCGGAGTGTTTGTGTGCAAGTAAAAGTTGAGGGTTGTTGCAAAAAAAAAAAAAAAAAGTTTCATCACTTACACACCTTTTAGTAACGGAGCCCTTCGACACATTTCCGGAAGTCTCGTTTCCTTTTAACGCGGCTGTAGAAGAAGCTGCAGCAGGATCCAGGTTCTGCGAGGCCATCGCTTCCAGTCTGAAACCAAACCAAATGACAGTCTGGCTCTTCAGTTATTCAACCTCAACAAGTCTCACAACCACATCTCTGATGCTTACACAATAAATCCCAGCTAGCTTTTTAATCCTCTGGGGTAAACAAATAAACATCAGTCCCAGACCATACTTTTCTTTTCGTTGACTGTTTTTTGTGCCTAGGGAACTGAGGCTAATCTCACCTGACCTGCTCTCGCGGCTCTTTTACATATTTAAGATTTAAGAAAAGCTAAGTCAGGCTAACTTATGGACCCTAGGAGCGCATGTCTATATGTTTTATGGGCTTTCGGCTTACTTCTTAAGAAGTCCATTTCTTTTCGTGTTTATAAGAGATTCATGTGTGGGGGATTTAGATGAATCGGGAGATTTTCATGACCATACCGGCTTGCTACTAGCAGCGTCATTAATACCCGCAGTAAAAACCTAACGTTGGCTAGCATTTAGCTGAGCGGCAATAGCACAACAACGAGATCTGAATTAATATATGTTATTAGTTATTCAACGGCTATTAATGTATGTATATATAGAGAGAGAATTAGTTGTAAAAAATAAATGAAGTCGCGTATCCAAACAGATAGTCATCGGCATCCGGTTAATTACAGACCTGGTGCTGGTTTGCTAACTTAGCTAACATTCATGTCTGGAAGAATCCAGCTACAAGGTTAAAAACAAATAGCTTCTCTAATTGAAATTAAACCTCCCCGATGACATGTATGGTTTGTATACATATATAAATATGTGAGGTTTACTAAAAATTGCAAAGATACATTAAAGTTAATTCTAAAGCATACATTACCAGGTCTATGCAGTCCTTGAGCGGCACAGTACTGTTGGAGTTCAGTCAGATTTTAAAAATCATATCCCGCCCCCCCGTTTAAACTTACTTTCTCAAAACCGTTTCCCCTCCCCCCAGCCACCGCGTCCACCAATCACATCCGCGCTTCGAAAACAAACAGGGCGTGGCTTATCAACCCGAAATGACGCACGTTACGAAAGCCTACAATCTGATTGGACAAGGCGCTCACATGTTTGTGTCTATAACGGTTGATGACCATACCGCAGAACAGAACCGGAGTCTTAGACTGGAAGAACACTGGGAGACACTTGCAACAGAATAAAACGACTTTATTTCGCACCACAAAAGCTTTTCATTTGTTTTTTGTTTTTCGAAAATAACTTACATTTTCTCCCTTTTTTTCACTGTAAAACATGTAACTAAATCTAGGCATGTCAAATACTGGTTTCTTTTCTCTTCACCACACACAGTATACATCAGTCACATAATGCGACACCTTGTTACTATACTACAATACAGCTACATCTGTAAAAGAAAAGTTTCTTTACTTCTTCTTTTAAAATGTGTAAGCAAAATGCAAAGTAAATTCCCTTTTTTATGTACGTACAACAAAACAGATTTTCTGGTAGTCCATAAAACCCACACCATCACAATGTATACGATAAGAAAAGTAACGGGGTAAAAAAAAATATCAGTGAGTGGATACATATGTAGAAATCTTATACAAAACCCATGTAAGAAAATACATATATACATACTTAGAGATATTTAAAGCTACTTTTGTGATTAATAAACCAAAAAAAAATAAAAAATCTGTCTGATATCATCTCTAATAATACTGAGTTGTTGAACCCTAACTGTTCCAGCATGTGGAGGCACACAAAGAGAAAACTGCTAAGCATGATATTAAGATCAGAGTCTATTCTGTAATTAAGAAGTCACAGAAATGAAAATGGCAGAAATGAGACTGATCTTCTTGGCATTACCAATGTGTGCATCATGGCCTGGTCCCTTAGTCTGCTTCTGAAAGAGTCAATTCTAACTACGCCATTAGGAAATGTAAGCATCAGAGTAAGACAGCGAATATGGGATCAGATTCCTAGCCATTTATAAAGGAATATATATTTCTTTGAAGCAAGATCTATAAACAGCGAGTTGATCCTAGATCAGTATTTTGTACCCTAAAAATTGTTTTATGATGGGAAGCTCCCAATTCTTTAATCCTTCTCAGATCTCTGAGATTCCATGGTCTTCTGCATCTTCTCTAACATCCAAACAGGCACCATAAAGGGCTTCAATTCGTCCATCCTCAATTCAGGACAGTCTCTAGGGATTTAAAAGAGGGACAAATATTCATTAGGACATTTAACTGGTAAAATGTTTAGATTCATATTAAATCAATGTTATGCAATCTTAAATTAGTTTTTAGTATTCATTTAGACTCATATCAGCATTTTTCCCATGGCAAAACGGCAAAAGTCAAAATTCGAAAATGTTCTGTAACACTGGCCAGGTGTTTGTGGCAGATCCAAAACTAAGACTGACGAAAATGTGTCAATAATTTGAAGGTGTTACTCTGTGATTTTAGTGTTATCCAGATAGGCAATATCAGTGATTTTCCTTCCTTATCCCTGAAAAAACTACAGACAAAATTAGCTCTTTTTCCAGCTCTGGCGGAATCAGATAATTTTAGTCATCGTCCAGAAAGACCTACTTTTTTCCCCCACTGATTCCTACTGTGTTTAGTTACACAGCATGCACATCGAGTACAAACAGTTCCTTAACTGAGAAATCAAATGACCATGATCCTATAGGCTAGGCAAAAAGGGTACTGTAAGGCCAAATTATTCTGTAGACATCAAATCACTTTATATTAACACATTTCACAATATCATGCAACTTTTCTAGAACGAAGGGATGAGGAGATATAATTCCTTTCTTATACTTTTCAAATACTGTTCTCTATATTCAAAGCACTAATGTGAAAGCATATAAAACAGCATATGACACTGTGACACAAACATCCGGACGTGTAGGATGTGAGAAATCTCACAGTCTCCCTTGTCCAGTGTTAATTCATTTGCAACCTGGATGGGAGTTTTATTATGGAGGAGATTTTTAACTAATATTATAAAAAGAAACACAGAGACACTAATCTTGTAGACCCAGGGTTTTGAGTGTGACATTATGCAGGCTTGTTATGGATAAAGTGTAGCAACAAGAAGTCCACATGAAATTAAAGTATTAAGAATTATACAAATGTACAGTGTTACAGAGTAGTGCTTGAAAGTTTGTGTACCCTTTAGAATTTTCCATATAACTGCATAAATATGACCAAAGCATCATCAGAACTTGACACAAGTCCTAAATGTAGACAAATAATGAAACCCAATGAGAGAAAAATCGTATAGGAAAATAGTGTGCATCCTATTTTTTCTTTTAAAAGACAAGGAACCTCTGATAAGTCCTATCTTCACAACATTCGTCTGTGGAAGCGCATCATGGCACAAAAGAAAAAGGAGAATTCTGAGGACCACTGAAAAATAGTTGTTGATCAGGCTGAAAAGGGTTACAAAACTAGAGTTTGGACTCCACAGATCTACAGTCAGACAAATTTTGTCTTAATGGAGGAAATTCAAAACCATTGTTAACCTCTCCAGTAGTGGTCAACCAACACTCCATCACGAGAAAACTAAACAGCACAGTGTGCATAGCAGGGCTGCAGGGAGAAAGCCACTGCTCTTCAACAAGAATATTTCTGCCTATCTGCCATTTGCTAAAGATCATGTGGACGAACCAGACAGCTTATCCTGTGGACGGATCAGACCAAAACAGAACTTTCTGTTTAAAATGAGAAGCATTATGGTTTGGGCCTTGTTCACTGTATGTGGTCTAGGACAGAATGTCATCATTGATGGAACAATGAATTCTGAACTATAGTGAAATCTAAAGGAAAAAGGGTTAGGGGCATGCAAGGACATCTATCTGTGAACTGAATCTCTAAGCACACAAGTCACTGCACCAAAGAATGATTAAAGAAGAATGATGTTTTGAAAGGGCCAAGTTAAAATTCTGACCTTTATCCAACATAAATTTTGTAAACAGACCTGAAGTAAGCAGTTCATATGGGGAAAAAAAACAAGTTAAAGCTTTTCTGTACTAAGGAATGGGCTAAGATTCTTCCAAGCCGATGTGCAGGACTAATCAACAACTAAAGGAAATGCAGTTCTTTAGTTGCAGTTACTGCTGCACAAAGCAAACATTCACATACTTTTGCCAGTCACAGATATTTAATATTAGTTTACTAGATTCCACACAAAAAAACAAATGACCAAGTATAACATTTGTGTCTCAATTGTTTAATTGGGATCTCTTTGTCTAGTATTAGGACAATTTAGAAATGCCAATCAACCTACAACATGTCTTTGGACTGGGAGAGGAAACCAGAGTAGCCAAAGGAATCCCCTGAAGCATGGGGAGAACATGTAAACTCCATGCCCACAGGGGAAAAATCCTGTAGGTATGCGGCAAACGTACTAACCACTAAACTACCGTGCTCACCCAAACAAAAACATTTTTATAGATTAGAATAGATTTTATAGATTGTTCATGTGTAAGGATTTGCATATATTATATATATATATATATATATATATATATATATATATATATATATATATATATATATATATATATATATATATATATATATAGTGTATACTCCGTCCAGGGTGTATCCTGCCTTGATGCCCAATGACTCCTGAGATAGGCACAGGCTCCCCGTGATCCGAGTATAGATCGGATAAGCGGTACAGACAATGAAATGAAATGAAAAAAAAAATATATATATAGTGTATGCAGAAAACCATGATGATAGAACAGTGAAAATCGTAAAACTGATTACGAGGACCTCCCATATTACTTATCATACTTGTCATATCAGAATTAACCGACAGACGTGCTGATGGGTGACATTGAACACTGAATTAAAATAATATAAAAATCATATGTAAAAAGAGGTGAAGCCTTGGCACACACAGCTTTGTGTGCAGAGTAAACTCTTTGCTGAGAGTGATCAGTGGCTCAGTTTAGGCTTGGCCTTTAGTTCCCATCCATCTACCAGCCAGCTCTCTGCTATCTCATGACATTCAAACTAGGGAGTGTGGAAAAATCCTGGAAGCTGCTTGTTATTGAACTGTTGCTCATGCTGTATCACAGGAAGGCGTAACACACTCGGAGGAAAGCGTTATCCGACATCATGAACTCACAGATGCTCGTGATTGTCACTGTGATTGACAGGGGAGAGAGAGTATGACATCCCTCCCATGCAGTTACCATGACCAAATTTTTTTTCTTGGACTTGCAACTAGAGATGCCAGAAGCACTGCCTGGATTGGAACTCGCAATCTGCAGACAACATGGCAGACACTTTGAGACAGATCTTGCATTTGAAAGCCAAATAAAAGCCAAATAATGACATATGTCATATCGATCGAATGCAATGTCTATATATGAAAGTGGAAAAACCAAAAATAGGGTATTTTTATTTTAACGCAGTTAATTTCTTGTACAAAACAGCTGTAAAAGTACCAAATAAACAATTTTATTTTACTATAATTCATCGTTGACGAATTTCTTAAACAATTTAACCAAACGGCACACTGTTCACACCAAGCAGTGCAATGTGCAGACTACAGGGCTGTTTAATGGAAAGGTTTTTTGGCATACAAAGGGTTATTTAGAGACTTTTTGCACAATCAGCACAATAATATACGCATATGTTAAAAAATTTCCACTTTCCTTATGCTTCTTACACACAAATTCTGAACTTGTTCTACACATGCTTTGATAAATGTGGCCCCTGGTTTCCTCTTTCAGGAGTTGAGTGTGTTTCAGATGATGAGCTAAACATAAATCCAAATCAACAAAGAAATAAAACACAAAAACAATGATTTGAACTGACTATCCCAGTGTCTGGATTAACGCTGCCTTCATGTGCGATTGGAATGATCCTATTTCCCCACTTCTGGTAATAATATGGTAATTACAGAGTATGTCATGAAACATGGATGACACCCAGTTCATTCATACACCTTTCTTTTTTCTTTTATTTTGACATAACACATTTCTCAGTTAGTTAGCTAGCTTATAATAATGGAATTTTGGCCTAATACGCGGTGTATAACATACATAGAATGGTTGCTGATATGTTCATTCATAAATGAACATAACCAAAACTGGCAAGCACAAACAATAAGCTACAAAGAGAAAAATAAACAAAACGCATCAGTCAGTACAGTACTCTCCTCCACCATGTTAAAGTTTAAGACTCCTTCCATCTCGGAAACTCATCAAACTCTCGGAAACTCTCGGAAAATAATCAAAGAGTTTCCCAATCGTAATTACAACCTGAGGGGTCATTCATGTGCAACATCCTGGTGGGAAACTCTTATTTATGATCATTCCGATAGCATTTGATGGAAAAATTAAAGACTATTGGAATCCTGTGTTCAGAATTGAAGAGAGAATTCCTAACCTAAGACTATACTGATTTATTTAATCATCTTAAAAATACAATTTTTCTTGAGTAGTGGATCCAGAGACTATCAGGAACATGTCTGAGCTGCTGATGTCACTGTTATTATTCTTAGATAATCATTTTTGCTCATTTTTATGATTATTACCAATAACTGACAGTAAATGCACAGTTACGTCACCTGTATTATGGCTAGTGTTTGACTGTGTGGGATCAAATATACATCTATTGCTTTAAAAAATGCACACAGACCTTACAATGGGTTTGTTAGGATTAACTTACTTATATTCTTCACTTAGAGCAAGGTCTTGGATGTCCTCCTCAATAAGTAGATATGCCTAAAAACATGAAATCCATTCATTTTTCTGTTTATTTTTTTTTTATTTTTAGAAAAATAGCTTTCATGATTTTATCTTTCCAGACATGTATGTACACACAGAATCTTACCATCTTTCCACCTGTGGCTCTCATGTGCTGCCTCTCTGCAAGCCACTGCTTATCCTGAGCATCAGCAGCATACTGTAAAAAACACCCACGCACACACTTACTTTGAGCATGTTTATTTTTTAAATAAATGCAGAAGGAATATATTCCACTGTGCACATGGACATACACAATACCTTGAAGAGATCTGCATGTTTAATGTAGATCCTTCCTCTAGTGCCTCCCATCCCTAAAGCCCTGAAATGAAAATTGGTGTTAGTTTTATTCACCAAGCAACCACAAAACAATAAAGTGTACATATGAGCGCTAAGCATTATACTTCCTGAAATCCCTCTACATCTACAGTGAAGCAGAAATGAGTGTTGTGGAATGTGAAAACTCTTTACATGGTTTAACTATTCAAAATCTACACACTTTCCTGAATGGAAAATGAAAATACACAGATCAGGCAAAACATTATGAGCAGTGACAGGTGAAATAAAGACTGATTATCTCCTTATCATGGCACCTGTTAGTGTGTGGGATATATTAGGCAGCAACATTTTGTTCTCAAAGTTGATGTGTTAGAAGCAGGAAAAATGGGCAAGCGTAAAGATTTGAGCGAGTTTGGCAAGGGCCAAATTGTGATGGCTAGACGACTAAATCAAAGCATCTAGAAAACTGCAGCTCTTGTGGGGTGTTCCCGGTCTGCAGTGGTCAGTATCTATCAAAAGTGGCCCAAGGAAGGAACAGTGGTGAACCGGCGACAGGGTCATGAATGGCCAAGGCTCATTGATGCACGTGAGGGAGTGAAGGCTGGCCCGTGTGATCCGGTCCAAGCTACTGTTGCTCAAATTGCTGAAGAAGTTAATGCTGGTTCTGATAGAAAGGTGTCAGAATACACAGTGTAGGACGGGTCAGGGCTGTTTGGGCAGCAAAAGGAGGACCAATACAATATTAGGCAGGTGGTCATAATGTTATGCCTGGTTGGTGTATGTTTGCATATGTCCTAACCAGAAGTAATGTTTTTAAATTATTAAAAAATCTAGTTAATCCCAAAGACTGCGTTCTGAAAGTGGTGCCAGTGCTGGGTGAACATTTTGACAGCTGGTATTTGTTTAAAAGCTGAACTGTTCAAGTTTGTGTCTGCTTTGCAACTATCCAATAACCTGAACCAACCCTGACATTCACGGCATGAAGAAATCACACTGGGAAGGTTTCAGACTTCTGTAGGTAGAATAAACAGGCAGTTTATAGGTTTTTGCCACCAAGCTTATTAAACTGGCTCCTTATCCAATACAGACTTTGCCAGATGATAGTATGGATTAAAAATTAACTGGAATTTCAATATCTTTTTGGCTAAGATCTTTATGATTTTTTTTATGATAAAAGCTGACTTATCCAAGTATATTATAGGCAGAAAAATTGAGCCAAAACCTGATTTTTCTTTGTCTTTCCAGCTGTTTGTCTGAATTCAGTTTCTAATTCAGTTGAACGCTTTCTACCAGTCTGTTTCTTTAAACACTTACTTGTTTGCTCTGGATCCTAAAACAAATGTGCTTTTCTCAGTCAGCCGAGCAGGATCCCACTGCAAACGTGAAGCACAAGTTCAAAAATGTGTCAATCGTTTGAATACAAAGCCTATAGTTACACTACTGAATGGCTAAAACCATCTTTTTTACCTTTGGTCCTTCTCGTTTTATGGGCTCAGTGACTTTAGGCTTAATCCTACAGAAAATACAGTAACATTTCTGAGATTGAAATAACAAAAACATAACACCATTTTTAACATTATGTAGGATACTTACGGAGCACTGTATGGTATAGATCTGTCGTAAGGTAAAGTGGGCAGAGGGGGACGTCCCTTCCTCTAAACACAGATTAACAAAGATATCAATAACTATTCCTGACAAAATTGCTGAACTGGTTGTTCTCAACTCATTGCAGATTTTCTGCAACAAAATCAACTATTTGTATGTACTATATATACATAAATACATATACATATATGCATGCTACTGCTGGAGTTTATAAACAAATCTAACTTTTTATATTATTTTTTAAAATTTAATTAATTTACCTTTTTAGGGATTGGGCTTCCTCTTTGGCTAGAATCATCATCCATCTGCCGTGAACGCTGCAGAATGAAAACTTTTATTAGTGATACTGAACCAAAGGTTCTTGGAGGTACAAAGTCCAGGCTTAGTAATAATGACCATTAAATTCATGTTATTATAATGTTACTGCACTTGAAGTTTTTAATAATAATTTGTCTGATGTCACTGTAACTGAAGTCTGGGAAACAACCAAAATGAATTTTCCCAAAAGTGAGTTCAAGAACAACATGGAAATTATTTCATTTTGGTTATTTGTCTGATTTACTTTGTCATGGCTGCAAAAATCATGTTATGTTAGGAGAGCCAGAGCAGTAAGTGCTGCAAGTCTAAATCCTCACTAGCCAGCTCTCTTTATCACGATTTGAATAAGTTATTGGATAGTTAAATGCCACAGCAAAATGGACATGAGCCTCATCAATATCATTTGTGATCAGGTAATGAAAATTTCTGTGAAGCTCCTGTGCCGTTACATCAGCTTTAAAACAGCTTTAGATTCTTAACTCTTACACAGTCATCAGTTTGTAAATTGCTTAAATGACCTAAGAATAAGAAATGAATGAAATTTCCTCACTGATCTTAGCATGATTTGGAATAAGGCTCATGTTTAAATGTTGCGTTTGACTTTATTTTTTCTTTCTGAAAAAGAAGACTTCTGCCAAACCTAAAGGAACTTGTATACAGTGAAACCTCGGCATACGAATTTAATTCGTTCTGGAGGCGAGTTCTTAAGGTGAAATTTCATATTGCGATACAAATTTTCCTATAAGAAATAATGTAAATGCAGATAATCCGTTTCAGCCACTCAAAAATATTACCAATATTACCAATTTCTAAGGGTCATGGGTCCTCACAGGAAGTTTTGCCACCAAGCTTGGGCTGAAAATAGAACAGACCACCCACGCCACCAATCGGTCAACTAAAAAATGCACGAAATATCAGGTAGCTTTTGAACGCATCCCAAAGGCAATGTTCTTATCATGGGTTGAATCTTATGAAACAGCTTCCACTGACTGGAAAAAAATTGTTTTTAATTCATAAACTTGCTTCGATTGGCTTTTCCTGGCTTTCCATCGACACAAACAAGTTTTGAACGGCTCCTTTATGCATGTGTAACTTAGCCAGCGTTCTGTTCGGTACGTTCGTATGACGATGCCAATTTCTTTCAAAATTGAAATTCTTAAGGTGAAAATTTGTAAGGTAGGGTATTCATATGCTGAGGTTACACTGTATTTACGATAGGAAACCTGATCCCACTGTAAACTTACAATTCTTTCAAATTTGGAAGAAATGCTGTTTTCTCCTAGGTAAATGGGTTGGAAAAGGGATGTTTTATAGTTTCTGTATATTTTTTTCCCTTTTTCTTCTAGTATAGTTAAATACTTAAGTGTCTACTGTAATTCTATTCTTTGTCTATTTATATGAAACAGATAGTAAAAATAAAATAAAATAAACATTTCACTGCCTGCTGTACCGTGTGTGTGGTTGTCTATAATGTATGTAACCAAAGAAAAAATGTCAGAATTTGACCATGTAAAAGGTTTTCCCAGACCAACACACACATCTACACAATCAACTGACCGATCCTTACCTTTATAGAGGGATCGAAGAGAGGTCTTTGTACAGGCTTCTCTGGATCTGGGAAGAGCTGTTTGGCCTAGATAGAAACAAAAATTCCAGGGCTTAATTAATACTCTTTCAAGTTTCAACCATAGTTTGTTTAAGTCATGTGGTTTACTCACATTCTCCAAGCAGTTTCGACACGCCTCTTTGATGAGCTGTTCAGTCTGTACGTCCTCCCCTACATTCTCCTTCACATTGCTTGCTGCCTTCTCAAAAAACTGTGCAAAGAATGCACATCCAACATTGTTACATTCATTATTCTTTTTCCTCATCCTGATTTCGACTTATGGTGCTCACTTACCTTCATATATTTTTTAAAGACTGCCAAAATGTCATCGTTGAAGCTAGGCTGCAGCACAGTCCGCAAGAGATCCATAGAAATGACAGGATCTGTATAACTAGCAGCCCCAAAGAGACGGATTACTGTCAGTGACTAAGCATTATATACCAGATACCAGACAATTTCCAGAGTACAATTTACAGCTAGACGTCAAGACGCCTTAAAGAGGAAGACATAGCAATCAATGAAGCAAAATAAGCATGTTCAGAGTTACCTCACAGCCATCTGTGAGCGTCTACCCCTGCGCTGAACCTGTCTGTGCTTGATCATGATGTTCCAGGGGTTCTAGTGTACAGAAGAAAATTATTTTTAATACAAATATTTACATATGAAAACAAAAAAATAATGTGCAAGAATGCTTTACAAAATGCAAAGTTAGCAAACATTAGAAGAATCTAAATCAAATCAATATTTGGTGTGACTACCTTCTGGCTTCAAACCAGCATCTCGCACACTTTGTACACTTGAAAAAGTCAGGGATTTTGTAGGATCATAGTCAGGTGAAAGATTAACCAATTATACCAAGCAGGTGCTAATGATAATCAGTTTCATATCTAAGTTGAAACACAGTCATTAACTGAATCAGAAACAGCTTTGAAGGAGCTTAAAACTGGGTGAGGAACAGCCAGACTCTGCTCCTAAGGTGAGACTGTGAAATACAGATTCATGTTACAGGTCATACACCATGGCAAGACTGAGCACAGCGACAAGACACAAGGTGGTTATACTGCATCAGCAACATCTTTCCCAGACAAAGATTTCGAAGCAGACTGGGGTTCAAGCTATTTTAAAGATGCACAAAGAAACAGGATATGTTGAGGGGCATAGACGCAGTGGTCAGCTAAGGAAACAATGCAGCAGATGAAACACACATCATGCTTACTTCCCTTCCACATTGGAAGATGCTCAACAGTGCTATCAGCATAGAACTGGCAAAAAAAAAATCATTGGGACCCAGGTACACCCATCTACTGTTCAGAAAAGTCAGAAGGCCAGAAGTGGTCTGCAACCAAAAAGCCTTACCTCCGATATGGAAGCAAGGCTAAGTGACTCAATTATTGAGGAAAACATAGGAACTTGGGTGTGGAAGACTGGCAGCTGAGGCTCGGGACTGATGAGTCAAACTGAAATATCTGACTTCAGCAGGCATCGGGTTGTTTGCAGAATGGCTGGAGAGTCGTACAATAATGAGTCTCTGCACGCAACACTGAAGTATGGTGGAGGTTTGTTGCAAGTTTGGGGTTGCATTTCTGCAATTGGAGATTTGGTCAGGATTAATGGTGTCCTCAATGCTGAGAAATACAGGCAAATACTTATTCATCAAGCAATACCATCAGGGAAGCATCTGATTGGCCCCAAATTTATTCTGCAGAAGGACAACGACCCCAAATATACAGCCAATGTCATTAAGAATTATCTTCAGTATAGAGAAGAAAAAGGAGTGATAGTTTGGCTAACACAGAGCACTGATCTCAACATTATTGAGTCTGTCTGGGATAATATGAAGCGACAGAAGGATTTGAGGCAGCCTACATCCACAGAAGATCTGTGGTCAGTTCTCCAAGGTGTTTGGAAAAACCTACCTGCAGATTTCCTTCAAAAACTGTGTGGAAGTGTAACTAGAAGAATTGATGCTGTTTTGCAGTAAGGGTGCTCACACCAAATACTGATCTGATTTGGATTTCTCTTCTTTTCATTTACTTTCCATTTTGTTAACTGATAAAAATATAAACTATTAATGCTTTCAAAACAGAAGCGTGCTGGGGATGCGGTAGCTTAATGCAGTGATTTTCAACCACTGTGCCGAGGCACACAAGTGTGACGTGGGAAATTATCCAGTTAAGACGGTTAAAAAGAATTATCATTTAGTTACTAGAAATTATTTGCCATTGTTGAACGCCTGTGCATGCAACATAGTGTCTGGCAGACTAATGGAAATACTCCATGTCAGTAGGTATAAGCGCAATAATGACCTTAATTCATGAGAAACAATGCCTGTGTGTAGTGTTAGGCTACAGTGTCATTTTGTAAAATTTGGTTGGTTGTTTTTTAATGTAAAAAATGTGCCGGGTTAAAAAACACTGCCTTAGTGGTTAAGGTATTGGACTACTGATAGAAAGGTTGTGAGTTCGGATCTCAGGTCCACCAAGCTGCCACGGTTGGGCCCCTGAGCAAGGCCCTTAACCCTCAATTGCTCAGGTGTATAAAATGAGATAAAAATGTAAATGTATTTTACAGAATTTTTTCACACCTGCCTAGCTAAAACGTTTGCACAGTACTGTATATATGCTGATATATAAGACAGATGCAGTCTGTTATCAGATTCTTTATTGCTCAAGAAGGTGTTTAAGCTTGTTTTTGTTTTGTTTTTTAGCCAGAAACCACTCTAACATCATGGATAATTCCATGAATATTACTTAAACACACACATTAATATTTTGCCATTTGGATTTGGATTCAATTCAAGAAAGCAGTCAGACTAATTAATTCTAAGAACTCAGTAAAAATAGGTAGTTTATTAATGGCAATAAATATAAAATATGTTGTGTATTATATGTATATATATATATATATATATATATATATATATATAAATAAAAATACACAACATATTTTATATATATTTTATATATATATATATATATACACACATATATATATATATATATATATATATATATATACACACATATATATGTTGTATGTACATATTAAAAAGTTTTTAGGCTAACGGTATTCTAAGTCTGTGACCTACTGAACCAGTATTCATTGATAGAGACTTTAAAGCACTCTTGTGCACTCTGGATAAGAGGGTCTGCCAAATAGAAATGTAAATGTATATAATTCTAAAACAATAATAATAATAATAATAATAATAATAATAATAATAATAATAATAATAACAGAACTTCCACGCGTTCCCAATTTTGAGAAGAAGGACTGTTTTACATAAATATGTTTCTAGAAGAGGAGCTCATGAGCTGCCTGAGGCAGAAATCAGCAGTTTTCAGGAAGTGACAGATACACAACTGTCAAACAGCGCTAATGTGTGTTTCATACTAACCTAAAACTAAAGAGTACGCAGGTCTGGACGGAACCAAACTTTTATAAGTCCCAGAACAAGAACCAGTGGTTTCAAATGGTGGTTTCATGGCTAGGCAACAGTGATGGACGACAGAAAGAACGAGAGAGAGCGAGAAGAGAAAAAGAGAGAGAGTGAGAGTTTCCTCCCCCGTGTGACTCACCATGGACTGAACCTGCTGCTGCTCTCCAGCGTCCTGCTGAAGCCACTCTCTCCGTCCTTCACTCCTGTGCGCTCCCATTTCTACACCCTACACTGCTTTAACTCCACTCAACCACCTTTTCCCTCTTTTTTTTTTTAGCGCCGAAGCAATGTGATCGTGAGATTTCAGTGTTTTTCGGTTCGGCTCACTCCTACGTACCTAGCTAGTTTCTAGTTGAATACGAGGTGACAGCGAGTCAGAGCAAATGAATCTATTGAACAAATAATCGCTATTCCGCTATGCAGTTCTAACCAATTTGCCACATGCTGAAAATACACTGAATTATTAATTAAATCGATTTCACGCAAAAGAACAGAAACTCCCTTGATGTGTTGCTCTTTCCTCGCGCGAGCTCCCCAAAATTTACTAGTCAGTAGTAAAATGACTTCAATCATCAACTTCCGGTTAAATGATTTCAAAGTAAAAGTCTGCGCATGCGCATCCATGTCCGGACAGTGCCTAGACGATGAGGTTATTTGTACCAGCTTTTCCGCCATGACAGTAGAGGCATTTCCAGTGCAGCTTTAGATTGGAGATTTATGTAGCTTATACTGTAAACGAAACTGAATGTAAGCTTAAAATGAGAAAGCATAACATTTATCCGGAAACACTTTCTGATGGTGGAAGCTTGTCAACTATATTTAGCATGTTAAGAACATGGGGGAAAAAAGCAATAAGTAGTGTAGTCCTGGTTCTTTAAGCTTCCTCAGCTACAATAAATCCTACAAAATCCTATAAAAGCTACACCTTTCACATATCCAAGAACAAAACTAAGATAAATATATTCATACTGATTCAAAAGACTGATAACATCCTGGAACAGTAGGCTGATGACTAATGCTCAGACGATATTCTCAGAAATTCCAGCTTCATACATCAGCTTTGAAAACACAAACAAAACAGCAAAAATAACAATGACTTAATAGAGTAAAATCACTTACAGGTGCAGAAATACACTATATTACCAAAAGTTTTAGGACACCCCTCCAAATCATTGATTTCAGGTGTTGTTTTTCAGAGGTTGGTCTTGGCCCCTTAGTTCCAGTGAAAGGAACTCTTAATGCTTCAGCATACCAAGACATTTTGAATAATTTCATGCTCCCAACTTTGTGGAAGCAGTTTGGGGATGACCCCTTCCTGTTCCAACATGACTGCACACCAGTGCACAAAGCAAGGTCCATAAAGACATGGATGAGCGAGTTTGGTTTGGAGAAACTCCTGACCTCAACCTGATAGAACACCTTTGGGATGAATTAGAGCGGAGACTGTGAGCCTGACCTTCTCATCCAACATCAGTGCCTGACCACACAAATGCGCTTCTAAAGGAATGGTCAAAAATTCCCATAAACTCACTCCTAAACCTTGTGGAAAGCCTTCCCAGAAGAATTGAAACTGAATGTAAAAACTCCATATTACATCCATGTGCATGTAAAGGCAGACATTCCAAAATGTTTGTCAATATAGTGTAGCTGCGAATGCTGCATCAAGAATAACGCATCTGACAAAGCCTATGAGCACTATACATTTAATTCTCTCTTTTGTGATTGTGACAAATGGGATCAAGCAAAAGAACCTAAACAGAACACATACAACATTGAAATATAAAAATAACAAATCATTTTTGCTGGTTACACTATGCAGTACTGTTCATACACAGTTCTACTATTACATACAAGATAGATTTCTCCTCTTTCTCAGGTATCACTTTGGTTTAGTTTAAAATGACTTCTATTTAATAAATTGTATAATTCATAAACAAATTTGTTTAATTAAAAGAAATAAAAAGCATGGGGCGAAAGACATGTAGAATACTTTTTTCTTTTTTTTGTCAAAAGAGCTCACTACAACTGTGGCAGAAAAAAAACAACAAACAAACAAAAAACATACTTCATAATGCTTTTCTGTACAATATCTACAGTTTTGCTGGTGATGGGAAACACCCCAGGAATGAGAAAGCCAGATAAAGACTTCATAAAAGGTGAGATACTACCTTCGGGGGAGTCGGATGTTAGCAATGATCAGCAAGCTGCCAAAACTGTTTACTGCTATAATGGCGAGAGTGCATGAGCCGTCCCTCAAGCGTAACGCTTGAATCGATTACAATTCATACTTTAAAAAAAGAAGACGGGTATATACACAGAGAGGTGAAAAAAAAAATACAACAGAAAGTAAGAGACCAGATCTAAGGATGCTTATCGATTCAACTACGTTTCTAATTGCAAGAAAGCCGATTTCAACAAATTGAACAAGAATGTTGGGAATAGAGAAGATTTGATCCGATCCTTGCTCTACTCCCAGAACTAGAGAGAAAACTTAGGATCAAGTCTTTGACCCCTTTTTTTTTTTTCTTTTTGTTAATTTACATTCATTATGCTGCCCAGTGATCAGGTTTAATCTCGTTCTGGAGTAAACACACCATTACAAACATATTTGTAACTTCACAGAAAGAAAAATAAACCAAGGCATTTAGTAAAATTATTTCTAAGGCTCAAATTAAGACAGTAGGATGGATTCTATAGGAAGGATGGATGGACAGTTAGTATTGCCGAAATGCAATATCACATATACACGTCACGTGTAAGCTTTTAGGTTCACCTATTGCTTTCTCTGGAAATCGTTACTGAGACATACATTAAGTAAAATGAGTGAATAAAGGATGAAAGTTATATTATCCACTCAGACAAATCGTGTTCAGCACAGTCGATGCTACCAAACCTTTCCGAAAGCACGTCCTGTACACCTGAAAGAGTAACATAACTGCAGACGAGTAAGCAAAGTCAACTGGATTCATCTTTGTCCTCTGTGCACAATTTTCAAGGAGTACATGAAAAGTGGAGCTAAAGCACACTGAAACCAATTTCTTGGCATCTGACAGGTGTCTGTTTAACTCCTTTGCATCCTGAACCCCACCCTAAAAGGAACCACTTTGAACAAACTCACAGGTGAGTTTTTTGTCCTCGTCAGTGCTCTGTTCCAGAAGAGGGACCACTAAGGCTGGCATGGGTAACTTCAAGGAGTCTCTCCAGCGCTAAATAAACTGGCACAGCGAATCTGTATGCACAAGTTACGCACATGTTAGGGGGCTTATAAAACATAGCTTCCTGCTAATGGATTCATCACCCTTCTGTTGGCATAGAATTAGGGAAAAAAAATGATTTGAAGAAGAAGAAGAGCACAACAGAGACACTATCATCCATTTTGTCCACTTCTCAACCTGACAGAAAGACAACTCTGCCAAGGAACAAAGCACAGAGTTAAAAAAAAGGCCAAAATAAAACAGGACCCGAGTAGCATTACCACGTCTCAAATGACAACAGCAACAGCAAAACGTAATTAGTGACCAAATAATCACATCATCCGTAAAAAAACAAAACGAAACAAAAACCTTAACAACTATGACAACATTAATAATAAAACCCATAATATTTCTTTAAATATTAGAGACTGAGAAAAGTAAATGAACATTTTCTCTTTAACGCTCTCCTCATTCTCTCTCATGAACTGACTTAACATGCAGCCAGTCGCGCTCCCTCTCTCTCTCTCTCTCTCTCTCTCTCTCTCTCTCTCTCCACACACACACACACACACACACACACACACACACACACACACACACACACACACACACACACACACACACACACACACACACTTAAACGTTTGCTGTTTCGGGTGCAGGGCTGCTACTTTCACGGCCTCCGGGGGCTTCCAGGCTCGCTGAGCGCTCATAGCTCGGTTTAGAGTCTCTGTCTCCACTACTGGTGGAAGAAGAGGAAGAAGGTCCAGGAGAGGACAGTGAACGTCCCGAGGTCTTATACGCAGCCAGTAGCTCTTGAATCCTCTCGCTAGTTGGCTCCCATTTAGCAAAACCGGCGTTGTTCTGCAGGAAGATGACTGCTGTTCCGTGGATGGCTTTGTAGTACATGTCCTCTCTTTAAAAAAAAAAAGAAGAAAGACTTACGTCACATTTAATGGCAATATTTCAAATCACATCAGTTCCTCTGTTCATTCAAAAAAAAATCTTGTTTTTAATTCCATTTTATATTTTACTTTTAAATCCCATTTATTAAATAGCTTTCCTCTGTGTCTGTGCAATGAATAACAATGTTATATGGAAGTGTGTGCGGTATTAAAGTGTGCAGGAATTGGGAAGGAGAGTGTAAAGAAATAGACATATAGACAATCTGACCTTTTGCAGATATGCTGAGAGCCACTACGATATTCGTGCTCAAAGGCTGGCACCGACATCTGGTGCCTGCGGAAGCGACTTGTCTCCATCCGTGTCAGTGCTGGGGTCGGGGGGTCGCGCCATTCAGGAACAAAGATAATGAAAGACAGAGGCTCGCTAGAGTTCTCTAGAAGCTCCTAGAGATCAGTGATGGAGAGCAGACAAGCAAATAAGCTTCCAGTATACAGTACATACAGAACAATAAGCTGGGATTTCACTCAAATCTCTCTTACTTCAAAGTGTGTGACCATGGCATCCATGAACTCCTCACAGAATGGAGGATTAGCTTCAAATGATCCACTGACAGGTGAAAAGCTTAGAAATGGCCTGAGAGAGAGAGAGAGAGCGAGCAAAGAAAACATTTACATTAGAATGACAGTAATTATAAACCAGTGGTCAGATTTGAGCCTGCACTCTGGAGAACGTACCCTCGAGAGCCGAAGAAGCCGTCGATGTCAGGAAAGGCTGAGCAGAACTGCTTGAAGTAGCAGTTGAGCGGTGAGGCAAAGCACTCGAAAGTGACTCCAAACTGTTTGTTGAGAGCCTCAAATACTGGCACGGGAAGAGCTCCCTGTAGACCACTGCCTTCATTCACACCAGATCCAAACATCACCTACAAAAAAGAAAAAACCCACAGTGAGATGATATGAATATCATTTAGCATTCTCTAAAGCAAAAATAAAAAAAGAAACCCTGATGTTTTAACATATCTGTTCACCTGGTATCTCTTTACAAGGCACCACACACGCGACAGAAACTTCTCAAACCTTGGATCATCGATACAGCTGTACCGATAAAGCAGCTCCTGTTCATGGGAAAGGGAAATTTTAAAATAGAAAATACACGTTTCTCTGTTAGTGCACACAATCAACTGTCACATGTTCACAATTCATACAGTATGAAAAGGCTTCTCTCAAATATCATCTGACATCTCTATTAGATAAGTGAATAAAAAGAAGCTTTAGCACTTTTATTTGCTTGGGCTTTTTGTATTATTTTAATCATCACATCGGAAGTGAAGTGTACAAGAGCACTGCATTAAATCCTACCAGTTTATTGAAGTGGCCACGGTTGACTTTCACCATTTCTCCTTTGTAGCGCAGACAGGCGATATCATTCTCAAAGTGGAGCTCAACACGGGGCTGGGGTGGCGATGGAATGGACAGTCGAACTGGATAGCAATAAACCAAGCGGTCCTGCACTTCTGCGGTCTCTGCCCCGTCCACTACAGCACAAGGACAGTCATCAGATAACTAATCTCAATATACTGAGCATTTTATTGCTGGGATTTGGCCTTTTTGTGCTGCTAATGTTCACAAAGTAGAATCTCCAAATACAGGTGGATTATATGTCAGCAGTAAAACATCATAATACATGCTGTTAAGAAAACAATCAACAACCAGGTGTTGTGATGCAGTCCAGCACAAAGCACTGCGAGTTACTGTTATCCCCCTGCCTCACAGCTAAATATTTCCACTTTCAACATTTATTAAATCTTCCAAATGTTCCTCTTATACCATTAAAGATTGACAGTGAAACCTTATGGAACAACAAAATTTGTGCATTTTATTAGCAAATAAAAAACTACCTCATAGTAGTACATGTAATATAGCAGCTATAAATGGTCAATCCCACGCCAGCTTCTCTTTCATCACTTTATTGGAGATAATAAGACAAAACTGCCTGTCACGTTAGACATCTGACATTTACACTAATGGCATTTGGCAGACACCCTTATCCAGAGCGACTTCCATTTTATCTCATTTTTTGTATACAACTGAGCAATTGAGGGTTAAGAGCCTTGCTCAAGGACCCAACCACTTGGTGGACCTGGGGTTTGAACTCACAACCTTCCTATCAGTAGTCCAACACCTTAAACTACTAAGCTAACACATCACATATGACCTTGCTGTAAAGCTTGACCCTGTTTGGATGAATTTCAAAATCTAATCAAGTCATCTACAGGATACATTTAGAGCATTTGGGCAGATATTCTGATCCGGAACAACCTACTCAGCGTTATTGTCAGATCTGCTATTACGGGAAAATAATCAACACCTTCTGACCAAACAGAATTAAAAAATACATGAAAATACCATAGCAGTAAACATACAATACAATGACAATATAGAAAAACATTAATCCTAGATTTACAAGAAGATTACAAACTCTGCTGTTTATGATATTTTTAATTACCATACAAAAATGTCATACTGTTTACTAACTTATTATTTTGTGTTTGTGTGTGTAATAATGCAATAATTATTAATAAAATGTAATAATCATGGGCAGGAAATCACTATCCCCATGTTTTGATCTTACCCGTGATGTTACACTCTTTCAGCAGGTTGAGGTGGGTCTGTCGGATCCTGCGCACATACTCGGCTGAGATGTGGTAGATTTTAGTGCAAATCCCCTCCACTGAGTCCTTGGCTACGGCTGTCACGTGAGGACCACACTGCTTCCGCAAGTGCTCCAGACGATCCTGAGAGAAGGCAAAAAACAGTTTTTAAAGAAAAAACCACACACACACACAACGATGATAAATGTAAAAAAAAAAAAAAAAAAGATCAGGAAAGTACCATGTAGTCTTCTTTACTGGCAGAGTGGTCTCTCCTGAGCCAGTTCATTGTATCTTCAACGTTCCACTTTACAACTTTTCTACTGTCGGGTGTGGCGTTTCTGTTGGCACATGAGTTACATGTGTTAGTCCATCACAAGCAATTTAAATATTGTAAACATTGCAGGAATTGTAGTATGATCATGATTGTTCACCTGGAATCTATCATTTTCTTGGCTGCTTCTGCATACTTGAATAACAGCTTCCTGGCCTCTTCCTTGTATTTAATGCGTGAGAGTCTAGAATTCCAGAGAAAGAACTATGGGTCATTCTACCTCTAAGCACTGAAGTGAGCTTATTCATGCACAGTAATATAGGGGATTGGATTTGGACCTGATGGGGATGTCGTTCATGACCTCTCTGAACATGGAGGGTGAGATGACGGGCTCACACTCGCTGGGCAGCAGAGGATCCACTCCTTTATCCATCACCTTCCTCTCCAACAGCCAGCGGTTGAATGACTCTCGCGGCGGCTCTATCCCTGGAACGTGCAAATCAACAGGGTCAGGGTGTGTTTGTTTAGTAAAATCCCTGACTGCTTTATGGCAGCTTAGATGTGTTTGAGAGCTCACAATATCTTTTGAAGGGGGGAAAAATCTCCAGTTCGTGTTGTGTGGTGCCCTTAATGCCAGTGCAATACAGAACAGCCCGTAGTGTTAACAATAAACTATACTCTGCATATGTCTACATTCTATATGCCAAGCACGACGTGATGAGAAGCATCTCTTCTCTCTTAATTGTTACCTTCCTTTGATACTACAAATAGAGATCTGGATATTCTGAGGTGTTTCTCTGGAATGTGTGTGTTTGTATGTGCGTGTGTGTGTACCTTCACGCTGGTAACACAGCTCATGGTAGTGCTGGCGGAGTTTGGTGGTGAGCTGGGCACGCTGTAGCTCAATCTCCGGGTGAGGAGGGAGGTAGTTGAATGGAGCCCGCTCTTTAATTACTGCATTGGTCTGAACGTCCAGATCCCAGTAGATTCTGAAATAAAAAATATAAAAAAATGTGTCAGACACTTATACTTAATTTCCAAAATTTGAGATCTGCTACTTTATAACATCTATCTATCTATCTATCTATCTATCTATCTATCTATCTATCGTTTCAGAAGTATTGGTACAATTCATGTGCAAAAATAAATAGTACTTCCAACACCACGTTACAAAATTACACTTGCAATGCATATTATGTGAATCAACATATATATATATATATATATATAAAATGAAGTAATTCATATATATATATTGAAGTAATTGTAAACCAACTTTCTCTGCTTTGATTAGATGATACACACACCATCCACAACTCCTGCACATTTCTGAAGTTATCTAATCAGCCAGACACATGGCAGCAGCACAAATCAAAAAAATGAAGCAGATACAAATCACATCAACCATCAGACTGAAGAAAAAGTGATGTATCCGATTCTGATTGTGGCATAGATGTTTGTAACAGACTGTCTGGTGTGGGTGTTTCAGAAACTGCTGATCTCTTGGGAAATTTACACACAAAAGTCTCTAGAGTTTAAACAGAACGGTGCAAAAAACAGCCAAAGATTGCATCAGATTACACTTCTGTTTGCCAAGAACAGAAATCTGAGGCGATAGGGGGCAAAGGCTCGCTCTAACTGGACAGCTAAAAAAGAAAAAAAAAATCACCTGGTCTTTGTCCAGTCTTCAGCTGTGCAATATCAATGAGTCTGTGCCAATGATGGCTTCAGATTCCTGTTCTTCTTCACCTCAAGTTCAATATCAAGTTAAAGAATGCTTATATTTGTTACTATATCCTTTCTGACAGCTCAAACCAATCTGGTCATTCTCCTCTGGCCGCTCTTATCAGCAAGCCAGTTCCCTTCACAGAACTGTCACTCACTCAATGCTTTTTGTTTTTTTCTCATCATTCTCTGTAAACTCTAGAGTGTGTTGTGTGTGAAAAATCCCAGGAGCTCAGCAGTTCACATTACTTAGCTAACACTTTTTCTTCGTTCTAATGTTTGATTAACATTAACTAAAGCTTTGACTGTATCATCATGAAATATGGAAATATATGGTGTTGCTGCTTGCTGATTGATTACTGCATGAATGTGCAGGTGTACAGACATTCCTTATAAAGTGGATAGTAAGTATATGTTTGGGGTCATCACTGGGGCTAAAATTTTCTGGTACTTTCATTATATGATCAGCTTTCACAGAGCTATAAGCTGTAAGACAATTAGCGAGCCACAAAACTTGGAAAAACAAGCATAGAGGATTTTACTGATTATTATTTATTATCTAACGGATCTGTGCATAGATCTCTCTTTTTAATTTACCGCAACGATGTTTCTAAAGACTAAGAGCAAATATTTCTGCAGGGAGGACGATTTGTTGCCATTTCATTTTAAACATTCTTTAATGGTGACAATATTCTACCTTTTTCTATCTTATGAAAATTTGAATCTCCAAAGGGTGCAAATAATTTTGGTGCTTTTCCTTTTGTTGTCCGCATAATATCTGCAATAGTATTTGACAGCATAAACATTACAAAAAATAATAAAAAATGTTGTCCTAGATTCTCGATAACAATTTTTTCACTTGTTTACAAAAAACTCAAAAAGAGACAACAAAGCGATGACATTTGATTAAATGATAAGCGAAATACACACAGTTTCTTTCTATTCTGTTGCTTATTTAGTAGTTATAGCATTACTACTATTAATAATAATACAAGTGTCTAACAAGACAAGTGCCTACAAGTGTCCTGGTGAGGAAAGGAGCATGGTGTATGATGCAGTGTTACTCACACAGAAGGCCGGTATGGGGCTGGAGCAGGAGCAGGGGTGCTAGGCTGGGCTTGTTTTTCGTCTAAGGTGGAGTTCCAGGGCTTTGCGCCAGGGGTGCTTGGTGATATCGGGATTGTAGGGGTTGTTGGAGTTACAGGAATCTCAACCTTCATATTCCAGGGGAAAAGAAAATCATTTAAAAATGATCAGCAAAACCTGCTTTCATTATCTTTAAATAGATACCATAAGTAAGTCAACACAACATCTTCATCAGAATCTAAATGAGGTAGCAAAACACTAGTCATTCAATCTACCACTTAATAACGCATAAAAAAAAAAAAAAAAAAAAAAGCTGACCTTCGGCCTCTTGAAGCTGTTAGGGCCCCCTGAGGAGGTATCCTCTGAGGGGCGTCTCTTCCGTTGCCCGTTGCCCAGCCCAGGGTCCCCTGTGCCATCACCGGAGGCAGGAGCAGCGTTGAGGCCAAGTGGATCAGACTGAAACATTAGCACGGTCAAGAAAAGATCAGTTTCAGACTTTAAAACAGAGGTGAGTTACAGGTGCTGACAAAGCAAAGGCACTAGAAGGAATAATCATCAATCTTGTCCGTGTAAATCCCAGGTGGTTCAGTTGATTAGACTTTCTAAAACAACCAAATCTTCCGAACACCGAGCGAGTCGTCATCTGTGCAAGTGTCTGATTTAAGTTGTATTCTGCTCAGCTGTCAAACTACTTCAGGTTTGTTTAATACAATCAAGTGTTACAAACATCTAGGTTTATTAATAAAAGTGTGACTGATATTTAATTTTCCTCTGTACTTACGATGACATCATGCTGCCCCAGGACCGGCATCTCCCACAATGACTGGTTGGTAAACCGGTTAAAATAATATGGCCGATTCTCCCTCTTGCTCCAGCATTTTGCCCATCCAGCCTGAACCAGCTCATCTAACATAAGAATCAGACAGCCCCAATTAATAACTGGATATTACAGTTTGCTCTAAACATAAAATAATACTCTGTGACACAGTACAAGGAATAGCAACGTGGTCACAGTACTATACAAATCCTTGACTACATAGATGGAGTTGGAAATATAACGAGAAATTATTGAAAAATGGCATCATGATACACAATTCTGAGCCTTATGAGTACTGTCAATAATTATTAGACACTGATCATGTGTTTAAATGTCACATACGTATAAATAACCTATACAATAAGTACTTATTGCAGTGAAATGTTTGGAAAAGTGGAAAGCAGATTGTAACCCAGATTCCATTGTAAGCTGTATACCGTGTTCACTATTGTTAACTAAAGGTGTTTCTCTGCCATTACAGACATCACACTAGAAGGACAGTAACATGATACTATATATGCACAAGCAAACACACCCACACACACACACCTGGCAGGTCCTGGATGGCTTTGCTGGTGGAGGGTGTGAGGGGTGGTGCTTGGGCTGAGGATCCAGTTGGGGACATGATCATGCCCGAGTCTCCCTTTATGGTACTATGGTTTTCACTCGTCATAGCTCCTCATTTGTCCTGTCTTCATTTAGAGAAAAAAAAAAAAACAATACAATACAATACAATACAATAAATAAATACAACCACACACCACTCATTTCAAGCACTTAATGGAATGGGGATAATTGATTTAAAATGCACTTGATGAATGAAAAACTTCACACAATATGTAATTACATGTTCCTGTGTTGATCAATCAGCCTCTATGAGGAACAGGAGCAGTCTAGCTCCTCATTGAGACAAATACTGAAATGCAGAAGCGCCAAAGCACTTCATTCAAGGAGAAGGGGAATCTCTGTCTACGTCACCGCATCAGGAGCTGAATACTGTAGTTACTCTAAAACTGTTGTCACGGTTTTAGGTCAACTCTAGTGACCTTGATGGAAATATATAAGCAGCCGGGATGGTTAAATGGTTATAACTCGTAATAGCCGCTGATATTACAGTGTTTAAGAGGATTGCAGCGCCAAAACATGGAGGGGGCGCGTCACCAAAACAAGCAGCTCGTGCTCTACTATTTACACCATTTATTCTATTTGTTGTGTCTCGGTTATTGATAGATATGTGCGTTTTGATGAAGCTCGATAATAATAATAATAATAATTGCTATATATATATATAATACCAGCTGTAAATATTAATAACTGTTGCATATATAGAAACGGAATGAAAACAACTCGGCGATTAGCTTGCTAGCCCGTTAGCCAAGCAGGCTTTCTTTTCAGGCTGTTCTACGTTGTTAATATCACAGTAATAATCATGATATGAACCATATAGAGATGATGTGTTTGTATAAACAATGTGATTTATGTGCACCGTCTTAAAAAGCAGTTAAGCGCTCAAATGGTCGCTAGCAGGGACACGCATGCGCCTGCTACACCGCCCACCCCGGACCGAGCCGCCCGAAAACAAACACGGAGGAGGAGGAGGGGAAACGCCGGCCATCCGAGCGCTGCACAACAAAGACAACAGCAGCAGCGAGCAACTCGGCCAGAGGATGCGTGCAAAAAACAGGTAAAATACGAACGAATACCTAGCCATTTGGTCCACGTTGTGCATAAAACGCACGAGGATAGACACGGGCATCCGTACGTGTGGTTAAAATGGGAATGTGTGACATTTAAGCCCTGCGGATCTTCGTCCATGACAACCCCAATTTTAGGCGCGCACTTTGGATCAAGGGAAATGCAAGACAAGATGGCGCGCGCGCTCCAGTGCGAGCTGCCGCACAGTATTGCTTATTTATTTCGTGCACTAACGCACACATGCGAGGTTTTTTTTAGACCTTAGTGTGCCCTGGATATTCCGATACACGTCTGTCTCTACAGTGTCCCCATTAAATCGCTAAATCTCTTACCTGAGAGAGATTTTCTAGGAGTCCTGTATAGGCTTTGCTCTATTCGATCCGGACCCGCCTCCGCCTCTCCCTCCCCACCGACTCCGCCATCTTGTATCGGCCACTCGGACCTGGGTAGTGCGCATGCGCGAGTTCAGTCGCCTCGCAGTCCGCCACATGTCAGCAGCGCGGAGCCATTTGCAGAAGGGCAGCGTAGGATCTCTGCATGCGCGTGGATTGTATAGAAAAATATAGTTTTATTTTATTGTTTAATTGTGTGCATGTAGTTTCTTGGTAAATAAGACGCGCCCTTTGTGTTGTGTGAACTGAAGAAGGGAAACGTCATGTAGAAAAGGAGCTACAGACTTGCCCAGGTAGGCTAAAGAAACAAATTTGCTTTATATGTATTTAACTGGATTTTTTCCATTGTGTATTTTTAAACATCTGAAGATGGTTTAATAAATGTGTGTTTTAATATATGTATGTATAGTTATTAATAAAGCACTCCAAACTAAATGCGCAGAGTATTTTTCTATATCTTTTTTTTATTGTGTCTGTAAGCTGGTGTGTTTCCCACCACTGTCTGGTGAAGTTGGTGCTTGAGTAATAATAAAAACAAAAGTCATAACATAATCAGTTACAGGGGTTTAATTTATATAAAGCCCTTAAGGTTTTCATTGTGCACCTCATCCACACCACAGATCCGGTGTGCAGGTCTTAAATGATTTCTACATTTACATTTTATCACTGTATTGTGTGATAGGAATCCAGCTGTGTTAATATGCTTTATTCACTCACCATACTGGTGTAGAGAACATATGATGTTCCTAGAAGCATGACTAAGCTTAACCCAACCTATTTCTGTATACACCTAGTACAGAGCTAGGATATGCTTAAACACACATTGTAATTACAAGCAACATGAAAAAGAAGAAAAAAATCGTAACCAATTCATGGAAGCATGTAATTTTCCTTAATGTTCATTTTCTCTGCTTGCTCTTTACCAGATGCAGTTCATAATGTACCACCTATCTGCGGTTTAAAAAAAAAAGTTTGGTGCTTCCAAGAAGTCAGGAACTGATTAAAGGGTCACTTTTGTGATTAAAGAGCAGTTAAAATTGGCACTGTGTTTGAAAACGTAAGGAGAAAACTTGGCAAGCAGATATTATATAGATAGACAAAAATAGATGAATAGAGAGGTCAAAAGTCTTTCAGCAACTTTGCGAGCAAAGTGCTTCTGTAGGTCTAGGAGCTGCAGGACACTATGTTTAAGAGTACATGCAAGGGTAAATATTATGATGGGGGGGGGGGGGGGGTCTATAAAAATCTAGGCTCTCAGCACTTTATGCTCCCCTGAATACCACATTTAGAGTAAATGCTATTGTACCATGTGTTGGTTTTTTTTTGTTTTTTTTTTTTGTTTTAAATTACTGTCATTATTGCAACCACAAAGTCATACGACATCAGGCAAGCATGGGACCACCCTTTTCCCTGAACCTCCCCATATAAACTGCCCTGCCATGAAGGGGTCAACAGAAGGAGGAAAGATTCAGAAGGAGAGGAACGGGATTTAGGAATCACTTGACAAGCCACTGAGGAATTCCTGAGAAAAGTAAATCCGAAAAGTTTCTCCATCTAAAGCGCCAGACAACATTTCTACCCTCCTGTAAGTATTGGGCCGAATTGTAAAAACATATAGTATAGTAATAGTAATATAGTAGGGAGAGCATTTATTGTGAAAGATAATTTAGCTGTTTGTTAGAAAGTTTTGTCCAACTCAGCAGTGCTACAATTAGAGATGAGTAAATGTTAATTAGTTGCTGTTTTCTTTTAGTAATAGCTAAACATTTTACATTATATATTTATTAGCCTTGTACATATTAAACAAAAACGTTTTTATGTCTGTCAATTTTGTGTAAATTACCTGACTACAGGATAAAATCGTGCCTAAAAAAGAAAATCAGTTCAGAGGTACGGTCCATAAAGCATCTTGACTGCTGTGTGAAAGCACTGATGCTGCACTCAAACGTAGCATGACTTGTACTTAATGCATTATATTTGAATGGGAGCAACAAGGTATTTCCTACAAGCTTTTTATACTTATGTTCCCTTATAAATTAATAAATCATTTTTACCTAATAATAATAATAATAATAATAATAATAATAAGGAAAATCTCCTGCATTTGTTTCACACCAAGCTTTGTTGAATTAAGCTTTGGTATTTCTTTGTCTCTTTCTCAACTTTAAATAAAATGCATTCTTCACCCCCAACCTTTTTGGGGCTATTATCGGGCACTGACCCGAAAAGCAGAGCACTTGTTTGTGAAGAGTAGAACCCCCTGCCACATCTGCTACAAACACTTTTCTTTACAAGCCTAGCATGGGAGCATATCTGATGTAAACACTTAGCGGAATGAGGACATGAATCACAATAGCATGGCTGCAGAGAACATGGGGAAAAAAGTGACCAACTTTGATCTTAATAAACCTAAAAATATTTATGGACATCTGGAACTTTGTTTCATGTTGTTGCTCACTCTTAGTTTATCACTGTGCTTGTTGAGGAGTTTTGTAATGCATCTGATGGAAGTTGTTTCCTAAATTTCCAAGTATTTTTAATGGATTCACATTCAGGAGTACTGTGACCTAACACCCCCTCCCTGAAGACGGGAGTTGAAATTGAGAGAGTTCTGAAAAGAGAGTTTTCACATCAGACCTTGGGGGCAGTACCCTCATAAAACATGCTGCTAGACACTTTGTTTTGATTCTGCCTATTCATCCAGATTATGTCTGAATGGCAGAAGACAGCTGTCTGCAAGCCACTACACATGAGGATGGGCGAAAATACATCAAAATATATTTTAAGAACTAATTTTGTATATTGAAAGTTTTTGAAAGCATGATGTATGTCATGCCATTCGTTAAATGTAGAGTTTGCCTAATGGCATTCTTGTGATGACTAGAGTTATTCAGAAACTAAACTGGTTGTCTACACTTCATCTTGAAGATGGTGAAACAATCAGTGTCTTGCACAAGTATTCCCCCTCTCGAACTTTTCTCCATTTAACAATCTGGAAATCTACACACAATAGTGTTGAATTTTTTTTCTCTGAAGAATGTACTCATTTTAATTGAAATCTAATCCTAATCTACTTTAATCTTTAAATCAAAAGTTCATTTTAATTGTTAAATTTACTCATTTAATCTAAATCGAATTGATTTTAATCCGTAATTCCAAAGTTAAAAAATGATATAAAATATATTTTATATTTATATAGATTCATTGCAGTGGGGGAGAATAATATAAAATTATTTAAAAATGTATATTTTTATAGTTCTATGAAGTGTTTACACGTCGGGGTGAAAAACATAAATGTGTTCCGGTTCGGATTAGATCAGTTGCATTCACATAAATATTTGAATGAACTCCACAGCTATGGTATCATGTGATCTCAATATAAATACAACTCTCTTCTCTTCCTGGAATGGAGTGTGGTAGTGAACAAACAGCATCATGAAGACCAAGGATCTATACAAACAATTCCAGGACAAAGTTCTGGAAATGTATCAAAAATGACGTGTTCATAGGACAACCACAGCTCAATCACAAGATAGGCTTTCTGGAAAACAGGCAGAAACAAAGCTGTTATGGAAAGTGTGAATTCCAGTTTGAAGACTAAGCAGACATGGGAAAAAAAGTTTCTCTGGACTGATAACGGAATTTGCCTTTTGGACATTTTGCACTGAGCACTGTTTCTTTATTTCCATGAGAACATTGTGTCCTACAGTGAAACAAGGTGGTGGTAGCATCAACAGCAGCCTTTATTTTGTCACACACATTAAAGCACAGTGAAATTCTTTTCAAATTCTAGTTTGGTTGGATAGAAGCAGGGGTCAGGGTACAGGGTCAGACATGATACAGCATCTCTGGAGCAGACAGGGTTAAAGGTCTTGCTCAAGGGCCCAACAGTGGCAGCTTGGCAGTGCTGGGGCTTGAACCCCCGACCTTCTAATTAGTAACCCAGCCTTAACCGTTGAGTGACAAACATGCATCTTGTTCTGGTGGTGCTTTTCATCAGCAGGGACTGGGAAACTGGTCAGAGTTAAGGGTGAGGAGGAAGGCACCAAATACTGGGCAATCCCAATCCAATCTGGAAGTCTATCTTCCAAGTCTGTAAGCCTAAATACACTGCCAAAGCTATACTGGAGTGTCTCAAAAACCTAAATGTGATAGATTGTCCCAGTCAAAGCCCAGACCTCAATCTGAGTAAAATCTGACTCAGTCTATGGCAAGATTTTCAACAATGTCTCCATTCAGCCTGACAAAGCTTGAGCAATTTTGCCAAGAAGAATGGGCAAATACAGTGCTTTGCCAAACTATTCAACCCCCATTCAAATCATCTGGATTACAAATGACACACATTGTTCCAACCAGTATTTTCATTGCAACCCAATATACTTTTGTAGTAGGTTTTTAAAACATATTATTTTTCAGCAGATAAAAACCTAAACTAAAAAATGTTGCTTTCTTGAGTATTCCTCTGTATGGGAGAACCACCCTATTCTGCAATAACAGCTTTGAGTCTTTCTTCCTGGCAGATCTGCTGCAGATTCTTCAGGTTGTTTTACATTACACTGAAAAACATATTTGTTTTTAATGACTCCTGCATTTCTCACCCTTGTGTGTTGGTACCATTGTCAAATAACCTTTTTAAAAACCATCAGATTTGTCTGGAATACAAGTAACACAGAGATTTTTCCAGACAGAACTTCAACTTCAAAACAATATGAATATAAAAATATGAACATATAAAATTCAATATAAAAATTGTATTTAAATTTTTAAAATAATAATAAAATTTAAAAAATGCACAATATCCATCCACTTTAGACCAGACCTACTTGGTAGAACCTCCTTTTTCTACAGGGGGTCTGTCTGGGTAAACATCTTTAAATTCTGCACCAATCCACCTACTGCCAATATTTTTGGACAGCAGGTGAAACAGTAGAACCCGAATGAATCCCCGTGCAGGAACAGGGAAGAACTGCACAAAAAGACAGTCAACAAGCTCCAAATCAAAGCAGGGACACTGAATTATGCTGCAATTCTAGTCCATGTACAGATTTCATGTTTAAATCATTCCCTTCCTCATCATGCTTTAAAATATTATTACAATAATATAATAATGACTATGACTTATTTTACAATATTGCAAATGAAAAGGAAAACATTACATTCAACCTGAGAAGGATACATTTTTTATTATATTTATAACTCCTCTGATTTTTCTTAAAAATATGAGATTTATATTTATAAAGTAGTTTAGAAACCTACTCTATGTTATTGTAATATTGTATAATATTACATTACATTTATATTTGTTAGGTATTTTAGTGTAAAATATTACAATATTTTGAACAATTCCATAGCGGCAATATTACTGATGTTGAATATTATGGTACATCATTACTACATGTTCTATATTATAGGATATGCTTCCTCTGATTTCTCTTTAAAGGGATTTTCCTCCATGTTACATAATGTGCTAGGGCGCTCTCTCTCTCTCTCTCACACACACACACACACTCCATGATTATATTCAGCTATAGAGGAAGAGAGACACAGACGTCAGCCATTAGATGCTCAACCAAAAGGCAAGGAAAAAATCCTTTTGTGAGTTGTCCGTATTAATCACTCTGGTGCGCACTCGTGCAGTATTGTTTAAAAACACTGAGTGCTCCAAGATACTTGGATTTAAGAAAGAGCTGAGGGAAAAGGGCTTTGACGTCATTAAGGGTAAATGCTATGTCAGTGTGCAGGGAGCTGAGGTATGAGTGCTCAGTTTATGTGTGTGAAGCTGATTTTCAGCTACATGGTATGCGTTTGTTTTGATAGGGCATTTATTATGATTGGTTGCTTGATTTTTACAACAGTAATCAGCATTGTTGTGAAGAAAACCGTATGAAACGGTAAATATGGAACTAAACATCTAGAGAGTCAGAAAGAGCAAACTCTGAACCTTTGCTGGTTTGGGAAGATGTTCAATTGGAGTATACACACAGGACAAACTAAGAGAACAAAACATAATGCTGTTTGTATTATCTAAAGATAATTGAATCAAGCAATGATTTTATGTATTTACATTTCTGGCATTTAGCAGACACCCTTATCCAGAAGGACTTACATTTTTATTTCATTTTATACAACTGAGAGATTGAGGGTTAAGGGCCTTGCTCAGAGGCCCAGCAGTGGCAGCTTGGTTGAGAGGGGATTCAATCTCACAACCTTTTGGTCAGTAGGCTGACGCTTTATCCACGAAGCTACCACATCGCTGTCTAGGTAACACAATTCTTAAATCAGTGGAATATATACATCCATTTCTTCATTGTGTTTACCCTCTTTCTTTCCAAGAAGGAATTTTGTGAAAGAATTCCTGTCTTTTGGTCTCACTTTGCTCCCTGTCTGTCATCCCTTGTTCCAATGGTCCATTAAGGCAACATGGGGCTCTACAGAATAGCCGTCTTCATCTTCCTTCTTCCACACGTAGTACAGATGACAGAAATTTCTCCTGGGTTCAAAATCCGCATCACGTCCAGAGGACTGGAGTTGTGTAAGAAAAGAGCATTCCCATTCTAATCGATTATTCAGATCGTTTGGACGCGATCACAAAAGATTCACACGGCCTTGTTGTATGTTCTTTAGTGAAGTACGAGACACAGAAGTTTGTGGAGCAAGAGCTGGGAGGTATCACTATGCCAGAGATGCATGGCAAGAAGGGGAGTCTGCAGTATTCCATTACAGAGTGAGTTCCAACTCCATTCAATCAGTAACACTTGTCCAGTCTAATATAGACATATGTCTCCAGTCAGAGATTGAAATTTGATAGCTGAAATCATGTTAATATGCAAATCAGCACATTAACTTCAAAGCCTAACTTTCACTGTCGATCCTTATCCTTATTTTTAGTTGTTTGAATATAAAATTGTTGCAGCTTAAAAAATCGATTTTACAGCCAAAAATCCAAATGGTTTTTAAGATGTCACACAGCATATCTGTCAAAGATTTGTTCGCTAAATGTGGCTTGGAGAGACATTTACACTTGAACATGAGGTTGTGAAGTTGTCTTAAAAAGTGCTTTGGGCGATCCAAAAAATCCGTTTTTATTTGCATAATCTCCCTAGAGATATAGTCCTGCTGCTCGCATGAATCAACAAAGTGTCAACAGAGTCTAGGACATGTTTTACCATAATTGGTTACATACTCACTGTGCACTTTAATAGGAACACCTGTACAGCTGCATTTTTATGCAGTTATCCAATCGGCCAATCATGTGGCTACAGAACAATGCACAAAGTCTTGGAGATACAGGTCAGGAGCTTCAGTACTTAATGTTCACATTTCTGTGACTTTGTTTGTGGCATGTTAATACCAGGTAAGCTGGTTTTTTAGAAATTTCACACACAACAGTCTCTAGAATTCAGCTGGATGGAAAAAGAAACATCCTGTGTGCAGAGGATCTGCAGTCTGAAACACTTTGTTGTTGAGATCAGAGGAGAATGACCAAGCTGACAGGAAGTCTACAGAATCTCAAGCACACTTTACAGCCACATTAAAACCAGTAAAGCATTTCAAAACATGCAACCCATCAAACATTGAGACAAATGATCTACAACAGCAGAAGACCACAGCAGGTTACACTTCTGTCAGCCAAGACAAAATTCTGAAGCTATCATGTGCATAGACTCACTAACCTTGGATAGTTGAAGACTGGGAAAAAAAAGCCCTGGTGATTTTTTTCCCCTAATCTTCAGCTGGGTGAATCTGTGCCCATGATGATGCCTCAAATTTCTGTTACTGGCTAACAGGAGCATAACCCGACGTTGTCTTCTGCTGTTGTAGCGCATCTACTTCAAGGTTTGATGTTTTTTGCATGCTGATATGCTTTACTGCTCACCACTGTAAAGAGTGAGTTACTATATCCTTCCTGGACTTGCACCTGCATGACTTTTACATGATTGATTGATACATGATTGATTGATTACTGCATGAATGTGCGGGTGAGCAGGTGTTCTTAATATAGTGGACAGTGAGTGTATTATATTTACTTTTATTGCTTCATTGTACCAGAATTCTACTGCAAAATGAAATGGAACGATATTATTAATTTTCCAATATTAAATTCACACACAAAGGATCGGAGATGTAATCAGATGACAAGTGACAAGTCAGATCTTTAAGCCATGAGTCTTAAAGCCAAAGTCATGAGCTATGAGTATCACAGAAAATAATATGGGTAAAAGCTATTGTTAGTTTAATAAGTCGATAAGTCGGCACATATGTTCATTTTGTTGGTGAAGACTAAGATGAAAATGTTACAGAGCAATAAGAATTCACCTGTGTAGTCAAAATATATGGCATATGATAATGACATTTTTGAAAGTGAAAAGAAAATAAGTCAGATAACAAGTGGACAAATCTTTATCCAAAAGTCAGATAAAAAAGTCAGATAACAAGTGGACAAATCTTTATCCATCCACTGTGTACACAACTTAAGGCTTTTTTAGAATAGGCTTTATTTGTTGTAGTCAGCTAGTCTATTTTTTTTAAAGGTGCATGATTAACGATGAAGCTCCTGCTCCTAACCCTGTCTCTGTCCACCAGTATAAAGATTAAAGAGCTGAACCTGACTGCAGATCTGAGTTTCCAGCCTGTAGATGGACTGCTGTTTGATGTGCAGAACTCATCTATTACCCTCAACTTCCAGAGACGTGTGATCTACTGGTTGTTGTAAGTTTGTAAATGAAATGCTTGCATCTGCTTTTGTCCTTTTGTTTAACTGAGTTGATAATCATGAATTAATGCTCCAGCAAAATTAAGCAGGAATATATGTGCAAAAGTACCTACTCACAAATCTGCAGAGAATTAGGTGCAAACCTCAGCTGACAGACTTCTCTTGTATCTATCAGACAGGATGAGGGTTCCATCAATGCCTCTGCAGACGGTGTATACATCAACACAACCCTCCATCTTGCCAAGGATGACGAGGGCCGTCTGAAGATCGCCAATGTTAGCTGTGATGCTTCTGTTGCCAAGATGAAGGCCAAATTTGGCGGGACTTTTGGGTACTGACATATTAATACCTTTATAGTTCCTTGTTTTACGGTCTATTTTTATATTATAGGCATGGGATCTCTCTCTCTCTCTCCCTCCCTCCCTCTCTCTCTCTCTCTCTCTCTCTCTCTGACCTGTCCTAAAAACTTTCTCATCACAGACATCTGTTACAAAGCACTGAAACCGATACTCATTTAATAAATGTTTAAAAAATGTGTTTGCACAAAGCTTCAACATAACAAATTCAAATTTTATTTAACATACACTACCAGTCAAAAGTCTGGACACACCTTCTAATTCCATGGTCTTTCCTGATGTTTATTTCTTTCTACATTGTAAACCAATGCTGAAGGCGGCCGAATTTTAATCTCTTTATTATTAGGCTTAGATCATGTGGCACATCTACTAATCCATGTGAATGAGCAGTTACTATAGAAATGCACTGGAATGAGTGATTTAATAGAAATTTGTGATTTGTCTTAAAGCTGGAACTACTGTCAGAGCAGCTGTTGTTTAAAAAACAAAAAAGAATCACAATTTTCTCACTACCAGATCTGAGAATTCAAACATGCTGCAGTATAAATACTGATAACAAGTAAAAAGTCTGAAGGTTCAGAAGCATTTTCATTTTAACATGCATCTTCATGTCTACAGGAGGGTTTATGACTTTGTCGCCACTTTCCTGACCACAGGAATGCGCTTCATATTGAATCGGCAGGTTAGTTTTCATGCTGAGGAGCAAGTTATCAATTTCTAGGTAAGTTCTTTGTAAGGGAAAATAATATAAACATAACTTGTATACTTCTTTTAGATTTGCCCTGCTCTGAATCACGCTGGTCTAGTGTTGATCAACCAACTGCTGGAGACGATTCCAGGTCAGACTGCACTTCTGACTGTGTTTTTTTTTTAAATATACAAATGGTCTTGTTCTCACGCATGTTTGTGATCTGTGTGGAAATGTGTTGGGAAAGATTCAGAGTTCTAAACACGAATGTTTGTGCTTGTGCAGTGCGTGCAGAGGTGGATTATTATGTCGGCATTGATTATTCACTTTTGAGCGACCCAGTGGTTACTAGCACCAGTCTTGATATGGACTTCAGGGTAAGAGTTTTATTACCAGTGATGTTAACTGATCGATTATTAAAGATTTTTCTGTTTTGATTGGAATTTCCTGAATGAACCTTTCTTTTCGTAGGGGATGTTCTATAACTTGCAGAACAAGGATGACATCTTGGAGAATTATTCTGTAAATCCATTGTTGAACAAATACAACCGCATGATCTACATGGCTCTCTCCGAATACTTCTTCGATAGTGGCCTCTACTCATATTTCCAAGGAGGGGTGTTCAATATGCACATAGCTAATGAACGAGTAAGACATACACACAGGAATATATTAGAAAGAGGAAAAGGACCTTGAGTAATCTCTTGAAATCTTTTCAGATGCCAAAAGACTTAGAGATGCTTCTCAGGACCACCTACTTTGGAGCGATCATGCTTTTGGTGAGAGATTTCTAAATGTGTTACTCCCGGCTTTTTTAATTGTCCAAAAATGTTTTGGGGTGTTCATGTTCAACATTGAACGTCTTTGTCATGTCACACTACACAGTGGGGAATAGATAGTTAGATGCGCCAAGTGCTTGTTCATAAGCATCTAAAATTTAAAGTCAATCAACTATTAAAATTCTGTCTAAGGTTATCCAAACAAAGGTACAAATGCCTCACACTGACTAATTTTATACCAGAGTCTCTGTGATAAAATAAATCAATTGTTTATGCTGATTGAAAATGCCTAATCAGTTGATTTTCATTCCACTGGCGCAATGGAATGCCAGTGTACTGGTAAAAGGAGTTAAAAAAAGTGGTATATTTTCATTCCAAAACCCAGATACAAACTTTTGCACAATATAATGGAGTGCACCAGTTATAGGCATCAAGGAAGCCAGAATCCCAACATCTAATGAAGTAATTTTTTTTCTTCTTCAGAATCCTTCTATGATGGATGCCCCCATCTCATTGGAGCTGGAGGTAACATCGGCTCCTAAGTCTACCATCAAGCCATCGGGGGCGACAGCAACTGTACACGCTGGTGTCAGAGTGCTGGTTCTTCCTGCAGGAAAGCCGCCTATTCAGCTCAGCAGTATGACCATGGTATGGACTTCTCATAATACACATGAATCATAATAAAAAAAAGGGGGATTGAAAAGCAGAGAGAAAAATGTGAAATGCAGTACACAGGTGGCAACTCTTCCTGGAAGTTCTATTCTTTCTATTCAGATTACTGATATGGCTTAGGGCTTAATTCAACACACTAATCACAGTGAATTGCAATGCAACTGGGAATTGCAGCTGCCTGTAACTGCTCTTCTGTCTGGCACAGAATCTTCTCCATATCCTGGTCTAGTATAATATGAAATGTTGCCGGTAAGGTCACTGTAGTCACAACTGCTCTGAAACAATTTCACTGCTTATCTTATTGTAAATGGTTTGTATGTGACAAATAGGAATCCAAATTCAATGCTAAGGTGTACATGAAGGAGAAGAGATTGGCTATACAGCTGGACCTGAGAAGGTACATGAAGTTTAAACATTCTGCCATTTTTCTTGGGGTATATACACATATACTATGTACACTACATATACAGGAAAATATTCAGACCCCTTGCACTTATTTGTGTTATAGATTTCATATTAAATGCATTAAATTTACTTTACAGCTTTGAGTATTCTTTAGTAAATCTTTAAAGCTGGATTTAAATTCCCATTCTTCTTGGCAAATCCTCTCAAGCTCAACCAATTAGATGTCTATGAATCTTCAGGTCTTTCTATAGATTTTATATAGGTTCACTCAAGAACTTCTGGAGACTTGTCCCAAGGCCACCCAAAGTTGTCATAGCTGTATGCTTTAGGTTATCGTGTTGAATGGTGAATCTTTGTCTCAGTCTGAGGTATGCCCACTAGAACAAGTTTTCTTCAAAGAGAGTTCTGTCCCTGTGCAAAAGTAATGTCCATAGAAATGAATGTGGTTTGCCAAGGGTGGACTGGAAGAAGTCAACCATTTGGGATGAACTTGTACACTCAATGTGACCCAGGCCTCCTCAAACATAATTGTGGCTGAATGCAGATAATCCTAACCACACTACAAAATCTAGGGGAAAACCTTCCCAGAAGATTGGAGGATATTGTAACAGAGATGTAGAGACTAAATCTGGATTAGTATGTTCAAAAAGGTGTGACATTCAGGTGTCCACAAACTTCGGACACAGTTGTTTTTGTTATTTATTATATCGTCAGCCACACATTCACTTTAAATGTTTTTGAATGTGTTTTGACTTTTTTCCCCTATAAATATGACCAAAAAAATTATATATTCATAAGCATAAACAAATGCATAACATATATGAAATATGAAACTGACAGGAAAAAAAGTATTTGGACATTAAACTATATATTTGTAGTCCTAAATGTAAATCATACAAAATAAATGTTCTTGTGCAAATTGCACCAGATATCATAATAAAAGATGTTGGTACTGCCGCAAGCTTGCTCATTAGGGATAAAATAGTAACTTTAATTTCAACTTTATCATTTTTTTTCCTTCTCTGTTTCTATACTTCTGTAAAGCTGCTTTGAGACAATGCCCATTGTTAAAAGCGCTATACAAATAAATTGAACTGAATTGGTACCTGGGAAGATTTTATGAAACAAGTCGGTATAAAAGCTTCCTGAATTTCCCTGAGGGACAAATTGTTTAAACAATAAACAAGAAAATACTACAGAGTCATAGCAAACACCTTGAATATCCCTGTAAGTACAACTAGTTTGACAACATGCAGGTGTAGAAATCATCTGAGTCTCTAAACCCCATGAAACAGCAATACAAGAGAAATAAAGCACTGTGATGCATATCATTGCATTTAGACAAATCAGAACTTCTTTGGAGCAATATACTTAAAGCAATGGCATTAATTCAGCTCATCATATTAGGAGAGAGTAGAGTTGCATGTATGATCCCAAGAACACTGTACATAAAAAATTATGGAGGCATGAGCATAGAGGGAAATTTAAGCTCATGATCCAAGAAAATAAATCTACAAAGAAGATGGATGTTTCAACAAAACAATGACTCAAAACAGACAGCCAAAATAACTGAAGAAGGCCTTGCATGGACCAGCCTTGAAGTATCTCGACTTGAATCCCAGTGAAATTGCGAGTTCAGCAGAGGGACCATTATAACCTTGGATAATTGGTGATGGTTTGCCGGGAGGAATGGACCAAAATTGAACCATATTGCTACAAAAACCTAATTCATTCTTACCCATTGATAAGCTTTGCAACAAAGTTCTAGTGCTGCTAATTTGTGGTGACCAGAAGATTTTTTTTCCTGTCAGTTTTGCTTGGGGTGGTGGTAGCCTAGAGGGTAAGATGTTGTACTACTCACTTGAAGGTTGTAAGTTTAAATTCCAGGACCACCATGCTGCCATTGCTGGGACCCTGAACAAGTCCCGAACCCTCAGCTGCTCAGTAGTATAAATGAGATTTTTTTTTTTTTTTAAATATAGCTTTGTTTGTGCTTATAAATATCTACTTTTTTTTGTTCAGAATTTAAGTACGAAGTCAAAGATATTTTGTGTGTGAATCTGATATGGAGAAATGGAGTGGAATTATGTTAAATAGCAAAAGTGTCCTAAATACTTGTTTCCCCTCAGTGTTCTTACTTGATAGTTCAACAATACATTTATAAATTTGCAAGCACTTTGAAAAACATGTTTTCACTTACTTATTATGGAGAATCTCAATGGAAAAAGTACATTCGGTTCATTTCTATTTACATTTATAACACAATAAAGTGTGCAACATGTGAAGGAGTCTGAATATTTGGATCACACATACAGCAATTAACACGTTTTCTGTTTTTAGGTTTAAAATCTTTTCTAACCAGTCTGCTTTGGAGTCATTAGCGGTAAGACACCGTTTGATGTTTAGCGTACTTTTGCTTTAACTTATTTTGTGAGAACTTAAGAATAAAATTCTGTGTTCGATGGCTGCTGTCTGAATCTTCACGGTGTGCAGCTGATTCCACTGCAAGGACCACTGAAGGTTCTGCTCCAAGTTACTATCGTGCCCATGTTAAACAGTAAGTGCAACATAATGTCCATTCCTAGCCTTCAGTGTGTTTTATTGCTCTTCACTAGTAGGGGTGTTACACAATGCTGCTATCCCTGTATGTAATGGTCCTAATATGAATATCTGGAACTAAATTCAGATTGCTTTTTAAATACATTTTGAAACATTAATTATGAACCCTATATACCCCATAGTTGATGTCAACTAGAGATGTACTCAGGATTATTTTATTACATTACCATTTGTTATTTTTGTTTATTCTAGCTTGTGTTATTTCCTAACAGGTTCACTTGACCCACATTATTAAAACTAGTTCAATTTAAACTATCATAATAATAAAGGCAGATACTTAAGAAATAAAGGATTCCTTTATTTACATTCCTAATGTTTGCATGCCAGAAATTTACCTCTGCACTGGACCCTTGTAAATGAAAATGTTTCTTTCTAAATAGTTTATACTGCTGCTTCATTTTCTTCTTTCACTTCCAATGCAAGATTACACTAAAAGAGGCGTACAGATCCCTCTGCCAGATGGAATCGACCTCATCGAGGACGTGGTCGAGTATCACGATGTAAGTTATGACAAATCTGACCTTTCGCCAAACTCGGTCTTCACTACAAACTTTAACACTCACTATTTACTCTGTAATCTAACAGGGCTACATCACTATTGGAGCCAATCTCCATTTCCGAAGTGGTCTGAAGGAGCTGATTGAGAAGAAGTCATCTTAAGAGCCTGACATATTTATCACTGTTATTTTAAACTTACTTTCTTATGTACTTTTAATAAGTGATTGCTAAATAGTCAACTTCACACCAATATTTTATCATCTGTACCAGAAATGAACATGGACCCTTCCATACCATGTGTCCTTGGCAGTAGCTACAGTTGATGTGTATTTTGTTGTAATAGAATTAATCACTACTGTATTACTTAAAAATATGCAGCTACTGCACACTGGTTAAAACATATTGTGTAGCCTTTGTTAATGGAAGACTTGTACTGGTGTAAAAACCTGAAGTTCAAGCATTTTGTCCAGAAATATCTTGAACAAGAAAACGAGGCAAATATTTCTCCATCATTTTAATGTAATTAAAAACAAAGTAAAAAAAAAAAAATGTGTAAAATATGCCATGTTGACACACCGATTCTAGATTATGAAACAGTAATTTTTCCATACCACTATAATACTTACTAATTGCTTTTAAGTATATTGAACAACCTTTCCACAGAAGAGACTCCAAAGTGGGTTGGAGAGTTGTTTTCTCCCTGTTCATGACACTACCCTAGTAATAAGCAACTTTTTACTTGAAATAATTACACATTTTTCTGACTACTGACTCATTTCAGAAAATGTTTATGGTGTATCATTTTGTCCATCACTAACTAAAATTAATTTCAATATAGAGGAATTTGGAAAGAAGAAGAAGAACAGACACTGATTGTAAAGGCACAGCAAAAAGTTCTTTCAGAAATTCAAAAGCAATTAAAGCAACCCTGAGCAACTGGAGAAAACTAGGTCCACATGATTCCTATATTCATTTTGGTTGTGTATTTCCTCTTGTCAGATGAAATACGAATCCCTTTTTCCCCCCCTTGTTAAAATGTCATTGCAGCTACCTGCTAGATACAGAGAATCATCTGAAAAGTTTCAACATTAAAAACTATACTAGTCAGTCCAGAATGTGCTATTACAGTTGAACCCCATGTAGTCACTTGAAGCTAAATGGTATTGCCAGTCTTTTCAACCACAGTTACGAAAACAAACAAAAAAATCTTTAAAAAAAAAGGTGAACACATTCAGCCAATATACACCATCAAAATTTGATTACTCCAAAACACATTAGAGTGCTTCACAGTGATTCAGTGCAAACTAAGCCAACAGTGTAAAATGTGTAGGAACATTAGAACGGCTGTTTTGTGATGAAGCGCTGGAACATGGTATAGGCTGCTATAGGCTTATCAGAGGGGACCATGTGACCAGAACCCTGAAGAACAACAAGAAAAAAGTAAAATACAAATCTGAATAAAAACCACCTCCATCTGAATAGAAAAACACTTTAATCAGCAAGCAGCATTTATTAAACTTACCTTGACAGTAAGGAAAGAGAGATTTGTGAACTCTTTGACAAATCCACCAATCTGCTGTGTCTCACCATTGTAATAGAGCCATGGCCTGCGCTGAACTGTGACCTGCCACAGAACCGCTCACAATTACTTCCTCTGTGGTGCCAGTGTGGGAAATGTGTAGAGTAGAAATGTTGAGAGGAAACTTACCTCCTGTTTAAGGGACTCAACAAACCACTCATCACCAAGGAAATTACAGGCCATGTCCACATCCCCGTTGTACACCAGCACACGGTATTTCTGTAAAAGATAATGTTGTGGGGTTACATTTAGTTTGTACATAATAAAAATATCATTAAGCTTGGCAAACCATATTTGAAGAGGTTTCATGTTGTAAGATTTCTTTTCTAAATACAAGAGCATTTAAAGGCATATTTGGAAAACACTAATTAACTGGAGTCAGTTCTGTGTAATAGTAGTCATAAAAGCATTGTATTCATTGTCCTACTGAAAAGGAGTTGACTTAAGTGAGTGCATCCAATTGATCCGCCATGTTTATAGCTAAGTCTTAGCTACATGGCATTTTCTACAAGTAGTGCTGCCACCTTGCAGCTCTTGGGTCCTGGTTTAGTACCTGGGCTCAGATTAATGTTGGTGCAGAGTTTTGCCTGTACTAATGGACTACCTCTGGGTTCTCCAGATTCCTCCAGCTCCAAACATCCAGCTAATAGATACACCGGCTACACCACGTTACCCCAAGTGTATTTTACAGTCCCCTCTGAAACTATTGGCATGACCAATTTGTATTGGTCTATACAACCAAAATCATAGAACCTTTTGCATCAGACCAGGCAATGTTTGAGACAAGCAAAAATATAGGAACAGATATCTTGAAGTAAATAACATTTGATCTTAGTTGCATATTTCTTGCTTGCAATAACTTCAAGCCTGACTCACAGAGGTCACCAAATTGTTTGTTTCCTCCTGTGTGAGGATTTTCCAGGCTTTTACTACAGCCAGGCAGTTTCTCCTTTCAGCCTCTTCTTCAGGAGGTGAAATGTTGCTCAGTCAGTTTAAGATCTTTGAATTAGTGACTGACTTGCCCAGTCTAAAACCTCCTCTTTGTTTCCACAGAAGTTGTCTTTCATTGTGTTGTTTGTGTTTTGGGTCATTGTCTTGCTGCATGATGAAGTTTCTTCTGGTTAGACTGGATGCATTTTTCTGGCAGACAAAAGGTTTGAGTTACACCATCAATAAAGATTACTGAATCTATTCTATGCTAGTCCAATCCATGATACTACCTACAAGCGGATTCTTTCTTTGGACACTTTAGCCTTTCTATCACTTTATAGAGGTTAATCTTGGTCCCAATCTTTTGTGGCTCATCTCTGTATTTCTTCAGAGATTCCCATCTGGCTGCTGGTTACTGCTGAGGAGTACATCTAACAGTATGGCATCTATATTTCTGCTCTTGAAGAGCAGAAAAGTGATGGATTGCAATATCTTCCCCCTGCTTTGCAAAGGCTGTTGATGTTGACTGTATTAGATTTGTCTTTACAGCTCTCATACGGTCATCAGCTGTTTTCCTTGGCAGACCTGTTCAGATTCTTTAGCTCAGAACACCAGGAGCTTCCTCCTTTTTCAGGACATTCCAAATTGTTGTACTGGCTATCTTAAATGTGCAATACCTCCAGGTGATTTTCCCCTCTTTTTTCAGCTTTAATACAGCTTGATTTTCTCCTGTAGACAGCTCTCTGATCTTCATTTTGGCTTATTTATTATTTAGGAAGGATAAATCTTTACATGTGAAACTGAAGGCTAAAACCAAGAGCTAGATGTTCAGAGCTATTTATTGTTTAAACAAATCAATCCAACAGGACACATCTGGGTAAACAAAAGAAACCTGTCAATGTTCCAATAATTTTGCTCAGCTAAAATTGGGTGGCCTGATACAGATTGTGCCATGTTCTTTTTCTTTACTTCTAAATACAAGGAAAGCTGAATTTCTAAACACTCTAAAAAATGTCTTTGGTGTAGAGCACAAACAAATGAAATGGCCTTGCCATTCCAGTAGTGTCAGAGGGGACTACAAGTGTGTGAATGAGTGTGTACTGCACCCTCAGATGGACTGGGGTCCCTTCCTGGTATTCCTAACATGGGATAGACTTGCCCTTGCTTAGTTACAATCAAGGCATCACTTTCATTTAGCTGTTCACTGTTCTCTGGCTGAAATAATGACTATCACATTCATGCATGTGTGTGTTCATGAACTTGTTCTTGACAATATTAGCCTGACTGTAAATGACTATTCAACTATCGTAAGTGTTTTAATGGAGAAATGTGGGTTTTGGCTCAATTTTAAAAATCGTTTCTGTACAGATAGTGGTCAAGCTATTTTTAATTTTTATGCATGTTTGCTGCAGCAAGGCTCAGTGGGCATTGGTGGCTCAGTGGTAGGTTTCTTGCCTACCATGCGGACAGCCCGGGTTCAGTTCCCAGCCACTGCCCAAGCACGGATAAGATGGGAGGGTTGCGTCAAGAAGGGCATCTGGTGTAAAACCTGTGCCAAGTTGTTCTGCGGACCAGGTGGTCCGCTGTGGCGGCCCCTCACACACAGGGAGCAGCTGAAAGATCAACAGCTGTAGCAAGGCTGAATTTTATGCTTCATCTAGTTATTTCTATTATAGTAAAATGCTGTAGATCCTCTACTTAATATTTTTTCAAGAGTCCAGCTAGAAATCTGCTTTGATTTGAAGAAATACACTACCAGTCAAATGTTTGGACACACCTAATTCAATGTTTTTTGTTTAGTGACTTATTTTCTATATTCTAGAACAATACTGGAGATTTCAAAACTATGAAATAACACACATGGACTTAAGTAATCCATATGTAATGACAAAAAAACAAGAGTCAGTTGTTATTTTAAGACACGAAAGTCAGGTGTTCTGGAATAGTTCTTGTAAGAACAGTATTGTCAAGTGCATGTGCAAAACCCATCAAGCACCATGATGAAACTGGCTCACATGAAGACCATCCCAGTAAAGCAAGACCAAAATTTACCTCTGCTGCAGAGGGGAAGTTCATTTAGAGTTACCAGACTCAGAAATCAGCAATTAACAGCATCTCAGATTAGAGCCATTATGAAAGCCTTACAGAGCATCAGTAGCAGACATATCTCAATATCAACTGTTCAAAGGACATTATTGTGTATTTCGGCCGCCTCCAGCATTGTTTTACAATGTAGAAAGAAATAAACATCAGGAAAGACCATGGAATTAGAAGATGTGTCCAAACTTTTGACTGGTAGTGTACATCCAGGTGGCCAGATATGCTGGCATTTCAGTGTTAGCTGTTCATTAGCGTGGTAACATTATACTATGCCTATATCAAATAGTATCAGCTGGTACGCATGTCTGTATCAGAACAATTTACAATTATACAAGCATGGTATGTCAGAATGTATATGGATGCATTTCTAGCCAACTCACCAGAGCTCCGAGTATCTTCAGGTACTGCTTCTTTACATCCATGTAGAGACGGTTATAGTTAAGATTAACCTCAGCACTGTGGACACCACAACAAAACCTCTTTTAAGCAAAGTTATTTTGACCATTATTTAAAAAAAAAGAAAAAAAAGAAAAGCCATCTTTGCACAGATATCCTTCAAGTTCTCTAGTATGGTATTAATAAATTGATAAAAGTATAATGTAGAAAACCACCTGCAGATATCCCAGTCAAGTGCATCAGGAGAGATGTGGAGAGCAGACTTGACATAGGGGTTGTTCAGGTATGTAGCAGACGGGGTAGAGTTGACACAGGGAGGGTCAAGCTTTAAGGTTTTGAAAACAGAGCCCAGTGCTCGTAGTTTCTACAACAGAAATGAAGTTGCTGCTTAGTGGGCTTGAGAAAGCAAACACTTCATAACAGGATAAAATGTATTAGGATTAGGTAGCAAGACATTATAACAAGATTATTGCATAGTACTTTTCTGATATCACAATATCCTTTTAGTAACTGTTCTTTTCATAAACTATGGTACAAAGTATTTTACTTTGTAAAACGTTATAGTAACTAATACATTTTACAGTTTTTCCAACAATTTTTTTAATATAGTCATTAAATATCAACTCAGCAGCCACTCATGACCATAGAGTTTGTTGGGGCAGTATAACTATGATGTAGCCTCAAACAAAGTTTTAATATTGACTATAATCTTTGGGTTACTTTCTAGTGAATTTAGAGTAAGAGGCTGGCGAGTGGCAACAATTTACAGCCATCCAGCATACAGTCTAAAATTGAATTGTTTTTTTTGGGTTTTTTTTTTTTTTAAACTATTCAATATTAATAATTGGGGTTAAAACAATTCAGGATTCAGCTACATTCATACAAAAGGAAAAGACCTGAAAACTAGTCAATAATTGGCCATTGGAAAGTGTAAACATTTTCCCGCCCTCTGCTTCATAGCTAAAATTATGTGGACAGTTGACCATCATGCCCATATGTGCTTGTTGAACATCCCATATAGCCCCTCTTTGCTTTTATAAAAAACATCTCTCTTCTGGGAAGGCTTGTCCTCTAAATTTGGGGTACATCAATAGGAAACTGAGCCACAAAAGCATTAGTGAGGTATTGATGTCAGGTGAGGACGCCTGGGGTGCAATCAGTGTTCCAGTTCATCCCAAAAGGTGTTTTTTTTTTTAAAAGGGCAACACTACTGTTAGTCTAGAGTTTGATTAGTAAACACATATTAAAACATTAACAAATCATAGCATTCAGTGAACTTGGTTACCTGGTTCCATAAGTTAGACCAATTCAGGTTAATGAAGTTATTTCCCAGGTCACGAATAACAAGGCGTCCATTTTCAACGCTATAATAAGAGTAGAGGAAAAAGGCCAGGAATTTATCATGTTAGTTATTTCACAGCACCATCCAGAAATGATCATTTCTAAGTTTCAAAGTGCATAAACATAATGAGTAAATATTATAAAGCATTAATGAACAACAACAACAACAGCTGACTACATACCTATGTAGCAACAGGACTATTAGGGAATAACTAACCCTTAACTATTTTTTTTAAGCACAGGGACTTTTTGAAACTTTTTTCTCCCTTTTTTGAGAAATCAAAAGACCATAGCCACCACTGCACTGAAATTCCCCAGATTGGTGTTTTGAGAAAAAACAAAACAAAATAATAATATAGATAATAAATAATAATAGATAATATAAATAATAAAGAAAATAAATCAGTTGTGTCAAGATCTGGAGACAGTTAAGGCCACACATTCTGTGCCTCTATCATGCGCCATCACTGGGGATGTTGTCATCCTGGATGAGAGCACTCATCAGACTAGAAATGTTTCATCACTTCACTAAGCAGATTCCTACCTTGTACTGTAAGGAACTCCACCAGCACAATCGGCATACAGGTTATAAATGTTAAGTCCAGAACTGTAGACAATTTGCTGTGCTTGTGATACCTACAATGAAAGCCAACAAGAGTGCTTACACTAAACAATAAAATAGCAGCAAGGAACAGATTATAGATACGAGACAGAGACACACTTACTGGATCCAAGCATGAGGTATCAGGATTATTATAGAAGTTACATTGTCCGTCTTTACAGCAATACTTCTGCAGAGTCGCCCATAAACTGAGAGAAAGAAACAAGGCATTAGTGACACCTCGGAGAGGGGCAAATAATTTATATTATCCACCAAGAGCCAATCAACACATGAGAATGAATATATTATCCTATTATAGAAGCAGACACTAAAGGAATGCTAGTCAAATCTGAAGACCAAAGTTAATTTGTAACCTGGAAAAAAATAAATAAATAAAAAAGCTGCACGAAAACCAAAAGCCAAGGAACACTTCCTATTCAAGCTTTCTGACCAAGCATGTGACCACTCGTGAGATATACTGTCAGTCACATTAGTCATAGCTGAAAATAACTGTTAGTCATACAAGTCATAGCAGTTTTGGTCTAGTGCTTCTTTTGTTAAAATAGGTTTATATACCAACTCAATCCAATAAAATCTGAACCAAATTAATTGCTTGCTGGACTTGTTAAAGGACAATACTGTCAAAAGAAGAAGCATGGGGGAAAATAAACCTCTCTCCAAGCAGTCCATGGTAATTTGCAAAATAGACAAGCGAGTTGTCATTCAGTTCATAGCTGGACAAGCCATTTCCAACAGCTATACCCTAAAAAAAAAACAAAAAAAAAAAACACCCACACACAAAAGCTTGGTTAATTCACCAACACCATGACCTTAAATGACAAAATCCACTCAAAACTAATCTGAAAGGCACCAACCTGCAGGTTGAGGCTACTGTCCTCCAGAACTCTCTCAGCTAGTGTAGGAATGTAAATGCCTCCATAGCTCTCGCCTGTGAGAAAAAGCTCATTCTTGCTGTACTCTGGGAAAAGTCGGAAAAATTCCTTGAGGGCCAAGTAATTGTTCATGGATACCTAAAAGACACATGAGAAAAGAGTGTTCAATAAAATAGTGACACACACACACACACACACACACACACACACACACACACACACACACACACACACACACACACACACACACACACACACACACACACACACACACACACACACACACACACACACACACACACACACACACACACACACACACACCTCCGAGTCGTTGGTTGCGTATTTCTTGTCATCAGAATAGGAAAATCCGACCCCTGCTGGTGACTCCAGGTATAGCACGTTAGCAATCTGCAAAATATGATCAGCTGATTAGAAAAATTCTAGCCCTTGATTGCTTAAATTAATACAACAGGAACTGCACATTTCAAGAGGACATTTCACATTTCAACAAGATCCCATGTGTTTTTATTATGGGCATCCTGGCCTGATCACACAAAATAAAATTCGTACAAATCACATCATTTATGTCAGGTATTATAAAGGTTTGCCAAATAATTCTCCATTTCATATACAATTTAATGCAACAATTAAAACACTGAATTGTGCAGAGTTAAAATTGAAAAGCAAAATTTGCATCAGAACTAAATGCAAAACAGAACTTTTATACCAGTTATACACACTATACTACTACTCTTAATTTCCCAGATCTGACTGCACAGATGGTGTGGATTTATTTTCTTTAACAGCAGCACAGAGAAGATTGGCAGCTCACAGGTGTATAATAAAGCTACATCTGTAGCATCTAATTCATGGGGACTGATGGGCATATGATCTGCACAATTTACAGCTAATAAACAGAATTCAAAATCATGTTATTAACAAATGACAAAATGTATGTTCATGAGAATATGAAGATTTCTGCAAAGTGCTGCCAAATAAATATTTATAGAAAGAAGACTATTGTCTACACTTTGTACGAATTTCTGGTTTTCTGGGGGGAAAAAGCCTTTTAAATTTCTCTGCAACGAGACAAGTTTTTCTTTTTGGTATAAAGTACTGTAGGTGCAAACAGAAAGAGGAAATTCTTGTGCAAGTTCCACAACAAAAAAGGTCACTGTTCAACAGCATGAACTCAAACTGTATGTCAGCATATGAGGAAGACATGTAGTATACCATCTACTGTCGGTGATGGGCTCAAACATCATGAAGTTCATTAATCTAAAGATTATTTTCCTATACCAGCTTGCCCTGTAGTATTTTATTCCTTACATATTCACTACGGAGTGCTTTAAACACAATAAAACCATTTAACAAACTAATCATAGCTTTTTCCACCCTTTCTTTAAACTGTGCTTCAGTACCGTAAACATGACAATTACTCCCATATACTGACAAGTCATTTACAACACTGGGAACATAATGAAGGTTTCACGTCTGTTTCAATCAATCACCACTTCATACCATATTCCATGAATAAGGGTTGTACTGTAGAGTAGCACCATCATCCTGGATCTGGAAAAGAAACAAGATGATATAAACCTGGAAATGTGCACACAATAGGATTATTTGATTATGAAGTCGTTTTGATAACCGATTCAAAGCTGGCCCAGCGTTTGGTATTCGCCAGACATAAGGCTAATCCAGGAAGTGGAGGCAGATTTAAGGAAGTCCCCAAAAGCACAAATCAGTTTATTTCCTTAAGGTTGACATTACCCAGGAATCAAAGCTCACCAGAAAAGGGCCATGTTCCGTGAGCAGGCCATCCAGGGAGCTACAGCCAGGTCCTCCATTCAGCCACAGCACCACCGGGCTGCTCGCCGGGTTCTTCTGAGACTCCACAAACCTAAACAGAGCCATGTTTACAACCACCATTAAATCCCACAGCATCGACTTTGAGCCACAAACTAAGCTTTCTTTTTGGTTTGTTTTTACGAAACACCAGCATATGGCTCGCACCCGGAACTCCTGTGATAACTGATATCAGAAGAAACAAAAGGTACTAAATAAACGCACCAGTAGTGGAGATGTTTGTTGCCAGCCACTGTAAAGTAGCCTGAATACTGTTTGAAGCTTGGCTGTTTGGAAAGCCCGGGGAGAGACTTAATCTCATCCGCAGCTGGAGCTCCCAACACTCCCAGTGCTCCCAACAGTAACACAAGTAGCGTCGCATACATCTGTAGAGCAAGAGTGTTGCCATGTTTATCCACAAAAGGCAAAGCAGTGAACAACCCAAACAGCACAGAAATTCATTTCACAGACTTTTATAGCCGCTAACAAGCGTAATTCGATCCCAAAAAAGTCACCGAAATGTAGCAAGCTCTTACCTTTACACCCGTCCACAAGTTTCCCCTAGACTGCCGCATAAATACAGCCGTGAGATCACGTGACACCACACTCGTGATCAAGTCACATTGCTGCGAAATCACCGCAGCTTCAAAGTAATGGTACAACTCAAGATAACGCAAGTTAACTAAATTTCTCTCACCGCATACAGATGCTCAGTGACACAGGAATGCAAAGTCAATAAACACAGTAAATACAATAAATGCATGCATTAGACTACAAATTATTTGCAAAAATATTTCAAATAGTCGTGGTTTTTTAAATAATACGGTGTACACTGGTGTCCTGTTTAGCGTGGGCTTGCATTGTGCATGCTTTGTATTTTGCCCTAGACATCTAGTCCTGTCTACCTAGCTGCTGTAGTGTTATGAGTTACATTATGGATTGATTTCTCAGGAAAATGAGTTGAGTTATATGGATGAACGGCAATAAAAAGCGTCTGGACTTCACCTGAAACAACACAGTAACACTATCCACTCAGTATAAACAGTATTTTAAGACTGTAACTCTATTAATGGCCACTAGCACTAGTGCAAACATGGAAAAAAATGTAATTATAACTAAAAAGTTTTAGTTATTAAATAATTTAATAAACTGTGTACGATTTTTGAACTTTTGTTTTGATTAGCTTCACTGGAACTAGAAGTAACACGGCTTGGAAATGACATTATATATAATAAAGTTATGAAGAGAATCTGTAGTTATTTGGGGTTCAACACGACCCCGAACCACGCTGGCTGAACTGCACTGCGCATGCGTGTGTTACCTACACTGGCATACAGTAGACCTCCGAGCTGTGGTGATGCGCCGCCTGCGGATGTAACTTGAGTGGTTACCGTCCTTTAATCGCCTCTGTGTTTGGACTTCACTTCACAGAGCGGTTTATCGTCGAAATTCGAATCCTGACTGTGAGGGGCGAGGCAGTTCAGCAACAACTCATGATAAAGGTAAAAGCTGCTTTCTTATGCAATAAAAAATTTAAAACGCATTATTGCAGTTTAGCTTGACCGACTAGTACGAATTAAGTTACCTATGTACCTAGCCTGCTAGCTCTAGCCTAAGTGGTGTCATTCTGCAACTTAGTAAACAATGCTAAAGGCTATAACCAACATGTTACTGTGTGGAATGATCGTTATGCACCTTTTACGCGTTTATAAACTTCAACGACTCAACAACGGTCAACAATAAACAGAAACCTTGTTTTGTTTCTGTAGTGCGGTTAAACAACATGGCGCCCTGTTCGCGGTTTGTTTTTACCGGCGTGGACGCGCGTGCACATTTCACGTCTAATCACATTTCTCAAATCTTCTGCATTTCATGCGATTTCTTTCGCCGTCGCGATCATTGTAGTTAGCTGGATTTGCTGTATTGTGCACCAGGCCCAGCTAGCACCTACGGCTGTGATGCTTTTGTGATACAAAATGGCGGACCATTTGCGCGAGACCAAGCTAAACCACTGGGAATTAATAAATAAATGAATGAATGGAATGAACAAATAATGAACGCTCACCGTTTGCTCCTGTCCTTTAACTCGTCTCTTCACCCAGCTTGCATTTTTTCGGGCTCCTTTTTGCCCCTCGGTACTTTGGACTTCGACTGGATTTGGGGATTTCATCTTGCGACAGCAAACAAATAAATTCGCTACATCAACGTGTTCACACTGGAGCTGCGCTTGTTTTAACGGGGTTTGCTGAAATCTTACCAGTTCGCTTAATTTTTAAAGGAGATTTTCTAAAAACACACGTAGCTCTACACGTGCATGAAAATGAAATGCTTATTATCAATATGCAAATTAACCAGGGCCAATAGTTAACAGATTTCCAACTGCTCTCTTAAACTCCCCCTTAAGACCTTTTTAATTGAACATTTTACAATAACGTATTCATTTTCAGTGCCATTACATCTTGGTTAGACACTAAGGATTGGACCGTCCAAGCACAGAGCAATACACACACACACACACACCTACACCTAGCAGCAATTACCATAGCCAGTCCACCCACATGTTTTTAGGAAGAAACCGGAGAATACTGATAAACACCACACAGGCAATAACCTGAGCTCGAGATCAGATTTGGGCAATGTCCACACTAATTCAGCTAACATATTAACGCGACGTTTCAAAGAGCTGGAAAGTAAATGAATGCCAGGTGGAAATAACGCAGGTCAAAGGGCCTTGCATTTTACTCATGCTCAGTAAAGGGACATAAGCGTTTTCAGACGTGTGGATGACCAGCTTTTTAGATGAAAAGGTTTTCAAATTTATCTGGATTAGTGTAGATGTAGCTTTGGTAACAGCAGAGCTGTGAGGCTGTTGATATAACACAAATATTTTGAATAAATATTGCATATTAAGTGCATACAGCACACATGGTCTTGTCTTCATATTCAGTCTCTTATGTTTAAACAAAAACAAAAAATTGCTGCCATAGCACAGAAATGAATAACTTAAAAGTACCTTACACCGTTCATTCCTACTGATGGGATTATATAACACTTCTCTAATCATTTCCAGGCGAACCGCCTGTTGTTGAATCGTCATGGGCTCAGTGATTCATTGCTGACTTAAACGACTTTCTCCATCATAACCTTGTGGTTTCAGAAATGGACTCCATTGCTTGGGACGTTTGGGGAGCATTTTCAGATTTTCCCCATTGCTTTTTACCATTTTCCACATCGCATTTTGGAAGTACACCCGCATTTAGTTGATCCGATCGTCTGTTGTTATATTGGCTTGTGGCTGTTAGGCTGCGATTGCCAAAGCAACACAAGGAATGAGTTAGTCTGCGTGCAAATTATGGAAACTCAAAGCATCTCAGAGTATGGCCACTTGCGTTTCATCTGTCTCAAGGTGGACATGCTGCAAAAAACAGCCCCGTTGCAGACTTGGAAGCATTAAGCTTAATACGGTTCAAATTTGGTTCTGTGAATGTGAAATAAATTCACTGATGCAGTTACTCAGGTAAAATAGCATTTGAATTTCTAGTTCTAGTAAAATTTCTCCCTAAATGTTGCAGAGTACTTCACTGTGTTTTCAAAAAAATTTTATCTGTGGAATTTCTCTTTTCTTCCCTATGTTGATGCCCTGGCATTTTCAGGACCTGGGGTGAAATAAATTGTTAAAAGAAAGAAAAAATAAAATCAACAAAAAAAAAACAAACCTAAATTGTATACACCCTTGTATACAACGCCATCTCCAAATTCGTCTTGAGCAAGTGTTTGCTAGGAGCCTGAAGCAAATAGCATCATGTCGCACAGAAGAAGCCGAAGTGGTTCTCCACCATCTTACGGCACCAACAGCAATGACCCTCGTGACCTGGAGAGAAGGATTTTTGTCGGCAATTTGCCCACTGCACATATGGCGAAGAAGGATATGGAAGACCTGTTCAGGCCATATGGGAAAATACAGGGTTAGTACCCAATGTCATATCCAAAATAATTATATCAACTGAAGAATAATGGACTTTGGTATTTGAGTCTTCTAATGAAAGAGGACATCTGAAATATCATTTAAGAATTAAGAATTAAAGAACAAAACATAATATGGACTCGGATGTATAAATAAAGACCATTGTTTCCCCCGCAAATCATCCAGAATCATGTTTTCCTGCGTAAAACTGTTCCTTTTTGCAGCCTTGTCCCTGTTTCGTGGGTATGGATTTGTGCAGTTTGAAAGGACGGAAGATGCTGAGGCAGCTAAAGCAGGACATAACGGTCGGATTTATAGAGGTTATAAACTAGGTAAGGCTTTATAAGGCTAATACCACAAACTGCACTTGTTATATGTTGCTTGTTGACTAACTGGGCTTTTTTAGCCATAGCTGTCAGGGCATGGTTTTTATGATAATGATTTTATTGGATACGGTAATTGTAAGCAGACTTAACGTGGAGTTTGAAGGTGCAGTTTGTTTTATTTTTCAGTATTATGTCTAGAGGGGTGGACAATTCATAAATGTATCTGAAACCCATCATGCAAGTGAAGCAGTCTTTTTGCCTAGTCTAATGTCTTTCTTTGCACAGAAGATGACAAGGTTAAAAGGGCTTGCTAACATAATGTGTTAATGTGGTCACTAAGATAGTTGGTTAAATGTATTGATACAGATAAAGGAAACAAATCGGCTAACTAAGTCATTCTGCAGTTGTTGTGGTTGGGCAGGGAATACCTGGGCAGGATGGTACACCAGGACTAGGGATGGGAACTTCTGATGTAATGTTTGTGCCCTTGACCAAAAACTCAATGAGTGTTGGTCCAGTGTTTGGTTTCGAGATTGGGTGATCTGTCCTCACATAGTATAAAAAAATATTATTTGAGTATGGTCAGTTTCTTTAAATTTCTCCTGATATGTTTAACTGCAATTTGCTAGTATGACCTGCATGTTCCTGATTTTGTAAAGGTCACCTGTTATTGGCCTTTTTTGTTCCATCATGGGCCAGATTGTGCCTCTGCAGGTGTTTGCAGAGCAGCAGCTGAGCAGCCAGGGAAGTGATTCTTCAATTTCTTTGTCTAGAAACTAGCACTTACTTTCACTTATATAATGTGATTTGCTTTGCCATGTAATGTATTTGGCTAGTTTCTTTTCCTCCCTGCATTTAAAATCTTTCTGGCCCAAAATTAACATCTGTTGCACATAGTTTAAGGCACTCAGAATTTCAAACTGCACCTTTAAATGCGTTGTAACCGGTCAACAGTTTCTGTTTCCTCTTGTACACTTATCACTGAAGTCTGCAAATTCCTAAGGAAGTAGTGTGAAATTTTAGTTTAGTTTTGGGTTGATTCTTAGCTTTAAGCAGCCCAAATTCTCCAGTTTATAAAATTCCAGCAGCAGTCATTACAGGACACAGATACAGAAAAGTCTGTTACAACCACCATTTATCATAAACTAAGGCAAGTTATAAGAATCTGGCCCTAGTTGGTCAAGAGTATTAATCCATTCCAGATGTTTAATAGACATGGTGGAACATTTATTTTTAGCTTAGGAAAGCCTGTATATTGTGTATTGTGTATATGGGGGAACAATACAGAAATACATCTGAAATATCAGTGAGTATGAGTTGATCATTAAAGTAAGTGTTATAGTCTCAGTGTGAGTGAAAATCCAACCAAAATTCTGAACGCAAAGTGGAAAGCACCTGCATTATTCCAAAATCTGTGCTTTTCTTTCAAATGTACAATGTTAAACCTAACCAAAGCATTTTATAAAATAAACAGCAGAATAAACTGATGCTTCTTTACGGTGTTATAATGCATTGTTCAATTAGCCTACTTGTATTATTCCAAATAAAAAAATTGGCTTCTTTGGTCTTGTTTAGCTTAACAATTGTTTACTGTAGTTTTTGATTAAGATGTGGACCTTCCATGTCATCTTTGAGTTTATTATTGTATACAGAAAAAAATCTTACCTTTTGTAGTAAAAAAAAAAAGAATTCCTAATTGGTTTATTAAAAGCTTTTAAAATTTAGTGAGACGCTACCTAGCTTTGTTTTTTTTTTTCCTCGAAAATTGATGTTTGAACCTTCGGATTGGTTTGTTTTCAGATGTAAATATGGCTGCGGAGAGACGGCAGAAACCCAGGTCAAGTCCTCCACGCAGGTAAAGTAATGTCAGGAGTCTGCTGCGAAGGTTTCGGGTGACATGTTTCCGGTAAACTCGTTTTATCGCCTCCTTCAAACGCATTTGCATTTCTGGACAACAGCGGCAACACTCGTTACAGACAACAGAAAACATGCCGAATTTATGCTATTCTTCAGAATGTGTCCCTTTGAATCATCTTTTATTGACGGGTATTTAGTTGTTTGTTGAAATAAAGTTGAAAGGCCAATCTAAGACTATTTTGCTTGGTGTCCTTGTGTCTTAACAGTGTGTTATTTATTTTGTTCAGACTGCATTTCAAAAATTGTCTAACTTTCAGAAACCATGTCTTCTCTTCATCTGTTAAACCCTGCATCAAACGGACATTTGCTGCAAATAAATAAATCATTTGAACAGGTCTCTTAAGTTTTAACTTATGATGTCATTGTTATATTTTGCAGTGTTGGGCAGCGCTGCATAACAATTGCGCCAAGACGTTGCGTTTGATTTTGCATGAAATAAAATTAATCTTCGTCAAACGTTTTCGGAACATCATCATCACATTTTATCGGATATTCATTTTATTTTCAAAAGAACGTTTTCTGTTATGAAAATTTGTTGGATTCTTCTGTGCATTTGTCATGAGAATATACTTAATATTCTGGTCGATTTTGTGCAAGACTTGTAAAACCAGTACTGTAAAATGAGCAAATTTGACAAAACAGAAATTTTCCTCCGACAACGTGCAGGAAAATACTAGGGGGGAAAAAACTTCCCTTAAAGATTCTAGCTTTTGCACTGTTTTTTGTACACTTGACTGGTTTTGAAGAAAATCTTCCGGAAGCTTCAACCCCACCACCCAGTACTACACCTGGAGAAGTTATTTTGGCAGTCGGTTCCTTTCATAATATCTATGCCTCTGTATTGGGTAAATCATCTACTGAGCATTGTTGAAAATTTTAAGGGTCAGTTTAATCACTGATTCTGAGTGTTTTATAGCATTAAATGTGTAAATCTGATGCAGCCAAGTTTTTGACTGGTTATTTTGTCCACATAGGCCTGCTGGTTATGGGGACAACAGGGAACCCCGTCTCCGTTCTCGATCCCCAGTGCATGGTCGAGACTCCCGCGACAGCAGGGATGGCAGAGACGTGAGGGAACCTAGTCGAGAACCCCGGCCTGGACCACCAAGGGATCATGATGATGAGCGCTACAGGGGCACAGATGGAAGAGTTAAAGAATCTCGAGAAGCTGCTTATAGGTAGATGATCTTTAATTTTAAAACCTGTCATTCTGCAAGACATTTTAGATGAGTAGGTTTTAGATGATTTATATATATATTTTGATATATATATATATATATAATATAGGGCCGTGCAAAAGATCGAATTTAAAGTTGGATCGCGATTCTCATTCAGGTCGATCTCGACGATAAGCTGAGGGAATTTTTTATTCGATATGGACAGGTCTAGCAGCCAGACCCCACAGCGGAATCAGGGAAGGCTGGGCACTGCCGTGTGTTTACAGTTACCGCCCACTTGTTGAGGGAGCGTGAGAGGAGGCAGCGTTAGCCAGCCAGTTCGCTGCACTAAAAAGGACTAAAACGAGAACAAGTTGAGTGAGGCTGGGGACATTTGAAGTGATGATGAACTTGGGAGCGAACTCGTTTTACCCTCTCAGGGCAGTGGCATTGTTGATAAAACTTCCCAGGCTACTTCAGTAGTATGGAAATGATTTGGTTATTTGAAAACGGACGCGGAGCAGATCAAACCAGTCTGTAAAATATGTCAGCGGTCAGTGTTAACAAAGACAGGTAATACAACCAACCTGTTTAATCACCTCAAAAGATACCACCCTTATGAACACAGAGAGCATGAAAAACCGTGCTGTCTCTACCGCAGCTAACACTACCTCCTCGTTTCAATCTAACAGTGCGAGTGCGAACGCTAGCTTTGCTAGCGCTAGCAGAGCTTCACAATACCAGCAGTCAATAGTGTCAAAGCCACCTCTTAATTAAGATGATATCCTAATTATTATAATAATAATTAAGATGGTACACTCTTGATCCTAATTATTGCAACAGTACTTATTACTATGTTTTATTTATAAAGCTTTGTTTATTTTTAAAGAAAAGATAGATCGAAAAAAAATCGAGATCGATCAATATGGGGGAAAAAATCGTGATGAGATATTTTGCCAGTTCGCCAGCCCTATATATATAATATATACACACAGCGGTTGGACAATGAAACTGAAAAAAATATTGCAATGCACACAACATTATGGGTGACATTTCAGAGTTCAAAAGAGGACAAATTGTTGGTGCACGTCTCGCTGGCGCATCTGTGACTAAGACAGCAAGTCTTTGTGATGTATCGAGGGTACCCGGTATGTACCCGGTATCCAGGGTAATGTCAGAATACCACCAAGAAGGACGGACCACATCCAACAGGAGTAAGTGTGGACGCAAGAGGAAGCTGTCTGAAAGGGATGTCCGGGTGCTAACCCGGATTGTATCCAAAAAACATAAAACTACAGCTGCCCAACTCACTGAAGAATTAAATGTGCACCTCAACTCTCCTGTTTCCACCAAAACTGTCCGTCGGGAGCTCCACAGGGTCAATGTACATGGCCGGGCTGCTATAGCCAAACCTTTGGTCACTCGTGCCAATGCCAAACGTCGGTTTCAATGGTGCCAGCAGCGAAAATCTTGGGCTGTGGACAATGTGAAACATGTATTGTTCTCTGATGAGTCCACCTTCACTGTCTTTCCCACATCCGGGAGAGTTACGGTGTTGGAGAAGCCCCAAAGAAGCGTACCACCCAGACTGTTGCATGCCCAGAGTGAAGCATGGGGGGTGGATCAGTGAGGGTTTGGGCTGCAATATCATGGCATTCCCTAGGCCCAATACTTGTCCTAGATGGGCGCGTCACTGCCAAGGACTACCGAACCATTCTGCAGGACCATGTGCACCCAATGGTTCAAACATTGTATCCTGAAGGCGGTGCCGTGTATCAGGATGATAATGCACCAATACACACAGCAAGACTGGTGACAGAGTGGTTTGATGAACATGAAAGTGAAGTTGAACATCTCCCATGGCCTGCACAGTCACCAGATCTAAATATTATTGAGCCACTTTGGGGTGTTTTGGAGGAGCGAGTCAGGAAACATTTTCCTCCACCAGCATCACGTAGTGACCTGGCCACTATTCTGCAAGAAGAATGGCTCAAAATCCCTCTGGCCACTGTGCAGGGCTTGTATCTGTCATTCCCAAGATGAATTGATGGTGTATTGGCCGCAAAAGGAGGTCCTACACCATACTAATGAATTATTGTGGTCTAAAACCAGGCGTTTCAGTTTCATTGTCCAACCCCTATATATATATATATATATATATATACACACACACACACACTACCAGTCAAACGTTTGGACACACCTTCTAATTCCATGGTCTTTCCTGATGTTTATTGTTTATTTCTTTCTGCATTGTAAAACAATGAAGGCGGCTGAAATACACAATAATCTTGTTTGAACAGTTGATATTGAGATATGTCTGCTACTGATGCTCTGTAAAGCCTTCATAATGGCTCTAATCTGAGGTGCTGTTAATTGGTGATTTCTGAGGCTGGTAACTCTAAATGAACTTCCCCTCTGCAGCAGAGGTAAATTTTGGTCTTGCTTTACTGGGATGGTCTTCATGTGAGCCAGTTTCATCATGGTGCTTGATGGGTTTTGCACATGCACTTGACAATTCTGTTCTTGCAAGAACTATTCCAGAACACCTGACCTTCGTGTCTTAAAATAACAACTGACTCTTGTTTTTTGTTGTCATTACATATGGATTACTTAAGTCCATGTGTGTTGTTTCATAGTTTTGAAATCTCCAGTATTGTTCTAGAATGTAGAAAATAAATCCCTAAACAAAAAACATTGAATTAATGAATTGATATTTTCATTTAGTGCAGCTGTTCAATCAACCAATCATGTGGCAGCAGTTCAATGCATAAAACCATGCAGATACAATTGAGCGGCTTTAGGTAATGTTCACATCAACCATCAGAATTGGAGGAATGTGATGTCTGTGATTTTGGCTGTGCAGAGATTGATTGTGCCTTACGTCTGGTTTGAGTATTTCTATAACTTCTTGGGAGCTTCTGGGTTTTTTACACAATCTCTATAGATTACTCAGAATGGGGAAATGAAGCAAACACATCCAGTGAGCAGTGGTTCTGTGGACGGAAACACCTTGGCAACGGGCAAGGTCAATTGAGAATGACCAGACTGGTCGGAGCTGACAGGCTACAATTGGACAATTTGGACAATTGTGGTGGGCAGAAAAATATCTCAATGCACAACACATCAAACCTTAAGGCTCATTGACTGCAACAGCAGAAGACCATGTCAGATTTCACTTCTATCAGCAAAGATCAGAAAGCTGTGGCTGCAGTGGGCACAAGCTTACCCAAACTGGACAGTTTGGAAATTGGAAAAATGTAGCCTGGTCTGATGAATCTCAATTTCTGCTAAGGCACATAGACGGCTGGGTAAGAATTTAGTACCAACAGCATGAATCTGACTTGTCAACAAGGCAGAGGTGGTGTAGTGGTGTAGGAAATGTTTTCTTGGCATGCTTTTGGCCTGTTTATACCAATCAATTGTTTGAATTTTTACGCTTATGAGAATTGTTACTGACCATGCTCATCCCTTTATGGGCACAGACTTCAAATGGGGAGGATGATTATGCATCATGTCACTAAGCTAATGTAATCGAAAACTGGTTTCATAAGCATGAAATCAATTTAGTTGCCTTCCCAGTCACCATATCCGAATCCATTAGCACACCTTTGGGATGTGGCAGAATTATTATAGTGTTCCTGATAAAGATCTTTGTGAGTGTATAGTGTATAAAATGTGGCATTGCACATTAGGCCACTCTCTTGAGTATTGATTGGTGTCAGTCTTTTAATTGAATACTTAGAATTATTTAGATTTTCAAGTAAACTGAATTCTTAATTGTTCAGTTTTTTGCTAATATGTATAAAACAGGTCTTAATTATGGCTGACCGTGCACCCTATATACTTTCTAAAAATGTTATTGGGTATTGACCTAGGGGAATTCTTCTCTCTTTTTTTTTTTTCTTTTCTCTTTTTTCTTATTACAGAAATGATGGTGGTGATCGCTTTTACCGTGGTGAATATGAACCATACCGCAAGAAAGATGATCCTTATCCTGAACGCTACAGGGAGAACTGGACTGGCAGGAGAGAACCAGAAGGTTGGTCTATTCAAAACTACATAAAATACCTTGTGGAACATTATATGATTAGATGTGGTTTATTATAAAGTCTTACTTATGAATGTGGATATTTAGAGGAGCGAATGCGGCCTGAGGAGCGCAGGCGGAACGAGCTGTATCGTCAGTACTATGAAGAGCTGCAGAGACGTTACGACGCAGAGAGACCTGTAGACTGTTCGGTCATCGTGGTCAATAAGCAGCAGAAGTAAGTTCTGTGATTTCCATGTTTTCTTGAGTTATCAACAGTCCTCAGGGTCAGTTGATGAAATGTATTTGTTATTTATAATTATGGGTGAATTCAATTGTGGAAGGTGACTGGTATTAATTTATTTAGATTTAGAATTTAACTTCTAACATTTGTTAAACCTGTTTCATACTTGTAGGACTGATTTAATGTAGTTATTTTGTTCTCTTGGTGTGACCTTCTGTAGGGAGTATGCAGAAATGGTGGGGAGGAAGGTACGAGATCTGGGCATGGTGGTGGACCTCATCTTCCTCAACACGGAGGTGTCCCTGACCCAGGCTCTGGAGGACGTGAGCCGGGCTCGCACACCCTTTGCCATCATCATCACCCAGCAGCACGAAGTGCATCGTTCCTGCACTGTCAACATTCTCTTTGGCACACCACAGGGTACATGAGCTGGATGGCTTAGATGGCTGATAATGCTAGTTAATTGGACTAGAAATAATTAAGATATTAACACTTTAATTTTAGGAGTAATTAAAATAACTTCTTTATGCTATGCAAGTACAAAGCCCAATTTTATGGAGTCTTTGGGGAAATTACCAGCATTGTTTTTTAATGATCTTTCCTTCCTTTTAAATAAAAATGTACAATGTAAAATGACTGAAATTCTCCCTTGATATTCTGATCAAGAGCACAGAAACATGCCCATGCAGGATGCTATGGTTTTAGTGGCTCACAACTATGACACCTTTAAGTTGGAGAACCGTGCCAAGGAGCGGGATGAGATCTCAAGAAAAGCTGCAAAGATGGCAGATGAAGTGTTGATGAGAGAGCATGATAGACAAGGCCACCCAGTCTCAGTATTGACAGCTATCACACTGCTGTCAGAGGGCAGGTATGGTCACCAAAATGCATTTGTAATTCAAAATATACAGGCTGCAGTGTACATGTGAATTCTTTTTTTTTGATGTGTGTATATATAGTAATTGTATTGCATTTGTGTTTTTCTTGTCCAAGGTTCCTGACTCCACAAGAGTTAACGATACTCATTAACTATCTGCAGGATAAGCGTGATCGTATTGTTAGAGGTGGCACAGATCCTCTTCTTGGTAAGTTTGTTCTCAGTGACTTAAATAGATACAACTACTATCCACTTTATTAGGTACACCTGTACATTCAGGCAGTTATTTAATGAGCCAATCACGTGGCACTAGTCCAATCCATATAATCATGCTGAAACTGGTCAAGAGCTTCAGTTAATGTTCACATCAAACATCAGAATGAGGAAAAAAGTGGGATTGATAGTGTGGCATGTGATTGTGGCATGGTTGATGCTACCAGATAGGCTGTATTACACGACTGACAATTCTGTGGGTGGAAATTCCTTGTTGAAAAGAGAGGTCAACAAAAATGGCAGAATTGGTTTGAACTGACAGTAAGAAAAAGGCTTTATAACTGGTGAGCAAAGCAATCTCAAAATGCACAGAAAATTTAGCTTTTATGGAGATGAGCTACTATGGTGGCTCAAGTGGTTAAGGCTCTGGGTCGTTGACCGGAAGATCAGGGGTTCAAGCCCCAGCACCGCCAAGTTGCCACTGTTGGGCCCTTGAGCAAGGCCCTTAACCCTCTCTGCTCCAGGGGCGCCGTATCATGGCTGACCCTGCGCTCTGACCCCGCGCTCTGACCCCAACCTCCAAGGATGGGATATGCGAAGAAAGAATTTCACTGTGCTGTGTGTATATGTGACAAATAAAGGCTGTTTCATTCATTCATTCACAAGGTGCTGCTCCACTCGGCCAAGAACAGGAATTTGAGGCTATCTTGGCCTCAGGCTCACAAAAATTAGGAAAGTTGAACAGAAAAAAATCAGTCTTCAGTTTGTGTCAGCCTGTGCCCGTGATGGCCTCAGATTTGGTTTGATGTGTGTCTCAGAGGCTTTTCTGTACACAGTGGTTGTAAAGAGTGCTTATCGGAGTTACTATAACCTTCCTGTCAGCTGCATGAATGTACAGGTGTACAGCCTTTCCCATTAAAGTTGATGGTGAGTGTATACTATACAACAAATGTTTGCTTGTTGGTTAGGCATTGCAAGCATAAAAAATAGAACATCTCTGAGACGCACAATGGAAGAGGTGATGATTTAATGACTGAATGTAGACTTGAAAGGATTTTTTTGGTAATGTTTCATAAAAACACTGTTTTCTGACATGATTACATTACAAAACCAGTGCAATGCATTTATTTTTCACTTTTCTTTGTGTATAGGATCCCATCAGTCTTCTGCAGCAGTCACTCTTGAGACCCCTCAGTCCACTCAGGCTCTTGGTCCTGTTTCCCACCAGACTCATCCATCCACACACTCCATACACAGCTCCCACCTTCCTGCTGCCTCTGCCACTACTACCAACCAGCAGCAAGAGCTGCAGGCTAAAATTCTCAGCCTCTTCAACAGTGGATCAGGCTCCTCCGTGTCTCAGAACCAAGTAGCAGTGTCCCAGTCTCAGGGCTATGGATCCACACAGAGCTCCAGCCTTTCCTCTTCCTCCACGCTGTCCAACATGGCCATGTCTGCTCATGACTCTCAGGACATGATGAATCCTCACATGGGCATTAGGTCCCCTGCTAATAATCGCGTAGCACCACCTCAGGGGCTCCAAAGAGCTGGAACTGGGATTAACTTTGACAACCCTAGTGTTCAGAAAGCCCTTGACACGCTCATCCAGAGCGGACCTGCCATTAACCAGCTGGTCAATTCGGCGAACCTATCGGCCAGATCAGGCCAGGGGGTGGGCCAAGGAATGAACCAAGGTTTAAGCCAGGGACTTGGGCAAGGAATGAACCAAGGTTTAAGCCAGGGACGTGGGCAAGGAATGAACCAAGGTTTAATCCAGGGACCTGGGCAAGGAATGAACCAAGGATATAACCAGGGAGTAGGACAAGGAATGAGCCAAGGACCGGGACAGGGACTAAGTCAGGGGATGGGGCAAGGTTCTCACTACCAGCGACATTTCTGAAACTTGTAATTTTTTTCTGAAAACTTTTTTTTATTCTGCATTTAATTCTTTAAAAAAGCAGTTCCCTTAAATTCCTAAACTTTGCCGTTCAATGTCTTACTTTTTTATGTAATGAATACTATTTGGACATGTGAAAGTTCATTAGTTGGAATTTATCTTTTGGACCAGAAATGGTGACGGACATAAGTCATTTATTAATGAAGAATTTGCTGATCTGACCAGATAGTTTTGAATATTCCCTTTGTGTTATTTTATATGAAGTGTAATTTGTACATACTGATCTGCAATTCAATAAATGACTGACAAATAAATGTTTTGTTTAAGTGCACTGAAATGAAGACTTTGTACAAATCAGTAATAAAATGGTATTCGTTTATTGCATTTTGTGCTGACGAATCTATAAAATGGAATGGGAAAACTGCCAGAAGCCATAGAGATAAAGCATTTGAAATGTAAAACTACATTTGCGTTGTTTTTTTTTCTTTTGTACCAAGAAACACAATATATAATATTTATTTCTTTAAAATATTGAAGTTACACTTACACAAAAAATAAACACTTCAACACTAATCATATCTTTATGTACAGAACCCCTTTCCACCCTGGCCCATGGTCCGTAATGCTTTTAGTGCAGATGTATATATCTGAACACATGCGTACATACATGAGAAACAGTGGAACACAGTTTGTCATCATTTTTACCAAGGGAAAAAGTTCTGTAAAACATCTACATACTCGTGTATTTTTTTTTTTCCTATGTCCATTCTCTTCCAAACATTTACACAAAATGGTTTGCACACCATTCATGAATTAAAAAACAAGCTTGAAGAACCCTGTCTTCTCATGTTATGGGGTCCTGTTTTACCCTCTTTGCACACTTGTCTTAACCAATTGTGTCGAAAGGCATAGGCCTGGCCAAACTACTTAAATAAAAAACAAAAAAAAACCCTTTAGTAATCAAACAGATATTTCACATAGCCATATAGAGAGCTGAAATAATTTGCATGTTTGCTGTACTACTTTTAAACTTGGTTAGTGGTTGGTTACCCTGAATGAGGATTAGTATCTGGACCAGCATTAACAGATCTAGTTCTGGATCATTAGATATTAGATGTTTACAGTGAATAGGTGTCTGAACGAGTTTAAAAAGTGCCTCAGGCCTAACATTTGACCTCACATTTCTACATTTCCAAGCTGATCTCACAGCAGTGCAATCATACACATCACACACCATATGTGTATTTTGGGGCTCAGTTCATGTATAGCTGCCAATTGGTGTTTCAGTTTAAGGCATAAGTAGAAATGTGTAGAATTAAGTCAGTGTGACCTCTGGCTTAATTGGACCATCAAGCTTCTTTTTTAATTCAAAACAAAATATATATATATATATTTATACTTTTATAGATATATGTCTAAGTTAACTTATATACTTTGGTAATTCATTTTTTTTTCTGCTGATAAGTTATCTCTGTATTCATAGTAATAAAGTAAAATAACTATAACTATATTGAAACTATAATAAAAATAGACTCAGGTTTACAACCGATACACTCATTCACTTTACATAGCCTACTGATACCCAAATAAAGCATTTGTATACAATATGTTACACCATGCAACTTGTAAAAATAACAGATAGGCAATTAAACAAATCAAAATAAACGGAGTGAATGTAATACTGAGAACCACAAAACATTTAAATATATATTGAGTTATATCAACTTGTTCAGGATAATGTGCATGCGTTGAGTAAGACAAAGAACCTGGGCTCTGGCTCTGTTAGAATAGCTTGACTGGACATCACAACATCTATAGCAGTAAAATTTAATAAGTTTAACTTAGTGGACTGCTTTTCTTTAGAATCAAGGGTCAGGTTAAATATATGCTGGAGAGTTGGAATAGATCACGACACAGATGCCGTGGTCACAAATATCTTTTTTCTTTCTCATTAAGATGTTCCTGATAAGTAAGTGTCTTAGATTTCATAAGACACAAATCATTTAGACCTTCTCTGACTGATGTTTCATGTTACTTTGATGAAACCTTGATGCATTTTCCACCTCGATATCTCCAAGTGCTGTTACTGGCTGATAGCTTAACAAAAAGCAAGCTGTGGAAATGTCGGATCGTTGTCACACTTCGAAACCAAATATGGATTGTTATCTGGAGCCCTTTATATTTTCTAAGATGACAAAATCATATCTCTTAAAAGCTCTCTGTGAAGAACAGTGTTTGTTCTCCGAACCACTCATGGAATGTTTGATTCATCACTTGCTTACATATTAGCAAGTTTCCTCTCTAAAATTACAGGTGGAGAAGGAGAACTGTTCATTTTAACAGAGCCAGACCCAGTAGTGGAAGCGCTTGTTTATAGTCTTTGATCGATAATCATATGTCTACTGCGATCACATTTTAATACAGTGCTAGGTGATGTGCGGTGAGAGAGAGAGAGAGAGAGAGAGAGTGTGTGTGTGATTGGGAGAGTGTTGGGTATGGCAGCAGGTGAAGCATGGGAGGGAGTCACTGCATTGATTCTGCGTAAGAAATATATTTTGAACGTGTCTTATACTGTGAAGAATCAAAACAAAAGATTTATTGATCCACTATAAGTGCAAAAATAAATATACACCTAGGTTCATGCAGCAGAGTGAAAACCGTCTTGATCAGGTAGTATGTAACTTACAGAGAACGTATTCGGTCCGTTCTGCAACTGCCGCTTCCTCATGACTGCACTACACACTCTGTTGCCACTAGAGGAAGCTGAAAACTCTGAAAGGATCCAGCGGGCTCAGACAGCAAAAGTGCCCCAAATGACATCGTCATCATCGCTGGAAAGAACGTCAACCCTGTATAAAGTGCATTTCTGTCTCAGCCACCATAGAACAGATGTGACGTAAAATCCTCTAGCACACAAAGAGCGCTGATGAACACCATGGCCTACAGGACCACGAATAAAGCAGACACACATACAAACATCAACCCCCAAGAGAAACAGTATTGCACATAACCTTTGAGAAGAAGTGTATGGATCTTTAACCACTGCTTTGTACTAAAAATCTCACATTACAACAAAATGACTAGTTTAGAAGAGCAGTAATGCACAAGGTCAAAAAGGACAACATTCATACCACACTCCAAGTCTCCTTCTAATCTAAATACAGAAATATCAAAACACAACAGTACAGTATTATGCTCCCGAAGCTACAGCCAACCATGATCATAGTCACTCGACCATGGTCACTCCGGCATGCTACCTTCGAGCACTGCTAAATGATTGGCAACACAGCCATTAGCAACATGGGTTCTAACAGATCCCTCTCACTTTTCTCCTTTCATAGAATACACAATATAAACCACAGAAACAAATATTCATACTTGAACCATGCAAACAGCATTAAAAAGAAAATGATCAGGATGAACTCATCAGTTAAAATGAGCTTTTCAAATAGCTCATGATCTTTTGCGGGAAACGTGTTGAAAGGCTAGGCTCAGACTACGCAGGCAACACTTGAGCTAAGATTTACTCATACTCATATATATGGTGTGTGGGTCATACTGAAAGCAAATAAGAGTACATGCGGTGGCTCAGAGTGAATACTTCCATTCATGTTAGACTAGAAAGCAGCCATATTCTTATATGCTTTTGCTGCATGGTTTAATATTACATGGCATCATAAAGTTTGAGATAAACTCTGCTTTTAGATTCACACAGAAAAGCTGACTGGTGCTAGGTCGGAAATCCCACTGAACTGAAATGTTTTAAATACAACAATCACCAGCACTGATATGTATTTTTGTATGTCTGCCCCTCCTCACTACTATAGTGTAATATTTCTTATATCTGTAAATACTTTAGTTCTATGTATATACACACAATACATGTCTTCGTACACTAGCAGCATTCACAATATATGGGACATTTTCTGCATGTATATATATATATATATCCTATAAGTGCAAGTGATGATAAAAACTGTTCGCTTGTTTCACTTGCTATATATTACATACAATATACATATAATCTGATCAGCTACAACATTAAAACCACTGACACATGCAGTGATATAACATATCTCATCACAATAGCACCTGCCAAGAAATGGGATATATTGGGCAGCAAGAATGAAGTGTGCAGTCGGTTCTTAAAGTTGATTTGTTGGATGCAGGAAAAATGGGCAAAGGATTTGAGTGACTTTGACAAGAGCCACATTGTAATGGTTAGACAACTGGGTCAGAGTCCAATATGGCAAGTCTGGTCCAAAGAAGTACAAATTGTTTGAGGAGCAAGACAAAGGGTACAAGGTGTTGATATGGCCTTCAAATTCCCCAGATTTCAGAAAGATCATGCATCTGAGGAATGTGCTGGACAAACATGTCTGATCTATGCAAGGCCCCAACTCACAACCTTCAGAGGTCTTGTGGAGTTCATGACTTGACAGGTCAGAGCTGTACTGGCAGCATACATACAATATTAGGCAGGTGGTTTTAATGTTATGGCTGATCTTTGTTTATTTATGTATGTATATATACATATGTATCTTAATAACTGAAGTGCAAGCAACAATAACAGTTTTTATCTGAGCAGAAACAAAAAAACATATTTCAACTCTGGCTGCTTTTTACGTGAAAACGCCCCAAAATAAAACCCACATATATAAAAGTATCTGCATACAAAAATAAATAATGCAATGATAATATGACTTTCCCAGTTTCAGCTATTGCACAACCAGTTCTTTATGCACTTTCAGATCGTCTTCATTTCTAACATTCATTTCATTTAAAACTTTTTAATAGCTGAATCTCCTTCAGCTATTCTCACTAGACCACAGCTCATATACGATTTGCATACGATTGCCACTGCATTCTCACTGCGTGGAGTTTCTGGACAATATGTTTCCTTTCTGTCTAATGATGGTTTTTACTTTTTCCAATGTATATTCAAGTTAGCTCGAACTAATAGTATTTAAACTGATATGTATTGTCAGTTATATGGCACAATCATCTGTATCATATAGTTCTAGGATTTTTTTTTACAAAGATATTTTGGTGTGGTCCAATATAGAATATATATAGTAGTGGTAAAGATACTTTATATAGATCTTTCTGTAAATGTAACAAACATGTTTTCATGTTTGTAAAAAGCGAAAAAAATTCTTCAAGTTCCCAAAGATGGATCATACAAACATGCACACACATGTTTATATATATATATATATATATATATATATATATATATATATATATATATATATATACACAGACACACACACACACTTAATGAATCCACAGACTCATTAAATCACTTGTTACACAGTGGCTGCCAGTGCAGGTTGAGTGCTCGTGAAGGGGGCTACAGTACAGTACGGTACACTTCCCAATGCCACAGTGAAAAGCCTAAAGTCATCCTGAAGACTCTTAGAGTCAACCCTGTGACTCCATCATCAGTGAATCCCAGAGAACTGATATTCCTCAATACCTCAGAGATTTTATACTGTGTAGACTTCCTCCTCCTCCTCTAACATTTTGTTTGTTACATGTTTCCTCTCACTTATAACACTCAGATAATACAGATAAGTCCTATTTGTTTTTTCATGTTCTGTCATATTAAGACAGCAAATCACAGATCTTCCCACTATTGTTTTGGCACATATAGTGTTTGGCAGGGAATAGCTATTCACATCCAACCAGGAGAAGTGAAAATGTCAGGGCATACACAGAGGATAACAATTAGACACAAAATAAACACAAATTTTAAAAAATGACAGAACTGTGCCAAGAAAACAGAGCACAGTTGTATGTTTTTTCCAGTGCAGTCTGGGAGATAAAGTGTTTCCACCTTGAATTTCTCCTAGCACACTAGGTGGGTGGTGAATGTGGCCACATCAAACCGAAACTCCACAGCGTGAGAGTCTCCTTCCATGACTGTCAGTCCTTCTCATGACACATGACTTCTGGGAAATCAGCCCACAACGTGGCAAAAATAGCGCCGTGCCACCATCTCTGTCAGCTCCTCGGTCCGGGTCCATCACAAAATTCATCGCTTCATCACAGTGATGTAACGACTGGCAGATCCTCAGCTTGTCTGGCTTCTGTTGTCTTCCTGGCAAGTTTGGATTTTTTTTAAATAAATAAATAATAAAATCTAAAAAAAAAAAAGTACAAATCAAAGCCTTAAAGGAAGCAGATCGCTCCTAAAACCTTTCTATTTCTGCAACTTTCAAACGTCTCCTGATTGGATGGGAAAAGTAGGGATTGGAGAAAACGTCAGGAATGCAGCAGAAAACGTACTGACATCAATAGTTTTTCCTCGTATCATATGTGGCACTGAACTCGGCAGGGCAAATCATAGATCATCGGATCACAGACAACAAAGAATGCGAGTAGGCCAAGAACATGCGGTGGCCAGTGAGAGAACTGCATGGAAAATGAGTAAAAAGGGCCTTAATGAGGGAGAAAGAGCAATAAGAGCTCCATTTTAGGGTTGGGGTCAGATAAGCTCAGGGAATTCTGGGATATTGCTTGGGTGTGGTAAGGGAATGTTTTGGGGTTGGCTATGTGAATGAGACATTTGGCGGGGGTGAGGCTGGGGGTGGGTTTTGTGGGTTGATGCAAGCTGTTCTTTCAAGAATATATGGTGATGACCTCACGACCTCCACCACGCACAAGGAGGACGCGATTGAGACCCTCGGTGAGAACCTCAAGGAATTCCATATCTGAGATTTAGTGTTAAGCAAACATTGCACATAAGGTGGGACACACAGTGGCACATAGAAAAGAAATTCTGATATTACAGACTATAAAATAAAATACATATAGAGAGGGACACACTCAAAGTTTACAAAATGATGTCTAACCAGCTCCTTTAAACTTGTAATAAGCACAGGAGGTAAAATGTGCATTCTAATAAACAATGTTTGTTGATGAAAATGATAATTTAGTGATAATTTAGTTTTGCACTATATTAGATTTTATCATTTATTCCACAGCTGCTTCAATACCTTTACCAGAGGCCATGGATTTCTGCCTGTTTTGTTGTGTCCATGTTCAACAATTAATGTCTTTGCTATGTGAGGCTTAATGCCTCATATGAAAGTAGAGAGGCTTTAAGAATTTACAGTTTCTCATAAATATTTCTGTTGTTACCTAGCCTACAAGGGGCAACATATACATTAAAAAAAATTAATACATAAAAATGATTAGTTTTGTTTAACACAAATGTTTATATCTTCACAGTAAATGGTGATATCAAACCCTCTGAGATGCCTCAAGTGCTTGTTCACGAGTAGTTTTGAAGGCGTTATCTTCAGTAAAATTCCATGTAAAGTTATCCCAACAGAGGTAAAAACTTATGACACTAAAAGCCCACAGTGTCCTGACTAATTTTATATCAGACTTACAGCCATAAAATAATTAATTTGTTTATACTGATTGAAAATGTCTGATAAGTCAATTTCCAATACACCTGTGTAATGGAACCCCAGCGTGCTGGTAAAAAATAAGTTAATCGGGAGAGAAAGAGAAAGAGGAGAGGAAAGAGAGAAAAATCCTAAAGAGATGAAACAATAAGATCAGATATGCAAGCAATGCTTTTGAAACTGCAGGTGCTGAAACCTGTTAATATTCATTTTTTAAAAATGTTATTAACCATAATATAGGTTTCTGCAGTCCAGACAAAGAAAATGAATTGTTTTTCTATACCTTTCCCAATTCTGTTGCTACTATGACAGCAACTTAACATTGTTAACAATGGCTATTACTGTTAATAGCTATTACATGATCTAACCTCTATATTATTTATTACATACAATATGCTGAAGCTCAGTGGTAGTGTTGCTGCCTCACAGCTCACACTGCAGGTTGTAGGTTCTCCAGTTTTCTTCCTCTTCCTAACTACATGCCAGTGAACTGGTGTGAAAGAATGTGTGAATGTGTTTGTGTGTGTGTGTGTGTGAATGGTGTGATGGACTGGTGTCCCATCCAGGGTGTGTTCCAGCTTCACACCCAGTATTTCTGGGATAAATTCCAGATTTTTGTGTTACTCCTGAGCAGAATGAAGTAGTTACTGAAGATGAAAACAAGAAAAAAGATAAAATAAAATACACACAGTAAAGGTTAAAGGATACAGTTCTCATCTCCAGTTCTGTTCTTAGGTGGTCCAGGCATGTTGAGCAGGACCAATTTGGCCTCACCAGATTTCTTCACGATTTCACCATTGAGTCTGAGAGCAGTGTGCATGCGTCTGACGTTGGACTGGTTTCTGTGTGGAGAATGGGAAAAATGTTGGCTAATGTCATTTATAACCTGTTTTTGAAATCTTGTGTGTGTGTAGGTCAAATACATAGAAATATAATACTTACAGATTCTCCCACTCTCTGTTGCATGATAAACAGAAAAATAACAAATAGTATAAACAAAGATAGCAAACACAAATCAGTCCTGCAGTGTAATGACTTAAAGACATCTAAGCTAATCTTTTCGGAAAAACATCATCACTATCATCAATGTTCACTGAAAATCAACCCCTGTTTTGATCCTTTTCTCCAGTAGATGGCACTGTAGCCTTGAGCTAGTGAATCTTCTACATGTTTGATGACTGTTGGGACAAGAGGCCATTTTCTAAGCTGCGAATATACAAGAACCTGCTGCTGATTTTACTTTTTATACCAAATGCACATGTTTTCTGTGATCCTTTATTGCTCCTTGAACATAATCTCAGTCCTTGGCTAGCTCTACTTGATATGCAGAAGCAAAAATGGACTGCATGTCGACACTCACGGTTTCATACTGAAAAGGTCTTTGATGGCCCCAGGTGTGCTGGCTCCTGGAGGTTTGGGCTGCTCTCCATCACATTTGGCCTCGGTCCAGGTCATCTGGACAGCTGTGCTGGGAGTCACGACCTCAGTGGCAGGGGACTGTGGGGTGGCGGGTGTTGGCGGGTTGGTGCTCTTATCGTGGATGAGCTGCTCCTGTAGAGGTTGGGATACAGTGACACACTGTAGAGGCAGGGCAAGGCACAACATGTACACATGGACAGTGTGAGGGCAAAGGAGGAAGATGTAGAGAGATAACTGTTATATCTGAGGAAGAAATATGACAATGAGTGAGAGAGCGAGAGAGAATTTGTTACATTTTAGCTATTTGCAGGGCCAGAAGATCATCAGAACGAAAAACTGTACCTGCCATGTTAGACCCAAAATACACTATTTCACCAGAGGCCAAAAAAATTGGAAATTGAACCTGTTCTGGGGTGTCCATGTTTCTCTACTGTCATGACTCATATGAATTGCAAATTTGCAATTCGTCTGAAGTATTTCTGTTTTTTCCTAACCTACTAGGGGCAATATATTCATAGACAAGTTCCTAAACAAAAAAAGGTTATTTTTTACACAAATGTTTATATCTTCAAAGGTAATGGTGATATCATACCCATTTCTGCTGTCTTACATGCCTCGAGAAGTGCTTGCTCATAAGCATCAGAAAATTGAAGCTGTTATCTTCAACCACTAAAATTCTGTGTAAGGTGTAAGGCTATAAGGTAAAAACATCTCAAACGGAAATACAACAGAGTCCTGACTAATTTTCTATCAGACTTGCAGTGGTAAAATAACTCGTGTTTATACTGATAATATCTGATGAGTAAATTTCCATTCGTAATTCGTTCCGTAATGGAACGCCAGTGTACTGGTAAAAAGGGTTTAAAACAGCAGTAGATACTGTATCGAACATTTAAAACTTGGTCATTGTGTTAATGACTATATGATCAGCTGTTTACCTCTTCCTCTGGTTTATCCTCCTTGCTGCTGGATGCTGCTTCCTCAGTCACACTCAGATGGGTGTTGACTGTTGCTGGGTTCTTGCGACGAATTGAACCACGGGAATGATCAGTGATGCTTTGAATCTGTGAAAAAAACACAAACATTCAACCCAGATGTAGGAAAAAACGCAGACTGGTACAAATGGGCTATAAATGAGCATCTTGTCTTTCCTAAATGCAAAAACAGCAAGTTTATTTTATTTATTTATTTTTTTTGCATCCACATCATTTGCTGTTAACAAATATTATATAGTGGATTATTTTGGACTTTTGTGAAACCAACTGCAACAAGACTCAATCATTCAAAAGACAAATGCACAGGATGGTATGGAGAATCTGGGGCTGAAGTCATTCATGCCCTGACTATAAATTCCTTCTTTGTGACAGTGATAGTTACTAGAAAACCAAAACAAAATTCTGTATGGACCACCTATCTGTTATCTGTACACCCACATCATTTCCCTATTGCACTTTATTTAGTATAAAACTGTGTACTGCTCAGTGCTGCACTGTCCTTTGTGAATTATTATAATGCTCTGTCTTGCACACATGCTCTATATGTAGTACTGTGCAGTGTAATTCACTCTGTCTTGTCTCTTATAGTTCTGTGTTTTATGTAGCATCATGATCCTTTCATTTTTCCATATAGTACACCAGCTGTATATGTTTGAAATGACAATAAAAGCTTTCTACTTTGACTTGAGTTGAAACATCCCCTACATTTTGTGTGAACTGGTGGTGTTTACATCTCTAGCATATTATATGCAGTGATTGAGAAGGAAATACGGTCACAGGTGTAATGAATGTGATCGAGGAGAATTATTTATGCTATCATCCCTTTTTTTTGGTGGGAAAATGTCTTTGGAGGAAAAAAAAATGTAGACAGACTAACATGCAATGCAAGGTGACAGAACCATGAGTTTAGTCTTTTTAGATTGAACAACTTTTCTGTTGTCAGACATGTCTTTTATTTGGATTAAGATATAAGACGTGATCTTCCTTTAAGTGTGTGTGTGAATTATTTGCCACACATAATTCTTAATATGCCACAGATGAGACCTTGTGGGAGAATGCATTGCTCAAACCGAATCATTTAATTGTCATGCTATCAACAGATATTACATTTTAGCGTCCCTTCTGCCATCACAACCAGCCATCACCGATCAGAAGTATTCCTGACTAAACCGTGCATGCTTGCTTCACCATTTTTTGAAAACCACTGCACCATTTTTTAAAAAACCCAACCAGCGATTAAATTTAGCTAGCTAGTTAACTTTAGCAACCTCTAGAGACCTCAAGATTCGATTTGCTTTTAATTAATCGATTTACCCCACAATTCAAATATGAAATCCAGAGGGCTGAAATCTGTCATCTATTAATGTCAAAATCTCCTAGATAAATGATAACTCTATTCACTTGAAGAAGCCTTTGACCACCTTCCTCTACCATTAGCAACATACTACAGAGTGCTGCAGGGATGATGGATTTTTGTTTGCCAGCCCTACATGTTTTGGTTAAATTAATAATCTTCACAATAGAACACAACGTTTATGATTTTTGAAGCCTAAATACAATCACTAGTAGTAGAAAGCTAAAGTTATAAAGGCTATAAACAAACTACATCACAGTCACATGACTTCAAAGTCACCACTAAGCCTCAGACAACTCATGCAATCTTTATTTAAAAACCTGTTTGCTGATAAGGATACACTGTGAATGCATGAGGAGTTTGAGTTGTGATAACTTTAAACTTTCCCGACAATCTTGGTAGCGGCGGCATGGTGGCTTAGTGGTTAGCACATTTGCCTCACACCTCCGGCGCCCTGGGTTTGAGTCTTGCTCCCGCTCACTGTGTGCATGTTCTTCCCTATGCTTGGTGGGTTATCTCCCACAGCCCAAAGACATGCTGATTGGAGTCTCTAAATTGCCCATAGTGTGTGACTCTGTGAGTGAATGAGAGTGTGTGTGAGTGCCCTGCGATGGGTTGGCACTCCGTCCAGGGTATATCCTGCCTTGATGTCCGATGACGCCTGAGGCTGAGGCTCGTGACCCGAGTATAGATCGGATAAGCGGTACAGACAAGAAATGAAAAATATCTGTAGCTACTTTTAAACCAAACATCTCTTTCCATTTTTCTCGTATTCCTGCAGCATTCTATTGTGTAATATTGTGTAATAGTATTAAGTAATATGTCTGACTGAAATGACCAGGGATAAGGGGCATAATTGTATATGAATCATATTAATTGATTCAAAACTGTGTAGTTGTCAAGAGACAATATTTCTGACTCTGAACTCACAAACATAATCATATGTAATGAATATAATAATTCTTGGTATTCAGACATTTGAACTTGAATTTTATAAGAACAGAAAAAAATCTTTAAAGACTGCAGTGCTAAGGAACTTCTGGACAGAGATGGGAAATGCTGCTCTAGGCTGGAATAGCTAAGCGGTGTTTTGCAAATCCTACAACACCATAACGCAATTATGGTTTTATTTTGCTTCATTTGCATGCCGCTTAAAGCAGTGTAACAACTGCTAACAGCAGACCTCTCCTGAGGGACAGAATAGCTGGAAAGTAAATTCATTTAGCTCAGACTGATGGACACGCTGAGTGTGCGTATGTGTTTGTGTGTTTCAAAAAGTGTGTGTGGGCTTGCCTCACGCTCACGCTCTGTCTTGGTGAGATTGATCTGCTTGAGGATCTGAGAGCGCTGTTCCATCATCAGGGTCTTCTCATAGGTGTAGGCTGAGATGTCGCTGTCATGCTGCAGAGAAGAACAAAGGAAATGCTCTCAGAATGTGAAGACGAGAAGAGGAGAGAAAATCTACAGACAGTTTAAATGGAGAAGGGATGATGAAGAAGAGGGAGCAAGTGAGGGTAAACGAAAGCATGAAAGAGAGAGAGAGAAAGACACACACCATCTCCACTACTTCCATCTGGGCATCGATACGCAAGTGGTACAGGAATGTAGTTAAGTCCTTCTTCATCTGAATAGAGTTATCATCCATCTGAGCCACAGTGAAGATGCGCATCTTGCACTTCCTCCACACCTTCACACACACACACACACACACACACACAAACACACCATGATTAACTATGTAATAGCAATGTGTAGTATATAGCACATATACAGTATAGTAAATCGACTTTATTACCTGCTTATTTGAATAATATAGTTATTAATATAGTTCTTTAGGTTACGTTATAATTATGTACTCGAATCTGAAACAGTTTCTAAGTAGAAATCTACCACAGAGGGTTTCATTTTTGCAAAAGGTTTTAGGCAAAATGATTTAAGAAAGCTAGAACCATTAACGATTTAACAAACCCCAGTGGAACCCTTTTCTCTTAAGGCTATATTCATAACCGAGTTTAGTGAGGAGTTAATAATGAAATTACACACATCACACAATATTCAGATGTGCAATTCTGTGCAAAAGTCTTAGACACTGTATATATGGTTTCTTTCTGAACAAATTTTATTATACATTTTAGAAAGTCTGAATTATTGATCCAATACAAAATTATAACTGAAATGCTGGAGTATTACCCCAAGAGTGTCTAATTATATTACATGTATTATAGCATAAAATAATGCAACAGTATAGTCCAGGAGTCAGCATGCTCACCTTGTGCTGGCGCAGGAGGAAGGGCAGTAGCATGAGCATGCCACCATCATGAACAATCCACCACACATCGATGTAACCCTCAGTGAAGCGCTCACCGTTTGATGGGAAAGCCGCGATATTCTTAGCCACCAGCAGGGCTTTACTTGCAGCTGTGGTTTCTCTGACCAACTCTATAAAAGAGAGCAGACAATTTCTGTGATTTGACAAATGGTTTTCTGATATAGATTATAATGCATTTTACTAATTGTAACAGGTTTCAAATGTACAGTGGATATAAAAATTCCACACATCCCTGTTAAAATCACAGGTTTCTGTGGTGTAAAATAAAGAAGCCAAGATAAATCAGCTTTTTCTTCCTCAATATGAAATTAATGTATGAAAATTACATGAAAAACAATCAGAAAAATAGGGGAAAAAAAGCTTACAATAAACTAGTCACATAAGTGTGCACACCCCTAAACTAACACTTTCAATTTTAGATGTGTTTTAGGTAAGAGTCTATTAGCAAGGCATATCTTGACTTGGCAATATTTTCCCACTTGTTCTTTCAAAATCATTCTAGATTCATCAACAAGGACATCTTCTGCAGCCTGCTACACAGAGTTTTAGTTGGACTCAGGTCTGTGCTATAGCTACAGTGAGACATTCAGAAATACTGAGCTTGGGTTAAGCTGTTCCTGTGTTGATTTGGATGTATGCTTTGGGTCATTATCCTGCTGCAAGGTGACATTCCTTTTCATCTTCAGCCTATTACCAGACACCTGAAGGTTGGGCAATTAAATCAACTCGTATTTGCAGCTATCCACGATTCCCAACATCTTGATAAAGGCTGCGGTTCTGGTTAAAGTAAAGCAGCCCTAAAGCATGATGCTGCCTTGCTGCACTGTGGGTATGGTGTTCTTTAGGTGAGATGCTTTTTTGCAAAAACATTACTTTTGGGATTAATTTACCTTTTAGAATTGGTCTCATTGGACTATAACACATTCTACCACATGGTTTGGGGTGATTTACGGGAGCATAGATGTCTTTTTGTGAAAAAAGGGCTTCCATCTAGTCACCTTACCCCATGTGAAGAACATGAGAGCTTGCTGTAACATGCAGAGAGAAATCAGTACTTGTCAGATCTTCCTGCAGCTCATTTAATGTTGCTATAGCTCTCTTGCAAGCCTCCTGGGTAAGGTTTTTGTCTTGTTTTTGTTTAAATTTGGGATAGACTTCCTGTTCTTGGTGATGACACTGTGCTGCTCCATTTTCTCTTTTTGTTGATGATGGCCTTTACAGTGTTCCATGGAAATTGAATGGTATCTTTCAACAAGTGAGATATCACACGTTTTCTAAGCTTTTTGTAGACCATGGCTTAAGCAATCGGATTAAAAATACTGAATTGAATTTACTCCACTTACTTTGCTACACACAAACTGAATTGACTTACAATTTGGTTTTCTACAGCCTACATGATTTAATCATGTATATTCAAAATCCAGGAATATAATTATCCATGCAGCGAGCACTGACTCAGGATCAAACCCAAGGCATCCACTATCCACTATATCTTCTATTGATTTCTGCAGTAAATTGTTGATTGTTTTCGTATCCACTATCATCAACCGCTATTTGTAAATTGATCTGTTTTTTTTTTTGTTACAAGGTTGTTATTAATTGGTGCTTAACAGTGACTATTAGCAGAATAATATTAGAGATGTGGAACAGAAGGATCCCTCAGGGAATCATACAGCATTAGCAGTCTGTTACAGCAAGAAATAACAGACCAGACCAAACAGACCTGACCAATTAGAATGGAGTAATAATGCAGGGTAACTAGATGTAGTATTCATTATCACCATTGAGATAGATAGATAGATAGATAGATAGATAGATAGATAGATAGATAGATAGATAGATAGATAGATAGATAGATAGATACATTATTCATCCGATGGGGAAGTTCTGAGTTATATTAATAAATAATCATCTCATCTTTTTATGATAAAAATAATTTTTTAACAATTATTTCCAACAATGAATACAATACATTAATAATACATTCTTCAATATCAGTTGAGTAAAATTTTGCACAATTTTCTTTTATTATAACTGATTTTACCAAGTTTATTATAACCGATAAAAACAGTGGATTTTAGTGGATTTACATTTTGGCCTCATCTCTGTTTCAGATGATTTAAACTTTGCTTTTATCCCACAATGATGACCCATTGATGATTAGAGTCTGATTATTTAAGCCCCTTTCTATTGCAGGTTAACATTTCACCACAATCATACATGCTGTTTCAGGTCACATGATTTAATGTGCAATGTCTCTTCACATAAAGTGGTTTCAGGCTGCAGTGACTCACCAATGAAGTTCCTCCAGAGCTGATGATCTTCAGCCTGCTTCCAGTTGCGTGGCCAGCTGAGGAGCACGGTGTTGTGCTGCAGGCCTCCGAGCCCACTGACCTGCACGAGGTGCGAGGTGGCATCGCGGATGTTGGAGGAAACCACCACCTGGCAGAAGCCCTTCACCTTCTCTGTTTCCATTAGCTTCTTCAGGGACTGTGAGGAAGAGGAGAAGATAGCAGTCCAGTTCTGTAGTCCATTTCATAATTAATATCTTGTAGCACTTTATATTTTGATTTAATAATTACGCATTTGCACTAGGAACCTTTTATTGTCTCCAGATTAAACACAAACCATCACTTTCATTGTAGGACATATGAGAGTAAAAAATATGGTGGGAAAATGCAGCATGGATAAAATGTACTTTTTGTACTCAACTGTACTTTGCATTTCAGATTTTCAGCTATGCTCTGAATGAACAAGATGTCCATGGATGTGTGTGCATGTGTGTTTGTGTGTGTTACCTGCTCGGCTTGTTGTGCAAGAGGGTGATCGTCCAGGAAGGTTCCGGTTAGTGCAGTGCCAACAATGGTGAGTCCTTTCCCTGCTTTCAGCTGACTGGTCAGAGACAGTAGACGAGGCTGTTCAACATTCTGCTCTGCATCCACGCTGACTAGCACCAAGATCTGTGGCCTGGAGGGGAAGACAGAGAGAGAGAGAGAGAGAGAGAGAGAGGGATAGCAGGAGAGAAATGATGGCATGTGCTTGTACTTATTATTATCTATCCATCAGTGTCAATTTAGCACCGGACTCTTCAGTCTTCAACTTAAGACAGGAAAATACCCCAGTAATTTTGTAAGCATTAAATATCAGTATCCTCATGTATGTGTGTGAGTACAGGTGTGCTTGCTCGAGTATGTGCCATTCAATCCTCACCTCCAGTTCTTGGTGTGTGGTGGCCCCTCTTCCAGCCTCATAAGTGCATAGCGTGCTGCGCTCAGGGACAGCCCCCGGATCCCATCACCCCACTCTTTCTCTGCCCTGTCAACAACCGTGTGCAACCCAAATTATCACCCACACACAGTAGCAGCCACACACACAAACACACACACACACACACAAATGGCCACACACATACACAAAATGCTGTAATCCTCTCAGGCCCTCCTCACTTTTTAAACCCCAGTCATCAGGTCACACCACAACTTGACTTTCAACACAAAAAAAATCAAATCCTGGATCACGTTCTGGCTGGGAGGATTAAACTAGAACTGCCTCATCAAGTGCCAAAAAACCTGCTTTTCCCTCTCTGTCACGGTCACGTTCGCGTTCCACTCACCCCCGGAACTCGATATACTTGTAGATACAGCCGGCGATTGCCATGGCAACAATGGCATAGTACCAAGAGCAGATGAACATGAGCGAGAGACACAGGCTCATGCCCAGGAATGACAGAGCCCTGCAGAGACAGAAGAAGACAGAAAGAGAGACATATTTAATATTTGTCTGCAGCAGACTGCAGTCTGAGAAGTCAAGTTTTGCACTGGTGACTTCATTTATTTACCCTCATAGTTTTATGTGGAATGGTGAAGGGATAAATTGTGCAGTAGCTACTGAGTGATGGCCAAGACATGGCTGTGTCTCTCCAAGCAAACATCCCCAGCCAACAACTATAATTCAGTCCACCTCCTGTATGCCCTGTGTGTTGTGTGTGTGTTGTGTGTGTAGCTTGCGCACCAGTGGTAGTATTTGAAGCGAGGTCTCCAGTTGGGGGTCCGTAACAAAGTCTGTACAGCACAGGCCAGGTTCACAAACATGTAGCACATCAAGAAGAACCTGCAAAAGAGAAAGAGCGTAAGACAATTTAATAATATAAATATTTCAGTGATGCAATGATCAGTCCCTCCAGGATTTTGCTGATTTATGTGATCACTGTGGCCAAGGATGCATGACTTTTCTGTGGCTGTTTTAAAAATTTGTGATGCAACTTTTTGTGCTTTTTATTTTTTTAAAGGAAAAACTGCTTGAATTTGCAAGTGCAGGATTCATCTTCTAAACTGCCAGTGAAGACACATACATACATGGATGCATGTGAGTCAAACAGGGCTGAATGTGTGTTGTGATGATGTCACGTTATGCCTCTTGGCCCAAATCTGCAGAAAATCTGAGGTAAGTTTGAATGACTGCAAGCTTCTTTGGATCTTGCAGAGTTTGCTCATATTTGCGTTAATTTTTACGATCGTAAAATCATGCAGGGACTGAATGATTGTACAGCTGCAGTGTGTGACTCAAATGAGTGATGTTTACATTGAGAGGATTGGAGCAACTGAGTCCAGAGAAGCGATAAGGATTCCGCTCTCACAGATGCAGGCAGTCAGGAGCAGAGCCCAGGTTGGTTCACCATTTGCTTTGCCGTGACCGAATACCTGCAACACACACACACACACAAAGACACACAGTCCCTTCTGAAAGCGAACACTGTAAACTGGCTTGTTTGAGGTGTTTGATTTGCGTGCTATGATCATAAATTCATTTCATTTTTTTTCCTACTCAACATTTCTGGAACCTAATTGAATGTAGAAAGGCTTCTGGCAGGAAAAAGAACGAGAGTGCTTTTGCAATATCTACAAATTACCACATAAAAAAATAACATGCCTGGGTTCATATAAAAAACCACTGTGTTGTGCCTCTGTTTATTTTTTTATTTTCAAAATTGGTTTACATCCTTAAAGTACTTTTTGTTATAAACTTTATGAAAAAAGACTATGGACAACCACAAAATTAATTCTATTTACATGAAATATATATATATATATATATATATATATATATATATATATATATATATATATATATTATTAATACTTAGCTATGCAAAACTGGTCAAACATTTAGCAAAATAAAGTATATATAAACGTTACATATAGACAATAATCTTAAACATATTTACACTTTTAATGACATCTAAATTAAATATATTTACACTTTTTATGACATCTATATAAAATATATTCAGACCATTAATTACATGCTAAATATATTTACACTTTTCGAGCAATAAAACGATCCACAACTTTCATCTATCTCCGGACAGATTTAATATTTAAACTAACAAATTTATTATTTAGTCTTTTCCAGGCACGCTGGGTGTGATGTGGGAATACATCCTGGATTGGATGACAGCACATTGCTAGGCACCACACAAATATTCACACTCTTATTTATCAGGATTTCTGCAAGTACAGACAATTAATTTTCTAAAGTGCAAACAAATAAACCAAAAAACAAAGATTATGAGCGAGAATGTGGCAAACACGATAAACACAAAGACAACAACAATTTGACAAAAAAACACACAGAAAGCAGAAACTAAATAGGAGTGCTAATGGGGAGTAACATGACAGATTAGGAACAGTTTCAGGTTAGTGATTAGTTAGTTACTAATACTTTAGTTAATGATTAGTAACAAGTATGAGTGATCAGTGAAATGTAACAGGGTCATGTGACTTGCTGGGGCTGATGGGTAATGTAGTTCGGCACCAATTTCTGCATAGCCATGATATCATTCACTATAGATAATTTAAAGTCACTAGTTTCCCACTGGTATGTTTTTAAGAGATGAGAGAATACTGGAAATGTATTTCCAGAGGACATCCATGTGTATATGGGAAGAACATGCAAAATGGCACATAGACAGCAACCTGAGCTCAGAATCAAACCAAGGACCCTGGAGCTGCAAGGTGACAACACAACCATCTGCACCACTGTGCCTTTTGCGAAATAATAATACAAATAAATGGTGTGTACATGTGTGACTCACTCTAAGAAACGGCACTATCCCATCCCTCGCTATGGCCTGCAGAAGACGTGGTGCACCGGTCAAACTCTGAAGCCCCGCCCCACAAGTGGAGAAGAAAGAGCCGAAGACGATGACCCAGGGGGACGGCCACGCCAATGTTCCTATCACTAGATTCCCTCTTACTGCCTCACCAAATCTGCCAAAACACACACACACACAATTGTAAGAGAGGATGCTGCCTTAAGGCTACATGGTACATACATTCAATTTATGGACTAATTAAAACAAAGACATGAAAAAACATGAAACTTACTTGTCCCTCAGGACTACTCCCTCAATGCAGGAGCCAAACAGCACAACACAGGACATGTCTGAGAGGCTGAGTTAGAGAAAAACTGTCCCTATTTAATCAAACCTCAGCAGCTAATCCAATATTAACAGTTGAATTTGACCTGCAGTGATGAGTGTAAGCTGGTACTAAAGTGTTAATATTACAGTATAAGCACAAAGTTCAGACATGTGGATCATTTTACATTTTATGTAATACATTTTATGTTGTATTTCTATTAGAACAGGCTCTGTGTGTGTGTGTGTGTGTGTGAAATGTATGTGTGTAAGGATACAGATGAAGGAGGTGGTGCTGATGGCCAGAATGGTACCAATGGGGATGGACTTCTGAGCATCACGCAGATCACCAGAGCGGTTCGAACCTGCCATGATTCCTGATACACACGTACAGAGACAGACAAAAACATTTTTTTTTACTTTGACTGCTACAGAAAAGTATGTTTTATTTATAGCATGTTTTCATTTCTTGCACGTTTAGATAAACTAGTCAGTTGACATGAAATAATTAGTACAGGAAATAGGAAAGAAGCAAAGATGAAGGCTATCCACAGTATATTCCTTATTTGATGTTCCTTACATGTGAGAGTAAATAGAATTTTGTGCTTCTCCTAAAGATCAGATGCTACTAATGTAGCATATAAATGGATAAATCGATGGATACATGAATCCTTAATAGCGCTCTCTCACCATTAGCATATCTATGTGACAATCTAATTTTCAGCAGTGTAATGACTGACCTGTAACTGAAGGGAAGTAGATGCCAACCAGGAGTGTGAAAAAAGTGGTGATGTCAGATAGCACGTAGTTTTTAGTATTCGTGGGCAGAGCATCTGGCTCCTCCACTGCAGAAAGGCCCCGCTTCTCCAGATAAGCACCCTTCTCCATATAGTTCCCAAACAAGTTCTCTGAGAAAGGAAGTAGAAAAAAAGTTTGAAAGTGTTAGCAATAATGACAAAAACTCAACTGGTGACTCAACTGGTGTGTATGTATACCTTTCAGAATGCCACTGGTGATGCCTGGAATGCCCTGTATCTCTGTCACGTTGTTGTTGGTGAAGTAGCTGTCGCAGGTGGCATTGAGGAACTCAGAGTCACAGAAGAGACTCCAGAGTTTGGTAGTGACTGTTACATTGTCTTTCTCAATCACTTTAGCACATACATCAAAGCCTTTCCACACTAGAGTCCGGTTCCCCAGAACACACACCCTGGACGAGATTCACACAGAAAAAGGTATTGTGGGTGAATTAATTCATATAGACATGTAGGCTAGAAATGCTCTGAGAAGTGACTGCTAGTAGTGCTGATAAAAAAAATTGACTAGAGGTGGCACTCTAGTGAAAAATTGTAGAGTAGCAAAGGTAATTTCCATTCATCTGAGTGAATAAATTTTTTTGATTCTGTTCAAAAAAAGGTTTGTTCCGATTTGTTCTAGTAAATTGAACTGTGACGCTGTTGATGTGATTTTGTTGTTATATAATGTCTACCAGTGTACTAAGACAACAGCAGATACACTATATTGCCAAAAGAATTCGCTCACCCATCCAAATAATCAGAATCAGGTGTTCCAATCACTTCCATGGCCACAGGTGTATAAAATCAAGCACCTAGGCATGCAGACTGTTTTTACAAACATTTGTGAAAGAATGGGTCGCTCTCAGGAGCTCAGTGAATTCCAGCGTGGAACTGTGACAGGATGCCACCTGTGCAACAAATCCAGTCGTGAAATTTCCTCGCTCCTAAATATTCCACAGTCAACTGTCAGCTGTATTATAAGAACGTGGAAGTGTTTGGGAACGACAGCAACTCAGCCACGAAGTGGTAGGCCACGTAAACTGACGGAGTGGGGTCAGCGGATGCTGAGGCGCATAGTGCGAAGTGGCCTTCAGATTAGCTCAAGAACAGTGCACAGAGAGCTTCATGGAATGGGTTTCCATGGCCGAGCAGCTGCATCCAAGCCATACATCACCAAGTGCAATGCAAAGCGTCGGATGCAGTGGTGTAAAGCACGCCACCACTGGACTCTAGAGCAGTGGAGACGCGTTCTCTGGAGTGACGAATCGCGCTTCTCCATCTGGCAATCTGATGGACGAGTCTGGGTTTGGCGGTTGCCAGGAGAATGGTATTTGTCTGACTGCATTGTGCCAAGTGTAAAGTTTGGTGGAGGGGGGATTATGGTGTGGGGTTGTTTTTCAGGAGCTGGGCTTGGCCCCTTAGTTCCAGTGAAAGGAACTCTGAATGCTTCAGCATACCAAGACATTTTGGACAATTCCATGCTCCCAACTTTGTGGGAACAGTTTGGAGCTGGCCCCTTCCTCTTCCAACATGACTGTGCTCCAGTGCACAAAGCAAGGTCCATAAAGACATGGATGACAGAGTCTGGTGTGGATGAACTTGACTGGCCTGCACAGAGTCCTGACCTCAACCCGATAGAACACCTTTGGGATGAATTAGAGCGGAGACTGAGAGCCAGGCCTTCTCGTCCAACATCAGTGTGTGACCTCACAAATGCGCTTCTGGAAGAATGGTCAAAAATTCCCATAAACACACTCCTAAACCTTGTGGACAGCCTTCCCAGAAGAGTTGAAGCTGTTATAGCTGCAAAGGGTGGACCAACGTCATATTGAACCCTATGAATTAGGAATGGGATGTCACTTAAGTTCATATGCGAGTCAAGGCAGGTGAGCGAATACTTTTGGCAATATAGTGTATATTATATTTTCCTAGATTTTTTCGATTACCAAATGTAAAAAAAAAAAACAAATAAATAAATCAGGATAACTTTCAGGACAACTTTCAGTCATTTTTCTTGTGCAAGATTATCTATAATCATTACATATTCATAAATTAACATTATGCTTCATACACAGATATAAAACCTCTCCAGTGCTACATTCTCTTGATAGTATGGCTCCACCTCCTTCTCCTCCTGTTGAACCAGTAATACTCACATTTGAACTGAATGAATGGCATGTCTCGTTGTTCATTTTGTTCATGACCGACAAGTCCCAGTTTGATCATATGATTCACTAACTTGTTCCTTCAGTTTGTACTGAACCACATGTCCCAGTTTGTACAGACCTAACGCCAAGGCTGTTCAAAACATCCAACCAATACAATGCTCCTTTACAGCTACACTCTAATGCTGTCTAAAAAGCAGGTAAGAGCTGCCAAAGCAGTCAAAGTTTTACATGAATGGGACTTATTTAAGCAAAAAATATGTCCATACATGGAAGTGAATGAGAATGATTCGCTCAAATCATTGAAGTGCTTATGAATGAAACACCACTACTGTAGAAGGCCTTAAATTTTTAACTAGACAGAAATTTAATAAGGTTCCTGTGAAATGTTGTCTGAGAGACAGCTAGTTATAAGCAAACTGAGATTTTCTAAATGAGAAGCATAATACCTTTTTGGCATTCTAACTGAATATCCTCACCATTATACTCTTTGAGAAAATCCAGGTACTTACGGGAACACAGGTGGCTCAAAGGCAGTCTTGATTACTCCAGCATACACTGCCAGGATGGAGCATATAACGCAGGCCAGGAAAACCAGTGCCAACTTATTGACATACTTCACACCCACAAATACCACCACAGCCATGAAGGTCAGCACCAAGGTGCCATACACTCGCATGTTATTCAACATGGCTGCCTCTGCTTCTGGGCCTTCTAAATCCTCCATCTTAAAGATGGCTGCCTGTGGCACAATGTAGATCTGACAGAGGAAACAAGAGCAAAAAATTGTTTTTGAGAGACAGTGGATAGAGAAAACTAGATCCTAAAATAAATTAAATAGTAAAATGTATATGGTTTAATATAACATCATCAAATTGTAAATACAATAAATATATATGTTCAGTGTCAAGAATGTAAATAAAAAACAACAAATGCAATAAGGAATTAAATACTATATCAGTAAATGAAAGCAGAACAGATGCAGTCTGAAAAGGTTGAGGTAGTAAATACCACAGCAGGCACCACAAAGACATGACCTCTAACTTATAGCTGCCTGGTGCCCCAGATATGAGGAAGTCACTGTTGAAGTAATTTGTCCAAAATAGGCAGACATTATAGGTCAGAAGGAGAAATTTGAGATTTGTATTTAACAAGCAGCCAGTGAAGCTGTTACATGGTGAAGGTGAGACTCGATACTGCAGCCTAACATTGTCTAGTTGGAGATGCAAAACTATGACTCATATGATACATAACAAAAGCAGACTGAGCTGCTGTCAATATCAATGCAATATCTGGCTTAGTATCTTAGACAGTGGTGGAAAGAAACGAAATACATGAAATACTTGAGTAAATATTCAATTTTCTAACTTATTAGAATTTAGTTTTGCAATTTATTATTGATTAAGGGAAAAAATAACAATAATGCATTTAACCCCAAAGGATTGAAGACCTCCATCTTTCAATAACGTTGTGTGTAAATGTGTGGGTAAGCCAAACCAAACCAAAAATTCCACCAGCTTTAAAAAAGGTGATACCCACAAAGCCAAAAAAATGCAAAGCTCACAGCACTAAAATAAGAGTAAACTGTTAAAAATAAAAGACTTTCTCAGAGGTAGAAGCGAAACTGGAACTTATAACTATGTGCAGAAATGTTTAGTCTTCAGGAGCATGAGTAGGACATGAATGTTTTTCACTTATTTTCAAATGTTTGAGTAAAAGCTCCAGGTTCAATACTGAGGCACATAATAAATGTACATAATTAAATTTAGACTCAAGACTCAATCGAAAATACAGAAGTTTTCTGCCAAATGCTTAGTCATCAGCAATATTGTCTGAGACAGTGAAGACAGATGCATGATAATAAGCTGCAAATTATGCTAACAAAAACAGTCAGTAGCTACAGAATATACTGTATGAAATGCTTAGGATGTCTAATGTCTAAGAGGTACTTTTGCTAGACAGCTATGTAACTAGAAATATGTTTGAATCTACACAAGCACGACATAGAAGCTAGTTAACAAACCTAAACCCCAAGAGCATCTGGCTGTTCACGCTGAGCCACTACTTCCACTTCCTTGTTTTCATGTATCGTTTATTCTGGCTTTGCTCCTTGCCTCGTTCTTTGTATTTGCCTCTGCCTGGTCTTTATAATCCTCTGATCTTTATACATTCCCCTGACCCTGTGCCTGCTTATCTTTCATGTTGTTTGGATCTTATGTTTCAATTTTCTCTATACCTAATAAACTGATCATTGCTGTTCCTATTAAACTGTCTACCTGCACTTGTATCCTCTCCACGCCTGTAACATGGCAATTTATATGCACAGTTTACGAGGAAAAGCCGGGTTTTCATTTTATTTCAAATTTTGTAGTGTATATAACTGTGTACGTAACAAAGAAAATACTGAATCCTGAATCTTATACAAGTTCAGTGGCAATCATATTCAAGTAAGATTTTCCAGAATGTGATGGTGTAGCAAAAGCAGTCAGATGACAAGAAGGACAGAAATGCTGATATTTCCTCTGTCGGCAGCTATAAAAAGATTAACACCATGAGCAGTGCTGTCCAAGGCTTTAAAACTAGATTGAAATGGTCATGTGTTCTAGCACCTTGCTCAGAAAGCGGAGATTGAAAATGGGATGGAGTTAGTGAGGTTTTTCCGGATCCTGCTTCTTTAAAATTGGAGTCACAGCAGCTGCTTTTAGCTCTCTTGGCACAGATCCATTAGATCAGGTGAAGAACAGACTTGGGATTTGTCATGGGGTTTGGATGAGTTTGTTCTTAGTTTAAAAGAGGGCTGCTTCAGAATGATCAGCTTCTCTTCAGTTATGCGTCATTGGGGATAATTGAACCAAATGAGCGTGGAATTAAACAGGCTGGACTTTATGGCCTACTAATTCTTCTGGCTGTAAGCCTTGACTATTGCACAGTTGGTTAAACTCATTAATTCTTTGAGCATCAGAACTTTGATAGAAATGAATTACTGGAAAAGGAATATGCTTTTATGATTTAATGAGTGCCCACACACCCACCCACCCACCCACGCACACACATATGCCTGGACAGCTAGTTGTCATGGTGACCTATTCATCATATCAGATCTCCAGGGTTGCAATTCAAGTATATTCTTGAAGCGGTCCTCAACTCTTTTAAATAGCACTTTTGTGTCATTTTTTCTACAGCTGGATAAATCTGTTATACATGTCAGACTGCCATGGACCCTGTCTCCCACTATTAGCACAGAATTGATTTGGAAGCGGAATAACCACCAGTTTCAATGAGAATGTATGGAAAATTCACTCTCTCTCTTTTTGTGTGTGTGTGTGTGTGTGTGTGTGACATGACATTCCAAGAGCATTTCCATTCACTAAAGCAGAATCCACATAATTAATCTTTCATAAAAAATTAAATGGGGGGGGGGAGTCAGAAAGAGAGAGATATAATATTAACACAAATCAGAGAGTGAGAGAGATGAAACTGAGCAACTGATATGCTGGAAATTTCCAGAAACACAAACTTGGATGAGAAATAAACAATAAGAGATTAAGGGATGGTTGAAGAAAAACGCAGAGAGAAGAGAAGGACTGCAAAATATTACAAAGAAAAAAGACAGCAAAAGGATGAAATGGCAAAAACAGACTCCAGATTTACTTCAGTACAATGTATACACTGTTAACATTTTCGGAGTATTTCATTTTTGTCCAACTGTGGGAATAATGTCATGGATGATCTCAATTCAACTGTCTTCTATGTGTACCTACATGGTTAAATTTGTTTCAAAAAAGTATGAGCAAATGGCTACTTATGCAAAAAAAAATTTAGCTAGAAACAGAGAAAAGTGAATGAGCAGAAGACACAACATGTACAGTACTGATATCTTACCAGTAAGATCTCAATGCATCCCAGAATGTACATGGCTCCTGCAAAGGTGGTCCCCAGGTAGAAACAGATCCCCACAGCGCCACCAAACTCAGGACCAAGCGAACGTGAGATCATGTAGTAAGATCCGCCGGCTGTTAAAATAATAACGATCAACATGTACTCAATCGGAATAAATAAAATATTACAATGTACTCAATCGGAATAAATAAAATATTACAATCTATATTCAGAGACTGAGGAAAAGCCCCCTGTTACAACTTTAATCCCTGATGAGTGATGGGCCATCATGAATGTAAGAACTTGTGCACTAACATCAACCAAGTAGTGACTCACAATGAGAAAAGCCAGCAATTTGCCAGCACTCTTGCTTTTCTCCAATCAGAAGGTGAGACAGAGGCTGTTATTAGAATATAGGCTTAATTACAGGATAATAGACATGAAAATATAGCACTGGGGACAGTGCAGTCTGGACATTGTACTTTCCTCAGCATTACTGCTTCAGTAACAGTGATAGTGACATAATAAGTGTAGAATTAAGGTACAAGTATAAAACAGGGCATCTCTTACCTGGTACTACTCCATTGGTGGCGATGGCACTCATGGAAATTGCAGTTAACATAGTCTGGGTGTAAAAAAGAAATAAAATTTGGTTAGAACATATTAGCTATGCATACCTAATCCTACACTCAATTACTAGTTTAACAGATAAATCTAACATATTGATGTAGTTTATAGGTGTAGTATTTGGTGTAGAGTACAACCAGTGATATAAGTCTGTAGGATTTTTCACACTGGACTTAACCCAAGGTTATCATTGTCCTAATCCCCTGCTTTTAACCCTGGATAGAGGAACATTTCACACTGTTAATGTAAGGGGCTTACACCATTTTTACCTGGGGTTATGAAACCCTGTCCTGAAGACTGCTTTGTAAAGCCACAGAAACCCTCTGTATTGTGTACACAGTATTTGCAGCATATATGAGGGAAAAATAAAAAAGTCAAATGGAAAATGTTTCAATTGGAGCAAAGAGTGTACAGATCTATCTATCTATTTCAAGGTAATCAGTATGATGATCATTTAAATGTATACATCCTTGTCGAAGTCTATAATGTTGTTAAAGGTGGGTTGTGATCACAGACCCTCAGACCTTACTTTGTAAAATCTTAGTAGTACAGCCAACAACAACAATACTACTACTACTACTAATAATAATAAAAACTCTAGAAGTCATTAATAAAAAAAAGTTTTAAATATTTTTTAAAAAAGAAAGAAAGACAAAAAACTGTCCCCTTCCCTCTAAAACTGACCCTATTTTATATTAAAACAGAAGAAAGATAAAGACAAATGAATGCAGAATATCTTCAACTTATCCACAAGGTATCTTCATGAGAATAAATACATGGATAGAGGGTTTGTGAGCTGCCTCCTGTTTGTCTCTATGTGTGTGTGTGTGTATATGTATGTTCTACCTATGTTCATGTGTGTACTGTGTGAAGTGATGAGTGATTGCAGTGTTTGACTGTAATCAGGCTTAATGATCTCTGATCATTAAAAGGCTAGGCCACTTTAACACTATTACACTTTCTATACCTAATACACAACCTCAAACCCACTATAATACACATACTACCACCAATCATATCACTGCATTAACCTATATGCTAAATACACAACAAATATAGCCAGTGATTGGCTGAGTAACAGATGCGAGCTGAAGGCTGCCAATCACACCACCTGTCTCTGTTTGAGAACCAGTAATATTTTTGCAGGCACAATGGCTCGAGAAAAGAAATACACTAATTTACTGTAATTATGTCCGAGTTTCTTTTTCTTTTTTTAAAATTTGCTTAAAAATTTTGCCTGTAGTTTACACACGTTCTATGCTAGCATGCTAGGCAATTCCCAAATAAAGCATCTGCATAGGAATAGAATAAGAGTAATGGCAGGAAATACATAGCTGATGCTGTGAAACACATCCCATAGTGTAAATGGAGAAAACACAATAGGGCTGTGCTAGGGGAAAAACTCCGTACAGAAATTGTGATGCCTGCATCATATTTTGAAAGTAGCTGGTGTTTGCGGTCTCTGCTAAGTAGTCTCTTTAAGGTATGTGTTGCTTGGCTGTTACCTAGCAACAGAGCATCAGGCACATCTATTCCACTCTGCACGCATGTTTACACAATCATATGACAAACCTGCGACCAAATTCAATATTGTTACGCTGCCAAGGCAAATGGTGCAGTGACAATAAAGCCACTGTTTCTTTATAATTGGAAAGAACAAGTGGCCTATAAACGGGAAGCAGGAGCAGTGTCTATCTGTTATTAAATAATAAGATGTTAGATCATATCGAGACACAACATTACAGCTTTGACCGTCTCTACAAGAAGCACAAATACATTGGCATACTTTTTGCACTTTCATATCCTTTCTGTTCACCTAAATTCAAAGTATTTTTTGGTACATGGGTGTCCAATAATTTATTTGTGCTATTAATAATGCTTCAGGATGACTAAGCATGCGGAATCTGACTGAATGCTCTTTCACTTTGTCTATAAAAGGATCAGTGGCCTCGCTGCCTTTCTGTTGCTATGAGAGACATGCGACAGTGAGAACACACCTCAGCTGCCTGCCCGTGTGCTGTCCGCATGACACAAACACTGGGTCTGGATTCATCTAATACACACACACTTACAAAGCACACACATGTGCATGATACAGTCATAGGCTGAGACACAGACCATGGCAAAAAAAAAAAAGACATTCACCTGAGATACAATAAAGGGTAGATACTAAAAGAGTGCATAAGAATGTGTGTTTGGTGGGGGGGTGTAAGGGTGATCTGATCGAGAGAGTCTGGTGCAAACATTTTATGTCTACAGACATAAAGCAGACATTATTGAATCAGGCCACACTGTGCTCCTTCAGGTAGCAGGCCATTTTGTAAATGCTTTAAATGCCTTGAACAGCAGGCACTGGGCACCTGGAAAAAAAAGTCTCAAAAACACAGCCAGACTCTTAAACAGCCTCTTAAAGCCTGACAAAACACACACCCCAGCAATCTCTCCAGGTGTCAGACCCAAGAGGAAAAAAATCCATAAACACTGGCTATGGCCGAATGGAATTGTATACATTTTCCTCCAATTAGTTTTCTCTATTTTATGTTGCCTTACTTTGTATAATACAAAATCCTATTGATTTAAATACATACTTTAAATAATTTTAAATGCTTTCAATCTTTTAAGTTTAGACAGGTTGAGATTTAGGCTGAATTTTATTTTTGGGATAAAGTGTTAAAAGCTTTATAGATGTTAACTGATTGACCAGTTTTCTTCTTATCTTAACACTTAAAACATGCCATATGATCACATGGCTCTTATATCTGAGAGTAAGGAGAAAAATTGATGCACAGACTATAATAAAAATAAATAAATAAATAAATAAATAAATAAATCCAGATCTCAGTTCACCAGAAAAATGGAAATGTATTGAATATAAGAAGTTTCCAGTATTGTATAACATCTTTTTAAAACACAAGTTAAACTTATTAAACTATTTTTCTATATAAATACATTTTTGATATATCTTGCTTGCTGCTGTCTGCTTCATTCACACACACTTAATACCCCCCTAAGCCCCTCCTCTCATGAACACCTCCCTCTCTGTGCAGACCCCTGCTAAGCCACGCCTCCACACTCTCCATTACAACTCTCAATTCTTTCTATTTTTAATTACCATGATTGGCACTTGTAGGCATGGTGGCTTAGTACTTTGTGTCGCACCTCTGGGGTTAGGGGTTTGAGTTTGCATGTTCTCTCAATGCTTTGGATGTTTCCTCAAGGTACTCTGGTTTTCTCCCCAGTCCAAGGACATGCACTTTAGCCTGACTGGCATCTCTAAATTGTCCAGAGTGTGTGTGTGTGTGTGTGATAGTGCCCTGTCCAGGGTGTCCCCCACCGTGTGCCCAGAGTCCACCAAGAGAGGATCCAGGTTCTCTGTGACACTATTCAAGCTGGTTGGCTGAATGATTGCCATCAACTACATCTAAAAATCAATCTTATATAGAAGGCTTTTCCATTTCACCATAGAGAAAAACACAAACTGTTTCAGAAGTTCTGAAATAAACAGATGATAAAAAAAAATCATCAGATAACATAGTTTACAAAAAGAAAAATGGCATGGGGTATATTCTCACCTTATCAATTTGGATTCCCAAACTATGCAATACCTTTCTTATAATGTTTTTTTGTCTAGCAACGACAACTAGAAAAAATATTATAGAAAAAATAAAAACTCTCAGTCTGTCTACTTCTACTCACATCCACAAGCCTGCTAGCAAAGGCCCCTTTAACATTTGTCCTCTGACCCATCATCCTATTCTATGTTTAGCCGCATGCTAGCCATAAACAAGGCAAGTGGAGGTGGGTTACAGAGTGCAGACTTGCTGAAAAGTTCAAATTCCATTAATCCAGAACTTTATATAATGTATGTGCTGTATGGAATTAGAAAATGTGGAGGTTTAAATACACTGTATTGCCAAACGTTTTGGGACACCCCTCCAAATTGAATTCAGGTATTGTTTTTCAGGGGTTGGGCTTGGACCCTTTGTTCCAGTAAAAGGAACTCTTAATGCTTCAGCATACCAAGACATTTGGGACAATTTCATGCTCTGAACATTATGGGAACAGTTTGGGAATGACCCCTTCTTGTTCCAACATAACTGCACACCAGTGCACAAAGCAAGGTCCATAAAGACATGGATGAGTGAGTTTGGTGTGGAGGAACTTGACTGGCCTGCACAGAGTCCTGACCTCAACCTGATAGAATACCTTTGGGATGAATTAGAGTGGATACTGCGGACCAGGCCAAAACTGGGACGTCTGCCTTTATATGCACACAAATTTAATATGGAGTTGGCCCCCCTTTACAGCTATAACAACTTTAATTCCTCTGGAAAGGCTTTCCACAACTGTTAGGGGTGTGTTTATGGTCATTTTTGACCATTCCACTAGAAGTGCATTTGTGAGGTCAGGCACTGATGTTGGACAGGAAGGTCTGGCTCGCAGTCTCTGCTCTAATTCATCCCAAAGATGTTCTATTGGTTTAAGGTCAGGACTCTGTGATGTTCCTCCATACCAAACTCTCTCATCCATGTCTTTATGGACCTTGCTTTGTGCACTGGTGTGCAGTCATGTTGGAACAGGAAGGGGTCATCCTCAAACTGTTCCCACAAAGTTGGGAGCATGAAATTGTCTGAAATGTCTTGGTATGCTGAAGCATTAAGAGTTCCTTTCACTGGAACTAAGGGGCCAAGACCAACCCGTGAAAAACTCCACCTCAATTCAATGATTTGGAGGGGTGTCCCAAAACATTTGCCAATATAATGTATCATGTATTTCCATGTGGATTAAAAGTATCTATGGAAGTTTTGTTGAGACAGTATTTACATGAAGATGGACATGTGAGTGACAAAGTAGTTAACATTATATTGACTACAAAGGATGAGAAAGAGACATGAGTATGAATATTAAATTAATAAATATAGCTGTTCCACATGCTAATAGAAAGCTGGGTTGAAATGAAACATGTTGAAACATGTTCACTGAGACACATGCAGTTGCCCTGATGCTGGAAAACTGCAAGACTGAGACTGTGAGCTTTGATCATACTTTTGATCACAAATATTCAGCACAATATGAAAACCTACAAATCATTTTTGATGTGATGCATAAGATAATGCAGAACGGCACATCCTGACTGTCTTAAAAGGGAAAATAGGCAGCATGGAATGCAGGGTTAAAAATAACAAGAAAAGAAAAAAAAAAATCAAATAATTGTGTCTAAGGTTGAAATTATATCTCCTGTTTGAGAACAGACAGTTTGTCTGCCTAATATGGCTCATTTGACTAAAAATTCTCCTCAAATTGCACTGATCTCAGCTGTGCTCCGGCACCCCATTGTTGGTGTCTGACAGGTATTCAGTCCTGTCACTGAGGAACCCGAGCTGCGTCTCAGTGGCTGCCAACTGAACACTGCCGGGATGTCAGTGGAGGAGGAGAACACCCAAATAGCTCCTTTTATCTTTTTCTTCTCGAACCAAAGAAAATGGTTCATCAGTGCTATATTTGAAGAAGATAATATGCAATATTGAAAGAGATTAGATTTCTTGCAACCTTTTTTTTTATATTATAAAGAAAATATAATGCAGAAATAAAAAGTATAAAAATTTATCTTAAATTAGATGAGAACTAATGGAACCAATGATTCATGCATCTTCACTAACCACTTTCTTAATCCCAGGAACACTTGGTGCAAGGTGGGGGAATTCAGCATTCACAGAAATTCACACAATTTAAGTGTAGCCAATTTGTCCATCTGCAAGGTTTTGGACAGTAGGAGAACTTAAGAGAAGTGGAACTGGAAGAAACCTGTGTCAACATGGAGAACACGTGAAATGAAACACAAGCTCAGAATCGAACCAGTGACCATGGAGCAGTGAGGTGGGAGTGCTATCTGCTGTGGCACCATGCTGCCCGATTATTATAATGCTTCAAAAATATGCAGCGTTATTCAGTCAGGTCCATAAATATTTGGACATTGACAAGGTTATTGTTGTTGTTACCACCTATAATGATACACCAAATCAGGCATAACATTATGACCACCTGCCTAATATTGTGTTGGTCCCATTTTTGCTGCCTAAACAGCCCTGACCCATCACGCACTGTGAATCCTGACACCTTTCTATCAGTACCAGTATTAACTTCTTCAGCAATTTGAGCAAAAGTAGCTCGTCTGTTGGATCGGATCACACAGACCAGCTTTCACTCACCACATGTATCAATAAGCCTTGGCTTCCCATGACCCTGTCCACTGACCACTGCAGACCGGGAACACCCCACAAGAGCTGCAGTTTTGGAGATGCTCTGATCCAGTTGTCTAGCCATCACAATTTGGCCCTTCATCAAACTCTCTCAAATCCTTACGCTTGCCCATTTTTCCTGCTTCTAACACATCAACTTTGAAGACAAATGTTCACTTGCTGCCTAATGTATCCATGATGAGGAGATAATCAGTGTTATTCACTTCACCTGTCAGTGCTCATAATGTTATGGCTGATTTGTGTGTATGGAGGCCAATTTAAAGCATGAATATGAGCTCACTACTCCCTTTTTAGGGTACTTGGGCACTTCCATATCATAAATTAAATTTTATAATGTTACTTGTTTGTAAATCCTTTTACATTAAGTCTGGAACACATGCATATCATCAGACTCTTGGATTTCTTCTCTGGTGATGCTTTCCCCTGCAAAAACACCTTGTCAGTGTCCCAATGACTCTTCTCTGTTCAGACACATAGGTGGAACAGCTGAGTCACTGGCAGTCAGGTAAATGGGTAAAGACCTAAGATCTGTCTGTTCTTCTTGCTGCATTACCTCCCACACCAAAGAGTCTGTGGCCTAATGGTCCAGTATGGATGTATTTATCGATACAGACTTCTAAAGCACTGCTGTAAGTCACTCTGAATAAGAGCATCTGTCAAATGCTGTAAACGTAAATGTCCAAATATTTACAGAATATGAATGCATAATACCAGTGTGCTTGGTTTTCTCAAGCATCCTAAATGTCGGCAGCATGATGGCACAGCAGGTAGCATTAACACCTCACAGCTCCACGGCTTTTGGTTCGATCCTGAGCTTGGATTACCATCTGTGTGGTGTTTTGCATGTTCTCTGTGCTCACATGGGCTTTGTCCAGATCCTCCCATGTCCTCCTACTGTCCAGAACTTACAGGTAGGCAGATTATTGTTATTAAGATGAATGTTAAGGCTGAGCAGATCATCACTCAAGAAGAAACCCAAGAGTCTGGTGATGTGTATGTGTTCCAGACTTCAGGTAAAAACGACTTGTCCAAATGTATTAGAACATCAGTTTAATTTATGATTAAAGAATTGTCCAAGTACCTTTGGGAAAGAGAGGTGTTATTTAAAGCTGAAAGTCTCTTTAAACTCATTTTCATTATTTTATTTCAACTTAGATACTGTTATAGACAGCTGCAATAACAAAAACTTTGTCAATGTGTACATTTTTATGACTGTGGCAATAGAAATCTTAGATATTAAAATTAATTCACCTTTTTCAAATAAAGGTATTGAGTTAAAAAAAAATAAGCAGTGGAAATTTACACTGATCAAGCATAACATTATGAGCAGTGACAGGTGAAGTGAATAACACTGATTATCTCCTCATCATGGCACCTGTTAGTGGATGGGATATACAGTATTAGGCAGCAAGTGAACATTTTGTCCTAAAAGTTCATGTGTTAGAAGCAGGAAAAATGGGCAAGTGTAAGGATTTGAGAGAGTTTGACAAGGACCAAATTGTGATGGCTAGACAACTGGATCAGAGCATCTCCAAAACTGCAGCCCTTGTGGAGTGTTCCCGGTCTGCAGTGGTCAGTATCTATCAAAAGTATCTTTCAAGTCCTGTAAGTCCTTTAAGTCCTGTATGTATCTTTTGCGAGGTCACCTCGCAACTTACAGGACTTAAGGGGTCTGGTGCTAACATCTTGGTGGCAGATACCACACACACCTTCAGGGATCTAATGGAGTCCATGCCTTAACGGGTCAGGGCTGTTTTGGCAGCAAAAGGGAGACCAACACAAAAAATGTCATAATGTTATGCCTGATCGGTGTATACACCTTATACTCTTGTGTAAATGTTATACTCACATGTAAAACTGTGAAAATACTGAGAACAAGCCACCTTTATTTCAAACTCAGTACTGGCTTATTACAATAAATGAGTCAAGGTAAAAGGTTTATATGATTTTTTTGCCTTAACATCAGTGAATGGTGAGTGAAATCTTTGATTTCCAAGGTTAAATAAAAAACTTTTATAAAACTCAAGGATCACTTTCTTATAAATGGCTAGACCTTGAGGGCTGGCAACATTGTGCAGCTTCATGCCTGCATGTGAGTTTCAATCACATGTTCACGAAACAGACAAACATGGCAGGGTACAAACAATAACAACAACAAAACGATTATGCAGAACATCTTAAGAGAGCACCTTAAAATATAAATCGTGGGTTCTGATAGCTATTTTACAAGGGAGCTGAGAGCATACATATGTAAACAATAAAAAGATGTAAGTGATACACATGTTCAGGCTTGTGTACAATTGTGACTGCCTTACTGTGGAGCAGCACATAAGGACAATGACGAATGCTTCGATGACTCCTCCAATTCCCACCATCCAGGTCATCCTCAAGAACAGGATCACACCTAGAATATTTTGTAGACAGGGGAAATATACTCCCATCAGTGTGCCCATCCGTGGAGCCTGTGAACACACAAACGCACACATCCACATACATTAAGACAAACTATAAGTTCATTATCAGAAAAAATGATAAGCTGTGGTTGAAAGGCTTGGTGAGAAAGTAAAACAGATCATTTTGCAGAAGAACATTTATCATTAGGTCTAATAGAGAGACTAGAAACTGATTATGCTTGACGAATTAATATTATATCACCAACACAGGTTCAAATCTGAACGTCTAATGTTGGAAGATATTCCCCCCCCCCCCCAAGTTCAAAGTATATACTACTACACAGCTGATTTTTAAAGGGATTCCACATGCTGACACTTTTAAAACTGGCTTCTCGTCTAGTTATATTTCTGTAATGTCAGCTAACATTAGTTTCACAAACTGAAATTCCAGTTTTGCAAAACATCTTATCTTATTGTGTTAGTTTGTTAATTCTAATTGATCTTTTCCCTGTATAATTATTTGTTGAGTTATTTATTCTATTATTTTTTGTAGCACTCTAGCCTTTGATTAATCTAGACAAAAAATGAGTCAAAAAAAAAAAGGGTCAACATAGATACAAGCAGCACCCATAGGTATAACAGAAAAAAAAGAAAAAGTTACAGATTCCAGTATATTTTCCGGTGTTTCCTGGAGATGTAGTAGTTTCACACAGGTTTCACATAGTGAAGTGAGTTTCATATTTAAATAAGAAAATTTAGATTTTGGCCACGACTCACAATTTTTGGAGCACTAAACGCATATGGTTTGTGCACATCTCTCTCTCTCTTTCTCTCTCTCTCTCTCTCTCTCTCTCTCTCTCTCTCTCTCCCCCTGTTTCTGTGGGGGGGGGAAAGAAAACTTGATAATTAATGATACATTGTGAATATCATGAATGAAGGTCAGTTTGCGAGCACTTATCCTACTGGTGAATAAATTAAATTCCCAAGGACAAACACAAGTAAATATTTATCAAAAAATATGTGTGAAATATCATACTGATGAAAAGGTAAGCTGCCTCTCTTAGCTCCATACCTCAATACCAGGCTCAGATTCCAACATTTCACACAAGTCATCATTTACTTACACGCACATCAATGTAAATGAAATGTAAGTGAAAGCAGCAGATGGCAAACTGAGGAACAGTTTTAATGCAATTATCATGAAGCAAATATGGACTGCGTAATGACTCTTATTTGGAAGTAATTTATGTAAAGACAGAAACCCATATGGCATGATTGACTCTGGCTATAAATGTAATCTAAAGCAGATATGACGTCTAGACAGATATAACCCAATAAGCAGATTTTTATTATTTGACAGAATATAGGAGCTTAGGAAATGAAGGTGCTGTAAAACTGGGACTCATATATGCATCTGTGTCATTATGAAAACAATGCTGGTTTGAATTGTATTTATTTAGCATTTTTCACTTTATCTTGTAAAGCTTCCCAGCCAGTGTAGTCAACATGCCAATATCCTATCAAGTACACTCACTGACCACAGAACACCTAAACACTTGCGCATTCATTAGTTATCTAATCAGCCAATCATGTGGCAGCAAAGCAATGTGTATATACTCCTGCAGTTCAACTGTCCAGTTTCTGTGAGCCTGAGCCCACTGTGCTGTAGACTATTACTGGCTGATACGATGGAACCTAATGTGATCTTGTACTGTTGTATCCCATCAACCTCAAGGTTCAGCATGCTTGTCTGCTCCCAATCACTGTAAAGAGTGATTATTTGAGTTACCAAAGACTTCCTGTGAGCTTGAACCAGTTCGACCATTCTCCTGTGATCTCACACACAGAACCCCTGTGCAGTAGTGGTTTTTGTTTTTCACACCATTCTGTGTAAACTCTAGAGACTGGTGTGTGCTCAGCTGTTTCTGAAATACTCAAATCAGCCCATCTGCATCAACAACAATTCATGCAGCCATTGAAGTCATGCATAGTGCAACATGATTAGCTTGATTGAATGTGCAGGTATATCGATGTTCCTAATAAATCGGTCAGTCAGTCTATAAATAATCATTTAAAAATAGCTGGAATTTAATCTATAAGAGATTTTAGTAAGGTAATATTCCAAGCATTTTATTTTCACCAATCCACAGCTATCTGTCTGCTAACTATTTCCAAAGGAAATCCTCATGTTTAATTTCCTTTTTGTACCAAAAATATCAGCACACCAGCTTCTCTGCTGCTCTGCATAGCAACAACATTCAGAAAACGTCCCCTATCTTTGTCCGCCTTCTTTGTATGCTAATATCTTGTTCTGCTTGCCTGATGTCTGATATATGCTAATTAAATTTAGCATCTGTGTCCTTCAGTGTACAGAAAAGATAGGGCATTAATATACAACAATTTCATTTTTTTTACCAAACGTTCAAGACACTCTTAAAGGGTATAAATATAAATATAAATATAAATATAAATATAAATATAAATATAAATATAAATATAAATATAAATATAAGTATAAAAGTCTTTATTTGCACCAGTGGAGCTCCAGTAAAGGTAATTGTTTACACTCAAGCAGCAAACTACTGCAGTTCCTTCTTTGTGTACGACATCATGACTTTTTTCCAAATTCTTTTTCATGAAAACAAGGAATGTCTCTGGTAGCGGTTGCTGTTTGTATGCAATTAGCAGGTATTTAGGAAATAAACTGTTGTTGTTCAAATGTTAGAATTTGCATACAGACAGTAGCGACTCACTTGTTAAACGGATCCAATGACTGTGTGTCTATTATAGTGTGCATCTATAAACTGTGGATAATTGTGGAGAAAAGAACATCCAGTGAACCATGGATCTTGTAAACAACATTGCAGTCGTGTTTACAGTGACCTTAAAGAAGTCTGAGTGTGGTAATTCCACACTTAGCTTCTTAAAAGCAAGTGATGACTGAAAGGTTCTGGAAAATGATTCTAACTGGGAAGATGTTAATACTGCATAAAGTGCCCTTGAGTATGCTGATAAAGTGGTCTTAGTGTATATGTGTCCTGATTTTTCACTCTGCATGCTTAGAAAGAAAGAGTTCCTAAAGGATTCTTAGGTAGTTAATGATTCTAACTTTCTATAGAGGTTGCAACTTTTTAATGAATAGTTAAAAAGTCAGAGTAGGGTGCTGATTACAAAACTACTACCCGTTTGATTAACCCATTTTACCAGTACACTGGTGTTCCACTCTGCGGCAGGATTAGACATCGACTTATCAGGCATTTTCAATCAGTACAAACAACTAAATTACTTTTTCGCCGCAAGTCTGATATAAAATTAGTCAGGGCACTGTTAACTTTCTGCATGAGATTATTTTACTTATGTTAGGATACATTTACACATCATTTGGATAGTTTAGCTGTTCAAGATGCTTATGAACAAGCCCTTGTGGCAACTCAGACAGCAGAAATTGGTTTACATGTGTATACATTTGGAACTTATATCAAAATATTTTGCCCCTAGATGGCTAGCTAAAAACAGAAATACTTAGGAAATACTACAAAAATTCTAAAAGCTCTTAGTGCCTTCTTTGAAATAAGTCTTTAAGCACCACTGTGGAGTGTAAAATGTCAAAGAAATACAATGTTAAACACGGCGACCCCAAAACAATTTTTTGGCCTCAGGTAAAAAGAGTTAAAAAATCAGTGGATATTTTTTAATTAACTTTGTAAGTGCTAAAAAATTAAAATAATTTCTAGTTCCCAACATAGAAACTGCCTGCATGTAATTAGCAAACTTCTCATAAATGACCTGAACTATCAGTGGATTTTTGGTTATCATCTGCAAAGTATTTTAGACATTTACATTTACAGCATTCGGCAAATGTCCTTATCCAGAGCGACTTATAGAAGTGCTTTGAAGTCTCTTTTAATGAATACATCCTGTTACTGGCTCACCAGGTCACAGACTAAGAATAGCATCAGCCTAAAATCTCTGTTAATTTCAGCTAATTTCAGGAAGAGGTAGGTCTTTAGACGTCGTTTGAAGACATTCGTGACTCAGCTGTTTGGACATTTAGGGTAAGTTCATTCCACCCTCTTAGTGCCAGAACATAGAAAAGTGTTGATGTGTGCCTTCCTTGTACCCTATGAGATGGTGGGAGCAGTGGAGCAGTGCTGGAGTGCTTGCTCCTAACATTCCACTAGTGACGTTATATTTCTGTTTGTTTTCGTGACGCTTTTCCGCTATCGACCCTGTCTGTTCTGTTCATTGGATTCCACAAAGCCTAGTTAAACCTGTCATCTGATTGCCTCATACTTTGCCTCTCTATTGACCTAAATATTGGTTTGCCCTTTGGATTTGTCTGCTTCATTCAATAAACACTGCACTTGCATCCAAATCCTGTGTGTACCTGAAAATCTGTTCCTATAGCTCACGTTAAATAATATTATCTTTAGAAAATTTGTCTCAAGTTATGCAGTTTCTAAGATGACATTTTGTGATAAGAAAAATACACATAAATCTACTTTACAGGGATGTTGCAACTAAGTAATTGTTTTTTATTTGTTTAGCACTTTTAACAACGTTGCCAAAGCAGCTTTATAGGATTAATCCAAAATAAAAATCACAGAATTTAAAAATTTAATGTATATTTAATGGTAATGAGAAAGCCAGAGGAAATTGTGGCAAGAAAAAACTCCCTGAGACGATATGAGGAAGAACCAGACTAAAAAAGGAACCCGTCCTCATTTGGGTGGACAAGAGAGTGGGATTAAATAATTTCAAGTGGAATTGTGTAACCATGAGATTTGGAGCAATTTATAAGAATCAGCTTCATTTCTCAATTCATTATATATAAAATTTCCATCAAATGTTCAATGATGTAAACCCGAGTACAAAACTGACCGTGGTACTTCATGAACTTAATAATGTCCTGGAATGCATTTCATTATTTTTGTGAGTCTATTCACATTCCAAGTAATTTATTATACAAATGTATACCAGGTATTACCTGTATATAGGAAAGAAACAGCAGGAAATCTGCATTTACACATTTATTGTTTGTCATAATCTATCATGGTCAATTAAAACACACATACTCATCCCTGCTGTTTGTGTTTGTACAAACATTACTTGTATAAATGCTACTCAATTGAATCACATAGAACCATTGTACACATTTTAAAGAAAACAATTTCAACAAGGTTTTTTTTATGTATTTATGCTGTTACTAGATGAAGAGTGTGATACAGAGATCCCGTGAAACTGTGTGAACCTACAGACAAACTAATTTTTACCTGCTGTATTTGTTTCATATGTCATACCAGCTTGCTTTTAGCTTCAACTTAAAGAACTGCAGGTATCCATAGCAGAAGAAAAAAACTGCTTGCAGCATCTAATAGGGCTCTTGTACCGTTTTCATCCAGAATCTTTCTAGCAACATTTCTCTATTTGGCACCATTATGGTCCCAGCTAGCCAAAAGCTGTGCTTTGTCACCACCACGCTGGCTGAAATGAGTTCTCATTATCAAACAGGTGGTGTATCAGGCAGGTGAGAATGTCTGAATCAACAGCACTTGGCAGAGGTCACTCTTTTTTCGGAGCTTGTCTGGGGAATAGCAGCCAGCTCACATTCAATTTACTTTTTCCAGTAGCTGTCGCAGGTGTGTAATCAAGCCTCTCAGCGTGTGAGTGACGTTTTTTCTGTGTGTGAGTATGAACACAGGCATGTGTGATTATAATTTCTCTTGGGCTGCTCTCAAGCCGCAAGAAGCTCAGGTAGTACAGTGATATAGAGCAACACCAGATGCCCAGCGGCCCCCTGGGATAGATGTCGGTGGAACCCTGGCTGTGAGGACTCAGGTGCCGTTGGCACTCTGCTGCCGGCGCCAGCTGCTCTGCCCCTTAATCCCTCATGCCCTTCTGCTGTGCCACCCTGCCTCTGACACCATGTCACCCAGGGTGCCTGGCTCCACCTGCCCAGCTGTGGGGTCCAGATGCTGTGCACGATATACTTCACACTGGACTCATCTACACAGTGACACGGCAGTTTAGCCTTTCGCCAACTCATTATGATGTAACAGGATCTAGTTCAGTTTATAAATAGCCTGAATATTACCCACTTTTTATTTTTAGATTATAATTGGATGTTGTTCATTATTTAGAGGAAAATAAATCAGTTGCTGAAATATTTTTTTTTTCCTTAAACATAATTCTATGATGAAGCACACCGGTTTATGAATGTACTAAAATAAAATTTTATTATTTAATGATTTATTTCATTATTTAAATGAAATTTTCAAAAAAAAATATTATTATTATTTTGTGTTATCTCCTAATAATGATCGTTTAACTATGATTCCTTATGATGATCTCTAAATGATATGGTTAGTTCTTTGAGCAAAACGACAAGCAAACATTGTTCAGAATGATTCTTCAGTTTACTGTGCTTCATTTTAGCAACTTAAAAGCATGTGTAAATGTGTATGATGCAAAAATCTCAGAATAAAACATACGAATTTACTTCACATTAAACAGCTTAACTATCCACTTTGTTGACATCAGGTCCTGTACCTTATTTTCAGTTGGTCATTAAGTTATGATGGAGTCGTGCACTTACTGTAGTTGCTTGAACACAATTACAGCAATAATCAAAATTGAGTTGAAGCAGTGGAACTTTAGACAGTATGATTATTGGCAGTACTTTCATTGCTCTTGTGTGTCTGTCTGAGAAAGCACTCAGACGTATCTACTGAATGAAGATAAACTCAGAAACTAATTGTGTTAAAATGGACATGGGACTGGCAAACAACTTTGTGAGAAAGAGATAAATCTGCTCATGATTAGCATACACGAGTTCTTTTGTGGCTACAGTAGCAGGAACTCCTTTACTGGACCACATAAACATATGAAGAACATATTCATAGCTATAAAAAGAGCATTCACTGCAGGGATTAATCACATATTGCAAATTAGTATTTAAATAGATTGGACAGTGAGATTATTGGTTTCATGTTTTCTCATGTAAACTAATATTAACAGTGTAATATTTACATTACTCTCTATATATGTTTAAAAGTATATGGAGACACAACAATAAAAATACTTAATTTAAATGCATGCATTGGTTCCATGTGACTGAATGGAGTAGCTATTAGTTTCTCTTACATCCAATATATAAAATCAAACACTGAGCTGAGAATCAAACCCACAAAAACACTGGTGTTTTGCAAAAGACACATTACCACACATCTCACCTGTCTAAACTTAATACTGTCTAATTCTAAACTAAAATGTCTTTGTATGCTGTAGCAGTAAAATAGTCTTTCAAGTGGCCCAAACCTGTTACAGTATGAGAATGCCCCTGTGAGGTTCAAGAAGACATGGTTTGCCAAGGTTAGTGTGGAAGAACTCAAGTGGCCTGCAAAGAATCCTGACCTCATCCCCACTGAATGCCTTAGGGATGAACTGTAACAGTAAGAGGAACGGTAACACCAGACCTTCATGCCAGGCATCAGAGCCTCACCTCACTAATGCTCATGTGGCTGAATGAGCCACGCCTCCAGAACTGAGTGGAAAGCCTTCCCAGAAGAGTGGAGGCTGTTATCGCAGAGTGGAGGCTGTTATAATGGGATATTCTACAGTCAGGTGTCCATATACTTTTGGATAAAAAGTATATTTCATAACAGCTAGGTGTATTAAAATGCTGCATGGTAGAAGCTCTCAACAATCTCTCTCTCTCTCTCTCTCTCTCTCTCTCTCTTCACATCTTTGTAAGGATAATTTAACAATTTATCTTTCTTACTTATCGCTAAAAGGTTTTTTGTTCATCACGTTGAACTGTCATTTTACAAGGTCAAACTGAACAGTAACTCATTAAAGATACTGGGATAACAAAACATAATCCTTTATGATGGCCTTGTGGATCTTTAACTCGATACATGGTGTAGAGAAATGCCATTCTGCTCCAGCAGGGCTGTGAGTAAAGGTCTTCCTCTTTTCATCAGTCTCTCCTCATTAAAATTCAGCCCTTGGGTTTTGATTAATGTCATGTCATGTTGCATTGCTCCAGCTCCACACTTGATTGCATTAATAATTGTCCTAAGCAGAAATTTCACACTCATATTTATATGGAATGATGATGCAGAGGAGGTGGGAACTGTAAAAGGATTCAATACTTGAGGAAGTACAAGGATTTGATCCATGATGCAATATTTTTTATACATATATATGTTAATTTGGTCTGAGAGATGACCATATAGTTTATTTTGACCATATTTCCTTTATGATCTAACTGGAGTATATCAGAGACTAATATATGTATATATATATTATATATATACTGTATATGTACCGTCCACGCACAGTGCTATCTCAAACCATCTTTCCCTCCTCCAAGCCCTATGGCTTTCTCTTTATTCATTTAAAGCATCCGAAAGAATCTCATGTGTTCCAGCTGACCCTCAAACTGGAGGCTGATTGGAGTGCAGCTGTTTTGCCAGTGAGATAATTACATTTGAGACATGCTCTGAAACTTTAGATTTAGGGGAAGATTAAACTTTTCCTTTCAATCGCCGTGAGAGTACAAAGACTCTCTTTCTCTCTCTCTCACTCTGTCTTTGTCTGTATCTTTGCAATCTTAGACAGCACATGTTAGTACCATTATGTTTAATATTAACTTCAGTACTAGACGTCAGTAAAGTATCACTGATAACAAAGAGATTGTGGTGTGGTGTTACTTGTATTGAGTTAAAAACTTATTTGTGAGGTAAAATCTAATTGCTGCACAGTTTAGAGGCAGCCACACTGCACAAAAACTACTATTTTGAATACAGTCAAATTCCAATTATGAGTTTACCATAAACCAAATATTATTGAACCTCTTCCTTAGACTTCCTAAACTAATTTCTTGAAAGAATCTTGTTCTTCTGTTCTTCTGCCATATATTTTGCTTATTTTAAGCTTTTATTTCTAGAAAGAAGTCTTATCTACCAATATAATTATATCGAGAAGAAAATGTATAGTTTAAAATCAGTAAAAAAAACTTTTAAAATCTTATATTTTATTGTTTATAATCTTAAAATAGGATCCTGGTTTAGTTTGACTATATTCACTATACTGTCACTCAGTTAGATGTTCATTTTTTGCAGTGCAGCACGAAATTAGCGTAACTGAGAGAGATTAATTGGAGAAACTCATTCAGATTGTGATTATGTACAGTGCTTCCAGGAAATATTCACCACTTATTGCTTAGTTCTCTTGTTGCTCTACTGCAACACCACACAACAAGACGGGGAGTTTTCCCTCAGCTTTTTTTGTTTTAAGTAAGTGGATTTAAATTTAGTCTCAAGTCTAAATTCAGTCCAGAGCCTTAAAACCAGTTTAAACCCAAATTTAAACTCAGTTACTTTATCTAAAGTCTTAAAGTGTATAAGCCTATTTTTTAATTTAAGCCTGAAATTTTAAGCCTGATTTTCTTTAGCCTGTTTAAGTGTTTTAGGTTGATTTTTTATTTAAACCTGTTTAAGCCTTTAACCCTGATCTATTTTATTTAAGACTGGGTTTATATGGGTTTAGATTTCCTTTGGAGACCAAATTTCCTTTGTGTTTTTGCCATGTGTTTCAGCTCATGGTCCTGTTGTGACGTAGTATTTTCACTCTAAATGCAGATGCCTGGATGGCTGGAGCAGAGTTCACCCAATAGTTATTGCTTATATAGTTGCCTTTGATGCTAACCAGCTTTCCAGTTACTCATGTGATGCGACCACCAACATGCTTTGGTTTCCACCAGACATTATGCTTTGGCTTTAGTGTCATAAAACCACAAAATCTTTTTCCAACAGCTTTCAGATTTGCTAACATTGTCTTCTGGCTAGTCTCCCATAGAGACTGAATCTGTGTGGAGCTTCCTCTATTTGAGCCAGTGAGCCATCTGTAACTCTTTCAGTATCGTAGCTGGACTCTTGGACGCTTCTTTGACATTTGTTCTTCTTCACAGTGCTTCAAAGAAAGCTCAAAGCAGTGCCTATGTTTTAATAACATTCTCCAACTTTTTTCTTCATAAAAATTAAGCTTCATGGCCAGCTCATTGGTCTTCCTGGACTGATCTGATCTGCAATGTAGCTGTTAGACCTTCAGAAGTCGAAAGTATTTATTGTTCAAAAATATAAAAAGGGATATTTTAAGTTTAAAATGAAGATAGGCCTATTTAGCGTGAGAGCTCAGGACAATTCAATCACGAGTCTAATTCTATATTTAATTGTGCTGCTGTAATTCTTCAGATTTCCTTTGTTTACCCTTAAATTAAGTACACACAATTTAACAGAAATGGGGTTGAACACTTGCCAATTCTACTGCTTTAGACCTTTTTTAATCATTCTGGGAACATTGAAATGTTATTTTATTTCATTTCAGTAAAGATTCGCTTAAAAATGACCAGAAGGAAAAAAAAAATCTCATTTGAATACACTTAAAATTGATGTTGCAATACACCAAAAACAGAAATAATCACTGGGGAGTAATTACTTTCTAGAGGCACTGTACATCAACACCATTTCTGCTTCCTGTATGTCTGACTTCCTAATCATGGAAACATTTGTTGATGAGCACAGACTGAGGGTGTAAAAGAAAATGAAAACACACACACACACACAAAACAGACAGAAAGCGTAGTGCTGTCTAATGAGTGTCTCTTCTTAGGCTACTTGGGAAAATCCTTATGTTAAAGCGCAAAGCATATTGAGAAAGAAGAGTGTTGAAATCCTTTATTACCTCGTCATACAGCTATCTCCACTAACAGCTACACAGTCTGTCAAATCGTCCAGATTTTAATTGATCCTAAGCAAGGATGGTGTGCTAGTGCTGAGCGAAGAACCAAACTATCAGCTCAGTTCCCAAGTTTTGAGAAAGATGCTATTATGTATTCATTAGAAATGTATTTATTACACATTTTGAAAAGCTTTGAAAGAGGGTATGCTCGATGAAGTCTGGTGTGTGTATAAGGCTGAATGTGAGTGAGTATGTATTACCTGTACAGGCTTCTTGCGGGATCCTTCATTGTTCTCAGCTTCCTCGTGTTCCTTGCTGCCCTGAGGCAGGTTGGAATAGTTGGCAAGGCTACTGAGCAGAGACGATACCATGGGACTAGTGTCCATCTCCTCCTACATTACATACATACACACAATATGTAAATAAAATATCTACAGACGGCTGATATTGTGATATTGAATGGAAATCTCTAAACCTGTAAATCAGTAACACACTGTTACTATTACAGGACATAGATTAATAATTTATATAATAGTATACAATTATAGAGTTAAGCCTTTTAGAGCAGTTTCACTGTGTAAGCAATGGCAGAAAATTATTACTCATACATTGGAGCACACACTCACTCATCCATAAAAAAGCTGTGTCTCTTCCAAATATCATACTCAGGAAACAAAAAAGCTGCTTGTCATTAACCTTGTTGTCTTTTGTTCAAAGCAATGAGCATGAAATTTACAGTACAATTATTTCTCTATTAGAATCATTTGTACTTTAAATTGGATGATGGCTGCTTAGTATTGACTTCTAGTATCTCCACCAAAGGCATTTTGAAAATAATAAAATAGATAAAAATGAACATGTAGCTTGTAATCACGCTACCTTCGAGTTTATTACCCTAGGTTATTGTATATATTGTCACTGCTGATGATATGTTGCGACTGTGACAGAGAGATGCGCAACAATAAATGAATTCAATCAGCCGCCGTGGACAGTAAATCTAAGGAGCATTGCATAGTGGGATGTCTATAATGCATGTATCCCTACCTCAAACAGTGCCATGTTTTTGCCATCATACTGCTGGCCTTTCTCTGGATCACTGCTGTTGATGAAAGGACTGCTCTCCTTGGGATTTCCATCTCCTGAAAATGAGAACGATAATTTCATGTTACAATAAAAGCAAATAACAAACAGACATCATCATACATGTAATCAAGATAGATAGATAGATAGATAGATAGATAGATAGATAGATAGATAGATAGATAGATAGATAGATAGATAGATAGATAGATAGATGGCATCAGAATTCAGTACAAGAGTCTGAATTTCCACAAGAGAAACTTGAACCTAAATAATTACAGCAAATTTTAGCTATGAATTCAGAAATTCATCTTGGCTTGGACATAAAAGGCCAGCAATATAAACTGATTTTTATTTTTTATACTTAAATATATGAAAAAGATAAATATAAATATGATCATACTTTCATACTTAGAATGTTTTTCATACTTGGAATATTTTTTTCACTGAAAATAAAAAACTAAAATCATTGAGGCTTTGCTTAAGACACTGGCACAAAATGACTTTATTTGTGATATCAAAGTATTGAAGATAAGCTACTGTAGGTATTATGACTCAATCTAGGGTTGGGCTGCACAGCATTAGAAAATGCATGGGGTTATGTATAACAGAACAGAACATGTGTACGATGTCCCATGTAAATATATATTCTGCGAATACTGTTATCCCCTGTACTGTTAGTAAACCACTTGGAGTCTGGACTTGCTCCAGGGCTATTTATAGAACTGGCTGACATTCTTTTACTGGTGACAGAGACTCCTCTACACACTCACACACAACAGGAGAGGAATGATAACAAGGCTACTACGGTCACCCACAACTACACAGACCTTACATACATAACCTATGTAAACAGTGTAAACACTCCAGCTGTGGTAATTTAACCTTTAAACATAATTTGCAAGGCAATGTGTTTCTTAAATGGTGTCATCAGCCTATTCCCAGAAAAGCACTTGTGACCAATCAGGGTAGGAAACGTCATACAAGCATCATTTTAGCACTCCGATATGAGGCATCACATGTCGCTCGTAGGAAAGTGCTGGTGTGGGAAATGAGGTGGAAAAGACAGCTCCATGTTTCACATGTCTCACAAGTTATGCAGTCTGACATGGTGTACTACACACGAGTCCACTGTAGAGCAGATGTTGATGTTTTCTAAATAATTTTCTGCTTTTTAGAGTCACACACGAAAGCAGAGCACACATTTTAATTGGAGCACTCTCTGGGATGCCCCAAATGCTTGTCCAAATGCATCAAAAAAAATCTGAAGGTGTTTCCTTTAACCACTACAATTCTGTGTGGGTTTATCCAAATATAGGTAAAAACATCTCACACTCACAGACAACAGTGTCCTGCCTAATTTTATATCAGTCTTGCCTCAATAAAACTATTCCTTTATTTATACTGATTAAAAATGTCAGATAAGTGGATTTCCATTCCAAAAAGCAACTCTTAATTCTAACACAATAATGAAGAACTAAAACAGCAGCTGAATTATTTGTCTTAAAACATATCTTCTTGCAAAGCTGTCATACGTCTGACCTTTCCATCTGAGCTCCTTCACTCTTTTCTTGTTGTTTTTATAGATTTCTAGTGGCTTATTTTCCTGAATGCAGGACCAGAAGTATGCTTCAGCACGTTGCGGGGATTTAAAAGACTTCAAACACATTCAACATCAAGCAAAATCCAGCACCAAGCAATGAAAATGAAAGAATGGAGCTGTAATCTTTCATTATTGTGCAGGTTAAGCGTTTCAGTTTACACAACTCATTCATTCAGTTCACATTGTCTGGGAAATCAGTCATTCAATGGAGCTTCATTTCTCTGCTTTCATTTTATGAGTGAGATAATATATGCAAATTGTCTGATTATTATAAACACACATTACCACAATATACTTTACATTCAAATGAACCAAATAAGCTTAGCTACTTATGCTTAATGTAAATAACTGTGGGGTTTTGGGGCCAGTGCTTGTTGATGCAGATAGTAAACAGCATCTGGAGTGGCCAGTGAAGTGAGGCTCTTTAAAGTCTCTGAAGTGTTGAGGTGTTTTTTTTTGTGGTAAAACCATGTTTACTTAGAGACAGTTTTAGTCCAGGTCAAATTTAATTGATGATCCTGAGTGTAGAATGCATAAATTAGGGGTCTAGCCAAATAGGCCTTGACAGCTTTCAACTTATTTACCACAACCAAATAATCAATGTCAGAAAACCATAATTAGGTAAACAAACAGTTTAATATTCAGCATCCATTACTGGCAAATAATGATAATCCATTAATCAATAAGAAGAGCATTTAACTCTGGGGTACTGAACACTCATGCCTTTAACTGACTGTGGCAACATGAATTCCTACTAGACCCTTTTAGACAGCTAAAAATTCTAAAAATTCTGTTCATGCTAAAAATTTGAGTAGCCAGAAGATGCACTTTTATACAACTGAAGAAATGAAGTGTGGAATGTTGGACACTTCATGCACTCAGCACTCACAGCTTTGCTTATGTAGTGGAATGGGCAGGGCTATCATGAGAGGGATGGGGCTACCTTTTCTGATGGCCAATGACACAGTGGTGAACAAGACATGTGCCAAATCTTGTAAATTAGCCTATGCAGTGTGATTTCTTTCACAAAATTCACCACATTCTCCTAAAATTAGAGGCTTCACATTATGTACGTTCGACATCATTATGTACCATCGACTCGGAAATGGCTTATACTTGCAGTTAGTGTTACACTTGACGGTAGAGTACAAAGTGCAAAGTAAGTAGTCCGTCATTTGGAATGCAGCTTCTTTATATATTCACTGGCTACTTTAATAGGAACACCTGTACACCTGGTCATTCATGAGGTTATCATGGATACAGGATGCAGATACAGGTCAAGAGCTTCAATTAATGTTTACTTGGGGAAAACTGGCACCTCTTTTACACTGAGCATGAAATATTGGTCTGTCTGAGAAGTTCAGAATTTCCTGGCATTTTTTTTTATCAACCTCTAGAGTTTACACAAAATGGTACGAAAAACAAAAAAACATCCATCAACAGTTCTGCAGGCAAGAACACCATGATGCTGACAGTGATCAGAGGAGAATATCCAGACTTGTTCAAGGCTGTAGCCTTGTGACACAAAGGCTACAGTAAGACAAGAAAATGAACAGTTGAACATTGTAAAAAAAAAGGGCCATGAAACATACAGCTCTTAATCTGTACATCTTAATTACATGAATGTGTAGGTGTACAGATATTCCTAATAAAGTGATCACTGAGTGTATACTGCATATACTTAACCAATGTGAGCATTTATGAAAAAATGACAAAAGAAACAATATTTGTTTCCACGAAGCAAAAAGAAGCCCACCATTCTGTCTACATTACAGGAAACTAATCCAATAGTCTGTCATTCTTACTAACATTTATTTCCCATGTGCTGTCAGGACATTACATATACTCATTCATTCTGTATGCATCTGTGCATAAAGCAGCACACAAACATATGGTTGATGTGGCTACAATACGCTTGAGGCTTCCAAACTGTAGTTTCTGGCGGTTCCTAACTGGAATATGTACAGCCTGAGAGGAAGAGCTTCAGTTCTCAACTAATCCTTGTTTAGTCATTTGTCTTTCCATGACTAGACGTGCTGAGCATGAAGCCACATCCATCCACAGATGCTGAATGCTTTGCATGATGGTCAGTTATCTCTGTTTGGATTGAGGAATGTCAATACCATTTAATGACAAATCTGGTCAATATTTTGTGGAATAATCGGTGCTGGAAAGTCTGAGTTTTTTTCTTTTTCTTTTTTTGTTTGAAAAATTGTTCATAGATATTGTGTGTAAGTGAGATACTAGCAATAATAGATTAATAATAGATAGCAATAAAACATTTCCTCCAGTTTTCTCTGCTCTGTGGTAGACTTGAGAGATGACAGCTGGATTCAGGTCTCAGAGGAAGCATGTGTTAGTCTTCATCCTCTATAGTTGATAGCTTTTGGGCGATATATAGGAGAGCTGGCTAGTAGGTGAGAACTGGCCAATGCACAAAGGAGAAAACAAAAACAAACAAACAACAACCAAAAAAACACTACACCATCTAGATGAAGTGAATCATTGCATTTATTCCTAAAAGATTCACAGTTATTACTCAAGGAATTTATTTTTATCTTTCTTAAAGCATAAACATAAAACAGCTTGACGGAACAGATTGAATCTTTTTTCCTAATTTCTGTGTTTGTGGTTGTTGTTGTTGTTAAAGAGAGTTACTGATGAGGTGCTTTATAGGCTACATTAACTAATGACCACTAGATTCCAGGATTTTAATTGAGGAAATAAAAAAAGTGACAAACCACGACTAGGTTCTTTTAAACACATTGCATGGATACAAACAGACTGCATGATATGCCTGGTTGCATGTGATTGACATAGCAGCCTCCAGAGTGCTTCAGCACTTCCTGTCATTCTGTCACAGTGCACTACAGGCTGAAAAGGAAAAAATGGAGCGCCATTCAACCCATCAGGATTACTTGGCTTGTACCTTCTGCCACTCATACCTTCACCACTCACGGCACCATGCTACTGATCTGAACTAATTAACACAGCTATTTTTCATTTATTGCTGAGACAGCTTATAAATTTACCAGTCATGTTATTAGACATTGCAAAGCTTTGCACTGTAATCGAATAGTCTGAGTCTTATTACAAATCTTTCCCCATTGGCTAAAGTATCATGTCTTTGCCTGGCTGTGTATTGGGAATTCTTCTTCTTCCTGCTCTTCAATTCTTGGCTAGTCAATTACATATTGACTAATTGTCAGCCTTAAACGAATAATCGCTGAGGTGAAATTATACTATAATGAATTTAAGCCATTATTCCAACATGTTTACTATGTACGTAGAAATAGGTTTAGCTTAAACATAAGCAAGTAAATAAAATGACTGAATACCCTACATTATTCTTGTAATTTATCTTTTTCCCTGAGGCCATTGGCTGGCTTTATGTTCCAGATAAACTCGTTACTCGTTACATTGTTAATTTTACACGAACATTTTCCAATCCCCAGGATTAAACCGGCTGTTTTCTTACTGCATCTTTAAGGCTGCTTTGTGTAAATGGCCTCTAATCTTATTGGATGGTCTCCTCATTGTCTAGAACTGTGTAGGAAATTCTAGAAGATAAATAAAAGCATCTGTTAGTGCAAAGCTGTCATAACTATAGAATTAGGAAATACATTAGTAAGGCAGAAGCTATGCATTAGCACATTGAGAACAATTTGTTTTTATAAGGCTGCCTCAAAATCAGTGTTCACAGTAAAACGTAATGAATAGAATGTGGGTCTACTGTCATGTGCATTGTAACAGAATTAAAATCGCTAGTCAATTATCTGCTGAACCACTCTATCACATTATCACCATCACTTTGTTTGCTTGGAAATACATCAGCAGTTAAAAATAAAACAACCTGCATTGATCAAAAAGTGAATGGTGTAAGGTGTAAAGTGAATGGTGGGGATGTAAAGTGACTGGACAGGGCTGTAAAATTGAATGGGTGGAGCTAACCCAGGTGTAAAGAAAACAGGAGAAGCTAACTTTGTTGTAAATTGGCAGTATTTGAATATAATTGTATATATGGCTTTGTAGAAACAGTAGAAATCCAAACAAGCTGTTTTCATAGCCCAATGTCCCTAAATTGACTTACACACCGAGGAAGGTGTAGTACACTTTCAAAACGAACATGTTGATAATCTACTGTACATTAAGCTCTTTCATTTTACAGAACTGAGGAAAATTCAGTCTTCTATGATGAGGGTCCTTTAAAGTGATATCATACTCCCATATCATAGTCCTATTTTGTGGAGGCTTAGGGTTCTTTGCAGTCTTGATGCTCAAAGCGGTTCTCAAACCTGTAGGCGATTTAACAGACCATTGGGCTGTCAAACTGACAGAAAAGAAAATCTGAACCCTGGAGAGGTAAAGCTGCTAAGGTAAAGTAATTTGGGAGATGAGCCGTGGAAAACATTCACTTCAACACTGAAGAAATGTGCTGTAGGTGTTGCGCCAGGCTGTGAAGTTGAATACAGGTTTGGAGATTCCTGTTGACGTCTTTAATTTCTTTCACTGGCTTAGCCTGAGGAAGACCAGAGAAAAATAAAAGGACTGCGGGATGGAAGGAGACACAGCAAGAGCATTTTGCGTTCCTGTATAGTTGCTTTGACTTGTGATGATGAATGGGAACATTATGTAATGTGTGGTATGTGCAGTAGAGTGTGTGTCATCTTTAATTTTATTTCCCCTTACACCCCACTAAGCTCCACAGCTGGGCTCCCTGACAGCATATTATTTGTGGAAATCCAATAAATAAATAAGAGCCAGTAAGGCCACCACTTTTCATTTGCTCCTGTCCACCCCCATGCCATTGCAGAACGGTTTAATGATCTCGAGCACTATCCCCCGACTGACACTTGAACAATGACGAGAATTGAAATGATGGTGAATTAGACCAATATCAGCTTCTTATTACCTGCACACTGCAGCTGTAACCACACTGACCCACTGAAGTGTACGCGTTTTGTAGTTCCCTGCTCTGAACGCTTTGCAAATGCTTTGAAAGGGGCCAGAAATGACTAACTGTTTGCTGGAAAAGTGATAAAAATATCAGCAAAGAGACATGCTGTTTTCCATTATTAATACATAACACAGGAATGATATTGTAAGCATGGAAAGCAGATGTTTTTCTCCAGACACCGAGATTCACAGCGATTCAACTTAAAGTCAGAGAAATAATAGCTATATAATGAAGATTACTTGGCTCAGGTGTGTTAGGAACTACAATTAAAGAGGGGGTGCAGAGGAATGAAATTTAAAGCTAGAAGTAGAAAAAAGAATAGAGAATGAAGCCTCAAGCTGCTGGTTTATAACCTGGGACTCGAAAAACAATCCATTAGGCTGTAAACCAAAGTGAGACCAATTAATACAAATATTCAAAAGGGTTTTTTTTTTTTTGCACTGCATTTAAAGCAGAGTTATAGATTTTCAAAACCCTGCTTTTAACCCTGTGTAGAGAAACATTTCACACTCGTAATTTAAAAGTAGGGTTAGAACCGCTTTTTATCTGAGATGCCCTGAAGCTTGACACTGAAAAATCAGCAGAAGCTAGATGTCAGAAAACGCCTGGTTAACTACGTGACAAACTGAAAGGGCAAAAAAGATTAGAAAGCTTTAACAGATAACAATACCAGCTCAGTAGCAGAATGGCAGACCTGTCCTTTTTTCTCACTGATGCTAAAGCTTGGGACAGGCTGTTATTTAAAGTGGTTGTATGCTGTTTTTATCCAATCATGGTCGTTGCACCTAGAGTTTAGGAAGGTACGGTGTGAAACGTCAAATTATGAATTTGAAATAGCTCAATAATTTGAAAAACAGTAGATTGAAATATTCAAAATAGTTACCTTGTAAACCCTGAGGACATGGAATCCTTGGGTATTATATTGTATGTTTTTTACTGCTTTTACTTTAAAAAGAGCACACAACTAGTTTAAATAACAGCTTATCTTATGCTTTCACATCAGAAAAATGTCGACCCGTAAATCCTCCTTTGTTGTTTTAAGCCTCTTGAAGAAAACAAAGAAAAAAAAAACAAAAGGAAAAGAAAAGAAAGGAACAACAAAACTTTTTAAACTACTTCTTACAAAACACACAGGGTTTCCGTGACTGTATAAAGTATGTGATATGAAGCACACACTGTTTAGTTTCTGACTGGGTGTGTGTTCATGTTTGGCACCACAATGCAGAGTTTATGCCACAAAAAGCTTTGGGGCAGGGTTTTAAAACCTCCACTTGGGGTTAGAAGTGGGGTTTAGAACCCGATGTTAGAGCAGTGTGAAAAGCCCTATGGAGACTTGAGTCAAATAATCGAATAAATGACACAGAGAATGAATAAAACTTTTTCTTTTCTAACATATGTTCTATATATGGCTCTCTTAATCTAGAAGAATAAAGTCATTTATTGTCTGCATGTAGCTTCATTTGGCAGTCAGATATCCAGAACATATTGTACTTGTGTAAGCTGTCTGGGTTCTATACCCTAGCATTCATTTAGCTGTCTTGCAAATGTTAAAAAAAAATGACAATCTGTAATACCTAACATATTCAGTTTGCCTGCAGCTAGGCCATATCATGGTGCAATCACGCTGTCATGGCAATCAAACTGCAATGGGGTTTGCATAGAAACAGTTGATTTTGCCACACACTCAAGTGAGATTGCTGGGAAACCTCACCAGTGGAACTGCACCAGAGAGGTAACGGCACAATGGTTTTATTCAATCTAAACAGTGCATATGTAAAAGCACAAAAGGTGCATTGAAAATTTCTAAATACACTGTTTTCATCTCAACTTATTTTTTTGAAACAAGCCACGATAACATTTCTATCTATCTCCTACCAGCACAGCAATAGTTAAAAAAATAGATCATTCTGCTACACTTTTCTCTAAGCACAATGTAGAACTGCATTGATGGGACTGTAACTGGACCGCAGTGCCTTATTTTGATGGCCTCTACTTTAGACAGTTAGGTTCTGTCTGTTCTAGTCTGTAGATGTGTTTGGAGTGATGGGAAAGTTCTTAATTTCCTGTTAGAGTGTGTCTAATAAGAGGAGACAGCTTCCCTCAGCTGTACATGATGTAACTGGACAGGCAAAAGGTGGCCTGTGGGTGAGCACATACACTCATATACACACAGACACACACACAGACACACACTAATGGACACACACACATGCTTATGTACACTCACACACACTCATATACACTCATACCTTATTGAGATTAACTTTTTTGTTAGTTTTTTCCTCTTCACTAAGCTTGGCTCCAGATGAACACAGGAACAAACCACAAGTGTGGCCACATGGGTGATAACTACCTCTTTTGAAATAAATAATACCCCATTTCTAAGTCCGTTTCCTACTCTGAGAGTTCTATTACACCTACAATTCATACAGACGCATATGTGGTGTATGTTAATTTCAGTCATCATTGCAGTGCTGTAGGTATTTTAACAAAATCCCTCGAGTATTAAAACCAGAAAGCAGCCAGGAAGCCAATGCAGTAATATCAGTTCATGTGAACATTCACTGAGCACCGAGGCACAAAATGCAGATGTGTACAAAAGAAGTAGCCTTTATTTTGTTATAATAGCACAGTGAAATTCTTTTCTTTACATATCCCAGGTTAGGAAGTTGTGTCCAGAGCACAAGGAAGGTAATGATACAGTTGTCCCTGGAGCAGAGAGGGTTAAGGGCTTTACTAAGGGGCTCAAAGGTGGCAGGTTGCTAGTGCTGGGGTTTTAATCCCTGACCTTTCGATCAACAACCCTAACTGTTGAGCCACCAACACCACCACTGCTGGCCATCATGTGTCCTTCCCCTAATCTTTGCAATCTTATAATTAAAAACCCAAACATGCCATTGTAATACTTCTCTGAGGAGTAATTTCTTACAGCCTTACTAATGTTCCTTTATTTATTTATTTATTTGTTGTTTGTCTGCACATTCTCTGAAAGCCACCATTTACCTCCACTCACCTGTTTAACCCATATTCCATAAGGAAATATTTCTCTGTTTAAGCTTAAGGAGAGTTGAAATGATTTTAATCAGGATTGTTATCTTCTCCTTCCAAACATCATGGATCATATATAATCATTCAACAATATGTAAAAACACATAAAAATAGACAGGTCAGTGCTGGTTAATCTATCAGCTTACTATACTACTTATACATGATGGCGGTAACTTAAATGCTTAAATCAATAGTGTACAACAACAGATCTATTTCTTTGACCAAGCAGTATAAATGCTACTCTTATTTTATAGCCAGATTCAGCCATGAATTCTGATTACCATAACTTCACCACCGGATCACAACATGGCTTATCCCATCTCCGTTTCCCATCAACCACAGCTGTTATCAAGCTGTCCGTGGTCACCTGATTACTGATTACACATACCTGGACTCAATCGAGCAAACACACACACGGACTGGACTTAACGTAAAGTCTTTCTCATGATGAGTTTGATTGACTTTGGTTTTACCATTTGGTTTTTTATCATTATTATTATTATTATTATTATTATTATTATTATTATTGTTATTAATAGATTTACATTTGTCTATCTCCGATAATGAAGCCTTCTTTCACTTGTAACTGTCTTTGCACCTGACAGAACATATAAGATAAGATAAGATAAGATAAGATAAGATAAGATAAGATAAGATAAGATAAGATAAGATAAGATAAAACTTTATTAATCCCGAGGGAAATTCTTTTGCCAGAGACTGCATCAGATTACAAGAGAAATAAATCTAAATGAAATATAAATTGCATATTCTATATATACAAAATGTATTACATACCATGAACATATTGCACATGGTATGGTATTGATGTCCATTGTAATTATTGTAAAAATTAATTCTAACAAGATGGTTGTTTGAAGCATCGATGCATAAGAATGGTTTCTATTGTAACTAGCTTTCAGGGACTATTTCCTACATGAACTTGTAGCTAAACAGCAGAATATATTTGTGAGACAGGATGACAATTGAAGTCAAAATACTGTATGGTACAATTTGGAGTCCAAAAGCCTTAAGTGCCATTGATCTTGTAAAATATGAACCATTGATTTTAATGGTTCAATTAATTAACCATTAATTGTTTTTACAAAAATGTTTTTCATATTCCATTGTCCAACAGCTTGTCCATTAAAGTGATTTCATATTTCTTGGCTACAAGAAAAAAACAAACAAACAGAAACATAGAATCGAATGCCACCATTTTATGAGACCAGCGCTTTCATCTGTTTCCTTTTGCTGTAGAATGCCGACCTTCTTGTTTAATAGAGAACTAAACCCCTGATAGTGTTCTGAAAAGGGCTAAGAATACTCAGAGCTTTCTGAAGTTTATTTTGCTCCACTCTCATTAGCATGTCTGAGAAAGTAAGAAGGCAAGCAGCAGCTCCCTCAGGTGTGACTGGTGTGTGGAGGGAAAGGTATTGACCTGCCACGTCTGGACCTGCAACATCTGACAGAACCCTGTAGGTGTGAAAAGCTCTGCAAATTAACAGCACTCACCTAAACCATTGTGTAGAGAACACACACACACACACAATCCTCTCTCTCTACCAGATCTCTTTTTAACATGACCTCTTCTCTGGCCAGCACTCTCTCCTCACCAGTACCCTCACTTCTCTCTGTCAGAAAATGCTCTTGAAAAGGGAACAGAATGAAAGTGGAGGAAAAGCAAAAAAAAAAAAAATAAAAATCTTTGGTAGTAAGAGACATTATGGGAAAATACAAGAGACAGAGAGTAAGAAATGATATTTGGTACACAAATGTATTCACTGATATTTGTTCATACACATACACTTGATAACACATTATATAATACACATACAGAAAAGAAATAAACTCCATGTTCCTAAACCCATGCACATGTATATTTGACAAATCCATCCATCAATTTTCAGTACCGCTTATGCTACACAGGGTCAAATGAAACCTGAAGTCTATCCCAAGGGACTTGGGGACAAGGAGGGGACACACTGGACAGGGTGCTAACTCATTTTAATAGGCAAAATCACGCACATAAGGATAATTTAGAGATACCAATCAGCCTACAACACATATTTCTGGACTGGGGAGGAAACAGAATACCTGGAGGAAACCCCTAAAGCATGCAGAAAATATGCGAAATCCACACACACAGGGCAGAGGATCCGAACCCCGACCTTGTAGATATGAGGAAAAAGTGATAAGCACTAAGCCACTGTGCTCTGCAGTTTATATTTTATCTACAATATATTTTGTTTTTCTCCTCACATCAGCAGGTGTGTGTCAGCCTTTTCCCTCGTCTCATCCTGTAGGTTAAGCATGTGAGCACTGCCTCATCATTAAGCTTCAACAAGCAGCCATTTCCAGGGCGAGTGTCAGTCTGACACAGTTTCTAATCTGACTACTGCTTCAGAAGGAACATTTGAGACTGGTTTCTATTTGTGGTTTCTTGCTATCCTGTGTTTTCTGTGCCACAGTTCAGAGGCACAATGGTAATGGATGGAAGCAGATAAATCTGATATGAAAAACTTTACTGTGTGTTGAACAATCAGCAACCCAACCAACAGATTTTGCGTGTCAACTGTATCCCAGAAACAGTCAACATTTAATCCGTCACAGGACTTGATATGCGCTGAGAATTTCGTGGGAGCTGTGAGACATCAACGCTACCTGCTGTGGCACTCCTACACGTTTGCATTGAATTCACAAGCTCACAGTTTGTTTTGGTATAAGTCACATAAGACAAAAAATATTTACATACAGTCCTTCAGTTCAAACAAATGTAATCTAAATTACAGTGTCGAGCTGAGATGCGTTTCATTAATATAAAAATAGCCTTTGTCTAAAATAAATATGCTGGCAAGTGCTCAAATAAATGTCACAACTCTACTTGAGTAAAGTGACAATGCACCAATTGTGAGGAGCTATTAAGCCTGACAGCTTGTGCCATCAATTCTTTGGATCGCAGTCAATGCATTTTTTTAAAGTAATCTTCAAGACAGACGGCTTGGAGGAAAAAAAAAGGAGACTGTATTATCTTGGGCAGCTCATGGGCTATGGCATGCTCTATTAGCCGTCGTCATGAGCCCTCTATAACCTCACAAGTACACCGCTGGGAAAAGGAGAGCGATAAAGAGAAAAAGAGAGTAGTATGCTTTTGTAAGGCTCTGGATAGGAGAGATAAGGTGCAGGATGCTATGTGGTAACAGTTGAACCTAAATGTAGAGCTTTTCCAAAAAAAAAACCTTCCCATACTGACCAAATGCTCTCATAATGTTTCAATTCCTGATTCGGATTCCAATGACAAATGAGATTTTAAGCAGGTCCAAGGGTCAGATTTTATATATTTTTAAACCAAATTGTGTTTCAAATTGCAACATGCATCTCCATGCATCATGCCTTTCAGCTAGTGTGTCAGATTGCATACAAGACAAGTTAAAGAGGAACCAATGATGATTTGATTACACTGTCTTGTACATCATCTGTTCAACCCAGAGCCACCCTGCTCTCAATCCAAGGAGCAATCGATTCTTATTATTCTGACCTCAAGGCCAGAACAATGTCTAAAGGTTAAAATCTTTATCCATTTCAACTGATAAAATTAGCAAAGGTCACCCAGGTTGAAGATGTGATCTGAGATTTCATACAGAATATCATTAAATCATCATTGTGCATTCGCATTCCCCTTTACTCTGTTACGCTTGTGTAATGAGTACAAGGAGTTCAACTGCTAATACAACTGCACAAAGAAGAGCTTATTTTTTAAATGCTTTAGATTTATATTTCACATATGAATGAAAGACTCCTGCAGTAGATGCTGTTCGTAGTGTTATAATATAATGATATACTATGGGGCTTAAAACTCATCTATTTTTTTTACAGCTTCAAAAATATTATCCGGGCCCTTTATGCAAAGTTTCGTAATCAAACATTTAGGGGATAAATCATGACAGAGAATACTGCTATAGGAAAATATTCAAAGTCAGGAATGTGTTATGTGACTAGACAAAAAGCAGAGTTTCTTATTTCACCAAGAAATAAGAAGGATAATAAAAACTGGATTTTGTTTTTTATTTAGTCCTCCTCTGAATAAGTTCATTTTTACACAACAGATGTTCCACAAGACAAAATACACACAAATCTACACAAATCAACCAGTTCAAAAGTTTACATACACTTAATCAACAACAGTTTTTATGTTTTGGGATAGTTCTTCATGAATCCCTTGTTTGTCCTGAGCAGCCACTGGAAAAATCCTCCAGGCCCTGTACATTCTTCGCTTTTACAGCATCTTTTGACCCCTTTCCAGTGACTATATCTATCTTAAAATCTTAAAGTTACTCTGAGTTATCATGTCTAAACTATAAACATACAGTCGTTTACAAACCTCTTTTCATTCTCGTGAAGTTAAGAAGACAAAAATAAAGCTTGTCATGTTACTGAGACATTCAGAAAGCTGGAAAATCCCCTGTCCGGGAAGCTGAAGGCTTAAAGAGTGTTACAAAGCACTGACTCTTTCTGTAAACTGCTATAGCTCTCATAACTGAAAGCATTACAATATGCAAGATTAGACATTTTTATTTATTAAATAACAACCACTTTTTAATTTACTTATTATTAGGTACAGGTTATGTGTTGCATCCACATGTGAATTATTTACTATGGGATAACGCATTAGCACAAGCTCATTGATACGATTTAAATCAGATTTAAGAGTTCAGCAGCATCGTGGTAATAATGAACATTAACAATGTCTCAGTATATTTCATACACAATATTTTTCCCCTGGTAGGCATGAGACAGTAAACTTTTGTTCTTCTTTGTTGGGCCATGTTTAAAAGTTCAGCATACACTTTCAGGTTTTGGGATTTTTTTCTCCAAGCAACATAGTTTGTCAAATCGAAGATGTCAAGGCAAATGCAGAAAGTCAGCGTCAGAAGTAAATAGACCCACAGAGGGGGGTAATGAAGCTGGTTTGGCTTTCTGACTTACCGAATCTGTTTAAAGGCTTTGCTTAAAAGAAATGTGTTTCTTCTAAAGGGTAAGACTGTTGCTAGCTGCAAAACTTGGATCAGTAGCCAACCTTCCAAGCCAAATTAGAGCGGGGTTGAATTCTGCATCGAGTGAGCAGCGGGGTCTGTCTGACCTGGTGTGATTGCACTTTAATAGCCTCCCTGTCCTGCTTCATTGCATCAGTTCTCTGTCTGCCTTTGATGTATGTATGCTGGTGCTGTGGCTCTGCTTTGAGGGAGTTCGCAACGACTCCTCAGAAGAGACCACGGCATACTTACTTCACATGCACAGACACATGACACACAAACAAACAAACAAACAAACAAACAGGACATCCCAAAGTCATACAGACAGACACATTGCACGCTTGTAAATGGAATAAGCACAAACAGGAATAATTCAATCACACAACATACACATACACACCTCATACACATATTGCACCTCTCACCTTGCTTGACTGAAGAGCTGATGTTGACCACTGGAGAAAAACGCACATAAATTATAAATCTTCACAACAGAAAAAAACACAAACATTTAAATGAAAAACATAAAGAAAAGACACTGACAGAAAAGTTATGTCCCAAATGACATACTTGACACTTACAGTATGCATTCTGTACTCTACTGACTGTGTATGAACTTCAGAAGGGTCTAGTCTCAAATGGAACAAATGGAGCATTGTTTAGGTAGCTGGAAGTCAAATGAATGTAATGTTTAACTGCTTTAGTAGAATACAGTGTTTTTAAAATGTTGAAAAGCAAATCACACAATGTGGGCTAAAATAAGACATTTGTAAGTGTTGTCGGTCACCCAGAGCCTGGTAGCTCCGCCCCATTCCCAGTAGCCCCACCCCTCTCCCATTATGTGAGCACAGCTGCAAGTGCATTTATCCAACATTCCATGTTTTTTTTTTTTTTGTGGTTTGTATAAATGCAACATCCGGCTATTTGAAATGCACTCCTTGTTGGAATTTTGAAAAACTACTCACTATTTATGCTACAAAATGGCACAGAATAGTGCACAAGTATGTGATTTGGGACACACCTAAACATTGAAACCTTTTTTTTTATGATTACGATGGGAAATCTTGACTCCGAGCTGTTCAGGAAGTGGCTCAAATGAATAAGCTTGCTTTCACATGCTTGTCACGTGCTCCTGTTTCACGCTTGTGAAGGCGTAATTAAGGTGCCTTTGCGTTCAAGTGGAAGTCTGTTAGACTCATCTATTTCGGGATCTTCCCACATTTTCCCACATTTACTGTACAAACGTACACAGTGCAACACAGAGTTGGAGACATAAGCCAATAAAGAAAAAAGAAAAGCTGTCTTAAAAAAAATTGTGAACTTGTCGCTGGCTATGATGGAAACAGTGTTTTCTTCTGCTAATTTCTTTCAATACCAAATCTGAAACTCTGAGGCTTTCACGGACTGAAGAGATTTTAGTGTGACATTTGTAATCTTGTAATTCTAATGCCACATGAAATTATCCTAAAACATCACACTAGCAACAGGAACATAGCTTTTGTGTCCTTCCCTGCTCTAGCACATGTGACTCAGCATATGAAGGGCTTGGTAATGACTCAGTGACGGATGTCAGGTACAGATAAAAAACACAAACATTTCAGAATATAAAAGTCCCGCTGCTGCTTCAGTTATTCCACTGACACCCAACCTGAACGCTGATTCGAGCGATTCGGACATATTCCATTCTCCTTATGTACAAAATTCTGCTTTCAGAACATGTCCCATGTGACGGTTCGGTAACACGCATCCACACGAGCTTTGAAAGAGCTGAACACAATGATGGTGCACAACTCTTCTGAGACCTTAATAATTTATGTAGCCTGTCATCCTGTCAGTGTTTCTCACTCTACAACAGACATATGAAAACTGCTCATGGGCTTAAGCTCTCAAAGGTAGGAGAGGAAAATCCTTCACCAGATAAATTGACAACATTTATGTGTGTGTGCGTGTTTTGATATCTGTTGGATTGTATCTATATATTCACAGAGATATATAGAGATATATATTATGACCATTGATTTCCATAGTCTCAGAAGACCTTGGTCTGTCCTACACACACACACACACACACAAGCTTGCATTTAATATATGCTTTGAATACGTATACCAAGATAACCAAACCTCAAATAGAGCCCCAATCTCCTCATGGCCAGCTCTCTATTGCTCTCCTACAATACCTCTCTCTCTCTCTCTCTCTCATATCCCAGAGGAAGCTAATAACAAAAGGACCTTGTCTTATCAAACAATAAACAATATCCCCACATTGCTGCTTCTCACAGATATGCCACGCAAGCTTAGGCATGCTCACTCACTACAAATGTGAAATGATGAGACCTAAAAATTTCTGTACACAAAAATTATCATAAGCTTGGTTATTTGGGGGAGAATTTTAAAAAAAACTAAATTTAGGATCAATAGATCAACAGTATATTAAAAAAAAAAAAACACGATACAGTATTGTCCTCAACCAGGGTGATACCATTTGTTATTAATAAAATACAGTAAACACATACACATATAAACACATATATGAGACATATTATTAAAGGCATTTTTTTGAACACTTATGGTCTGTAAAGACAAATAGTAGATAATGACGTTAATGCCTGTATATAAATTTATTTCTGGGCAAATGCTTTGTGGACCCCTAGCCATCACATCTGATATTAGACTCTGACTGTCTACATATCTGCTCTCAGAACCACATAATCTTTACACTGATCTGTGCTATTCTATGTATCTGACCTATAGAGTATTGTATCGTCTGTTTGTACTGTCTCGTCTTTCACTGTTTGCACACGGCTGCACACATGCACATGTTGTGGGTAGGTTATTTTACTTTTTATTCCTTAGTTCTGTAGTATCTCATGTAGCGCTATGTAGCACCATGGTCCTGGAGGAACGTTGTTTCTTTTCTCAATGTAATGCATCAGGTATATACGGTCAAAATGACAATAAAAGCTTCTTGACTTGACTTTATGTACTGTATGTGCAATGTCTTTCACTATGTCACAATCTGACCTGATAAAATGTTGACAATATTTACAATTTAATATTTTATACTTGCTTAGAAGACATTTGTTATTTAGAGTTCTGCATGTGCAAGATCTCTGAGTATGTCCCTTTTTGACTTTATTATGCTTAGAGCACAATAATATTCTCACATTTTCTTTTGTCTGTGTTTCAGTGTTTACAGTTTGCTATGTATTATACTACATAAGATCATTTTGCACTGTGTCTGCAGCATAAGTATTTCATTGTATACAGAGGCTTAAAGCACTCTTTATGAACATGACAATAAACTAAATCTTGAAACTATATATGGTTCTTGCTCGAACTATTGCCACACAGTTTGAAGCATACAATTATCAAGAATACCTTTGTATGCTGTACAATTAAGATTTCTCCTTTACTGGAACTAAAGGGTCCAAACCATTACAATGTGTTAAACGTGAGCTCTATAAGTTGGTGCAGACGAGCTTGAGTGGCCTGCACGGATCCCTGACCTTAACCCCACTAAATATTGGGATCAATTTAAAATCAGATGTTGCTGCTTGTCCTCAGTAATGCTCTCAAGGCTGAATGAGCTCAAATCCCCACAGCCACACTCCAAAATCTAGTGGAAAGCCTGCCCAGAAGAGTGGAGGAATAAATGTGGAATGGGATGCTCATATGGGTGTGATGGTCAGGTTTCCACAAACCTTTTGGCGATATATTGAATCTAGAATAAAGGATAAGTTTTGTCTCTTCTTCTTCTTCTTCTTCTTCTTACGGCTTTTCCCTTCATGGGTGGCCACAGCGAATCATCTCTCTCCACCTATCCCTATCTTCTGCATCCTCAACACTTGCACCCACTAGCTTCATATCCTCATTTATTACATCCATATACCTCCTCTTTGCCTTTCCTCTTTGCCTCCTGCCTGCCAACATTCTCCAGCCAATATACTCACTCTCCCTCCTCTGAACATGTCCAAACCATCTTAATCTGGCAAAGGATAAGTTTTGTCTCATAATGAGGATATCTCTAACAAACATAAGAGTATTAAACCTATTTCTAGACTAAATGACTTTCAGTCTTATTCTATAGGCAGAAATCACTTATTTCAAGTGTTTATTTCTAGAAATAACCTACACTATATTGCCAAAAGTATTCGCTCACCCATCCAAATAATCAGAATCAGGTGTTCCAATCACTTCCATGGCCACAGGTGTATAAAATCAAGCACCTAGGCATGCAGACTGTTTTTACAAACATTTGTGAAAGAATGGGTCGCTCTCAGGAGCTCAGTGAATTCCAGCGTGGAACTGTGATAGGATGCCACCTGTGCAACAAATCCAGTCGTGAAATTTCCTCGCTCCTAAATATTCCACAGTCAACTGTCAGCTGTATTATAAGAACGTGGAAGTGTTTGGGAACGACAGCAACTCAGCCACAAAGTGGTAGGCCACGTAAACTGACGGAGCGGGGTCAGCGGATGCTGAGGCGCATAGTGCGAAGAGGTCGCCAACTTTCTGCAGAGTCAATCGCTACAGACCTCCAAACTTCATGTGGCCTTCAGATTAGCTCAAGAACAGTGCGCAGAGAGCTTCATGGAATGGGTTTCCATGGCCAAGCAGCTGCATCCAAGCCATACATCACCAAGTGCAATGCAAAGCGTCGGATGCAGTGGTGTAAAGCACGCCGCCACTGGACTCTAGAGCAGTGGAGACGCGTTCTCTGGAGTGACGAATCGCGCTTCTCCATCTGGCAATCTGATGGACGAGTCTGGGTTTGGCGGTTGCCAGCAGAACGGTATTTGTCTGACTGCATTGTGCCAAGTGTAAAGTTTGGTGGAGGGGGGATTATGGTGTGGGGTTGTTTTTCAGGAGCTGGGCTTGGCCCCTTAGTTCCAGTGAAAGGAACTCTGAATGCTTCAGCATACCAAGACATTTTGGACAATTCCATGCTCCCAACTTTGTGGGAACAGTTTGGAGCTGGCCCCTTCCTCTTCCAACATGACTGTGCACCAGTGCACAAAGCAAGGTCCATAAAGACATGGATGACAGAGTCTGGTGTGGATGAACTTGACTGGCCTGCACAGAGTCCTGACCTCAACCCGATAGAACACCTTTGGGATGAATTAGAGCGGAGACTGAGAGCCAGGCCTTCTCGTCCAACATCAGTGTGTGACCTCACAAATGCGCTTCTGGAAGAATGGTCAAAAATTCCCATAAACACACTCCTAAACCTTGTGGACAGCCTTCCCAGAAGAGTTGAAGCTGTTATAGCTGCAAAGGGTGGACCAACGTCATATTGAACCCTATGGATTAGGAATGGGATGTCACTTAAGTTCATATGTGAGTCAAGGCAGGTGAGCAAATACTTTTGGCAATATAGTGTATTTATAAATAAGCAAAATTAAGACTTTTAATTCCAAGCTTGAAATAAATATAATAAAAAATTTAAATAAGCCAATTAATTTTATATTTGTTTTTTAATCTGTTAAAAGAAATATGAATGAAATTGGAATATATTTAAAATATTACCTTTGCTAAGATATATATGTTTTGCAGTGATTTTTAAGAAAAGTTTAAAAAAAATAAAAAGTAGATTTTGCTTAAAACAAGTCATTCATTTAATAATTAAAAAAAAGTTCAATGACTTTTTACATGTAATACATATTTCAAAAAGCAAATTCTAATATAAAATTTATATATTTATAAAAGAATATATATGCATATTGTTACATAGTCCAATTTTGTAAAATTATTATTATTAAATGTAGAAGGCTGTCAAAATGAAGACACCTCTTCTATGAGCAGGTGATTCAAAACATTTTCCTGCTTTCTGCTGGGTTTCCGCTTCTCACTATGCGTATTTCTTGTCAATGATGATATAAAAGTCAACAGGAGTGACCCATAGTGTCTACTGACTGAGGACAGGAAAAGATAAAACTGCTAAACCACTGAGGTTTGATTAGTAACCTATAGAAAATGTATTGAGTTGCAGTGTGGGGTGCTTCTGTGTGTCAGCATGAGTGTGTTGGCACAGTGAGTGTTGATGAAGAATTAGTGTTTAACAGTTACAAACACACACACACACACAAACATACAGAATGCCACAGCCACATTTTTGACCGGACTATAATCCCTTTGTGGCTGTCAATCTGATTACAACACTTCATCTGAACTGGAACTTCTTATTGGACTCCAGTCTCTCTGTACAACCCATAAACTCCGCAAATAAAAAAAAAAAAAAAAATTGTTTACAAAAAGAAGTAAAATTATCTAGCAAAAGAATAATCTTACATTTGATTAATAATAATAATAATAATAATAATAACAATAGCAATATAAATAATAAATATTGATCAGTTTCACTATATACAACAAATTTTTACATTTACTTAACAAATTGCATAATTTTTTTTTAGCACACACAACAAAATTTGTATAACATTCAATCTAGTCAAATTTATCTGCTGTTTCCTGATATAAGAGCACAATAAACCAAATATAAGATTATCAAGGCTATTTCTAAGCATACTAAGCTTTGAAATTTTCTTATTCTATAGATAATAAATTTTCTTTTTTTAATGAATGCTTAACAAAATAATCTGCCATTAGAACAAGAAAGCATAAAAATCATAAAATAGATATGATTAGAAATAAATTGTAATAATCTTAGACTTGGTTTCTTGTAATCTAATAGGAAATGCTAGATGATGTTGAGTATATTCAAGATTGCTAAGATGTTATTTTTCTATACATTAATCATAATTCAAGAGTAAACAACAACCTCATGCAAATAATAACAATAATAATATTACATTATATTATATTATATTATATTATTACAAAAAACATGGGTAACCGATATAGTGACAGGTTTATTACATTACATTGCAATGTTTTTATTTTTTTTATTTTATACCTAGGGTAAAACATAATTGCATTGTACATCATATGTAGTGCACTATGCACAGTGTCTGTGTAACAAGACGTACTAAAGTACAGAATGATTTTATCATTTTTTCATAGGGAAGACTGCACTGTGTTCTGGTTCATTGCTCTATAAATAATATGGTAATTAAAATCCATGTGGCTAGTGGAAGAAACATAATTTATGCTTTTATGTCCTATCTTTTAGAGGGTTCAAATGAAAGATGTGACATAAATAAGATCAAAACGTCCAAATACACTGAACACCCGAGGGTCTTATCCAAGGACACTTACATGACAACCCATTCGTTTTCCTGCTCTATTGTGAGAAAATGCATCAGTCCTTTTTTATTTATTTTTTTTAAACACAGACTGCAGTGCTTTCATCTTCATTACACTAAAATGTCTTCAAAAATAGACAAAAAATTGTCTGTAAAAATCGACACAATTTACAAATGCCTGAGAGGTAACAAATGCTTGGCTGAAGAAAGTCGGACGCATGTTTATTAAAAAGGACGATGGCTGATGTGACATCTGGTGTCAGCCATTTCTATTTGATGTCTTCAAAGCTCGGCTCACACTTTAAACATCATGCGCTCCAGTCAAACCCTAATTAAACAGTGCACATTTAATGAACTTAATAAATAAATAAAAGGCAGAGGTTCAAAGGCTTGCTATTGGGAAGATGCTGAATGCACAAGTGCAGTGCAGCTCAGGGATCAGTGGCCTGCAACTGTGGAAACCATGGACTCCTTTAGCAGAGCTGCAGAGAAATGGCTTGGAAAGATAACTGGAGGAAAAGCTGGTATTTAAATATCACATGACAGCCGTGACATCACGAGACTTGTCTGGCTCATGTGACATTGATGGGTGGAGGTGTGAATTGGTGTGAAACCATTGGGAAAGATGAAAGAACATGAGTGTAAGCTGTTGAGATGTGCTGACTGAGACGATATAGGTGACCCTCTTTAGTCCTCTTTCAATTCAATTTTCTTCTATGTGCAGAATATTGAAATAATGGTCTCATGCACTGGGACATGATAAGATACAATCAAAGGGGCAATGTGATTCTTTTCTCACATCAGTCTCCAAAAACTATGAGTATTTCCTATTAAGGTAATCATTGTTGCTCTGTTTTGTTGTATTTAGGTCTCTGGTTGTTAGTTACACCCTAGCATTGGCAATACTTGGAGATTTGTTTAAATACTTTGCACCACTGTATTCTTAACCCTTTGCAAATGTTGTATGTTGCACTCGATAACTGCTAAATGGCAAAATATAAATGTAACACATTTCCCATGAGACTTGGTGGAAAAACAAGGTGACATATCAGCAACAGGTAACATAAAACATTTCCATTTCCTTTAACACAGACATCTTAAAGAAGTAATCTGAGGATTAGATTTATTACAGGTTTGCATATGTACATCCAAAATACATCCAAACTTATTAACCAGATCTACAATGGGTTGCATTTTTCATATGAGCAAAATACAGTAATGTCTGTATTGAACTGTGCTTTGAGATACACTATATTGCCAAAAGTTTTAGGACACACCTCCAATTCATTGAATTGAGGTGTTCCAATTACTTCCAATGCCAAAGGTGTATAAAATCAAGAACCTAGCCATGCAGACTGCTTCTACAAACATTTGTGAAAGAATGGATCGCTCTTAGGAGCTCAGTGAATTCAAGCATGGTACCGAGACAGGTTAGGGTTAGGGTTAGGGTTAGGGCATACAGTGAGGCATACAGTGCGCAGAAGTCACTAACTTTCTGCAGAGTCAATAGCTACAGACCTCCAAACTTTGTGTGGCCTTCAGATTAACTCAAGAACAGTGCGTAGAGAGCTTCATGGAATGGGTTTTCATGGGCATTTCAGTTTGTGGTTGCCAGGAGAACGGTAGAATGCCAAGTGTACAGTTTGGTGGAGGGGGAATTATAGTGTGGGGATGTTTTTCACGGGGTGGGCTTGGCCCCTTAGTTCCAGTAAAAGGAACTCTTAATGCTTCAGCATACCAAGACATTTTGAACAATTTCAGGCTCCCAACTTTGTGGGAACAGTTTGGGGATGGCCCCTTCCTGTTCCAACATGACTGCACACCAGTGCACAAAGGAAGGTCCATAAAGACATGGATGAGTGAGTTTGGTGTGGAGGAACATGACTGGCCTGCCATCAACCTGATAGAACACCTTTGGGATGAATTAAAGCAGAGACTGTGAGCCAGGCCTTCTCATCCAACATCAGTGCCTGACCTCACAAAAGCGCTTTTAGAAGAATGGTCAAAAATTCCCCAAAACACACTCCTAAACCTTGTGGAAAGCCTTCCCGGAAAATTTGAAGATGCAAAGGGTGGGCCAATTCCATGTTAAACCCTACAGATTAAGAATGGGATGTCATTAAAGTTCATTTGCATGTAAAGGCAGATGTCCCAAAACTTTTGGCAATATAGGGTATGCATATCACACTGGGGATACTACTACTGCTACTAATATTAATAATAATAAATCACCCACAATGTGATTTATTGCAGCCTGAAAATCACTTTGTACACAAATTAATAGCAAAGAAAGGCAGGTTTTAAACTTGCAGAAGCCCATTACTGTCATTTAAAGACAAAATAATACTTTTTTTTATAGTCTCTTGAAATAGTATCTATATATCTCAAACAAGCCTCTTGAAATTCTGAATTAATATCCTGTGAAAAAGGTTTCCTTTACATATATTTTTTTACCTCTACACTCTTTAAATTCTCTTTTAGAGAGTTTTGGACACCTCTTACTACGTTTCATCAGTGTTATACTTGACACCCAATTATGTCTCTGTGCGGCAAGTCTCAGTTTCACTCTTCCACAAATTAATTTGAGCTCACTACAGTGAATTTTAATGGTGTTTCATACCCTGTCCTTGCATGTGGTATAGATTATACTACAATGATAACTGTTTTTGTAAAAACAGTGTGGTTTTTTTTGGTGTACCAAAATGTGTTTATGCAATTCATATGTGAGTAACTTTCCTTGGTTAAAGTGGTCAGAGTGTTTAGTTCTAGGGTTCTGCTCATATTTATATATATAGGTTTGGCTATTGCAGCCCAATCATGAATATTGACCCTGTGGAACTCTGAGTAACAGTTTTGGTGGAAACAGCAGAGTCGAGGTCGGGCAGCCGTGGTTTTTTTTGGACACGATCTGGGTTAGTAACCGAACATCCATTTCAGACGTCTTCTCTTGCATCGACAGTTACTCCTGTTCGATATGGTTCTTCGATCGTGGTGGTATGCCGACATTATACTAGAAACTATGGCTCTTGATAAACCACAGATACTTGCTGTCTTGACCACAGATGCATCAGTGAGATGGACACCAACAATTTGTCCTCTTTGAACTCTAATATACTTTCCATTATGTTATTTGGATTGCAGTATTTTATGTACAGCTCTGCTAACCTTTACACAAATCAACCTTTACACTCTGCTCTTACATATGGAATGTGAAATCAGTGAAGATTGACCACCAGGCAGTGCATATATGGGTATGAAACCTCCAATTCTATATTGACCAATGTTTCAGTGTTTATGGCTAAAAATCCCTCCGTCCACCTTTGCAGTACTTTCCAAGAAGAATTGATGCTGTATTGGGTGCAGTTGGTCAATCTGGTCTTATCTCAAGGCATTTCTTTGCACTGGCCTCCCTAGTAAAGACTGCGTCAGACATTTCTGTAGATAACACTTCACGCACTTCTTTTTTCTTTCCTTCTGCCTAAATGAGTTAAGATGATGATCTAACCAACGTATTTTGCTTCAAAAGCTGTTAGTAATGAGAAAGGAGTGTTTCCTATTAAATCCATCTGAAATTGGGTGCAAAGGGTCAAGACCGAGGTGGAAAGTATTTCTGAGTTAAAAAGACATGCATTTGATATGTGCAGTTTATGTTCCCTGCTCTGCATGGTCTTCTCCTCACAACACTCATCAATCCGAGCTAGGCCAGGTTTTGTATCTGTGCTTAGCTGTACACTGGAGAGTCCATGGGCCTGCCTGCTCATTGATTTTCTGCAGCAAACTACTGTATTTCTTATTAACTATTTTCTTAGTACATTATTATTATTATTTCCTATGCTGCAGGGAAAAGCAAAGCAGATACACCAGTCTACTATGTGGAATTACATTTTCACTTCCAGTTACAGTTCCCAGTCTTAACAATTACCATGACATTTCATTTCTGGCAAATGAAATCCAGGAAGGGGTTTCTTTTAATTTGATACAGGATGTTTTCTTTTAATAAATAATACACTAGCTGATTGGGTCTGAATTCCAAAATGAGAAAATATGGCTAATGTGTACAGTATCAGTAGACAGATTTGTCTTATTACTGAAATATGATGCAACAGGATGACACTGAAGATTACTCAGCCTAAGAAATTCCACAGGGATAATGTAAAAGCCTCAGAGGGAGTCTCAAACAACAGATTTCCCGTGTATTGGGTCTACCCAGTGTTTAAGAATTTATCTTAGTGACACTGCAGTGTTATTGACCACCATTATACTATTAAATCTGTCTTAAAAAAAAAAAATACAGGTTGGGAACAATGGCACTAGTAAGTCTAATTACAATTTCCTTTTACACTGAGATCCTATAGAGTATGCATCAACTAAATGAATAGAGTTAAGCACTATATATAGTGTTACAAATCACAACTGACAGATTAATGAAACCTTAATTGCATATCACGAACACTGAAACATGGAAAACGGCTGCGATTTTTCATCACATCCATAAAAAGAGTGAACTAGCAGCAAATATCTGTCCAGATGTCAGATCACTGGAGGCTGAAATGGATGCAGTTGCAGTTAAGTGTGTTTACTTCAGACAGGGGAACAGATCCAAAAATATTAGGCAGGACCAGAATGACAAAATCAGATGAGGCAAAAACAGGGTTAAATAGGCAATGGCGAAAAATGTGGGGAAAAAATGGAGCTAGGAAAGAACAACCACCATTAAAATATAGTGACTAGCTACACAAGAATAAATAACTGCTGAAAAATTTAGGTCTTAGTCAGATTCAATAACCAAACTGAGCATATTACTTCACAATGTGTCCTTTTTGTGTGTGTTTGTGTCTGTGTGTGTGATATGCAACAGGTGAGTATAATCAGAAGTCCAGTGACTGTGAGCATGACAGATGCTGCATCCGACAATTCCTACTACACCGCTATACAGCAGGTGCGAACATTCTGCAGTTTGGAACTAATGGACGATGCGCTATCCCATAAAGCAACAGGACTGGGAGAGAAGAGCTGTCCGAATCCAAAATACAGGAAGAGAGAAAGTTATCGCTTTTCAAGTGTAAGCACTTTAGGTATTAAATGTTGTTTCTTGTGGTTAAACTGTACTTGGTTATAATCATGTGAGTTAAATATTATTATTATTTTCTTTTGGCCAGAAAGATTATTATGATGACATAGGTCACATGACAACATGGCGGATGTAGTATATCCGGATTGTATTCATGCTACACACATATACTGACCAGTACGTACTGTATTAGCTGCTGAGCAGTAGCTACTAATACCGTTACAATGATTTCAGGTGCATTCAGGCTTTGCCTGCTTTGTAGTCCAGAGCATCCATGTTCGGTGCATTCTGGGAAACTGAGTTCACAGACAGGGTTGACCTAACACCTGATATACGTTTCTAAGCTTCTGTTGCATTGTCTGTCTAACCACCATATATAGTTCAATAAAGTTTAGAGTGAAATTAAAGTATGTGCTTTGGAAAGGCTAATAGTTAAAATACACATCTAATTTAAATATTTACACATTCACAAGACTACTTTTCGCTGGCTAGATTTACACATCTTCATTGTTTTTACTGAAACACAAGACTCAATGGCAAGGAAAACTAAGCCTGGTGATGTTTAGCTCCACCAAGTTATTGTGTAACAATGAATAAATCTGTTTCATACTTATCCCTATAGTTTTAACTGATGTCTTGCACAAAAAAGTGGGGAAAAAGTATGCAGTGCTAAGTACAAGGAAGGCTTGATCATCTGAAATCTGTCTGATTACGTAACTCCATTCCATACCGGCTTTTTTTTTTTTTTTGGTTTGCGCTCAGAGCCACTGATGTTAAATAATGCAGAAAGCGCTGTTTAAAATTCAGTCTCGATCTCTCTCATCCTCTCTGGTTAACTGGAGAGTGTTGTGAAGCCTGAAGAATTTCAGTGGTAGTCTAGAACTCCTCTTCCTCATCCTTCTCTTCCTCCTTCTCTCCCTCCTCCTCCCCCAACTTCTCATCATCCTACTTTTCATTCTGGCAACACTGGGGCAAATGACAGTGTCCCATCTGCGAGTGTGAAAATTATATTAGCCGAGGCTGTGAGTAATAAACAGCATGTCAAAATTGCTTTTTAAGCAAGGCAATGATAGGATGCTTATCACTACACCCATCAATATACAGGCCAATAAAAAATCTGCTCTGCCTCGATGGAGAGGCAGAAAACCTTCCCTGTGTATCTTCTATTATGGAAGATTCAGACTTGCCTGAACACCTCACTGTTTAGGGACTGAACTAAAACTCATTTAGCAAAGAAAAACAAGCAAAACTTTATAAACAAAAATTGTAATTGTGAGTAATATCTCTATATGTTTCTCTGCAATGTAAAAAAATATATATGGTTGATATTTACAGTAATTTGCTCGCAATCTTTCGCCAAAAGACTGAAAGCACCGACAGTTTTCAGACAACTCCTCAGTAAGAAAGTGAGCTAGCTATCTAGCATTAGCTTATTATCTTATGTAGATTTAGATGGGTTATGTAGGTTTGTTAAAACAAGATAAATTAGGCATGTTAGCTAACTTGTAAGTTAAGCCTGTTAAATTCTTATTCAGCATGCCAACTTTATCGATATAATAGTCAGCGCCTGAATAGACAGAATTCCTTCCACCATTTTCCACTTAACCGTGTGTTACCATATTCTGTTGCTTTGGAAAGGTGTCAGTTTCAATTGTACAGTAAACATGAAGGTGTTTCTAAACAATTTTCTAATTCTGACACCCAGTCGGACAACATGACATTTCAGAAAACTCTCTCTAAACAATCTCTAAAGTCTCCTGCTATGCTTTTGCAACCAGGAGGTGCTGCCTACGTCAAAATGAGGTCTCACTCAGGGGTCTATATCTAAGCATTTTACCCCTATTCTCACAAATGCAATGCAACAGCAAACAGGTCGGTTATTTTCGCTGATGCATACTTAAACATAATGATGTTTGATGTATTGAAGTTTTGTTTCTTCCTCTATGAACTGAAGCCATGTAACATTCTAGCCTGTGCTGCACAGCATGTGTAAAATGATGCACTGTATGAAATCATGTGAGATGAGATGATGATCTAATAACATTTGTTAGGTGTTAGGAAGCAGGACATAATAAGATAGTGGGCCTAACTGATGAAAAAATAATGTTATTAACTGATAACACAGATTTCAAAGTAATGCTTCTGTCCTGGAACAGCTAAGGATGATTAAGTTTTTGTGGTGTACAGACTGTATCTAGTTGTATTTCTCAAACCGGATTCTTTGCTAATGGAAAGTTCCGGTGAATAGAAATAACTATCTCCACTCTGTTTAAATTCATTCTGGGAGATTTTGTCAATGGAATATAGTTACTGCATCACACTGGTCACTAGTCTGAAGTGTTAATATTAGCTGTCATTGCTGTGTTGAAGTTGTCAGACAAACCCAGGTACAGGGTTTCTGCTTTTATTAAACTTTCTTATTTTATTAAGCAGACAAACATAGCAAGTGTCATGTCTAGGCTGAAATCAGCAATGGACTACCTTACCCATCAGCCCCCTACTCACATCCTTACAACACTCATGTCACACCCCCAATCACCCTCCCCTGTGTCCCGCTTCACCCTGATGAGCACCCCTGTTTTAAGTTCCTGTGTTTCAGTGTTTCTTTGTTCTGTTGATGTCACATCCTGTTCTTTGTGTATGATGAAACCTTGCAATCATCATAGAAACAATGCTGAAGTGAGACTTCACATAGTAACGATGATCTGTTTAATTAGAGAATAGTTGCTTGAACTTCAGAGGTTGCAGATACAGTAATGATATTTAAACTCTGATCATATAAAAGATAATGTTATTCACATTTCTCTCTACTATGCAAAGACGTTTCTCTTCTCCTATTGCTGTCATCACACTGCTGTATTCTTTAGAGTGACCTATCCAGATCATATTCCTAACAACTTAGGCCTACAAGCTCCTGCCCCTGACATATCCATGCTCCTGTAGTTATCCAGATACTACATCTGCTCTGCAAAGATCAGATCTCCTTTTGTGCACAAGCACTCTGTCTTCTTCAGTCCTGCTATCCTTGATGTCAGTCTGTCTCCTTTACCTACAGTATATTACAGTGATAACTAATACATTGATATCCATATGACCTACTGTTTAATGTTTCATTAAAATATATTCCTATTTTATGGAAGCAACAGTAGGTAGGTACTGATTCAGATTGTTGAGGCACAGGAATGAAAAGTGTTAAAACTTACAACCCAATAGCTATCTAGAATCTAGAAATGCAAGCCCACACACACACACACACACACACATAATCTTTTCCCATAGCACAGTGCCTCACCATGGAGCCTGCTGCCTGACCTACTTAGAGTGGTGACGTTTACTGGCGTTACAGAGATCTGGCAACCAGGCACAGCACAGCCCTCCTTTTTTTGCTCTTCTTCTCGTTTTCTTTCATTCTCTCTCAATCCCTCTCAATTTCTCTTCCTCTGAGTATGCACTGCTACCAAAGCTGCCCAGCAGACACCACATCCTCCATGCTCTAGCCTTTGACAGCTGCCTGCATTAATATTCGACTCATACTCTACAGTATACTGAATGCCTCTCTAATGTACTTAGAATACACATTGCTGATCAGATGAATGTACAAACCCAGACAGAACAGATACACCAAGCTGTCTCTAATATGTCATAAGCTTCTCTCAGGGGAAGAGAGAGACTTGCTAAGCTGCCATATTATCGAGTGGTTCTGAGCATGTCAGAGCATATTACCGTCAGGTCACAGAATCAAAACTGTCCGATTATCATATAGAGCTATCATGTGCTCTGACACACTTATAAGAGCACAGTGTATAGTGAAAGTGTGTTCAGAATGGTTAATAATTAATGTTCGATTTAATTTATGATATAACAGTAAATCTGGGTAATTGTAGTTTCATGCACCACATAAAGGAAACACTTTAGGGCCCTTTTGTAGTTAACAGGACACAAGGTAATGATGAAGTAATGAAGTCAGAGGAAGTTAATATAAGGAATTTGTGCAGTGCTTTTTCAAAAACCCATGCTTTCTTGCCACAATACCTTTGCTTTCTTCTGAAGATGACAAAATCTTCAAAACAAAGCTGGAGAAAGGCTGAGTGTTAAGATAAAGATTTACCCTCAGGCCCAGTGGGATCACAGTAGGATCTTTACCCGCAGGCCAAGTGCTTCTGCCTCTGTCAGATATCCTACTACAGGTACATATACCACACACACACAAACTCAAAACATGACACACTGAATAAACATGGCAATAGATGTTTCAGTGTGTAGATATAACAGTGTGTTACACAGTATACGTTTTGACAAGTACAATAATATTAACTGGAATAGGAAGATACACTATATTGCCAAAAGTATTCGCTCACCCATCCAAATAATCAGAATCAGGTGTTCCAATCACTTCCATGGCCACAGGTGTATAAAATCAAGCACCTAGGCATGCAGACTGTTTTTACAAACATTTGTGAAAGAATGGGTCGCTCTCAGGAGCTCAGTGAATTCCAGCGTGGAACTGTGATAGGATGCCACCTGTGCAACAAATCCAGTCGTGAAATTTCCTTGCTCCTAAATATTCCACAGTCAACTGTCAGCTGTATTATAAGAACGTGGAAGTGTTTGGGAACGACAGCAACTCAGCCACGAAGTGGTAGGCCACATAAACTGACGGAGCGGGGTCAGTGGATGCTGAGGCGCATAGTGCGAAGAGGTCGCCAACTTTCTGCAGAGTCAATCGCTACAGACCTCCAAACTTCATGTGGCCTTCAGATTAGCTCAAGAACAGTGCGCAGAGAGCTTCATGGAATGGGTTTCCATGGCCGAGCAGCTGCATCCAAGCCATACATCACCAAGTGCAATGCAAAGCGTCGGATGCAGTGGTGTAAAGCACGCCGCCACTGGACTCTAGAGCAGTGGAGACGCGTTCTCTGGAGTGATGAATCGCGCTTCTCCATCTGGCAATCTGATGGACGAGTCCGGGTTTGGCGGTTGCCAGGAGAACGGTACTTGTCTGACTGCATTGTGCCAAGTGTAAAGTTTGGTGGAGGGGGGATTATGGTGTGGGGTTGTTTTTCAGGAGCTGGGCTTGGCCCCTTAGTTCCAGTGAAAGGAACTTTGTGGGAACAGTTTGGAGCTGGCCCCTTCCTCTTCCAACATGACTGTGCACCAGTGCACAAAGCAAGGTCCATAAAGACATGGATGACAGAGTCTGGTGTGGATGAACTTGACTGGCCTGCACAGAGTCCTGACCTCAACCCGATAGAACACCTTTGGGATGAATTAGAGCGGAGCCTGAGAGCCAGGCCTTCTCGTCCAACATCAGTGTGTGACCTCACAAATGCGCTTCTGGAAGAATGGTCAAAAATTCCCATAAACACACTCCTAAACCTTGTGGACAGCCTTCCCAGAAGAGTTGAAGCTGTTATAGCTGCAAAGGGTGGACCGACGTCATATTGAACCCTATGGATTAGGAATGGGATGTCACTTAAGTTCATATGTGAGTCAAGGCAGGTGAGCGAATACTTTTGGCAATATAGTGTAGTTAATGATGATTAATACACTCTGCCCTCAGATTTCTGTTCTTGGCTCCAGAGACTGGAACCTGACGTAGTTATGGTTTGTTTTTAAGTTGCTATTGTCGGACATCACACCTTAATGCTGCTACCAACTGTGTTCATATGTTTACAAACAAGCATCCTTTCTTTTTTTGCTTGCACTACGGTCCAAAGAGACTGTATACTGGTCAGCGCTATTTTTTGTATCTCTCTTGTCATGTATTGCATTGTCTGTTTGCACTGTGTCTTGTCATGCACGGGTTGCATTAGTTTATGTTTATGTAGCTCTGTGTTTTTATGTAGCACCAGGTTTTATTTCACTTCTTTATTGACTTGATTGACTTGACTTGTAGGCCATCTGTCTGAAGGTTTGATGTGTTGTGCATTCTGAGATGCTTTTTTGCTCGTCACAGTTATCATAGCGCTTCCTAATAGTTAGATCCATTCTGGCCATTCTCCTTTGGTGAGAATACAGTATGTGCTTGAATTTCAGGTGTTCAAAGAGATACAGTCATGACAATCAAACTCTGATCATATAAAAGACATTACTCATGTATCACTCTAATATACAAACAAGTTTTGCTCTCTTTTTCCTATCAATTGTGGCTCCCAATCCTGTAAGGGAAATATCCCCATGACAAAAATGTAAGGGTAAGGTAAATATTCTTTAGAAAAGCCTTGCATCTGCAGCGTGATAGAGTTCCCCTCTTAGTGAGACAAGGACATGTTCTGTAGCAAACATGTAGCAAATCTTGAGGAATTGCTGATGTTATCAGTCAACAGAAGCCTCTACAACACATAGCAGCCTGACTGGTTTATAAGCTGTCATCATATACTGCATTCTTTAGTCACCCATCCAAATCGCATTCATGACAACCTTAACTCCTGATCTTGTTGTATCCAATATCTCCTGTAGCAATCCAGATATTGGATATTCCAAATCTCATTTTCTTGTCCACATGCACTCTTGCCATCATCAGTCGTACATGTCCTGTCAGGAAGAACCATTCTGGCCATTCTCCTTTGACCTCTATCCTCAATAAGTATTTTCCAGCAGTAAAAGTGCTGCTTGGGATATGCTTTTTGCTTTCCATATGATTCTTTGTAAATTTTAAAACTCAGAAATGTATATATTGTATACTTGTAAGTGTATACTTTATAAGAGAGCAGTCAGAGCAGGCTTTGGAACAGTCACTATTGTAGTATGAACTCTATTGTGCATATCTTTAATGCTTCGTTACTGTTGGGATTCTCCACACAGGACAGCACAGATGGTCGACAGTACCATCTGAAACCCTCTGGGGTCGTATCTGATCATTCAGAGGTGAAATAAGTCTGTGTCTTCAACAGCTGGTGAAGAACCTGAATGCTAACTAGACTGTTTAAAGAGCTTAAGGAGTCCTCGCTGAAACTTTTAAGTCCTTTCCAACATGGCAGAAGGACAATTAATGATCATAGTGTAACCATGTGTAAATGACGTGGAACTGTAGAATGCACATAAAAACGCTTGAAGTTGTTTGAATTGCAAGATAGACAGATAGATACATAGACAGACAGACAGACAGACAGACAGACAGACAGACAGACAGACAGACAGACAGATAGATAGATAGATAGATAGATAGATAGATAGATAGACATATATAAAGAGACAGAGAGAGAAAGACTGAACACCCAGTGTGAATTGATAAAAAACAGCAGGTGAGAAGGAATTCAGAGTCACATCTCCATGGTAACTGACTGTGCAGGAAGACAAGTAGACAAAGACTATACCATCACTGCCCAGACGAGTGACACAAACACACACAAACGCACACACACTCAGGGTGAGGTCATGGTGACTTTCCTCTTAACAGCTCAGGCTTAAATACAGCTTCGTTCTCTTTGTTAAGCTGTGTGTGTATACTGCTAACATTTTCTCTTACTTACATTGCATGACACCTCTGTTGACCAGGTGAGAATTCATCAAGTATGTTCGAGGGAAAATTTTCTGTATAACACTGATATTTATTGCAAAGTCTGGCATATGTCACTCATTAATTTGCTGGAAGCTCTCAACATGCACAAGAAGGTATCCAGGGGTTGGTCACTACCTGGTATTTGGGATTTAGAGAACCACCCAGCTCTGATGTTTGAAGCTGTTAATGAAAATGTTGTCTGAGAAAACCATAATGTGGCCTAAGAATATTAAAAAACTGATGGTTCTACATCTTGCACTCAAACATAATGTTCTCATGTATACCCATTTCATAAAAAAAAAAGCTATGCATCTTCAGCATGATAGATTTTCCTCTTTGTCAGTCACGGACATGTCCCCATTTGTAGACCCAATCCTGAAAACCATGTAGCAAACCTTGAGGAATGTCCACTGGGGCTGGTGTTATCTGTCTTAACATCTTCAACAGAAGCCTCTAGCAAATGTAGCAGCCTGGCTGGATCTGATTGGCAGGCATAATTACATGGATCTGCCACATGAATCTGCCACATGAATCTGCCACATGTTGGGGTCAGAAGGAGGCTAGTATTCTCACTGCTCGATAAGTTACATGGCCCACTTACTGTGTCATATATCACTATGTGACTTTTTGGAAGGCCTTGGCACCCATGCAAACAGGGGATTTACCATAGGTAGGAAGGGTGAAGTACAACAAATGCTCATTGCAGCTTTAAAATGCTTTATTAGACTCCTGGGAAATCACAAGGTTATTCAGGGTCCAGATAGACTCCATAAGCCTGTGGCTGAACAAGACAATTATATAACATTCTAGCAAACACCATCTGTGTCCATATCCCATAGTTCACAAATGTTCCTGCCTCTACATATAGTGATATTTAAAGAGACACTATTCACCAGAGACAACAGCATATTATTTTTATTCTAACACTACTCGATTGGTCCAACTCTAGGAAGGCATGCATCAAGACTCTGTTCTGGCACCAAGGTGGTAGAATTAAGTTCCTCAAGATTTCTGAACAGCTGAGGAACTGGCATGTTCAAACAACGACTGAAGACCTACCACTTAAATTAGAAGTACTTAAATTAGCAATTATTTATTTAATTTTTGTTGTCTTGTGTTATTCATACTAAGTAGCTCTCTAGTAGGATTTTAGACTGACCCTGCTTTTAGTCTTTGACATAGTGAACTAGGATGTATTTATGGATAGAGATTCCAAAGTACTAAGTCTGTAAGTCACTCTGGATAAAGATATCTGCAAAATGCCATGAATGTAAATTTGTTGTTATTCTTCTCCTTTTTATTATTATTATTATTAATAAAGCAACTGCAGTTAACCATTTTTACCAAATCGGTCTAGACATTTCAGACATTTTCAATCAGTATAACCAAATGAATGATTTTATCACTGCAAATCTGATATAAAATTTGTCAGAACACTATTAGCCTTCATTGTGTCAAGTATCGTGATACAGGGTGGTGAGAAATGGGTGGGGTTTGAGCCCTCTGCTTGGCAAATAATTCATACCTCTCCACAATAACACTGGGATATAGAGAAAACTGAACTCAAGGGTTTTTTTTATAGTAAAACACTGTATACAACTGCATTGGTTGTATGCAGCCAATAATCAGACTTTTATAAATGGTCCTTCCTTGTATAAAAATTCAGAGCAGTATAAAAATGCACAGGCCCACATTTAGTCACAGATGCCTCTGGTAAAAAGGAATCCTGTAAGTCAGAAGCTGTAGCACCCTAAATTCCCACATGCTTGATAGATCAACTATAGAGTTCAGAATAATTGCTGTTATTACCACAAACCAACAAAATTACACAGTATAGCAAATCTTTACAGGGCTTTTAATTTCTCCCTGTCTGATCCTAATGGGACTCTAAATAAGCACTTTTCAATTCAATCATAACAAATTCAGGATATGTTGTTGTTCTTTTGGGTGTCTGGGGTCACCACAGTGGATAATCCAGTCCGCAAATTTGATTTGGCACAGGTTTTATGCCGGATGCCCGTCCTGACGCAACCCTCCCATTTTATCCGGGCTTGGGACCGGCACTGAGAGTTAATCCCTCAGTGGCTGGGTTGGTTCCCTGCTTGGGAATCAAACCCGGGCTGCAGCAGTGAGAGCACGGGATTCCTGTCACTGGACCACCAGGGGACCATATTTTATACGTCTGTTACATTTTGTTAAAGAAAGGTGCGCTCGCAGTGTATTTTCACTAAGTCTGTAGAAAACAGACTAGGAAAAGTGCCAGTACTAGCTGTAAAACACAAATATGACATATATTCTAAGAGTCTAATCAGGTGATAAAGATTTTCGCATTTTTGTTTAGATTACTTCTAGATATTTTCAATGAAATTACTGTCCCCTCTGCAATATTTCTGAATTCACTGATCATGTCATATTAAACATGTCTCACATCAATGGTAACTATTCCTTTGCTAGATTTTTAAGAGCTTTTGAGCGTGAGCAAAAGCTAGTGATTGTTACTGGTGAAATCAAGTAGTGTTGAGTAGTATTGTAGACATATATGTTAGAGCTGACCTGGCAATGATGTGCTTTAGTCAGATACTGCTGAGAGAATGGAAAGGGATTAGGAGATGTTGTTTGTGTAATCTCTGATCAGAGGGAGCCGGGTGACTGGGTGAGGCGAGGGATCAAGTGACCTTGCAGAACTAAAGGGATTAGTGCACAGTGGAGGCTAGAATGGTTTGATGTTGACACGTCTTCCTCTTTCTCTCTCTCTCTCTCTCTCTCTCTCTCTCTCTCTCACTGTCTCTCTCACACACACACAAACACACACACAGTAAGAGGGAGACAGAACCATCAGGGGTGCTTGTTCTGGAACAATATGGCACTTTAAGTGTCAATGTGACTTTTTTCTCTGTCTATTATAGACAGCAGGGAACATGACACCAGGCCTCGAATTCTTATGACAACAGAGCGAGGGTCTTTTTGATATGGAGGATCATGCTGGTCTGAGCAAATGGCTGAACTATTTAAACCATGTACCAAAACTAACAGGGGGCACAGTGGCTTGGAGGGTAACGTTGCTGCACCACACCTCCAGGGTTCCTGGATTTAATCCTGAGCTCAGGGTATGGTGTTCCATGTTCCTTATGTTCTTCCCATGTCTGTGAGGGTTTCTTTCAGGTTCTCTGCTTTCCTCCCACCAAGAACTTTTGTAGGTCCTGACACCCGGAAAGCCTCCGGGTCCACCATTACCCCAGCCAAGATGAAGTGTTTTCGGAAGCTTTCCTATGTACTCATTTTTCTGGAATCCAACCAAATGTTATAGAAAGTGGAAAGCCTTCACAAGAAGAACAAGTAGAAATGGGCATGATGGCCTGGTGTCTATATAGTGGCCATAAAGTGTATGAATGTGGAAAACCTAATAGTAAAAAAAAGTCTTTCTGTAATTAGAATTCGACAGGATAAAAATATTATCGGTTTGAGCAAACACAAAACTTAAATATGCCTGAATCCCCCTGATAGAACTGATATTTGAGAAACAAATCCTTGGAAAGATATTGATTGTTGTTTTGAGAGGAGGCATTCTGGTTGGAGGTAATATAGTGAAACTTCCAGGTACTTCTCAAAACACATCTCATATTTTTAAGAGATTTCTGTGACTTACAAATCACCACATGATTACTTGCACTTTCGTAAAAGTTAAATTTGTGAACTACACAGAGTTTTTAAATTTTCAACAGCATCCCACTTTCTTTGCATTGCTTGCAAGTTTTAAACCTTGGGAAGTTTTATTATTTCCCAAGGACCTTTAGGGCCAGGCAGTTTAAAATTAGATGACTGCTGTGGGTGTTACAGACTCTGGATGCAGATTTAGCTTGATAGTGTGATCATGTAAGAAATATGAGTAAAAGTCTTCTTTGAGAGAGAGAGAGAGAGAGAGAGAGAGAGAATAATTTTTTTTAGCTTAGTTAGCTAATTACTTACACACACACACACACACACACACACATACACACACACAAACTACTATACAAGCACTAAGATCATGCTGAGATGTGAGTACCAAGAGATTTGTTCCCAGCACAAACAAACAGAAGCCCTCATCCAGCCATCTCCAACAGACTGTTTGTCCTTCTATCTCTGAGACTCTCTGCGTGACGCCTAATGTATACTTTCATATGCCTATATTTAGTAATCTGTCATTTGCATTAGCATCGGCACTAGTTCTGTAATTAGAAAACTGATGCTCCAGACTGGAAGTTTGTGTGTGTGTGTGTGTGTGTGTGTGTGGTTTGATAGAGATTTTGGCAGCGAATGCAAGCAGCCCAGACTTTGATCTTATTCACACTCCTTAGTCCTGCTCAATTACTCTCTACCTGTTTCATTCTGCTCTAGTTTTCTACTCCTTTATTCCAACTTCCTCCTTTGACACACGCATCATATGGCAAATGAGACAATCCACAAATAAGCAGTGGACACACACACACACACACACTAATGTATGGTCCGTGCTTATTTAATCAAACACTTAACTGTATAGGTTGTTAAACACACCAGAGAAATCAACAGTGCTTTTCCAGCAAATTGACTGTATACACAAAGACCACACACAAACTATTGGTGCAGGACTGTGCTCCTAGGGATGCACACACACTCCTATCATTTATCACACATATGGCTCAAGGCACTTTGCCAGAAAGTGGGCAAAAAAAGGAAACAAGAAGGCGCTGACAAAACAACTAGCAAAGCCTGAATAACTGTGTCATGTGAGTACACACAATACAACACAACAGCAACTATTTCAGTATAGTGAGCTCTAAGACATTATGATCTGTCTGTTCTTTCAGATAAACAGAGGAGATACGAGGAGGTGTGTGTGTGTGTGTGTATGTGTGTGTGAGTGCAGTGAGGTTAGCATGCAGGGCCAGAGAAACCTTGCCAACACAGTGTAACCATGGCAATGCATATTGTCTATTTCTGCATTTCAGGGAAGACAAACATGTCTATAGGTTTGTGTTCTTATCCAGAGGCGCAGCTACCACCACACAGCATGTATACAGAATTTTAAATCGTTTGATCATGCCTTAAACTACTCAGAAGTGTTCTTTGTACTTATTGATGGTATCGATTGTTTATGTCTTAGTCCTTGACTTTCTCAGTGTCTACGCATTTATTGTTCACATCACCAGCTCTAATCTTTAGTATTCTCTAAGGCAAGGATTCTCAAACATCTTGTAGCCAGAGATCTCTTTGACTGCAAAATAGACTCCACAGACCGCCTCAGTACAGATATTTATTTTATGAATATTATAATAAATGATACAATATGGTATCATCTCAGGGAGTTTTTCTTCGCTACCACTGCCTCTGGCTTGCTCATTAGGAAAAAAATTGAAACTGTATATATTTTAGATTCTGAATTTGTATATTCTTGTAAAGCTGCTTCGCGACAATGTCTATTGTTAAACCTGCTATACAAAAAAATTGAATTGTATTGCGTGATCTATCCCTGAACTTTCCACCAACAGAAAACTTTCGATCCAAGTTGTCATTATTTATCAGCCTACTTATTTTAAAGTTTTTGAGGCTTATTCAAAAATATTCAAGGTTATAAGATGCTCAAAAATTCAATTCATACAGGAAATAAATTATAAATTATATATCTTTATATTTAAATTCATCCATAATGAGCAAGTGAAAAACTTCCTGAGAAGACATGGGGAAAAAACCTTAAGAAGAGCCAGACTTAAAAAGGAGGGAACTTGTTCTCATCTGGGTGATACCGGAGAGTTTTCTTCTCTAACTGTGTTCTATATGGTCAAATAGCACAATAATGTAACCAGGAAATTCCTTCTAAACATGAAGTCTTTCCTGTGGAAGTTAGCACCTGTTCACTGATAGAGAGTTGAATACAAAACCACTCGTGGTAATTGCAGTCCAAAGCCTGCTTCATGGTTTTTAAGTGGTACCATCCACACCAATCCCATGTATCTCTAGGCTGTTCACTCCAATAATGGTGAGATTTTCTCAACTGTAATTACATTTAAAAAAAATCACAGACTATGCTAGCTACGCTTTAAGGACCTCAGTTTGAGAACCACAGCTTTGATGCACTTTCAAATGTCTGTACACTCTGCATGATCTGAAAAAGAGGATCTGCCAAACTGTGAAATGTAAACATCAGTGTGAATGTTTAGAGATCACACATGGGATGGAAAAAGAAGCAGTAAACAGAATTCTATAGTGGAAAGTTACACGTCCCATTCTTGCCAATTCATTATTAATAATAAAGTGTTTCAAATAGAGATGAATTTTAACTCAAGTTTCTGAGCTGTGTCCCGAGTGTCCTGCACATCCATCATGAGCTCAGTATCAGCTGCAGGCTCGTGGCTAATGAGCTGCTCAATCTATATGTGCAACAATACTGAGTTGATGAGTGACAGCATATTTTTCAAAAAACGTTTCCATCATTTATATAAAACAATTGGCAAAGATAGATCGATAGTTAGATATGCAGACAGTCAGACAGATAGATAGATGGACAGATGGACAGACAGACAGACAGACAGACAGACAGACATATAGATAGACAGACAGATAGATAGATAGATAGATAGATAGATAGATAGATAGATAGATAGATAGATAGATAGATAGATAGATAGATAGATAGATAGTGCTTTGATAGGTGGAAAGTTACTGTGCTAGGGAAAGAGAAGAAACAGGGAATGAGTGGAAGATGTGGGTGTTCTCTGTGTAACCATCAGAAAGAAGCTCACTGCTGCATAATTACACTAAATGCTGTCTCCATGTTACACAACTGTGCTGTGCTAACTCCTTATTCCTCTCTTCTGATAATGACAGAGAGAACCGCAGCAGAAGCCTGAGGGACTGATAAAGCTTCTGAATTTCCTGAGCAGACAGAAACACAAAGTTATTGAACATGTTCTTCACTAAAAGTGAGCTAAAATATCAGACGCTGGTCCAGGATGTTTGCAAACTAGCATCCATTTCTGCAATAGAGCACTCGGAGTTAAGACTACACTACTGACAATCTGGCTGTTAATGGCTGACAAATCCCACAATCCATCACGTCATGGTCAGAGTTGAACAAGTTGTAAATTCATTAGCTAGACCACAAGGCAAGAAAAACCTCCAGTACACTCACCAGTTTCATAATTTAGCTGCCCTAATATAAAAGTGCTAATGCAAAAAATGTACAAATACTGTGTATTGTTCATTCAATTCTTCTTGCAAAGTTCCTTATGTACAGCAGCACATCATGTTTTCAGCCACAACAAAAAGTCAGCAAGTTGCTCATGAACATTTTGGCTGTGAAATGTTGTGTTTGTGAGATATTTGACTCAGTCTAACACCTTAATTTGATCTAAATTCTGTATGTTTAATCACACAGCAGGATAGTTACTGTTCGTGATATACGAGCTTCATGTTGGATCCAAAACACTTAAGCTTAAGTGTGCATGATGAATGCGGCGTCCAAAGCAGATTTCCAATTTATCATTTTCCTGCCTACAATCACTAAAAGCCAGCAGAAACACCCTCTCACCCTCTGTGTAATTGTATCTGGTGAACTAGGTATAGTCTTCCTAACTACCACATTTACACAATGGCTTCAAATCAACATGACATTTACTGTACTCTTAAAATAATTTATAGCAGTATTGACTTTCGATCAGTTCATATACAGACACAGACACAGTACCTGGTTAAATCTACTACTAAACACTGAACAAACTAATCACTGTTATGAGAAGAAAAATCAACAACATTAGAGTTGCCACTAATCTTAGTCAGGTAGCTTATTGCTAATGCTATTCACTGTTGTGCACTGGTTAGCTTGTTGCTAAGCTGCATGCTGTGGTCTGCTGCTGTTGCTGTGGAAGTATAGCACTTTCAGTCGATAGATAGATAGATAGATAGATAGATAGATAGATAGATAGATAGATAGATAGATAGATAGATAGATAGATAGATAGATGTACTACAGTGCAGTTAAAGTAGCTTTTTATGAGCTTTACATGATCGGAACAAAGCGAACAAAAGACTCACCTTTATGGAAGTGTTCATGTTTTTTTTGTATGTTGAATGTGCCAAAAGTGGTAAATTATGTTATTACAGCTTGTAAATTACCACCTGCAAGGCACCATGAACACAGCAATTTCATACCACTATTCTTTTCCATTCTTCAAGTTTAGAATAGTTTAGAATGAACCCTTCCTAGTGCAGGTGACCCTACCCCTCCACCTCTTCCTCTCTCTAGACCCCCTCCTGTCCATCTATCTATCCATCGTTTTCTGGAGTGCTTATTCCACACAGCATCACTGGGAGACTATCCCAGGGGACTCTGAACACAAGCTAAGGAACACCCTGGATGTAGTTTGAACAGAGCACAGAGCACTTACAGAGCACACACTTATTCTTAAACACACACACACACTCACATATAATGGACAATATAGAGACATCAATAAACCTACAGTGCATGTCTTTGAACTGGGGGAGAAAACTGGGGTACCCAGAGGAAACCCCTGAAGCATGGGGAGAACTTGGAAAATCCACACATACAGTACAGCGGCAGGAATCAAACCCCCAACCTCAGATGTGCTCAACTTCATTTTATATTACAGCAAATTAGTACACGAAGTGCATTTATATGAACAAATCTTTATAGCAAAGTACAACCTCATTTTTTATACAAACATAATTTTAACACAAAATGGCTCCGAGGTTCTGAGAAGATCATCCATGCAAGCTAATTCATCTGCCTAGAAAACAGCATTTGATCGTTCTCAGCTGTAGTGAGATGTGGAAGCAGAAGCTCGCACTAGTCACAGCTGCGTCATACTAATATTGAGCATGTTTGTGACCACTTTAGTCACGTCCTGTCTCCTCAACCGGTCGTCAGTCTCACTGAAGTATCCTTCGCTGCATTTACCTTTCTCTAACCACCTCTTACAAGCCTCCTCCACCTACACACACACACACACACACACACACACACACAAAGAGATCTTACACAGTGGCTGCTTGATTGCGACAGCAGTCTCTGTGGTGATAGTACTTTATCACACAGACTCTCTCTCTCTCTTTCTGTCTCTCTCTTTCACCCTCTGCTTTCTCTTCTCTCTCTCTCTCTCTTTTTGTCTCTCTCTTTCACCCTCTGCTTTCTCTTCTCTCTCTCTGTCTCTCTCTCTCTCTCTCTCTCTCTCTCACACACACACACACACACAAACATTCCTACTTTTAACGATCCAGTTTGTTAAGTACATATAAAAATACTCGAGGACTAATCCAACTAGAGAACATTTTTCCTTCCCTTTACACTTGATATTATTCCAGGAAACAGAATATATTCTTTGGTGTTATTACACCAAGTCTCTGGATGCATTTGGATGAACATATAAAAAGACTGAACATATGAAAAGACTGAACATATAAAAAGACATTTTCTGACTGCACACACGGTAGTGAGAGATTGAAAAAGAGAGGTGCAGCCAAAATGCAGCCTTCTGAAACATTTGTCTTTTGAGTAATTACAGGCCTCCTCCACTGAGCCACTTCAGAATGAAACGTGTGAATAGGCCTCTTTGTACCTTGTTTTTTTATGACAAAAGGTTGACATAATTAACTTGAAATTAATGTCATATATATTCTCTTTAATATAGAACCTATGATCTTTTAATTAGAGTAACCCATTTTTTTCTTTCTTCTCTAGCCAATTAACCAGTGCTATAATTGGATATGGTCATACACATGTAACTGTGTGTGTGTATGTGTGTGTGTGTGTGTGTGTGTGTGTGTGTGTGTGTAAAACAAGAAGACGTTAATCCTGACCGGAGCTTGGGTGACTGAAAGCAGGCACAGCAGTGTTACCATTTCAGATAATCAGATCTCATTAATCACAACTATACTCTGCCAGGCTGTGTGTGTGTGTGTGTGAGGATGTGTGTTTATGTGTAAACAGGTGTCCAGTTCCTCTTTGGCTAACCCTGGGTGACCAATTCATTATTTACTTAGACCGATTTTCATGACGATTCATTAGACAAAGTGCCACATGGATTTAAATCTAGGACATTTTAACAGGTGGCAAATAAATATATTGAGTTTTTTGTTTTTTTTAGAGTGAATACTCCATCTTATGGTTTCTCTCTCTCTCTCTCTCTCTCTCTTATCACACACACACACAAACTTTCTTTCTCATGTAGTACTTTGACATGTAAGGCGTTTTATATATGAAATATAATAAAAACCGTCTACAATGGAAATGACTCCTGTTTAAGTGTGCACTCAGCTGAAACTACATCACTAATGACTTTTTTCTGGTAGGAGACTGGATTGATGAGAGAGAGAGAGACAGACAGACAGACAGAAAGAGAGAGGGAGAGACACAGATACAGAGAGAGAAAGAGCGAGAGAATGGTGATTGGTGATAAAAGGGAGGAAAGTGGTCTGGAGAGATAAAATGAAGAGGTTCTTCAAGTAGCACAACACATAAACAGTTCATATACTCCTAGGAAAAAAAGATCCCTCAAGGGTTTAGACTAAACAAGTACTAGATGGTACTTTTCCTTGTTGCTGTGGTGATACCCTGTGAGCAGAAATATAGTGAGTGAGTTATGGCAGCATAAGGTACATTTTCTTAGTTTTTAAAGTACACTATTAGAAGCAAAGGTTAATGAGGGGTTCTATATAATACTATTTATATAAGTTCTTTACTTATCTATAAAAAAACCCTTTTAGAACAAAGAGTTCTTTTAGCTACACTTTGCTTTATGCATGGATTTACAATCGTCTTTTATGATGCTCACCTGCAATAGAATTTTTGCATCCAGTATATTGCATCCAATATTTTTGCATGATTATTATTCCTTTGATTCTAACAAGAAATAACTCAACAAATTATTTTCATATAACGTAATGTCATAGCCTTCGTTTCATGTCCCTTCTCGACAAACATGGCCGCCATGGACTCCACCTCCTAGCAACCACCAGCACTCCCTCACTCGGTCACCAGACTTTTAATTACGTTCCTGTGTTTCTCATTAAGCATGTTTGTTTCTCACTCTTTTTAAGCTCCCTGGTTTCAGCTGCTTGTTACGTGGTGTATGCTCAATTCCATAAGTCTGTGACATTACTAAAGCAAATTGTTTCTCACAGTGTTTTTTCTGGTTTTTGACTCTTGTTATGTGATTCATGATCCTGATTAGCTCTGATATTCCTGCGATATTTCTTGTTGAATTTTGCCGTTTGACTGATGTTTCTACTGCTGATTTGAATTATATGCCATGCCAGTATTTGTATGTTCCAATATTTTTGGCATATTCCTAATTTTGTGAATGTTCCAATACTTTTGATTAGCCCTGTTTTTGTGATTGCCCCTATGACTGCCCTGTGACTTTTATCATTAAAGCTCCACACCCTGTGTTTCCATCCAACCCCTTTGAGTGACAATAATGAACGAACGAACGAATGAAAAAACGCATAAAAGGTTCTATATAGAACCTTTTCACAGACTACAAAGGACTCTGTAATGTTCTTTTGATTGAAGCCTTAAAAAGGGGTTCTGTATAATAGAACTTTCTAGAAAGAGCTTTGCATTTTTGCATTTAAAGTACCAGGTAAAAGATGCATGGCAGGTGTATGGGCTTCTCATCAGCTTTTGCCAAAATGTCTTAGGGAGTATTTTCCTTGCTGCTGGCTTGCTCAATTTGGGTATGTATAAATAAATATTTGAAACTTTATAATTTTTATTTTTTGAACTTGTATATTCTTATAAAGCTGCTTTGTGTTAATGTCCATTGTTAAAAGTGCTATACAAATAAAAATTAAATCAAACTGAATTGAATAGTCTATCACAGGGCACAATGCATAAACATCCACATAATTATTCATGACTAGAGGTAATTAAGAGTCACAAATCGAATTGTCTGCATTTAGGAGGAAATCATAAAACCACTTGTACAGTTAAACATGAAACATGATATGATTCTATCAGTTTAATTAGGAATAAAACAAATACAGGATGCATGTGGAATCTGTAGATGTTCCTTCCTTTGAGCTACCCAGCCCCTTTTACCATTTCACTGATATGAGGGGTTTCATCTCATGGTTTACAGAAAGCCACTCAAATTTATGGTATTCTACTGACTCTAGTAAGGAGAAAGAAGTCCAGGTTTTTCAAAAGAAGCCATAAGAGAAAAAAATTAGTGATGTGTAAAAATTGCAGAAATGACCAACACCCAAAGAGGAGAGTTTATATCAGACCACTTCATATGTGCCTGTAGTTTTCTCCCAATAATTAAAGTAACGCCATGATTATATAAATAATGATAAATAAAAACAACTACAACCCCCTGAAGAGCAAGTTTAAATCAGACCTCCTTTCAGATGAAAGGAAAGAAGGCTTCTTATTTTTTCCCCTGTTGAGTGAACAGCCGACTCTTCTCTCGATAATGAACAAAATGGAATAATCAGTTGGCATCTCATGAATACGCTAACAGAAAGGATGCTGAATGCATCTGGAGATGAACGCCTGTCATTGTGTCAGGGTGAGATAGTAAGACTCTCGGCCAAATCTCCTGATAAAGTCACTCAGGCTGTAATGAAGACGACAAATCAGCACCATGGACAGCGGCACACTTTCATACCATAGAGAGGAAGAAAGTGTGTGCAGAAGAAAAAGCAGCCTTTAAGTTGGAGTTTGTGGATGTAGGATAAGGAGCTAACACTGAAACTAACAGATCAGAAGAGGGAAAAAAAAACAAGCAGAGAAGAATTGTAATGTTGTGGATTAAGACAGTGCTTTGTAGTCACAGTTCAATATGTATAACAGGGTCAATATGTATAAGCTGGAAATAACCTGTTATTTGCTTCTGCAGTTTTACTCTCTCATCCTAATTTTAAATGTATGTACACATCATATTTACATACACCACTGAAACTACCATGTCAAAGATATGTACACACACACACACACAGATCTTATGTAATTTGATTTGCTCCACATAAAAGGGGGTGTGATTAATTGGTGTGAGATAGCTTCAGTATCATGTGCTTTACACAGCTCTCCTGCGATCCAATAAAACGTGCAGTAATTTAGAGAGAGATAAACACTCATGAATATTAACGTATATTCCATAACGTTGAAATTTGCTGAAGGTTAAGGAAGTGCCCGGACTTGTTTTTTCTCCATTAGCCTTAGGTCAGTGCTATTAACACTACTGTACTACTCTGCCTGAGCTATTTGTGGAACGCTCGCTGCACTTAGGGGATGAGATTTTGCAAAAGGTTGAGTGACAGCACTCTGTAGAACCTGCAGCTTGGCCAAAGATAGAAGACCACACCGGGCACACGAGCTACTTTACGGATGGTACCGGAAGCTCAGGAAGCTTGACGCTGTCCATGGTTGCTTTGTGAAGTGTGTCATGAGTGAGCACTAGGGCATCACACATAAACAAAAGACCCGATTACTATTCTAGTCACGGCACGCATGCAGTAAAAGGGGAGAGAGGATACGATGCAGGCAGCAACAGCAGAACACACCCCTCCTTCTCTCTCTCTCTCTCTCTCTCTCTCTCTCTCACTCTTTTAGTGCTTCACTTCCTCCTCCTCATCCCTCCATTCCTGTGTATGATCTGTACATTAAACCATGACAGCATCACTGTTTTTCTGTGTACAGCATGTGACTGTTTGTATACGGTATGAATGTGCACACACTGCTTGTTGGAGTCTACATAAATGCTTATGGTTGTGTGTGTGTGTGTGTGTGTGTGTGAGAGAGAGAGAGATTCCACCACTCACCCTGGCTGTTTGCTCCCCCCTCTCCCTCCTCACACTCGGTGAGGTTGTTGAGCATCGTGGCTCTCAGCTTCTCCTCGTTTCCCTGGTCCCTAGAGTTCCCTCCAAAGTGTCCCCCACCAGTGGAAAAAAATCACGCACTCCCACCCGAACACAGGGACAGAAGAGAGAGAAAGACGGACAGAGTCGTCTCCTGTCCTTCTTTCTTTCCCTGCCGGGGGTGAGAGGAAGCAGGAGCAGCACGATAGAAAAAAGAGAGCGCGCTTTTTCTCTCTACGCTGTTTCTCTTCTTGCCGTCGTCCCCCTTCTCTCACTCTCTCTCTCTCTCTCTCTCTTCAGGAGGAGGAGGATATCATAGAGAGCAAGAGCTGCAGGAGTTGGATGATGGAACGCTCTCTCTCGCTCACCCGCTCACACATACAAAGCTGGACGTAGGCATGCTCTTTCACGTTCACTGAGACTATGATCAGAGATCACTGTGGTCAGTGCTACTGAGGATTAACGTGATTACTCCCTGGGCTTCACCACAGTGTTCACTCTCTTCAGAAACTGAACAAGAGAGAGAGAGAGAAAGAGAGAGAGAGAGAGAGAGAGAGAGAGAAAGAGAGAGAGAGAGAGAGAGAGAGAGGATGGTGATTGGAGCATGAAAGAGGGAGGAGAGAGGTCTGGAGAGATGCAGTAGACAGGTTCTTCATCTCTTCTCATCTGATGAAGGTGATATGCATAAAACCTTATTATCCTCCCTCTCTCTCTCTCTCTCTCTCTCTCTCTCTCTATCGTTCCTTCTCTTTTTCCCTCTTCTGACTGTCTACATGCTCCTTGGTCATACTGCTTTTCATTTTGTATTTGCAGTTTTGTACTTGAAGAATACAAGATGTGATCTTTATTCTAATGCAAAGGTAGGAGGAAGAATCACAACCGTTCATATGAATATATTAAAAGAGACTTCACTACTCCACCTACAAGAGACATTAGAACCACTGTAGAACCACACACACACACACACACACACATTCTCTCTCCCTATCTATTTCTCCTCATTTCTGAATATCTGTTAAGACTTCCCAGAAGAAAATCCCAGAAGAAGCCAAACTACTGGTGTGTGTGTTTCTGTGCATGTATGTTTGTATATACATGTAAGCATGGTTTTATATCTTTGTGGGGATGAAATGTTTACATGAGGATAGGAATATCTGACAGTTTTGACATTGTGGTGACATTAAGCCAGTCTTTCTTTCTTTCTTTCTTTCTTTCTTTCTTTCTTTCTTTTTAATTTTACAATAAAAAGGTGTGTTTTAAATGCTCTTCATATGTGTTTGTGTGTGTGTGTGGGGGGGGCAGCTAGAGAGCAAGAGAGAATGGCATTAGGGCTGAGATTGAGGACATTATAAAACAAACCTTTGTGTTAATCTCATGAATCCAGCAATGTCATCACTGCTGCCGTGGCAACCAAAGTCATTAATCTGCTGTGCTCAGAAAATGACAGGTCGCCATATGAAGCATATTTAATTTAAAAAAAAAAAAAAAAAAATATATATATATATATATATATATATATATATATATATATATATATATATATATATAAAGATATATTTGAGTATCTGTGGAGAATTATTTCTATGCAAAAAGTAGTTAGCAAAGTGTCATGAAACGTAAATTAAATATCTACACCTTGGGATGACTGTAAGCATTGAAGACAATATTTTGTAGATTAACTATTTAAGGCCTGAACATATCTAGGATAGAAGACCATTTAACCATTTTAGTAGGATTAGTTCAGAAGTTTTATTTCAGTAGAGTTTGTTTCAGTAGGGGTAGTTCTGTAGGATTTGATTAGAAATGTTGGTTCAGTAAGATTAGTTCAGTAGGGTTAGTTTAGAATCTTAGTTAGTTCAAGGGTTAGTTGGATCAGGTTAGTAGTGTTGGTTTATCAATAGAGTTAATTCAGTGGGGTTGGTTTAGTAGGATCAGTTCTGTCAGATTAGTTAAGTAGGGTTAGTTCAGTAAGATTAGTTCAGTAGGGTTAGTTTAGTAGTGTTGGTTCAGTGGGGTTAGTTCAGTAGTGTTGGTTCACTAGGGTTAGTTCAGTAGTGTTAGTTCAGTAGGATTAGTTTAGTAGTGTAGGTTCACTAGGGTTAGTTCAGTAGGGTTTTTTTCTGGGTTTTGTTCAATAGGGTATAGGGTTGCTTTTTGAAAATTCTGTTTACATGCTACAACCAGACTGACATACTCACACACACACACACACACACACGCTAACATTAGTGTGTGGTCACAACTATGACCATACAGAGCTTTGACGACAGCTTTTTGTATTTGGTATAATACTTGAGTGTGTTTTCTTTTGAGCAAATTCAAAATGTCACCCAAACACCCAGAAAGTTCATGTACATGAACCACAAACCTACAAGAAGACAAAATGTGATGAAACAGTTGTTCAAACCCATGTGTGCAGCCAGCATTACATTTACATTGAACCCCTCACTTATCTCTATTTATCTTTGGCCTACTGTGTAATTAATACTTAAAATGTTTATATATCAAGCACATATCCAAAACATGTCCATTGACAGTTCATTGCAGATTTAAAAAAAAGATCTCATAGGTGCTTCAGATCATAATGAAACAAAATCACTCAAAATAGTCAGTTTGTATGAAAGCTTGGCTGGCTATCTGACACACCATCTGTTCCCAAGCCATATTATGTGTGAAGTTCTGCTAGATGATGTATGTACTGCTTTGACTGGCTGACCACTTGATCGTGGTCAGTCAAATTATTTGGCTGATTTAGCTGCTTTTAGCTAAAATAACACTGGAATTTGATGATCATGGATTAAGAGGTGAGAACACAGTGTAGATCTGGCCTGATATTATGCCTTATAATGGCAATGACTTCGGACTGCTGTTGCCACAGTCAGTTTTGTGCTTGGGTCTCTATCACTGAACATTTAATGGCTTCAGCCAGAAGGAATTTATGTAAAATCTATAATGAATTCAGAAATCATGCTGATGCTTATACTTATAAGTTGCCCAGAATCTCCTGGTTCCACAGACTACAGACAGATATAGGAAACAAATGATTTAATCCCACTCTTCACTGTCACCCACATGAGACTTTTTGAGTCTGGTTCCTCTCAAGGTTTCTTCCTCATATCGTTTCAGGGAGTTTTTCTTTGCGACTGTTGCTTGTGGCTTGCTCATTAGGGATAAATATAAATTTTAATTTTAAACTTTGTCATTTTTATTCTGAATTTTCTATCCCTGTAAAGCTCTAAGACAATGTCCACTGTTAAAAGTGCTATACAAATAAAATTTAATTAAAATGCAACTGAATATTACACTGTGAAGTACAGCAAAACACATATCCTTTTGTTAGAAAAAAAATCCTATTTTTCAGAGTTATTGTGTAGTTGTGTTGTTTAAAGTCTGTGGCTACACCCTTGGCTTTAAAGATATGACTAATATAACAAAATATGTTTACTAAGTAATGTCTATATTCTCAGCTCAGAGACGGTGGAGAGAACGGGAGCTGTCTTTAAAATACACTCCCATATCAAATGAAGAGATGTTAGTCATGAAGTAAAACCTGCCTCTATTTGTGTCTCACTTTTATACCCAACATATCTGACATGTCACTTATGTAGACCGGGCTGAGAACAGGGATATTTTCAGGTTTGGAGTAGCAAAGAGGTAAGGAGTGAGTTCATCTGAATGGTTGTCAGGCCTCTGTATACAGTTACGACATATGTAGGCATTGTTTTGTAAAAAAAAAAAAAAAAAAAAAGAGTATGGACCTGCTGAAAGGTAATTTAGGTCTTACTACAGGCCGACATTTCAAGAAACTGAAATGAAAACAATCAGACTTGGGGAAACGATGGATTTGTTTAATACTTTAACCCTCAAAAATCCTTTAATGAAGAAGAAAATAAATAGATAATATGTGTCAAAATATACTTGAAAATACTGTGTTGCTGGGGATTGATATCAATATTGAAATGTTACAAACACAGATACTGTCTTCTATCCAAATCTCAGCACTACAGTGCTACAGGAGCAGGATCTGTGCCAGAGGGTCACACTAACATTGGGTTGATGGCTAGAGCTGTCAAACACATGGCTGCTATCATGCCCTTGAGAAAAGCTCTTAACCCGACACTGCTCTAGAAATGCTGCACCCCCTGCGGTTTCCCCCACACTCCAGCACAGGGGAAATGAAATACAGCGGGACACACTGATCGCAGTTATTCAAAGTTAAATAAAAGAGTCGGATGGATGATGATGTAATCGGAGCGGGCTGGGATACGATGGTCAAGACGTTAGGGAATTCAGCTTCAGTTTGTTTTGACACACACATACATGGGAACTGCTATGAGCGATGAGAGAAGCCTGTCAGATGGAGGATGTCAGACTTTTCCATGCTTCACTGAGTCAATGTTTTTCAGTATGTACAGTGTAATTCTATCCGTGTGCAGACACAACACACAATACAACATTCAATACCATCACCTTAGTGCCAATATACTTAACTAATAATTACTGTCTATAAGCTGACATGGTGAATAAAATAACATTCCCAGCTAAGCCAAATCACTCAGCAGCTGACAATGAACATTAGCCCTGATAGAAAGAATCGATTTGCATTCTTCCACAGGAGCACAGAGTCTGCTGGAAATGGAGTCTCTGATGGTGACATGTGAGAGCGGCCAGTGTAAACAGCAGCCATATCGACCTGCTCAAGGATCCTCACTCCTTAATGAGAAATGCTCCCCGACGGATAGTTGAAATACTTTATTAATAAGTGAAGATTGATTTACACTGAGCGGGAATGGTGCAGTATGACCTCTCATTATTTCGAGGTGTGCGGTGTGTGTAGTGCAGGGATTGTCATGCTTAACATCTACACCTAACACGTTAAACACACAATCACCCATTATGACTATGGCATCAAGGTTCAAATGAAGGAACCATCTGCACCCGATCTTTTGATCTTAAACCACAAATACAGTAATATAACATTTAAACTTCAATTCTTGAATCTAATTGGTTAGTCTGTGGCGATTACTCTTCTATAACTGTATTACAGACTGTAATGATCACAGGTTATTATTAAGCAGTGTTTTTATTGTACACAGTGGAACTACACACTCACATAGATTATGCCCTCCAAAAATATTGGAATGACAAGGACGTTTGTATTTTTGGACATTTGTTTTTGGGAATAAAAGAAAATGAATAGTAGGATTTTAGCTTTTATTTTTTTGATACCTACATCCAGATGTACTACTGAGAAACTGAGAGAAACCTTGCACCTTTTTTTCTGAACCCACCCAGTTTGGTTGATTAAAAATATTGGAACACATGACCGACATTGACTGTTTTAAGAGTTAACAGCTCTGAAACTTTACTTTTGGTTTGAGACTTTGGTTTGTCTTGTGAAGACTGCATTTATTGTGGAAAAAAAACCAACAACATGAAGACCAGAGAGCTGTCTATAGGAGAAAAACATGCTATTTTGAAGTCAGGAAAAGAGCCATTACACAAGCACTGTAACTAACAAACAGGCAATGAACAGTTCAGCCAAGGAAAACAACAGCAGATGACAGAAACATTGTGAGAGCTGTGAAGAAAATCCCCCCAAACAGTCAATGACATCACCAACAGGGGTGAAGGTATCACAATTTTCTGTGTGAAAAAGAGAAATATAGAAATATAGAGGACATACCACAAGATCCAAACCACTCATCAGCAGTAATAATGGGAAAGACTACAAAAGAAATACAGAAATGAGAGACACAAAAGTTCTGGTAGCCTGACTGTGCCATGAGTTGGATTTGCATGGCTACTTCTGGAACAGGCTCACTAATCTTTAATGACGATGTAACTGATGATGGTTGCAACAGAATGAATTCAGAGGTCTACAGAAACATTCTGTCAGCCAATTTTAAGAGAAATGATTCAATATAATTAGGGGCAACTTCATCATGTAGGAAGACAATCACCCCAAACACACTGCCCACACAAAGAACTTCATCAGGGAAACAATGGGGAGGTTTTATAACAGCCAAGTCAATAACCAGACCTTAACCCAAGTGAGCAGCATTTCTTCTCCTGAAAAGGAGACTGAAGGGAGAAACCCCCCAAAAACAAACAACAACTGAAGGAAGCTGCAGTACAAGCCTAGAAAAGACTCACAATAGACGAATGCAACAGTTTGATTGTCAGTGAGTCGATGAATTCAAGCATTTATTGAAAGCAAGGGATATGCAGCCAAATTTTAAGTGTCATTTGCTTAAAAAGAGTATCTGTTTCAGTACTTCTGCTCACCCAAAGTTGAGTGATCTGCCACAGAAGGCAAAGCAGTTATTAAAGTATTAGCCAAATGTTACCAAAATCTCAGATAGTATTGTTTGGAGAAACTTTGGTCCCAATAAAGATATGAAAACACATGCTCCCCTGTCTTCCACTTAGGAACCAACACCCACAGGGGTTCTGAATGGCTTAATCAACTAACCTGTTTGGAGAATTAATGTTATGGCACGCGAGGACTATTGGGAAGGACATAAGGGCTGTTGTGTCACATAATTAGTCACATGATTAGACTGTGCTCTCCTCTCCTGCAAGCACATCCATCACATTGCAATTTAAACAGACAAAGCAATCGAAGCAACAGCTGCTCTATAGTTTTTTCAATTATCATTAGAAGAACATGTCAGTAAGAAACTATTACAAAGGGGAAAAAATGTCCGAGGGGGAAAAACAACATCAAATAGGCACTTAGTAAAGAAACCACATGGGCTCAGACCGAAGCAAGTGCAGCAGAACAAAGCCTTGTCCTTTGAACATAATCTAAAAAAACTGATTGAAAAGATCAAGAAAAAACAACTAGTCAATTCCGTAGTTTAACAGTACATAGTATTGCTCTACCTTCCTCTCTCTGACTTAAACAGCAAGGCCATCAGCAGCCACAAAGCTCTCCTGAGGCAGCCAGTTTAGAAAGAAAAGGATGGGTGATGTAGGTTGAGCTCACATCCTAAATGGTGTTCTTGACAGAACTATTGAAAAAACATCTGAAGGAACCCTTCAGGAGCATGCTGATGAAGACATGGCAGGACACTGCAGCATGGTGTATTTTTTTTAGCGCTAGAAATCTGACACATTCGATTAACTGTATAGAGGAGTGTGCATCTGAAGGACAGGTGGCTGGCAGTGGACTTAATCTGGTTCCATGTTTATTAGTGACATTCATCAGTGTATGTTTTAATTAAGAAGGATCCTTTTCTCTGCCTGACAGCTAGGTCTCTGAGGTGTTTGAGAGCTTGCATCAAGGCCCATATATGGAAAGGGAATTGCACAGTGACCCACTTTTCTCCTAGCAGAAAAGAGATATTAGGAGAAGCAGCAATGAAGACACTCTACATAGCTCCAATCTGCATATGCATTTGCATTAAGATGTTTTCTTTAGGCATCTGGTGGATATAATGCAAACTGCATTTGCATATAATACAAAGGAACAACTGATCATAACAGGCTTTCAGACAACAATCTATATTGAACACACACACACACACACACACTGAATATATTACAGGTATAATGCAATGCAACACTTTGTAACTGTATTAAGATTTGAACCAGACATGGGTGTGGACTACACTGGATTTTTGTTCTTTATGTGAACTTACTAAAATACCTTGGCAACACTGGAAAACCCTGGAGAAAACCCAAGGCGGCTGGAAAAAAAAAGTAATTTTTCATTCACCATATAAAAGAACAATAATCAGTCTCAATCAGAAGCCCTGTGGATCTTTCTGGAAAGCATTCTTTCAAAACAACCTTGTCTTTCACAAATCAAGCAAAAGTTGTTTATAATTGAAAAAGTAACTGCTTAATAATAACTGATCAAATTTACAAGCAGTTTTTGGGTTTGTTACATTCCAGAAAGACTTGCTGGCAAAAATGTTTGCTGGCAAATGTCAACAGAATCTACTATGAAGTCAGAAGTCAGTATGATGCCCATTTCATTATAATGCAGTATGATTTCCTCAGAAGGTTTTCTTCAATAACTATATAGAGCATTCTTCTAAGAACCACGAAACAACACACAATTAACATACAAGTTAATATTTCATCAATTCAATCATCTTCAGTAACTGCTTTATATTGGACAGGCTTATAATAAATCTGGAGCCAATCTGAGGAACATAGAGCATGAGGCAGGAGATTTTTCCCTGGGTAGCGCTTCACAGAGTACTATACCATGCACACCTAGGATCAAATTAAAGCAATCCACTTACAGTGCCTGGACAGTGGGAGGAAACTTCTGTAAATAAACCCACACAAACATTGGAGAACATGCAAAAATCACAACAAAGTAAGCTGACCTTGGGATGATTATTTTTTTGTGGACCACAGCAGTGATGCTGCCCTGTACTCAGTGATTGGTCTGCGTGGGCTACATGGAGTGGAGGCTCAATAAATAAAAGCATATTTCTGTTATGTATTTGGGCCAGTTTGTACAGAAATATGGTAGATTTCTAGGTTTAGGTCAGGATATTGGATCAAAACATATAAAAACAACACTGTGCTTCTGTATTTGCGTTTGTTTTTATGAATAATGCATTACATACCTTACATTCCTATGATATAAATACAGGCAAGACTAAACACAAACTTAAAATAAGCTCTTTTTACATATTTGTTTCCTCTGAGTATTTAAGTTGCATTTCACTTTTATTCTGCTTTGTCACCATGCATTATTTACTAATGCGCAACAAAAGTCTGTAATGCCTCCAGCCAGGACACACCACCTCGTAGTGCATTAGATTACATTACAATCATCTGGTCACACTGCATTCGTATAAACTGACTGTATTTGGTACACAATAGGCATGGAACCAGTCATTTTGGGATTCTTTCCCCAGGGTCTGAAAAATGAGGGAACATATCCACAGTGCATGCTGCCTGTGTGCAAATATATGATTAGCCAATAGACCTTGTCATTCAATGTTATCAGTTGTAGGTGGTGAAAGGTGATATTAGCAGAAATGCCAATATTGCTAACAAGAAAATCCAAACAGGGAGAGAGAAAACACTGAATGTTACCACAAAAACCTAGAGAAGTCTTTATTTATTTATTTTTGTAGATGTGAAACAGTAAGAAAAGCAGTGAGGAAAAACTCTGATGTCACTGATACGATAATAATCAAAGTCTCCATTTTGTCTCAAAGCAGACACCAAGTGCAGGGTGTTTATTGCAAAAGTCAAAGTCAGAATAGAGGAGAACTAAGATATAAAGATCTGCTTTTTTTTGTCCACTGAAGCAGAACAACACAACAGTTGAATATGAATATACACTGATATGAGGCCTGGCTCACTGTATTTAATGTAATGTTCTGGTTTTTTTTATGTTTGTGCATGCAAGTAGAGGAGGATGTTTCTATGCATTCCATGTTTCTGCATGCGCATGTTTTACAGGCACTTTATCCTGCAGTGACATGTTTTTTTCACTCTAAAATTCAGTACTAGTCTACAGGTCAGGATAGAAAACACACTAGTGTTCAAACAGCAGAATGGTCACCTTTACAATGTGTTCCTCAATGAAATGCATTTGAGAAATTTCACTATGCCATTTCAGTGTATAGTGTAGTGTAGGAGTTGCAGAGCTGTATTGTAGTTGTTGCCGTTGTAAAAAAACATCACAGACTGAAATTACCTCACAAAAGGCCTGTTTTTTCTTTTTTGTCAAAGAGAGGGATAACCAGCGAAAACATGACTAACAGATTGTAGCAATTTCCCAAAATAGTCTCAAACAGCAAATAGGTCACACCGGGACATGATGGACATGATGGACAAGTAGAACAAAGCTGAGGCCAAACTAATTTGAGGAAGGAAAAAATAGAGAATGAGGTCAAAGACCAACAGGACAGACAAACTGTGATGTCTAATCAGCCCTACGTGTTGGGAAGAGAGAAAGAAATAGAATGAAATAAAGGAAGGATCAAAATGAATGTTTTTTATTTAGCTTGTCTGTGTCACAGAGGCCGACAATAACTCTTCGAGGAGATAGAAGAGAGACAATAACTTCAATGCATTACTTATAAAAAAATTAAAAAATAAATAAATAAATAAATAAATAAATAACACCTTATGCAGCATGAAAGCCATTTTTTTTTACATTAAAGAGGCTTACGGTTAATGCAGTGTCAAATAAAATTGTGCTATGATGTGGATTCTATACTCTTCTAGCTGTTAATGCATGTAAATATGGATATTCATTTGCTTCAACAAATTAAATACATTTTAAAGCACATTCTGTATTATCTTACCAAACTATGCTCAAATAAAACTGATTCCTATTTTTTAGTGGAAAAACCACAAGGCAATACCACAAATGTTTAGTATTAAAATGAATATCTGATATAAAATTACTTTTATAATTTATTATAAAAGTGAATCCAAGCTGGATTTGTGGAAGGAATATTATATATAACATGTATCCAATAATATCTCCTCTAAATCAAAACAATGGTCCAAAATCTCAACCTACATTAAGCAGAAAAAAACCTGAACCCCAATTAGCCATAATAACTCAAACCCACATGAGCAATGTTCACAGCTCAACTCTGGGAATCTCATTCCCTTCAATCAATTGACTTGAAACACTAAATAACTCCTGCCAGCCATCTGTTATCTGTGAGCAGAGAAAAATCACCCACATCACATAAAAGCGATCGATTGGCACCTGCGCTGGTCATCAGTGATAACAGTCCGCTCAGTGGATAATTTTGAGATATCTGAGCAGCAAGGACCTTCTTCACTCTCGCTTATGGGCTGCAGATAATGAGATTAAAGCTTTGCAAATTGCTCTATTAAATTACGCCAATGTAGAAGAAGGAACCAGATAAGCTTGTGTTCACATAGTGTTGAGTTTTGCTGATGGCTCTGTGCATCATATGATATTCAGCTTAGAATTGTGTTTTTTGCAATTTTCAGCAATTCACTTGTGAGTCACTTGATAACTCAGTCTGTGTGGTGCTGAAAAAACATTACTATTACTATAGAGTGTGCTAATAAACTCTTCTTCTCCTTCTCTGTATGTTATTTTGTATGTATGAGTTACTGAGTTACAGATTATGTGTTCCAAAAATGTTCCACAAAGGTTCTACATAGAGCCATTTTTGGGAAAAGGTTCTGTTGGCCATATATAAAACCCTAGGTTTCTACACAGAACAGCAAGGAACCTATTTTTTTAAAGAGTGGAGTGTGTATCCCATACAACCCTGACCTGGGGAAAGCCGTTACATGAGTGTGAAAGATTTTTTAACTTTAACGGCTTTAAAATTAAAATATTAAAATATTAAAATATTCACCACAGCAGTTTCAGCAAAGCTGTGTCCGACTGTATGGAGTCTATAGATGAAATGTGACTCTCAGGTTTTTTTCCATCCTTAAACCTAAAATGTGTTTTTGTCAATCTTTGTTTTAATCTGAAAGCGAAAGCTGAGAAGACGTTGGTTGTAGTAACAGGATTGTAAACAAAGGAAAGAAAGCCTCCTTCTGCCTGATGATTTACACTCACAACAAAGCACATGAATGCAGTCACTAATCCCCAAGCAGTTTCTAATGAGGGCAGTATTTCATGTCTCTATAACTGCTAGTTGTTTTTTCACCTTTGCATTATTTACAAAGCCGATTCCTGAGAGACTGATGCAGCCGGTGGTAAATGAGAGACTTCTGCTAACGGAACCTTCTTTAAGTTCAACGTGAATTATACTGATATTATAAGAAATGCATATTATGCATATTAACTCTATCTAGAGTTATTGGTGAATTCAAGCTGTGACAAGTACTTTACATGTTAAAATTCTCGTAAATCTTTGGTATGAATGACACGAATAACCTCTGGCTGTAGCTGTGTCAAGCAGAACAGCACTTCAGGTAGATTATATTTCGCTGCACATCTAGGCAGGCAGCGTTGCAATTACAGATATTTGTCAGGCTCGAGTCATGAAGCAAATGTGGCCATTAATCTGATACGCCTCACTGGAGTGCTCCTGCGACAATTATAACTCCTGAATAGCAAATGAATTGCCAGGAAATAAACGGAAGTGCTCCATCAAACTGAGCGAGCTTTATACTACAAGGTTCTTCTAACATGTGGTCTGAACCGACTGCCAAAAATCAACAACACAGTAGGTTCATGCAGCAGATTTCCTTCCAGTTTCATACACATTTCTTTTGCTTTCATGTGAAAATATGTCTGCCCTCATAATCCGTGGAAAAATCCAAGCAGGAGAGTGTGAAAAGGTTTGTGAGCAAGCAATTTTTTGAGGGTCAAAACAGTTTTGTGCGGGAGCAGGACAGATATGAAAGTGATTGAATTTTTTTTTTTATAGCAAAATAAAACACCACTATGGTCATCTTGATTGCTTAGGGGCAAATAAACTCTTTTGGACAAATAATAATGGTAGCTGAATGAAACAGAAATAATGGACCAGGCTTAACATACAGTCTAGACATAGAATTTTACTTGCTAGTTAGAAACATGGTTAGAAACTTACAATGCTGTATGTGTCCACAAGTGACATGTTAACAGTTAGATGTGGAAATATAGAAATGGAAAAAAAAATATGAAAATATATTTGGAAAATGTGGAAATTTTTTTTTATTAAAAATGTTTTATATTTTTATGAAAATATTTTAAGCATTTTTTCTGTAAAGAAGCAGGAATTATCTGCCAACAAAAAAGAAGGTTGAATATGTCTAAAAATATGTTTAATTATAAATTAAATTATCATTTTCTTTGTTAGTTATACTGATGTTTTTTAAATTGTTTTAGAATATATTCATTTCTGTAAATTATGCCACCTAAATAGTTCTGTGTACCAATACCTTCTTTTCAAGTTTGTCTTAATAAACATATGTAACATAGATAATAAAATATAAATTAACAGTTTTAATGAATAAAACAAAAACGAAGGAAAGGACATATATTGGCAGGACATGAAATAATTGAGTGTTTCAGCCATAAATTGTATAAATAAATAAATGTATAAATAAATAAATGAACAAACAAACAAATAAATACATTAATTAATTAATAATCATTGATATTGTACATTTTTGTAATTACTTTTATTTATTAATATATTCTGTCATTTATTATTATTATTATTATTATTATTATTATTATTTCAACTTGACAAAACTACTGCTCTCTTTCTCTCTGGATATAATGAAATTTTTGTCATGAATCCTTTGGTGTCATCATGCTCTTTTAAAACTAGTTCTTAATAACTTGAGTGAAGATCTGACATTCAAAGTGTTTGAGTCTAAGCAAATAAGCAGTCTACACTGGAGTACATGAGGATTAAGTCCTGGAACATGTACTTTTAAGCAAAACTGAAATGCCACCATGCTTCTTTGAAGATTTATCTTCAAAATGCGACAAAAATCTCTTTTTCCTTCCCTTCCCTCCCCTTCAAATGGTACAGAGAGAAGTGCCAGAGTGGAAAAGATAGAATCAGTGAGCTGGACATGAACACAGTGGGCACTAGACTGCAATCCACCTCCTGCTTTATCCAACTGATCTGTAATCCAACTTTTTCCATCAGTAGAAGGGGACTGATCACTGACTCTTCCAGTGCACTGCAATCTTCACTCCCTTATAAAAACTGTTTAAAAAATGTTAAATTACTGGAAATGACATCATGTATTAAATCTCTCAGCTTGAAACAAATGGTGGATAAACTCCCAGCTAAATTCTTCTACAAATGTAAGTAGATTGTTATCGTTGTTGAAGCCCATTAATTTATTACTTATGTTAAGGATTTTTAACTTTGTTTGACATTCTATATAACTAATGTCTTTTAAGTGTTTAAAAAAATCACTAGCTAGCCTACGATCCTGCTTGAAATAGCATGACTGAAGCACGTGTTTACAAACTGATATGACATATAAAACTTATATTTTTGGGTTCCATTTTACAGTGAGTGATAAGATAATTAGAACGTCACCAGAAATTAAGTCATCCATGTCCCTGTGTGGAACGAGCCAGAGACCTTACTTGTGAAGCCCATATAGTGACCTATAGGAAGTTGATTGGAACGCACCACTATCCAACATGATCACAATCACATTCCTGCTCAGCTGACTTCTAATCACACTTTCCTGATTCCCATCACACACATGACACTATAAATAAAAACCCTGGATATTCAGTCAACTGTGAAGTACGAGTCAGTGTACTCTTGCCTGACTTAGTAAGCCTTATTATGAATGTTTGAAGTTCTGGTTACTTATCACGTTTTGGTCACAGCACATTGTGCTGTTTGCTGATTACCTGATTCTCTGTTTTTGGACCCTGATCTTTCACTTTTTTTTTGGTCTCACTTTTTTTAGATATGCTTGCAGCAGTGTCTCACACGGTATGCATGTGTTAAACATGCTTATCTGTGAGCCAAATGCATGCAGGAAGAAAAAAAAATGAGGGTAAGTATTAACATATGTCCTTAAGCATCTGCGTGTACCAGGATGCTGAGCAGGTAAAGGATAAACATGGGTTGCTAATTAAAAGCAAATTACGCTGAACTCATTTATCACTAAGCAACATTAGACTCCAGCTGCAGGAGCAGTAATGCTGTTTCCAGAGTCACATTTAGTGTTAACATTAACGTCTCATCTGCTTCAGCTGAGAATCATTTTCTGGCTCTTCAGCCTTGTTGGCTACATTGACTTTAAACCATTAGAGATGGAGCAATGGAAACTGTTGCATTCACGCTTGAAACAGCTGGACTCGAGTCATTCTGGTTCGGTGCCATGGTTTCATAGGAAACGACAAGGTCCTGCTGGTAATTAGAGGAAAAATGAGCAGAGGAGCATCAATTGGAAAAAAGTGGATTTTTCAGGCTGCTGTGCAAATGTTCATGTGCCAATAAGTAATGTTTATCATTTCTCATTATCATCGTTTGTCTTCATTATAACAATCAATTCCGAGATGCTGGAGATTTCCACAGCAAATTCACTCTTATATCAGCTTATCATATTTGCTTTTCGGTTTCCAGCAGAATTAGTTGGAATTTGAAACAGCTGATTCATTTCAACAGGCTGAAAATCATCACATAGTCCATAAGTTATATAATCTGTCCTGGGACTGCACAATTCCTCATTACAGAAGAATCACTTTTTCTTCTTAGAATTAAAATCACACTGCTCAATCACAGTGATTCAACACACGGAAGAACAACGTGCAGATTCAGTCAGTTCTTTACTTTGCACCCACTGCATTACCATAAGACCAGACCAGCTGAAATTTCCTACTGGGTTTTCATGAGTGATAGCATGTGTACATTTTGTATAATTTGGAATCGAATCCCATACTCCGTAAAACTTTATGCATATGAGTGTGACAGGAGCACATGCATCATCGCCGCTGAAGAGAAGACATTTTCAGTCCCTCCAAGAAATTCACATTTTGATCACAGAAATGAACTAAAAATCAGGCAAACACTGTGGCTTTCATAAGAGTTTTCAAAGCTACTACAGATTTTCTGCAGATTTGGTTCAAGACTCAATTCTGAGATCAAATGACGTTATCACAACGCACATCCAGCCAAAGCCCTCTTCAAATCACACGGGAGAACATGAGCACAGCTATCACTGGAAATAATTACGTGTTCTCACTGTGCTTGCAATTTCACCAATTCTAATAGTTTCCTGCAAAAAATAAATAAATAAAATAAAACAGCTCCAATAAAATCAAACATTTCTCTGTGGGACTATATTATTAACATCTGATTAAATAATAGCAATTAGAGTAGGGCAATATGCCAATATAATATTGATGTTGTTCTTCCTTTTTTGGCTGCTCCCATCAGGGGTCACCACAACAGATCACCTCATCCACACATATGATTTGGCACAAGTTTTACACCAGATGCCCTTCCTGACGCAACCATCCCTTTTATATCTAGGCTTTGGACTGGCACTGAGAGTGCACTGGCTTGCGCATTCCCCCAGTGACTGAATAGGTTTCTAGCCTGGGAATTGAACCTGGGCCACAGCGGTGAGCATGTGAGCTGCTAGACCACCAGGGAACATGCCAATAGTTACCGCTGGATTATTCTAACCCCGGGTGAAATGAAATCCTGGGTTATCCAGGTTGTTTCACATTTCACACTGCTCATACTTTACCTGGAGATAATCATGGGTGTTCATAACCCTGGGTTATTGTTCCACAGTGACAGCAACAATGATTGAATAAATAAAGCACATAACCAATTTAATTAACAGCTTGTCATACACATTTGGCACATTTGCAATGCTGGGGTAATGCTGCAAAAGAGCAGCATTTCATAACCCTGGGGTAAAAAGCAGTGCTAAGTGTGAAACAATATTCTTCCTGGGGTTAAAGGTGGGGTTTAGAACTTTGGCAACCCGAGGTTAAGCACAGGATGAAAAACCATAAAGAAACATGACAGGCGTGGTTGACTGAGTGAATGAAAAGGAAGGAAAAATAGGAATTAATAGAGATGGTGATAAGTTGGGGTGAATCTGATGGTCACTGTCACTCTCTCTCTCTCTCTCTCTCTCTCTCTGAGGCAGCCTCAGGATGCTGTGACCTGCTGGTGCTGCTAATAGCTGCACACTTCTCTATGCGATAATGGGCTACACAAAAATAACATGCACCTAGTTTAGTTTATTTCGATCTGGTTTCAGACACTGATATACTGATAACAGAAATGTAGCTCACTAAATCTACAGAGCTATGTTGTATATATAGAACCGAAGTGTATTTGCACTTCATATAGGGGTCGATTTTATAAGTAAGCATTAGGCAAATGCAGGCATTTAATTATTTCCTGCATACATTTTGCACTGTGAGAGGATTTGCTGCAGTAATTATTCTTCCATTATTGTCCATTTATTTGAGAGAGGACAATTATTAGCAATGTGTGAAAGAGAAGGTAAAACAAATTGCAATCCAAATGCAAAACCCAGAAGAAAATAGTGTGTAGTAGTGTCTTAAGTTGCATTATTGTGTTTTATGTTAAAGGTCAAATTACTGAACAATAAATTAACAGTAGGGTTATATCTTGAGCTATGCTACCAGTATGGAGGCAAAATGTAGTGGTTTATATTCTTGCAAACATTAACAACAACAACAACAACAACAAAATGTAGTCTGTTTTTTACTGAATAAAATCGACAATTCCAAATCTCTATAAACTGGGTCTGGATTGTGGAATGTAATAATGATAATGACATTTTATTCTCAATGCTACAACATACAGTGTACTGTATATATCTGCAAATTCACTATTTCAGACATCATTTATTTATTTATTTTTTATTTTATTTTATTTTTTTACCAAGTGGTCCTTTAAACTTTGACAAAAAAAATCATGAAGCTAAATAAATAAATAAATCAATAAATCACACAATAAATTTGTATTATGGCTGAAATATTTCTTTAGTAATCACGTGTATGATTTTCCTGTGTGCAGCTATTAGGGTTGCAATCAACCACTCGGTTTTGATTATAGAGAGTTTGCTTGAATGATTCTAAGCTATGAGGCCACCTGCTTGAGAGCTCATTCCTCACACATCACACACTTGGGAAAAAATAAAAAAAAATATTGAACATCGCATTTACAAGGGACTACGAGGACATATATGACTGGATTTTTAATAAACTCCATTCTATAAAAATAATATACATGAATATGCATTAATGGTCACAATGAATAAAGAAAATGTCAGTGAGTGCATGTTATCAGGTTAATGAGATCCAGTGCAGAAGAAAATAGATGATATAAAAAGTATTACTGATTCCCTTTACAACATGATTGGGTTGTAACCTCTGTGACTAGAAACAAGCAAAATAGCATTGCCATATAAACAAATAAAAAGTATTTCAGTGTTGCATCATGTCCTGCACAAAAACACAGATGCATGAATATGTACAAGTACATGCACATCTCTATGATCACACAACAAATTAAGATCCACCTCTCTCTCTCTCTCTCACACACACACACACACACACACACTCTTGTGTATATACTTATTGTTTCTGCACACTGTACCATCTCCAGTCTGACTCCCATCTCCAATATAAGCACAGCATGCTACTACCAAGCACTTCTACAGAGCAGCAAGCAGCATCTCTGTCCCTTTCTCTCCGTCCTCTCTTGTCCTGGTGGTGCAATTGATCCCGATGGAGCATCTTCAAATATGCTTTTATTTATCTGTGTCACACCGCCTCAGGGGATGTGAGTGTTTAGCCTGATTTGTGTCTAGTTTCCACACAAAGCAGTAATAGACTGTAAACAGTAAAACAGCACCAGGACTTTCCTTTCTTATCTTATTGTATTACCCACATTCATGTCTGGCTATATCTCATCACTAGGTACAGAATAAAGAAGTCAATAATAGCTGGATTAAATGACGACACTATATGTAGACTACTGTATATGTGTCATTCGATGGTGCTCAAGAAGAACAAGCACACAGTGATAAAAGAAGATTGGATGAGCTCCCTGGGGGTTTTGTAGATTGTACAAAAGGGGCAGGCAGTACCATTGAGAGAGGGATAGCGGTGATACGCATGAAGTATTAGTCGACCCCAGATGAGTGCAGAACATCAAATCCTCCGCAGCTATTCCACCGGAGCACTGCTCCAAATACCAATCGTGGGTCCCACTGGTTGCCCCGGCAACAGCACTCCTCTCCAATATAGTGAGCAGCAGGCAAGCAGAGAGACGGTTCGTTTTTCTCTCTTTTCCTTTTTTTCCCCCTCCTCTTCAGTCTCTCTGGGTCACTGTCTCTCCTGTTCACTCCTATCTTTTATCATCCCCCTTCCATCCTTTTACTCCTCCTCTCTTCATCTTATTTTTCTCCACTTTTTCAGCCTTCACTTACCTCTGGCTCACACACACACACACACACATCTACTGCCAAAAAAGACAACGTTAATGAATGAAAGCTGACAGCAGTGAGGTGGATCAACTCAGTGACTCCCACCGGATGATTCAGGTCTACAACAACAGCCAGATCCGTGGTTCTGTGCCCCGCTGCATGTCCTCTACCTCTACCTAAAGTTTTATTCATATCTCTGTCAGCTGTTATGGTGGACTGGTAAAATGTTACACTTACATGTTTTAAACAGAGGTCAGTGATTGTGAAGAAAGGCAGGATGATGGTTAATACCACCTTTCAAACTGACTGCTCAATTTCAGAGTGAAAATAAATCACATCCAGACAGCTTGGCAGACAGACACTAGCGGAATCAGAGTGACAAATCTCCTGAAGATATTACAACACTACTTTCTGCACTGCAAATATTCATAGTACAGGTGATGAGTCCTCATTTAGGATTAACAGAGTAATATCTGATGTTGTTTGGCTGCCAAGAAAAGCTGCTAGATTAGGAACAATACAAAGATGTATATGTATATTTTATGATTTAATCTAGAATTCTATCAATTACAACTGTTTCTATTTAAGTGTCCTTATCAATTCTGATTCATTCCTCTATCCTTTCTGCCTCGTTCAGTTCTCTCTGTCTCCCTGTCCATTCTGAGAAACAGCATGCTGTCTTTTTACACACTGTTGGGTTCAGCACTGCCAGACTGGCCTTTTCCAGTCCAGTGACGCTTGTTCTTATCTGTACACACACACACACACACACACACACACGAGCCAACACAAGCCGAAATTAAATAATCATTTTGATGATTAATAGGATTGGCACTAAGATACATGTATGACATACAGTGTATATTATGTATCAGATAAACCACTACACCAACACAACATGAGAATGCTGGAACAGAACCGTGTCATGTTCAGATACAAACCCATGTCCTGCCTGGCCAATACAGGAGAGCTGGATTTGTCTGCAGTGCCCTCTGTTGTCTACTGCACTCTTACCAGAAAGTACAATCAAGGCACTGTAACCTAACCAGTGACAATAAATGTATTAGACCTAAACAAAACAATGTCACCGAATGAACACTGAATCGACTTCCACTACTGTACTTGCTCATAGTATTAACAAAAAAAGTACTAACTAATAGCATTTTAACTCGATAGTAGTCTTATACCCTGATCAATTAGTACTAGCATGGGAAAATGATTTTGAGAGATTACAAAACCACACTAAAGTTACATTCACACATAAAGTGATTTTTTTCACTGCGAGTCTCCAGCCGCTGTACTACAAAGTCGACAGTAAGTGTTTCTACTTCTGGTTGCCATGGTAATAACGTTTATCAGTGGGTGGCTCAACTAGCATTTCAAATCAGTGTTCTTGCTGCTAGAATGAAACATTACGGATGGAGATTTAGCATTTGTTTACAAAATTCAGCAAAGTATATCTTCATCCTATCATACAAGATGAAGGAGAAGCAGTGTGAGTCTTTGTTACAGATCACATGCTCTCTACTGCCTTTACCCCCATTGCTAGTTGCTACATCGAGTTTGCATAACATTCAACTTTTCTCAACTTTGTCAAGTCATTGAACATGCCCATATCTAGTCGGTGAAGGTTACTGTCATTCATATCAGCAGCTCTTATTTATCTGGTTGCTAGTCAGTCTGGATAAGAGCATATGCCAGATGCTGTGTCATATGTACATGAAATACTGTAAAGTATATTAAGCAAATTCTAAAATTCCTATGTTATAGAAATCCTGCATGGATAAAAAGAGCCTTGGAGTATAGCTAGCACAATCTACCAGTTGTTTGCTTTTGCGAAATTGAAAATGATTCTGGCTCACAGTACAGACCTGTGGGGAAATATAATTCTGTCCTCATCCCTGACCATTTTTGTTATCCCTTAACACCATCTGCACATTTTCCCTGCAGGCTTAATCTTTACCTATCTGTACCTCTATTTGTCCTCTCATAAAAATAGATTCAAATATCTTTTTCGGTCCCATATAGAATTTATTTTAGTATTATTGGTGCACCAATATATAGAGTGATATATATGTCTGGGATAGAGAAAGAATTTCTGAATGTCTATGCATGTGAATTTTTCACTGGGTGCTATTTGGACACATTATGTCTTTGTCTTACACAAAGAAAACCCATTTCTGCTATATGAGATGCCCCAAGCGCTTGAATGTAGTATCTATACAACCAACAAAAATCTGTGTAAGGATGTCTGAACAGAGGTTAAAAACAAAATCTTCCACTGAAAGCCGGCAGTGTCCAGAGTAATTTTGTATCAGACATATGGTGATAAAATAATTCAACTGTTTATACTGATTTAAAAAAAATATGTCTGATAGTTGATTTCCATTCTGTCAGCACAATGGAACGTTGGTGTACTGGTAAAAAGGGTTAGGCTTCTACAGTCCTGGGGTGTTATGATTGCGTACTTGGTATCTCACAGTGCCAGTGTTCAATCTTGAGCTTATGTTAGTCTCTCTGTTGAGTTTTCGTGTTCTTGGGACAATTTTGTCCCAGGTCCTTTAGGTGGATTGGTTAATATTGAGTGAATGTGTGAGTGTGTGTGCATGGTGCCATGGACTGCTGTTCCATTCAGGATGTATTCCCAGCAATCCTGGGATAGAATAACAAGATTACTGAAAATGGTTAATCGATTAAGACATGCTAATTGAGTAATTGATTAGATCTAAAAGATCGATTTCTTAAGTAAGCAGGTATCGTGCACACATGTTTATGGGTAGTAGTCTAGTCACAACTTCTGCTCAAATATATCAGAATAAAATGTCTTCAGATGTTTAGATGTGCAAATCTGCACCACATAAAACATGCAGAAGCAAAGGCAATGTCCATTGTGGCTGAGTGGTTTGGATTATGTTGACATGGCCTATGAGTAATGAGCACTTTTGCTAAACAAAGCCCAGGAGTATTGACTTTCCCCTCACTCATTCCAGTCACCCTCAGAGTGATAATGGGAAAGGCCAAACCCTGAGGTCCAGGCAAATGGAGACAAAAAAAAAATCAATGACACAGAATCAAGGTTGAGAAAAGCTTACGTTGTAATTCATAAAAGGTGTACAGTGGTTGTTAACGAAAATACTGTTTATTTAATCCATTTTTTAGCAAAAACTTTCTGTAGCCTAGAGAGGAGAGCAAATTGGAATCTGAGATTAGTCCCTGATTTTCAGATCTGTGCATGCGATCTACCACCAGCTCCAGATTTCCTGGCAAAAATGAGTAAAATGAGTTAAAAAAGGTTATGAAACCAATCCAGGGTGCAGGAAATAACTGATATCCCCCAAACTTCTGTGTCCACCACTTAGACACTTTCATTGCTTGCTTAGTGTGTGTGATCATCAGCACATATTTAATAGCAGTGCAAACAGAATAATCATTAGTTATTTGCTCCACAATTTGAGTTGTTGGGATTTGCAGTCAGCTCCAGAATTATTGGCACTCTTATGAAAAAAGGTCTTGTAGTTAATTAGCCGGGGGAAGGGTAGGATGGCTTGGTGGATAGCATGTTTGCCTCGCACCTCCAGGGTTGGCGGTTAGGTTCGTGCCTGTTGTCTGTGTGGAGTTTGCATGTTCTCCATGTGCTCTGAAGGTTTTCTCAGGGTACTCTGGTTTCCTCCCCCAGTCTTAAGACATGGTGGTCAATTGGCATCTCTACAGTAAACTGTCTGTAGGGGTGTGTGAGTGTGTGTGATAGATTAGCATCCAGGCTGTCTCCTGGAATATGCTCCAGTTTCCCTGCAACCCTGTGTAGGAAAAGTGTTACAGAATAAGAATGGATGATTATTAGCTCATTTCTTATCATTTCTACAGATGCTAATAATGTGTGGTTTAATCAAAAAGAAGAAAGAATGGTTTTCAGTATTGGCTTTCAGTACTTTCAGTGTGTGATTAACCACCAGTATAGTTTTGTATATCCTTTTTTTTTATTCATCTTTAGCAAGGGTGTCAATTATACTGGTTTTTAAATCCCAACCATCCTTTTTTTGACAACAAAAACAAAGCAACTAATCTGTAACTGTGGTCTTTATAGAAGCCAGACAAAGATTGTAGGGAAATTGGTTATTTCCTGCACCCCTTATTTCCTGACTGCTCCTAAATGTGAGCGTGGGCATGACTGACAATGTGTGGGAATACAGCTCAGACATTATCCTATCACACCTCTGGATTCCCCCTACGCAGACAACGCTATTGATATTTGCAACCTGTTAGGCCTGAGGGAGTGTGATAGAGAGAGAGAGAGAGAGAGAGAGAGAGAGAGAGAATATGTGGAAATGAGCTAAACACATTCACCTACACATACAACTCAATAAACGGAACTGTTGCTTCAATTGGTCTGGCCCAATTCAATTACAGATGAGTGCTAATAGGTTTGTCAATTGTGGGCCATTTGATTCGGAATGATACCCCAGGACACACATCCTCTGCCTCTATTTGTTACTGCTTATTTCACAACAAGGAAGAAGAGAAAACTTTTTCTCCTTTTTTTTTCAAGTGCACATCTACACACAAGTTATATCCTCTCATCAGAGACGGCAATGATCTTTGCATGGCCACACTTGGCTGAAAAACAGAAAGACAACAAACCAAAAGAGAGAGAGAGAGCAAAAAAGTGGAAATAGAGGTGAGAATGTGGAGTAGGAAGAAGGATATGAGAGACAGAAAGTAAATACTTAAAAATTTGATCTGCTTTGGCTTGTTGAGAAGAAGCCAGTTTGTGGATATGTGGTGTGTGTGTGTGTGTTGTCCACTCACTATGTAAAAAGCCCAAACTACAATCCCACTCCCGTAGGATATCACAGTTATCGATTTAACTCCAGCCACGAGGCCCTATGACAAAAATCTGAAAGCCATGAGCAACTCACCCGGCTGCGTGTCTATCTATTATATCTGCTTCTCTTTGTCACACAGCAAATCAATTTCAATTAAAACCAAATGCTCCCTACACTGGACAAGGGCTGCTTTGAAGCCAATCAGCACATCCTCCACTCTGTCCCTGGGAGAGTGAGAGAGCTGGAGATAGAGAAAATAGTTTAAGATATGTTACTTTCTTCAGCTCTCTTTCAGGAAAATAAATACATTATTTATGTCTTTATTTTCCTGGATTTATGGATTCTTAGCTTTTGATTTACATCATGGATGGGAAAGAACATAAATAATGCTTAATAAAAAGAGGAGTAAAATATTTTTTACAGTTTAAAAATAAACTGACTGCAGTAGGACAGATTATTTTATATTAGGTTATGGATATATTGCCAGTGCACTGATGCCAGGATTGCTAAAAAGGGAACGTTACGACAAAACCCTCGTGTAATTTCTTTCCAGAAGTGTACCAGGGAGAAAACAGCCAAGTAAAGCAAGTCCTTTGAGACCGTTACTTAATTATAAACAGCTCCTCTATTTTTTTTCCCCACTAACAACATTCTCACCAATTTGTTTTCTATTGGATAACAAGAACAAAGCTTGTAAATTTACTGGTCAAAGATCACCTAGATACAGTACAAAGACAGAGACTGCATTCGAAATCATATACTGTAACTACTCCATTCGATTCTATAGCTACTGCAGAATAGATACAATCCAGATATACTACATTTGCCATGTTGGCATTGTCAGCTTTCTGCAGGATGGAATTAGTGTTAAGTCTATAATGAATTCAGAATTGACACTGACCTATTAGTTCATCAGGAGCTCTTGGTTGTACATGTGACTATAAACTGTTGAAGAAAGGACATTATTTACATTTGCATTATTTACTGTCCAGTGTCACCCAAATGATGATGGGCTCCCTTCTGAGTCTGGTTCCTCTTAAGGTTTCTTCCTCATATCATCTCAGGGAGTTTTTCCTTGCCACCATGACCCCAGGCTTGCTCATTAGGGATACATGTTAGGGATTAATAGAAACTTAATTTTAAACTTAATCATTTTTATTTTATGTTTCTATATCTCTGTAAAGCTGCTTTGTTAAAAGCACTATACAAATACAGTGAATCGAATTATGTGACCTACAACAACATAATATCCAAAGAACCCTTTCCACAAGTTAAAAAGTTACACATGGGTTGGTTAACAAGTACAGTTTAACCCCAAGGTACAAAATTTAATAAAACCTACACTCAGCTCCCTTTTTTTGCCTTATGGGATTGCGCAGGGTCCGTTTCCTTTCTTTAGAATCTCGGAGGAAGCAGTAGCGGTATTTCTATGCCTATTAAGTAATTATGAATACTACTTTGGTGTACTGCTTTTCACCTACTGTATAGTAGAGAGAGTAGTAGGGATATTCAAACACATCAACTGCCTTAAGCGGTAAAACAGTGAATAGAAAATGAACAGACTGATGTTTTTACTCTCTGTAATATTGATGGAGTAGTAGGGATATTTGGAAGCAGCGAATGTCAGCTTAACTGACATTTTTAGACCATCACATGGCAGTGAATAAAAACTAAACACAGTTTCATCAACAATATATAAAGTATGGTGGGGAGATGGTCATACATTTAGCTAAAAAAAAAAGTTAAATGTGACCCAGAAACTAAGCATATGCTTCTCTTTCACATCTTACACATCTCACGTCCTTTCCCCTTCAGTGAAATTGCTTTTCCGCAGGATGAATTTGGCTTCTGTAAAAAAAACAAACCCTGTAGTTGTTGATATTTCTGCTAGTGTGTATATATGATTCATTTCCCAGTACCACATTATCAAAAGAAAGGATAGCAGTCATGTTCAATATTAATCCTGCAAAAGGAGGGAAATCTGTGTGGGGGTGGAAAGAAGCGATGAAGTTTAGAAAACAGCTAGCAAATTATGATAGATACAAGGCACATTTGCTACAGGGGTGAATTCTTATTGCCTACACCATTAAACACCATAATCCAGACTAATGATATCTGATGTAAATTAGAAAGCCCAGAGAGAAAAAGCTTCCAACTCATTAAAGCTGAGCTCAGTGGAAAAGATGTAAAATGCTTTAACTTTGGTATTGGCATTTTTTTAATCCTTAATAAATTCTATATAGAGAGCAAAATATAAACAGAATTTAAAAAAAAAAGGAATAAAATGAAAACAGAAAATAGATATAAGAAATAAAAAGAAATAAAATCCTTATTTGTACAAGCAAATAATGATTTTAAAATTGTTTTCCAAGAAAAAGTTTTTGTTTTTTTTCCCCCAAACAATACCAAATTTCTTTGGTTCAAATGCTTAATGGAACAGTGTACGAATAAATCTACTCACACCCATCTTGATACATCAGAGATCAGAGAAGTTAGTACAGCAAAGAAAACACACAAGTCAGTGGATGTTTTTTATTAATTTAGTGCATATTTCAGAGCACTTTAAGTCTCCACTACCAACACACCAATAGTAACATTCCATTCATGCATACATGCCACGTTTTCTACCCCTATGAAGAGATGAGACATGAAACAGAGACAGAATTATATTAAACAAGCTCAGAAAACGTAATCCGAGTGGATGCCTTGGATTTTCATGTGTGGGATTACGGCTCTAAAATAGCTCGGATTAGGTGCCAGTGGTGGTGGATTTGAAGCAGCATTTGCTCTCCACCTACAAATGAAGAGAATTTCAAGAGTGCTTACAACTCTACTTGACCCCCTGTAGTGATGCATCGACCGCTGCTTCACTTCCTGGGCTATGCTTGAAAGTCTATAATATCCATAAGCCTTTTTTTGTGCCATTATACTTTTCAATACATGAATTGGTTACTGTGGACTAGTACATTCATTCTTCCATGCAAAAAAACCCCAAAGTTTTTTCAAAAGATATGACCTTGTAACATTGTCCTGAGTAAAAAAATTCAGCATTTAAACTGCCACTTAAGTGGGCGAGAAGATTATATATTTATATATATTATATACTATACTGTATATTAGTGCTGCATTGTATATTAAGGCTGCATGCGGAGAAACAATTGAAGAAAGTAAAAAAAAATGTAGGTCTTTACCTCTATTATTTCCCTAAGCGCTTTCTCACTCTTTACAAGACTGCAAGTAAACCTAATAGCAAAAAAAAGTAATTCAGTCTAAGTCAATGCTGTGTTTTAACATAACCTGGGTTGTTTGTATTCAGTATGTCTCCTTTGGGAAATCCTTACCACCATCCTAAGGGTCATTCCACTACTTTATCAGCTTAAGGGAATTGCATTTGATGAGCCTTTAGAGAACTGAGGGAGTGAGACAATAAAACCTAAGAAGCAGAGCTTGGCCAGAAGCCACTGTGATCTGATGCAATTTCCTTATTAGATCAGCAGTTTAGAAAAGTATGAAAGGGCAAAACTTTCTTTACTATTTTGTTTATTTATTAAAGAAATAAATATGTGAAAACACCATGCATGTACACACACATGCACTCTGTCTCTCTCTCTGGGATGTTGAAAATAAAGAAACTGGAACACAAGCCATTTGTATCTAGATCCTAACACATCTGCAACACCTGCCTTAGGTGCTTTTCATACTGGGCATGTTTGCTGTGGTCCGGGTCTGACTGTGATTGTTCCTGGCACTCCTGCAGCGTTGGTCTGGTTTCAGAGAATAGAGATCTATTCAAGTATATATATATACTAGGTGCATGTATTAGTGAGATGAACAGTTTTGTTTCATTTTTTGTGAACTGCTGACAATATTTCTCCTAAATTCAAAATATAACTATTGTTATTCAGAGTGTATATTTAAAGTAAATGACAACACATCAAAATAACCCAAGATCATGCAGTATTTGCAGAGCTTTAATAACTCAAATAAAACAAAATGCAAATAATTTGTAAACAAATTGTGTTAATGCTTTGGCTAAATAACGTTAAGAAATCAGTATTTGGTGAAATAACCCCAATTTGCATGAGTTTTGGCTCCATGCTCTCCACCAGTTTTTCACATTGCTGTTGGGGAACTTTATACCTCTCTTTTCAAACAGCTCAGCTTTGCTTGATGGTTTGTGACCATCCATCTTCCTCTTGATGACATTCCAGAGGTTTTCAATAGGGTTCAAATCTGGAGATTGGGCAGTGGTCTCTTTATATATTATTATTATTATTATTAATATTATTTTGGTGCTGTTATGTGCAGTAAGGCATCTCACCTCTTCTGTGTTCCACAAAATTCCTCTGTCACTCATGGTACACGTGTTGTAGAAACTAGTAATGTCATATTTGGCTAAAATACTACTTTAGTTGAACTATGTTCTGTTTCAGACTAAACAGCCCATGTGAAAGGCCCATTAGAGAACCATTACCAGCATCACATGCCACAGTAAACTCTGGACTGCATTAAACAGGTCAACCTTATGAGTGCAAGACTGCTATTACTAAATAATGAAAAATATAATATGTTCATTCAACCATTTTTGAAAAGCATTTTATCCTGGTCAAAAAAAAGCAGAGCTGGGACCCTGAGTGTGAGGAGGGAATATATCCCGCATGTGGTACTACTGTAGTATGGGGATGTGGTAGATTAGTGGTTAAAGTGTTGGACTACTACTTTGGAAGGTTGTGAGTTTGAATCCTAAGTCCATCAAGCTTCCACTGCTGGGCTCCTAAGAAAGGCCACTAACTCTCAGTTGTATAAAATGAGATAAAAATGTAAGTTGCTCTGGATAAGGCTGCCATCATGCACACACATTCACACAGCTAGAGGTAATTTGGTATTATCAAGCTGCCTATTTTTTCACCTATGTTTTGGGAAGAGGGTGTAAACTGGACCCCCCAGCCCAGAAAAAAAGAAAAAACACATGTGGACACTTGGGGATCATGCCAAACTCCAGACAGACAATAACCTGAGCTCAGGATCCACCTGGAGTCGGTGTAGCTGTGAGGTGGCAATGCTACCCACTGTTCCATCATGCCACCTGAGAAATATACATAATGTGTGGTCTTTAAAGTTTCTTATGAACCTGTGACAGATTTTTGATGTGAAGACAGACATCTCAGTTGCAGAAGAAAATCCTCTTGATAATGATGTGGTTCACATGCAAATAAGGATCAGAAATAGTAGAGACTCTCCTTTTTCTCCTCCTTCAAGACTATGTGAATGCTTTTTGTTATGCAAATTCAGTGGTGATGCAGGTTCATTCTCATAGCTCTGTAGTTAACCTGCGCAAGGGCAGAGAATCAGTGGAAGAGAGGCAGAAAGATATGCTGTTCCAAAGCCTTTGTGTCTGCAATATGATGAAGGAACAAATCCACAGGAGAGGAAGAGAAAGAGAGAGAGAGAGAGAGAGAGAGAGAGGAGAAAAAGACAGAGAGACTAACAATGAAATTAAGTCCCTACTATGAAGAAGAGCAGGGGATACAATCCATCTCCTCTCCATCTGTGGGCTGACAGGTGTGGGAGGGTTTAAGCCCCAAAACTATCATGTTCCAATAATTTACATTTGCGCATTTCACGCTCATAGACTTTCAGTTAAGAGACGATCATTACCTCTGCAACACAACCAAATAAACAGCATGCAATTCTGTTCTGTCTTTGGATTTCAAGCAAACACATAAACCAGTTCCCTCCATTACAGGAGCAAAGCATCTACTTTTTCTTCTTCTTCTTCTTCTTATTACAAAAAATAAATAAATACAGTACCAATATATTATAATGATGCAGTAATCAAACAGAATGCATTGGAGTTACATGACAAACGCACTGGGCAATCTCTATAATTCCTAAATGAAATTAACCATAAGCACACTTAACATTTACCATGTGACTCCTTAAATAGAGCAAGAGACAATAGAACTACGCAACGCAAAATTATCATATCACGGCACCAACACCATATTATCATATTAGAGAAAGGAACTTCCTCTGGCTGACGATGCCTTGGGTTCATCTGCTGTGCAGACTTTCGTCCATATGTGTGAATGTGGCTTTGACACTTTAGTTATGGATCTACTGGAAGCGGAACATGCAAGAAAGATCCATCAAAGACAGCAGCCTTCTGTAACCGAGCTGAAAGCCAACTGTGTCAGCTTGTCGCTGAGACAAGGCACGTGTGCTGAAAATCCAGCACAGCATGAGTGCTCTTGATTGCAGTAGTTGATAGCTACACTTTTAAGAACAGAGCCTAAATACCCAGTGCATTTACTAAATTTGTTCTTAAAGACAACGCCAATGAAATGGTCTTTTGTAATATTAAATGGGCACAAGGGAGGGTTTGTACTGTTCTCTGTGTGTATTAAATGTGGATAAAAGAGACCTTGAGCTGACAGATGTGACCTTTAAGCCGAGTATATGATAGATAAGAAAAGACAGTAGTGGGAGCTCACAGCTAACCTGTTCAGATGGATTAATGCACTCTACACACACAGAGGAACACATCTCCAGGGGGCAGGGTAATGTGTTGGTCAGCCCATAACAGTTAAAAGTGAAAAAGAGAAGGGCAAAAAAGTGTTTTAGTGCTGATGGTATAACTGCACCACTTTGTCATAATAAGTCATCTTTTATTGTGCTTGAAGCTCCAATTATAACTTACATCGACCCGGGAAGTCAAGCATTTGTGCAGAAGCTCCCAAGAAACAGTATAAGAAAGATTACAGTATATTTTTACTTTTATTTCCCTCCCAGACCTTTTGTGGGCACAAATGGTTCACATGTCTTGCATGCTAATCCTTGCGCTCAAGCTCATGTGTCCCCTTCATCAATGTCTGACTACCTTTTCATTCAAGCTTTAATTTGTACGATTAAAATGCCTGACCCTAACAAAGTGATAATTAACAACCCTCCAGAGCATTTAATCTGCCACATTGTCATGACTGATAAGATCCAAGTCTCTAATTACTTCCATTTTGTGTGCAATCTGACAGTTGGCCATGCGGGCACCAAGACCTGCAGTCACCTGTTTGACACTGTTCAGCTGCTGATCTGTTGGAGATGTATTCATCACCTCCTGTGATGGTAATGACAAAATATCAAAATGTGCTCAGCTCAAGGCCAAGGCAATACTTCTAGATATATAGATAGATATATAGATACATACTACTTTAATAGGAACACCTGTACACCTGCTTATTTTTGCAGTTGTCCAATCAGCCAATCATGTGGCAGTAATACAATGCATAAAATCATGCAGATTCATTAGTTATGAACGTTCACATCAAGCATCATAATGAAGAAAAAGTATGATTTCTTTTAACCATGACCTGGTTGTTCGTGCCTAATGTTTTTTTTTTGGTATTTCAGAAACTGCTGATCTCTTGGAATTTTCATACATAACAATCTCTATAGTTTACACAGAATGGTGCAAAACCCCCAAAATGTTTATGCAGAATCTGTGCCCATGATAGCCTCAGAGTCTTGTTCTCAACTCATCTTCTGCTGCTGAAGCATGTCCACCTCAAGGTTCAACGTTTTGTGCATGCTGAGATGCTTTTCTGCTCAACACAGCTGTAAAGAGTGATTATATGAGTTACTGTATCCTTCACAGTGAAGGCTTGAATCACTCTGGACATTTTCCTCTGACCTCTCATAACAGCAAGGCATTTCCACCAAAAGAACTGTCTTTTTTATTGCATAACTGTCTTATTTATTCTCTATATGCCCTATATGTTGTATCTTATTTTGATTTTTTACCTTAGAATTAATTTCCTTTGTAGAATGTTTCTATCCGACCCTATTTTTATATCAAGAACAGTGGAAAAAAAGCATTTCACTGCATATCATCCTGTGTATGTTTGTGTATGTGATAAATAAAATTTTTATTTGAATTCGATTCAAACATAAACATATATCAGTAGCACATATCTTCTAGTTCGTGGTCATGAATCGAACAAAGAACATTTTTTCCCCAACTCACTGTTCTCTTTACCCTTACATTCGCTTCACCTCTATTTCATTTTCACTAAAAGCCTGAAGGTACAGGCAATGAGACAAGGATAGACAGTGAGTGGGGGAAAAGAGAAAGGTCAAGAAGGTGAGTGAGTAATAGAAAAAAAGATCTACTTGTACCAACAGCATACTGACGTAACAGGGTCACGTTTGATGCTGGTATTGTATTCATTTTGAATGCATGTGCTTGAAAGGCTTGAGTTACAGAACGCAATCAGCAGTGTTCCACTTCCAGGTCTTCTCACTGTTTAAATCACTGTTTAATAGTCTGCAATGTTTAGCCAGTGGCATTTCTTTTATTTTAATTATTTCTTTTATTTACTTTATCACACAGACTAAAATAGAGTGGAAATGCCTCTCTTCTTAAACCCTCATTTTATCCAAGCATTTATAATAATAATAATAATAATAATAATAATTATAATAAATTGTATTTATATAATGACTTTATACAGCTCAAGGACATTTTTACATTCCAAGCTAAGGAAGATAAGAAGACTAATAATCAACAATATACAAGCAATAGATAATACAGAAACAAAACAGATCAATACAGGCAGACAAGGACGTAACCAGAGATGGAGACTAAGACAAACAAATGAGGAGTGTATTTCAGCTGTTAGGGAAAGAGCCAAAGTGCTGACAAAATAAGTGTTTTTGAAGCTGTGATTTTATCGTCAAATCAACTCAAGAGGTTTTTTTTTATTGTCATTTTGACCATACATGGCTGATGCAGTAGAAACAACATTCCTCCAGGACCCTGGTGCTCCACAGAGCTACATAAGACAACATAGAACTAAGTGCTAAAAATTGAGATAGAGGTAATATTTTGGATGATCTCTGGATATGAATGCTAAAGATTTAGAGCGATGATTGCAAATGATCTACCAACCATGACGGAGAAGAGAAAACATGGTACGGTGAGGAGGCCTGTATCAGAGGAGCTGAGAGTCCGTGTTGTGGTGTAAGGATGGAGGAGCTCAGCTAGATAAGGAGGAAGGTGGCTAGAAAGGGCTTTAAAGGTCAGAAGCAGGATTTTGTGCTGAATCCTAGATGCTACAGGTAGCCAGTGTATGGGTGTAATGTGAGTTATGACTGTATAATAGCTTGGTTACGGTCTTTGGATGCTAGCCCAATAAAGGGGGTATTGCAGTACAGTCAAGACAGGATATGATAAATGCATAGACAAGAGGTGCTGCATATTTAAGGCTAACAATGTAATGGAGGTGAGCTGTATTGCAGAGGTGATCCGACTGGAGGCTTTAATGCCAACTGTTGTCTATCGCTCATCTGCGCCGGGCTAGGAGATTAAGAGCACTGCCATATCTGAAAGTTACTGTTGCTGCCTCACACTGACACTCTGACCTGCATTGTCCGATCATTAAAAGTGACCTCAGAGCAGTTTTCCTAGCCTCTACTCCACCTGCTGTAGATTACACAACACCATCTGGGTCCAAGTGCATTTCACTGTAGAATGTAAGAGCAGAGTGATCTGAGTGGTTGCAGTGAAGAGTAGTGCTACAATCCTGAAACATATGTTTTAGAATGAAAACAAATTAAGGTACACTTAAAAGTGTCAGACTAACAGAGGAATTCTGGGAGCTCATTGTTTTGTAAAAAAGCAGAGGAATGTAACAGTGGCGTCTTAGAGCCATAGCTCTTGGGATTTTTCTTAAGCTGGGCCTGAAAATGATGATGAAACCAAAAGCAACATCTATACTCATAAGGATATAATGGTAGAGAAATGAAAAATAATAACGTTTAATGGCTTAAGACAGCACAAAGGAAAACACATCTTGATGATGCTGATTTTTTTTTGTATTACAGTTGAGTTACAAAAGAGCTAAGTGCCTGTTTTAGAGAATGAATGTTTTTTTTTTTTTTACATATAGGAGAAGCAGAGGCGAAGGAGGGAAAGCAGGTGTAACACTCTTCTTTATAATTAAGTAGGTGCTAAAACATTAGAGTAGGCATTCCAAATATATCCAGCTCATATGGAGTGATGTGCTCAGCGTTGGTATTACAGCATGGGAACACATTTGTCAGAATTGTGGAAATTCACTTCTTGATTTCCATGATAGCGCTTTTCCTCCCCCCTCTCTACATTTATAAAGACACTGCATTACGTAACAGGGTTGTGAAGGCTTTACTTGATGCTGATGGTATTCCTTCCCCCTCACTTTACCCAACCCCTGATATCCAGCTCAGACGCAGAGAAAGAAAGGCAGAGATGTGCTTTAATGTTTTTTTTTTCCACTGACATGCAAAGACCACTTAATTCTGCAGAACACAACTGCCCCCTGCTGTTTTAAAAAAGATAAAATTGTGCTTTAAAAAGTGATTTTATCATCAAGCTGCAGTTTAGCATTCACCTAATATTAAAGCCTCTTTTTGTATATGTAAAGATATATAATATAGATATTTAAGACAAATATGTAGGCTGTATATACTATATACTATAACCTTATATAGATCATTTGATGTGTCTTGAAAACTAATGGCATGAAATTAAATAGATTGCTGCCATAACATTGACATGAATGGCTTTGAGGAAAGCTTTATTGTCTAATGAAAACAGAGCAGTATAAGTGACAAGCAGGTTTTCTTGCAATTCATTGCTAAAGAGCAAATCTGACATTTTAATTGCTGGTGTGTTCCCTGGTGGTACATTAACATCACTGCATATTGCGTATTGGTATAATGCAAATAATATTCAGCTTCCTCATTTATGAAGTGTATGCTTGCAGCATATCATTTATAGCTGGAGGCAGTCCCTCTGATGTTGAATTATGTTTTTCATGAACCAGGACTGGCGACAGCAGCAAATAAATAGGGGAAATGATTCCTGCAAAAAAATGTACTGTATATACTCCGCCTCTGAAATGTAAGAGGTGCAAGGTGCATTTAGAAAGCGGAGCAAAGATTTCTATGAAAAAGAATTATGTTCTTCTGGGCAAGTGAATTTTTAATTAGGCAAAGAATCTGCTCATTATGCCTCACCTTGTAGCATATTACTGTCCTGGTTATGCCAGAATAGATCCTGAACTACATTATCCATCAGCCCCAGCAATTATGACATAGAAAACTGCACTGTTCAGCTAAACACAGTGACTAAAGGGAAGTAAATAAATCCAAATAACAATCTGTGAACTTGTTTTTCATACAAAGGAAATGTTTGCTATAATGAAAACAACAGGAAATAAATAGTTTTGTGGATGGTCTTAAATTTTTTTTAATAATATAAAATATAGAAATATTCTATAATGCATACAAAATTCATGGCAAATTGCTGTGGTGCAAGAGGAATAAAACACCTTGCAATTATATGAAAATAATCAGCTCCAGAGTGTCGTTACTCCATCACTGCACGGTTCTGTAACAGCACACCATTGTGTTTTATTCCTTACTTATTATTCTTTCAGTAATCTAGCAGACAGGGGTAGCCACATTTTCAGCAACTCTCCCAAAGTTAAAATATTAATTACTAATAAACATTAATAAATTATTATTTTTTTCATTAAAATTAGGTGTAACATGCACTAGCGACACACAAACAATGTATTTCATAAAATACATCGCAAGAAACTGATCCAAAGACTTTCTAAAAATATCTGTTAAGCTCCATTCACAGTAAGGGCGTCATCTATAATCCAGTGTCTCCTCTATGATAAAACTCACATATCCAGGCAGCTACTATAATTAGGTAATACATGGCATGCACAAGTTCTCTGCCACACAGCAATAAAATCACAGTACAATCATAATATTGTGGCATATGCAAATATACATAGTACAAGGCATTGTAGCAGCTGGAACACTAATTTAAAAGGGCAATTTAATCAGGCTGCAGGCACGCCCTTTGGTTTGCGACACAATGTACGTGATTTAATTAATCATGTTCTCGGCTTTTCTCAAAACAATGGTACTCTCATGGAAAGACCCCAAATTAACAGCTGGTTAAATAATTAGTAGTGGTAAAGTAAATAAGGCTTGCTAAGCCTGCTCTATTAGTAATGTGTCCCTGACAAGTGCGGCTATGACTCTCTCGTCATCATTTATTAGTAATCAGCAATTTTATATTCAGTACAAAAACAATTCTGACATTGTTTCTCGCCTTTGTTTCATGCAGATTCTCAGCACATCTGGTCCATGGATGTGGTCATGTGGTACAATGTCTGTGGTTATTGCACACAGTTAATGACATGCTTGCATGCAATATTAATGTTTTAGATTAATAAACCAGGTGAAGTTTTTAGATTGATGCATGGAGGTGTATTAAGTAAAGCACTAAAGCAATTGGCTTTAAGGTTTGAAGCCAAACCCCAATACAGGATTAATGTTTTATTGGTGAATCAGAACCATAGATTCATGTTCGTCTCAACAGATGAGAATTTACATATGAAACGAAATCAACAGCCATTGTGTGACATGAACTGAAATCTGCTATTAAAAATAGAAAGGCCAATTACTACCTCTTAGTAATAAATTAGTAAAAAATTAGAGTCGGATAAAGAGCATGATAAAGAGAGGTTTAGACAAAGAGAGATTATTCTCCACCTCAACACAGCAATGCTTTTAATACATTTGCAGTCCGCTGAAATGGGCAGATGAAGTACCAGTTGCCTGTCAGCCTCACAGCTCAATCACCTGTCAACCCTTATGCCATAATCCAGCTCCACCAGCTTCATTTAATTCTAAACATGATATTAAACAGACGCCACAGCCAGAAAACAGCCAGTTTACAGCCATTGTGAGGAAGCATTGGCTAGTCAACAATTCATTGTGTGTAACAAATAATTAACATGTCCAATAGGGTAATAGACTCGCTTGTATTCAAGCAGCAATTGACCTGAAACAGAGTTCAGGCAGAGCAGCCAATGATAATAATGCAGCTCAAACACAAAACATTAGCTATAACAACAGTGTTCCTCTGGCAGCACATCCTGACCTTGCAGCCATTTTTGGAAAATGTAAGGCGGTGTTGTGGTCGATTGAGAAAATGAGGTGAAAATACAAAGCGTAGTGCTGGTAGGAAAAAGCTGCATTTTGATTTTCAAATATTTATCTTGATTTACAGACTTTGCATTTCAGTGTTTGACATCGAGACAATGCCATTTTAAAATTCTTTTGATTCTGTATTGTTTTTAGAATTGATATTAGTTTATATCTTCCAAGTTTGGCAAATTTTTCTTTTCACTACTGTATATTTTACTAAGAAAAATAAAAATAAATATAGATTTTTATTTTTTCTGAAAGTTATGATTATAACATGACATTTTCACAAAAATCAGCAAATGATACCAATTAACACTATTCATTAGAAGTTAACATACACTGAACAAAATTATAAACGCAACACTTTTGTTTTTGCCCCCATTTTTCATGAGCTGAACTCAAAGATCTAAGACAATGTACACAAAAGGCCTAAAGGTCCGAAAACTAGTCAGTATCTTGCGTGACCACCATTTGCCTCATGCAGTGCAACACATCTTCTCCTTGGCTGTGTGAAGTTGCTGGATATTGGCAGGAACTGGAACACGCTGTCGTATACGCCGGTCCAGAGCATCCCAAACATGCTCAATGGGTGACATGTCCGGTGAGTATGCTGGCCATACAAGAACTGGGATGTTTTCAGCTTCCAGGAATTGTGTACAGATCCTTGCAACATGGGGCCATGCATTATCATGCTGTAACATGAGATGATGGTCGTGGATGAATGGCACAAAAATGGGCCTCAGGATCTTGTCACGGTATCTCTGTGCATTCAAAATGCCATCAATAAAATGCACCTGTGTTCGATGTCCATAACATACGCCTGCCCATACCATAACCCCACCACCACCATGGGCCACTCAATCCACAACGTTGACATCAGCAAACCGCTCACCCACATGACGCCATACACGCTGTCTGCCATCTGCCCTGTACAATGAAAACCGGGATTCATCCGGGAAGAGAACACCTCTCCAAAGTGCCAGACGCCATTGAATGTGAGCATTTGCCCACGAACTGCAGTCAGGTCGAGACCCCGATGAGGACGACGAGCATACAGATGAGCTTCCCTGAGACAGTTTCTGACAGTTTGTGCAGAAATTCTCTGGTTATGCAAACCGATTGTTGCAGCAGCTGTCCGGGTGGCTGGTCTCAGACGATCTTGGAGGTGAAGATGCTGGATGTGGGGGTCCTGGGCTGGTGTGGTTACACGTGGTCTGCGGTTGTGAGGGCGGTTGGATGTACTGCCAAATTCTCTGAAACACCTTTGGAGACGGCTTATGGTAGAGAAATGAACATTCAATTCATGGGCAACAGCTCTGGTGGACATTCCTGCAGTCATCATGCCAACTGCACGCTCCCTCAAAACTTCCGACATCTGTGGCATTGTGCTGTGTGATAAAACTGCACATTTTAGAGTGGCCTTTTATTGTGGCCAGCCTAAGGCACACCTGTGCAATAATCATGCTGTCTAAACAGCATCTTGATATGCCACACCTGTGAGGTGGATGAATTATCTCGGCAAAGGAGAAGTGCTCACTAACACAGATTTAGACAGATTTGTGAACAATATTTGAGAGAAATAGGCCTTTTGTGTACATAGAAAAAGTCTTAGATCTTTGAGTTCAGCTCATGAAAAATGGGGGCAAAAACAAAAGTGTTGCATTTATAATTTTGTTCAGTGTGTATTAGATAATTAGGTAACTTGATTAAAATACTATTTTGAAATAAAATACCATTAAAATCTGCTGGCTACAACATAAGTATGAGTATAAGTACACTGGATCGTTTTTTTCTACTTCCTATTGTTCCAACCGCCAGGATGGTTTCTGCTGGAGCTAGTTGAGTTTTTCCCATTTGCTTGATTTTTCCTGAGAACTAAAAGCAAAGTTGTTACATGGTGGCCGTGATTTCCTGTGTGGAGACTTTCACTTTCTTATGCTGATTCTCTTTCCTCTTTTTGTCTTGTTGAGGAAGTGAGGAAGTGGATTCAACATGCTGACCATAGCGCTCGAATGCTTTGATCTTGTTATTGTTATTACTGAAACCTGCAAGATCATAGGGAGAAAGCTTTGAGCTCATGTGGCAGTATTTTCTAATATTTGACTGATTTTGCCAATAAACTTTTGCCAATAAACAACTGACTATTACATTTACAATATTTTATATTTTCATTCATCTTTATTTGGTTTATCTAAAGAAACATACAAGTGAGACTAAACTACAAAGACTAAACCTCAGCAGCTGAGGTTATAGAATAAAGCAAACAGCAGACACAGTTGCAGAGCTCATGAGGAATAGGAGGTAAGCTCCTTCACATTGCTGGGTAAGAAACAAAACTCCACTGCACAGTGCAGCGAAGAGCAACTGCTCACTGCATTGGAGCACAGATCAGAGCTGTGCCAGTTGGAATAAAGCAAGAGATGTTAACTGAAATGCAAAAGGGTACTGACGTACAGAGCTAGAGCGAGCCAAGGACAGCTGCCTTGCATGAAGAGACGGACCCTGATATGCTATAAGTGACTTGATATTGAAGCAGGCTGAGGATCGGAGTGAAAAGCAGAAGCACTGCACAGCAGCAGCACGAATGTCGTACAAGCTGGCATTAAGGCATTAAAGTTCAATCCTTCATTCAGTATAACTAGACATGCTGGTCTCTGGACAGCTCTTTAGTGCACATGCCCGGGAAGAAGTAAATGATCACCTCATTCTGTCTGGAAGAGCAAAACCGTGAAATAACAGATTGTATTTGCTCATACTGGCATAGTATTCCAGCAAAGAAGGGACATAAAAAACACTGCAAAAGAGTATTGAAGGTGATTTTTTGGCAGAACAGACTGTAATGAAGCCTCTAAGGCATGATTTACTGCAACTGCTGCGAGACCATTGCTGTCAGTTCTGAAATCACATGGCGGACAGTATAATGGTTCTCCCCTCTACCTGGTTAGTACAATGACACTTGATTACAACATAGCACTGACAACAGCATACTGACAACAGGGTATGATTTACAGTTTCAGAGTCCTCCAGATATGGAAAAACTACTACTTGAAATATTTACTTGACTAGAAAGCATCTACTAGAAATAACTGGACTAGAAAAGCCTTTTGTTTCCAAAAAGGAGGGAAATTCCAGCTGCTGTCAAGCTGGAACATTCCCTTTCGGTTAGCTTTACTGGCTCGCTGCTGTATGGACAGTCTCACTAGAAAGTCATAAGCCAGACAGAGCTCCTGATCTCACATGTGGAATCTCAAAATCTGTAAATAACAAGAAGAGGCCATGAGTGTAAAGCTGTTTCTGATAGACCTCACAGTTGTCTCAATAATAAAAATTGTCAAAAAATGTAGTTTACTCACAACATACACTTTCTACAAGGCAAGGACATTGGAAAGGGCAACTCCAGCGATAACCCTGAGAATGCTGCTCCTCAGACCATTCCAGTGTTGGCTGAATGCTCAAAAACGATATGACTAAAACATTGGTGACAAGGGCATGTGTATGCACTGTGAGGCACTGGATCAGTATTCTGCTTTAAGGGGTGTTCTTAGTTGTTCTACATGCATAGAGGGACGTAGTAACAACAGAAGACTCCCAGAAAGGCTGGTGGAGAGATTCATCGTAAGTTTGAGTGATCCTCAATAGAATTTAATAGTAAGACTCTGAGTGATTCGTATCCTCAACAGAGTACAATACCAGCACCGTGAGTAATTCTTACCCTTAACAGAGAAGTATCAGAATACTGACTAATTCCTATCCTCACTAAAGAGCAATATCACCACAAGAGAGACTTAAATCCCTATCCTTAGGGATCAACCCCTATGTGATTCTCTTCCTCAACGAAGCAGTATTAACATTCTGAGTGACTGTAATCCTCAATAAGAGGAAATATTAATACTTTAAGTAATTCTGTCTCATAAAGTATGATATCTTCCTCAATAATCACTGCTGTTTGTTAATGTCTGACAACAAACCCTCTCTGAAAAATTAATACACAGCCTCCACACGTTCTGAAGGATACTACCCTGGTAGTCTGGAATAAAAGGAAGTACAGTGAAAGGCTATGTATGTATTGGTGGTTGTGTGACCAGGAATATGACTGCCAGGACACCTGAGTCACTCAAGTTGACAAGAACTTGGTGTCTGAGGCCTTGTATAGGCTGCACAGGAGAGGTCAAGGTTTTGCTTACAAAGTGATGACTTTGTAATTAGTACTCATTAGTGAAATGAACAAACAGGAAAACGTGACTATTTTCTAAAGACCTGGTGATCTTCTACTCAGTCACAGAAACACACTTAAATGAAGCTTATAGAAAAGTGGCCTGGTTACAAGAGAATGTCAGTAACAGCCACTATGTTATACAACACTGCTCCAAAGAGCATTGCAATGATTTATATCAACTTCTAACCAGTTATCAAAAATGGATGATCTCTAAGACATTTTCAAAGCTGGTTTAAGCGGAATTTTCAAAAAGGATATTGGGAATAGGTGGAATTTAGACATCTGTATTCAGAAAATCTACTTTAATGTAATCCGGTAGGCTCCCCATCAACAAGCTTTATTAAAAACTACATAGCAGACATGGGTGCAGCACAAATGCAAGCATCCTGGTTTCCTTTCATTTATATTCCTTTCAGTAATATTATGGATTTTTTTTTTGTTCCTTTTAATTTCCTTTTTAGTCTTGCATGAAACACACACACACACACACACACACAGACACACACAAGAATGATCTGCATACAATGGAGCCAAATCATATTTAAATGAGACAATAGATCTTCTTAGATACTTAAAACTGGCTTACCTCATTGTTAATACATAAGTTAAAATGACAAAATACACTTAAAAATGATTATGCATGTGCAAGTAAAGTAATGGCTGCACATCTGTCTGAAACAAATCACTCTTACTAAACTGCAGCCCCTCAGGGTTGGTTTGCCAGACATAGGCTAAGCCTGTGTCTGGAGAGCTAGCCTTGTGTAACACAAGAGCCTGAGACATAAGACATATGCATGTGCTACCTTTATTTCTCATAGTCTGGAACGGTATTTCTAATAGCCTATTTCTAACAGGCTCGGGCCAGAACACATAACCATTATGTGCAAATTATCAATATTACACATAACCAATTCAGAAGCTAGGTCAGTTAGCATACAAATATGAAACGAACAAGCAAGATTGGACAGTAGCTATACAAGGCTACCTTATTTCAACTCTCCTCATTTTTTGTTTAAGCCTTTTTAATAGGTTTTTAACCTCCACAGATTGCAATACCGAGCTTTCATACACTAGCAGTCAAAAGTTTGGACACCCCTTTTAATTCAATTTTTTTTGTTTAGTGACTTATTTTCTATATTCTAGAACAATACTGGAGATTTCAAAACTATGAAATAACACACATGGACTTAAGTAATCCATATGTAATGACAACAAAAAACAGTCAGTTGTTATTTTAAGACACGAAGGTCAGGTGTTCTGGAATAGTTCTTGCAAGAACAGTATTGTCAAGTGCATTTGCAAAACCCATCAAGCACCATGATGAAACTGGCTCACATGAAGACCATCCCAGTAAAGCAAGACCAAAATTTACCTCTGCTGCAGAGGAGAAGTTCATTTAGAGTTACCAGCCTCAGAAATCACCAATTAACAGCACCTCAGATTAGAGCCATTATGAAGGCTTTACAGAGCATCAGTAGCAGACCATGGAATTAGAAGATGTGTCCAAACTTTTGACTGGTAGTGTATATTCCATGAGCACCTCTTAATACCTTAACAAAAATCCAACCTATATACTTCCAATGCACATTAAATCCACACATAAACAGAAAGCCACTCAAGTTAATCTTCATCTTTAATGCATTTACATGCTCATATATTCACATAACCTATTCATATAATCTGTGCCATCTTTAGTGAGATATTGAACAGTGACATATTTAATTAAACAGTCCCCTTCTCTTAGCAATCAAATACTGCTGTTTCTTTCAGGTCTATGTACTAGTATAAAATCAGATAAAAACACCCTGGGTTGTACTCTGGGTTGAAGGTACTGAGATTTTTTATTTTCTTTTAAGCAAAAACATGTACAAATGTGCACAGCCCTTCTGTGATATAATATCCTTTAAACATTTCAGCATTTTTTTTTTTTTGCTGCAGGCTCATTCTGCCACACCACTCTTAATAATGCTAGTAGAGATTTTCTGCTTTTCTGTTGCCTGCCATTAAGCTCTCTGCCAGCATGCCCACTCATATTATTAACCAGAGTGTACAGACAGTGACCATGCATCAATAACCAAATTATCAGCACATTATGCAACTAAAAATAACACACACAATTAGGGGTCCAAGCAATTTGTTTGATTTTGCTTGGAATCCTCTTGTTTCTGTTTTTTGCAGTATTTTTTTTTTCTTCATTAGGCGGATCACAGCATAGGTCTTACAGACAGGTGAAAGAGATGAGCCTGATTGATTTTTTTCATGCAAAAAATAAATAAATAAACGGCTTCAACATGCCAGTCAGTCCTAGTTGGGTGGTGCTTCTGCTTGATTAGTTGAGTAGTTTGTAAAAGTAAGCTTTACCTTATGCAAATTTGCTCAAACTCTAAGTAGACAGACCTAAATAGTCTAAGATTTATGAAGTAACTCAACTGCTGCTCTAGAAAAAACCTCATGGTGGCTCATTGTGCATAAATCCGTTGAGCCCAGTGCTCCAATAAAAATATTTTTTTTTCTTCTGCTCTTATTCTTTAACTTCGGCCAAATAGGCACTGGCCATTCAGTTCCACCATGATCAATATTCTTTAATTTGCACAATGCAAAACGTACATTTGCAAAGTGGTCCTAGGATTTTTGCTAGTCTTAGGATTTTGTCAACATTTACAACATGGCAATCATATTTAAGTGGGATTTATGGTTTATTCAAACAGCTGTAAGTCATGACTGGCTGCACGAATTTGCACTAAAATTGGCATATATATATATATATATATATAGGACAGAGTTCTGAGCAAGTCTGAAAAGATTGGGTCAAGGACATCCATAGGGGGTAAAGTTAAATTCAGATCACTGTTTCTCAGGGAACTTTAAGTCAGACTAAGCTGAATTTTTGTACATGGCATCTTTGTGTTCATCTGAAATTGGATTTCTAAGGATGATCATATTTATTAAAAACCATAGACCAGGTGTGGGTGCAGGTTTTCATTCCAATCAAGCAGGAGACACACCTGATTCCACCTGTTTAATCAACATGATCTTAGCTTTCAATAGAATCTGGTGTGGCTTCTGCTTGGTTGGAATGAAAACCCATACCCACACCGGCCCTTTGTGGATAAGATTGGACATCCCTGCCGTAGGCCATCAGCTGATCAGATGTTGAGCTATTGGCACAAAAGCTGACTGGTATGTACATTCAAATCAATAGAGTCAGCAGTATCAATATTTTGCAAATGACTGACCATCTCAGTCTTATGAGGGAAACCGTGCAGGAATCATTTGGTCTCTTACCTTGTTGGAGATTGTAGGAAGCGACACATTGCTGTTATTTGGTGAGGCTTTATCAAATATGCACTGAAATGGTATTGATTTTATAACCAGTGAATAATAAAAGTGCACTGCTACAAATATATATTTTCTAATAAACACAGGCCATGATATCAGGACCACCAGTACAAGTGCATGTGTCCAGTCAAGGATAAGAATCTGAGGCTATCAAGAGCATAAACTCACCACAACTGGACAGCTGATGAGTGAAGAAAAAAAAAACCAAGTGGTTTTGTTTCTAATCCTCAACTGTCCAGTTTGGGTTAGTCTGTGCCCATGATAGCCTCAGATTCTTGCTCTTGGCTGACTGGAGTGGAACCTGAAATAGAGTTCTGCTGTTGAAGTACGTTCACTTCAAGGTCTGATATTTTGTGCATGTTGAAATGCTTTTATATTTTATTTTTATTATTCTGTGTTACTCCAGAGACTGATTTGTGCAAAAAAAAATCCCAGGAGATCAGTAGTTTCTGAAATACTCAAACCAGTCCATCTGGTACCAACAAGTCACAGAGATCACACCTTTTATTTATTCCATTGAAGCTCTTGACCTGTATCTGCATGATTTCATGCACCGTGCTGCTGCTACATGATTGAATGACTGAATAGCTGCACAAATTAGCAGATGTATGGGTGTTCCTATTAAAGTGCATTTTGAGTGTATGTGGCAACAGGTAAGCAGTTGTGTTAAAAGTAGTCAGAAAAAAATGTTCTATATACAGATTCCATCTCTTACTACTCATAATGAAGCTACTGGCATGGAATTTGTATATAAGCATAGGCCCAGATTGAATTACAGCCATGTAGCCATACAACAAAGTGAAAACAGCAGCATTAGCTCCCTCTATATGTGTGGCTTCAAAGAGCAGACAGTGATCTCACTTCCTGTTCTCGATATAAACATGATCAGCAGTAGTGTAAAAAAATAGCACTATTGCCTCAGGCACATCAGGGCTTTTTTGCAAAGGATCACCTTTTCTATGTATAGTACAGTCAGGCTGCAAATGCACATGCTTACTGCTCTTGCTTTTCCACACACTCAAGCACAGAATTGCAGGCATCTAATGATGAACCCCTTAGAGCATGAAAATGGGGGTGTCCACTGTGACCATTTATTTTGCATTAAATGTTAGGATAATAATCAGCTTTAATTTATTTGATGAAGATAGTAATTCTGAGCAAAGCCATTTCTGCTTTATTATCATCATCCCCTTACACCAGACCTAGCATGCCACCAATCACAGAACAAATGGCAACTGTTGCCATGGAAACGTTGTCAGAGATTGAACCGGAGACAAGTGCTTCACCAAGGCTACACAGTATCTAAGTGACTACACGTGCACACCTTGTAAAAATAAAATTATAGAGACACAGACCTGCTGTAGTTTCAACATGTGCTGAGAAGGCCTCTGTCATGCTAATGTAATAGAACAGACTGCAACTATATAGAGCTCTCTGAAAGATGAGGAAATGTCTGACATTCTAGCAAGAAATTGTCACCATCTGCAAGTCCAGTCAATAAAATTGATGTCCTGTGAAATGTCATTTTCAAATGTAACACTTTTCAGGGGCTCTTGTCACTGCAAGCATTGATCAGATTTCTTCAGTGAAAGGAACATCTTTGTTAAACGGCACATAACACACATGATACAATAAGACAAACCTTTATTCTACAATAAAAAATGAGTCTTTATGCATTTCAATTTTGAATGTTGCTTCTGCACAACCTCCCATGTCTCCGTTTGCCTCGGGCAAAATCATTAGGAACTGGAGAAAGTCCTGTCTACTGAGATACCAAACTGTATTTCACTATACACTGTAAATGGCCCAAACAATATAATTCTCAACACTTGCCTGGACAGGACATGTTATACTGCTTCAAAACAGAGATCTGCCAGGCAAGGTCACTTAGGCTGTCAGAGATACAGTATCCAATCTCCATAAATAGGTTTGAAACCTCCACCACTGTCACCTTTTTTTACATAGTTATATGTTTGCACAGAAATCCATCTTTGTGGATCAAAGCTTTGCAGACTAATTTAAGGAGCAAAATATTATATTGTTACTGGCACATTGTAGTATTTTCTATTCACATAGGCTATTAAATAGATTGCAGATGATTATTGGTAGATGATTTCTGAAAACATGTAGCCAAAGACTGAGGTATGTGTATGGATAAATGTACTGTACTCATAATGGAATTTGTTGTGTGCATTAATCAACAAGGTTCACTGTAATCTGAATATTAATCATAAATTAACAGGGTTCATCAGGCCAACACGTTTATTTCAGTCTGGTGCTTTTATGACCATACCATGATATTAGTGAGTGACAACCTGTAGAGGTGGAAATCACTAGGATTCGCATCCACTTGAAATTCCGCACACGTACCACACGCACTAATAACCGGACAGTGCATGAAGGCGGTTGTGCTGTGCGCGCTCACAGGTGTGTTATAACACTCCACATCCTACCTTTCACCGGGTCTTCTACGAGATCCGAGGCGCCTTCTTTGTCCGAGGAGCTCGGATTGGGCTCGTCCCCTTCAAACAGCTGGTTGATTTCTCCCAGCTCGCCGTCACTCCTGGATGAAGCGCTCACTGTGAACCTCTGGCTCATGGTGCTGAGGCGATGCTCGGTGCTGGAATTCGGCGCTGATGCAGATATTAGCGATCGGCCACCCACAGAGGCGGACCGACAGCCTAAACCACTAACTTACTACAGATGCGAAGTGAGATTATTATTCACTGGACTAAACGAATCGATTCTTTTGTCCCTGTCTGCGCCTCTTAGACTTGGTATTGCTCGCTATATGAGATCTTGAATGAGTTGCAAGCTGCTCATCAACCGGTGTCTTGGACCGCCTGCGTATCACGGTCCTAGCGCCGGTAGGAGATGTGCACACAGAGACGACTACTAGACTGACAAGTGCATCATCAACACAGACTGAATTCACATATAATGGGACTTGACACAATGTGAAGGTATGAGCTGAGCAAAACAACTGAGCACCTGTGACAGTGGAATTTGTAATTATTTGTGGAAAAGTGTCAAACGTGTGTATCAGGAAATTTGAAGTTACAGAGAAAAATGGTTTAGGAGTTACAAACTTGTAGATTTTTTTTCTCTAATTCTTCTGTGCAGGGGAACAAAACCTATTCTAAAAACCAGAGCAAGGAACCCCAGTCTGAAGACGTGTGTTGTAGACTGACTGGCATCTGTAAATTTTCCATAATGTGTGTGTGGGTATGTTTGTGTGTGCGATTGTGCCCTCAGATGGGTTGGCACACCACCTAAGCTGAAGCCTGCTTTATGCCCCAAGTCCCCTGGAATAGTCTCCAAGCTTCCTGTGACCCTGTGTAGAATAAACTGTAGAAAATAGACAGATTGATTTGCTAGTGTTGGTGAAGTGAGTAAGGTGCATAACACGTGCACACACCTGTATTAAAATTGTGAAGTCATGGACCAGTTTTACACGTCCACACACCAACCACACATTTTCTACCACAAATACAAGTCAATAACTGAATATGCTCTTACTTATGCACCTAATATATTTTTAAAATGTGGAGCAAAAGGGATTTGTGCACCTGTAGAGCCGGGGGCAGGCATTGTTCGAAGGGCAGAAAACTTTTGGACAGTTAAAGGAGCAAAAAATCCAGTCAGTCTTTTCTGGTCAAGCTGGCACCTGAAATTTAAAGTATGTTTTTTTCTGATATCATCCAGCATTTTGTTTATAGGTTAGATATGCATGCTGGTCTGCTGCGATGGTAATCACTGTTTCTTGACATGTTATCTTTTGGGAAGCAAGAGGAGTTAACCTAAATATTATTACATTGATTACCAACTTAGTTGACCAACTACAAATTCTACTGCCACAGGTGCTCAGTGGTTTAACCCTTGTTCAACTCTCTGGTCAGATTGACCTGTTTATTATATATAATAATGGGAAACATACACACAATTTCCTCACAGTCTCCATATGTAGAAGAAATGAACCCTTTTTTTTTGTTTTTCAGCAAAATATAACTTTATTTACAGTCATGTGTGTAGTGCTTGCCATGTTTCCTGTTTAAGTCCATCGCAGCCTTGCAACAACTGCCTGACCCAGCCATGAGAATGATATTTCACTTTGATCTTCCTTACAGCATTCTTAAAGGCTATCTGCAAATTTTGTATATATATATATATATATATATATATATATATATATATATATATATGTATACACTATATTGCCAAAAGTATTCGCTCACCCATCCAAATAATCAGAATCAGGTGTTCCAATCACTTCCATGGCCACAGGTGTATAAAATCAAGCACCTAGGCATGCAGACTGTTTTTACAAACATTTGTGAAAGAATGGGTCGCTCTCAGGAACTCAGTGAATTCCAGCGTGGAACTGTGATAGGATGCCACCTGTGCAACAAATCCAGTCGTGAAATTTCCTCGCTCCTAAATATTCCACAGTCAAATGTCAGCTGTATTATAAGAACGTGGAAGTGTTTGGGAACGACAGCAACTCAGCCACAAAGTGGTAGGCCACGTAAACTGACGGAGCGGGGTCAGGGGATGCTGAGGCGCATAGTGCGAAGAGGTCGCCAACTTTCTGCAGAGTCAATCGCTACAGACCTCCAAACTTCATGTGGCCTTCAGATTAGCTCAAGAACAGTGTGCAGAGAGCTTCATGGAATGGGTTTCCATGGCCGAGCAGCTGCATCCAAGCCATACATCACCAAGTGCAATGCAAAGCGTCGGATGCAGTGGTGTAAAGCACGCCGCCACTGGACTCTAGAGCAGTGGAGACACGTTCTCTGGAGTGACGAATCGCGCTTCTCCATCTGGCAATCTGATGGACGAGTCTGGGTTTGGCGGTTGCCAGGAGAACGGTACTTGTCTGACTGCATTGTGCCAAGTGTAAAGTTTGGTGGAGGGGGGATTATGGTGTGGGGTTGTTTTTCAGGAGCTGGGCTTGGCCCCTTAGTTCCAGTGAAAGGAACTCTGAATGCTTCAGCATACCAAGACATTTTGGACAATTCCATGCTCCCAACTTTGTGGGAACAGTTTGGAGCTGGCCCCTTCCTCTTCCAACATGACTGTGCACCAGTGCACAAAGCAAGGTCCATAAAGACATGGATGACAGAGTCTGGTGTGGATGAACTTGACTGGCCTGCACAGAGTCCTGACCTCAACCTGATAGAACACCTTTGGGATGAATTAGAGTGGAGACTGAGAGCCAGGCCTTCTCGTCCAACATCAGTGTGTGACCTCACAAATGCGCTTCTGGAAGAATGGTCAAAAATTCCCATAAACACACTCCTAAACCTTGTGGACAGCCTTCCCAGAAGAGTTGAAGCTGTTATAGCTGCAAAGGGCGGACCGACGTCATATTGAACCCTATGGATTAGGAATGGGATGTCACTTAAATTCATATGCGAGTCAAGGCAGGTGAGCGAATACTTTTGGCAATATAGTGTATATATATATATATATATATATATATATATATATATATAATATATATATATATAAGTATAAAATTTGGAAGTATGAAATTTGGAAGACATTTTGCTTAAAAGTGTTAATTTCCCCTATGTATAGAGACTTTTGGGACACCTTGTAGAAAAAATCATTTTCCACCTGAAATTCTATGGTTTGAAAAACATTTACATCCAACACCCTCCTACACATTTATATCCTTTATAAGTCCTCAGGTCAATCTGACCTGAGAGTTATAACTGGGCGAATAGAGTACTTGAAAGCAGACAGGCCATGATAAATTTGGAATCAAACCATAGTTAGAGTTAGAGACACAAGGTAATGCACTTGGCAGCTCTCATATGCACAGAAAAGAACAAGTTCTAAGATCCTGAGTGTCTGAATCATGGTGAAAAGGATTTGAAAGGAGGCTCCTGTTACCCCAAACTGCACGTCCTAGACCACCATCACTTCCAGACTAAAGTAACTATGAGTGAGTTTTGTTTTCAATATAAGTAGCGTGTGTGTGTGTGTGTGTGTGTGTACGTGTACATTTCAGAGATATCAGATGTCTAACAAAGACTTTCACTATTACAGATTGCTGCTAGTGGCAAAAGAGGAAGCATTGCTAGGATTGTGTACCAATAAAGGACATTGAAACACCTCCTATGTACAAGTGCAGCGAGAAAAACTTTAAATTTCAAATTCATCATCATTCTAACATTCTATGTACACAGTAGACTAAATGAAAATGGTTACTATTATTAAAATGACTGAAATAATGTTCTATAATTAATTTCTTACAGTACTAACAACTATAACAATGTGTGTGTGTGTGTGTGTGTGTGTGTGTATATATATATATAAATATATATATATATATGTGTGTGTGTGTGTGTGTGTGTATTTTTGCATTTACCATTTCCTGCCAGTTTATTACGTACACCTACACTCACTGACCATTTCATCAGGCACAATTACAGTCTAGTCTGTCTGTTGCTATGCACTGTTTGTTCCTGCTGAGTTAAGAATAGCCCACCCACCAGACATATCCAGCCAACTGTCCAGCAGGCCAGAAGATAATTAACACAAAATTATGTTTGGTATAATGTAAAGATGATGCAATACAGTCTGTAACTTTACAACTTTTTGTTGTAGCAGCAAGGAGGTTGTGTGTAATGAGCTTATATATAGAGAGTGTATTGAAATTATTCTCATGGCTGGACTGGGAAGCCTCCGCCAGATTGCAATGGACTTTAACAGGAATCATGGCAAGAACATCACGCACAACACTGCTGCCAAACTGGTTGCCAGAGTTAAGAGAGACGTCTGTGACATATACAAGCTTTTGTTGTTTAAAATCATCAGAAATCTCAGGTACAATTTGTGTAGTTTTATAAGAAATTACTGAGCATCCTGAAATCTGAACGTTCTCTGAAGACACACTTGCTTGGCAACATTCATTATTCTTGAAGATGGATCAATAGTAGGCAGAAAGTTCTTCTACCTTTTATTTATATGAAGCTGTTGTTCAGTAAAAAACTAAGGGAAGATTTAAAATTAACCTAAGTATAGTATATGTACGTCAAATGGGTTTTACTGACATTCCTTTATATAGCTGGTATCAGTGACGGGCTGTGCATTTCACACCTAGGCCTTCACTGGTGTCCTTCCTGAATTAATCCACCTCTATACCATCATGACGCCACGGCAATAGATACTAATCAATCGTTAAATAGCAAAGAAAAAAAGAAATTAGGCTAGAGTATTTCACACCTCACAAGGAATAGTTCTTAAATAGACATTCTTGATGACGTATGCAGCAAACTGCAATCTCTGGAGGACGCAGCGAATATAGAAACAATGTATATGTGCGGTTCGCTGCCTCTGACTACTCCAATTATCCAATCAAAGGATGGGAAATTGCTGACATAATCTTATGCCTGCTAGATGGCCCCAGTGATGCCAACTTGAAATCTGATTGGTTAAGGTAACAGTTTCATTGCCATTTATTTTAAGCTAAAGGCGCCTGCACGATTGATTCTGAAGGCCTTAAGGCAGATTTCTTTCACCCTGGCAACACATGATTTCATCCACTGGCTGAAATATGATTGGATAAATACTCTTATCATAAATATACACTACTGGAAGCAGCGCAACCAAGAGAAAAGCTATGAAATGTAGAGAATAGACTATTGGGAATAATTTAATACAAATTTATGGCAAAATATATTAAATATATTAAAATGCAAGTCAGTGATTCAGATCACTGCTGTTTAGGCCAGCAGAGAAGGCCTTGCTGGTCCTGACGGCCCACCACTGATATTGAGGCTTATATAATTTAAGGCTTTTGTACGTCTTGGGTATGGAATAATATTTAAAAGGGTCCAGTATGTCAAGGGTTTTCAGAATCAAAGACAGTGGGCCTCCTTTTTGACACAACATACATTTGTTAGCCTACTTTTATCAACTGTGTTAACATTAAAAATGAAAAGTTATGCTATTATCTAAATAATAAGACTGTTGTGATTTCTGAACTTTTTTTATTGCTGTTGTGGTCAAGGGCTGTAAGATATTTTAGTGACGTGGTGTGTTCGACTTAAAGCGGCGCCATGCAGACCGATAGGTGTAAGACATTAAAATATCGCTAGAGAGGTTCTAGAGCATATTCCACCGTCATACACCGATCGGTCTGCTACAAGTCAAACACACCTTATGTGTGTGTGTGTGTGTATGGAGAGATATGTCAGTCAAAATTGCGTACAGTAAATGGCAACAGTGCTCAACTACAACGATCAGCATTAACTTAATTCCTCTACACTCCGGTGGAAAAATTCGGGATAAAACATTCGGGGCTAGATTAAAATCATTCGGGGTTCGAGGAATAGGAATGTGATATAGAAATATTATCTAAAATATTTGTCTATAATATATATCTATAATATATCATCTGTAAGATGTCACTGTAATAAAGTAGATTTAAAGTATATAAATTAGATTTATACGCTAACTTTGGATAACTAAGGATAACTTTGGCCAATCTCCATACAGGCCCTAAAACCAACAATAAATTGCCTCTACTCACAAGGAATGTCTGTCAGTCTGCAGCGTGTGTTAGCTTAGTTGTCTGTGCCTTAGACCTCCATTGTTGTCCAAAAATCAATATAAACATAACAGCCACAACGGGTAATGTGTTTCCTAATTTCAAAATGTTTGGTGGAGCAATTTAAAAAAAAAAAACGTTTCCCTAAATACTCAGAATCACCAAAACTGAAGTAAACTCCTGTAAAAACAGCACTATAGAAAGTTATAGCAATTATGACCATTTTGGGCAAAATTTCGGTTCATCTCCCCTTACATTTTTCAATAAATAAATGTTATTCAGTGGAGCAGTGTGTCTGGCTGATGTGCATTTTTGAACAACAATCGAGGCAATTCATTGTTCATTTTAGTGTATGTGTAAGGATTGCTGAAAATATGATTAATTCTCGACCGACCTTTCTGACCTGCTTTCCTTTCTCGAATTTGCTAGAAACATGGACATTAGACGTGGTCATTATATATACTATTTTAAGCTACTTCTCGTTATATGGTTAACTTTTGCCATAACTGATAACTGATAATTATATTTCTTAAGCACAGATTAAGATAAGTGAGATTAATATATGTAAATCAAAATAAGTAAAGATTAAAATTAACTCTGGATTATGGATTAAAACAGTCTTAGATTTGATTTATCTTAACTGAGTAAATTTAAGGATTAAACATTACCTTTTGATTTAATGATTAAAGTAGATTAGATTTGATTTAATGATTAAAGTAGATTAGATTTGATTTAATGATTAAAGTAGATTGGAATTAGATTTATGGGCCTTATCTATGTCCTGGAACTGAGCGACCCTAAGAAACTGAAATATACATTTGACGTTTTTCAGCAGACCTCCCTGGAGCTTGAGGATAAAAACAAAACAATGTCCTCCAAGGTACATAATGTAAAGGTCACTTGAGGGCACTCAAGTTCTCCAAGTGCACTGGTTCAAGATGTTTTTATGTGTAATGTTGGTATTTGCAATATTTTGTTGTGCAATGATAAGTAAGGTTCAACTGCCAGCATGAGGAAGTGGACCAAAAATGTCCTACAAGGTATGTGATCTCAAGGTGATCTTGCGTTTCTAAAAGCTATACAGATGTCATTGATGGTGGACGATTATAATGAGATAGCTCTTGGCAGTTTTTGGTTTTATATTGCACTTTCTCAGGTTGTGCTGCTCTATTTTGGTGTATAATGTTGGTATTAGCTATAAATTAAGGTCCAGGTGCTGAGACGGGGGTTCTCAATCCTGGTCCTCAAAGACCATTGTCGTTCTTGATTTCCAACTATCCATTGCCCTACCTGCTGCTGACTACCAGGATCAGGTGTGTTCAGTGAATCAGAAGCTAAAAAGATACCATTCACGTTGTCTTTCCCCACTTGCCCCACTACACCCTCATCGGAGATGGTATCTTCATGCTTCTGATTCACCGAAGACTCCTGGTTCATGTAATCTGTAGTGGGCAGTGCAGGGGTGAAGGTAGTTACAGTAAACTCCCTCTTAGAGGTTTTGCAGTTGTTCATTTTAAACTGCATTTTCTCAGGTTCCTCCAACGTATGTCACACTACTCCATGTTTTTTTTTTTTTTTTTTTTAATTCTGGTATTTACTTTATTTATTTTGTTTAGGACCAACTGATTTTGAAAGAACTGACTATTCAGGAGTGTGCACATAATAAAAAATGTCCTTACTTTAATTCTTGTGCTGGGTGAAGTTGCATGTCAAAATTGATAATTACACAATTGATATTTTAACTCTAATGTATAAGAAATGCCTAGTTCCTAACCAGAAAATGTGAGTAAATGAGAAGAGTGCATTTAGAAAAACAAAGTAGGGTCCACTCAAAGGTAAGTAATATAAAAACTTAGGTTTATTAGTTACGTTTCAATTAAAATACACTTTTGAATCTCTCAAAATTTAGTAGAGAAAACACCAAAACAACGACTAAAGAAATGCTTAAATTAAGTAGACTTGACTTGCAAAAAGTATTTCTTGCATAGAGAAAATTAAGTAATAGATACAAAGACTAGTCAGGAACTACATAATAATCTGATGCAAAAAGTTATGTTCATTTTTTAAGTAGATCAGGCTGGATATTTTTATCAGTGTACAAACAAACAGTACCATCTATATTTACAAGATTTGGCAGACACTCTTATCCAGAGCAACTCACATTTACACAGATGAGCAGTTAAGGGGGAAAAGGCTTTGCACAAGGGTCCAGCAGCAGCTTTGGAATTTGACTTCACAATAATCAAATCACTGATCATCTCCTGTCCTCCATCTCCTCTCCTTCACCGAGACATGGCTGAACCCAGCGGTACCGGACCACGCCATCCAGCCGGCCGAGTTCTTCTCGGTTCACCGCATGGACAGAACACTAATCAGGGATGTCACCTGGAGGCGGCGTGTGTTTAATGGTGAACAGCGCGAGCGTTGTTCCTCTCACACGCTCCTGCACACCCAACCTGGAACTATTAAATATCAAATGTCGTCCTTTTACCTTCCTCGGGAGTTTACATCGGTCAGCGTCAGCGCCGTTTATATTCCACCTCAGGCGGACACGGACACTGCTTTATGTGGGCTGCATGAGGCTCTAACACAGCACCAGACACAACACCGGGACGCTGCGCTTATTGTGACGGGGGACTTTAACAGCGCCGAACTTTCATCAGCACATCATCTACCCCACCAGGGGTGAAAGGACACTGGACCCCGCCTACAAGGCACAATCTCGCCTCCCGTTTGGGAAATCCGACCACGCCGCCATCTTCCTCATGCCAAAATATAAACAAAGGCTTGAGCAGGAAGTTCCGGCTCAGTGGGAGGTCGCGCGTTGGACGGACCAATCGGTGGCCGCTCTACTGGACGCACTCGATGACGCAGACTGGGACATGTTCCGACGCAGCTCTGATGACATCAACGTGTTTACGGAAGTGATTGTTGGATTCATCGGGAAACTAGCGGATGATAAAATGGCTTAAACCTCATAGTATATCTTGGCACAGCGTTTGGACATTGCCATATAAATATATATTTTGAATAAAGTATCTATCTATATATCTATCTATCTAATCTCTAATAAAGTAAAATAAGTACTTTACAAAATTATTCACAGATGCTATCCTGTAAATGCATCTGTTAGTAAATATATGCACAGTGATAAATGTACCTTTTGCAGCATATCAGTTGAAGACATTCAACATTTATTTTTCCACTGCCCTTTTTCTATTTCATTTTGGGTTGACTTTAAAATAGACATAACAAAAAAATTCAACAAAGCCCTTAATTTAGAACTCCATGATGTTTTACTTTGCTTTCAAAACCCATATTTTTCCGATAAAAAAATTACATAATTAATCTGTTCATTATTTTAGCAAAGTGTTATATTCACAAGACAAAAATCATTCAAAAGAAACCATCATATATCACCTTTTATAACACTGATCTTAAAATATATCTTGAAACCCTTTCTAATATGCGATCACAAAACTTATCAAAACAATAAAAACTCTAAAGCTTTTCAGATTTATGTAACTGCCCTTATATAGCTCCTTTTTAGCCTTGGTATTTATTTATCTATTTATTTATTTTAATTTATTATTCGTTTTGTTTCATATTTATGTTTACGTTTATTTTATGCTGCCCTACACTTCTTGTTTGTATATTTGTGATGGAAATGAAAAAGAAAAACTAGCGGATGATACCACCATCAGAACGTTTCCCTATCAGAAGCCCTGGGTGGATAAGACCATCCGCGACGCTCTGAGATCTCGCACCGATGCCTACAAGGCGGGACTTGTGTCGGGTGACATTAGGGTGACCATATTTCAGTTTTCAAAAAAGAGGACGGTGAGGGCAGGAGGCAGACGGACACCCACTGTGAGTGGAAGGATCGGAATTGGGAGGGTGTAAATGCGTTCACAACCATGAATCTATGTTAGTGAACTTTAATACATAAAGTAATAATATCCTTCCTATTCAACTTTTGGCCCGCACCAATAGAATAATAACAAGCAAATAAAAAAAATTGTTTAGCATTTAAAACCTTTTACATGACACTGCCATGGCCATAGTTTAAAGTAAAATACAAAATCAACTGAAATTAAAAAAAAAAGAAGAAAGAAACAAAAATCCATTATTTCAGTCAAAAATCATTTCAGTCCTCATGATGTTCTCTGGTATACTTTCCTGAAGAATGAATCTTTCCCAATATTCCCTGATTACCAATCAAATAGGCATGAAAGTCTCAGCTGACTCATTTGGGGTGTTTTAAACTTAGACTAATTTACTTTGCACGCCACTATTCTTCCAATCAAAATACTGTACTGAATAAGCAGAGGGAATATTTCCACAGCACCGTGATGGCTTCCATCAGTAGAAACACCACAAAAAGGTATGTCTTCCAGTGCTTTCAGAGCTATGTCGACAGAATGTGATGCTATCACTGCGTTAAAAATTGCTTTAGTCTTTGTACAAGCGCTTGAAACTTTTTTGCGCTGTCTCGCAATCAGGGAAAGCCTTTTTAACAAGGCAAACATGTGGTCCACTGATCTATAGCTATTGTGATGCTTCGTGGTGTGCAAGGGCGTCCCTAGGCCGCCTAACATTTCTGCTCAGCCCCCCTAAAAAATTATGTGATTCTCCATAAACTGTACACAAATTCGTGATCACCTCAGTCCCCTTTAAATTATCCTACCCTGTTAGTCAAACTTTTATTTTATTTTTTTAAATTTTTTTATTTTTTACTATTATACCCTCATTGGGGGCTGAGCCCCCCTTAAATGAAAATCCTAGAATCGCCCCTGGTGGAATGCAAAAACTCCCTCTGCAGCAGTAACAGCATTTTACCTGCTCTCACAAAATAAGTGAGACCAGGTAAAACAGAGAGAAAGGTAAAAGTAATGCAAAAACTCATACAATTAATGACAAGTGTAGAAAGCAAAAGCCTAATCCCGGACATTTTAGGAGATTTAGATATTTTACATTTTGTATTTTATATTTTATACTTTTCTTTTTTCTGTCCTTATTCCTTTTTTCGTTTTCAAGGGTCAAAACAGTCGTGTAAGCATTTCACTGCATATCATACTGTGTACGATTATGTATGTGACGAATAAACATGCACAGAAATGGCACAGGATGTATTTGTTGGTGTAATTGCTGATTGCAGAACCAAAATGAATTCTGAGGAGTATAGAAACATGAGGAAAAATGCCTCCAAATTAAAAACATCAATAGAAATTCTTGTGAGAAAAGATCTGAAACCTTAAGAAAAAAAAGGGGGGGGGGACTAGCAATAAATGCATGATATGGAGAAAATTGTGGACATGGCTGTAAATCAAGACTGGGACTGTGATGATATTCTCCAGTTCAACCAGTTTTATGGTCCTTCTGTTTCCTCATGGTATTATACACTGCTGAAGGATAGAAAAGCTCTTCCAGTCTGGGGAGCCAAATGTGAACTCATGGACATCACCAATAACCAACTAGTTATTATCAGTGTCACATCAAAAACTAGACAAAGTACTCCAGTAAGTATTTTCTCTTTTTATTTATGTATTTTTCTATAACTTAAAATTAACATGTAAACTAAATCAGTATTTCCTGGCAATGAATAAACTGATCAAAAATAATATCATAATGTTAGTGAAATACACCATGTGATTTCTATTCAGTAAATCAAACTAAGCAGTTCATGTGAGGTAAAAAATGTTTGCCAGTAAGCTGAGCTTGTGACTGTGTGTGTGTTTCCGAATCCAGCTTGCAGATCCCACAGTGGTGTGCAGAGTTCTCCCTGTCTGTGCAGTACCGGCACGGCATGGTGGTATGCACTCAGATCCACAGGTAGAGCACAGTGCACCTTGCCCTCTGTGTAGCTGATGAAGTAGACGTGAACATTGGTCATGAAGTAGGATACGTAGGATACACGCCTAAACATGCTTTTAGTCACTTTTCATTTGTATTCAGCTCACTTCCCCCTGCACATGTTCAGCAGCATCCCCTTCTAAATAATTTCATCCTATGTACTTTTGTTAAGAAACTAGAAAGTACAAAAAACACACAAATTAAATCACTCTAGTGTTTCACTAACAGTGTGTTTTGGAATGACTGAAAGACAATATGCTTTCCTTTCCATTTTAAACATCTATCCAACTTTCATTTTCGTGAACAGGATTTTTATTTATTCTGGAAAACACCTTAAAGACTGCTGATATAAAATATTTCTTCTTAAAGAGTAACCTTGAGAGTTCAGAGTAACTGCATTATAAATGATGTGCTACAGTGGTGTGATTTGGTGTAAACTGTTTAAATCCACATTTTTAGTCCTCTACAATTTAGATTTTCAGATTTTTATCTAAAAATTTCAGACTTTTTATACACAACTGTGCTCTGGATGCTTAAATGTAAATGTGCAATTCCCCAAATGTTACAGATTTTTTCTACATTTTGGAAACAAACGTTCCAAGACTATAAATATCTGAATTAACTGAAATTTTTGGATGTTATTTGTCATTTTTCACATTTTAGTAAACCTTACAAAGTTTCTGAAGTTCTTTGAAAAGGATTTGTATATGAGTGAAAAGTTAATTTAGTGTTGTGTTGCTTTTTAAAGGAAAATTAAACAGACATACTGATGACTAAAAATAATCATAATGAGATGGTAATAGGAGCAAATGAAAACATTTATTCAAGTAAACTATATAAACATTATACAACTAGTTTATTTACAACAATACTATTTACAGCTACTATTTATGCTATTTACTATTTGCAGTTATCTATAAATACAAGGATAGAAGGACAGATTGATAAGAGACTCTCTATGGGGGATGAGGGATATTAAAACTACTCCTTGGGTGCTGGGTTCACTGTACGGACCTGTAGGGAAGAAAAGAGTATACTTTAATATTAAGTTCATCAAAAATAAGAATAAAATTAATTTCTACTTACGTGTGGAGAGCTTGAGCAATGTATAGAAAAGAAGTGAGGGAAAAGAAATGGAACAGAGGAAGAATGGGAAGAATTGGGTAGAAGGAAGGACATTGCTCAGAGCTTCCACAGAATGTCCATCATCTTCTGGACACGCTGTCTGAGGAAGGGTCTCAGTTTGCTGACTAAGGCTGCTGGGTCGTGGTAGAACTCTGGGGGCTGAGTAAAGAGCACTTCAGCAATATCTGTAAGCTGATCCTATAGACAAATTACATCACTGTCACAATCCAACATAGTATCACTGAGTTCAGGATACAATACTGAGAATTTGTGTATCGCAGCATCAGAAGATGGAAGTCGCTGAGCAGAGATGGGTCGAGGATGTTATCCCGGTCCACCCACGACCTCTCCTCCGGACCGTACCCTTCCCAGTCGACTAGATACTGCAGGCGGCCGCCCCGTTGTCTGGAGTTCAGGACGTCCTGGACCTGGTAGACAGTGTTGTCCGCATCGACCTCGAGACAGCTCGGGTTCTGTGGAAGGAGGGAGAACAGGGTTAGTGTATGGTTTGAGGAGGGAAATGTGGAAGGCTGGCGAGATCCGGTAGCGCTCGGGGAAGTTAAGTTCATAGGTCAGTTCGTTGATAGGTCGGCGGATGGTGAAGAGACCTATGTAGCATGGACTGAACTTTTTACTCGGGAGCTTGAGGCGGATGTCCCGAGTGGAGAGCCAAACTTGGTTGCCTGGGTGGTATTCCGGCGTGTGTCAGCTTGGCTCTTCTGGTGGCGAACCGCGCGGCACAGGTGAACATGCGCTGACTCCCAAACCCTCTCACTCTGTCTGAACCAGTAGTCGACCGACGGGACCTCGGATGGCTCTCCTGACAATGGGAACAGAGGCGGTTGGAATCCGAGTATGCATTGGAAAGGCGTGAGTCCGGTGGCTTCCTGGCAGAGCGAGTTCTGGGCATACTCGGCCCAAGGGAGGTATTGGCTCATGCTGGCGAGTCTGGCAGTACGTCCAGAGATATCGCCCGATCTCTTGGATTTTCTGCTCAGTCTGGCCATTAGTCTGAGGGTGGTAACCAGACGACAGGCTTACCGCTACTCCCAGCTGTTTGCAAAAGCCTCGCCACACTCTGGATACGAACTGGGGCCCTCTGTCGGACACGATGTCCTCAGGGATAACGAAGTGCCTGAAAATGTGATGGAAGAGGGCTTCCGCCGTTTCCATAGCCGTGGGCAGGCCCCTGAGAGGTATTAATTTACATGCCTTGGAGAACTGATCGACCATGACGAGTATAGTGGTGTATACCTCCTGGCGGAGCAGGTTCTTCCGCTGTGGCAGCACGGATTTCTTCACTGATGTCCCAAAGGAGAGGGCAGACGAAAAGGTCTGGAGGGAGTATGGGCGCGCATTCTTCTGTTTGGGGTTCTGGCACGTAGATACGGGATAGCGCATCGGCTTTCTTATGGCTGGGACGATAGGAGATGGTGAACTGGGACCGGGTGAAGAACAGCGCCCATCGAGCTTGTTGTAGGTTGAGGCATTTCGCTTCCCTAAGGTACTGGAGGTTCTTGTGGTCTGTTATCACCTCAAAGGGGTGTGTTGCTCCCTCCAGCCAGTGTCGCCACTCCTTGAGCGCCAGCTTGATAGCAAGTAACTCTCGGTTGCCAATGTCATAATTCTGTTCCGCCGGGGACAGCTTTTTGGAATAAAAGGCACACGGATGGAGGGCCGAAGGCTCACCTCCCCTTTGGGATGGCACTGCGCCCACACCCAGGGCCGAAGCGTCTACCTCCACCACGAAGGGTCAGCTGGGATCGGGATGCACTAGGGTAGGTGCGGAGCAGAAGCCGGCTTTCAGCTTCTGGAAGGCTTCGATCGCCGAAGGCATCCAGCTGAGTGATTTGGGCTTGTTGTGTAGTACGGAAGTGAGAGGAGCCATGTGTGCACTGAAGTTTGCTATGAAGCGGTGGTAGAAGTTCGCAAACCCCAGGAAGCGTTGAAGATCTTTGACTGTGTGCGGTTGTGGCCAGTTCCTCACCACTTCCACCTTTGTCTGATCCATTTGGATGCCCTCTGTGGAGATGATATATCTCAGGAACTGGATGACGGATCGGTGGAACTTGCACTTTTCAAGTTTCAGGTAGAGGTGATCACGGCGTAGACGCTCGAGTACCTGTCGGACATGACGGATGTGCTCCGACAGGTTGGACGAGTAGATCAGGATATCATCTATACACACTATCACAAACCGGTGGAGCATGTCCCAGAAGACCTCGTTCATGTCGTTTCAAGTTTTGAAAAACGGAGGGGGCGATGGAGAGCCGATACGGCATGACGTGGTACTTGTAGTGTCTTGATGGAGTTATGAATGCTGTCTTCCACTCATCTCCTCTTCGAATGCAGATCAAGTTGTAGGCGCTCCGCAAATCGAGCATTGTGAAAAGGCGAGCTCCTCAGAGTTCCTCGAGGGCTGCAGGGACCAGAGGTAGGGGGTAGGCGAACTTCACTGTCTGGGAGTTAAAGTTTTCGGTAGTTTTCGGTAGTACATGGCCGAAGCCCTCCATCCTTCTTGGTCACCAAGAAGAAGCTGGAAGCGGCTGGGGAGGTGGATGGGCGTATGAAGCCTTGGCATAATGCCTCCTGGATATACTCCTCCATGACCTTTCGCTCCGGGACAGACAGAGGATAGATGCGCCCTTTAGGGATCTTGGCGTCAGGCAGAAGGTTCACCGCGCAGTCCCACGATCGGTGTGGTGGTAGTTTCGTCGCAGCCACTTTACAGAACACATCCCGGTAGTCCCAATATACCGCTGGGAAGTCTACCTCAGCGTGATGTTGCGGGCTCTCAATGCTCGTAGATCCCAGCACAGCTGTCTAAGGAACCGGGATCAGGAGTGCTTGAAGGCATGATCGGAAGCGCTTGTCACCCCACCGATCGATACTTCCTGTGCTCCACCGGATCAACGGTTGGTGGAGCGCCAGCCAGGGGTGTCCCAGAACAACATCCACTTGGGAGTCCTCCAACACCAGGAGGGAGAGCATCTCCTCATGCAGACAGCCGATTCGGAGAGTCATTTCTGGAGTTACCCACTGCCCCAGTCCACGACCCAGCGGTTTACCTTGGATGGTCGTTATTCGATAGGTCGCCGGGCTCTACTTGCGTGGAATGTGGCAGGTGGATAGCATGCGGGAGGAGATGAAGTTCCCCGATGCGCCCGAATCGAACAGTACGGAGACTGAGAGAGAGTGAGAACCGTATATCAATGTGGCATCATGATAACGGGGGTTAGAGATAACGGAAATTAATTGGACCGTACTCACCGCTGGGCGGACTGGGCAGGTCTGGGACTTATCTGTCTGCATGGGCACCTGAGTGGGGAAGTCCTCGCTGGGTGAGGTACTAAAGTTGGTTCCTTCCTCCACAGTGACTGCGGCCAGGTGTTGAGACACTCGCTGCGCTATCAGCATGAACACTTCTAGGCCGACGGAGTCATCCCACAACACCATCTGCTGTCGGAGCGAGGGCCAACACTGTATTATAGCAGGGTAGGAAGTAAAGATCTGCAATTCTTACTTCTGTAATCCAAAAGGATGGGCAAATTGAAAAAACAATAGATACACTACTCATTTGGTGCATAGGATGCAAGATTGTCACACTGTCTCAGAAACATAAAAAAGTATAACTTTAATATAAAGAACATTTTTCATTGTCCTCCATCTGTCCATTCAATCCCATCTCTCCATGTATCCTAACTATCCACCTTTCTATACTGTCCTGTCTCCTCTTCTCACATGAAAGAACCAAACACATGCTTCCTGTACTCATTCACCAGGATAAAATCCCGGCTAATGTTTTCCTTGCTGTTTTTTTTCCCAGTATTTCGTTTTCATGCTACACAGAATGTTCTAATCTACATTACATATTTAGCTAACAGTCTGAAGTTACCTAGCAACAACAGTGTATGTTAATGCCCAGTTAATGTTAGGCTAACATCAACAGGTGTAGACAGAAAATATGATTGACCTGAGCTAATTTACTGAATCAACTCACATCTCTATTCTTTCTTTTCATCCATGATGACATTAAAGTCATCTGTTGCTGCTTCTGTTGTTTCATTGCTGACTGTGCCGCAACCGCCATACCTATTCATTACACCTTTCAGTGCAGTGAAGATAACAGTGCAGTGTGTTACAGTGTGATCATTTATAACAGTGCAGTGTGTGTTACAGTGTGATCATGTATAACAGTGCAGTGTGTGTTACAGTGTCATCATGTATACCAGTGCAGGGTGTGTTACAGTGTGATCATGTATAACAGTGCACAGGTATAAATGTGATGCACAGCATGAATGTCATGTCATATGCACAGACAGTGTACAATGCACAGTGTGTTCACAGCCTGTGCATATGATTGCAACAGAGCATAGAAATAACATTTATTTAACTAACTCATGTGTGTAATAATCAGGAGACATCACCCGAAGCGTGGACCGAACCCTGATCTCCATGGTAGTCGTGAGCTCCTGCACACAGTGTAACAGACCCACATGCTGGACATACTGGTTGCTTTAGTAACATGAATCAAACGAAACTAACACAAGACATGGGACAAATAGAACATGATTAACAAAATAAAAGGAGAACATGGAAACCTAGTGTTAGAATTTTCAGGTTCACTCTGAGAAAAATCCTGAGTCGCGCTGAATTCAGGGAAGAGATGCTAAAGAACTGCGCAGAGACAGTGATTGAATAGCAGAACTCTTTGAAATTTAATGAGATGAACAGGGAGTATTTATACAGAAGAAAGGTATGATCTTTATTATCTATAGGTAAACAAAAGACGTTAGCAGAATCAGACGTGGTGGTTGATGTGTTCACTGGAAGTTTTGTGAGTTTACTACGAAAAGGCCTATCTAAGATCAGGGGCATGTTTACCATTTTGGGGGCCCCAAGCAAAGGCAGGACCTGAGGCCCCCACGCCCCAACATTGCCTAAGATTTTCCTTTGATTTGCACAACAGTAATATTGAATATATAGAAGTATATAGCCAGATATACAGTAAATTTCTTGTTTAAAAAAAAAAAATAGTCCACTTATTCAAAATGATACAGAATCCTTTTAGCTGTAACAAATTAAAGGTCTTTTGCCTGTTGTCTTGCATATTCAAAAATCTAGTCCTTTCAGCTGAATTCTCCTTTTTCGCAATTCTTCTATGATGCTCACTCATTATAGGGTCAAACTGTCCCATGAGCTCTACCTGTCAAAGAAAGTTGCCATTATGGGGCTCAAAAAGCTTTTCTGAATGCCCTCTAAGTGCCTGGTTTCGTTCTGCTAAATGACAGAAAATTGCAATTATTCTGCTTAAAACAGCCTTCTAATCTGTTTTTCAAGAGCATGCAATTCCTGATTCTTGCTGTCAATAGTTTTTCCTGATTTCAGTCGGTCTTCGAGTTTGCTCCAGGCTTGCATATTTGCGCAATGCGCTTTGCATTTTTCGTGCTCTTTTAAGTGGTTGTGGATCCATGAGCGAAATCCATTACTGTTAAGTTCCAAAGACCTTACAACAGAAACAGAACACAGAATCACTACCTCTGTCAGCCATTGTGAGTTAAAATATATATATTTTATATAGTTTGTGCAGTTCGCTGCCTCTAACTACTCCAATTATCCAATCAAAGGACGGGAAATTGCTGACGTAATCGTATGCCTGCTGGATGGCCCCAGTGACGCCAACTGGAAATGTGATTGGTTAATGTGACAATTTCATTGCCACTTATTTTAAGCTATGGGCGCCTGCACTATTGATTCTGAAGGCTTTAAGGCAGATTTCTTTCACCTTGGCAATGACTGGATAAATACTCTTATCATAATTATACACTACTGGAAGCAGCGCAACCAAGAGAAGAGCTATGAAATCTAGAGAATATACTATTGGGAATAATTTAATACAAACTCATGGAAAAATATATTAAATATATTAAAATGCAAGTCAGTGATTCAGTCACTGCTGTTTAGGCCAGCAGAGAAGGACTTGCTAGCCCTGACAGCCCACCACTGGCTGGTATATACTGGAACGAAATGTCTTTTCTCCAGGACTTAAAACAGTACACAAGACTTCATAAAGCACAGATACACAACATTATAGTATAGTATAATATAATATAGTTTTATAGGATCCCGTCAAGGCATTCTACAACTACAGGCTAACACAAAGATTATTTTTATGTGTAAACAATTATTTAGTGATGGTGACAATAATCTGAGGAATGATTTACAAATGAATAATAATAATAACAGCATCAACAACAACAACAATAATAAAACCAAGAACGACAGACATTCATTTTAAAATCTGAAATTTCTAAATCTAAATTACATTTTTTAAATCTGTTCATTTCTAAATGAATATTAGAAACAATACATTGGAACAAAATGTCTTCTATCCAGAACAACACATAACAGAACACACAAGACTATATAAAGTGCAGATCTACACAACATTGTAGTATAGTATAGTTTAATGTAGTATAGTATAGTATAGTATAGTATAGTATAGTATAGTATAGTTTAATGTAGCATAGTATAGTGTAGTATATTATAATGTAGTGTAGTGTAGTATAGTATAGTATAGTTTAATGTAGTATAGTATAGTGTAGTATAATGTAGTAGTGTAGTATAGTATAGTATAGTTTAATGTAGCATAGTATAGTGTAGTGTAGTATAGTATAGTTTAATGTAGTATAGTATAGTGTAGTATATTATAATGTAGTGTAGTGTAGTATAGTATAGTATAGTTTAATGTAGCATAGTATAGTGTAGTATATTATAATGTAGTAGTGTAGTGTAGTATAGTATAGTATAGTTTAATGTAGTATAGTATAGTGTAGTATAATGTAGTAGTGTAGTGTAGTATAGTATAGTATAATGTAGCATAGTATAGTGTAGTATATTATAATGTAGTGTAGTATAGTATAGTATAGTTTAATGTAGTATAGTATAGTGTAGTATATTATAATGTAGTGTAGTGTAGTATAGTATAGTTTAATGTAGCATAGTATAGTGTAGTATATTATAATGTAGTGTAGTGTAGTATAGTATAGTATAGTTTAATGTAGCATAGTATAGTGTAGTATATTATAATGTAGTGTAGTGTAGTATAGTATAGTTTAATGTAGCATAGTATAGTGTAGTATATTATAATGTAGTGTAGTGTAGTATAGTATAGTATAGTTTAATGTAGCATAGTATAGTGTAGTATATTATAATGTAGTGTAGTGTAGTATAGTATAGTATAGTTTAATGTAGCATAGTATAGTGTAGTATATTATAATGTAGTGTAGTGTAGTATAGTATAGTTTAATGTAGCATAGTATAGTGTAGTATATTATAATGTAGTGTAGTGTAGTATAGTATAGTATAGTTTAATGTAGCATAGTATAGTGTAGTATATTATAATGTAGTGTAGTGTAGTATAGTATAGTATAGTTTAATGTAGCATAGTATAGTGTAGTATATTATAATGTAGTGTAGTATAGTATAGTATAGTTTAATGTAGCATAGTATAGTGTAGTATATTATAATGTAGTGTAGTGTAGTATAGTATAGTATAGTTTAATGTAGCATAGTATAGTGTAGTATATTATAATGTAGTGTAGTGTAGTATAGTATAGTATAGTTTAATGTAGCATAGTATAGTGTAGTATAGTATAGTGTAGTATAATGTAGTAGTATAGTATAGTATAGTATAGTTTAATGTAGCATAGTATAGTGTAGTATATTATAATGTAGTGTAGTGTAGTATAGTATAGTATAGTATAGTTTAATGTAGTATAGTATAGTGTAGTATAATGTAGTAGTGTAGTGTAGTATAGTATAGTTTAATGTAGTATAGTATAGTGTAGTATAATGTAGTAGTGTAGTATATTACACTATAATGTAGTATAGTATTTTAAATCTATTTGCATCTTTTAATGGTGCATAGGAAACGTCATAGTATAGTATAATATAGTATTTCAAATATACTTACATCTGTTAATGGTGGATAGGGGTACGGAAGCCCAGAGAGGCCAGATGATTTTTTTTTTTTTGCTTTTGTTTTCTCGTGATCACGACTACATTTTCTCGTGATCTTGAGATAACAAAAGTTGTTTTCTCGTGATCACGACATAATCAGAACCGCGGTGAAGTTAGTTTGATATTCGGACATTAGACAGACATTCGGAAACGCTAGTTTAGGGATCGTCGATAAATTTGTGTACGACTGAAATGTGGTACTTGTTACTTAACTGACTACGTTCCCCAGTTATTCTAATTTCTTCTTAAATATGCATATGGCATGCGGCATTGCAAACACCATTTGTTTATTTATAAATAAAAATTGAATTAATTGATAGTATTAATTATGTATCATGTGAATTAATTTGCTATCATTAGTTTATTTTTTAATAATAATAAAAAAAACTATTTCTTCAATAGCTTCTAGGTCATGTGACCCTGTGACCCAAATCTAGTACCAAAAATGATCTACTTGAACACCCCCATAGGGTACACCTCTTTGTATCCCAAAAAATCTCTTTTTTTATTTTTATTTTAATTTTTATTTAAAAAAAAAAAACAATTTCTTCAATAGCTTCTATGTCATGTGACCCTGTGACCCAAAACTAGTACTAAAATAATCTACTTGGACACCCCCACAAGGTACACCTTTTCTTATCCCAAAAAATGTCTTCATTGATTTTTATTCATTTGTTTATTTTCTTCATTTGTTTAACTCCTTTCTTATATAAATAAACAAGTCATTTTTATCACGATTACACACCGTTTTTTATTGTTACACAATAGTCTTCTTAAACACAAGCAGCATTTCCATATATTTTTTTCTGGCTGTTTGAAGCTGCAAAGTACCACACTGGACCTGTTGAGATAATTTGAAATATTTCATATATATATATATATATATATATATATATATATATATATATATATATATATATATATATATATATATATATTACACACACACATATACATATATACAGATGTTGCAAAGTGCCACACTGGACCTGTTGAGATAATTTGAAATATTTCATATTATATATATATGTGATATATATATATATATATATATATCACACACACAGAGGGACAGGAATCCCGCAATGACTCGCGGCATTGTGGCGTATGATATCAAAGTACCACAAAAGCTATTTAAAAGCATTATCCATTATTTTAGTACTAGTTATGGGTCACAGGGTCACATGACGTAGAAGCTATTAAAGAAATAGTGTTTTTTTAAATAAAAATTAAAATAAAAATAAAAGAAGAGATTCTTTGGGATACAAAGAGGTGTACCCTGTGGAGGTGTCCAAGTAGATCATTTTGGTACTAGATTTGGGTCACAGGGTCACATGACCTAGAAGCGATTGAAGAAATAGTTTTTTTTTTTAATTAAAAAATAAATTAATGATAGCAAATTAATTCACATGATACATAATTAATACTATCAATTAATTAAATTTTTATTTATAAATAAATAAATGGTGTTTGCAATGCCGCATGCCATATGCATATTTAAGAAGAAATTAGAATAACTGGGGAACGTAGTCAGTTAAGTAACAAGTACCACATTTCAGTCGTACACAAATTTGTCGACGGTCCCTAAACTACCGCTTCCGAATGTCTGTCTAATGTCCGAATATCAAACTAACTTCACCGCGGTTCTGATTATGTCGTGATCACGAGAAAACGACTTTTGTTATCTCAAGATCACGAGAAAATGTAGTCGTGATCACGAAAAAACAAAAGCAAAAAAAAATATATCATCTGGCCTCTCTGGGCTTCCGTAGAGAGAAGAAGAAAGATACTCCGTAAAAGGAGAATGCTTTATATCAAAAGCTTGTCCAGATTTATGAGCATAAATCAGTGACCTAACACTTAATCTATCCTACATTTTAAAAGAGTGTGTGGTCAGATAATCAGTGTGTCGTGTTTACTGAGTGAAACACTATTGCCTAAACCGCACTTCTACACTAAACCGCAGTTAGTCAGAAAGGCTTTGCTCTTCCTTAAACGTTACAAATCTGTTATACATTAAAGCTTGAGTGACATTGAAATATCTTTTTTATCTTTTTTGCCTTGTCATTTGTTCTTTGCACTTTGGACTGCTGTAAATTGAGGTTAATCCGGGTTTCATAGCAGAAGCATATGACTTTTCTCCTGAGGTCCCGAGCTGAGTCTTGAGAGGAGGAAGAAAATTCAGCAGAACCGCCGCGGTGTTAACAAGGAAAAGTTAAAGAGTACAAAAGTAAGTTTCTGTCCATCAGCTGCAGACAGAGAAACTATTCATACAAGGTACCAAACTGTACTTTTCCTTGTCTCTGGGACTGTCATCACCTTCTTTTGTATCTTTATAGCTCTGAAGAATATTTAAGCTATACAATAAGACCTCAACTTTTTTTTTTTTTTTAAGATAACTTCAGATTACTTCTAAAGTTACACATTATGCAGAATGTGTACAAATTGGCATCCTTCATAGTACCACCTCAGAGACCAATAAATGTACAGTGGTTTGGTGTTATTGGGTGTATTTGTAGGTGATGTGTTGCTTTATACTGTACATTTGTATATGTAAAGTGGTGTGTTTGTGTTACTGTATGTTTATTCGTAACAGATGTAGTCATTGTTTTGGCCATTTTTTCTTTACTTCCTTAAATCTCTAAGACATCAGTTTTATTATAAATCCCCCATCTGTGAGGTTTCATGTGGTAGAAGAGTACATAGATAGATAGATAGAGAGATAGATAGATAGAGAGATACTTTATTCATCCCAATGGGAAATTTACAACTTAAAGCAGTATCCACAAGCATAGGCAATAAGCTAATAAATAAAAAATAGGAATATATAAAAAAAAAAAAATACTAAATACTAGATTTTAAGGATACAAAATATAATGAATAAACTAAACTAAAATAAAATATAACCAAAAATACTAAATGCTAGAAATGTAAAGGTATAAGAGATAATCAGATGCACACACAAAAAAAGAACACACGGAAAAAATAGCAAGGCACACACAGAGCTGCTGGAAAGGTGCTGGAAGATTCACTTCTGGACTGCCGTGATAGGAAAAGTCCACCCTAAAACACATTAAATGTTTAAACACATATTTTACTGACACATAAAACATGATTTTTGCAAAGAAAATTTGACCATTTTGACCATTTGACCATGATGTTTAAAATTATATTAATCAGAAATTTGCTGGTAGAAATCATGAAGACAGTAAATGATGGCAGAGATACTGCTTGGTTAGTTAGTGAGCTATGAGAGGAAGGGTGCAATGGTGTTGATGGTCACATTAGGATGAAATTTGAAGAAGAAGTATAGAGATGAGAAAAGTGAGAGAACTGTACAGACTGAAGAGCCATAGCGCTAATGCATGAACGTTTTTAGGTAGAGCTGAAATTTCTACCTCCGCAGGCATCGGTAGGTAATAGTGATGCAGGAAAATGTTCAAGTCTAGATCAACATGTTGGTGAAAAAAATTTAACAAAGTTTAACGTGGAATTCCATTATAAAATAAAATCCTGGTCAGCATTAAAAATTAAATGTTAATTAACAAGACAACACTAAAAACGACCTGTTAATGATCAAGCTTATTGATAATATGAATGCTTCTTTGATTTTTACATTAATAAACTAATACATTTAAATACATTATTTGACATTCTTGTGTTTTCTTTTTTCCTTTTGCATGTGCTGATGTTCCAGTGCATATAATAGTTAGGAAATTCCAGCCCTCAGACTCTGAAGCTGTGAAAACAATATTTAAGGATGGAATCGAGGAGCACATTATTCCTGCGTTCATCTATGCCATTTCCCAGCCGCTCAACATTACACTGACTCTGTGCTTCTGTACTGTGGGCTATATACTGGGTGGAGGATCAGTTGGTCTGGCACTGCTGACTGGAGCATCCTGGATTGGCCTTTTGTTATACTGCTGCTACGAGTTCTACGCTGGATATGTTCGACTGAAGCTAAGCACAGACATGCAGGACATTACAGGCTATTACCTTAGAAACCCTGACAACTGCTTCTGGGTTGCGGAAGGTGAGGTGAACGGGCGACCCCTGGTGGTGGGTATGGTGGCTGTTGAGGGAAAAAAGCTTCCAAATAGTGATGGGAAAAAGTACGGAGAACTTTTCCGGATGAATGTATCATCTGAGTTTCGTCACAGTGGAATCGGGTCACGCCTGGGGAAAGCAGTTGAGGACTTTTGTAAAGAACGAGGATTCTCAAAGGTTATGCTTCACACTAGCTCTGCTCAGAGGGCAGCTGTCTTCCTTTACTTGAAGATGGGCTTTAGACATGTGCAAACGGACACACAAAGCAGATATGCATGGTGGATCATCAATCTGATCAGAATTAAGATTTTGGAAATGGAGAAAGTCCTTTAAACTTTAATCCATTCATCCATTCAATATATACCATATATGGCCAAAGGTTTTTTGGACAGTGGAGTATCACACACACACGTGCTTTTTGAACACCCCATTCCAGATTTTGCTGAAGGTTTAAATATGTCAAGTACCTTTAAGTATCACTTTTAAATATGCAGTTGGTGAGTTTAGAAATAGCCCAATAAAAAAATTCCAGAATTTTGCTGGGGCAACCATCTTATTCATAAAACAACTAAAAACAAGGAACACAACAAGAAGTTTGAATGTATTGAGCTAATGGTCACAAATGGCCTGTCTTGGCATTTTGTTTGTCCAAATTCAATCACTATAAACTAAAACTAGAATGTGAACTAAATGCTAACTGGGAACCATTGCAATATCTATGGTCTACCTGTCCATGTGTCTCACAAATTGCATGGCTTCACCTATCCCATCTCAACAGGTGCCCTCTTTCGAATCTGATCAGCATCTAAACTGTCTTTACATTTATAATGCCTATTCTGTCACTTGTCCTTCAATGTGGTGGAGCATAGTCCTCTTATGTGTTGGAAACCTTCGATACTGACAATACTACAGGACAACAATGCTGAATGCTTCAGAAGTAATTTAGATGTGCCAAAGCAAAGGCCAAATCTTTTCCAGTCAATTGTTTTTACTTATAAATTAAAATTGTGAATAATTTAACTTTGAGTATGCTGTATTAAAAAGTGTCTGGAAAAAAAAAAAAAAGTTAAAAAGTTCAAAGGGTACGCAAGCTTTATACAGATACTTTAGGATGTAGTTCAGTTTTGGCTGCCTACCAAAAAGAGATTAAATGTTATCTTAGAAAAGCACTGTACACTGTCACATTATGAAACCTCAGCATGAATCAGCAGAAATCTGATTTAAAATATGTAGTGGAGATTTTATGTAATGCTCTTGAGACAGGTTTAGCAGCGCTATTAAGAGAAATTAACTTAATAACTAATGACTAAGGATGTAATCATCTCAATAAAGTAATGTGACATTAAAAGGACTTCTGTTACTCCTTTAACTTCTACAACATCTGCACGTTGTTATGAGTTTACTAAACATATACTGAAATTTAATGACCTCTAGAAAATACTTGGAATGCAACTGTAATCTATATACAAACACAGTTTAATTCTAGAGATTTAATTTTTGCATTAAAAAATCAATGAGATGTATCCGTGAATACCAATAAATAACTTACTGACAGAGGTCAACAAAGTGGCCAAACTTGTTCGAGCTGACAGAAAGGCTACAGAATTTCAGATCACTATTCTGTACAATTGTGAGCAAAAATGTATCTCAGAATGCATAACACATCAAACCTTGAGGTGGATGAGCTGCAACAGGAGAAGATCATGTTAGGTTCCAATTCTGTCAGCCAAGACCAGAAAGCTGAGGCTCACCGAAACTGGACAGTTGAAGCCTGGAAAAATGTAGCCTGGTCTAATGAATCTTGATCTGTGCTGAATCATACAGAAGTTAGGGTTAGATTTTTGTGCCAAAAGCCTGAATCCATGGACCCGACGTGCCTTGTGTCAACAGTCCAGGCTGGTGTAAGTGGTGTATTGGTGTGGGGAATCATGTCTTGGAACACTTTGGGCCTCTTAATACCAATAAATCATTACCTGAATGCACTTAACTCTTTGAGCATTGTTGCTAACCATGTGCATTCCTTCATAGCCACAATTTACACATCCTTTCATGGCTACTTCTAGAATGATAATGCACCATGTAACAAAGCAAAAGAAATTTCAAACTGGTTTAATTGCCTTCCCAGTCAACTGATTTGAATCCAGTAGAACTCTTTTAGGATGTGGCAGAATAGGAGTTTTGATTGAATATTTCAGTCATGTAAACATTAGCCAGAATCTCATAGGAATGTATGCAATGTATTATGTATTCATAATACAATGCTCTGAATGAGCAAGATGTAAGCAGCAGATACTTTAATTCTTGTAAGTTCTGAGGTTGGGCTTCTGTAGATCAGACTCGGTCAGCACATCCCACAGATACTCAAGGGGATTAGATCTGGGGAATTAACACCTTGAACCATTTGTTCCTCAAACTATTCCGAACAATTTTTGCAGTGTGGCAGGTTGCATTGACCTGCTGATAGAGATCACTGACATTAAGAAATACCATTGCCATGAAGGGGTTCTCTTGATCTGTGGCAATGTTTAAGTAGGTGGTACATATCAAAGTAACTCATGAATGCCAAGACACAAGGTTTCCCAGCAAAACATTGCCCAGAGCATCATGCTGCCTTTGCCAGCTTGCCTATTCTCATAGTGCATCCTGGTGTCACCTCTACCCCAGGTAAGTGATGCACTTAATGATCATATAGTTCTTTATTCTGTGGTGGTAGTAAAGGCACTGAAGTGTCCTCTGCATCAGCATATCAGTGGCTTATTCTTCCCACAGTGATAACCTGATAATAAAAATGTTAAATCTTGTGAGACATCTTTCACTGCTGTTATTATGTTGAGGTTGATAGCACCAACTTTTTTTGCCACTCTCGTGAACCCTTTTGCTTCTAAACAGGCAGATTTGCCATTGTTAGTGATCAGAAGCACCATCATTCATGTAGAAACAGGTACTCTGAACACATCACTGGATGGAACCTATGTCGAGATGTAGCTTTCTTTTCTCATTACTTGCAGTCTGTCTGTCAGGTGATTAAAGATCTACACAAGAGTATGTCCTGGCCAAGGTACCATGCAAAACATCCATAGATGTATTTGGGCATTGAAAAAAATGGCAGAAACTGTGAAACTGTACATGCCATGTATGTGTGTATTTTTGTGGGACAGTGGTGACAGTGTTCAAGAGGGAGATGTCCCGAGAACTGTCTGTGTACCCACCGCATTCGCTCACAGGTTCCCACAGAAACATGCACCTTTTGGTCTTTTGAAGATTCAGTCGGAAAATCTTGAAAAAGTGAAAGAGTAAAACAGCATAAGAGTGATCATACATAACAAACGATGAATTATAATAAACAATGTTTTATATTTGTGTTCTAAGTGTTAATGCTGAATTAATATTGATAATTATAGATAGTATTTATGAGGATGTTTTTATGTTATTTCAATGAGGACAGTGTTTCACGTTGTAATGGTTGTACACGGTTATATAATAAATCCCCACAGTTCTAGAATGCGTTTGCCCATTTTACTTGCAATAAAATATATTAAAATCATTATGGCTGTTATGTTTCGTTTCTTAGGTAAAACAGGGCATCACATTGTGTGATAGTAGATGTTTTTATCCAAAAACAAATGATGTAAAACCTAAAAGATACATTATCCCTGCTCCCTGAAACAGTGATTAAGGATTAATAATCTGTTTGTTAACATCAGATAGGCTATTTTTAAATTTTGCTGTGAACGCATGGAATATGAACAGTATGTAAGGTTTAATACAAGAGTTAACAAATTAGTTAATAATACAAATCCTCATTGATTATTGCTGGGAATAAATATGAGGAAAGTAGTCCTTCATGTTTAAATCTGCAGTTAAGTTTAATACATAAATAAATAATACCTGAGTTAGCACAATGCTGTTTAATATGTTCTGGAATTTGCCCATGCACATGAGCTTGTTTTCCCTTCAAAATGTAGTACTTATTTTAAACAAAGATTATTTAAAATTGACTAATGCTTTTATGTTTCAGTTTTCTAGTTCAAACCTGAATGCAAACTGTTCATTTTTCTTGTACTAATCACATAAAAGACAAAATTATTAGCAATCTTCCATTAACATTAAGTAACTTTTCCCTGTCAATAAACAACCTGTGACTTTTGGCTGTGTCACTGTGAGACTCATGGGTGGAATAGAAAAAAAAACAAAAACAGCCAATCAGGAAAGATGTCAAGATGCCAAGTAAAAATGTTCCACTTTGCAGGAAACAAATGTGTTTACAAAATTACTCGAAAGACAGAATTGACAGGCAATGCCCCTACATCAGATAGGTTTGCAGTTTTATTTACAATAAATCTGTGTAAGGGGTGATGTATTGCAATGGTTTCATCTATTTGGATATTGCACTGATTTTGTTTTGCACATGAGAATTGTGTTGGCTAATGTTGAGATAATTGTTTCTTTCTACTGTAATGGTTGTTTGTTTTATTTGTACGAGAAAACTGCACATATATTTCCTCAGCTGGTCCTTGACCCACCATTAAAAACTCTAGAACTGCCCTTATAACCTATTGCACCACAAAGTTTCTGTCTCTGTAATTGCTGAGCTGGGTTTAGTTATACCCAGAAAAGCCTACTCCTACTCTGCATGCTGTGTAATCACGGCACATGGGCCCCCATATGTGACAAAATACAGTACACCCCACAATGTTTTTTTAGGACATAGTTCATAGTTTACTATCCAGGAAAATTTCTGAGACAAGCTATCGAGCTAGTATAAATTACGTACTATGTTTTTATAAATTACGTACTAAATTTTGTTTAAATTATCTGGAGAGTTTCTGCCTATGTGATTCACCATTAGTGTCTCTACAAGGTTTTCCATTTAGGGAATTGCTTGTACCATCATAAGATTATACTATGGTGCTGTGCACGGATCTGCTATCCTAAGCCTGCCAAACAATTTAAAAAGAATTAACTTAAAAGAGGAAATTGATTGATTCAGATCATGTGCTACCAGTTTAAGCCCAGTCTCCAAATTTATACTTTATTTAAATATTTAAATATTGCACTGTATCTATTATCTTTACTTTTTTTTTTTATTAAAACCCACCATTTTGAACTATCATTGAAGTATGCTAGATGACAAAGATGATAAAATGTAATAGGTCTAGATAGGGTATAACGTTCCTTTTTCCTGCCAGCAGAGTTCATGCAATCCTGTAGTTTCAGCTCTTCATCACTGGCTGGTTCTACACTATACTACCTCAGATAGTGGTAAGATCATGTCAATCACTATCTCTCTAATCATGCACACAGGTTTGCTCTATAATGTAAGATCACTAGACTGATAACCAAGTCTTCTCAAAATCCGTGTGGTAGTTTATGAGTTCCTTAAGCACTTAGTCATCCAGAAAATCATCATGCACACCTCCTCCTGAGAATGTGATGCATGTTGTGAGCTCCTTGAAAAAGCTCCCAGAGAATCATCTGTATGTTAAACTGGAAATTTAGATTGGAAATTTATATGCTGAAGCATTGAAGCAGTCTCATCAAGGCTTTAAACTCAAGCATAAAGAGCTGCAATGATTCCTAATATTTGTGACCTTGTATAAACTACTTCCTCAAATTCCTGCTCAGCAGAAAGCCCAATGATCTTATGCGGAATGAAGCAGCCATGAGTGCATTCAATATCACCAGTAATCCCATTCTTCATCAAATCCATCATTATATTTGTCTTATAGGTTGATGCTTTACAGAGCTCCACAAGAGCAATCCTGTGACAACATAATAGCACCCTACCTGTGCTTTCACAGTTTATGTCATCATTGGAAAATCAAATGGTCTAGTTGAATATTAAACCTTGAGATTGAAGGGTTTCTTAGATCTTATTGTGCAACTAGCTAATAGGACTGGAGCACATCCCTAACCCATTGCATTTCAGGGTGTATTAGGGAACCAACCACCACTGTTTCTTTGGTCTGGAGGTCCATCAGGTGTGCCTGTCATCAACAGGTGCACCAGTATACATTGTATGGAATCTGTTTGATTCAAGATGTGAAACACTGGCGTATGCTGTATCTGGAAGCTTATGGTCAAGCGCAGCTTCCTGGGCCTTACATATCTGAAGGCATTATAGATCATTTGTTAATTTTGGACTTTCACCATGAGCATCCATACCAATTTGCTCCCAGACCTAAGGGCTGACAACAATAAAGGAATGGCTTGGATTTACCCGTAGAGACATTTCCCTGCCAGCAGAGAGGAAGTTCCTCATCATGTCCTGGTTCTACACTACACTTCTACATTTTCTCATTGCAAACCTTTGCCTTTTTGAGCTACATTTGCTATTGCTATCAATTCTCATACTCAAGAAATTTGATTAATGTTCTACATATGTCTTTTTTACAGTAAACCAGTGTCTCTTTTAGTAAAAGAAACTACTAGAAAGGACACTTTCTCTCTTTTTTGTTTGTTTATTTGTTTTAATAAATTTAGGTGGACTAAAACTGATGTAATTTCCAGCAGCATTTCCAGCATAAGTACAGCTATATGAATATTGTAATTTAAATGTGTGACTAGATAAAGAGATCTAGAGAAAATGTACTGGCTGTATAATGCAACCACTATGGAAATAGTTGAGTAATAGTCATGCATGTGTATACGTATTTACTATTAGTCGTTTAACTATTACTATTTTGCTCCATTTGCTCCATAGCAACCTCCCCATGGTCTTCTCAGAATACTTATTTTTTCACCCTAAGTGGTCAGCTTTTGCAGATACAGTGATAAGAAAAAAAAGTTAAAGCATTACATAGTAGGGTTTATAAAAAATCTAAGATGACTGCTTTAAAATGACCAATTAATGTAAGACTGAAATTTTAAATAGGGAATAATAATAATGTTATTTAATACACAAAGCTGCTTGGTTTAAATTGAGGCAAAATCTATTTATACTCTTACTATTATTCTGTTATAATAATAAGTAGCAATAATAGCATTAATTTGCCTTTCACGTTATTGGATGCTGCTGTTGACTCAGTGCAGATTGTTTTGACTTAGAATACACACATCTCCAAGGTGAATGACACTTGTGTGTGTTCAGAGCAAAGAGATGTTGAGAAACCAGGGCCAAAGTTACAGTAGCAGGTGTTATATCATTGGCAATGTTTTTGTGTATTTTTCTGTCAAAGCAACAGGTTCAAATGTTGTGAAATACCTGAACATGATGACATTGAATCTGTGTCTGTGCAGTGTCAGCTGATAGCCCTCCCTCCTCCCATAGGCAAAAAGCACATATTTGAGCATACACACACACACTCATTGTCCTTGAACTCTAGTGTGGTTTTAAATATAAACAGTATAACCTTGTATGTTTTGGTGTTTATTTATTAAGGAACATAAAATTTGCCCAATGAATGAATTAGCTTACATTCTCAGTTCTGTTCTGTTATAAATGCCATTGGTGTTTGATGATTAATACAAATATAATATGTCAGTGTGTTTTTTATTAGTAATTTATCTATTTAATAAAAATACCTACCTGAAACCAAATTATGGATAACATTTAAAACAATTTCTAAAGTCTTATCTTCTATTTAGGAACTACCAAGTCATCATTACATAATCTCCTCTGTTGTCACTTTACCCTATGTATTAAAGCACAGTATGCAACAGAGATAGATGAGACATTGTGACTGCATTTAACTATGTGCCTTCTTCGAAGAGATTTCTCAGATAGCTTGTGCATCATTCTGAATCCATAGCACCTGACATGACAAGGTCTGTCTCCAGTCCACTTTTTTTTTTATTGCTAGTCACTGTTGCCAGCGCTGCCCAGTGTCCAGAACAGTGGCTAGAAGGAGGTGATAATGTGGCAAAGTGTCACTTACCACTTACCACTGAGACCATGAAAAAAGATTAGCATTACTCTTTAAAGCCTTTTGGCATTTCTCCTTTATATTAAAGCTGAAATCTTGGCCACCCTGGACTGGGTTTATTGAGGCCTGGATAAAAAGAGGCCATTAACTTTTATCAAAATAAATGGATATGCCACCAGTTAATTTAGAACAAAGACATCTTGATCTACCTGTGCATATTATCTTTAAACAAAAAAGGCTTGGTTGGATGTTTTGACCTGGCTCTTTTTTGTCAGATCTAACAATAGTAGGTAGTACCTGCCTACTGTGATACCCAGTATACTGTGACTTTATTAACCAAAATCCATAAATGTTTGATGGAAAGACCAGTTGGTTAAAATTTGTTTTATGCACCTTTAGTGTTGCTGCCTTGTGCCATGTCCTTGTCAATCAAATTAATTTGCCATTGATTTGACCAGTTTCTCTATAAAATCAGAGTTTGATCTATCAGAGAGGCCAGATTCAAAGCCAAGGGAACCAGATGGCCCCAAGGATGAGGTCCCACAAGAAAGGGGCGTCTCTTCACTTCACTATACAATATTATTTTTCAGGTTGATTATTCACATAAAGTTAGGTTGCCAACATTTCCCTTGTGTAACTGTAAGCATGAGTCTCTGGGGACCTCAAAACAACAGCCTTTCTTTTTCCAGGGACCCTTCTTTTGTCAAAAAAAAGGAAATACCATATTCTGCTGCTCTTGTTTTCACTGAGTTTTTTGTGCCATCATTTTCTGAATGTGAGGGTGAATTACAGGGTCAGTGGGTACAGCCAGAAGCTTACAACGTCTGGTTTATGATAGCATGAGAATACCATGCCATGAAATAGGACCAGATTTAATGTCTCTAACTCCTTTGATAATGTTCTTCACTCCTGAACACTATAAGTCATTATAACCTACTCTTCAAGATCTACTATTTTAGACTTTGTTTATGTACCATTCTCTGGTCACATCAACAATGCTAGAGCTGGGACAGCTGCTATCCAGGGTCCTGAAGATCAGCATCTTCCAGGGCCATGAAGTCATTTCTGTAAAATGCTGTCTTTGTCTAGGTCATGGGGAGTATGGAGGGTGAAAATACTGTATATAAAAAGAGAAATCTCTAAAAAACCAATGGTCATGATGACTTGTCAGTGTTCACAGTTTCACAGTGTATTTTGTACAGAAATTGGAGTCTAGCCTCATCGAATCTGCCTGAAATCCTCCAACAAGAAGCAATGATTTTTTTCTCATAGCCAACCTTGAGTGAAAGATGTTAAATACTACACTTTATAGAGTACATATTGGGTGCCTTACACAAACATAGTAAGTCCCCAACACTGGCATTAGAGCACCTGTAGCAGAGCAATTGGGTGATGTCCCAGTGTCATAGTCACAAAGCCAAGGCTATTGCTCAGGCACCACTTATTAACCTGTATGGTCTACTGCTTGAAGCTTCTACACATACTGTATACTGTTGTGTCTACACTTATGCTGTTGTGGATGGTCCCAAATAGATAACTAAATGAATTCTACTTCCTAAAAACATTTCATTAAGACTCAACCTTGTTTTAGTGGATAATCTCACATGGATAATGTACATTTGCACTGATGAACTGATTCTGTAATAATATAGTCTCTCATGTGCTTATGTCAGGACTCATACTGAGCACACTCTTGACGCACTTGCTACTGTTTGACTTTACAGCATACAGCTGTAGAAGAGAAATTATGTATAATCCTAGTATCTGGCGTCACCCTGAAGGGGATGTCAAATCAAAGAATTGTACAATGGAAATTATATGGCTCTACTAAAATCAACTTATAATTTATAGTGGTGTAGCAGACACATATCCTCTTTGCAGATGCCAAAGCAACATACTGTTGATGAATGTGGTTCTTCCTGTTGGAGTTTAACAGTCTGCTTGGTAAGGAAACACTGCCTTAAGACTGGCTTCAGTGTCTACCTTATGCAATACCTCAATTTTAATTCAAAAACTACGTTGCTATATTCACATCAGTTTTTGCTAAATAAATAAGTAATGTTACTCAGTTTGTGTCTTAGATTGAACTACATCATGGTAGAGTAATCGCATTATTGGTGGTTGAATGGTGGATGGTTGCATTTGAATGGTTACTTTACTCTGTCTTGAGTGTAACACTGAATATCAGACCATGAGTAAATGTGTATTAGAAGTGAATTATGTACTCACACCACTCATCACAGCATTTTTGTATATATTTAGAAATGATTTATTTCCCAAATATGTTACAGATACATTTAAAAATATACATACTGGTAACACTGCAAATTGTTATAAAATATTATTAACTTTGTAATATACATATTTAATCTATATACAACATATTTAAGACCACTATTTGCAGACGCTCCACATTTTACACAGTTTATACAGTTTTACACTTAGTAAGGCTATAGTACATTGAATAATTTTGGTGTACAGATAATATAATGTTTTAAATTCTTTTACAAAAGAATTCTTTTAGGTAGGATGACACCATTATTACAAAACCAATATTTTAATGACTCAGTTTGGTCCTCTAAACTAATAGGTAGTGAGTAATATGATGTTAGAATACAATGTCACATGGAATATACTGTATGTACATTGATGTCTATCCTAAACAGATACAATATAAGATTAATTACATGAGGTATATCTTAAGTAATCAGATCAATACATTCTAGCATCTTTAGCAGCAGAGTAGCAGCAAAATCAAGCCTCTTGAATACTGAATTCAGAAGGCTATGGAGTTTTCTGTTTCTATATGATACTGACTGACAGTCTGCAAAAAGAAGAAAAAAACATGTATAATATTAATGATATGAGGAATTTTACCTGATTTCATCTTTCTATTATGGTGTGAATAAATATACATTTTTGTCTAGCCTTGTGCTTACCTTATCGACGGATGAAACCCACAGGAAGTTCACGATTGGGCACAAGTGTTCCGGTATGTATGGCTTCTACTGGCTCATAATCTGTTGCTATGATCTTATAATCACGAACTAACTGTGGGGGGAAAAGAGCATAGAAGCACCAAACCATTAATGTTAGCACAATAAGATTTGATTTACTATTTATTCTGGTGAAATCAGCGGTGTGATCTTACCCAGCATAGAGCAAGCTGTATCTGTAGCTCAGCCAGGCGCCGCCCAATGCACATCCTCTTGCCGATGCCAAAAGGTACGTGGGCAAATGGATTGATAGAGGTTTTTTTCTCCAGCCAGCGTTCTGGAATGAACTGTTTCCCATTGTCAAAGTACTCCTCATTAGACCCCAGTGCCTGGGTGTTAATCATCAGAACTGTCTGAAATTGAACAAAATTTTTAATTTGACAAACTTTCATTTAAATATTAGGTGATATTATAAAGTTTATATTTTATTAAAGGAAAGTAAACACAACTTTAAGGCCTTACAAAGTTAAATTAGAGGTATTTGTAATGATGGAAATCAGTCTGTAGGTGGCAATGCAGAAATAACATTAGCAGTAAGGCTCTTACCCCTTTAGGCAAACTGTATTCCCCAAGCACAGTGTCTCTGTCCAAAGTTCGGCTTGTAAAGGGGATAGAGGGTGAAAGTCTGTTTACATAAAAAAAAGAAAGAAAATGTGACATAAGCTGACATGTATGAGCCACATTATGGAATTGTATGCATAACTGAATATAAGTCATGGTATGATAATCCCACAAAACAACATTCCTAGAACCATGTGGAAGTATTATCCTTGCTTAATGTTTAAGAACATTTCTTTCTGTCTCATGACTTGACTGTCAAAGCATTGGGTTAGTGTGATTAGTTTTTACTAGTAAAAACTCCCAGGACCAAATCTGAGAACAAAGGATATTTCCCTCCTGGCTTTTGACTCTTGTCAGTTTAGATTAGCAAATTAAACTAGACTGATATTTTAGCAAAACAGTTCATATCTGTCATCCATACATAAGGTATAATTGTTTGTATTTAGAAAAGATGTATATATTATGAAATACATTGTAGGTCCATTTAAGGCTATTTAAAATTAAATCATAAGGGGTCTTAAGATTTTTAAGATTATTTTTTTAACCATATAGCAATATAGCATAAAAAGCCATTTGTTACAATTTGAATTTTGCCAATTTGAAATGAGAATGCTTAATAATCAACAATATTATTGAGTTTATTTTTCTAACCATACTAGAGTTTATTTTAGTAACCTTAGTAATATATAACCAGTAATTTATAATCCAGCAGCTTGTAGTTTAACAACAAACTATACTCATTCCGCACAGGTTATAATTTTGTGGATATATATCTTAGTATCTTCTCATGATGATGAGAGTGATGAAGAACATATCCCACCTCATGGATTCCTTCAGACATGCCTTAAGATATGGCATGTTCTTAATATGCTCAGCACATGGAACCTGTCCAGGGGGCACCACTTCTTTGATCTCCTTCAACAGCTTGTCCTGAGCATGGGGGTTCCGTGAGAGGTTGAAAATAGCCCATAACGCACTGTTGGCAGTCTGGATAGGGAACAGAGGATAGTTTGTTTTGTCATTATAAACCGAGTGCTTGATGACATTTCTGCAACAAATTGCATACACTGCTCAGATCATATATATTTATCGGACTGATTTTACAGGAAGAGAGTATTCAAAACAAGCTTGAATACAAGAACATTTATGAAGATTTTAGGATTATGCGAGATTATTTGAAAAATTATGATCTCATAAATGTTATTTACAAATAAATATAGATGAGAAAAATGTCACATAAAAATTGCTTAAAGTTTATTTAAGTTCAAAGTTTGTAGGTCTGATTATGTTTCCTGTTTTTGAATGTTTTCATACTCACTGTCTCAACACCCCCAATCTGGAGCTCAGTTATAGCTGCATACATCTCCTTCTTGGTGAGGGGACAGTTATGGTAGATATCACTAAGGAAGCCATCGGTTTCTCCACTTGAGTGTCTCTTCAACTTCTTGTCAATGTAGATTTTGGCTGAAAAAAAACAAAAACAAAAGATTTTATGTGTCTAATTAATTGCTGAATCAATTTTATGAAAATAATGTCTTGTTTCAGCTTGCACAATTTTAATGCTGCTCTTAGATTGTGGTTGGTAAATGCATATCAGCCCAGCAGCAGTACTATGGGTATACAATTTTATGTCTCCACCCTCTCCCTGGCCTGCCTCCCTGTTCCCTCTACTACAAATATTTGGCTGCATTCCCACTGCACTTAGGTCATGCAGTTTACTACAACTCACACTGTCCCCTCCCACTCACAAACTCTGGAACTAGAACAATGTGTGAACATTGGTCAACAGTAGTCCCTAAAAATGGAAGGCAGGATCAACAAGTTTATATCTCAGTACCTGGCAGGAAATGTGCTGTATTATAGAATTATTTGTACCTATGTTAAAAATACGGTCCCAAGCAGCTGTGTGATCTTGCCATGTCTTTGTGTTCAGACTCTTATGGAGACTTACTGGAGTCACCATCATCTTGCCAAACATGTTCATCATCTGTCAATCAGAAAAATGGCACAGGTTAGTGAAAGTGATAACAAAATAGATAAACATGTAATGACAGGATTTCTGGTATAGATTAAGTATGATTCTGGATGTTATGGCTATTTTGCATTGGTCTGGTGGAAAAACTATAACTAAGAAAGCAATATGTGTTACAGACAGAGAAGCTGATATATGCCTGACTCATGCTACAGTTCCCATAAACACAAAATGTGACATAACACCCAGGCCTGTAACATAACCTCTGTGAACTGTGTAAAGGACTGGCAAACTACACATCAGACAAACAGAGGCTGAGAAAAGGTTATCCTAGTGTTTGAGTTGCTGAAATGTACAGATAAACTACATTGTGTTAATGAGATAACCGGCATACCGTTTTTATCGCTGTGATAAAGTCAGTTGCCTCCTCATTGGCGTTTTCTTGCAAAATCCCAAATCGTTTGTCATAAAGCACATAACAAATAGCTGCAAGAGAGAAGTAATATGTCATTAATAATATTAGAATTTATGTATATATATATATACATATATATATATATATATATATATATATATATATATATATATATATATATATCAAAATATTTTGAACACATTATTATTAAAATAAATAAGCTAGCATTGGATGAGCTGAAAATATACTGAGAAAGTATGTATAGCTAAATATGAAATAAAATATGAACTCACTTTCAAAGGACCATTTATTCAGCTCAAAGTATAAGTCATTTATCTTCCCGTTCACACGAACATCTCCAATCCTGTTAAGGAAATCGGCTAAAACCTTTAAAGAAGGGAAAGAAACAGTATAAGTACTTGATTAAAAGTGACATTTAAAATATGGATCATGAATATTTCTTATTTGTTCGCATAACACACAAACCTCATTAATTTTCCCATCGAGTTTCACAACTTCGGTTGGTTTCATAAATTTCTGCTGAAATGTGCTTCTCACTCTCTGCCAGTCCTTTCCTTCTCTGCAAAACAGAGGAAGACGTGATTACAAACAAATAAATCAATTTTTCAGTTGCAATTCAATAGTCATATCAGTTAAAAGAGAGAGAGAGAGAGAGAGAGAGAGAGAGAGAGAGAGCGAGAGAGAGAGAATTAGGATGCTGGAAATTATTTACAGGATAAGAAGTCCGTAAGCTTCGTCCCGCATATCTCTGTATGCCTTCCATGGTTTAATTTCCAGTCTCTGGGGATAGTTGCCCTCCTTCCTGTACAGAGCTTCCAGCAAGCAAGGCGCCCCAATGTTCACTGATTCAAACGAGCCAGTTTTCATCCGATAGATTTTGCCAAATTTCTTATGGTAATCCATCTAAAGTGAGAAAAACAAAGAAAAAATGGGCAAAAACAAAAACAAACAAAAAACGACAAAACAATGATCAGCACACAGTTATTATAATGAATGTGTAAATAATAATAATAATAATAATAATAATAATAATAATAATAATAATAATAATACACTAAAATATATTTCTGTTAAGCTGCTTTGTTCCGATTAAAAATGCCAAACAAATCAAATATATTTTTAAATACTTAAACAATATATATTATTTAAAAATCGAATTTAATTGAAATACTACTACTACTACTACTATTACTACTACTACTACTACTACTACTACTACTACTACTAATAATAATAATAATAATAATAATTATTATTATTATTATTATTATTATTATTATTATTATTATTATATAGTAAAATATATTTCTGTTAAGCTGCTTTGTTACAATGTCCATTGTTAAAAATGCTAAACAAGTCAAATATATATTCTAAATACTTAAACAATATTAAAAAAAATCTAATTTAATTGTAATAATAATAATAATAATAATAATAATAATAATAATAGTTACCACTGTCTGGTGTTGCTTTTCTAAGCCACCTCTACGCAGGATGTCAATCAGGTTCCCCAGCAGGGGCCAGTTTTTTGGACCTGGCATGGACTGGAAAGTGTGTTCAGGGCAAGGCGCAGCATCTTTCGAGTCCAGCACACACACCGAGGATGTTGGCTTGCAGTGTTGCAGCCCCACCGACTTCTTCTTCAGCACCTCCAGGAGCTGTGCTGGAGCTTTCTGAATCTGTGCTCTCATCGTAGCCTTGGTCTTTTACTGTCTCACTTTTAGCTCGTGCGTTAAAAGTTATGCTTGAGCTGCTTTTTGTCTTAAATGCATGACTTGTGTTACAATATATATACTAGTGGTGTTTGTCACTGTTAGACACGGGACCAATCAGAAAACAGGGCTTGCAAAAAAAAAAAGAAAGAGTGAGAGAGTTCGAGAGCACGAGCCAACTATTCATTTGTGGATTCACGTTACGGGCACCGCATGACCCCGCATAGACCGAGGAAGTGCCCTTGCCCTCCGTTTTATAAATAAACACACGGAAGGTGACGCGGTTCGCTTGATGCGCTCTGGCTCTTGCGATTAGCGCAACCTTATCTCTTCGCTGTGTAAATACACGACCACGCTTCATCGGGTTTGGGCAAATATTTGTCATAGTCTACTCTCTGTGCGCCTGGGTAATCATCTGTCTCCGTATGAATGCTTGTGCTTGGACACTTAAATGGAGAGTTTAATATGCGTCTCATCCTAATTAACCAATCTCATGTGAGAAGAAATGATTTTCGTGCGCCGAAAAAACAATTCTGAATCATGTGACCCACCCCTGGGGGCAAATAACGGGTGTTTGGGGGATTCTGACCCTCTTAATTAAGACCTTGACCCCTACTGAAGTTCTTACTTTGTTTGTGTGTGTTTGTGTGTGTGTGTGTGTGAATTCATATATATATATATATATATATCTTGGAACATATATTGCCTTCTTGCCATGAATAATTTAATCGTAAATCACTCTCACTCTAAAACTCTTATCTGGGGCAGTGGTGGCTCAAGTGGTTAAGGCCCTGGGTTGTTGATCTAGAGGATTGGGTTTCAAACCCTAGCACCACCAAGCTCCACTCCTGGGCAATTGAGCAAGGACCTCTCTGCTCCATAGAGCACTGTATCATAGCTGCCCCTGTCCTCTGACCCCAACTTCCTCAGCTGGGATATGTGAAGAAAATAATTCCACTGTAATGTTTGTGTGGTGATAATAAAGGCTTCATACCCTTAGTTCATCTGGTAAATACGTGTGAAGGAAAACGATTTCTTTCATATTCTAAAGAGGCATGAAAAATGCCTGATTTTATTGACATCTTTTGTCATTTGCTTTGCATATTTTCATTAGATTAGGTCTTTTATTTGTAGAATACAAATTCATGACACAAAACCAAATTCTCCAATGTCATCATATCATCAACATATACTAAGATTGTATAAAAAAAATATGATCACAATACATTAAGTACATCAAGTATATAGCAAGAGCTAACATTATTTAGTTACTTTCTTACAGCAGTAACAGAAATATCATTGTTCAGTTGATAATATTTAATACTTTTCTAATTTTTAGCCAATATTTTAAGCCGTAAATATCACAGTAGAAAAAATGTAACATTTATGATGTATTGCAGTAGCAGAATATTACATGACTAAAAAAACACCATCTCTCTCTCTAAAATTATATGAATGCACAAATGTAAAAAAAAATCTCTGCAAGCTGAGAAATGTTTGTTAAGTAAAAAGTCAAGTTATAAAAGTTATATTTCCCAAGTCAAGTCCAGTCTACTTTATTCCACTGCTTCCTAATTTATTCCACTGCTTCATAATATGCTTCATAAAAGCACAATTTAATGCACATAAATCAGTTAAGAGAGCATTTAGCTATAGTTGTGTGTGTTTCATCCATCCAGTAATAAATCCATTATATCCCTTCCTCTCTCCACTTACTGTATTTTAAGACCTGAGCCAAATTACTCAGCCATTTGGGACATGATTACACAAATGTACAGAAGTTTATTTTGTTACTGTAGTGCATCTTATACATATTCATCATAAATGTGTTTAATATAATAATAGTGACAATTTTATAACCTTCTTAAAAAAATGATTGTATTTGCTAACCTATGTTATTTTTTAAATAATGAGGAGATGAAGTAACATATTAAATTTCATATTATATGATAAAGAGACAAAACACCACTTGGTTTGTCATGTCTCTCCAACCATTCCTGAATATTTAGAGTGTCTGGCATCATCCTGCAGAAAGAGACCAGTGACATTCAGGAATACCGTTGCCATGAAGAGGTGTACTTGATTTGCAGCAATGTTTAGGTAGGTGGTATGTATCAAAGTAACATCCACATTCATTTCAGGACATAAAGTTTCTCAGAACATTGCCTAGCGCTTCACACTGCCTCTGCTTGCTCGCTATCTTCCCATAGTGCATCCCGGTGCCATCTCTTCCCCAGGTAAATCACACACACATAGCAGTCCACATGACATGAAAATAAAAATTATTCATCAGACCATGCCACCTTTGGCCCTTGTCCAAGTCATTCAGATCCTTACCCTTATATTTATTTTGTATCCAACACATCAACATTAAGATTTGAGTTCAACTCAAGTTAATATAAAGTTATATAAAAGTCACATAAGGACTTATTTAACACTGGGCTTCATTTGGTCAAAAATGATAGAGACAAAAATGTTTTAGTTTGCGCTTTGATTTAGCCATTTTGAACCTTTTTTATTTGCACAGTTCGGTTTGTTCAATGTTTATTCAAAACAAAAGACTTTTCAAGAGAGATTACTTATCAATATTACTCTCATTATTAAACATTTTTTATACTTCAATGATTAAAAGCAACCTTTGACCATACTCATAAGGTCACCATTGTAGCTTGCCCTCTCTGAAGGTTCAGGTATCAGGAGAAGTTTTGGAGGGCTTCAACCTGGGAAAGAGTGAGCGAGTGCATGCACCAGAGCACTGAACCATGGTTGATGACTCAAGCTTGTTGTCGCTGATTGACACAGGGTCACTGAGTTTGTTGTCAAACTGACATGCATCATCTACAAGTGTATGAGACACACCAACAAACATATCAGCATAACAGAATTTCTTAATTAAAGACATTGACTGAATGAACTGTTTTACAAATAACCATGAACAGGTATATGGCATGAGTATATTATATTATTTATATAATCCTATTATAGAAAAAACACAAAGTATATTCAAAAGCAGTTCATGCCTTTCACTTTTTAACAATTCTGTTTAAAGTTAACAAGTAATGAATAATAACCACATATTTATCATCTTATCTACGGCACTGATTATTACAACTTTAGCAGGTTTTAGGCCCAGTTATGATAACAGTTATTGACTGTACTTGCTTCTGAATACTCAGAAGTAATGGATAACAGTTTTTAACTTTGATTTGAAGGGACTATGATTTGAAGATTTGGGCTTTTTTGATCTCTGGTTGTAGCGCAATAGCTTTAAAAGTCAGAAGGAATCCCACTCTTATAATATTTTGAACTCTTCAGTTGTTGGTAGCCTATGAATAACACAACAGAGCATATCAATATCAGAAATAAATCCTTGCAAAACATTTTTAGAACTTAAGAATCCAGTGTACCAGTAGGATGGACTGCCTCACAAATATGTTTGTTGTTGTTCATGACACATGTGGGCCTTGTAGGTGAAGTTACTGATTTTGGAAATGTGTGGAAACGGGTCACACTAAAAGCATTATGAGTCACTACAAACACAAACGTTAACCAATCAAAGCAGAAGAAAATTTAATTGGTGTAAATGAGTACAGCCTAAATCACACAATTTATGTTTGAATCAGGTTACAATTCAAATTAGTTGAATATAAATAGCCCTAGACAATATGCTAAATGTAACTGCACTGTAATCATCTTTACAGTAATCATGTTTAATAAATCACAATCAGGAACTCAAGTCTCCAGTAAAATGTTGTAAAATGAGTGCATATAATCAATGAAATCCAATAGAATTGTTATATTTTAATGAGATTTACCAAAACATGCTGAACATACAGTAGCAGATTTTCCAGTTTATTCCCTTTTAATGAAACACTAGGAAGCATAGCTAAATCATAGAAACATAAAATGTGCAGCAGAAAACGAACTAAGAAATTATATGTACAAGTAAAAGTGTAGATAACATTAAAAAAAATATGGATAAATAAAATCCGTTTGTTGGTCAAAAGCCATGCAGTTTGAATTATGATGTAAAACCAAAACCAAAATTTCCAACTGACTTTCTGCCTGTCCAATTTCTACTGGAATCAATGCTGATCTAAGTAAAAGTATCCATACATAATGTATTATATTTTGGTAACACTTTAAAGTAAAATACGCTAAAAAGTTGCTTAAATTACAGAAGTTAAATAGCATTATGCAAGTGTTGTTTATCTCAGAGGGTAGCACAGTGGCTTAGTGGTTAGCACTGTTGCCTCACAGCAAGAAGGTCCTGGGATCCCGTGTTCGAACAGACAGGGGCCTTTTTGTGTGGAGTTTGCATGTTCTCCCTGTGCCTGCTGGGATATGCTCCAGCAGATCCCTGTGACCCTAATTAGGAATAAAGTGGGTATAGACAATGCATGTTTATCTCTGACCTAAATACTTAAACTACCAATGTCAAATCTTCATTAAATTTGCATAAAAAAACTTATTTGGCAAAACATGGATATGAGTAATGTGATATAAAATGCCCAACCATGATCTGTGGATAAAATAATTGACCTGCAGTAAAATGTCCATAGTAGCCACATTCTGTGTGGAAAAGCACAGACCTGGCAACCAAGCTGAGTATCTAAAACATTCTTACTAGTGTACCCAACCTAATGTTCTAAATCAGCTGAGTCCCCTAGCCAAGTGAACAAACTAGCATTAGCATACAACAAAATACCTAACCATTAAACATATGTTGTGTAGTTAATATTAGCCTGAACATGGATTTTCTAAACCATATACAATACAAACTTTCAAATTTTCATTAATCTAGCCGCAATAATTTCATAATATACTACACTACACTATACTACACTGCACTACACTGTGCTATGCTGTACTATACTACACCGTACTATGCTACACTATAATATACAATGTTGTACTTTACTGCACTACACTGCACTATATGCGGTACTATACCACCCTAGAGAATACTAAATGACACTACACTATACATTACTATACTATACTATACTATACTATACTATACTATACTATACTATACTATACTATACTATACTATACTATGCTATACTATGCTATGCTACATTATAGTACTACACTAAACTACACTGTACTATACTATACTATATTAGTATAATACAGTAATATAATCACAAATATAATCACAAATCTTTACAAAAACCTGTTATTCATTAAATCCTTTGAAATGATCAAATAAAGTTTCATAAAGTTATTGTAATTAATGGTTTCATTTCTAATATGTGATATTATCATAAAGTTTGCTTTAGAAAATTACAGCTATTATTTATGGTGAGGGGAAAAAAAATCAAGAACATATTTTACTCAAACTATGTGCTTTGGTAGTAATATAATGATGACTTGGGAAAAGGGTGACAGGTTCAGGAAACCTAAACGCACTCACTAACCTTGGGTCAGGCTACTCCGTTGCAAACAGCTGAGGAGAAGGGTGAATAAGTTCCCCTAGGTGAAAACCAGCAGTCACTGATTAGATTTTCTCTGTTTATTACACTCCAACAAACACACACACCCTAGCTATTACCTAAAGCATAAAACTGACTCTGCTTTTGCAATTAGCCTGATTGTGAAAGTGATATAATGCATGTTAATTTGGTAACCTTTGAGCCAAATGTGGATGAACTCATAAACCTACACTTTCCCACATAGTTTGGTAAGAGGTTTAAATGAACTAAGCCAATAGTTCAACGGGTGCAATCAATAACGGCTTGACAAATCAGCTACTTTTCTTCTCCTCCACTTGGCATTCTCATGTGGAGATGTATCTGAGGTTACTGTTTCGACATTAGGACATGTACCAGCTCACTGCAGTGAAATAAAATGCTCTGTCATATTTGTACCTCAATCAACAGTTTCAGTAAGGATAGCCAGCCCTCCACAGACTGTGTGACCGCATGCACATGTCTTTGGCAAAGCTGGTTAATGTCGTTGTCACATATATAGTGCATTCCTCACAATGCAGAAAGATTATTTAAGCAGCAGTGCATTTTAAGTGTTGGGTTCCACCTTAACTAACACCAAAACCTTATCATACGATTCCACAGCAGTGCAAACAAATCTCCAGAGAATGTTATATTGGACCACTGGTCAACAGATTACATGCCCCTAACACTATGTTCTGAGCATGATGATCTTTGTTGTCAAAGACAAACAGTAAGGTCTACAAGGTCCTTGATAATAGACTACATTTAATCATAACATACATCCTACATCCATATATACTGTGTTTATCATGTTTAATATAATAGTCAGGGTCCCAGTTTTATGGCAGTTCATATGAAATAGCTTACAAATTCCCTTTAGTACATTACGCTTATGTTTCTATACAGGTCAGTTTGCTAGAGTGGAAGATCTTGTTTTCCAAATGTACAATGATTAGCATATGTAGGCGTTTAGTACAGCCAGAATTAGCACTTAAATCCACTACTGGAAATTAATTTGAATTGTTGGTTAATTTGACTAGACTGACTTTAGGTTATTTGATTGTCTTAAAATATTTGTTTTATCTCAGCAGATGCATTTAACTGATTTATATTAGTTCAGCAGATTTGTTTGAATCACCTCATTTAGTTCAGCTGGTGTATTTGAACTGATTCATCTTAATTCAGCAGATCCATTTTAACTGATTCATTTTATTTCAGCAGATTCCCTTTAACCAGTTCATTTATTTTCTACTGATTGATCTCAGTGCATTAATTTTATTTGACCAGATTCCTTTCAACCATTCAAATTCAGCTGATTCATTTTTCAGTTTAGCAGATTTGTTTTAACTAATTCATTTCATTTCAGGGAGGTAAATAGAATAACTAGGTCATATTAAAGTTTTGACAGAACTACCTACTTGTCCAGTATTTTGCCATTTACGCAGTCATAACCAGATAGCTCATGGTGGCCTCACTATATTTATAATCATTAGATCAACATCTGATAGGTGCAGAGCATGATACTAATACATTCTATCAGGCGTGTTAACCTTTCAGGAGAGCCAAACCTCACCTTCCCATGTGCATGCAAATGTTTGGGAAGTACTCCCACTCCTAATTCTTGAAGCTTCTCTAGAGTGACTCTGTCTTATTATGTCATGACCATAAGCATCAGGTATTGGATCAAGGAGTGCCACAGAGAGGACATTTGCTAACAGAAGCTTAAGGCCAGAAATGTGATACCAGTCCATTGCCGGGCATCTCACCACAACACACTCCTGTACTTACCTGAATGTTTTCCGGCATAATAATAATAATAATAATAATAATAATAATAATAATAATAATAATAATAATAATAAAATCATTGCTTTCACAATAATTATTGGCATTATTAATAATTAATTATTACATTTTACTAGTATTCTTATTATTAAATCTTATAAAGATTCATATTTATTCATTAGTAGTATTAATACACATTTGCAAGACTATTGCTTCAATGTATACTTTCAGCAGGATAAATTTCATTCTGATATGAGTAAAAAGAAAAAAATGCCTCTTAGTTTATGATACCTGGCCTTAATACTATACGAGTTATGAGTTACGTGATAAGATCAGCAAGAGCTCTGAACTCATGGTGATCTTATCTCTCATACAGTTACTTCCCCTGAAACAATATGCAGCATGTTGAAAGTGAGCTTTATCTGAGCTGTGAACCAGATAATAATAAATTATGTTAATAGAACTAGCTCACAGACAACAGTTTACTTCAGCTGGGTTGCTGGAGATGGCCTATGAACTTTCCAGGGCAATATACTTAAGATGTGCAAAGGGGAAATCCATTAAAAACATCCAGCAGGAGTATAGGTTGTTGGAGTGCAGTGGGTTTTTTTTTTTAACTGAGCAGAAGAATTTATGGTTGCACAATCTGCTCGTAAATACACACGTCAAAAGCTTGAGCAATGTCAGGCCTCATTGGTGAAGAAAACACAGACACTGGAGCAAAACAAGTGCTTCCGCAAGCAGGTCCAAACAGGTAAAGAGCAATCTCTGTGATCTCCAGTGTTGGCCAAAATGTTCCATCAACAAATAAATGTCTGGCAAAGTGTGTACACTATTGGATGGCTTCCATTTTAAATCGAAGCTCAATAGTCACATTGCCGTATGAAAGCCAATATTACAACATCTGTCTGCTTGTGGTGCCATCTCATTTGCCAAGGTTGTATTGATATGGTGAGGAGGTCAGTGTGCTTGAACATTTGGACACAACAGGTTGCTACATTCATGTGCTTCTGGATGTAGACACTCAGATTAAGACTGCATGTGTTGGTAATTTCTGGACACCTACCATTACATACATCAACTATTTAAAAAAAGAAAAAGAAAAACAATTGATCAATTCGTCACTTCTTGAATGTTACCTTTGACCTGTAATTTTAGACTTTTTATTGCACTCTTTTTTGCACAGTGAATTTATCATTAAACCAGGTAGGAGAGATAATGTGTTCATATATGTGCTTGTGTGTTCATATATGTGTGTGTGTGAATGTGCTTGTTTGTGTGTGTTTGAGGCCTGGTTCTATGTGGTATAAGAGGCCAGCACCAGGGAATATGGGAAGTTTTTTCTGGCTAAGGACCAAAAGTCAGGTTCAAAAGGACATTATGTCTTATGAGCTCTGAACTCTTACACTACCACAGTGAATAACCACAGAGCATAAACATGCACTTTATGACCTCTGACAAACATATAAACCCCACAATGTTCTCTCCCCCCCGTCTTCTTTCTAATCTCTATTGAATGTACTCATCTTTTTCTTGTTTTCAGTTAATAGCTTTATTTGTGTTTAAACAAAAAGCAACATACATGTTGAATTAATCCATCTTTTTTTTCCATTTATTTCACTTCTCTTGTTGTTCTCTTGTAGACACGGCTCTGTCCACAGTACACATGTTCTCCTTTGATGACATGCTAGTAAACCAAGTCTAACAGAACACACAGAGAGATATGAGGTGTGATTCGTGAACCTGAAATCTTATTGGTTCTGTGAAGTGGGTGTTTATTGAGTCTAAATGGAAACACAACAATATAAGCCTATATAGCATATAGCATATATAACAATATAAGTCTATAAAGTATATAGAATTAATCTTCAGCTACATTTAAATTAATTAATTGTACACCAGATTATTATTATTATTATTATTAGTAGTAGTAGTAGTAGTAGTAGTAGTAGTAGTAGTAGTAGCAGTAGTAGTAATAGTAATAGTAGAAGTAGTAGTGGGTTTGGGTTTTCATTTATTTATCTATCTATCTATCTATTTATTTTCACTATTTATTTTTAGAATATGAATGAAACCAGGGAGTTGATGATGGATTTAGAAGGAGGTGATGGGAAGATGTAAAGATAACTTGTTACTGCAGATTGGTATCAGAAAATGTGCAAAATGCTCAATAGTGTAAAGAAAAAAAACACACATGATCAAATCAAAGGTTTTTCACTTCTTCCATAGAAAATTTTCAACTCAATAAATGATTAGCGCTCATATGCAATAAATGATATTTTGGGCTTAATACTGGAATATTTGGTAAAACCTCCTCTGGAGCTAATTCCTGTTATGTTTGAGGAAATGCTACAAAACATGTAGAGGAATTCTGGAGCACTTCTCCAGACAGAACATTTCAAGCTCTTTCATAGTTATATTTTTTTGCATGCTAGCCAGCTTCTTTAGATCAAATCACAGGTTTTTACAATAGAGCTCAAAGCTGGAGAATGACATGGCAATATATACATTTTATGACCCACAACCATTTCTGTACTGACTTATATTTGTTGGCATCATTGTCACACAAGATTTAAAGTTACTAATATTGAATTAGTTCCTCTTTCTGTTATTATAACCCCCACTCTTTTTTTCTAGTTTTGGATTGTGGCTGTGAAGATTTGTGTCTATTCAGTCTCAAGATTGTTAGTAAGGCTGGGGATTGTTGTTGGACATGAGGTTCTCACATGAGGTTCAGTTATCCCAATTCATCCCAAAAAAGGTATGGAGCCCATTCAAGTTCTTCGACTCCACCCCCTCCACCCATGTTGAACCTTGTTTAAATCATGTTTATCTTTATGGACCATGCTTTATGCACAGAGGCATTGTCTTCTGGAACAGATTTTGAGCGCCTTAATTCCCGTGATGTAATGCTACTGCATACAAAGACATTCTAAACAATACCTTGCTTTCAAATTTATGGAAAGACCCACATATGGGTGCGATGGGAAGTTGTCCATAAACTTTTAAAAAGATAGTTTACATTGTAATGTCTTGATAGAAACTGACAGGTTTTGGCCTAAAATATTTCTAAAACTGCAATCAATCAAAACTGAGTTTTTTAGCATCTTCCTCACTGTGCACGTGGAAAGGGTGGGTTCTCCTCACTGCTTAAACCTATAAATCTAAATAATGGTATTTTTACATTCTATATATATTTGTCTTCATATACACTGATGTTAGATGCAGGTTCAGAAACATCAGTTACTCACTGCTTGACTGTTTGTCCCATGGTGATGCATAACAAAATGGATTTTGGTTTTACATGTGTGCACATTCATACAGAATTTATATCACAGGGAAGCTGGACTGAGACATTTTTTGAAAAGAAAAATCATACCTTTTTCCAAGGATGCATGCGTGTCAATGTGTGTCAAACAGAGCCTTAGGAAACATCCCATCTGCATGCTTCAGGTTCATGGAGTGCAGCCAGGGCAGTGGAGTGAGTGAACTCCTCAGTATTACATGTTGATCGTGTGTCCATGGCTGATGTGCAGCGTCAGCGGTGGGTGCCCAAGGCCATGCTCCCTTTGACTTCTCTTGTGGGCTGTGTCTGTGTTCCTCATGTTTCAAGTGACTTTTCAAGGCCTTGACCCGGCTAAAGTCTAGAACCTACTGGAGTTTGTAGCCATAAACTTGTTATGCTGGATTGCAAAGTAAAGTAGAGTCAGCAATGATACTGCGTGTGTTTACGTTCCTTTTCATTTATTCAAGGTTTTGCTGAAATAGGTTGTGAAAGATAGGTTGTGATTCTTATCCAAGATGGAGGACATTATTAGGGTGTGTGTGAGTGTGTTTGGTGTGTAAGGCTGTGCCGCTTTGAACAACTATAAAAGAACAGTATGTTTGTAACAGAACACATTGTACAGAACACACAAATACATTGTTGTATATGTATTTGTTGTCTTAAAAAAGTATAGATAGATAACATAGCAACTGCTTGTATTAAGCAACCATTAAAGCATACAGATAATTAATCATGGTGTATTTAGTAAATACAATGCTTTTAGTAGGTTAGGTTTACTGGATGATTCTCAGCATATAGGTACAGTATGTTGCATATAACATAATTATATTTTATTGTTCATATTGTCTCTCTCACTGATTCCCTGTATATACAGATAAAGACCAAATTATTTTTTTCTGTCCTGTTTGGGTGAGTCTGAGACCATAATAGTCTTAGATTCTTGTTCTTGGCTGACCAGAGTGGAACATGATGTGGTCTTCGGCTGTTGTAGCTCATCCACCTCAAGTTTTGAAATTTTTTGCATGCCGAGATGCTTTTCTGCTTACCACAGTTGTAAAGAGTGATTCATTTAAATTATTATAGACTTCCTTGAAACTGAAACCACTTAGAACCCACAGAACTGTCCCTCACTCAATGTGTTTTATTTTTCACATTATTCTGTTTAAACTGTGTTGTGTGTGAAAATCCCAGGAGATTAATAGTTTATAAAATACTCAAACCAGCCTTTCTGGTAACAGTAACCATGGCACAGTTAAAATCACAGGAATCATAATTTTGTTTGAATAATAAATGAAGTTTGTGACCCTTATTCTGCATGATTTTATGCACTGTGCTGTGATCGGCTGATTGTATAAATGCATAATTGGGTTGGTGTAAAGGTGTTCCTAAAGTGGACAGTGTGTGTAGTTCTCTATATAGAAGAGCATTTATTCTAAAGAGTGTTTTAAAAAGAGTGATTTAAAATGCACCATTACTGGAAAAATCCATCTTAGTTATGCTACTGTACCAGCTTGATTTAAGTGATCCATCAGCCTGATGAATGCTTAAACTTGTTTAGCTTATTTATATCTTGGAAAGAACAAATTTCCAACAGTAATAGGAATATCATGCTCATTTTTTGTCTCTGAGGTGTGCATTAATTTTAGTGTCCATGATGAGGAAGTGTGAAGTGTGGGGGCCTGAATAGTGCAATTACTCACTGCTCACATCAAAAAACCCTGGGTCTGTACATTTTATCTACAGTCTCAGAGAAAAGGGTATGAAACTGTGTCTTTCCTTGTCACTTCATGTAGCATTCAATTTTTTTTTTAATTTTATTAAATTAAATTAAATTAAATTAAATTAAATTAAATTAAATTAAATTAAATTAAATTAAATTAAATTAAATTAAATTTTTATTTATTGATTTATTTACAAATTTGTTACAATGGTGGACATTAGGTTATTCAATTCAATCCAATACAATTTTATTTGTATAGCACATTTAACTATGGATATTGTCACAAAGCAGCTTTACACAAATATATAAATTAAAGAAACAAATTATAAATGTTAAATTCACTCCTAATAAGCAAGCCAGAGGTGATGGTGGCAAGGAAAAACTCAAGATATGAGAAAGAAACCATGAGAAAAAACAGGCTCAGAAGACTACTTAAATTGAATGGGGATTAATACAAACCTCAACAGGACGTCTGTGAGTGTAATAAAAAGCTTTAAGGCACAAAGTATAATTTTACACACTTAAGCAATGAGTCAACTAAAATAAAATAAATATATACTGAGTGGGTCCATGAAAGGTAATTTATAGTTAAAGGGTCAACATGTGCTTTATTGATTTATTATTTCTTTCAGTGTACAGTGATAGTTCACTCTTTGGAAGAATAGAGACTCTTTGGAGTATGTTTTGCTCACTTCTTGTCAGTAGCACAACAGATCATTTCACCTGACTTTATTCTTACTCACAATGACTCCACAGTTAATTCACTAACCCTTAACATTCATGGGCATTTAAAAGGATATAAATTGAGCCAATCACTAGAGGGCGCCGTCGATCATTAAAATAATGGACCCTGTCCAGGTTTCTGAGTCCACTGCATGCTGATGGACAACAGGACGATTAGGATGCTGCTAAAACACAAGCTCATCTTGAGTATTGCCAGATTTGATCGACAAGCTACAGTAGTGACACAAAGTGTACTTTTAGTCACTGTCTAGTGATCAGTTGAGAACAACTATGCCACAGAGGAGAAGAATAATCATCCACCCATGATCACAGCAGCCCAGATGTGCGGAGAGCTGAGGAGGCTCCGTCTCAGTAAAGCTGCAGGCCCAGATGGAGTATCTCCACGACTACTGAAGGCCTGCGCAATGGAGCTGGGAGACCGTTTACAGCGCATCTTTAACCTGAGCCTGGAGCAGGAGAGGGTACCTCAGCAGTGGAAAACATCCTGCATCATCCCAGTCCCAAAGAAACCATGCCCTGGAGAGCTGATTGACTTCAGGCCAGTCGCCCTGACGTCTCACATAATGAAGACCATGGAACGTGTGATGCTACAGCACATTAGGCCACAGGTCCACCACGCCCTCGACCCTCTGCAGTTTGCATACCAGGATAAGGTGGGAGTGGAAGATGCCATTACTTACATGCTACACAGATCCCTCTCTCACCTGGACAGCGGCAGTGGGGCTGTGAGAATAACTTTTTTGGACTTTTCCAGTGCATTCAACACCATCCAGCCGCTGCTCCTCAGAGACAAACTAACAGAGATGGGAGTAAGCTCACACCTGATCGTGTGGATCACAGACTACCTGACAGACAGACCTCAGTACGTGAGACTGGGGGATAGCAGGTCTGACACTGTGGTCAGCAGTACTGGGGCACCACAAGGGACTGTTCTCTCCGGTCCTGTTCACAATCTACACCTCGGACTTTCAGTATAGCTCAGAGCTATGCCACGTGCAAAAGTTTGCGGACGATACTGCTATCGTTGGCTGTATCAGGAAGGGACAGGAGGAAGAGACAGACAACTGATACAGGACTTTGTTGAAAGGTGTGATGTTAACCATCTGCACCTCAACACTACAAAGACCAGGGAGATGGTGGTGGACTTTAGGAGGCCCAGGCCTCAACCTGAGCCTGTTACTATCAACGGGGACAGTGTGGAGTTTGTCAAGACCTACAAGTACCTTGGAGTACAGCTGGATGAAAGAATGGACTGTACTGCCAACACAGACACTCTGTGTAGGAAAGGACAGAGCTGGCTGTACTTCCTAAGAAGGCTGGCTTCCTTTAACATCTGCAAAAAGCTACTGCAGATGTTCTGTCAGACTGTTGTGGCGAGTGACCTCTTCTATGCGGCAGTGTGCTGGGGAGGCAGCATAAAGAAGAAGGACGCCTCATGTCTGGACAAGCTGGTAAGGAAGGCGGGCTCGATTGTAGGCTCAGAACTGGACAGCCTGACATCAGTGGCAGAGAGGAGGGCGCTGAGCAGGCTCCTGTCCACTATCAACTGCATCCACTGTACAACATCATCTCCAGACAGAGAAGCAGCGTCAGTGACTGCCCTGCTCCACTGACAGACTGAGGAGGTCGTTCCTCCCCCATGCCATGCGACTCTTTAATTCAATGTGGATGGGAGGTGGGAGGAGTCAGTGCTGACACTATTCTCTCTATACTGGACTGTACAATAAAACACACACTACACACAATACACTCCAGTTTATACAGAACTCTCAATAAACTGAGATTTGCACAAGACTCATAAACATGCAGTTTTTGCACATAACAGTTTTTGCACATCGACTAGGTCTGTAACTTTAAACACTTGTTTTGCACATTACTTATCTTGTTTTTCATCTCATTCTCCATATTTATTCCTAAATCTCTGTATTTAGTATTTTTCTGCTATATTTTGTCATATTGTTATATTCTGCTATATTTTGTAATATTTCATATTTTATTATTTGATATATTTTTTGTTACATTTTATATTTCTGTTATTTGATACACTTTTTGTTATATTTTGTACCCTAATTTGGGTATTTTAATATTTTTGTTATATTCCTTCCTATTTTATCTATTACCAACAGTATAACACATACAGTATAACAGTACAACAATATAAGCCATTCTAAAGTATATAGAATTAATCTTCAGCTACATTTAAATTAATTAATTGTACACCAGATCCTCATTATTATTATTATTATTATTATTAGTAGTAGTAGTAGTAGTAGTAATAGTAGAAGTAGTAGTGGGTTTGGGTTTTCATCTATCTATCTATCTATCTATCTATCTATCTATCTATCTATCTATCTATCTATCTATCTATCTATCTATCTATCTATCTATCTATCTATCTATCTATTTATTTTCACTATTTATTTTTAGAATATGAATGAAACCAGGGAGTTGATGATGGATTTAGAAGGAGGTGATGGGAAGATGTAAAGATAACTTGTTACTGCAGATTGGTATCAGAAAATGTGCAAAATGCTCAATAGTGTAAAGAAAAAAAACACACATATGATCAAATCAAAGGTTTTTCACTTCTTCCATAGAAAATTCTCAACTCAATAAATGATTAGCGCTCATATGCAATAAATGATATTTTGGGTTTAATACTGGAATATTTGGTAAAACCTCCTCTGGAGCTAATTCCTGTTATGTTTGAGGAAATGCTACAAAACATGTAGAGGAATTCTGGAGCACTTCTCCAGACAGAACATTTCAAGCTCTTTCATAGTTATATTTTTTTGCATGCTAGCCAGCTTCTTTAGATCAAATCACAGGTTTTTACAATAGAGCTCAAAGCTGGAGAATGACATGGCAATATATACATTTTGTGACCCACAACCATTTCTGTACTGACTTATATTTGTTGGCATCATTGTCACACAAGATTTAAAGTTACTAGTATGGACTGTCTATCTAATTTGACAATGTTAAGCTGGTTAGCTGGTATGCTGGATTTTAAAATGGATGACGGTGTGAACTGTTCTCTGAAGGTGTTTTCTTTCCAGGGTAACCTCAAGATATACTGGAAAGTGGTTTCCTCCCTGTAACAAGAATCAAGCTCAAAGACACAAACATATCGGGAGTTAAAAGAGGAACTTAAGAATACCAAAAAAGTGGCAAATATTACTGATCTGTTGCTTCTTGTATTACATTTACGTTTAAATTTTGACCATGACATCATTTCACAGGCCTGAAATACTGACATAACAGTTACATTAACATGAACTAAATGCTCTGAAACAGTTAGATAATCATTCTGTATTATTACTTAATACACTATATTGCCAAAAGTTTTTGGGCACCCCTCCAAACCTCACCACCAACTCACTCATCCATGTCTTTATGGACCTTGCTTTGTACACTGGTGTATAGTCATGTTGGAACAGAAAGGGATCATCCCCAAACTGTTCCCACAAAGTTGGGAGCATGAAATTGTCCAAAATGTCTTCGTATGCTGAAGCATTAAGAGTTCCTGGAACTAAGGGGCCAAACCCAACCCCTGAAAAACAACAACTGAATTCAATGATTTGGAGGGGTGTCCCAAAACTTTTGACAACGTGGTGCTTAATGGACAGATGAGTTATGATGTAACTATTATGCCTGACCAGTATACTAGATGGCAAACTTATTAGTTGTGTTATCCCATTTGAAGCTTTAGCACTTTTTTTCATTTCTTGAGCTTCCTTCCATATTCTGATTTTCCCCTGAAGATGGCGCTCTATGAAATGCACAGAAATCATAACTGCCCTGAAGGCAGCTTCTCATTCAGTCTTAAGGATGTTCCTTTTTCCTTGGGGGTATTTTGATAGATGTTACAATGGAGTTTCAACAAGTGAGACTTGTACTAATTTGATTACATTTAAAAACACCTTTTATGACAGTAACAAAGACCTTCAAGGCGCTTGGAATTTGTTTAACTAGATATGAAACAGAGCAGGTATTTTTCCTTTTCACTGACTGCAGTGGATCGAGTTAAACATTTTGTATACACTTGTGTTTCTTCCCTGTACATCCAAATAGATTTGGCAAATAAATCAGAAATTTTGTAAAGCTGCTTTGTGTTACTGTTAAAAATGCTATAGATAAATTTCCATCAGAAAAATATTCTTAAAGTTCAAAAAAATCCTTTACTCATTGTCTTGCATCGGTCTGCAGTTACATTAGATGACACATTAGTCCATTGGTTTAATGCAATTAATTTATTTATTTTTTTTATTGTTCTATCATATTGACCCAACAACAAATCAACAATAAAACCATATATACAAATAATAGCTAGGAGGACAGGCAGTGTAAAAGGCACATGCAATTCAAAAGACAACCGTACAGATTCCATACAGGAAAGAAACAAACATATAAACTTCAGTAACGTTGACAGAAAGAGAAAAAAAATCAAATGTACATCCAGTAACAAATATTACAGATCACCGTGGTCCAGGCACATAGTGAAGAGGAATGAAGGAGATATTTTCTAGTGCTTAAGAAATCACCTCACAAAAATATTTATAAGTTACGTAGATGATTGTCACCTTTCTCAATAGATTCAGCTTTGTACTTTGGCTATTGTTGGAATTAGTTATAATGTTATCTTGCACTGGCTTTTTTTTTTTTTTTTTTTTTTAAACGTGTTATTAAATAGTATATAGTATTTTAGAGAAAGAAATAAATTGAGTGGACTATCACACAGATTCATAAACATTTCTTTAATTTTTCTTTTTACCTAAAAGTTGGTTTACCTAAAAGATTGGATCAGTATCTGAATCAGTAACATAATCAACACATTATTGCATTATTGATAGAAATGATCAGGAAAACTTACAAATTAAAACTGTTATATCTACATATTTCCCAACTGATTTTCAGTCATACAGATAATTCCCCCAATTGTGCTTTATTTGTTTAAAAAGAATTTTATTGTATTTCACAGTTGTAAAAAAAAAAAAAAGTTGATATTTTAATAGTACTTAGAGGAAAAATAAAGAGCGTATCATTTTTCCTCATAAAGCGTCGATGCAGAATAAGTCTCTGAGTGAGATATGAAGAAGTCTCCTCTACGACAAACAACAGCAGCTGCTTGTGAATTCATAGAAAACATAAATATTTGCACATTTTGTTTTTTTTTTAAATCCAAAACCTTACCTTTCGCGTCGCACATGATACATAAAAATTTGTCCTGAAGTCATGTTGTCTCATATCAATAAGCACAAACTTTTTTGGTCCTTTAAAGCACTCTGGTCTTAAAATGATTATTATTGTCTCCAGTGCAATGTGCCATTGTATAAAACTGCTGTCACAAACAGAAGTAAAAAGGGAAAAGAAAAGTGTTTTCTAAACTGATTCGGAAGAAACAGGTTTTCTGTATGTTTGTAACTCCTGGCTGATTGGTCCTGCAGTTCTTGGCTTGGCCACGTGATTACAGCTAACCAATTCAAATGAGAGATTTGTGTTCAAGTTTCTGCCCTCTAGAGGTAGTCCAACTCTAGTGCATGACTCAGTGCCTCCAGGTCTGCTCTGCATGTTACCCTCCAGAATGGCATGTTTTTCTGTAAGAAATTAGGGATAGAGTTAATGCTCACATAACAATACGAGGTATCCATCTTAATGAATGAATGAAAACTGCATAGCTATGAATAACTTTAGACTTTAATGGAAAGTCCAGATTCATTACTTCTTTTCCTCTCTACGCAACAGTTTACATTTTATCCGAAGCACAAAAGAGAAAAATACTAGTGGTTTAAATATTAAAAAGGTTTTCTTTGTGACAAGTTAGTGGTTAGTTGAGTGTTCATAGAAGACTTGAGTCTTATATAATAATGGATTCTGCTGACCGGAATCTGTTCCAAAACAGCATTAAATGCAGAGAATGTTCAAATATCTTGGAATTAGGATTTCTTCAAGTACGATCAATGACGAAATGGAAATAGTATTAGGTTTTCTGAATCTTGCCTTCTTTGCCACAGTTTCCTCTTCTACTCCATCTCCGATTACCACATACACGGCTCGCCTCCCGAACCTCTGAGTCACCCTCTCAAAACAGCTCTCTTTACCTGAACAAAATGATGCACAGCGCAAGCTCACATTTCTGTCTCAGTTCATGTTTATCCAAAGGTGTTTCCTGTTAGTTTAGCAAAAGGGCACATACCAGTTTTGGTGGCACTGTAAATGTTTTCGATGGGAAAAGCTCCTCCCAAACCATAGAGCAGCACTTTGGAAAGAGCTGGGATCAGCTGAGTGGTGGTGACCATCACGTTCACACAGTTTGGTCTGAGAGAAAGAGGAAGCAGAGATGACAGTGTTCATTAATTCAGCAACTATACAATTATAGTTTCTGAATTAGAAGAGAGCAGAAGGCAATCTAGTGTCAAGTGTCAAACATAAGTCATTCCAAGCATTAAAGGAAGACTTCATTCAAAATCAAATGTACATGGCTAGCTTAACTTAATCTTTGGACTATTTTAGCAATGTGTATAAAAATAGAGTGCTTGAAAATGCTGCCATTTATTTTCTTGGTGAGTGCTTCTCACCTGGAGTTAATAAGAGCTAGAGCCTTTAGAGCCTGCGTAAGCCACAGATCAGTCAAAACCTCCATTTCTCGCCTCAGCTGAAGCCATTCCTCTCGCTTTGGACTCCCCAGCAAACCTGCCAATCAAAACCCACAATAATCAAGTGAAATTCTAACACTGTGGCACACAAACAATGAGCTTTAATGCTGTTGACAGCTCTAAAGTTATTAATTCTTGCTTACGTTGTAGAGTTTATTTACCTCCTACATTATTCTTGAACGTGTTGTAGATCTCTTTTACTCGCCGGTAGCGGAAGGCCAGTTTCCTCATCCAGTCGACGCCGCCATGGACCCCTGAGCCTAAGCACAGAGCACTGCCTCCGGCTGGACTCTGGAAGCCGTCTGTTCCAAAGTTATATGTGCTACATACATATACACAAGAAGAAATACAGAAAAAAAAAACATGTGAAAGGTTTGCCAGAACCGGTGCAACTTAAGATTCCTTCTAAAAGTTCACTTTGTGGTTTTAGACCAACAGCATGGTTATCCTACTACTTGATTTACTATCGAGGTTGAAGAAAATGGTTGGAAACCCGTTCATGTTTCATAAGCAGGAAAAAAAAGTCTAAATGATTCATATAGGATTCGTCCTATGAGAGTCCTATGAGGGCTGAGTTATTCTAAAACAAATGAAAATAATAAAATTAAACAAACAAAATTAACCAAATACACAGTCAATGTCTGAATTAACTTCTTACTTCATTGTTTTTACATTCGTCACTTTACTATGAAACTTTCCTATTCTTTTAACTATAGTTACTAAATAATGTGTGTAAAGATAAATAAGAGCAGAAGAAGATGAGTAAGAGAAGATTAAAGGGTTAAATAGACCACTTTGGCTGACATGACAAAAAATGCATATCAGCAATAGGAAACAGGGATTGCTTCCAAAGTATGTTAAAAAACAATAGGTATAATTCCTAATATGGCAATGGTATGCAGCATGAAAAAAAAGCTGGCAGTTTTTATGGGGTATATCATTTATTTTATTGGAGATCCTAATATACTCCACGGCAGTCTCCCTGTGAGACTATACCAGCATTATGAGGGGAACCACCATACCTCAAGTCCTGTCCGTTGTCATCTGAGGCCACATCATCGATATGAACTTGGTCACATTCCTGTGAAATTAAAGGAAAGTGGATATGTTAGAGTGGTAGATGTGTTTCAGCCGGGCAGGGGGGTACTGTGTATGGGCAGGTTTGCCCTCTATAGAGCCTTGGGGAATGATAGAGTAAGTCAGGAATATATATATATATATATATATATATATATATATATATATATATATATATATATATATATATATATATATATATATAGCTGCTAAGACCCAAGACATTCAGGCGCCTCCAACAGGGGATCAAATCGGGAGACTTCCTGAAGATGACAGCAACATACCTTCTTAACCTGACAAGTCTTAATCAACAATGCAGATTAGCCATATTCTTGAGTAATACTGCATTGCCAATAGCAAAAAAATATTGTCAAGATGACTTGTCACTCTTATCTCTCTCTTTCTCTCACAAACACACACAAGCACTCTTTCTTACTCTTGCTGTTCTCATATTTCAGTTGGTCTGAAGGCCGACACTACCTCATAATGCACTCATATCTCTGCAGACCTCCTCAGACACTGCACACACACGCATCCACTCTCTCTCTCTCTCTCTTTCTCTCTCTCTCTCTCTCTCTCTCTCACCACAAATCCTTGATCTACTGAACAGGTCTTACCACCCCCCCCCCAAAAAAAGACTTAATGTAATAAATGCAATATTCATTATAGTCCATAATACTTTAAGTAGCAGTTGGGGTTAATTATTTCAGCAGAAAAGACATAGTTTCGAGCCAAGAACAAAAGAGCTAATACATCAATCAGAACATTTTTTCCTCTTCCCAGGCTTTTTCTCTTCCCAGGCTGCCAGAGGTGAATGGAGATGAGATAAATCAAATAGGTGTGTCTGACCAGTGAAAAATGGCTTGTGAGTAGAGGTGAATGCTCTTTGAGGGACCAACCCCCTAAAAAAGGGCACAAGGGTGTCATTAAAACCTGTTGACGAAATAATTGTGTGCTCTCTCTCTCCCCCACCCCTGCCCCACTATAATCTGTTGCTCCTCCCCAGGACAAATTTTCCTTTCAGAGTTGGCCACACACCCATAATTAACACCTCAAAGTTTGGGCTCCTCCTCCAAAAGCAGAATTTAATCCCCTTCTTTGTCTTCTGCCAAGGCAGAGGAATGCTTCAAAACAGATAAAAAGAGAGGAAAAAAGTACAGACGTTGTCTCCAGGGTCCTCACAATGCTATATGTGGGTCTCTCGGGTTTATGTGCATTACATTTAAATCGGGATTTTCACTGTGGTAATTAATTCATCAAAACATTCACACTTAAAAAATCCCCAGAGTGTCATAATTACAGGATGTTTTCTAATTACACTTTCTGCACTGTCATATCAAACGTCATGGTATAATGGACTGCAAACGTTTACACACCCTAAGGACGAAATAGAAAAAAAGACAAAGCTATTTGTTTAAAATAACTGGATCTTTGTTGAGCTTTTGTTCCTTCATTATAACAGGTGAGAAATCCATTTTTGTATCTACCTTCAATCTCTTTCCTTCAAGCAACTTTGAAATCTCTCAACTTCCTTTTATTTGATTCTGCCAGACTGAAACTTTTCATGTCTTTCCTGGAAAGTATTTTGTCTTCCCATTATTTTTGTATCAACCCATTCTTCAAGATGTTTATTTTTCAACCCCCCTCCCATTTCCCCAGCAACAATGGGGGATACAAACTTATGCATTCAATTACACTCTGTGTAATAATATATGCGATAACTGCCATACAAAGGCTTAGGGTTTTTCCTCACCTCCAGGTCATTGAAGAAGAGTCGTGAGTCTGCCAAGTTGAAGATCATCTCCTCCATCCACAGCCCCAGAGACACAGCTTTAGCTGAGTCCTAAAACATGACATGAGGCAGCTCATTGTAATTATACTGCTCAAATTGTCAAAAGAAGTTCATTAGTAGCATGAACTGTGTTCTCTGTTTATACAGAACTATCGGGAGCATGGCAAAACAGGTTTCTTTCTTTGCCCCAGTTCGTCCGCATTCATGTCAATCACTTGGAAATGCCATGGTTTAGTCAGTATGTCTCTCTCACACAGACACAGACAGACAGACAGACAGACACACACTACATACTATGTGCAGCTGCTAATGTTAACTTCACAGTTTAGCTCAGGGTGCGTGCTGACACTAGCTGAGTAATTATGTAGCTTGGTGCCAGGCCAGGGCAGGTAGTTAACTGGTGCTTTACATTTGGCAGTTAATCAAGCCGCAGGTGTCAGCCAGAGGTAAGTGTCAGATTAACACAAAGGAAGAAAGACAGGATCCATCCCTACCTCCCCACCCACACAAAGTTCAAGCAAGGGGGTGTGGGTGACAGAGGTTCGGGTTGGGGCCATAGAGAAGGCAGTGCCTCCTTTAATTAGAATAATTACCTACTTTTAAAATCAAATTATCGTAGGGTGTTATTGACTGTTTTTTTTAAAATAAAAGATACCCTGCTTCATAACTACAGTATAATGAAAAAAAAAAAGAGCTGGAAGCTACTGTTTTTCGTTTATTTAGGGGGGAGTCAGTTAGAAAGAAAAAAAAAATCTTGGCCTCCACTAAAATTTGCACATTAAAAGACCGTATATGGTGCTTGATGATGAATGAGATGCCAAAACGGCTCTAATGAGAAAGTTAAAATCCTGCCGTGCTCTACAGTTCACCTCAGCCTCAAAAATGCATTAAAATGAGGTTCTTTCAACACGTAGATTGGCTTTCTGCCCTGTAGCTCTGGCCTCACCACAGGCAAAACCCAGGCCAAACACTTGTTTACTGTGACAGCTTTTATAACTTTGAATTTCCAGAGAAGTTCTATACTTTTCAACCGATGAATAACATTCGTATTAAACAGGACATCCAGTTCCTTTTATGAACTGAGCTTAAACAATCATAGCGCTCTGTCTGGCAGCAAGAATTTTCTCATTAGACATAACAAACCTGTTCCTCTACAATTCAGATCCAAGGATTATTATTATTTATTTATTATTTATTCTTTACAGTTTATAGCTCACAGTTAGAAAAGTACTACACAAACATGATTACTGTGCACAAACTGAACATGTAGTACAATAGGTCCTCTTGTGCAGTACAATAAAACAACTAATTACTGTCAAAGAACTGAAGGAGGGACATTCCATTAGTCAGAGCTAAAGTAATAGAACAGGTTTGTACCTTGCCGAAGCGTGTGGAAAAAGAGCCGGTGAGAAGTGAGTGGAAAATGATGATGGTTTCATCCAGGTCCCAAATAAACACTCTCTGCGGGTGCACACACACACACACACACACACACACAAACACACAACATTAAACAGTAAAGAAATGCAAATAGTATCTGTGGGCTGACTATGTGATTATGGCAAAACAACAACTTTCATCTTGTTTTATAGACACTAAAAATACAAGTCAACACTTTAGTTCACTCCTTGTTGACAACTGGTCCTGAAGCAAAATCTCTCTCCTGAGCACTACACAGTGAATACTACAATGCTACTCTGTTTTCTATGATGAAAACCATTTGTGGCTTGTTTATTAGACAGATATATCATGATAGCTTGACTAGTGTGAGTGAGACCACAGAGCAGCCTGTGTACCTCGATTTCTGAGTCCAGTGGGGGTGCGGGGTCATTGGCCCTCTTCCTTCCCCGCAGCTTTCCATCCGAGCCGCGTCTGGCTGGACCTCCTTCCTGCTCCTTTCCTGGGGTTGGAGGGCTAGGGGGCGCGTGATACTCCCCTGTTACACACCAACATTTTTTTATTGCCAAGAAGATCTCATTCTGATATAATAACAATGCAGTATACTTAACACGTTGTTCATTTCTGTGCTGTTTGTCTTTACCTGGATGGGACTCTGGGCTGTGACTGGTTGTTACAGTAGGATGTTCTGGATGCTGATAGGGAATTGCCGTGCCAATGGTTGATGGACTGATGTTACTGCTTGTGAGGTAGGGGTTGTTGTAGTGTGTATTATAGTATGGTGAGTACTGGCTTTGGCCATAAGTGGAATATGCTGTAAAATCCTAATAAAAACAAGAGTAAATTACAGTAAAATGCCTTTGTTACAGTATTAAAACACATGTGTTTGGTTTATTTTAATTTTGTAATTAGAAATTCTGTATAATAAGTGTGGTTCATGGGTTACAGTTTCACAGTAATTCTGTTTTCATGCAGCCTGATGCTGCAAGTGGTGTGCTTCCTTACTTGAGCCACTCACCTGCTGTGTAGGACTAAATGGCGTTGAGCCTGTGATGGCATTCGATCCTTGGAAAATTCCAGATGAAATACTGCCACCTGGAAAAGGAGCACACAGCCAGCCTTTAGGACACCATTCAAAACTGCCTGTGGTATGAAATTCATTCTACTTTCCCCCCCGGCTCCTAGCTCCAACACAAACAAAGAGATGCACCAGAAATGCAAAAGACAGAGACACCAGCATGACTGCATGGGGATTACTAAAACAAAGGCATTTATAAGGCCTTGGTTAAGTTATGACTAAAAAATCCAAAGAGGTAAGAAAAAGTGAGTTGAGTGAGAGAGTATCCATCACTGCTATCAGTAGAAAGTGAAGTCTGCTATAGTCCCCCCACTCCTTTCCTCACTCATTCCCCTTTTTTCAGACTTTCTTTAGATGAATGGCTGTGCTTGGACAAATCTCATAGGAAGCAAACAAAAGCCTTCAAAAGGGGAAAGGTGGGGGACTGAGAGCCATGTTTCTGATTTTCCTGCAGTGAAATGCAGGGACCTTTGACATGCACAGATGGGTTATTTATTTTAAGCTATATCAGGTCTCCTGTTAAAATTTTCCTATAAGTCACACAAAACTACCATGACCAGATCTATTAGAAACATATCTATTACATGAGACGCTAGAGTACTGTAGTGGATTGGACCCTCTAAGAACCATAACCTAAATCCATCAGAACAATATCAATTAAGTTCTGCTTATTCTTTAATCACCTTTTAAACTGTGCACCATACAAACCTGAACATAACAATAAACATGCCTTCTCTTTCACCTTCACTATCCTTATCTTCAATTTAAGTAGCTCTTAAGGAATGAAAACATCCTAATACCACTTCAACTTTCACCTTAGCAGAGAGAGGTCAATTTCATGGTGTAATTGCAGCCATAAAATGTGCTGGGTTGAGGCAGGCAATGGGTGTCCGTGGACTGAAAGGACAAAGGATACGGGGGTGTTGGGGTGGTGCTGGTGGCCTGTGCCACTCACATCCATGCAAACACTCCACCAACGGGGTGTGTGTTGTGATGGGGAGCAGCAGAAGGGCTTGACCCCCAAGAGAGGAGAGAGACGGCTGACGCCAGGGCCCCAGACCGCAGCTAATGGAGAACAGGTGTGGTGAGGGGCAGAGAGAGAAAGAGAGAGAGAGAGAGAGAGAGAGAGCAGACAGACAGACAGAGAGAGGGGCCAGGATGGGCCATAGCCAGCACCTGGAAAAGTGTGTGTGGGGGTGGGCTCGGAATTCACAAACCACCTATCAAACAGCTTTTATCAGCCAAGAAATACAGTGTGGGCGAATACATATGTGTGTGTGTGGGGGCGGAGTCACAAGGGGTCTTGTTAATTATCCTGGAGCAACACGCAGAGGTCAGACGAACTCACACACTCACAGCAGAAAAAATAAGAGCTGACTGGACGACTGACCGTGTGTGGAGTAACTGTAAAGGGCTTGGCTAGGAGGTGTTCCGCTGAAGTTGGATGTGTAGCCAAGCAGACTGCTTTGTCCTGGCGAATGACTCAAGCCGTCTTCTGTTTTAATATCTGGACAAAGACAGAGAAAGAGAGGAAAACACTTATTTTTTTAAAATACAAAAGAGAGTTGAGTACCTCAAAGCCAAAGGCAATAAAATTTCCAGTGTTTCATATAATTTACTAAACAGCCCTGGCAGATAAAAAGAGAAGCAGCACTCTCTTTTAGCTTTTATTACGTAGAGCTCAAAATGTCAAGAATATTCCAAAGAGTTGTTTTTTTTCTTTTTCTTTTTTTCAGTCAAACAGTACATCTGAGTTTCTAGAAGCAGAAAGTCTAGACCATAACATTTATTTATCTAAAAAAATTCATTTTAAGAGCTTATTCAGGTCTGCATAGCATTGCTAGCCTTACAGCAAATGTAGGAGCTCAGTTCAAACTCAGTATGTGATTTGTGAATGCATTCATGCCACTGTACTCACTGTAGGGTGGCACACTGTAGCCCTGGGTGTGATGTGTGTAGTGTGTGTATGGGCCTGCAGGCTGGATCGCAGGGCTGTACTGTGTCTGTCCGTAAGCAGCCATCACTTATCCTTGAAACAGCTGCACTAGAAAAAAGATGGCAAAATCTTAATTCACTTCACACATTCATATTAATTCCATTTATTTTTGACTAAATCTCATAAACGTGCAGCTGAAATATGAAATACTTACATGCCGTAATAAGTGAAAGCTGATATATCAAGCCCCTGACAGCAAAATGTATCAAACAAAATATAAATAGTAAATTTCAAGAACATTTGCAGACAATAAAGAGCAAATTTATGGGAAAATATGGGAGATGCATGTACAGTAGTAAATCTAACCTGTCAGTAAGGGCGGCTAGTCGTTTTTCTCTTTTCCCCCCTTATTCTCTCAGCTCCTTGCCATCTGAAACAAAACAAGCCGACAAGCTCAATGAGAAGCAACGCCCCATACAAAGTAACAATGTGCTGTGGTACAGTAAATCCACAATACCTGTGAATACTAACTGAAATGTCTGTGACCTTATTTGCCAGTTGCGGAAAATTACAGATGGCAATATGCTAACAGACGGTGTTGTTCAAGGCACCTGAGTTTTACATGATTATTATTCCGTCACACAGACAACACTGAGATGGTTGTTTGCATGAACCTGCCTGGTAAGATTATGTTACTGAGAAGAGAACAATGCTTCACCTCGCTTTCATAACACAGCATAATCTGTCAGAAAAACCGCAGGCGTCGCGATATGTCAGCAGCTTGATGAGTAAAGGCAGAACAAGAACAAGTCAATACATTGCAGTTCTTGTACCCCTCTGTTTTGTGCAACTAGGAGTGGGAGGTTTGGATGGTCTCTAACAAAATGGCAAAATGGTAGTGGAATATATTTGAGGGGAATGGTGGGAACGGGGGTCATGATGGACATGTCCGTGTCTTTGTAATGCTTTCGTGTCTTTTTAATTATACAAATCACTGGTAAGAAGGAAATATGAAACACCAGACATGCCTCTCACCTGTCTATGGCTTACTTTGGAACTTAAGTTTTATTGAGCAACTGAAAGTGTGAGTCGAATCTGAACAGATTGTTCAGAACAGATTTGGTTCCCTGACGTTTGCTTTGAACAAGCACAAGGCACTCCCTCAGGGATAATCGATCTGACCTGGTCAGGCTACTGTGGCCTCTGATCTGCCAGAAGACCGAGACTCAGTCTCAGACACATGAGCACAACATCAACATCATTTCCGAAGCTGTAGATAAGTGTTATCTTTTTGTTTCGCCTTTTACACGATCTAGGATCCTCTCTCTATTTCACTCTGCTACTGAGATTGGACATAGAGGATGCACAAGAAAGAGCACAGGTATCATTAAGCAGGCTACGTTGCATCAGATCCATTTCACATATTCAGCTTGTTTTGATAGAAATCATGCAAATTAGGAATATAATAGCCTATACTTCAGCAAGACTGCACACGAAGGCTTTGCGACCGCATGGTAATGTCACGCACGTGTGACTCATTAATTTAATCTGTTTTTTTTTCTTACTAAATCACAGCATCTGTAGTGTAATGTGACAGTAATGGGTAAACAGTAATACAACTGCTTCAGTGAGCATGAGCGAATAACAACTATACATAATACATGCATTAATGTTTAACAGTTATAGTGGGAGCTGGCTTAGTGTAATGCAATCTCTAAAGAAAAGGGTCTGTGTGCAATTCTGAACTGACAAAAATAATACATTTTCAGCTTATACACAAAAATACACTGTTAAACTGTACATCTAATTTTCAGAAAGTATATAAGAAACAGTATTCAACCATTAGCTAAAGCAAAGGTCTGTTTTTTTGTATATTTGTGTATCCAATCACACACATTACACCATATGCGTCAAACTGCTTCAGATTCCTGGTTATCAACACTGACTCATCTTCTCCAGGCGCAAGGATACAGGGGGTTCATACTCTGGCCTTTTTAGAACAACACAACACCTGCTGACTCACCCCAGAGAAAGTCAGAGAGGTGGGAAGGGCCTCTAGAGGCGGTCAAAAACAGTAAATAAAGAGAAGAAGTGTCAGCATATATGGAAAACTGGTGTCAGGGACATCCAGTGGTATCCTGACTTCCTCGCAAAGTTCTCGCACTGCACAGCGTGTTTCCTGGTACACGCCTGTCCCGGAGAGACAGGGCATGAGAAAGATCAAGCCAGCCACTCTGCACGGGGGTAAGTTGAGCTAAAACAAACCCTGCATGGGGCAGAGCGCTTCACCTGGCTTTAGCCCTGTTCTGCCGGAGCAGCCTTTTTTCACGGGTATCACCTTCCATACACAGTCTTACTCTGTATATCACTGTGACCTGTCACATTCATATCTCTGGTTTAACTGGAACTAAATTAAAATCGTAAACCATAAAATAGTCCTTTAAACACTGAACAGATACCGGATACCATAAACAGATAACAGTCTTTTTTTAAAATGGTAAAATATGTGTGTCAACGCCTGGTCGATACTTTGCGTAAATGAAGAAGTCACTATGGCAGTTCCTCTCAACGAGTGGTGCGCCAAGGTTAAAAGGGCATGCTGGGTAACTACGAGGTGAATCAGAAGCCATGACTTTACCATATGGCGCACTAGAGTCCGCTCCTTCTGTGCTTATCTAGGACCATCTCTCTGTATCTAAACCTCAATCTGAACATTTAAAAAAAAAAAAAAGGCACATATGGCACTATGCTGCTGGGACTATTAAAGGTCTGTCCCATTTCTTAACGGGTTATAGAGAGGGACATGGTGACCCCGTCACACAATGCCAAAGTGCTGTGGCCCTCACACACACACATGCACACAAGTCAGATCAGACATCTGGTATTAATGTGTAGAATTAGGGTCATACATGATAAGGCATGTTTTCATTGAACCCTTATGTGCTGAAAAGGTTCATTTCTTCTTCTTCTTCTTAAAAAAAAAAGAAAAATAATAAGTGTCACAAATAAAAAGTTTTATAAACCAACCTTTACTCAGATTTAAGGCTGTAAACAACAACCTAATCTCATAGTAAACAGCTCTAAACAGTTCTGTGTACATGTCCTTATCTAAGCTTATTCTATATTATTTCCCACAGGATTATTTTTCAGCATACAGATTCATATCAGAGCATTGTGCATGGACATAATGTAACTATAATAACTCGCTTAATATTCTATTTAAATCCAACAGACACCCATGTGTTCACTGTGTCCTTTTAGTACTTCACAGGGCTTCCTTTTGTTCTGTCACATAATTTCATTAAGTTTCTGTTTAATCGTGCATTATTGTGATGTTGATGCTTTTTGTGCTTACAATATCTTTTTTTTGTCTGAAATTTCTTTTTGTCATTCTCACCAACAGCTCATCCTTATTCAGCTTATTTTGGAAAAACTGTGAAATATCTGGATATTTGGATTACTTCTTTATAACTAGCAATATCAAATTAAGTATGATTTTTATTACTATTATCACCGTAGATTTCAATTGCTGTATCATGCTAATATAGGACATGCACTGATGCATATACACACTCACACTCATATTCTCGCGGCTTGCGTATGGCTGCCTGGCTGAACAGCGCCTCTGGGCTTTTGCTCGTCTGCAGCCTTTGAACCCCGACTCTCATAAATAAAGTCTCCAGGCCGCACACGTCCGCTCTTTAGGCAGCTAATGGGAGCAGATGTGGGGGGTGATAACGGCCCAGTAATGGCCTCCTGAGATGACTTATACACCACGCTTACCTCATTGCCGGGGGATTTCATTAACACTAGAGCACAGCAGAGCATGGGAACCCTGACAACTCCCTCTCTCTGTGTCAATGAAGAGAGAAATACATTATTACTACTCCATGACTCATTTAGACCCAAATCAACACTGCTGTGTTTAATTCTAGCTTTATACTGAGAGGCAGAGGTTATGGATATTTCAGCTCAAGAGTGTTTGACTTTAATGAATTATTTACACTGACCTTTTTGTACTCTGTCACGTAACCAAGGAAAAGCAACAGGAATTAGCTGAAAAATCCAAAAACTAAAAAAAAAAACAACAAAAACACCACATACCTCATGCGAGACTCACAACAAGCTATCGCCTTTCTCTCTCTGAACAGCTTTTTAAATTTATTGGCTGCGGTTATTAAAAACGCACAACTCAAAGGCTGCCACCTCCCTGGCCACTGGTGTGTGTGTGTGTGTGTGTGTGTGTGTGCACGCGTAACACTAGCTGCCTGTCATGGTGGGCTCCCTTTTCCACATGACAGCTTCCGAAAGTAGAAAGGTTGCTTTCATGCCAGCTTTGGTGGACAGGAGCCCTCTCTACTCCCATCATCTCGATGCAATACTCCCACCCTGTCCTCCCCCATCCCCTGTCTGTAATCGACCCCTTGCATTCAGTCCTCTCACTGTCTCATCAGCCTGTAGCCGTCCACCCCGTTCCCCCCCCACCCCCACACCCCGGGTCAGCAGAACGCTTCGGTTCAGCAGAGCACTCTCCCCTTGAGCAGTGCCCCGAGACGTGGGGCAGAAGACGGGGACAGCTGGCAGACCTCCCAGAAGCCATCTTATGTGAGCAGAGAGAGCAGGGGGGGACCTGCCCGGTCAGCCGGTGGTCTCGTTCCCAGGTAACACATCTGGTGCATTCCGAGTGGGAGAACAGCAGAGATACAGTCAATTAGACAGAGATAAGTGTCCAGCTCTGCGTACTGAGATCCTCTTTTCAAGCTGTTCGTTTTGAGATCTACTCCCAAACGCTGCAGTTGCACTGTCACACTGATGTACAGCTGTGAAAAACAAATGGCATCGCATATCGTCCTGAGGGGCTTTCTGTTCATTTCAAACTCAATCCACACTGGCTGTTTAGATAAAGCCACACAAAAGATTCATCCAAATACACAAACTAGCAAATGTGCAGGCACTTTTGGTACGACATAAATGCTGAAGGCAAGAAAAATACGTAGTTCCCTCCATTAGCAGACTTTTCGGATACACTTGCTCTTGCTCTAGGCTCACTCTCTAATCTGGCTGGGACAGTGACTGAGTGATATATTACTTTATCAGACAAGGACTGTTGAAAAATGGCTTGCTTATTTTGGCCTGAGGGACATACCCGTGTGTACACTTGCTGAGGAGCCAGGGAAATGGAAAAAAAAGAAGCTTACACAGGCAAACTAATTTGTTTAGATTGAATAAAAGCCAAGTTTTTTTCTCCAGTCATTGCCTTTGCAAGCATTTTTAAAACAGGACAAAATAGAGACAGAGAGCTGGAGATTAAAAAAAAAACCCATTCGTTATCAGTTCTCATCATTATCAGTTACGTACGGATAGAGGTGTCATTTTGTTGTGATGTATTATTTTTCTCTTTCTTTCAGAGGTTGGGAAGAATGGTAGAATAAAAGAATGTTCGCATCAGGATGTGAATATGATGCTCATGTGAGTGTGAAAAGAAAAGAAAAGAAAAAAAAAAAAACAGAATAGATCTACACTGTGATGCATATCTTAAAGACTTTTACAGCTGGCGTATGCTGGAAGACTAGGATAGGTCAAATCAGGATTATAGAAGAGTGTGTGTATGGGTGTGTGTGTGTGTGTTTAAACACTACCCCCCAGGCAGCTCATGAAGGAATATAATAGCTGAGGACCATTTCTGTGGACTGTAAGCTAGTTCACACACACACACACACACACACACACACAGATTGTCTAATTCCACATCATTAGCAATTGTTTTACACAAATCCCCTCTTTGTTCTTTACATACAAATGACAATGATCCCTTTTTTCTGTTGCTGTTGTCAGGTGAAAACAGTGAAATGACTGTTTAAAAAAAATCTTACCAAAAAACAATGGACAAAGCCGATCGGAAATGAATAAATTTTCCCAAAAAACAGCGACAATACAAGCTCTTATTGGTGATTTAAAATAGGAAGTATAATTTCACTTCAGACAGTTATAGCTTTAGGGCTAACACCGACATCAAGCAATGTTTTTGATCAAAGAGAGAAGTTTAAACAAAGTTCACTTCTCTGTGGTCGGGTTTCTTCCTATACCATTGTAGGAACAACAGACAACACTTAGACGCTATTCTTTAGGTGGAAACTAAAGACCCTGAAGTTCCACAAGCATGCAGTGCAGCTCTACCAATTTTACTTGAATAATTTATTACAGCAAGACCTTGAAATTATAAGGATCTATCTGACAATTTTGTCATTTAAAGATACCGAGCTGAAAGCTCTTTTTGTTGAAAGTTTTTTTTTTTTTTTACTGTCAAGCAATATTAACAATTTATTCACCTAAACCTGTTTACTATTATTTAAAACATACAGTTAATAAAAATAATAATAAATAATAAAATAATAAAAAATAGATATATATATAAAAAAAATTAATTTCAAATTACGTTTTTTTTTAAACGTAAATACTAAACCGTAATAATCTATTTTTGTTGCAAAGATTCCGAGTAAAAAGAAATTCAGGCTTTGTATCTGAAAGGTTCACTACTTTATTTTTCCCAATTTAATGACTAGATAAAACAAAAAGCTGGGATTTAGCAGCGTGTAACAGAAAGTAATAGTCACATGTGTGTGATGATGTGGCACAGAGCTAACTCAAAACAACAGCACTCATGACGTATCAGATTCACTCTGTCAATTCTCACTGGACTTCCAGAATAACTCGTTGGGTAGCAGCTAAATATTTTGCTCATTACTGCTGAGAATATTTGCCATCTGGGGCCTAGAAGCAGAGGATCAGTTGGTTATTTAAAGCAAAGCTGCAGTTCAAGGCCTTCAGCCTCACCTCGAAACGGAGGGGTTAACGCCGGCCGCCCCATAAATGAAACGAATGCTGATAAAGTCAGGAAGAGCTGCGCTTCCTAAGAAAATATTTATCATTCCAGCAACCTTTGGCTACAGAGGACTTTAAGAATTAATTTGTGTTTTCATAAGAGGGGGTGCTGAGGCCAGGCAGGATGAAGCATTCTCCACACTCGTGAGTCCCAGATCCAGAACTTGTGCAGTTTATTCACAATTTATTAGGGTCAGTAATAAGAACCATGAACCAAAGAAAGAGCTTAAAAATAGAGGAAAGAAGAATGAAGAATGAAATGAGGTTGAATGTTTCAGGACCAAGAAACATCGCAGCGTACTGCAGTCTGCTAAGAGAGATGTTATTTTTGGAAATTTTTTATCAAAAATTAAATTTTGGATAGAAGGACAGATTTCAGCTGATTTATGTACTTTTTTTTAAGAGAGAAGAAATAAAGGAAAAGAATAATCTGGCACATTAGCTGTTACTTTTTATGTCTATTATTATTATTATTATTATTATTATTATTTGCCTGCAATAAAATTTGACTTGTCATTTATTGTGTGCAGTTATTTGTTCACTGGCAGTACATAATTCTTCTGATTATTATATCATACTCACATCTACATCCTTCTGAAAATATACACATTTAATTAAACAGGAAATTTATCCAACATGGAATTTTTGTGCGTGACAAGCATATAAAGCTGGGGTAGTGTAAGCAGCGGTCTAATCAGGAAAGAAAGGAAACCCAGAAGAGACCTTAGTCTCTGCTTTCTATCCACACAGAAGGGGAAAAAAAGTGAGTTGGCGTTTGTTTTATTGTTTCTGAAGCGTTCCGTCCAGCGCAGGCTGTTTCAGCGTGGGGTTCGGGATGTGGAACGGAACCTGGTGTTTGTGTGTGTGTGAGTGTGTGTGTGTGTGTGTGTGTGTGTGTGAGGGGGATGTAATGTGTAATTGTGCAAAAGTGATTTGAGTGCTAGCCACAGGAAGGTGAAATGGATTTAAATTGGGGGATGTGAGTAGACCTTGAAAAGTATGAATGGTCGTCATTGAAAAATGCTTAGCAAGGCACCCCGAAAATTACATTATTAGTTCGCTGGCTTCAAATATTTCTTCAGTGAGTTTGGATTATTCTTCAGCCTGAAATTACGCTTAAGCGAATCTTCCTCTAACATCATAAACACTGAACTATGTGAGAGAAAACATTCATACTGGTAATAAAGAGAAATGCAAAAAATATTCCATGGAATTTTTGCTGAGGAAAAAAAAAATACTTATGCATCGGCAATACAAACACACTCAAACTGGAAAATTAAATTAAATTAAAGCCAGTTTTCTGGGAAGAAAAAAATACCAGTCTTAAATTATCTTAAAATTTATAACGACTTATTTTACAGTACCTCGTGTAAGGCATTTTAGCTTCAACACTGACTTCCCTCAGCATGTTTACAACAACAACAAAAAAAAAAGGTAATCTGGTACTTTCAGATTCAAGCGTTTTTTTTTATTTTTATTTTTTTATTCCATTAATTTCCCTACATTAAATTGAATACTTTAAATACTAGGAGCGTAAACATTGAAAATACACTTAACAATTGAAAAAAAATAAATAAATAAAATGAATTCACAGAGGATTTTTAAAGTTAGCTTGTTTTAGAATGAATTCACAGACGATCAAATGATGATGGTATTTGTCAGTCCTGGGACTTCATTATAAATTAAAAACAAAACCATTTGACCATCTTGGATGAGATGGAGATGAATTTTGGAGATGGAAAGTCATTTAATCTCGCAGCAGACTTACATTTCGATTATTATAAAAATAATACTGTTGTGAAAGACTGAGAGAGAAACAACTGGAGTGCTGAAACCAAAGTAGCAGCAGCTTGGCATTGCACGACAGAGATACACAGTTAAAATCATATATATATATATATATATATATATATATATATATATATATATATATATATATATATATATATATAAGCAGGTAAAACTCACCCTCTCTGTAGCAACTCAGGTGAAGAAATCAGTCTTCAGAGTATCGTCTCCATTCCAGCTGCAACTACAAAAATTGTGAAATAAATGGTCCGTGCGCGTGACAGGACCGCTGACAGGCAGTGTGTAGTGAGCCGGATGGCAAACTAAAGCTCAGGTCCAAACATTATCTACGCCACAAAGGCTAAAAGTAAACGGCGTTATCGCCGACTGACCGTTGTGTAAATAAAAGATGAGGCTCGGAGTGTGTTGTCTGAGTGATTAGAGAGCGAGTGAGTGAGCTTTGTCCCTCCTCCGCGCTGAAACAAGAGCAGTGTGTGCGCCACTGACAGAAGCGCTGTGAAGAAATATGCTAAATAAACGAGCGACCTGTGGTCCCTCCTCCTCCTCCTCCTCCTCCCTTTCAGCGCGTCCTCTGTATGCGGCTCTCTCTCCCCACTGTGTGTGTGTGTGTATGTGTGTGTGTGTGTGAGTGTTTGCTTGGGTGGGTGTTAGTGATGTGTCACTCGCGAATGATTGAGTCCTCTGTTTGAGTCGATTCTTTAAGAGGTTTGAGAGCTATCAATTATTTGAATCGTATAAATATATATAAATTGCAATTCAGTCTAAGATAATTTTGTTAATTAAAAAAGCAGGGCACGATTTCAAGAAACAGTTTCAGCGCTATACAAACACCGCGTATTATTTTTGTAAAATGGCAATAAACCCACTTTGGAAGCCGAAAGAGTCGACTCTTATGGGTGAGGTGAGCCAAGTGTCCTGACTCAGTGAAAAGATCCGGAATTCCCATGACCAGTGTAAGTGTGTGTGTGTTTGCATGCAGAGGTGTTTATAGACATCTAATCAGTTTACGACACTAAATTAAACTACTTCACCAAAAGCCATAGTATAGCTGTTTACCTTCACACACTTTATACCTGCCAAGATAACTCATTTGTAGGCTTCAAAGTGTTTTATTTACTTAAATACTTTCCTTTTTTTTTTTTTTTTTTGCTTAAATTACTCCTGTTTTAATTACACTTGTGGCCACAATTAAATCTGGTTCTAAGCACAAGCATCCCCAAACAAGTGTTTACAGACTGCACTCTTTTTCCAGTCCACTTTAAATATTTTACTGTCATGATTATGCTGCTGTTTACGGTATTTGAGTTGCTAATTGGTTCCAAATTGTCAATAATGTAGAGCTTTCATAAATGAGTGACAAACAATTCATTTTCTGAGAGCGTCTGTCTTCTTCAAGAAAATGCCAAAGGGAGATTAGCAAATTCAGATAAGGGGAGAGGGAGGATTATGTCATGTAGATGCTGTGAATTCTTCTTAACCCTGAGCTTCCCCTCAAGCACATGGAGGCCTACTGTGAGAAAGTCAGCAGTATTCAACCTAAACACAGAGAAACAGCTGATGGGAAAATTTTTACTGTACTTTGCAGAATAGGGTATAGATGAGAGTATTTTTCTATAAAATAAACCTTTCAGAATTGATCAAAATAGACAGGTTTCAGCAGAAAACTTGAGTATGAATCCAAATATGATGTCGAAATTGTTTATGTATTTTTGTGTGTTTATGGTTATGTACACTGAAATCAAAATTTTATTCATAAGATTCTCCAACATCCTTTTTTATGTAAAGCAAATAGTAAAATTTATATGTAAATGTTTTCCGCTCTATACATTAATATGAGTCTTGTTACAGTTATCATGTTGGTTTTTGCAATTTGCTTAGATACAGCTACAGGATAATTGTGTAGTACAGTAACATTATTTATAAATTCAACACACATAATTATGTGCATGTTTTTTTACAAATATTCCTATAATTATCAAATAACATTGATAATATATGACTTATTTTTTAGGAGTCTATTCTGATTTTTTTCTGTACACATATATACTTTATTTGCTGAAAAAAGTGTTTATGATTCCTAATGCACCATCTACAGTACTGTAATGCTTCAATGCTTAACTTCCGCCTGTGTATTTTTAGATGACATTTCCCTGTGTCACTTTTACAGAATTATGGTGAATGGACTCCAGTGTTTTCCCCTCCATAAAATCTGAATGTCAAATCAAGTTCATTGATGGTATAAGGAAGAATGTCGTAAGCTTACCTGCACTTGCAGTTAAGCAACATGACCCAGACATGAATTTGTCTGCGTATGAGTAATCTTGCAAAGACCAGGGGCAGGTTTCAATACTATGTGGGATATAAAAGGAGCCATTGTCATTGTCTTCCTCTTTGCACAGACAAGACATCATACAGATAGTACAGAGAGACATTTTAAATTAACTGTCTTGTCAACAGGTTTTACTTTGTGTAACACAAAGAAATATTTTAAAAGTGTTTACATTACAAATGATGAAATCTCTGAAACATTAGTCAACAGTCAAAATACTATTACTAAGTACTAATAAAACTACTACTAATATCAGAATTCACAATATGACACCTGGAGCACCTGTGCAATCAAAAGCTTATGTTATTTATAAGTCTGTAACCATATAATAATCCGTAAACATTTGTAGTTGTCTTATGCTGATGGACTGCATTAGATATTATTTAGACATTAGCAAAAATAGACGCATGCTTTCTGCAAACATCTGGGTTCACAGTAGAACATTTTGATTATACTGATGATAATGAGATAATTACTGAGTTTCAGCAGTTTATGTGAACCATGATTGGTTTCTTTAGATTCAGTGAAGGTGTGTACGGTGAGTCATAAGTGCAGAACATACTAGAAAATATTGTAAAACATTAAAGTGAAACTACAAAACACAACAAAAAACATGAAGGCACAAGAGGAAAACCGAAAACACAGCAACGGTGCCTCATGCACAAAAAAACCCTCTGAATTCTGAAAAAACATCAGCTTTTACCTGGGAAATGGGCAGGTCCTTGATGAACATCACATCAGCTCTTTGCCAAACAGATATGATGTGTGACTAGATAGGAGAAGGAAGAAGACATGGTGTGAGAAAACACTGACTTTTTTCAGTCTGTTCCTTATAAATTACTTATGATATTATAATAAGAAGTAATTCTATTTTATGGGGGTGTTACTTTTAGGCAGGTTTTCAGAGTCAACATATTCATATTAATCCCATTAAAAGCTGACAGCATATTTACAGTAACATCATTTGAATGCCTTTGATAAAAAAATAAGAATGAATGAAACTTTTTTTTTATTGTCTGCACCGCTCATCCGATCTATCCTCGGGTCACGGGGATCTCAGGTGTCATCGGGCTTCAAGGCAGGATACACCCTGGACGGAGTATGAAACCATTTATTTAGATGAATATTTCTTGCTTTAATCTGCTTTTATTCTCTCAGATTGGCATGTGCTTTAGCCAATATGCAACGAGCATGTAATGTTCAGCGTGGCCTAGCTGCCCTGTTTTGAATGAATGTTCATGTGTTCTTAAATTTGTTGTGCTTTTTTCGTTTGCTGTTGTATTTTTGGTTTGTAGTCATATTCCAACTGTAGTCATGTTCCAACTCATAAACATTAGCTAATAAAGTCAGAGCAACACAATACCAGGGCAATACCAATAAACGCGCTGAAACTCTTCACAGCAGGCTGTTCTTCTTCGGCAATAAACTCTCCCTCTTTCCTATCTTCATCTATCTCAGTCTCTGGTGATTTTTTTCCAGTAGTTCAGTGGGCAGTCCTTCCCCTTTAACCCCTCACACGTTCATTCCTCCACCTCTCACTGGGCACTCCAATACTGCTCCCCTTGTCCTAGGAATGTGGAAATGATTTCCGCCTTAATTTTATAACGCAGGGGGCTCCCTTTGGTTCAATTTTCACCCATGCCATAAAAAACATAGTGGTGGTAAGAACACCGCGGACATCTGTTTTTTCCATTGCCAAGCCTTTAATGATCAGGTAATAAAAGTTCAATTTGACAGAAATTACAACAGATGTTGCAGACCATAAACCTCAAATATAAGGGACTTCTCAAGAGTGCAGGCTGACCTCGCATGCTCATACCTCACCATACTATAAACATCACCATCAGCTCCTTTAAAAAGCTTCACTATGGAAAGTGACTTGCAAAATTTTCGTCCTTGTATTCAGTCAGTTTTCATGTAGGTCATGGTTAGTGAGTATCGAACTCACAAGCACAGCAGGGCAATTTTTTAAATGGTTTTACTGTGTAGGAAATAATAAAACTACAGAAGAATTGATTAACTGTTTATTTTTATGTTAAATTTGCATTTTACATTGCAATAATATTAGAATATATTGTTTTCTTATTGCAAATATTTAACATTTACCTCTTCACCAGTTCCAGGTGTTTAATGCTGCGTTAATCTACATTAAAGTCATGTTTCACATGTTGACCCTCTTTTCAGGCATTTGATTGACATACAGCTTCCCATTCCCACACTTAATAAACAAACGTGTGTTTTTGAACATTTCTAACTATACACTGTCGGAAACGGCGGGTTCAGGTTTGACCTGGAGGCAGGTATTTGAGACGATGCTGTCTGATTTTCCCATGAGCTCTACTTTACCACCGACTTGTTAAGGTATGAATACTTCCTATCTGACTGGTTGTTGCTGTTTTTTTTTTTAGTCCTAAGTTTCGTTCACCTATACACACCCCAACTGTTCCCTTGATAGGAATGATTATTAATTATAGCACTGAAACACCAGAGAAGTATGTCAGAAATATAAATCTTCATAAGTCTTTTGGCCCCGAGCTTTCCTTACAACGCTATGTGATTGACACTTGTTCTGGCCTGTAGAGATTAATAGGCCACAGATGAGTTCTAATATCGCAAGGGCACATGCTGTCTGAGCACTTTATGATGGACAGGGGCTTTATGATGGCCTGGGAGTGTTAGTGTGTGTGTGTGTGTGTGTCAGAGAGAGAGAGAGAGAGAGAGAGAGTGAGTTTCAACTCTTTGTCAGTTTCAACCCTAGAGGTGAGAGAGATAAATTCACATGCTTTTTTCTTTGTTCCCACGGCAATCTCAGATGCACCTGACCCCAAGGTTCACATACAGAGTCTTTCTTATTTTGTTCTTAAAATGTCTTCCATGTCAACACAGTGTTTTTTCTGTCTCTGTGGGCCAATGAAGCACTGCGGTGTGTTTACTTTGATAATAGTCTCAACGTGTGGTCACTATCACACTCTCATGATATATTGGACTCTTGGTCCCTGTCAATGTCTGCATGTACGTGTGCATTAATGCTTTTAATATATGATGTTGCAATAACTTTTTCTACATTCATGTGTGTGTACATATGAGAGTGTGCATGTGTGTGTGTATGTCTGTGAGTGTGTGTGTGTGCGTGTGTCCTGTATATATGAACAAGGCTCTTGTGTCAGGATACACTGTTTTTACATATGGGTGCTGCTGCACCCTTTTTTGAATCACTTATGGGAAATTTTTCTGCAAGACATGTTCTCAACCCTGCTTCAGGGAAAGGCGATGCTGTGAGTTAAATAACAGAGCTCGTGCTGAATAGCGCTGACTTTCTGTATGGGCTTCACGTTCGTAAGCTGGCTACAGCGAGGAGGGGCAGTGAGAAAAGTGGTGCTTTAAATGACCTGGGGAGGTACAGCATTGTTCAGGAGACAATGTAGCAGGCTTTTGGTATTAGTGCATCTCCATGTGAGAACTCCCAAACAACAGTAAGCAGCCCAACAAAAGCACAAGCAGCCTGCTGAAACCGGAGAGAGGGATGATTTTAGAACTGGCTGGAAGACATTCTTCTACACCCCCAACCTTTACGGAAATGGAAAATCATTTACAAAACCGTATGAGATTATAGGTGAATGGTGAACCAAGTGAACGTGGTTACTCATGCTGCCTGACTTGTATTTCATCTGATACGAGGATATGTTGAGAATGCACATGTAGTTCATTCAGTAAACAAAACAAAGCTAAACAAAAAAGGTTTTCTGTCTAGAACACACTTCTATTTTAGGAAAATATGAATATTTTCACCTAAAGTGATGTAGAATCGCTGTAACTGTACTTGCAAATAAGCTCTATGCAAATAAAGGAAGCACATTACAATTGTTGAAAAGCTATATTTATGTAGTAGAAAATGTCAAAATTTCACAATGTGAAGGGTTTTTCCAGGCCACCACAAACTGTCGCTTGGGGACTCATGAGGATAGAGCACAAAAACACTGAAAACCCTCAGGTTAAAGAAATCCAAATCCAGTCTAAAGCATGTAACTCGTCCATGGTAACATGTTAACAGTGCTAACTGAGTGCTATGTTAACAGTAAATTCCTAACCTAATAATTATAATGGCAAACAAAACACTAAGAGACATTTTACAAAAGAAACAAAATGTTTTTTTTTTTCATTCATTATGACGACTAATCATTTATGATCTAATTTTCTCTCCAGTTGTTCTTCTTTTATGGTAAATATTTCCTTTTATTTAGCAGATGACCTTGTCCAGAATGACTGTCTCTCTCCATGTTATTCATAGTTATTTTATTCTGTGCTTCTTTAGATATGATGTTCAATGATTGTCTCTTGTTTTTCTGAAGAGAAACCATGTCTATGGCTTAGAAGCACTCAGGAGCCCTGCTGTCTTACAATATGAACCAGATTTGACACGCCGAGGGTGGGAGAGAGAGAGCGAGAGAGAGAGAGAGAGAGAGAGAGAGAGAAACAGAGAGAGAGGGAAAGAGAGAGAAAGTCTTTCTTATCCTTTTTGAGGGGTCACACCGTACCGAAGGGTCATAGGTGACAAAAATATCTCGGTCACACTAGATCAGTAACAATAAGCACATTCAAATACTCAACTATCATGAAGAAGAACCCCCACCCCTTTAATCTCTCAGTCATTTTCTTAGAAAAACACTGCATTCAGAATCTTGCCCACTGCCGTGTGCTCGGTGTGGAGAAAGCTGCTATTTTCTTTGCAGTGTCCGCAAAGCCTTCAAAACACACACACACACACACACACACTGGAAACAAAATGGCTCCTCTTGGTTTCATTAGTTCTGGGCTGTGGTCGGGAGGTCACTCAGGCAGAAGTCCGCTGACTGATCTCGGCTACAAACAATTAAAATGCTTGTTTTTCTGGATTGGGTTTTTGATTAAATTCATACTGTAATATTACAGTGTGCTGTTATGTCTGGATGGAGAAAAGTGAAAATAAGCAGTCTTTATTGAGGAAATGAAGTCCATGCTGTTATGTGAGGCCAGAGGTGGAAGGTACTGCTTTTTTAAGGTCAAAAGACAAAAAGCAGGCAATTGACATGGCCTTTTAGACACACACATAAATGAACAGTCTGCAAAGAGATGCTGTCAATTATATTTAGCTTCATTAAACACAATGTAACTGACATGTTTTTCTGGGCTGTTAGCTATGTAATGAATTAAACATGACAGGGCATGCTGTTATGGGAAAATAATCAACAATGGGGCCTCTAGCAAAGCATTACTACTATGACATGAATTATGTTCTAACAACAGGACATAAAGCGTTTGTTCATTTTATACCACAGGAAGCTGTGAAGACTCCTTATCACTTACCTTATAGCAGCCATAAATGTCTAGTCCTTCTCATTCCCAGCCTCGTTTATTTCTTGTGTTGAAATTAATAATACAAAAACACAGCTTGTCATGGCATCCCAAAGTGTACATTTACATTTCTGGATTTTTACAGACACCCTTATATAGAGCGACATACAATTTATCTCATTTTATACAACTGAAATCACAATGATATAACCATATCAAACTCACCGAAAGCTGCACCATGTCGATAACAACGCATTCATTCATTTCCGGTCATTTATGTGGCTAGCGACATGTTTAAGCTATTACAATAGAATTATTAGAATGAGCACATTAATATAAACCAGTAGTTTGCCTTAATGTCTGAGCTGATGCTAGAGAAAGTGTATCAACACCTTCTGGCCAATCAGAATTGAGCATTCAAGAGTACTATAGTATAAATGATGTTTATTGATGTTTGTTGAGAAAGTGGCATGTCCTTAAGCGATTTCTCATCAATATCCAGACTGAGCTACATATGTTCATATAGATTTAAGCTTAAGGTTTGGTGAGGTTTGGTGGGAGTGTGCAGGGAGCATGATGGGATCATTTGCCTAATGTATTGCTATTGATTATTTGAGAGGACAGGTAGACCAACTGTTTACGAAGAAGCATTAAGTGTCCCTTTGGTGATTTTAGAGCAAGTAAATGAGAGAGAAACAGAGGGATACTGCTAATTCAATTTTCTTTTCTTATTGCAAGGAGGGAAGAGGGTAGGGCAGGTAATTGAGGCTTGAGCTTTTCGTAGCCCCAGGTGACGAGAGAAGGAAAAGAAGGTGTGAGGGGGAAAAAAAAAAAAAAGATCCTTTTCTATCCTTTTCTCTCTCCATTCGCCATCTGGCTCCGGGCTGTGCATTTCTCCGACCTCTCTCTATCTTTCTTTCTGTCTCTCTCCCTTTCTCTCTCTCCAGTATTGTCTTGTCACTCAAACTTATGTGAAAACTCCTCCCAGTGCATAGAGGCATTTAAGAAAAAAAAAGAAAAAGCCATGAGAACCTGTGCACTCTCTGATACTTTCCCCCCACCCTCGCTCTACGCTCACCTGCATTTTACTGCTCTTGAAATTCCTCTCTGTCCTCAAGTTGTTGTGTTTCAGGTGTCTCTGGCTGAAGCTACATCCTGAGATTTGTGTCCTTATAGCCTAAGCGACCTGCAGCAGCTGGGTGTTAAATGTACGTGTTCTCCACTGAACAAACTGCTTGAAGAAACGACTTGTAAAAATCTCTCTTATGATAAATGCTTAATGATAATTGCTGAGTGACTACTATATGAGAATATGGGGGTTATTACTGCAATAAATACTGCAATAAATAAGACACAAATATCTACATAGACAGTTTATAGACAGTATATCAATAAAAGCAAAATATCAAACTGTATATGAGGTTAAGGGAAAGCACTTTACAACAGTATGTGAATAATCATGCACTAAACCCTGAATTAAAACTCACTTAAATATGAACTAATGACGAGTTAGTTAAAGGCATGTACTAGTCACAAACTGATGAGCTTAACTATGACATAGTCTTATGAACTCATGCGCAAATAACAACCACCTTAACCACCTTTCTATGTGTTTCCAAGTAAGGAGGCTGAATGTAAAATATATAAATTATGTAAATTATGTATACAATCCAGCACCACACATTAATGTTAGTTTACCCAGTTAGATTTAGTTTACATCTACTTGTTCATTAATACATTAAATAAGAAATATGTACTTAACACATCGCACTTAAGGTTAGCTTTTCATTAGTTTGTGATTATTTCAAGACTTAACTCATCATTAGTTCTTATTTAAGTGAGTATTAATTCAGGTATTAGTGCATTATTATTCATTACTGATATTGTGAAGTGTTACCAGATTGAGCACAAGAAAATGCATTAACCATGAGAGATAGTAACCTGTCTTTTCCTCTGGGTCTCTGAGAAATCATATTGTTACATCAATATTATCCAAAACAACCAAAGCAGGTGAATGTATTTTTATGTTTTTTTATACATCTAAAACAGCCTGGGGTCAAATTGATCCCAAGGAACACTGATGCTACAAAATGTGTACAGGACACTGAGAACATATTATCATGATCATTTTATGTTTACCTGGTTGTCCCTATTAAATTAGGATCAGTCATTAAAAATGAAGCAAAAATTATGTTAAACACATATTTAGAGACATTAAACATTGAATGAGGTCAAACTGACCCCAAGGATAATAGGAGAGTTGGTCTTTAATAATAGGAAAGTGATCTTTGCAAGTTGCTTCATGTACAATGTCAGGAATATACAATAAGAATATCTAACACACTGTATGTAATACAGCAGGTATAGCTAAGTCTCATTCAAGAAGCATTCTGTATTTTATCTTCTTATTTTTCTCCCCTTTGAGTTTTTACAGCACATATGTCTCTGCAGCTGAGTAGTGACTTTATTGGCTATGTGTCGTTGTGTGTGTGTTGAGTGTGTTTATAGCTCTGTCTGTGGGGGAGAAGAGCAGACACTGGAACACTACTAAAACCACATATAATCAGAACAAGGCTGCAAAACCTACCGCTGTACCCTGTATAACCTCAACACAAGTCTGTGTGACTTATTGTTTTTAACTTTTATGCTAACATATGAATTAAGTGTTTTTTAAAAAATGTTTTTCTTCTCAATAAGCTTTTCTTTACCAGTGCACGAACACTGGTAAAGAACACGAGATGCTGGATTTTAATGAAACCAAATATTCAGAGGTTTCATGCATAGAGTTGAATGCTTGAGAAAAAAAAAGTCTCTTTGTGTAATTTCACGAATTTTGAGAAGTAATACTGCCATTGAATTACTACATCTGTATTTTGTTATGCAATCAGATAAGCAAGCAAGCAAGTGAGTCCATTAGAGAACACACACATGAACTCCACATCTGAATATGATTCATGTTTAGACAGAAGACGTTCACACATTTTCACACGTGGACTTTCTATCTTTACTGTGTGTGTGTGTGTGTGTGTGTGTGATTTTTTTTTGTTTGTTTATTTATTTTTTACACTTGATTCATTTACTTTGGATGTTTTTAGACATTATTCATTTTTTAACTATTAATTTATTTTTCATTTATTTTTGCACACAATTTCACATTTTACAAGTTTCCATGCAATTTTTTTAGGGAATAAAATGTTGAAGTTCATGTATATTATTCCCATAATCACAGCAGGAACTAAGTACAGTGACTTTGTTAATGTAGGCCTGTCTATATCTGTACTTTACCTTCACCTAATAGTTTACTATATCTCTGTTTTCTACTTACTACTTTTTCAAACTCTAATTCAGTACTTTTCAAAAGCTGTACTGAGTCATAAGCTACATTACTGTGAGTCTAATTAATGAATGTAAATAAATAACAAGTCAAGTACAGAGAGAAAGAGGCCTAATTCCTCTCACTGTAATCCTCAGTATTTATCAGGGCAGTATGAGCGGCATTATGACAGCTAGCTTGTGCATTCAATATGCATAATAGTTTTTATTTAGCATTAGGTTTCTTAGTTTGCATATTGTTTAGCTTAGTATCTATCTATCTATCTATCTATCTATCTATCTATCTATCTATCTATCTATCTATCTATCTATCTATCTATCTATCTATCTATCTATCTATCTATCTATCTATTGTTGGGTTACAGGAGTCAAGATGAGGACTTAGGTGTAGAATTAATTAACTGCATAAACAATTACACCATTGGAAGGTCCTTAGGCTTTGGAGTCCCAGAAAAATTCACAGCCTCTCCTTCCAAGAAATTAAACATTCTACTGCAACATATGATAAGACCGTGCTCTTTGGAGCATGTGTTCATGTCTCTCTCTCTCTCTCTCTCTCTCTCTCTCTGTCTCTCTCTATTGTGTGTGTGTGTGTGTAACAGACAGAGAATCGGGGGTTGGGGTGGGAACCTAACATCCATTCCATGACACCAGATGGACTCTATCCATTATTGATAATTCCCCAAACTCAGCAGGAATTTGATACCTTATCAATAATTCACACGTCTGCGATTAGGGCTGTATTTTTGTAGCAGCTAACTTAATTATGAGACAAGTAAAAATGGCCTTAAGGTCCAAATCTTTAACTTACTATCATATGGTTATTGATAAGCATTTAGAATGTGGCAATTTAGTGATTTGGTTGTGTATCTTATACAACATTAACACCTTAAATAACTGCTTATATTTTGTCACTGGGTTGGAAATTATTCTTAAAACAAAACTGCAGCTTTTATTAAAAAAGAAAACATCCCCTTCCTCTATCTATCTATCTATCTATCTATCTATCTATCTATCTATCTATCTATCTATCTATCTATCTATCTATCTATCTATCTATCTATTCATTGTTGGGTCACAGGAGTCAAGATGGGGTCTAAGTGTAGAATTAATTAGCGGCATTAATAATGAAACCATTGGAAAATCCTCAGGCTTTAAAGTCCCAAAGAAAGACACAGCTGCTCCTTTATTAAAAATAGTATTACAATATATGATAAGACCATGCTCTTTAACTTACTATCATATGGTTATTGATAAGTATTAAGAATGTGACAATTTGGTAACAACATTGTGATTTGGTTGTGTATCTTATACAACGTTAATGCCTTAAATAACTGTTGTAACAGCAGCATTATAACTCCTGTTTTACTAGTGTAGTTTATTAATATAGAGATCATGCTGTTTGAAAAGAATCTTGTGTTGTTTAAAACAGGATGAGGCAACAAAAAAAAGTGATATTCTAATTGATCTTATGGCAGAAGCATTAGTTCAGTCAGCAGTTCATTTAAACTTAGCCTGAGAACACTTTTACACAATCACTACCCTAAATGCACACTCCCTGCTTATTCTTTCCCAGCTTTGTTCTGGATTTGTTGGTTATGGGAGCAACGTTGTGGAGAACATTAGAGAGGGGGAGCAAGCAAGGAGAGCAGAAAGGAAATTTGGGAGAGTGACTCAGCCTGGACTGATAGGGCAACAGGGAGACATAACGTTCTGAAGCTCTGGCCCAGTCCTGTCTGCACGCCTCACTTCAAGATTCATACTTTCTTTTTTTAGTGGAGCATAAATGGAATTCTGATTTTAAATGTGATAATATGAGAAAGTCTACAAAGGAAGGCATTTGAAAGGAAGTGAGCTGTGAGTGAGTGTGTGTTTCTAAGAAAAGAGAGAGAGTGAGAGAGAGATAGAGAGAGGGAGAGGGAGGGAGGGAGGGAGGGAGAGAGAGAAGACATACAGATAGAGAGGTCAAATGTGTCTGCACCTCCTCTGATCTTGCTCTTCACTCTCACCCTGTGCTCTTTAAAGACTCTACTAATCCGATCTGAGGCTGAGAAACATGATCCATCATCGATTCTCTCCCTTTCTCTCTCTTTCTCTTTCTTTCAGCTTCTCTTTGTCACTCTTTATAGGTGTGCATTGCTGAAACAGAACTAAATAATAGAAAGGAAATACGGGGGTAAAAATAAATCAGAACAAAATGTACACTGAACATTCAACATAAATGTGTATATTTTCAGCATTAAGGTAATGACTAAACATTTTCTGAAAGCTATGACATCCCTCAACGAAGATGTAGAAAAATAAATTGGGGAAAAGTGTATATACATATCAGCTATGTCAGATGAATATTATTGACACATATTGAATACTGTTGCTCACTATTATTTATTTTGTATGGTTATCATTACAAAACAATGGTCATTAGAGTTTTAGTTAATTAAATTTAATGGTCATTTAATGGTTTATTTAAATAAAGTTAAAATGTATTAAATTAAAGTACCATTTTATTCATATTTATTTAATTGTATTTCATTAAAGGTTTTTATTAAATTAAGTGAATTATTTAATTTATTTCTTTATTAATCTTTGTAGCCACAGGAAAAAAATCCATTCACCTTGTCAATACATTTTTTAATGAAGCATTAAATCATTAGACTCATTATTTAAATGTATATAGCGATATTCTGGCTATTTTATTCCTAAGATTTCCACCGACAGAACACATTAGATCCAAGTTGACATTATTTATAAGCTGACATGTCTTTAAGTTAATGAATATACACTGAATATATGTGACCAAACAGGTTCAAAGCTGAAATAAATTAATAATAAATAAAACGTAATAAATAAAACTAGTGTAACTAATGTATAAAAAAAATCACACACACAATCACACATGTGAAAGAATCTTATGTGGTGGAAAATAATTATTAAATTTATTGATATTTGGTATTTGATTTAGTGATATTTAAAAATGGCAGATGGTTTCGGGAATTATAGGTTGTTCAAAAATAAAATAGGTCTTTTATAGCATCGCTCTGAAGAACCTATTCCTATTTCACTAGAATTATAACATATAGCTATTTTGTACTTTCCTTTGACCACAGAAGGCAAGATTTGAGCTGATATATGGAAATTTGGTCATGTTTTTAAATCCATATATGAGTAGTATCACTTGTTAAGCTGACCTGACATGATTACTAAAATGATTACATATTTTTTGTTTCTACTTACTTCTCTCAAATTTTGTATATTTTAGTGTCTACTTATTGTAATTATTTAATTCTATGTTCATCAAATTTGTTTAGATGAAGTTGCTCATTGTTGGTCTTTTATTGTCTGTTTTGTATATTTTTGTGTCTTATATTGATTCATGTTAGAGATTTACTTGAGCCTTTCCACAAACATTTCATTTATCTTTAAGCATGTTTATAAAATAGGTTTGATGGCTGGATCTCTACACAGAAATGTTTGAATGGGACACAGAGGTGTATCAGGGTGCCGGCACACTTTCCTTTCTCTAAATGTAATGATACGACTGTTACTCTAGCTTTTTGCAGTGTTCTGCTGGGAATCCTTGCGTCCTTGCATTCATGTGGATGTTACCTTGACACATACCACCTACCTAAACACTTGCAGTCCAAGTACACCCCTTTATGACAATCGTATTCCCTAATGGCAGTAGACTCTTTCAGCAGGATGATGCAACCTGTCACACTGCAAAAAATGTTCAGAGATGGTTTGAGGAATACAACAAATAGTTTAAGGTTTTGACTTTGCCTTCAAATTCCCTACATTGAAATATAATCAAGTATCTGCAGGATGTGTTGGACAAAAAAGAACCCAATCCATGGAGGCCCCACCTCTCAACTTACAGAACTTAAAGGATCTGCTGCTAATGTCTTGGTGCCAGATACCACAGCACACCTTCAGAGGTCTTGTGGAGTCTATGACTCGACAGGTCAAAACTGTTTTGGAGGCACAAGAGGATCTACACAATATTTGTCAGGTGGTTTTAATGTATTCATGACCTCATATTTATTGCTTAATTGCTTAAAATATAGATTGTATAGTTACTGTTCATTGTGAATATCTCTCTCTATGCACCTAGTGTCTGTCGTTTGTCTAATGTCTTTGTTTATTTTCTTTGTCTTTGAATTGAATTTATTACTTGCCTTAATCGAAATGTTATCATTTTGTCATAACATGAAGCCATGCTATATAATTATATGGAAATCTAAGCCTGGAGGCTCAGTTTTATGAAATAATAAAAATTCCAAATTCTGGGAACTTGCTTATCTTAATTAATTAGCAAAATAATTCATTAATACTAGGTAACGGTGAACCATTCAAATATTCATGGATCATTAATGATTCTACTAAGCCAAGTGTTTGGTGTTGTTAGGCTGTGGCATTGGATGAGACTCTCAGTAATCGGGACCAGACCAAGGCCACGTTCATGTGGTCACAAGACCAAGACCACAAGACTCCAACTCTGTACTTTACGCACTAATTTTCCATTTTCCACTGTGTACCGTGTGTTTTGACAATATAAATCTATTTGTTACTAACCTGATCGGCATCTACAGACAGGCATGTGGGAAAAAATGCCAGGACATTCATATAGCCACACTTTCTATTTCCACAGTTCTGTATTTCTAATTTAAACTGCTCTTTGAATTAATGCATTAACCGGTAACTTCTGCTCATCAGCAAATAGCATGGGCAGTAAACCTACACATTAGGCTGCAGTAGTACAGAAAAAGCCAACGTTATTGAGAGGTAAATAATAAATGGCATCAGTTATTCTTAAACAAACATTATAGACTAAGAGGAAGAGTGGAAAGGAGAAAGGAGAGAAGATGAGAGGAAAAGGGGGCACTGAAGGGAAAATATCAGTCGGCATTTTCCAAAGGACCTCTTAAGCAAACATGCGGCGTCTGAGCAAAACCAGCTGTGCGAATGAGCACTGGCATCAGGGATGAAAATAAAATGCCTGTTAATAGAAATAATAACTGCTGAGGCCCACCATAAAGACTCAGTTGTAGAGGCCCAGCAAGCTGAAGCTCAGACAGAGCATGTCATCATCTCTCATGTGGCTTGATGGTGTACAGATCTGCTTTGAGGCGCTTGTATACACCCGTGGCTCTGGATGTGGTTGTGGCAGAGGTGTAGCACGTCACGATCTGGGCAGCAGGTTTGACGGAAAAGCCCGTCTCACTTGATTATATTTTGCTGGCTGAACCTCTTGACGTCTGAGGGCTATAATTTACTCTCTTTCTTCTCTTTAAGCTTCTTCTTCTTTTCTTAAGTCATTCATGACATACCCACATATACATAAATATACAGAAAATCTCAGTGTTCTCATCTTGCCATGTTATATGGGTCTAACTGTGTTCAAAGTCAGACAACCTCTTGCTCTTATTGGCCTCCGAGGTCTTAGCAAGAACTGCTAGTGATATATGGAGGCGGTAAACAGTAACAGATTTTCTGTACTAAAGACGCAGGGTCTAGGAAGACACACAAAGAAAAAAAAACTGCAACTACATGTAACAACTTTTGTTGATGGTGAATGAACAGATGATAAAATGTTCCAATATGAAAGTGGGAAGTTCTTAGGGTGCGTTGGCTTCTTCTCATCCCCTAAGGTGTCTCTTTGGCATAAGTGGCAGAGCGCCAAGTGCTTTACACTTTTCTGATTTATGAGAACAGGGGGAAAAGAGTGAAAAGAGAGAAAGCCTGCTCATAAATCAACTTCATCACAATAACTATGCCATAATAAAACACTCCTTACTTCCTCTCCCCAAGTGGACAGAGTGAGTAAGAAAGAAAGAGAACGAACACAAAGATGACAAGAAAAGGGAGAAGTGTGAGAACAAACAGGCAAGGGCGGTATTATAATACTCAAGATATTAGTCATGCCAGTGATGGTGCAGATGTTACATGTTTGTTTCTGATCTACTGCCACATTAGGTCTAGAGAAAAAGAACAGGGTGATCCTGTTTATAAAAGTTCAGTAATGTCAGTTATGCCAGAGTGCTGTGAAATTATTGATATCCATTTTCCTTATTGCTTATTCTACACAGGGTCATGGGGAGCCTGGAGCCTATCCTAGGTGACTCAGGGCACGAGGCAGGTGAGCAACCTAGACATCACAGAGCACACCGCACACACTCACACTACTGAAAATTTAAAGATTCCAATCCACCTACAACACATGGTTTTGGACTGGGGGAGGAAACTGTTGTACCTGAAGGAAACCAATGACACCCCCCAAGGCACGAACCGAAACCCCAACCTCTGAAATAAGAGGCTAACGGTAAAAAAAGTGCTAACAACTAAGTCACCACACACACCAGTGCATTGCAGCAATAAACAGCTGGTTCTTTTCCACCAGTCTTTAGGACAGAGGACATTGTACTTTGTTATTTCTCATCATTTGACAAGTCCTGAAACAGCTCATTTGCATTTAGTATCACCCTAAATGGTAAAGCTCAGAGAGGGCTGGAAACATGAAATGACAACTTAGTGGTGAAAGAAAAAAGCAGAAATACAGTGGCAGTTATTTTGATTTACTCTTGTCAGTAAAAAAAATTGCATTGTATCTGAAAAAGGTCAAAATCTGGAGATAAATTACAGAAAAGGGTCAATTAAGTGTGAAGTAAGTGGGGTTCAAAATAAAATGGAAAGAAAAAAAGCTCTACATTGTATCCAGGTGATCATCCTTACCAAACAAACAGCGGAAATCGAGCTGGTTTATAAACCCGATTTTATTCCCAACAAAATTATACCAGTCTTTAAACATCATCTTTAAAGTTTTCTCTCATAAGTTTTGCTTGCACTAAATCTTCCATCAGCTGACACATTTGTTTACAGCTTATGGTTATGCGCAGACAAGCCGATCCATCCTCTGTTTATATGATGGCATTTCTATTCAAAACTGAATATTCAGATTTATTTGTTGCAATATCTTGGCCATATTATTTTCATATTCTTTAATGAATGACTTAATGACTATGATAATATATGAATTAGTAAATGAAAATGAGGATGTGTTTTTGATTACAGAGCACCTCTTTTGATTAAGTTGCTCTGGATAAGGGCGTCAGCTAAATGCTGTAGATGTAATAAAAGTAAGTAATTTAACCTCAAACAGTATAATCTGTATATGATATCCATATACAGATTATCCATACAAATTATATTATATACTATATCAATTAAAGTGTACCAGTTAATCTTCTTATGTGTAATTTTACACACAATCAGGAGCAGAAGTAGGAAACAAATGTTTTTGTTTTTTTCCCACAAATTATAGGAGATTTATTCATTTCCAATTTTCTAGTGTAAATGATTATATGATCAATTTATGAATAAATCTGTTCATATCCAGTTTGATATAAAGTGGTGATGGTATAGCAAATCACTTCCTTCATCCAAATATATTGTATTTTAAAAACGTTAATTTATTTTTATTGTTTTTCCCTAGATCTTTTTGCAGTCCATGTATACTGTCTGCCTGTAAGCACATTTTAAAGGAAAAGGAGGAACCACTTCTGTTTTCCTCCCCAAGGCACCTTGATAATGCAGAGCTGAACTGAATAATGGCAATTAAACAAAAGCAGATAATAATAACTATAATCCTACCATGAACTGAATGCCTGATCTTTAAAAAACAATCCCACAGGCATGCATTTTCATAGACATCACTCAGTATTGTCCTCATGTGTGGCATGGAAATATTCCACACTACCATATTTTCCTTATGCTTCTTTACTACCCCATAAATAAATGCCCCTTTTCTGGTGGTCAGAACAGCAGGTCATGATGTAAGCATTTGTGGGGCTGCTGAAATATCTCTATTGGATCCACCATCATGTGGATTTGATTAGAATTGTGTACTTACTCACAAGCGTGCACTTCTTAGCCCTCATCTGGATCTGAGCAGAACTTGGGCCCAGAATTCACCCTTGATACAACTCCCTAAAGCTCGCATGAGCACAAACAGCCACAGCCACAGCCACACACACACACACACACGCACACACACACACACACACACACACAAACACAGACCCTAGGGCTGCTTGATTGACAGGTTGGGGTTGTGCAGTTGGATTAAGCTAGACAAGGGGGGAGGTGAGTGGGGAAGAGGGGATTAGGGGCGGTGAGCTTCATTAACCTGAATGTTTACACAAGCTGATCCCTGGCAATGAGAGCTTTTCCTTCCCACAATTGTCCCCCATCAGCCCCCACTGGACTGGACGTTTACAATCTCTACACTCTGATTTGAAGTAGAAAGAAAAAAATCAAACTGGAGGAACATAATAAAATGCTGTGGCAGATTTATTAGAAATGCTTTCAAGGCAATGAATTTATTTCAGAATATGCCGAGACTGTCATAAAGATCTAGTTAATAATATTTTTTTAGAAGTATAAAGTAATAACAGTAATAAATAATGGCTTGAGTCTTAAAAGTAGCTGATTGTGTTGTTTTTCATATTTAATTCGATGATGGTCGCATAATGCCTTATTTCCCCTATCAACCCCTGCTTACCCTTGGTTACTCTTCGGATGTAATAGCAGAAAAAAGTTATGAATCTAGATCCATCCGTCCATCCATCCCTCTCAGACATGATGATGAAACTCTCTGTGGACTCATAGCGGAGGTTCGAGTCACTCTTGAGCCTTAAAGACAATACTGCGAACCTTTTTTTCATTATCACCTTGACTGACAGTATGTGTGTGTACTTTCTCACTAGATATCTTTAGACTTCTAGGCTGGTTGAGGATAGAGTAGCTTCCCGAAGAGCTGCTATCATCTCTCGAGTGGCTGCTTTGTTTAGTCACTGCAGGGCAGCAGCTTTCTTACTGCACTCAAGTAGAAAAGTAAATTAGTCTTCTCTCCCTGGTTGAGAGAACGGTGTGAATGGAGTGTGTCGACAGGCAGGGTGCTGGACGACTTTTGGGTGGGCTGCAGTGGCCGATTTGCTGTCTCTTTGGCCAAAGCGGACACTCTCACTCCTCACTGAAGATGTTTAGAGGAGTGCTAGGACTTCAAGAAAGGTTAACACTTGTCATGCAGTGAGTGGAGAGCCAGGCTTGACAGTGGAGAGGCGATCTTTTCAGTGCATCTCTTCCCTGGTTTGGCTCAATTCCAGGGGAAACTGGGCATAACAGTGTTTAAAATATAATGATGCTCATTTTTCAGAACTGATAAAACTCAACATATAAGGACTTGTCCTAAAATCCCACAGAATACATCATCAATAATAAAGTTCTGCAGGGTGCCCAAACCACCACCATCTTCACATATCCCCATCCACATGGAATGTGGAATTCCAGACAGGAAAGAGAAAGAGAGACGAAAAAAAGGGGAGGTGAGAGGAGAGAAGAGGAACGGTTCAGGAGACATCTGGTGCTGATTTGGTCGGGGTGTTGTGGACATGCTCGGCCTGCGATTGTTTTGACTTAGATTCCAGGGGAAGTTGCTGTTATTTGTTTTTGAATAGCATGCAGGGCGATTAATCTACAAATACAGGAGAGGATTCTGACCAGCAGGCAGCAGAGACTGGGGACAGCAGACAACAGCTTAAGGACACTGAGCATGAAGATGGAATAAAAAGTAAACTCATATCCTAGCAACAGAAGTTACTAAATTCAGTCTCTTTTGCATCTTGTGTGGCATGTTGTCTACTTGTATGTAAGCATTTTTTTGTGATGAAAAAAATCATCACCATCTCCAGGAAATTTAGCCTTCATAAAGGGCTACAATCGTGCCAGCACACACGTGGCAGGTAGGCTGAGTGGAAAAGCAATGTTGACAGACTGGAGGGAAACCCAGAAATGAATTTTTTTGGGGGAGAGCTCATCACTTTAAGAAGCACACTGACTCAGACTCCCACCTCTTCAACTGTATGGAGTGAGAGTGAAAGAGCTTCACAGCCTTGATGCCCTGAGCATCTGCATACGCATAAAACCGCAAACCTGAGAGAACTGCCAAAGAAAACGAAGCACAAATGCAGTTTGCACTTAACTGGGAGAAAGAGTAAGGCAGAAAGAAAAAGGGAATGAATAGCATGCAAGAACTTTCCAGAAATAATGGATTATCAGCAATGACTGTAAATAGCGCTTTTTACAAGTTTTTTATCAGGATGCGCAAAACGATTTTGGCAGGATTTCTACAAATGAAGTTTCAAAGTTTTTACAGTCAAAAAATTGGTAGGTTCTACAGCTTGATTGTGGTTATGAAACTCCAGACTCTGGCTTCTCCCCAGTGCAGCGCTGTGCAAGCTGACAGTAATTGAAACTGGCATTGACTTGATTTAGAGAGGTGTTGGGCATGGTGAGTGCTTGCTTAAGTAATGTATTTACTTAGGATGCATTGCAAGTATTTTACTGTTGCTTATGGTGACTGGTGGTGAAGTAAATGAACACTGCATCCATGGTAGAGTACCGCTAAAGAAGAAGAAGAAGAAGAAGAAGAAGAAGAAGAAGAAGAAGAAGGCTACACAGAAATATAAAGATGGAGGAGAAGGAAAAACAATTATAATGAAGTCATTGAAACGCTCAACATAGCAAAGATGCCATTCATCTCCATGTCACCCAGGAGCACGATGATGACGAATACATTTGCAACATTTTCAGATCTCTCTATGAAGTTTTTCATGATGAGCTCAGCATGTCAGCAGGATTTCGGAGCGAGTCCGTAAAGAAATCCCACCTCCACTGTTCCACCGCTACTGCTAGGCCAGCCGTAGCACTTTTCCGAGTTAATGAAACAGTATCCGGAGCTGCGAGGCAGCTGGGAGGCACAGGCACATTCATTCAGTGGATTAGGTGTGACGTTATTCCCAGTGCTTAACAAATACAGAGAAGAAGGGGACTGAAGCAACGCCTCACTGAGCAAGAATGTCCTCAACCTCTTGCTTAATGTGAGGAAACAGCCCACATCCTTGGCTGTTCAGATCTCCTTGGGGAAGGTGTCTGTGTCTGTGTGTGTGTGAGCTCTCCATGAAAGAAAGAGATAGTGCTCTGTTAGCGATACATTGATAATTCACAAATCAGTACTCATACATGAAATATCATGAAATATCTTAATATCAGGAAATAACATACCAGGACTTATTCAAATATTTTAGGATTTAAAACAATCATCGCATTTAGATCCCTTGTAATAATTAGGTTCTTTATTTAGAAAGTTATGCAATCATACACACTGTCATATATCATTTTGGACAGTTTGATTAAAATGCATGGGCTATCATTAAGGAGAGAATGGATGGGATTTAACATGCCTGTTTTCCAGTGAAGTCTTGAAATTTAATTTACTGCTTTATTTTATTTTCCTTCTCTTGTCAAAAATATGTGTCTGGGTTAACACCCAATGCAGTATTAAAGGCTTTTGCTTTCATTCAAATTTTGGGTGGAGGAAATTGTCTGGAACAAGGCCATAATTTATATACAGAGCAATATTTTTAATGAGATAAATGAATTTGAATGGATCCTTTATCTATTAGCAAATTAAACTCTAATACATAAAAAGATCAGTGGCAATAAATGATCAGTTTTTAGAAACAGTAGTTAGACAAAAAATAAAGAAAACAAAAACAAAATAAATCTTAGGCTTTGAATATTGTCCAATTTATGTACTAATTCCTGTCATAGACCATTATCATGAACCATTACCATAAATCAAACACAAAATTGTAGACTTTTTTGGGATCTTTTATCAGTTTTATAAAAGACTTATTTTATAGGCAAATAATTTTGATTACTTCTAGAAATAAATGTTTGCAATGAACAAAACTATCAGACAATAGAGCAAGACCTTATTCTTTATTAGTAAAGAAATGACAAGAAATAGTTCTAGAATAGTTCTATTAATTTTTTTTTATTTTTATTTTTTTGTAAAAAAAATAGTGACCCCGAACAGGGAGCAGCTAGAAGAAGAAGAAGAAGAAGAAGAAGAAGAAGAAGAAGAAGAAGAAGAAGAAGAAGAAGAAGAATCGACATATTTTTATTGTATTATTCTAATAGGAAACACTAGATATATTTGACTATATTTGTTGTTTTTATTACAGCAACGGAAGCCAGACGGATGATGAGAAAGACAGAAAATTAAAACCTCTCTATCATCTAGTCTTTTTGTCCTTATCTTTACTAATGAAGCACTCCATTCTCTGGGTGTCAGAGCAAGTGTCTACAGGCCTGACCTTTAGCTATCCTTCCTATTTCATCAACACATCAGTCAACCCTAGTTGTCCCCGGGAAACAACCGCCCCCTGGCTAGCACAGGTGAACTGCTTAAATTAGATTTAATAGACTGATGACTAACAAGCTGGGATGAATGTGTGGGAAAGTGAGCACAGGTGACTTTTATGGAGCAAGGCCCCATGTGCGAAAAAGCAGCCAGCGGTCAGGGTGTGCACTGGAACTCATTGTGGATTTAATTTAAAGGCATGTGGAGCGGATACTGTAATATAGTTCCGTAGGTGACGTGTGATGAACTGGATTGGAGAGACATGAGACATACTGAATATACCGAATGAGGAGGATAATAAATAAACCAGCATAAACAAGCCTATTTCGGTCCACTGTGATTTCCTAATAAATAACAGACATAGCATTGAGACTGGAATAAAAAAAGCATAAATAACATTGAAAACAGCATAATCATGCTCAATACAGTTTAAGCCTTGCATTATTTTACCCGAAATCTATTAAGTGACAGAAAAGAACTACTTTTTTTTTTTGCTTCTGATTACAATTTCTTACATTGTACAGCTATGTTTTTTCTGCATCCATACCTGAAAAGCTTGAATTAATGTTACTATGTGTGATGACACTTGAAGACAAGATTAAATATTAAACTTCCTTTTATTAATCCTTTTCCTAATTGATTCTGTGTATCTGTTTTAGAACCACCAGGTAAAAGTTATCACATCCAGTATAAAGTGTCAAAATATACAAAATATGTGTTCCCACCAAAGGTCATACTATTCCTCTGAAACTATATTTCATGTGAAAAGCTATATATCATTAAAGGGATACAGAAATGCAGCTTTCATAATGATCACTATCAAACGATCAAATTTCTTTATTTTGTTCGATTGCTGTTATATTCACTGAAGAATATTCTCACTGATGCTCTCCTCTGTGGAGTGTACTCTTGACTTAACATTGCAAATTTATTGACAGCTTTTAAAAATATTTACCACACCACTTCCTCTTCTCGACGGGCGCCCGGCCTGTAATCCTTCTGCCCCTTTATTAGATCATTTGTCAAACCTCAGACCTTTTTTTCTCCTTCTCCTTCTTTCTCTTTCTTTTGCCCCCTCCCTTTCTTATCCTCTTTTCTGAGAGTGTTGTGCAATGGGCCTTGGTGGCTTAACTCCTTCCCTCCCCCTCCTTTCCTTCTTAAAACAGAATTTACAGCTGATTAGCCCATGCAGTAAAGACTGAGCCGGTCCCAAAAGGAACGCACCAAAAACATTTATGCAAGGCCAGACGCTCAGGCCTTTATGAGAAACATGTGCTGCAGAGGAGAGAACAAAAAAAAATGAGAGAATAACTCGGTGAAGCAGCAATTCAGAAGTGCTCTGGAAATTGTATGAAAATTAGAGAAACAGAGATTTGGTTTCATCTGCACAGAGTAAACAAAAAAGAGCATTGGTGTGTGTATGTGTGTGTGTGTGTGTGTTAACAGAGACCTCAGAGATGCAGCATTTATATTACCTTGAATTCCGTGTGTTCCAGCTATGAAGTGTAGAAGCAACATAGATGCCCTAATGTTTGTATTTTATTAGCAACAATGTTATTGATGCATATTTACGTTCTCAATACAGCAGCCTGTATAGTCAGTGTCATAGGGTCAACAAACTGATATGTCTGTTGGTTGATTAATTGAAAGCAAATTCTTGTATAAACTGCATAACTCATTTAAATGTATGAAGTGTTACTGTTCACGCTGGGAGAATGTTGCTAGGACATCATTTGCTGAACTCGGACTTGAAGAGACCATCCCGCATTTCCAAGAAGGAATTCAGAATTCAGTGGGTTTTTTGTGTTTACCTCTGTCTGTGCTCAAAAATTACGAGTTGTTTTAGTTTGATGCTACAATAGCTACATGTCGAGCTGATATTCACCGATCCTAGCATCACCAGTAGCACTTTATAATACAATCGTCTGTGCTCCAGTCAAAATCACATGCACTTATTTTTTACTTTTACCCCATTTTCTCCCCAGTTTGTTTATTTGCCATTTCCCTCCCACTAAACTAGTTCTGTCCTATCACATGACAGCTACTCACCAGGAAATCCAGAGAGTTCTTCCCCTGAGACCTATCAAGCCAGTCGGTGCATGTTTTCAAATTACGGCTCGTCAGCTGAAAACACTCGAAGGAAAGCATTACCTGTCTTCTTCCACGTCCATAAGCTCAAACATGCCCAGAATTGGTTGGTATCACTCTGATTGACAGGGGAGAGAGTGTTCCATCCCTTCCACCCAGGCATCATGGCCAATTTTGCTCTATTGATCTCCTGGCAATCGATGGTTGTGGTATCATCTGGATTTGAAGTCGTGATCTCTTGCCGATATGGTGAACTCTTTAACGTTGCACCACCGGGAGCCACACACATCTAAATGTGGAAAAGCACAGAGCTGGAACTCATTGATATGCAACAGCATGCACCCGGAGGCAGCAGAGGTATGTTATTTATTAGAGCTCTAAAAGACGAGGTCTGGCATGGGCTACTGTGTGGCAGTGCTTGTGTGCATGACCATGCAGCTTACAGAAACACGCACACACACACAGACACTAGCCACAGGTATGTCCCCAACTCGGTGGGTAACTACTGCCACAGCCAGAGAGCTGTCATGAACGTTGTACTCCTCCTTCAGCATAACGAGAATCGACCAGGCCCAAGCAGCCAGCAACTAGAAGGGGGGTGTGTTGGGTTTGTTCCACTCGTGCACATGTGGAGGTTTGGGTTTTCCCCCTGTCTCTCGGGCTTCAGGCTTCCCTCGTTAGGCCCATGAATGCTGCCAATTACTCTCGAGCAGTGGAAAACATCTTCGGGAGTTCTGTTACCAAAAAGTGATGTCAGGTGGAGACCAGGAATGAGGCATAATCAAGGCAAATAGGACAAAGTGCATTATCACTGAGCATGATCATGTGTGATAGTAAACTGTGGGTGGTTTTCTAATATATTTATATGGATGGTGTTTTAACAGAAATAAAAAGAAAAGTCACCAAATTTGTACATTATACATTATACAAATACATTATTCAGTCTGAACAGCAAGCAGATACAAATACAGATGCAAATAAAAGGTGCATTACTGTTTGTTTGTTTGTTTGTTTATTAGTTGGTTTAAAGCCTGCCAGCAAGTTTAAACTAAGGGTTGTATATTGGTCCTGGGATCCCATGGGATGCAACACCCATGAGGGCATGAACAAGCGCACAGATATGAAGTTTAAGACCATGTTCATTAACATGCACTGTGCTTTAAATATAGTAGACTCTCTATAATTTGGGGAATAAAACCGACTTTATAAGTTAGAACATACTGTAGACAGGCACAAAAAAAAAAAGCTTTAGTTGCAACAATCTATGAATTGGAGAGATGTAGTTTAGATTGAGACAGTATTCATAGAGCATGCTGACAGTACTGCCTGGTACATCTCCATCTAAATTTTCCAGGGTTCACATCTTTTGATCAGGCACACTTTAAGACTAAATACAGATGTGGATATTTGGAGAAATATAGAAACAGTTATACAAATAGTAACACTGTGTTAGAGCCCTAGAATAAAGAGACTAGATTTCCCAGACTGCACTGGGGTGTAGAGCTTTTGGGTGATCATGTTTCATTTGTGGCCTGTGACATTAATGAATAAATTATAGTTACTTTACTTCTGCCTTGATGTCCTTGACAGCAACTATAAAATTAATTAATTAAATAATAAAAAAATATTGTTATAATATAGGCTTTATTTGTTTATTTATTTATTTAGAGAATCAGGTATTCCACCATACCAGGAAACAATATCCTTAGCTACAATGTTACTGGGACTAATATATATGGTCATGGTTAAGATTATTATAAGGATACTTAAAAAAACAAAAACTTAATAATAATTGACCCATAGAGCACTAATGGTGTTGGTCTGCTTTCCAGAGAAAGTCATTTTAGTGAGCTTTAGTCATTGCAGTGTTATGATCTTTATCCAATTTGTAATGACTTGTCTAGAAACATTTAAAGTGAAGATATTTACCACTACAGCTGATAAACAAGGTGCAAAAAAAGCCTCCCATTTCTCACATTCTTTTCCCATTGTGCATATATTGATGGACTACCTTCTGAAATTTAATCAAGACGTGCCTTGCCTTCCCCAGTTGAACTATTGTTATTTTAACCTCGAATGTACTGTGTGATCACTAAACCATACCAGCCTGCCAAAGTGTCCCTAGTATGCTTTGTTTCCTGCTTTGGAGCAGCAAAAGCAGAAAGAAGAAAAGTTGCATTCCTTAGGTTTCTAGAATTTTGGCTGCCTTTAAGTGGCCAGGGAGTGTTTTGGTGAGGAGGAGCCCCTTCTGTAGACGCTGTGAGATGCCTGTTTGAACTGACATGCTAAACACATTTGTCTTACTGCCTACAGCTGACTACAGTTAATGACAGCCCCAGGTTCAGTGGCCAGTTCAAGCTGATTCTGATTGCATGAAAAGGACCCTGTGTTTTTTGATTCCTCTCAAGGAATAAAATAAACATCCAAATACCTTTAATTCTGGAGCGAGAAAACATCCAAGTTCTACAGATCAACAATGCAGTATTGCCAAGACACTCAAAGTATTATGAAGATAAACCTAACAGTATGCCACATGATCTAATGAGCAAAACATTTACAGCCATCATACTTTTGTCTAATCAAATTATTCCCATTACATACATTACTCGAACCACCATAGATATTCAGGAAACTGTATCATTAATACTTAATGGCCTGAACCTTATTATGAAACTTATGCACATCAATCATCTGGCCATCCTCTTCCATAAAGTCCTCTGTGTACGTCAATGTTAAACCAATCACCATCTCCGTGTGGCTCAGGAAATTGATTTTTATTAGCACTCAAGAAAACTTTTATCTCTCTCATCCAAGGAACCATAGCAGTGACCTGTCACTGACCATTTCTTTTCATATCTGTTGTAGATAGTGATAGAAAAATCGACTTGCAGTGATTCTGGGAAAGCACATCCAATGCTTTGGTTAAGACATATAGTATTATATTATAGACCATATAGCTGGTTATACCATGCCGATGTTGAATTCTCAAGTCTGATTGGTCAGAGGGTGTTGATTAATTGCCTGTAACAGTGGCTCAGACAGCAGTGTTGGTTCTAAGGCAAATCACAGACTTATATTAATGTGCTAGGTCTAAAAATAAAAAAAAGTGTCTACAGACAGAGTTTTAGGCTGATGGTGCCCTAAATCTGTGACCTAGTGAACCAGTGTTGATGTATTCATTGATAGAGACTTTTGTATGTCTCTCTGGATAAGGGCATCTGCTAAACGCCGTAAATGAAAATGTAAATGTAATATGTTCTTAGTTTCTACACAGGGACTTGTATATATAAATGGGTAATTGCTGATATGCTCTGTTGTGTCTTATTCCTTACTTGCTTTCGAGCTCACTAGTGAATATAACAGCAGTATAACCTGAAGAACAAACAAAGCTACAAATTAAACAATAAATCCAAACATTGGAAATTACAGAGGGTGCTTTGGGGATTTAAAAAGTCTAAAAGATTGTCTATAAAAGATTATATATTAAAAAGTATTTTAATGCTAATGCTGTGTTTAAATTAACTATCTATATATGGCAGAAATATTAAGAACAGATTCAAATTTAGCTTTACATATATAGTTTTTGCTAGATCTTTCTTTTTGTTTTTCAGTCAAAACTCAAAGCAACAGAAAAGCCACAAGGATCTAATCATTAAACCCAAAACACTCGAATATAAAAAGGCAGTCACACTGAAGGAAATACTGTATGCAACCACAAAATTTGTGGAAACTGTAAAGGGAAGATTTTTCTCTAATGTAATTTGCAATGCTTTATAGGATCAGCAAGTAATTCTTTGCCTTGTAAAAGTCATTATGTAACAATCTATTTTTCCATTACTCATTAAAACATACTCTCAAAATGTTTATTTTGAAGCAAAATCTGTAATGCGTTTAAAGGTGATGGATTAAAAGAATACTGGACTGACAGCACGACTAAAAGGATGGCAGCACTCCTTTCTCTGCTGCTGCCCCCAGCTTCTCCCATGATGTTAGGTCTTGGCTTATAAGATAATTCCTATATGAATCTTATAGGAATGGTTCCAAAATATGATAGAAATTCTAACTAGAATCCTGTTCTAGTTTCTTATTGAAATCCCTTTGACAAGGACACATTCAGATAAAGCACATTCTGTTTCTGGAAGTATATAATACCTATTCTAGTACTTTCTAAGATACACTCAGTAGCTTCTCAGTAATTATGGCTGATACATCTACCATGTATGTGATATACTGACTTTAGTGTATAATTAATGACAGTAGCCAGCTCCTCTATGTGGTCCACCACTGTGAAGAAACCACCCCAGCCAGATCTTATTTGGGCGATTGACTATTCTAACCACAGAATTAACACTGACATGGTTGTGTGTGTGTGTGTGTGTGTGGTGCTGCAATGTATGAAACAGCATTGTTTTTAATTGTAGAGCCTAATCTGTGTACACAGTTGTTAGACATAGCTACCTTGCCGGTTTACATTGTATATGTAGATTTTTATGCACAAGTTGTGTTAATAGTCATGTAGCACTAAGTGAAGAGTTTGTGTGCACATAGCAGCACACAGAGTAAAAACTACCGCAAACAACTATGTAGCAGTTGCTAATAACAGGTTGGTTAGCACAGCTTTTTCACAAAGGTAACAAGATACAGTTAAAGAGAGATACAGTTTTGGTAAATTGTTACCCGAAACAAGTAAACACATATCATACTACAACTATACTGATGTTACAAGTATAGACCCGGCTTTTCAGCTGGTGCGCGTATTTTGATCAACCAGGCTTGTCAAACGTACTGCCTGAGGCCTGGGATCTGGCCCACCAAATGAATATTGAATGTGTGTTATGAATTAAAATCGTCTTGTGAACTGTAATTGAATTGAAAGTTTATGAGAAGAAAAAAAGTGCTTGTCTCTGGTGCAGAACAGAGCAAGAAACCCAGTGCAAATAAAATGAAGTCTTCATCGAACAGAGCAAGAAACCCAGGGGTATAAACTGTGCAAATAAAATGAAGTCTTCATCAGCTCCTTAAACATTTCATGGGTTTTGCAGCAACAGATATTTATGCAATCACAATTTTTATGTTGTTTCTTAAATACGATATTGATGTCAGCCTCACTTAGTGTACTTCTGTAACATATTCGTTTATTATTCTCAATTATTCATTGCAAAAAAAAAAAAACCCATATGGGAAAGTTCAAGGGGGTAAATGCTTATGCAAGCAAGTCACACCCGTGTGTTATTATAGTGTATTTTGCCCCCAAATGAGTTTGACACCGATGCCTTGACTGCATGTATGTGTTTATATACCGCCTATAAGCCTAACTTTTTTAAAGTGACAATTCAGCTCCATCTAGTGTTCAATATAAGCAAATGGTGTATATGTTCTGTATAATGATTCCAGGGGGCGCTACCTAAAAAGCACACACAGTTTAACAAGCCAGAAGAACTGTCTTTCTTGAGGTTTCTTTGGTTGTTTATTATGCTAACTCAGCCTAGCTAGGTTGAGATTTATTAGCTCTAGGAACTCTCTGAATTTGTGTATAAAACGATCGGATTTGTGAGTAAAGATGGGATGTGATGGAGGAACTATTCCTAAAAGACACGAACTGGTTAAAGGACCAAAGAAGGTGGAAAAGGTATGAGCTAACATTAACGCGGGGGCTGTAAAGCTAGCTAGCTGGCTAACGTTCGAATTTAGGCTAGCCAGGTGTTCTTTTCAGTAATAATAAAAATGATAATGTGAAAATACATTTTATTTTAAGTTCAACAGTGTGCCGTTTGTAATTTTTAAATTAGAATTATCTCCCAGGTGTTTAACAGTTAGCCAAAAGTAGCGAGTATCTACAGCACATGCAAAGATGTTCAGTTGGAAACATGGCCGTTTCTTATAAATTTGTCTTTATTTCATCTTTTCTCTGCGGTCCTTTGAAGGACATTCGTTAGTTGGCTAAATATCTATCCATGTTCCGTCATTGATTAGCGAATTGACAGGGATATAAAAATGATCATTGTTTCATTCATGTACGAATAACATGGAGGATGAGGAGAACATGATTAAAACAAGTTGTTGCTGTAGAAAAGAGGTCTTGTGGAGTTCATGCCATGCTCAGAGTTGTTTTGGTGGTGCAGTGGGATCTACACATTTTACATTACAATACGGCATTTGGCAGACGTCCTTATCTAGAACAACTTACATTTTGTCTCATTTTATACAACTGAGCAATTGAGGGTTAAAGACCTTGCTCAGGGGCCCAGCGGTGGCAGCTTGATGGACCTGGAATTCTACCTCTCAACCTTCTGATCAGTAACTGCTAAGGTACCACATCCCCCTGTACCACTTTAGCATAATTTTGGTATAGACCATTTATAGTACACTGACCAGGCATAACATTATGACCACCTGCCTAATATTGTGTTGGTCCCCCTTTTGCTACCAAAACAGCCCTGACCCGTTCTGCACTGTGTATTCTGACACCTTTCTATCAGAACCAGCATTAACTTCTTCAGCAATTTGCGCAACAGTAGCTCGTCTGTTGGATCGGATCACACGGGCCAGCCTTCACTCCCCACATGCATCAGTGAGCCTTGGCTGCCCATGACCCTGTCTCCTGTTCACCTCTGTTCCTTCCATGGACCACTTTTGATAGATACTGACCTCTGCAGACCGGGAACACCCCACAAGAGCTGCAGTTTTGGAGATGCTCTGATCCAGTCGTCTATCCATCACAATTTGGTCCTTGTCAAACTCGCTCAAATCCTTACGCTTGCCCATTTTTCCTGCTTCTAACACATCAACTTTGAGGACAAAATGTTCACTTGCTGCCTAATATATCCCACCCACTAACAGGTGGCATGATGAAGTGAACAACACTGATTATCTCCTCACCTGTCAGTGCTCATAATGTTATGCCTGATTGGTGTGTATTAGTATGGACAAGAGGCAAGGGATAGACATCAGGGAAGGTCACTTAAGGCAAACGTTTTAAGTTTACAGGATCTGGTAATGTCAAACAGGTCTTTATTGTTAATTTATGTACAGATCTTGTCTGTTTGGTTCTTGTTATATTCATAAAGTACAGGTTGGTTATGTTGGTTTGACAGCTATACATTTAAAAAAAGTGTACTGTATTAGAAACCAACATGAGCACTAAACTTGTTTTTCTTATTGAAATGGCCTGTAAAGCCTGTGTAAGATTTTGGGATGTTTTTCTTTTAATACCAATACAGAGTGATCATTTAAGAGTGACAGATGTGCACAAGTATTTAAGTTAATGTCATGTGTGTAATGTTTTTCCTCCACATCATTCCTGTTATGCCGTTTATGACCACTCATGGTATATTTCATTGCTTAGCCCTAGTAGTTTCACTGTAATCTAAAATAAACCTGGGTCATTTGTCCAACACCAGCTGTCACTGGATTTAACACTGCATTGTGTGAGCCTGATATCTATTTAATTCAATTTTGATGATGTTAGAGATTCACATCCCTTACTATCTAGCTGATATTGGGAGCTGGTGCAAGCATATGTAGTTTTATATAATTCAGACAGTAATTTAAGTCAGGATGTGCCACATCAGAAAGGTGAAAATTGATTTTTCTCAAAAAACTGTGTTTTTCAGGTGGACAAAAATGCAGAACTTGCTGCCAAGTGGAAATACTGCAGCCTGAGCCAAGAGAAGCTACGCCGGCCTATTGTGGCCTGTGAACTCGGGAGGTAACAGAATAGTTATTTTAGTAGAAAAATAGATAATTAGATGTAATTTCTATTTGTCTTACTTTGATGGATTAAACTTAATTGAACTGCATTCCTTTAACAGGCTGTACAATAAAGATGCCATCATTGAGTATCTGTTGGATAAATCAGCTGAAAGACCAAACACTGAAGTTGTTGCACATATACGTAGCATCAAGGTGAGCCTGACAAGGACAAGCACTGATATGAATTTAAATATGAAAAGGTCATGCAAGTCATATTTTCCCTTGCTGGTTAACAAATCTTCTTTAATTATTGTTTGTATAATCCGATACATTTGATGTATTTAGCCACCCAAACCACACCCACCCACCCATATACCAACAGAAAGAGAACTGGACATCTTGTTAACTGAAAGAAAACTCATTTGACCTGTTTGTTTGAAAGTAACAAGCTATGATTAACTTAATTTATTTGATTGACTCCACTAATACTTGGTGGGGCAAAGCACTTTGGAATTACTTTTTTCCTAATGCTGCAACCTGCTACACTATGCATGTAAAGTGAGGGTGGAGTTTGGCTGTCCTAGTTTTTCTTACGTTATGTTCACACTTACTGTAATCTTATCTATGCACGTCGCCGGTTGCTTCAACTACTGCTGGTTGATGTATATATACATCCATACATATACTACTCACAAAAAGTTAAGGATATTTGGCTTTTGAGTGAAATTTATGGAAAATGTAAAAAGTTCACACTACAGTGATATTATATCATGAAAATAGGGCATTTAAGTAGAAGCATGCAATGGTGATTTCCTCATCTCAAACAATTTATTGAAACAAAAGCCAACAACAGTGGTGGGTATACCACAACAAAAAATGTCAATGTCTCAATAATTTGTCATGTGCGCCTGACCAGTAATTACAGCTTGACAACAACGTCTCATGCTGTTCACAAGTCAACTTATTGTCTGCTGAGGCATGGCATTCCACTCTTCTTGAAGGGCGGCCCTCAGGTCATTGAGGTTCTGGGGTGCAGGGTTATGAGCCTCTACACGGCGATTCAGCTGATCCCATAGGTTTTCTATGGGATTCAGGTCTGGAGAAAGTGCAGGCCACTCCATTTGAGGTACCCCAGCCTACAGCAGCCGTTCCCTAATGATGCGACCTCAATGAGCTGGAGCATTGTCGTCCATGAAGATGAAATTAGGCCTGTGTTGTTCATGCAGTGGCACAATGACTGGATTAATGATGTTATTCAGGTAGTATTGGCTTGTCACTGTACCATTCACAAGATGTAGGGCAGTTCTGTATTAAGTAGACACACCTGCCCAGACTGTAACATCACCACCAAAGGCTCGTCTGGTGACAACAGTGGCTGATGCATAGTGCTCTCCTTGACGTCTCCAACATCGTTGGTGGCCATCATTTCTGCTAAACGTAACTTGACTTTCATCAGAGAACAGCACTGAGGCCCACTGGTCCCTTGTCCAGTGTAACGATGACGCCTGTGCCTGGTGGTGTGGTCAGGTACCCTTGCAGGCCGTCTAGCACGCAGACCATGCAGATGTAAATGGTTTCGAATGGTCTGACGTGACACTTGGGTGCCTCTCACCTCCCTTAAATGTGCCTGGAGTTGTGTGGCATTCATCATCCGGTTCCGCAGGGCACTGTTCACAATGAAGCAGTCATCAACGTGGGATGTGGACAAAGGACGTCCACTTCTATGCCTTTCTGTGACTCTTCCAGTCTCTCTGTATCTCTGTCGCAACCTGCTGATGACAATCTGTACCACTCTAAGCTCAGTGGCCACTTCCCTCTGAGAACATCCTGTTTGAAGCATCGCAATTGCGAGGTACTGTTGATCAATTGTTACTGTAGATGTTGTCTTGGTCTCATGATGTCAAAATGTGAACAGCATGATGAAGAGGACTGTTTAAATACCAATTCTAATTGAACCAGAAAATTTATTGGTCGATTCATGGATCAAACACCAGTTGTGAATTTTGCCGTTAAGCACCATGTTAGAGAACAGCAAGTTATGCAAAAAGTACTGAAACACTGAACAGTTGGACATGTGCATTCAGAAGTGTAGAGAAGGTCAAATTAAGTTCACCTGTAAAGGTTCAAGGTGCCTCCTGAAATTTCACCCGAAAGCCGAATATCCTTAACGTTTTGTGAGGAGTGTATGTGTATATGTAAAGGAAGTCATTTTGTTCAGCTGGAAGAATAAAAGCTGTACAGCCTGCCCCAGGCTGTGGAAAGTGTCTGCATTAATCAAAATGCACTACAATGCAGCACTAAAGCTCTTAAAACTTTAATTCTAGCAAAACATGCAGTTAACTTGTATTTAAACATATAATTGAGGTTAAATGAAAATTCTGTACATAATTCTATGTGACAGGAGAACCACTGTTAGGCAAATCCCTTTAACATTATTGCTGAGGGCATAAACAGGATACGTTTCATCAGCAGAGATGTTATGATGAAGTGGCTACATGAAGGGTTAATACTCACTTATTTTTTATAGTCTGTGTTACTGCACATAATAAGCTTGTAATACATATGAGGTTAAAAGTGATTAGTTAATTACATCTCTGGGTTAAACAGTAGACACACACAATAAATCTTTGACTTGTGTGGTGTGCCAATAAGTGAATTTATTATTTGTCGCTCTTATAAAAAAATATTTTCAAAGAACCAGTGTTCTCCTGAAAATTCAGGGGTTCTGATTTTAAGTGAAATATAGGGGGGAAATTTGATATTGGTTCCACAAGCTTAATCTTTCTCTCTTGTTTCTCTTTTTCTGTGTGTGTTTGTGCATTTTGTGTTTTTTATATACATGAAGGATGTGAAAGAGTTGAATCTGACTGAAAACCCAGCATGGGAAGGGGAGAGAAGGAATGCTAAGGGTGACTGCTATGAAGACGTACACTGTGCCATGTTTATCTGCCCTGTAGTGGGGCTGGAAATGAACGGCAAACACAAGTAAGAGAAACTCATTTTTACTGGCATATCATTCTAATGCTAGATTTGGGAATAACCGTATTGTTACAGGAGAGCACAAGCCTTTGTGAAACTGGGGTTAGTAATCTGATATGTTAAAATTTGCGGGTTCACTCAGAGAAGAAGCCTGAGTCGCACTGCTGCTGCTACCTCTGCTGATATCAGGGAAGACGGTGCCGAAAAACAGAGACAGTGATTGAATAGCAAAACTTTTCAAAATCTGCTGAGGTTAACAGGGGATGGTTATACAGAAGAAAGATGTAGTATACAGTTTTATCTTATGATAAACAAAAGACGTCAGCAGTAACAGACATGGTGGTTGATGTGTTATTGGCGGTTTGGCGAGTTTATTATTAAAAACGATAATTACAGAAGAAAAAAAAAGGCGCAGAGTGTCTGTGTCAACACGTGTTTATCAAAACAGAACAGAAAGGACCAAGGATATCACAGGCATAAGATCATAAACAAATGGTATTACACAGTAATGGACAGAACACAATATATCACTACCCTTTTGGGTCCCAATGGGACCTGTGCACGCTCTTAAGGAGCATCAAAGACAGTCTTTCTGCTCACAGCCACAAACTCAAATGACCGTCACCTTTTAAGGTCACACATGCCAGAGGTCAGAGGGCGGTCCTGTCCAGCAAGAAGCAAGACCTACTTTGTTGTGTTGAGTGAAACGGCAACGTAGTTGCCATTAACTAGGGCAGCTACAATCAGCTAACAATCAGAAATGCACTGAAAGTTACAAGGTAACAACAGACAGGCCAGAACTATGATCACAGCAACTGGTACAATGGAGTTCAAAATCCAATAGCATTATGAACGTCAGATAAATTTTGAGCAATTTCTAAAGAAAAAGCACATTCCATATTTCCATCACGCTGCTACTATGTGTACAATAAACATGTTTTTCTAAATCCCTTATTTTCTAAGCAATTGCTGAGTTAGTCTATCAGGATCAGAACATGAGCGAGTTCTAGAATGACCAAAGAGACTAAAAAACTAGTGTCTAGGAATGTTAACAGTGTAGTCCTAGTCAGATTATTAGACATGTGTAAAAGCTTTTCTATATGTCTATGTGAAAAGGTGAGATGAGATGAGGCCCCCCTAAGGGCTGCTTGATTGCTGAGTTTCCTCTTTCCTTGTTAATATGAGGAGAGATTGGACTTTTTACTAGTACAGCATCACCTGGGAGAAAAAGGGTGAGCCAACTGCTCTATGAGTAAAATAAGAGAGGCAGAGACATTAGCATGCACACTGTTCAGTTTCTCAATTAGTGTTTAAGTGTAATCACCGACAGTTAACTCTTGGATAATCAGATCAGGTGTGTAACGAGGACAAGGGAACCTCTTCTACAGCAGTCTGCATCTTTCCCCGAAAATGTCATCTGTATTTCCCCAAAATTTCATCTGTGTTTCAGTAGAGAACAGCCTTCTGCAAGGCCAAGTGATGACAACGAATGAATCCTTGAGTTAGTCATGTCCAGGTTCATTGATGATCGTGTGCCAAGATATTTTCAGAATATATCATGGTAATATTAAATAAGCAGTCCTGCTAGCATCAACAGGGTTGGTTGGGCAGATAGGCTGAACAGGATGCAGAAGAACAGTAAGTACTTTTATAGACCCTTTCATCTAAGGGTGTGTAACAGAACATTGCGACATGATGCATTACTATGGAAAAAATGTGCTCCAGCAGCATTCTATTATTTATATTTGCATCTTAATAATCAGTATTTGCATATAAAAGGGATTATCATAGACAGAAACCACCATGTTTGATCTGAGCTGCTTGTCTTCCTTTAAATGTTTTCATTTATTTGTAATTCCAGGATACTTGCATTAAGTCTGAAACTCAACTAGATGTCCTTAACATAAACCTGAGACTATCCAAATCCAGAGACTAAAAGGAGATTCTGTAAATTTGACAGGGCCTAATGTGAAGCTCAGTTAAGCATGTTGTATTAGAAATACTGTTTGTTCCTAAAGCAAAGAACATCACTTTTGGTTTTACCCACACATACACAATGTATGTAACTTTGCGTAAGCACTTGTGTAAGTCAGTTGTCTTGTGTAAGATTACCAAAGCTTCTCAAATTACTTGAGTTGCTTTGTTGAACATGCACGACTTCACGTGTGGACAAAATTGTTGGCACCCTTCAAGTGAAGAAAGAAACACCCACAATGGTCACTGAAATAACTTTACAAAAGTAATAATAACTGACAAAATTAACAATAAATTAAAATTTACTTAAAATTAACTAATGAAAATCAGACATTGCTTTTGAATTGTGGTTCAACAGAAGGATAAAAAAAAAAAAGTAATGAAACTGGCCTGGACAAAAATTATGGTACTCCTAGAAAAGATTGAAAATAATTTGCCCATAGGAACATGAGAAACTAAAGTGTGTCCTGTAATTAGCATCACAGGTGTCTTCAAATTTCTAATCAGTCAGTCTGTCTATTTTAAGGCTGAAAACTACCACAGAAAGCTAAGGAGAGAGTTGTCTCAGGAGATTAGAAGGAAAATTATAGACAAGCATGTTAAAGGTAAAGGCTATAAAACCATCTCCATGCAGCTTGATGTTCCCGTGACTACAGTTGCACATATTATTCAGAAGTTTAAGGTCCACAGGACTGTAGCCAATCTCCCTGGACGTGGCCAGAAGAGGAAAATTGATGACCGATTGAAGAGACAGATAATATGAATGGTAACCAAAGAGCCCAAACATCTTCCAAAGGGATTAGAGATGAACTCCAAGGTCAAGGTACATCAGTGACAGATCTCACCATCCGTTGCTGTTTGTGCCAAAGTGAACTTAATGGAAGACGACCGAGGATGATTCCACTGTTGAAAGCAAATCATAAAAAAGCGTTACTGGAATTTGCGAAAATGCATTTTGATAAGCCACAAAGCTTCTGGGAGAATGTCCTTTGGACAGATGAGACAAAATTGGACCTTTTTGGCAAATCACATCAGTGCTATGTTCACAGATGCAAAAATGAAGCATACAAAGAAAAGAACACTGTGAAACATGGAAGAGACTCGGTTATGTTCTGGGGCTGCTTGCTGCACCTTGCACCGGATGTCTTAAATCTGTGCAGGGTACAATGAAATCTCAAGACTATCAAGGCATTCTGGAGTGAAATGTGCTGCCCAGTGTGAGAAAGCTTGGTCTCAGTCGCAGGTTATGGATTCTATAACGGGATAAATACAGAAAACGCACAGCTAAAAACATCCCATGAATGGCTAATAACAAAACATTGTACTATTCTGAAGTGGCCTTCTATGAGTCCTGATCTAAATCTTAGCTGAAACATACAGTCTAGAGAAGGTATCCTTCAAACCTGAGACAGCTTGAGCAGTTTGCTTACAAGGAGTGGGCCAAAATACCTTTGGACAGGTGCAGAAGTCACATTGAGAGTAACAGAAATCACTTGATTGCGGTGATTGCCTCAAAAGGTTGTGCACCAAAATATTAAGTTAAGGGTACCATCATTTTTATCCAGGCCAGTTTCATTAGTTTTTTTTTTTTTTTTTTTAATGCTGTTGAACCACAATTCAAAAACAATGATTTTCATTAGTCAATTTTCAGTAAATTTTTTATTTATTTATTTATTTTTTTTTTTTTTTAATGCTGTCTTAACAATTTTGTCCATGTGTGTATCTATGGACAGATTGCCAAAATGGATATAGCTAAAGCTACCCCATTAATAAAAGTTAAATGCAGTTTTTTATCTGGAACCGTGAAATTCATTTTAACGTCACCAAAAGTTGTTTGCATAGTTAATTGGAATTCAGCATGTAATTAATGTGTCACACGAAACATGTCACTGTACATACAGCTGTTTCTATTTTAATAATTTTAAGAGATTGCCTACTTTGGTTGCCTTTATTAAGCTTTCTAAACTTTAAAAAAAAATTCTAAGACTAAAAGTCTTTCAATTAAGTTGTGATGTTAATTGGGTGGGCTGGTTTAGAAGATCTATAGGGCCTATAGAGTGGATATAAAATGTCTACACTCCTGTTAAATTGGCAGCTTTTTGTGATGTAAGAATAAAAAGCAAAAACAAATTATGTCTGAATCGTTTCTACACTCATTTTAAAAATAGCAACTTACAACACAAGAACAATAAAAATACAATAACCTGTATAACCTTATACTTTGTATAAGTGTGCACAGCTCTAAACTAATACTTAGTTGAAGCACCCTTAGATTTTTTTTACTTGGCATTCAGTCATGTGGGGTAAATCAGTGTAGCATCTAATTGTGTCAAATCGGCTAGGCATTTTCTGTGCACAGCCCTATTCAGGTCACCCCACAGGTTATATTTGAATAAATAATAAATACAATAATAATAAAAAATCTATTTAATAAAAATCTTTTTTTTTGTTGTCTATCTATCTATCTATCTATCTATCTATCTATCTATCTATCTATCTATCTATCTATCTATCTATCTATCTATCTATCAGCCTTTATGTTTTACATGTTTACTTCATTAAAACAAATTATAGAGGGCATAATAACCAGCCATGGCAAGGGAACATTTTTTTTGTTACCAAAACATCAGCCCTTTAGCACTTCTCTGCTACTATAAGGCAATTGTAAAAGAAACTGGGCCGTCTGTCAATAGAAGACACCCAGTGTGAACAACCTTCTTGATGATGATAATGGGAACCATTATAAAATAACGTCCAACATAATACAAGACTGTTTTTTGACTCTCATCTGTATGTTGATAGTTCTGGCTAAATTGTAATGAATTAGCTAGCTAGCTACAATAGACGAGAAGTGTCCTTAGCTACATTACACCTTATTGTATGACTTCCTTCTGAGTACCTTTTTTTGTCTCTCTCTCTCTCATTCTGACCGTCAAAATAGTCTGCTGAGCAGAGCTTTTCTTCATCTTCAGAGACACATTTGCTCTTGCAGTCAAATGGCAGTAATCTCTTTGTGGCTTTTCCAGTTGGCGTTTTTTTTAGTGAGTGTACAGCATATTAACTCATTTAAACATCAGAAGCTCTGCTTTGATTATTTCTGATGCTAGAGACAGCCGTGTAGATCTGACATCACTCCTTGAACATGGAAGAAGCTCAAGTTGTTGGAAGAAACTCATCATTTCAAGTTGAGGATGTGTTTTCTTTTGGCTTTTACTGGTTGAAATTATGTGTTGAGGCTTCAAGTCAAGCTTCAAGCTACAACATGTTATGGTTCTGTTCCATTCAAGAGCCCCAAAGCAATGAAATTACTGATGATGTAGCATTTCAAATCCGAAAAGACTCGGTGACCATTTACTGTACAATTTAATAATCGAAAAAGAAGTGTAACTCCACATTTAAGGTAAATGGTACAAATAATGGTTCCTTTAAATGAGAATAGAAGATTGTCTCCTTTAGTTGCTGTAGATGGATCTGCATTGTCAAAGGTTTATAATAAATTGTGGTGTAATTGAGAATTGTTCATAAATTGAAAGCATTTTTTTTTCTTTTAAATAATGAGGTCTCTCTAATTTTTTCCACAAAATGACAGGAATTTTATGTTTGCAACCTCATATTTATGCCCAGGAAAATTCTAAAGTGTTTCTGGGGAATTTTTAAGAAGGCCATCTCGTTTTGCCACATGTTTGAAAAAACAAAACAAAAAACAAAGCTATTATTTTTCTTAGCAGTTAAGCTGTATGTAATCTTAATTAGTCTGTATAGGTGTGAAAAATCTTGCATGAAACATGTGAATCATTGTTTAATGTTTTTTATTTATTTTTTGTCTTCGTCTTCGTGTCAGGTTTTGCTATTTGCATACCTGTGGCTGTGTGTTTTCAGAGCGAGCTCTGAAGGAGGTGAAGACAGAAATCTGCCATAAGGTAAGTTTTAACATACAATTTGGAGTATGAGTTATGTAGTAAGAAGCTGATGAGTCAGATAGTACAATTATCTGCTACTTTTGTTCCAAGGGAATTATAATAATTAAAAAGTACGGTACAGACATAACCAGGTACCAGTACTAAAATAACCAGGTGGGGAACACATTTTTTGCTTATACATTTCGAGTCTGCATTTCATTAGCATCTTTAGAATGTTTTACAGCATAATGTTAGCTGTTATTGGCTTTAGTCTCATCTAGACAGACCTGCAAACTGACAGATCTGGACTTCATAGCAGCTTTTATTAGCCAAGGACTGCCCAAGACATGTAAAGCAACCAATCACAGTTCTTTCATGTTTAGGGTCATGAAAATGTCAATGCTTCTACAATGAACAGGCTGTTGTGCCATAGATTATTTATTTAAGAAATTTGTGCAAATTTCTGCAATCATGGCATTCCAAACTCCAAAAAATAACTGTTTGCAAAACATCTACTTTGCCTGATTTTCCATAATCGAGGTAAGAAGGCAAACATCTAATAAAATAGGATCAGTAGAGAATCCATCCAAGTGCTGGCAAAGAGTTAGCCAGGCTTGGAAAAGAATACTGTTGACGTCTTTTAAAGAGTCTATATTGTGAACTTTACATATTTAGGAAATTTCAGCATTTTGCTGATCCTCAGAAGAGCTCATTGTCACATTCGTGAACACAACTTCTTCGAACCTTCCGAATTGTTTCCAATTCTATGTGCCATATGCATCAGACCATCCGTCAGTAGTTTTATGACGTCTGAGGCTGAGACTATCACTGGCTCTGTGTGAATCTGTGTTTCTAGTTAATTATTTGCCTTTTGTTGACAGAAAAGCTCTGCAGTCCATTAAAGGTTTTTACACAATGACAACTATCTTTAAAAAAGGTGCTCTGAGTAAAATAGGTTTTGCAGGCATCAACCATGTATTTAAAATAATTGCAGCTGTTTTAGTCAGTAAGAAAACCTAAGAGATGATGCTCTCTTGTCTGTCTTTTCTTCTGCACATACATGGACAGCCAAAAAAATGACAGATAATATATGAACAGATGTGTATGTAGTATCTTTTTCTTGTCAGTAAGAAAATAAGGCAAGAAGGGGATTCAGAATGCACGTTTTTTGCCAAGTATGAAAACATTTAAAATATAGACAACAATAAAAAAAATATTTAAATATATAAAATAATGACAAATAATTTGATAAATCTATTTTCAGCTGCTGCAGATGTTTATTTTCTAATGGGTTGGGTGTGCTTAATAGTGTTTTGTTCATGTAGTTTATTTAGTTTGGATGTTCCTTATGTCCATTGCTTCAATTTTGCAAGTTAATTACCATTTACTGCCTGACGATTTTCATGACTAATTCATTTAATTCTAAATAATTAGTTCTAATGTGGTTTTTAAAATTTTCAAATTGACATGTTTACACTTGCATATTTTATTTTTTTTATTTAAAAAAAAAAAAAAAGATTTATTCAAAAATTATAAACCAGTATGAAGCAAAAACACTGCCTTCTTCACAGTGATGTATGTCAGCCTGAACCACATCTTCAGATCTACAGAATTGGTACAAGTCCGATGAAGAACTTTCTGTAAAAGATAGCTCTTCGTTCCACTTGCTTTGTAATCAGTAATTCACCATTCAGAATTATTGTTTTCCACCATAGCAAATTTGACAAGCTAGCCAGCTCTGTGTGCTGAGTGATGTATGTTGTCCTTCTCAAACAGTGAAATATACACAGTGTTTTAGTTTTAGCAAGCAAATATGTCTATATGTTGATTTAATCTAAAACAAATACTTGTGTGTAAATATGGTGAAACTCATTTAAGAATACTAGTTTGTTTTACTTCTTATACTGTCTGTATCCAAGTTAATTTACATCAGTCCAACAACGGAAGGTGTTTTTATTGATGGGTTCTAGTTTTATTTGTCAGACTTCCTTAATATTGTTATTCACTAGTTATTATGGTATAATATATAGCTCATAGAGTGAAATCAACAGTGCTTAAATGATTGATGCCATTTTGCTCAGATTATCATTTGTCTGGATAGATCCATGCGTATTTGTAGTGTTTTTAATTAATTAAATTAATGATTTTCTTACTTGAGAGGTTCTTAAAATTCAGTTTACAGATATCCAAGTCTAATACATACATATGTAAGCACTGACACACCAGTGTCAGGTATTCGTGGTCTTGCGCATAGCCTTTGCAGGACAAGGCTTCTTGTTTAGATAGGACTAAAGGGAGTGGGTGAACTTTTATTTATTTAATTAATTATTCAATAATGAATAATTTATGGATGTGATCATAAAATTCATTAATTATTTTCTTTTGAAATGTATTACCTAAGCCAATGAAAGGTTGACTTCCCACTCACCTCTCAACTAGTAATTTATCATAGTTGTGTCATTGCTATGGTTTGGTTTTCTGGTTTGGTGTTTTTGCTGTGGTTTGGATTTCTGGTTTGACTTTCATGAAACTTTTTTTTTTATTACACGATTATACATGATTAACAAGAATATTGCACAATTAAAGTCATTACAATATAATGATATTCATTAAAGGTCAAAAGCATTATCACTGCTGTTTCTGAATACCACCCTTAATTTATTCCATCAAATTTTCAGAGCTGCTTGGTTGAGTAACAGGAGATTTTTGTTTTTTTGTTTTTTTTATCCTTTTTTTTAGTGGATCTGTCAAAGATATCTTGAGGCAAATGATGGTAAATTGTACTGTAAAAGATTAAAATGACAATTTTTGTGGCATTTCTGCTCCTGTTATTGTCTGGTATTCACCCAAAATGCAAAAGTGAAACAATCTAATTTTTTGGATCAGCAAAATTGCCAAATGAAGTGACTATTTAGATAGATGACATTCTTATCATGAACCTACTGCAGTAATGTTTTAAGCATTGTTGATACAATGGTGTATCAGTAACAGTTTTCAGGCATGGATACATCGAATAAACAAACTTTCTCACAGTTTTCCTGTATCTGCTTCCCTAATACTTGATGGGACACAATAAACAGTGCCTTCATGCATTATTTATTACTGTTCAAGACAGCTTGTTAGGGCTCATGAAAAAGCATCTGTTTTGCATTCTTTATTCATTTGTAGTATTCACTTGAGTGAAAAATACTTATTTAAAAATATTTAATATTTGATTTCCCCTCCTTCTTTAATGACAGTTTGTACTCAAGGTTGCTTGCTCAAGAGATTTGTTTAGGAACTATACAGTATGACCACTTGAAAATGCATAATACAGTAAAACTAACAAATGATGAGTCAAGGCGAGGGGCTTTTATTGTCATTTCGACCATATATATAACTGACGCAGCACAGAATGAAATGAAACATTATTCCTTCATGGTCCCGGTGCTGCATAAAGACACAGAGCTACAATAGACAATACAGGACTAGGGCTAAAGATTAAAAAAAATATCCTATCAAAGTAGGTTACATAAAGTGCATGTGTGCAGCCTTGATAAAATGGCTCTTGAGCTTTGCGTGAAGGTAATAAATCAGTTTGCATGTTTTCTTGCTACTGCATATTATTAAGCACAGCAATATCATATTTCCAAGATGTTAAATTACACTCCCAGTCACTGTTGCTTTTCCAAAAATATCTATTTTTGGAATTTTTTTGCTTGATTGAAACAGATTTTATCTATCCAATTTCCATTAAAAACAAACATACCAACAAAGCACCCGTTGAAGGTTTAGCACAGTCAATTACTGTATTGTTTATGTACAGCCTGTTGATGATACTTTCCCTCAAACAGGAGCATTAAATATTAAATATGAAATAGCCTTTGCCCAGTAAATGGAACTAGGAGGAAATGGAACAAATATTGCACCATACATTTCAGTGAATATGAAGCCAGCAAGACAAAACTTCATTATGAGTTCAGATGCAATACAGTATTTTAGCTTTATAATATAGGAATTGCATGGGAAAAATAAAACATTGCAAATATGTAAAACGTGCAAAGACAGGATCCAATATAGTTCATTTTCCTTCCATTTTTCTTGCCTTTCCTGCTTTCCCCTTTTCCCACAGAGGTCTCTTTAGATCATTGACTTGTGGGAAAAAGTTTGCAAGTTTGATCAAAGACAACTTTCAGTCATAAATAGTAACTAAACCACCATATAGTGGAATGTTGAGAATATAATGCCTTTTATAAAGCTACACATTATGCTGGAGGAGAAACGGAATGAAATGCCTTTATGAAGGTCTCATTTCCATGACTGACTGACAACAAATGAACTCTGGCGTCTAAAGTGACCCACATGTCCACTTGATTTGTACACTTTGAAAACAAAGCAGTTGGAGCTCTTTCTGGTTGAGATGCACCAAAAGAGAAACATTTCAGATACACTCTATATTAAAAAAATATGGTTGAACATAAACATCAGCTTAAATGTTAAGTGCCTGAGAATTGAATAGAAAAAATAATAGATTTTTTTCCCTTTAAATTCACTATATTTCTATTGCTATATCCCTATAGTTTGTGAGTATACCGCTGTATCTCTGTAAGTTGTGTTTTTTTTTTTTTTGTTGGTTTTTTTTTGGTGATATATGGCAATAGTTTAATGAGCAATACATATTGTCAGAATTGTTAATACTATTTCTAAAGTTTCCTAACAATTTAATGACTCTCATTTTAGAATAAAACAACCTATTGTATCCAAAGATCTTTTTTCTGTGGCTTAATCATTCCATGCTGAACTGTGGACAACAAATAAGATTAAGTGTAAGTATTAACTCTAACCTTTTTTCGTTCAGTCTGCTATTGTGGCAGTACTAATATTGACTTCTCTTGCAAGTTGCCATGATGACTGAATGGGCACTGATGCCTGCTGTAAAACTTTGTGCCTGTGCCACTGTTCTAGGCAGTCCAGAGCTTCAGGAAATTTAGAGCTGTCAAACTTGTTTGCGAACATGCTGTTCATCTCAATTATCCAGGGTAAATCCTCAACATCGTAGACACAGACATCCCTGATGTAAGTTCCTGTAGAGACAAATAGTGTTTTTGATAAGATTGATCATATCTTGTATTAGCTCTTGACAGATACTTCTCACATATACAATAGTTCCTGTGGGTTAGACAGGGTTATTCTATTCTATTCTAATAGCTGTTTTGAAGCTGTCATACCGTTACAGCCTTGATGTGCTGTCCCTTCTTGGTCTTTCCATTTAATAGCCCGAATGTTACCCGCCCAGCCAGCGTTTATCTTGCTGCCAGGGGCATCTGTGGAAATATTGAGCAGTGTGAATATACCCCATATGTTCATGTATTTTAATTGTTTATACAGTTAGTTTTATACATGTGCACATTAAAAGATGCTACATGTTCTGCTGCCTTATTTCACCAGTAGTGATATTTTTTTGATATTTTAATGTTTTTTTTTTCTTCTGATTGTTTGAATGTGTGTGGATCGAATTTCATGAGTAGTCTGTTCTTACCTTCCACATGATTAAGGGTTACCCAGTAATGCTCATCTGGGCTGTATGCATCCTTTGACCACTCCAACAGGTCTTTGGCCACTGAGCTGGTGAGCACGTAATACACAAATATTGTATGTAGACTGTAGTAGGCTGTACCAAAGTAGATTGTCAGGTTGTGTGGAGGAGGGGACTTTTTGTAGTCTTTACCTAAGGAGGCCACATAGCGACCTGTGATTTCCTTGTGTTGTATTTCAGTCCTGTGTCGTATGTACACTGGCTGTTTGATCCCAGGAGTCATGTTGTTATCTCTCCATTCTTCCTGTTGCATATATCGGACCATCTCCAGGTTACTCTTGACAGGAAAATCCTGGCCACACAGGTTTATCACCCTTCGCCATTTGACTGGAGACCTCACCAGGTCCTCCATGCAATTAATATCAGCCTTCAGGCGAGAAAAACCACCATAAGTCACTGTCTCGCTAACTGAGGCTAGAAAGACATTGGGAAAACACTCTACCAATCTCTCAACACTTAGTCTGTAATTTTCCGGAGCTTTGGCATCTATGTGAATGCAGTAGATGTTGTGTGGTGCATAGATAGCTCTGAGCAGGCGCACAAACATCTCCAGGTCTTTGTGGATAGTGATGATGAAGGCCAGAGGGTAGTCCTCCTCTTCTTTGTTCAGGGTCTCCATAATAAAATGATGCTCTGAGTGTATGTGGTAGCAGTCGAGTGGACTGTTGAAGTTCAGCTCCTGGCATTCTGTTCTTTCCCATCTTGTGTAAGGAGTGGTAGGTGGCAAAATGTTACATTTTTCAGGAAATGGACGGCATCTCAAGACAGGCAGCTTTTGCCTTGGAGCATAATTAAATCTGCCAGCAAAATATATGCCTAAGATGATAATGATGCTTATAACAAAGCATATAAGAAATCTCCTTATGGTACCCTCAAGCTGGAACATAATTCACCGTCAAGTCGACCAGACCAAGTACAAGCACCTGAAATGTGTAGACAGAGTGAGATAAAAATCAGTAAGTTAGTTACAAAGTCTGGTGGCAAAATTGACTAGATCTGCTAATAAAAAGTTTGTTTCATCCAGAAAACAAAATTTATTCACCCTTCCTATAATTCAGCCCCCCCCAAAAGTATTGTCATGGCAAGGCCAATTATTTTGTGTTTTCTAAAACATTTGGGTTTGAGATCAAAAGATGAATAGAAGGTTGTAGAAGAATGTCAGAATGTCAGGTTTCATATCCTAATGGGTATCTCAAGACGTATTAAACAATTTAAAACGGGCAATGGTGTCAAACTCTAGTTTTGCCTGGACCACATCAGCATCTATGAATCTGAATCTACAGAATTAGAATAGGATTACAGACCTATTTTAAACAATTAGGCAGTCTATGAGCACAGAGATATGGGACGAGAGCCAGTAAAGTAGATTGTTGGAGATTATTGCAAATAAAAAGTAGTTCAGGATATATAATGTTGGCTGTAACTTTATTCCATTATTAACCTGTTATTTGAATCATTTTCATTAAAACAGTTGGACAGATATAATACCGCAAAAAAAAGACTAATGACAAAACTGCCGACCTTGTGTTTGACACTTGTGACTTAAAAGTATGAAACCAGGAAATATTTTAATTATAAAGAGGAAATCATGACCAGGAAGCACCTATTGACTAGTTCCTTTTGAGAAAGGAATGCTTTTAAAGCTTTACTGCATATTTCCCCAGTGCATCACTACTGAGTTGGAGGTGTCTGTTTTTAAGCTTCTCAGATCATGAATAGTATCATCATCATTATTATCTTTATTATTATAATTATTGTTCCTGTGCTTTTACCATTTCTGTTTACCGGCAGTTCAAAAACTATGGCATATAATTTTCAAGTTATTTTTGATAGCAGGTACTCTGTATTAGTGACTTATTAAGCTATTATATAGGATTTCTATTAGCTATTATACTATTACCCTATTTTTTTTTTACATAGAGTAAAAAAGTAGTTCTAACTTACAATTTTAATCCTTTCCTAAACTCTTAAAAAAATTATTAATTGCTCTACTTTGTGTTTCAGTTTATAAGTGCCTTATAAATATATAAATACAAATACCCGTAGTTGGCATATTGTTGGAGAATATTGGCAATAGGAGATAGTAGATAGATTTGACCATTTTTAAGAACCGGAATAAAAAAAATATTTTGTAAAATGTTTTACAGCAGTGTGACCGATTTCTAACAAATGTTTATACATATTTAATATTTTAGGCTTTTTTATGGATATTGCCCATCACACACACACACACTACACTTACCTTTTAGTTATCAAGATATCAAATAAGTTTAAACATCAAAGAACGCTGATGTCCAGGAAAGTCTTCTTTCTAGCTGATGACCTCAGCTAAAGACACACGTTCAGCAGAGGAGAGTCATGTCTGCTGTCTGATTGTCTGTCGGTTATATGACCTGTGTTCTAAGAGAAGGTAGTAAAACTAAGAGAAGAGACAGACGCCTTATAATTCTCCTCCCTTCTCCATTAAGGTACTTCCCTTAAGGCCTCCTCATCACCTTTTATAATTGCCTTTCTGTTTCTATTTCTCTGTTTGTTCTGTGCCATCTACCATGCAACCAAATTAAAATAAACTTTTCTTGAACAAAAGCCAGCAGTCAAGTCCAGAGGTGTATAAATAAATATCAAATTAGCTCACTACTCCAACAGGCTGTTGTATTCAGGTGTTGCTGATGCTGTAAGTCTTAGGCAGCTTGTTGTGTTTCTAGAAAGAATTTAAAGATTACTTAATACTTGAACTAGACATAACTTAATCGGATACAAACTAGAGGATTGAATGAATGATAAGTTTTTTAAAATCTTCTCCAGCTTAATATGGTATAAGGATTAAGTCGTCAACGTCATCTAAGCGTAACTAAATAAGATATGGCACTCGAATGCTGTTGATGGTCATTAAGTGCATAGAATGTCACCAAAAAAACAAACCTAAAATCACTTTATATAGGCTTTTGCTGTACAACAATATGATCATAGGTACATATTATTAAACAGACAAAATATCATGTGAATTTCATCAGTAATTTTATTATCAGACTTACCAACCCTGAACAGGAAATCCCCCAAAACATCAGATCATGCTAGTGTTACACAAACGAGTTGAGCTGGCTTCAAGGTGACGTTGCATCTAGTACTTCTCTGTCTACTGGTATATAAGTAAACTCATCAGCTTGTGGAATTTTTCTCAACTACCAGCTGCTTCTTTGTTTATGGAATGGTACAAAAGTACCTTTAAAGTTTTTGTGCACTATGGATATGGATTATGGATATCGTAGGTTTGAGTTGAAAGCTGAGGCTGTTGGTGAGTGAGTCGAAGACGGATCACATGGAAATTGTGAAGGGAAAAAGGCTTGAAAATGGTCAAAACATGTTTCTTCTTCTTCATCAAATGAAAGTGAAAAAATGCAGTCCTGTTCTTTCCTGTTAATTTCTGTCTTAAAAGAAAACATTGGACAGACTGATTTGCCAGCCAATTTGTACAAAAGGCTGGTTTAAAACTTGATACAGAATATAAACTTAATTACTTCCTGCTAACATTAAAATAATTTTCTTCTTTAATTAAAGTTTCGTGAGCAAATCTTACTGTCCTCCCTTTTAATTTAAAAAATTTTTTTTTTATTTTTGTTGGCATACATTAACCGGCCTTGGCGGTTAATTCAGCTGTTTTTTCTGCTGAATTTCTGGTAAACACTTTGTAACATGTTCCAAGGAAGCTCAGTGCAACACAAAACATTCATTAGTCTAATTGCCTGCAGTTGTGAACAGGGTTTGAATAAAAATCGAACTGCACTTCGAACAGTTCATCAAAAAAAGCATTGGGTACATGTTGACTTTTCTAAAGTCCATACAAAACCTGACAGAACCATCTGATTTGAGAGCCAACACATTGGGCTAGCCAGCTCCATCTCTGCCTCTCTGCATATCTACTAGTCATACAGCTTCGGGTATGCTTCTGGATCGTTGTGTGACATAAGGTGAGGCCATGCCAGGCACTGGGGCCATGGCTAGAATACCTGTCTGCTGGACCAAGCCCTGTAGCATCTGAAGATCTGCCACTTGGGCATAAATCAGCACCTTGATGCACTGCTCCTGGTCATAGAGCAGTTGGAGAGGGACCTGACGCTATTTCTGGTGAAGTTTGGCGAGCGATGAAGTTTTCAGCACGTGTGTAACACTTTCCAGATTCAGTGCAGGAATAGAGGCAGGCTAAGAGTTTATTTTTTCAGCTGTTTTATTTTAGACATTTACACCATGCCCACAAACATGCTCTGTGCTGGTTGTCTCTCTCTTTTTTTTTTTTTTTTTTTTTTTTGAAAGAGCTTGTCTTTCTAACTTCTTGCCCTTGCCAGCTTACTGCAACACAGAACATTCAGTATTCCCAAGAATCGTTACCACTCATCCACTCTGGCACAGTTTTCCATTAAAAAACAGCACTTGAGTGCTGTTCCTACTTATTGATGATGATATGTTGATCAGTTTGTGACCAGCATTCTGTTGTGGTAGGTGAATCCTGGCAAATGGCTAAAATTGTCTAAAAAGCTTGTTGTAAGGTTGATTAAAACTTCCATGAAGAACCCCTCTATTTAATTTGAAGCATTTAGGCCCATACCTATTTAAACATAAAGGAACATTTAATGGATACATTCATGTACATCTAAAAAGAAAGCATTAATAACAAAGAAGTGAAAGAAAGATTGATAAAGCTAATTTAGTTGCCCTGTGCTTCAGGTCTCATGTTGTTGATTATGCAAGAATTGGAAACACATTTCCTGAAAGGAGGTGCATTAAAAAAAATTAAATGTGTTGATAAACTATCTTTTTTTTTTTGTCAGTAATTTTCAGACTATGTGGCACAGACACCACCTTTGATAATAATAACTAAAAATTCATCTGCTGCTTTGCTTTTGAAATTCTGAACTGTCTTATGTTTCACAGTGTGGAGACCCCTTTCATGAAGATGACATTGTGATGCTGAACAGCAGCAAAGAAGAGCAAGAGAAGCTGCAGAAGGCAATGGAGGAGAGAAGGGCCAAGGCTAAAATAGCAAAGGTAGAGCTTCCCCCTGACTATACCAGTGTAGAATTATGTCTACTATGTTTTTCTAATTTAAAAAATAATTCTAATGTCATATTGTACTTTACTCCCACAGAAGTCTAAGAAAAGCAAGGCTCTTGAGACTGTTCTTAAATCACCAGAAACAACAGGTACAGTGTATAAATGTTTTTATATTTTATAGTTTGGTGCTTGGGGCCCATTACAGCTTTATCATACTTTGACACTGTACGGAAACACAAAATTTAACACACTTTTCTTTTTTTTTTTTTTTAAAAGTTTCATTATGATCTTGCCTAGGCTTTCTGTGGAGATCATGGTTGATTAGGGCCCAGTATAACAAGCATAGTTTATCTTAAAAGTTTGAATCTTCCAGCGAGTTACTCAACTAGTGAGTCATGATTTGATCATTTCTAGACAGGTGTGTCATAGCAGAGAGATAAAAAAAAAAACCTAGGGTAACCCTAACACATTACCAAAAATGGACAAATGAGCTTACACACACTGTGTACTAAAGAAACAGACTGAATGACTGTACAAATATGGGAAATTTGGTCTTCAGATCAAAGCTTCTTGCACAAGAGGCAGCTTGGTGGTCCTGGGATTTGAACTCACAACCTTCTAATCAGTAATCCAATGTCTTAACAGCTAAGCTCTATAGCTTGAAAGCACTAAAGCTTTCCCTTCAGTGTCTCACACAGAGGCTCAGTGTACACAGGCTAGATTGTTTTTCTTTGTTGTTATGAGATTATAAATATCCATAAACATTAAGATATTACCCGCTACTGTTCAAAGCTACCACATTACATCCTGTGAAATGTTTGATTTATGCATTACTGATAATTATGTTCTTTATGTTTTTTTCCCTCTAATTTTTATACAGTGCCTGAGACAAAGTCAGCAGAAGTAAATGGAGAGAGCAGCAGCAGTGTCTCAGGTATAGACTTCACAGTTGATGTCCTCTCTTAACTCAAGCCTTAATGCCGGTTTTCTGTATCGCACATCTGAACATTAATTTAGGTCACAGAAAACCTGTTTGTTAAGTGCTGGGTACCATTTAGTCTAATAATAGCTAATGATGGAAAGCTTCTTTGCGTTGAGCCTTGTTCAGTGCAGCACTCTGTAGGTTTGTCTTTATAGGAGAGGAAGGAAGGAAATCACTGACACTGCAGGAGGCTCCCTTTTAAGCAAGCAGAAGTCAGAAGAGTTCACGTGTTACATTCATGACAATTACAGCTTAGCCACAGAAGACACTTCAGGATCATTTTTAAACACTTGACTTACATTGCTTTTCTGGAAATTTTAGCTATGTATAAGATTAATAAGATAAGTTTTGCTTTACAGACAGGCTGGACTTAAATATATTTACATTTCTGGCATTTGGTAGACGCTCTTATCCAGAGCGATATACAAAAGTGCTTTAAGTCTCTGTCATTGAAAACATTAACACTGGTTCAATAGGTTACAGACTTAGGATACCATTAGCCTAAAATTGGATGGTGTTTTTATTACCCAAGAAGTTACTATAAAATAGAATACAGTGCAAAAAGTAGTCAAAAGGATCTTGTATTTTCTATTAAACATCTAAAAAAACATTTTCTTGTACTATTGCCAGATTATTTTGCTAATTTTAAGTATTTTTATTTCTAGAAAGAAGCAGAAGGATCTGTCAATAGAATAAGAAGATTTAAAACTTAAAAGTCTAGAAATAGACTTAATCTTAAATTTGCTATATTGTACTCATAATAGGAAATGACAGATGAATTTCAAGACTTCGTCACTTTCTAAAATGTCTGTAACCGTTTGCTATAGCTGATATATTTGATTGGAATTACAAATATAATAGTTGTAAAGGTAATAAGCAATTGGTGCTGTTGAAGATTCAGAATACTGTAAATCAGTTGTATTAATAAATCAGCTTTTTATCCCTACCTACAACATTCCAAAATATAGTTAGTGACAAGTTTAGGGAATATCTCTGAACATGCATGCTCAGAATAAGAGCATCATTTTAAATGGGAGACAGCCTTGACGAGATGTCTCTGAGACATGCTGAGAGTGAAGGATACAAATGACGATTAGAAAAGTGGAGTAAGGATGATGCTGACGTATAGATGTAGGTCAGCTGAAGACCAGGCCCAGAATCCTCCCTTGTGTGTTGGTGGAGACGTCCTGAAGGTCAGGTCAAAAGCATATGCTTCCTGATCCGCATGACAGCTTTCACCTTACCAACTGCTCTGTTTCTAAACTCATGGTATGAAATCCTCCAAATAGATTATGCCATGACAGTAGGCCGGTTCGGTTTCAAAAAACACTCGAGGGATGCTGTTTTTTTTCATTTCCACATCTGTGTGAACAAACATTTTTTTCTGATGAACTGTTCTGAATATCAGTATCATTAACTTTTATTTCATTATGTCTTTAACACTTCACTGTAAATCAATTTCAAGTCTAATACCATGAATTCAATTAAATGTATTTGTTTGTTGTTATTCTGATATTGATTGTTCCTACTCAAATGCACTTAGATACTGTATATCTTGTTGATACTGTTATTATTTCTATTGTAATACTGCTGTTATTAATCAGAGCCATATCACTGTTTTACAGACATTAAAATCCAATAAGCTATATGAAATCATGTATATACAATATTTATGTTAAGACAGTGGTCAGCTTAGTTGTCATATTAAGGCGTCCCCAAAGTTATCCCCAAGTCCTAAATTTTCCAATTAGTGAACTCTAATGCAATCGGTGACAGGATTAAGCCCGTGTCGCTAACCTTGTAGAGTGTAAGAGAAAACCTAGTCAAAGGACAGCAGCCAGTGAGTTCTCTGTGCTCCCCCAGCTCTCAGTAAGTGCCTCACAGGAAGTGCCAAGATTAAAGGGGAAACTGAAGTTGAGATGAGCCTTTTTACTATCACTGTCTCTGACAAAAGTGGAGCATATGAACAAGAAGCAATCCCCAACATTTCAGCATAATGTTTATACCATATGTGACAGGGTTGTCTAATGCCTACCTTAATGCCTGCTGCTATGCAACTTGAAATGGAAAACTCTGGAAAAACATCTTAACCTTTCTAACTGACAACACTAATGATACCCTTAAATACTAAAATATAGCTGATCATCTGTACATCATTAACCACAAACCAATTTTTTAATTACACTTTTTCCCCCCTTCCACTCATGTATAGCTCCAGGACCCTCTGGCTCTTCAAAGCCAGTGAAGGCCACTGCTGCAGCAGGGAGTAAAAGATCAATTCAGGACACAGAGACGTCTGAGGCCTACAAATCCATCTTCACATCTCACAGCTCTGCTAAGCGTACCAAAGACCAGATGTCCAACTGGGTTACCCACACACCTTACCATTTTTAAGAGCCACATGATTAGTAATGATGGCATTTGCATTTTGACCTAATTTAGCATTTATGCTTTCTGGCTTTAATACAGGATTCTCTCAAACACCTACTTTGTATAAGCATTTGTTTCTAGCATGTTTGTATTTATCAAGCAAAACATATTTTGAAACCCTTTTATTCCATATTTTCGTGTGTATTCTGTTATTGTTGGCCTTATTTTCCCTACAGTAGTCTTGTGATACATTTAACTGTTTTATTCAGATGGCTGGCTCTGTTATGCACTGGGGGGCATTTTGCTGACATGGTCCGGGTCTACTTGTCCTCTAGCAAGGAAAGGTTATAGCAAATTAGTATACATTTATTTTAAACATTTCTATACTGATAGGAGAGGTCTCTTCCAGGCAGCAACAACACCCTCATCTACATGGTACAATCAGAAAGTCATATGGCATGCCAGTCTCACTAGATATCAACCATTTTGTAGCTGTCCAGTGTAACAGCTTCAGTGTGCCTTGGTATTAATGAAGGTGATTGTTCAAAATAACCTTGTACTGATTTTGAATGCCCATCCACTCTAAAGTGAAAAATGGACAAAAAACATTGCAACAAAATGCTACCACTGCATAACACAGCCACCAGTTTTAATTTGTCACCTGTCTATATACGTCTTGTGTGACAGCATATTCTGATAAACTTTGTAAAGACTTGCCAGAAGATGGCAGTGTGCTTCTTATAATGTCATGCTCTGAAGGGTGCATGATTTATAAATAAAGGTCTTGGCAAACTTTTTTCCCTGGCTGTAGTTCCTACAGTGCCCAGGTGAGGGCAGAGTACTGATTTTTGATTCAAGTCTCAGTCTTGGGAGTACAGTGTCCTACAACAGCAGAGGAGATTTAACACAAACTACAGAAAAGCACATATTTACTATACAATTCAAACAGATTTTATCTACAGAAAATGAAAGACTTCTGGGCTTATTTGGAATTAAATACATCTGAGGATTTATGTTCTCCTGTACAATTGCAAAATACATGTTGCAATTGTTGCTGTGTATATTTTTGGTTATTTCTAATCCAACACCCTAATCACATTTGACTTGACCATACATTTAATAGCTTTTGTTGCTGGTTTCAGTCACACTGTAGTAATACATGCAGTAGCTTGGAAACAGTTCAGATGGTGATAATAAATTTTGCATGCAAAAAGGTTCTGAAGCTTTGAGATGTCGGATAGTCAAATGATCAGGTCTATGAATGGGAATCAGTTTGAGTCCTTGTTTTCTTGCCTAGGAATGTGAGTTGTCTGAATCTATCTTCATTGTTTTTGGTCGGAATGTTTATTTAATAAGGTTCCAGCTTACATCAGAATGTTTGTAGAGTATGTAGTTACAAATACAAAAGGCAAATATAGATGCAAGCTCTGGCCCCACCACATGAAGCTAGCGAAGGAAGTCTAGAAGCCTCTGGGAAAATCCTCTCATGTTCCTTGGAAGATACGTTTGAAGGTTAAAAAGTCAAGCTATTGCTGGGATGTTGCCACAAGCCCTTTTTTTCCAATGAAAAAGAGCCACTCCTAGTTGAAAATAAGCTCAAAGCTTCTTCTTCTTTTTTAACATGCTATTAATTACAATCAAATTAGCCATCAAATTTGTTGACAGGTTATGGATGTGGCAATTCAAGGAAATTTGTAGAACAAGAAAAGCCACCCTCTCTTTTTGTTACATTTCAAAATGGATGACTTATCGCAGTTTATAAGTTTGACAAATTTTCTGAATTATAGCATCACCTAATGGTGAACTTTGACAAATTTACTGTAATCCCTTCGGAGATCTATGTACTTCACAACATTTATCACAGAATACTTCACACCCCTTTTAGACTGGCCTGCATCCCAGCTCCCAGCATCTGAGTCTGGCTCCCTTACCAGCCCTTGTAGCGGGGAAAGCATGTCTGAGAGGTGAGCTTCTGATAGAGTGCCACTTCCGATGCAGTGCCAGGGTGGATAGAGTTTTTAAATCGGGAAGAAGGGCCCATTGTGCCCCAGGGTCAGTGCATGTAGATATATGATGCTTTGTTTGTTGGATAGCTTTGGTCAATGAGTTTTAATTAATCTCTGTTCTACAGTATTAAAGCCAGCGGTACATTTGGATGAGAACTAATTATGAGCCAAATCATGACAATTTCATGCCTTCATATCGCTCATGCTGCATTATACTGTACACTCCAAAAGTACTGGAACAGCAAAAAGCAACAGGGCAGGGATGAAGATATCCCGATCCACCAAGCAGAAATATAGAGGTTATATCACAAGATGCAATCCACTCATTAGCAGTAATAATGAGCAGGCTGTTCTTTGGAATGAGCAGCATTGTTCTTTGGAGTTCCAAAAAAATACAGAGAAGAGATGTGGAGTTGAATTTCAGTTTTACTGTTAGAAGGTCCTTCCTCCCAATTTTAACTATAACGTCTAGGAAACCACAAGGTTCCCCAGCCACTTATCCTAATTAAATGCATCATCATGGACAAACTTACAGATCATATTTGTAAGTGCTTGATGGACTAGCCCATCTCTCTTTGGATGGTGAACACTGATGAGAATCAGCTTATCCCCAAATAGTTGTAGAGGTTGCAAAGAGTGTGTGACAAAGGACCTGTTCTGGTTTGTCAGGATCTCTTTTGGGATCCAAACTCAGGAAATTACACAGAGAGGCATTGCTTCTGGGTATCGCGTTGCATGTTGCAACACAAAGTCCTTCTGTGAGAACTTTTGCCAGGTACAGATGTTCAATTAGCTTGATAAGGTCCATACCAATCCTTTCAAAGACCTCAATTAACGGTAAAGGTCACAATGGCATACAAATGTCTGGCCAATAGAAACAGGCCACGAGTTGGTTCATTGCCTTATCTAGCCCTAAGTGCCCTACAATTGAATTATGATTAGCCACCTGGACTATTTCCCAGTGGCTCTTCAGGACCAACAATTGAGTTGTCTCCTCTTTTGTCTGAGTGTCCTGCATCCACAAATACTGCCTGGTCTTTTTGAGGTCCTATCTTCATCAACATGATGTATGGCCACAGCAGGCGCTGCAGGAATATTCACCTGATGGTCCTCCACCTGGGCTTGCTACAAAGCTTGGAAGCTCCTTCACACACAGCTAGAGGAAGACCTGGTTGATGTGAGCGATGAACTTAAAGATCTAGATTAGTAGTGGAACCCCATAACGGAGAATCTAACGGAGAAACGGACAGCAGCTTGACTTGCTTTCTGTCTCAGGTGAATTTAAATCATTCTTCAGAGGCTCCCACTCTGGGCAGTGAGCCAGTACTGCTCTCCTCAGTCATGGGTTTTAGCACTAGTGTTTTACTTCCCTGGGATTGGAAGGTGGAAAGCAGGTTTGAAACAACTCAAGAGAATATTTATTTTGCACATGCATATGCACACATGCTGCTCATATCTCTCTTTCTCTCTCTACATTTTATTTGTGTATGTGTATGTGTGTGTTTAACTGAAAACAGGTGAGTGTAGTGAGAAGTCCATTGATTGTGAACGTGGGAGTGCAGGTGTGTTATGGAAAGAGGAGTCTGATGCAGCCATATACACTATATCACCAAAAGTTTTGACATTTAAAGGGGACACCCCTTTAAATCATTGAATTCAGGTGTTGTTTTTCAAGGGTTGGGCTTGGCCCCTTAGTTCCAGTGAAAGGAACTCTTAATGCTTCAGCATCACAAGACATTTTGGACAATTTCATACTCCCAACTTTGTGGGAACAGTTTGGTGATTGCCCCTTCCTGTTCCAACATGACTGCACACCAGTGCACAAAGCAAGGTCCATAAAAACATTGTTATATAAATAATAAGCATGAGACAGGACACAGGAGCTAACATAACACAACTCTTTACTTCCGGTTCTGTTCAGCATACAAAAGGGTTCGGGTAACACCAGAACTTCACCAAATATTACCTATATAGAACAGACATGGATGAGCGAGTTTGGATTGGAGGAACTTGACTGGCCTACACAGAGTCCCAACCTCAACCCGATAGAACACCTTTGGGATTACCGATCAGGCATAACATTATGAACACCTGCCTAATATTGTGTTGGTCCCCCTTTAGCTGCCAAAACAGCTCTGACACCTTTCTATCAGAACCGGCATTAACTTCTTCAGAAATTTGAGCAACATTAGCTCATCTGTTGGATCGGACCACATGGGCCAGCCTTCACTCCCCACATGCATCAGTGAGTCTTGGCTGCCCATGACCCTGTCACCGGTTCACCACTGTTCCTTTCTTGGTCCACTTTTATAGATAATGACCACTGCAGATCGGAAACACCCCACAAAATCTGCAGTTTTGGAGATGCTCCGATCCAGTCGTCTAGTCATCACAATTTGGCCCTTGTCAAACTCATTAAAATCTTTACGCTTGGCTATTTTTCCTGCTTCTAACAACTTTGAGGACAAAATGTTCACTTGCTGCCTAATATATTCCACCCATTAACAGGTGCCATGATGAGGAAATAATCAGTGTTGTTCACGTCACCTGTCAGTGCTCATAATACTATACTGTGCTGGACACACACGTGCACACACACACACACACACACACACAAATTGTTCTGTTTACATGTTAACTTTAATATTTGCACTCACTGTCAACACTATTCTTTTGCACAGAGTCGGTCTACATGTTGTTTGTCTTGTCTTGTCATCCTGTGCACTTCTGTTGTATGTCTAGTTTAAAGACTGCACCTTAAGTATAGTTTAGTTTTATGTTTAGCTCTATGTTTGTCTGCGTCACTGTACTTGTGTCTGTGTTATGTGTAGCACCTTTGGTCTCGGATGAACGTTATATGCTATATATGTTTGAAGACTCAGTGCTTAATCTGTAAATGAATAATTTCTAATTATAATTTTAAATAAAAAGAAAACCAGCAGTCTTTCGCCCCTGTGACCGACACCAACCACACAACTTCAGTTTTCCCGGAACATGACGTCACTAAACGGTGGTAGCGCAATTATAAACGCCCCAAGTCGAAGCCATTTAACTCTTGATAATCTATTTCGTGCTTAAATCCATGGGCAGGTCTGTTGCGTTTTGCCTCTTTGTAAGCTGTTCGAAATACTGTAGCCCCCAATGAGGGTATAATAGTAAAAATAAATAAATAAAATAAAATAAACAGGGTAGGCTGGTAAACTTATTGCAGCATTCCACTGTATTGCATAGATGTGTATAACATTTGAGTACTGAACAAGCCAAATACGAGTCTTCCTGATCACACACACACACACACACACACACCTCGCTCTGCGACGCCGCGGTCTGCGGATTGAAGAACGCGCTGAAAGACGGGGAGGAGCCAAAGAGCCGCCGTTTTCATTTAAAGGGGACTGAGGCGATCACGAATTTGTGTAGAGTTTATGGAGAGTCGCAGAATTTTAGGAGGGCTGAGTAGAAATGTCAGGGGGGCTAAAGCCCCACTAAAAATGGCCTAGCGACGCCCATGCTGCTACCATATGCGATTTAGTACGACTGTACTCAATATCATTTATCTGATCAGTGGAAGTTTCTGTCACCGACGGCGTGGTTGCGTCCTCCGTTATTTCTGACCGGTGTAACTCGCTTTGCTTCTGTCTCCCGCTATCTTCATCCACGTGTGCAGTTCCATCTTCTCGGTATTTCTTTTGATCAGGCACACCATCAGCTTTTCTTTCTTGGACTTAAAAAAATGAAAATATGTTGAGGGTCTCTTTGACATTTTTAAAATATCATATTTATTTAGGTAGACCAATAAACCATTCTTTCTTTCCGCTACTCACTGCGCGCGAAACAATAATCACCAACCAATGAGAGTAACTGTAAACTGAAGAAAGCTGATTGGTCAAAAACATATGTTGAGGACCAATAGCTAAAGTGTATCTGCATAAACCCACTCAGACTTACTCGCCGTGTTTCACTCACTCATTTACACACACGCGCGCGCACACACACACACACACGCTGTCAGGTCACCAGGCACAAGTTAATGCCGGATCGATTATAATAAATACCGGAACGCAAAACACGACAATTTTCCAGAACAGGATCCGGCTCAAATTAAGCACTAGTTGAAGTGACAATAAAGCCTCTTTGGCTTTTGACTTTTTGACTATAATGTTATGCCTGATCAGTGTATGTGCTTAATTGGGAAAGAACAGTTTGAATATTTGATTAAATTTGGCTTGTGCAAAAATGTGTCAGCTCTAGTGAAAGCAGCTTGCAAATGTTTTTGTAGTTAACTTAGGAGCCATTCTATGTGCAGTTCGGCTTCTTGCATTTTGCTTTGCTTTTCACAACAGAAGAGGACAGTTCTATCACTGTTGTCACTTGGGAGTTTTTTCTTTTCATTTTAAAGGCAACGAAATACACAAATATTTGCATTAAACTGTGTTTGGATAGGAACTTGTACAAATATGCAAAGATCACTGAGAGTATTTATTAACTAATTGGATTAGCATAAGCAAGATTGAAAATGCTTGGTTCAGCAAAGTAATGTATGATGACAAACATAGTATCTGGCAATGTGAGGGGAAGATCCAGGTTTATGGAAAAGTGGAATATGGATAATAGAAAGTAAGTGTAATTACTATTATACTGTATTAGTAATTATAGATGAACACGTTATTGTCAGGAATCACTAGGACAGTTCCCTGTCAGACCATTGGAAGGGGTGCTGGAAGGTGAATTGGCAGAGCCTGCTTTTTTGTTTGTTTTCCCTTGTACTTTGTGCCACGCCCTCCCTATTGTTCTGCCTTCCCGCCATGTCACCTGTTCCCCATTTACCCTGATGTTTGTTTTATATATATATATATATATATATATATATATATATATATATATATATATGTATATATGAGCCCTTGTGTGCCTGTCATTGTTTGTTTCGTCCATGTTTTTGTGTGTAGTGTTGTTGGTCCGTATGACGGCCTGCTCATGTTTTGTTTATTATGTTTAGTTTTGTTTTACATTTCATCTTGTCTTACCCCTGTTAATAAAGCGGTGCTTTGTATAATCCTGTGCATGGGTCTGATGTGATGCGGTTCCCATGGAGACCCGGGTTTCTATGGACATTTAAGCAGCGTGTTCACCATGCTTATATGTGAATTATTGTTTTGGTGACATTACTGAGCCGCTTACGCTGCCGTGATATTTCTCTTTGTCTTTTGTGCATGACCTTGTTTCATGTTTCTGGTCTTTCGAGTTAGCCTAGTATTTTAGATTTTTCTGCATCGCAGTTTGATTTCCCTGTATTATTGAACCTTTCTGCCTGCTCTCGTTTCTAATTTCTGCCTGTCGTTTGGATCCTACACAATCCGTTTTGTAGTGTAAACAAGACATATTGTCAGCCTATTTATAATGAAATGGTTATATACTCACCACACTGACACTTCATTCTGCACTAAAGAAAATACTTTGTTTAACAAAATAGCATTTTGTAGTCTTTAAAGAAAGAAATTTCTTTATACTAGTATAAATAGGCCAGGGTTTAAGGGGGTTAAGTAATAAAACTGTTTAGGTGCTTCTTTCTTCATTTAGTGCTCATCTAATTGTTTATTGAAATGGCAGGCCTTCAAGCTTCTTGAAACCATTGTCTCAGCTGTTTTGGAGGCATTGGTAAGTTCCAGCTACTACCTGGGTGCCAGTAGAGTGAAGATTTACTTGTTTTATTTTGTATTATTTCCTCTGAAAAACAAAACTGTAGCCCTCTGGTCTTTTCTCTCATTGGATGCTATAAAACCCTGTAAGCATTTTAAATGTCTATATCTTTTGGGGCACTTTACAACATGAGAGCTAAGGAGGTGCTTTCATTTATATGATAAAATACCACATGAGCCCTTTAGCATAACTACTAACAGGTCAGGAAGACTTTTCACTAGGGTGGAATTCTCACCAAGGATGTTCCCTCTCCTACAAAAAGCTGAAGAGATAGACCAACATGTATTTATTGTGAAAATTTGATTATTCCTGTTTATTTGATTATTTCTTCATTTATTACTGATTATAATCCTATTTATAGATTATTTTAAGATTTTTTACATTATAGATTTAAGAAAAGGCTTGTTTGATTTATATCAAACAATGGCTAATGGGTTGTTTGATTTATATAAACAACCTCACACAAAATGACAGCATGATACATCCTACTCAGTGTCAGGAACAGCTGGACAGTTCCCTGCCAGGCCTGGAGAGGGCGCTGGCAGGCGAATCTTGGAAGCCTGCTCCTTCTTGTGTATTTTGTGCTATGCCCGTCCCATTGTTCTCCTTCCCATTGTGTCACCTGTTCCCTATCAAAGTTTAGCCCTATAAACAGGGATCCCTGTGTTCCTGTCTTTGTTGGTCATTATTAATCTGTTCCGTGGTCCTGTTATGTTTTGGTTATGTCATGTCCTGTTTTTGCCATAGATTATGTTAAGGTTTTTAGATCTAGGTTTCGGTTTTAGTTCCTTGCCACGTCATGTCTAGAGTTCAGTTACTCTACCCCATGTCTCGGGTTTATGTTAATAAGCACTGCTTCATTGAATCCTGCACTTGGATCTTACTCCATGGCCTGCAGGCGCACGCACCACCACGGAGATCCGGGCTCATGCCCGTACAGGGCGTGGGTGCCCGCTGTGACACTCAGTATGTATTCTGTAATATTATGATGTCAAAAACCCAATTAAATAGTGAAATTGCAATACAGTTTCAATCACATCAATTACTGCATATGTAGAATAGATATAGAATTGTTAACCATTTTTGAGGCTGGGGAAGGGTGGCCAGTGCACTTATTTTCTGCAACTACTCTAAACTGATGAGCAGGTTTATTGGTTGTTCAGTGGCTGCCAAGCTGGCAATGTTGGGCCCTTGAGCAAGGTCCTTAACCCTCTATGCACCAGGGGTGCTGTATCATGGTTGACCCTGCTGTCTGACCCCTGCTTTCTAACTACTTCCTAAATGTATATGTAGGCTTCTTCTTCTTCTTCTTCTTCTTCTTCTTCTTCTTCTTCTTCTTCATGCACTTTAGTAGTTTGTACTCTGTAAAATATGACATTCCATGGATGAGATACTTGGTATTTGCAGACAAAAATAATAACACTATAGTCTCCTTTATAATATGTGCCAAATAATAGATTTAATTCATTCATTGTAAGTAACACATACATACAGACATAGAGACATGACCATGAATAGTAATAAATTAATTAATTAAAAAAAATAAATAAGCAAACAAACAAACAAAAAAATTGAACTGGTTTGTGCTCAGTATGACTCTTGTTCCATGGATTAATCATTCCATGTTGAATTGTGTGAATAACAATTTAGTTCAAGAATTAACTGTCAGTCTTAACTGTGACCTTTTTCATTCAGCCTGTTACTGTGGCAGTACTAATATTGACCTCTGTTGCGAGTTGCCACGATAACTTAATGAGCACCGATGCCTGCTGTAGGACTTTCTGCCTATGCCACTGTTCTAGGCAGTCCAAGGCTTCAGGAAAGCTAGTACTCTCAAACTTGTTGGCAAACATGCTGTTCTTCTCAATTATCCAGGATAAATCCTTAACATCATAGATGCAGATATCCCTGATATAACGTCCTGTGGGAATAAATATAATACAGTGCTTAGTAGCATAAGCAATTTATGCTTTGTATAATCTCATGTGCAACAAATGTTCCTGTGGGTTAGACAGAGTTTTACACAGTATTGTAATGGCTGATATGTTTTGTAGCTATCATACCGCTACAGCCTTGGTGTGCTGTCCCTTCTTGATCTTTCCATTTAATGGCTCGAATGTTACCCTCCCATTCACCATTTACCCTACTGCCAGGGGCATCTGTGGAAATGTTGAGCAGAGTAGTTAATATATTTGTCATAATCCATTTTTGTCAATTGCCAAATATTCTAGATTCTCACTCTGTTTCCAGCAGATTATTTTTGCAAATGCTGGGACCTTGCCTGAATATTTGAATAGCTGTGTGTCAAATTTCATGAGTAGTCTGTGCTTACCTTCCACATGATTAAGGGTTACCCAGTAATGCTCATCTGGGCTGTACGTATCCTTAGACCACTCCAGCAGGTCTTTGGCCACTGAGCTGGTGAGCACATATTCCACAAATGCTCTTTGTAGACTGTAGTAGGCTGTACCAAAGTAGATTGTCAGGTTGTGTGGAGGAGGGGACTTTTTGTGACCTTGACCCAAGGAGGCCACATAATCACCTTTAACTTCTATATGCTTTATATGAGTCCTATATTGCATGTTCTCTGGCTGTTTTATCCCAGGAGTCATGTTATTATCTCTCCATTCTTCATGTTGCATATATCGGACCATCTCCAGGTTACTCTGGACAGGAAAATCCTGGCCACACAGGTTTATCACCTTTCGCCATTTGACTGGAGACCTCACCAGGTCTTCCATGCAATTAATATCAGCCTTCAGGCGAGAAAAACCACCATAAGTCACTGTCTCGCTAACTGAGGCTAGAAAGACATTGGGAAAACACTCTACCAATCTCTCAACACTTAGTCTGTAATCTTCCGGAGCTTTGGCATCTATGTGAATGCAGTAGACGTTGTGTGGTGCATAGATAGCTCTGAGCAGGCGTACAAACATCTCCAGGTCTTTGTGGATAGTGATGATGAAGGCCAGAGGGTAGTCCTCCTCTTCTTTGCTCAGGGTCTCCATAATAAAATGATGCTCTGATTTTATACGGGAGCAGTTGAGTGGACTGTTGAAGTTCAGCTTCTGGCATTCTGTTCTTTCCCATCTTGTGTAAGGAGTGGTAGGTGGCAAAATGTTACAGCTTGCAGGAAATGGACGGCATCTCACGGTGCGGTGCAGTGGCTTTGGAACATAAGAAGGCTTATCCTTAAGATAAATGACTGAGCAGATCAAGATGCTGATTCCAAGGCATAGAAGAAAACTCCACTTGGCACTCTCAAGCTGGAGCATAATCTAGCATCAAGCAGACCAGGCTATGTATGACAACATGGAATGTGTGGACAGAGTAAAATAACAATAAATAAGTTGATTTTGCAAACTCAAGGCTAAATATACTGAAATCTTTTTTTTTTTTATATATATATATATTAAAAATGTTTTTTTGGTGCTGTATAAATGTTATTGCTTTTACCTTTTCCAGGAATGAAAATCCTTTCAAAACAAAATCTTCTCTAGAATTTATAGACCTCCTACACCATACACTGACAAGACTAGACAAGACATGACAAGATTTGATTCTAGGCTTTTGGTTTTCTGATAATTATGTAGATTGTCAAAGAAGGTAACACTTTTGACATAGGATTTATTTCCATTATTCCACGTTCTACTCACAAGTTTAATCAAATCCTAAAATTAAACCTGACTGGCATCAATGTCAACCAGGTACTAAAAGTCCCCTGAACAAAGTACTATCTGATCTCTTGTTTCTTTTCAAGTGAATAGAAATTATGGAACTAGGTTTTATTTCATTACGTGTATAATTGAATGAAATAAACAGGCAAAATTAATCTCGAAGAAGCCATTACAGCAATTACAGCATCTCACGTTTGCTCAGTAATAATTAAGTAGGTACTGTTCGACGGCATGATTCGACATGATCACATAATATCTGAGATATTTCTATTAATTATATTAAAAAGTTTGTCATAATTAAGAATAATATCCAGTGCCTTGTAGTTAATTCATTAATGCCTGTATGATTGATTCATTATTGTGTTTTATTATATCTTGTATGTAATACCTTTCTTCACATGTTCATGTTTTTATAAATGTTTAACTTATAAAGCATTGTTTGACTGTTATTATTATTATTATTATTATTATTATTATTATTATTATTATTATTATTATTATTATTATTATTATTATCATTGGATCTGTCATCCCTGGACTGCATTTTAACACCAGAGTCCACTGGAGACTATATAATTAACATCACTGAATAAAAGACACACTGTCAAATTAAAGAACTGGCCTATGTGTTGTATCTAACACTTTAAACAATAGTTTTAATTTCAAAGGGATTTAAAATGCAGCTTGCTCCCCTCCACTGGTCAGCACAGATATGTTTAACCCTAAGTGTTACTGTACAGACCTCTACATACATGCGCTAGACTAACTCAGACAAATGATCTGTGAAAGGTTTCAAACAAATCATATTGAAAATGTACTGTGACACCCCTCACCCTTTTATGGAATGTGTTATTGCTCTTAGGCAGGTTCGTATTCTTACCATTATCATTATATCATTATCATTATTGTTATCAGTTTTTGACTGAGCAGCTTGATGTCCCATTTACCTACAAGTTGACTACTAATATATGACATTAGGCTCTAGCACCCTAACACGTCATCCCTTTATTGTTTTCCTGCCTTTCAAAGATTGTGGTAAATATTTTCCAATAACCTCATGCAAATTTCACATTATATTGTTTTTTGAAAGCAGGTGCCCAGTGTTGTATACAAATTACTCTTTTTGCATATCACTGTCAGAGTAACACACCTACATGCACTATGAATGCACCTTCTCCTTCTTCACAGACATTTATTGATTCAAATTTACGGATTTGATTCTTTCTAAGAAATAAGACATGAATAAACTGCATTCCTTCCTTTCCTCAGAAGCCCTAAGTGCCTTAGTGGAAATGAATAATCTTTAACTTTTCATTTGAACCCTTTTATACTAAGGTCCCTTCATTTCAGTCAAATTGGGATTTAGTGTAATCATTTATAAAATGTTTGTAGCAATGTTCGTGACCTGTGGAAATTTTTCTACCAAGCAGCTACGCATCTAGTGACCTAGGTTTTCACGGATATACCCCATCGCAAACATGACTTAATAATCAACCAAAGTGGGCTCCTACCTTTTAGCTGCAGCAGAGTCCGGTCCTATCATCCAGTAAAGTTAACCATTAAATAACTATGACGTCCAGAAAAGTCTGCTCCACTGTGACCTCAGCTAAATATGTGCTGCCTAAGGCAGAAGAGAGTCATGCCTGCTGTAGTGCCATCGAGTTAGCTGGTGTGTGCTGTAAGGACTGCCAACACACACTGCATGCAGATTTTGGTTTTACTGAAGCTCTTGTTTCTGCTGCTGTGTGCTAATCAGTGTGCTATCCTCTCTTCTCTCTGTGACTGGCTGCTTGGCTGCTCAGCTACATTCCCCATGTGATACAACGAGAGAAAGCTCACTAGAGAGAGACATAGCGATTTAGAGGCTGAGCTTGCCTAGCAACTACTCATGCCTCTCTCTCTCTCTCTCTCTCTCTCTCCAATTCTCCTCCCCTTGCTCTCTAATGTACTTTCCTTTTGGATTGGTTCTCTTGCCCACCCACTCTGTCTTGGTTTCCTATTTCCTGTTATGTTTACACATTTTTCTCCTTCCTTTCTCATTATTTTTTCTTGTTTTTTTTTTTTTTTCATTTGTTTATTTTACTTTGCATTGTTTCCTTTGCATTACCTTTCCATTATTCTTTCTTACATCCTACAAATTGCTTTTCCCCCCAATGCCAACAGTCAAGTCCAGTGGTGTTTAAATGTTAGGTTGGTTCCCTGGTGTTGTGGATGTTGTAAGCCCTAGGGGCAGCTTGTTTGTGAGCTCTGCCTGGTCAGCTCATGAGATTAGTCCTCTTGTGTTGGCCCAGATTATACAGATAGACCTCTCTGAGAGACAAATATTAGATTTTTCTTTTCTAGTAAATGCTAAATGAATTGGCTTTTATTTTCTCTAGCAGAATTAGAAAATTGGTTTTAAATTTGCCTTGTAATAGGGACATATTTTCAATCCCTATTTACAGCTTTTTGTAATAAAACATGCATCTGATTGGTGTTTGCCTAGTTGGTTTTCCCAGATATGATGAGTTGACACAACCAAGAGGATTTAAAGGAAGGTGTGGTAGAAGGGTTGAGCCACTGTCATCTAAGCCTTACTAACTAATCAATGGCACTTAAGTAAGCACTTATGCAAGGCTTTGGAATGGACTATAGTGTACCTATAGTGTACATTAGGATAAAATTATTATTATTATTGTTGTTGTTGTTGTTGTTATTATTATTATTATTATTATTATTATTATTATTATTATTATTATTATTATTATTATGTTGTTGTTAACTGTCTATTATTTTGTCAGTAATTCTCAGGCCATGTGCACCACATTCTTATTACTAATATCAATCTAAGTTCTTATTTAAGGTTTCTGAAATTCTAAATTCTAAAGTTTTGTAGTGAGGACATGACTTTCTTGAATATGATTTCCTGGTGCTGGACAGTAAATGGAGAAGAGAATGGTCTTTCTTTCTAACAGTTTGCAATGCAAGATACAAATATTCATGTATCTACCGCATATTGCCATGCATTTAGCCACATTCTGTAATAAGACATGAAATCTATTTATGTTTAACGCACCATTTTCCCTCAAAAGTAAAAGAAAAACAAGGCTCTTGAGACTCTGACCCAATTTAGAAATGAATATGTTTCTATTGTATATTGCATATGTTAGCCATACACCATTATTCATGAAAAAGAATTACACAAACACATTCATGTAGTGTTTTTTTTTTATCATGTGTTTTATCATGCAGTGCTGACTGTTCTCTGAAAAGCATTGGGGGCCTGTGAATATTGCAAAAATGCAAATGTAGGCCTACAGTACATATTTTCCACAAAAATCATTTGCATAAATGTTTTTCAGATAAAAAAAAAAGGTACAAAATATAAATAATGAAAGTAGATGAACCAGACTTGTTTAAACCTGTGAGAAGTGATCAGCTGCTAAGGGAAAACTTGCAACACCATGTAAGAAGGGTTTCCTTCTTTCACAATAAAGCCACAAGCAAATCTGTCTGTCCTTCTTCTATAGCTCTTGCATTTTGACTTTAGTGAAAACAAGATGATTTGTTGACCTTGCTTTTTCCTTAGGTAGTAAGACTAGAGAAACTGAGATGGATGATTCTAATGATCAAAGTGATTAGACATTTTCCACAAGTATATAATTATTTGATAATGTGCCTAATGTATAAGATATGCAGATTATGTGTATATTAATTCTATTAAATCTAATATATTCATATCATCTATACAGATTATATGAAGATTATTTGAATATTAAATAAACTGGATATAAAAAATATTAAACAGCAGTTGCTTTTAAATGATCAGTGTGTCAAGTGGAGTTGAAATATGAATTGAATTGAATATTAAAGTTTTTTTTCCCCCATTTGCTTTATGGAAATGACCAGACATAGCTCTTGTCTTGTCTGAGGGCCTTAAAGGCAATGAAGATTCCCCTCCAGTATGTGCAGGATATGTGCATATGTGAATAAAAGATCAAAGATGTATGTACGCAGTATGTATTACCCATTTTACACTTTATGCAGTCACATTAATTCCTGTTGAATTGAAAGCTTGATTTGAGCATCATTATAAATGCCACTGCATGTGTTCTTACATGTATCTGATGAAGAAGCTTCTTTTTAAACAGACAAATATACTCACATTTTGTTGTGCAAATATATATGTTCTGTAAACACTGACTGAAAATACCACAGTTACCACTAGGCTGAATTATCTAGAATCACAATGTATGGCATCCTGTATATATAAGGGTACCTTTTACTGCAGTTTTACAAACTCTTGCTATGGTTATGAGCTAGAATTTGTGGAAATTCTTAAATACCCAAGATTTTAATGTTGAATTTAAATGTTTTGCTGTAGCTGATAAATTTAACTTGGATTTGCAAATGTAGTAGTTCTTAGGGTAATAATTAAAATTAGCTGTGTAAGAACCCTAAGGCTTTGTCAGGAAATCAAAAGATTTTTTGAACACCAAAATCAACAAACAAATCAGCTGCACCTTTCCTATATGGCTACCTCTTTACACTCATCACATGACCAAAAGTATGTGGACACCTGGCCATCACACTTGTACAGTATGTGCTTTTCGAAGATCTCATTCCAGATTTAGTCTCCTATTTACTGCTATAATAACCTCCAAACCTCCATTGGTAAAGCATGTCTTCATGAACCTCGCTTTGTGCACAGGGGTACTGTTGTGCTAAAACAGATTTTTGCCTCTTTGTTCCAGTGCAAGGAAACTGTAATACAGCATAAAAATATATCCTATACAGTTGTATGCTTTGAACAGTTTTAGGAAGGCCTATATACAGGTATGGGTGTGATGGTCTACGTTGTCCACATAATTTTGGCTATATAGTGTGTTTCACACATTGCCTGAGTACGTATGCACATGCAACTAAAACCTTGTTATAGTGGGATAAATATGGGTTAGTAAAACATGGTTAGTTTCTCATGTAGTGTGAGAAAAAGCAGAAGCAGAGGACAGCTGCAGATGTTGCCAAATTCTCAAGAGTGATCTATGTCTCTGTCAGTGCCAAGAATGAAAAAGAGAGGAGGTCTCAGACAGCTTTTGATCAGCTTTCCAAGCCCACCTACCACCACTCTATGAAACATTGCAGTTTAGATTACCCTTAGATGAAAAAAATATATACACTACTCACAAAAAGTTAATATATATTTGATATTTGGCTTTTGGGTGAAATTTATGGAAAATGTAAAAAGTTCACACTACAGTGATATTATATCATGAAAGTAGGGCATTTAAGTAGAAGCATGCAATGGTGATTTCCTCATCTCAAACAATTTATTGAAACAAAAGCCAACAACAGTGGTGGGTCTCAATAATTTGTCATGTGCCCTTGACCATCAATTACAGCTTGACAACGATGTCTCATGCTGTTCACGAGTCGACTTATTGTCTGCTGAGGCATGGCATTCCACCCTTCTTGAAGGGCGGCCCTCAGGTCATTGGGGTTCTGGGGTGCAGGGTTACAAGCCTCTACACGGCGACCCATAGGTTTTCTATGGGATTCTGCACTTTCTCAGGCCACTCCATTTGAGGTACCCCAGCCTCCAGCAGCCATTCCCTAATTATGCGACCTCGATGAGCTGGAGCATTGTCATCCATGAAGATGAAATTAGGCCTGTGTTGTTCATGCAGGGGCACAATGACTGGATTAATGATGTTATTCAGGTAGTATTGGCTTGTCACTGTACCATTCACAAGATGTAGGGCAGTTCTGTATTGAGTAGACACACCTGCCCAGACTGTAACACCACCACAACAGTGGCTGATGCATAGTGCTCTCCTTGACGTCTCCAACATCATTGTTGGCCATCATTTCTGCTCAACGTGAATCAACTTTCATCAGAGAACAGCACTGAGGCCCACTGGTCCCTTGTCCAGTGTAACGATGACGCCTGTGCCTGGTGGTGCGGTCAGGTACCCTTGCAGGCCGTCTAGCACGCAGACCACGCTGATGTAAACGGTTTCGAATGGTCTGACGTGACACTTGGGTGCCTCTCACCTCCCTTAAATGTGCCTGGAGTTGAGTGGCATTCATCATCCGGTTCCGCAGGGCACTGTTCACAATGAAGCGGTCATTAACATGGGATGTGACCAAAGGACGTCCACTTCTATGCCTTTCTGTGACTCTTCCAGTCTCTCTGTATCTCTGTCGCAACCTGCTGATGACACTCTGTGACACTCTAAGCTCAGTGGCCACTTCCCTCTGAGAACATCCTGTTTGAAGCCTCACAATGGCGAGGTACTGTTGATCAATTGTTACTGTAGATGTCGTCTTGGTCTCATGATGTCAAAATGTGAACAGCATGATGAAGAGGACTGTTTAAATACCAATTCTAATTGAACCAGAAAATTTATTGGTCGATTCATGGATCAAACACCAGTTGTGAATTTTGCTATTAAGCACCATGTTAGAGAACAGCTAGTTATGAAAAAAGTACTGAAACACTGAACAGTTGGACATGTGCATTCAGAAGTGTAGAGAAGGTCAAATTAAGTTCACCTGTAAAGGTTATAGTGCATTTTAGGTGCATCCTGAAATTTCACCCGAAAGCCCAATATGCTTAACTTTTTGTGAGTAGTGTATATGTGCATTTCTGTTTCTCAGTCAGCTTTAATCCTAGCTGCTGTAATCATGGAACAAATGTGAATCTGGAAAAACTCATATTTATAATCATACTCAAGACAGTATATAATTAACCATGAACCATTATGCTTAGTAGTTTTTTTTGCACTCTTGTCTGGTGCCTAGGGTTATCAATAGCTCCAGGACCCTCTGACTCTTAAGCCAGTTAAGCCCACTGCAGCATCAGGGAGTTCAGGACTTGGACCAAGTCTGAGACCCACAATCCCATCTTCATATCCATCTTCACAAAATACAAAAGACAAGAGACAAGAGCCACATGATTAGTAACAACAAGCAAAAAAGCGCCTTCTAGTGGCAAAGGAGAATCCCTTTGCCGACATTTTGTTTAATATGGCATTTAAATTCTTCCTTGTAAGATATTTTGCCTTATACAGTAATTGTGTAGGTATAATACATTTAATTTTTTGTTTTTGTCAAAAAGCTCGTTTGTATTTTGTCAAGGAAAATGTTATATACAGAGCCTTGCAAATGTATTCATACCCCTTAAGCTTTTCAATATTTTGTCACGTTACAACCACAAACTTAAATGTATTACATTGTGATTTTATGTGATAGACCAACACAAAATGACACATAATTCTGAATTGAAAGAAAAATGATAAATGATTTTCAATTTTTTTTTACAAATAAAAACCTGAAAAGTGTGGCGTGCATTTGTATTCAGCCTCCTGATGCTCCTAACTAAAATCCATTGGATCCGATTTCCTTCAGAAGTCACCTAATTAGTAAATATAGTCTGTGTGTAATCTCAGTATAAACACAGCTATTCTGTGAAGCCCTCAGAGATTTGTTGGGGGTCTGAATACAAATGCACGCCATACTTTTCAGATATTTATTTGTGAAACATTTTGAAAACCATCTATCATTTTCCTTCCACTTCACATTATTATGTGCTACTTTGTGATGGTCTATCATATTAAATCCCAATACAATACATTTACATTTGTGGTTGTAAAATGACCAAATGTGGAAAAGCTCAAGGGGTATGAATACTTTTGCAAGGCACTGTAACTTCTTTTGTCTGATAGTATGTTTTCACATTTTGCTTATTTTCTCTACAGTAGTCTTAAGATATATTAAACTGTTTTACTAAAACTAGTGGATATTCAGATGGCTCTGTTATGCAGTGAAAGGGGGCATTTTGCTGACATTTTTGTGTCAGTTTTTCCACAGATTTTTGTTTTTATGGGAGTGGTGTCTTCCAGGATGGAAGTGTCCTCATCCCCAGGGTCTGAGTGTTCAACAAATGGTCTGATGAGTCATAATGCTCCACTATATGAACATACAGTCTGACCCAGTCCCAGTCACACCCATATGTTTTTCAAACTTCCCATTCCAGATTTAGACCCCCCCCCCTTGTTGTTATAACCTTCACACTTCTGGGAACGCTTTGTACTAGACTTCATAGTAAATTGTGGAGATCATTTAGCCACCAGCGATTTTATGAGGACAGACACTGATGTTGTGCAAAGATGACTAAAATTCAACTACTGTTCAAGTTCCATACAAAAGTTTAGGGACCTTACGTTGTGCACAGGTGCACTGTCAAACTGGAACATGTTTGAGCCCCTAAATTCAAGTGTAGGGCAATCTTAATGCTACAGCCCACATACAGTATGTTGGTGATCGTCAGATGTGCACATAATTTTGTCCATATAGGGTTTGGCAGTCTCACCGTGATCACAAGTTTCAACTCAGTTGTTTCCAGATTGGCATGAATAAATTTGATCTGTCAGAATAATTTCAGTGATTTGCAGTGACCCTTCCTTTTAGAGGACAAGTGGACCCAAATCATGGATAATTTTTACTTTCATTTCTCATCTGTCTGCATGTGTCCTAAGTGACATTGTCTGAACTCTTACAAATTAACCTGAAAATGCCAGCGTGCTTCTTATTATGTGAAGTCTTTACCTCACCTCAACCTTTAAATACTCACACGTCGATATAGCTAAACAACGGTTCGAGCTATTTTCTTCTTCCTGGCTGTAGTTTCTATAAATGGCCAGAAGAGGGCAGCACAATACTGATTCTTGGATAAAGTTACAGCTTCAGGAGTACTGAGTCCAATACAATAGTTCCAACACAGTGTGTGTGTGTGTGTGTGTGTGTGTGTGTGTATTCCGTCTTATTTCTAGCGTTGAAGCGAAATCACGTTTGACTTGTTGACCATGCAGTCATTATCTGTTGTTAAGCCGTTTTCTCATTTAGATTAAATTTTACCTATAACATCTTTACAGGACAGCCTCATTGAGCTAATAAGTTTGCGAATAAAAAAACGTCTAAATCCTTGATTCTTGCATATTTCGATGATCAGGACTGACCGGAAATCTAACAGTTTTAGTTATTGCGTTCTTGTTGATTCTGGGAATCTTAGTTTTGCTTGATTGTCCTGATTTCACCATTTATTCAATAAAGTTGCATCCGAATATTTTTGGTCTAAATAATTACAAATAAATCACTATTAAGACTTGACAAATTTATTGTTACGGTTTTAACAAGAGTATCAGAAATTTGATGTCTGCATGTCAAACATCTATTGTGTGGATTTGTTGTTGGATTTGTTCTCTTGTTTATTTATTTATTTACAGACTATGCTTTTTGGATGAAGACATGCAACACACGTTTAATTAAAGGGAAAACATCATTTGGATTCACTGGCCTTGCAGCAGTGAGTACATATCATGTAATGATGCTCGTAAAAGCGCTGAAATCAAACACACTGGGTAAAATAACATGACTCACGTGTTCACGGGTCGTAGCGTTATGACCACGTGTCTACTCTGATTTGAATGAAGGCACCGCATTCGTCATTTGGACCTATTAGCTCGGTCCATCGACTTTACAGTCTGTGCTCAGGTGGCGCAGGTTTCGCGCATGCGCAGAGAGAGAAGTCGGCAGCCAGGTGTAGTCAGCGATAACGCGCACTTGTGATCTCAGGCATTCGCTTTTACTCGGAAAGGACTGTACAGATATCTTAGCAGATGTCGTTATTAGAGAGGCTGGACTGGCGGGTAAGTTATTTTTCTTTGCGAATAATGTGTGTGATTTTTATTTTACAAAATGCATACAACTACCGATACGATTTCAGTTTGTTTTTGACCCAGTTTTGAAGTTTTAGTTGTTATCCAGAGCATCCTTTGTTGGGATTAGGCTGCTACCTGTTCTAAGCAGTTGACTATTTACACAATTGTTTAAAAAGTGTGTTAAGAACAATGTAATAAATTGTTCGGTTTTTCTTAATAATTCTAACAATAACAACAACAAAAACAACAACAATAATAGTAATATACAAAATTAAAAAAAAATATATGAGTAAGGTCACCGCTTGCGTTTAGTTTTGCACATCAAGTAGCCTATATTTATGAGGAATATCCTGGCTATGCTGTCTATGGATGAGATGAGTTTAATGGGTTTAATTAATATTTAATTAACAGCAAAGATGTAACCTGCAATGTTATATATTATCAGGTGTATGAATTAATATTTACATTTTTAGTGTGTAACATGCAATTAAATATCCTGGTGTCCTGGACAGAATTTTAACTTGCTCAGTTTACATTTGCCTCGTCCGCTTTTCTGTTATCTAGATTATTTTGTTTGAGACAAAACTGGGAACAAATTTTTTAGTCAGAGGTGCTTGCTTTTTTAAAATGAAAAAACAAAAACAAAACATAAAAATAATAAAAATAAAAATAAACAGTAAGGCCCAACGCCTTCTGTGTTGTGCTGCGAATGCAACATATATATATATATATCTAATAACGACATCTGCTATATATATATATATATATATATATATATATATACATATATATTCTTTATTTATGTAAAGAATTAAAATCATCAATCAGATAAATCATAAAAGCCGAGATCCGCTGGTAGGTTTTACAACTTCAAATATTGTACAATAATTATCTAAATGACCCGAATATTCTTAAACGGTACGTTTATTTCTGTTTACAATGTTTATGTATTCCTAAATCACACAGCCAATTTAACTGACATTGCTTTTAATAAAAACGTGTTAAATATGACTATAACGTTGGTTTTTTGCACTTCATTAAATACATAGCTTCCATAATTAATTTTTACTTTGTTGCAAAGACAAAGTTTCTGCTGTTTCTGCTGGAACAAGTGTAATTTTTTTCAATGGTAAATAAATAGATATATAAATAAATGAAAAAATAAATAAATAAACATGAAAAAAATGTTTTTAAATTATAATTTAGGTATAACAAAGCCATTTAGAAAAAAAAGACACTGCTTTACGGGTAACTCTCCAGTAATAATAATTCGAATAAACAACATTTATTATTGAAATTGTAGAAAGGGGTTATGTGATATCCTGCATCTTTGTATGCGAAAACAAGCGAAAGTCGCCACAGAGGCCGCGGAAAAGCAGCTAGGTAATTAAGATTAGAGAGCGGATCTCTGCTGCTTAGTGGTGAAGTGAATGCAGATCGGCGCTTAAGCTCTGGATATTCGCACAGAGTTTAAGGAAAAGTTCAAAAGAATTTTTGGAAAACATCACTCACTGATCAAACATATTATTTTCTGCACTTAAACAACAACAAACATCGATTAATATAACAACACAAATAATAATAATAATAATAATAATAATAATAATAATAATAATAATAATAATAATACGCCTTCATAGCCTATAAATAAAGTTAATAATTTAATCTGCAATAAGTTACATTAATATAGTCTCTGAATAAGTATCCTAGCAGTTTTATCGAACATAAAATGGAAGCTCAGGCTGATGAATAGGCGGACAGCGCACTGATTGGTCCGTTGTTTCTGCAGTAACCAATTGGCCAGGGCATCAGTGATTACACTCCGTAAAGGCCCCGCCCATCCGTGGTGTCTATGCAAATATAGTGGCGACGCTTCCAACTGGATAAACGAGTCGAGGACAGGACAGGCTTTGGTCCGTCAGAGGGAGTCCACTTTAGAAGTTTTCGAAGTTTCAGACTGTGTTGGTTATTTGTAGCTGATCTTACTTTTTTAATCTATTTTTTCTCGCTACGTGTTCACTTTGACAATCGGAAGAGTCAGAGAGAACAGTTTGTTCATGCGGTGATTATTACTGCCGATTAATCCCTCACTCTCCCGAGACGCGGCGGTTTCATGCGCCAGAGTTGATGCATTTCTTCACTGTGTATAGTGTGCTCCCTGGACTAAACTGTAGGCGACGAGCTTTAATCTTATCAAGTCTTCGTGTCTAAGGCCTGTGTGTAAGGTTTGCATTCTGTCAAAGAAAAAAAAATGTTGTGGAAGTTGGCAGATAACGTGAAGTACGAGGAGGATTGCGAGGTAAGTAAAGTAGGAAATGGGATCTGTAGAAAACCGTGAGTTTTGTCCGTAGAGTCTCGCATGAGCGCTAATTTCCTGTTTTGCTTTAATGTTTTAACAGATCTATCTTTATCGCATAACAACTGCAAATAGTTTTTCCATAGTAAAAAGTACATGCCTAAAACTGCTTGTTCTCATGCCTTTGTTTAAGCCTTAACATTTCACAATTCATGTGATCAAGATCAAGTTAGCCCAGAAGTCTCAGGTCCGGGTAATGCTGAAAGCTGTTGACATAATGGACTGTTCAAGCAACTGTTATATTTTAATTTTTCCAATGCAACGTTGACCATTTGCATCAGTTCCTCTACCCGATAGACTTTTAAGTAGTTTACTCCACGCTGTTTTAATTTCCCTCCTGAAGAACTGGTCTAAGTAGCTCTTAAACAGTCGAACCCTCTCCACTAAATGTTCGACATCACCAGTAAACGAATAGCTTCATACAGCTCATTTATATTTAACACCACCGAGGTTTAATTATCAGGTTTTCTTATTGTAAATGAATAATAACCCTATTGATTGTCTCGGCTATTGACACAACACACTGGGGATAGCAGGCTGGGTGTCGCGCGCGCTTTGTCCGCACTGACAGTAATACTGAAGCCCTTCAGCCTCACAAAGCACCTTGAACAATACTGACACGCCGACCAAAGTCCTGCATTATGTACCATGGAGGACTCTTTGCATTATTCTGTGTGTGAGAGACAAATTATTTTGGGCTTAAATGTAAAAATAAAAATAATAATAAAAAATAAAAATAATTATAACACAAACCCAGTCTCTTTGGCGGCTGATGTTACAAAAAATAAATTTAACATATTTGTTTTTGGTCAGATATTAATTTTCTTTCTCTGCTTAAAAAATAATTAATATGGATTCTATTAATCAATGATAAAGAGGGTTTATTATTATTATTATTATTATTATTATTATTATTATTATTATTATTCAATTTGTTCAATTTGTAAGCTTTAAAAGATGAGGATAGTTTTTATTGTGACAGATACAAGTAAAAAAACAGCTAAATTATTTATTTTATTTGCATTTTAGCTGGAGTCAGAATGCAGGATCATTCATGACACTGCACCCCAGAGCAGAATGGGTATTTCATGGGGTCTATTGGCATTATGGCACTACCAGTGCTGGAACTTATGGCCTTCTGAGCAGTAACCCAACGCATTAACCCTTAAGCCACCACTGCTGTATTCATTTTGCTTAAGCAATAAGTCTATATAATTATGTGTACTTTTTGTTTTACTTGACATTAATGAGACATTATGTACATTTCAGCAGGAGAGGCATGATGGCAACAGCAATGGAAATTCACGGTTACCGCACCATCCGGTGGTTAGTCAGCCCCTCTACAGTCCGGCACCTTCTCTATCACACTCAACCGGCTCTGACTTTCAACCACCATACTTCCCTCCTCCCTATCAACCACTACCTTACACCCAGCCGAATGACCCGTACTCTCACCTCAGCGACCCATTCAACATCAACTCTATCCATCAGTCCCCGACATCTAATCAGCAACAGCCGTGGCCCGGCCGTCAAAACCAAGACGGGATCGGACCACATGCACGCAGTGGACTCACTACTCAGATTCTGGGCTTAGAAGGTGGATCTTCCAGCATTCGAAGAGATGGCTTTAGGCGGCCAGAGTTGCTACCTCCACATGTCCATGGACTTGAGTCAGCAATGGGCGACAATATGGGACTGCATGAAATGGGGCAAGGACTCGACGACGTCCAAGTGAGTGTTCTTCAGGCCAAGTGCTCAGATTCTTTCAAATAGAGCAAATCTTCTCTATAAATTATTGCTTAACTGGAATTACATTATTTAACCCGACCCCAGCACCGATAATCTAAGACAGAATATTCGGATACAAGTAAGACAATAATTTTTAAAAATTTTGTTTGTTGTTTCAGCATGTGGATGATCACAGTATTGTAACCGCTGACCAGACAGTCATCAAAAAAGGTTGGTTTGGGTTTCTTTTCTTGCTGAATTTTGCTGTTTTTTTAAACTGTCTGTTCCACTGTTGCACAAAAACAAGATCAATCATATATGATATCAAATGATGGCTCTTGCTTGCTTAATTACAGTGGAGTTATGTTACTATTTAAAATACTGTTTTTATTTTTTTTTTTAAAGTAGTGTGCTTCAATAACGGGAGATGCCAGGATGCACATAATGCACGTATGGCATAAATTACTGCACCCAACCCAGATGCATTGCACAATGAAAATGTGAATAGGAGGAGTTGAGGAAGCTCTGGTTTAAACTTCACCACTAATCCTCTTGGCCATGTGCTCCATTTAACTAATCTGGGTTTGATCCTCGCTGCATTGTAGTTCTCGTTCAGGCTGAATGGAAAGTCAGCAGGAGGAATCTTCTCAAAATGGCACACAGACTGACAAGTTGCGGAATGCTCTGCTGGCTCAGAGAGCAGAGGCCTAGGCCATCTTTGTTGTCTAAGCTTAATTCTTTTTGCTTTTTGAATTGGCGTTGAGTGCTGTCAGAGTTTAGCGCCTCAGTAAACTCACGCAAAAGGAGAAAACATGAAACAACAACGCTTGGGGTGGGGCACTTTTGAGACAAATACATTCTGCTCAGTCATTTGTTGTGACAGGAAATATTTCTAAGTAAGCATACAGAGACATTTCCGAAGGACTCTTGGTAAAATTGTTAATGTGAATATTTCGCATTATATTTGCCCAAATATCGTCTGTGAGATGTAGTTAAAGTTTTATCTACGAGAAGTTAAAACTTGTTTTGCCTACATGAAGATGAAACGATAAAAGAAATATAATGATGTGTCCTGAAATGTAGAAACATGAAAATGACAAGTACCCTCGTCATCTATATTTGATTAATTCAAGCAACCGTGGATGAATAATTCAAGTAACATGGGTGGCAGCTTTTATTAAAGATAAAGCAAATAAAATCACCATGAATCAGCCGGATTACACAGAATAAAGATTTAGGGATGGAAAATTTCTCTTTCTTTCTCTCTCTCTCTCTCTCTCTCTCTCTCTCTCTCTCTCTCTCGCTCTCTCTCTCGCTCTCTCTTTTGCTGTTTTGTACAATATATTTTTTTCATATTTCTGCTCCATAGGAAATTTACCACAAGCAGATTTGACAGATATGGCATGCATTATATTCAGTCAGTAATTTTGAGTTTCTTTTAACTCTGGAGTATCTTGAGAAATGCACATTTGCTTTAAAAAACCTGATTACAGCATGGATAGCTTTGGCACAATTTGGGTTTGTGTGGTTTATATAAGTCACAGTTTTGGTTTTATTATCCAAATGACTTCTTCTACCATCTGAGTCAATGATCTCAGCTTAGGCACAGAATAGAACGTTTAAGGGCGATGAGCAAAAATATAATATCAGAACATACCATTGGCACAGCCATCACAGACAATATTCAAGTAAATGACAGGCTTTATTTGTTTTAAATTAGCCAATCAAATCAAAGCAGGGTGGACTGGTTTGACAGAAATTGAAGGTCTCTTCATGATGATGCGGTGGTAAACTATAGAAAACTGAAGATAGGTTGAGTAAGTTCAGTTTCCAGATGAGGCATATTTTGGCTACAGTTCATTTTGACATGAGACAGTACATAAATATCTGACTAGCAAGAGCTTGCAAAGTTGGGTGGTGCCTTAGTGACAAAAGCAGTACACATTAACAGTAAAAAAAAAAAAAAAGATGACTTTTAGAATGATGACCTTATATGCAACCAGATTTTATGTTATTTGTTTGTTTCAAATGAATGTAATGAGCCCACATGTGTACTGCAGTTTGTTATTTATGTTTTCTTTGAAACATACATCCTCCCACCAATATCCAGTATCTGGTTCTAACCTTGACACAATACGCATTATGAGTATTTCTTATAGTTATGGTCATTAAGTGAAAATACAGTTACAAAAAAATGGTTAAAAAATGAGGCAGATGAGCCTGTTTGTATGTAAACTTTGTCAGCAGTCTGTTTCTCATTAGAATTGCTGACTTGCAAAACAGCAGTGTCACATAAAAAAAACATTTAAAAATGCAATGAAAGGGGAAAAAAATCAAATAATTAGGGAAAAAACAAATTTCCAAATGATGCTGATTACGGTTGTGAAATTCAATATTAATAATGCAAATTGTTGTAATGCAAATTCAATACTATAAAAGCACAGTTTCACAATTTATTTATTTTTTTTGGCTAGTCATTTCCGTAGTCTTATATCTGGCCAGTTCCCACCCTCTGTCTGATTCCAGTCACTCTGGGAGGGTGAGAGTTAATATAAGCGCCCTCAAGGGATTGCAAACTGCCCGGTTCTTCGCGTGAGCTCGCAGTGTCCAGCAGTGCTGAACTATGACTCAGTCACAGACGGCAGTTGGCTTTTTTGGGATTCAAACTCGGGTCCTAACAGCCAAGCATGACCCTTTTAAGCAGTTAAGCCAGTCAGAAGTCACATGATACTCTCTGAAAAAAACGTATTGTGTCATAATTCCTTAAAACAACAACATATTGTCAGCATATGTTCATTTTGCAGACTTGTAATTTATACTGAATAGAACCCAGAATTTTACACAGTACCTTTGCATTACGTATATTGTTTTATGTTGCATATTTGATTATTGATACCATATGGCATATGTGCATAAAAAATATCCTGTGATCAAATATCTGTTTTGTTCTAAATGACCAGCCATCATTCTTATCTCTTATCTGTTTTTTTTTTTTTTTTTTTGTTGCTGTTTTGCCGGTGAGGCCAGTGGCATGAGTAATGCCTGTTTCTTTGGCAGGCATCTTTTTTTTTCGCAGACTATGACATGGAGTCTAATCTTAGCGTACTACTTTCTTCCTATAGCATTAACACAGCTTCATCGTTAATACTCCTTTAGTACTAGACTTGTTAAAAGGTAAAGAAAGTAAGCGCAGGATTATGGAATTAATGGCTTATGGTAAGCAATAATTTGTGACTAATGCGGTATTTGCCTCTTGCATCTCTTGTGTAGCTGCTTACTAAGTTGGAGGTTGGTGTGTAGGATGATGCATGTCTGTTTCTTATTAAAAGTTTGGAACGATCATTTCCTAAAAACTTCAGAGACTACACTGTCTTCACATAAGAACATCACTTCAGATTATTATTTTTTTCCTCCATAACTACTTCCTGTTTGCAGACAATGGACTAGTTTCAATTATGACCAGGTGTTTGTAAACAAAAAAAGTAAGGAAAAGTAACAGGCAACATCCTAGTGATACCTAGTTCCCAAAAGACTTTAAAAAGGAAGAGTTTATATGAGGATTTCAACTGTATTGAAAGTTTCTATATAAAAGCACCAAAGGCTGTTTTCCACAGCTGGAATTTTCAATTTAAATGTCAGCTAACCTATTATGGAGAGGAAAGAACATAAGAGATACCATATCCTGGACTGAATTAGTGACCAATAATGAAACAGATGAATAAATGGTGGCCTTATGACAATTGCATTTATAATACTCTGATTAAACCCCAAAGTAATAATTCCATTACGAATTTAAACCGAATGGCAAGATGACTATCTCGGCTAACTTTCCTCATGTCTCATGGATTATTGACGAACATTACACCCGTCTCTCCTGCGCAGGTCCGGTGACTCATCCTAAGGGCAACCCAACAGGTGTTCCCTTTCAGAGGGAGTCCCTGCTGGGCATGGTATCCAATCCCACAGAGGTGTTCTGTTCTGTCCCTGGCCGCCTTTCTCTGCTCAGCTCCACCTCTAAGTACAAAGTGACTGTAGCCGAGGTTCAGAGACGCCTGTCCCCACCTGAGTGTCTCAACGCCTCCCTGCTCGGCGGTGTACTACGCAGGTGAGACATGCCTATACACAGTATCAGCATATTTTAATAAATCTAAAAGTAGTGAAATGTTGATTCTGATATTGATTTCGGTTATTTTTTCGTGTAGAGAATGCTGTGATGTGTGTAAAAAGTCTACCCATACACTTAGGCACAGTACCGTGTGAGCTGGGGTTAAAACATCATGCTTATATAACATAGTGTCACCACATGACAGTTGTTACTGGATGTATTGGTATTAGTGCTATGAAACAGTGGGTGATCTTAACGATGAATTTTAACTTGCACTATGTGAAGTGAAGATCAGCGATATCCATAATTATCAGACACTCCCTGTCAAACATTTGGACACACATGCTCAGAGAAATTTTTTCTCATGGAGTTCCCAGTGTCGTTTTGCACATCTTGGTATTTTCTCAAAAGCTTCGGAAGAGAGCTTCAAACTGAAGGCTTTATTGCTTCAACGGCTTTATTGCTTTATTAAGCTTCAACTTAAAGGCTCCTCAATGAAAACTGCAAGAAATTCAATTCTGAGTGGAAACTACTTATTAAAAATTCATTCAAATTCAAACATAAATGGGTATAAAAATATAAATATCTGTTTGTGTGAATAGAGAAAGACAATACATTTTAACTACAGCTGAATAGTTGATCTTGTGCTGCTCACATGAGTGGTGTTGAGGGAAATAGGCAGAGTTGGGGTGTCACAAATATTCCCTGCCTAGAGCTGTATTTACAGGGAAAGCAGATTTTTCACTGTCCATGTGTGTTGTGAGTACACCTAGCCCTAAATTTAACCCCAGTAGCTTAGAAGAGATATTTTCTTTCTTTCTTTCTTTCTTTCTTTCTTTCTTTCTTTCTCTTTCTTTCTTTCTTTCTTTCTTTCTTTCTTTCTTTCTTTCTTTCTTTCTTTCTTTCTTTCTTTCTTTCTTTCTTTCTTTCTTTCTTTCTTTCTTTCTTTCTTTCTTACTTACTTACTTACTCAAGAAATAAAAAATTCTGATGTATATTACCACCATCATGGACACACACACAGTCAGAGGACCCTGAATTCCACATGATAGTTACTTAGCTAATTAAAACCTAAGCTCAGTAATCAAAAGATTGTTTTTCAAAAGGTGGAATAGCTGATTGTGTGGACATTTGACAGTATATTATTATTTCAAGGACATTTTTTTGGTCCAATGGGTTAAATACTTGCACACACACATACACACACACACACACACACACACTTAGAGACATTATTAAGTAGGTCATAAAGAGATTGGCAAAGGGGGGTTGGCAGAAGCAGGGTGCTCTCTCTCCTCCCCAATGATGAGTCTCTCTTACTCACTAATGTAGAGGACAACGCCAAGCCTCCAAGTCTAGTCATGCAGAAACCTGAAGCAGCTCAATTAAGTGGGGAATGTGTGTGTGTGTTTTCTCACTGAAGAAGCTCTCGAGCTATGTTTCCATTAGCTGTTTACTCACACACTCAGTCGCATTCAGTAAGCTACTGAAAATCGTCAGTTGAAAATTGTTTGTCTGAATTTACCAAACAGTTAAATGAATTATTTGACATACTTTTTTTTATTTTTTATTTTTTATCACAGGGCCAAATCAAAGAATGGTGGGAGATCCCTCAGAGAGAAGTTGGATAAGATTGGGCTGAACTTGCCAGCAGGTCGCAGGAAGGCAGCTAACGTCACTCTGCTAACAGCGCTTGTAGAAGGTACTGGAGAACCCATTAGTATAAATAAACCCAGTGTGACTATAAATTCAGAAAAGTATGAGATTTACAGCCACATTTCATTCAGTAACTGATATTTTTTTGATCGATGTTGCCCTGAAGATTATTCTAATAAACTTTACGAATAAAACTCTTAGTCAGCGCGTCAGTCTACTTTAGGTTTTTTATTCAGAAACGTTAACAAAATTCTTATTACCTGCCCAGCTTTTATTACACTTCAAGCATGATGAAAGCGTTCGCACCACCTGAAAGGATGTTCCTGTTGACATTTAAAGTTAGCAAGCAGCTGCCTAAAACCTGAAGAGCAAGAAATGACTCACAAAACCCAGGCCTATAAATTCCAAAGGATCTTCTACATCGGAGCTATTTATCATGCTAGACAATGACAAGTACTGGCATAGCAACTTCAAGCATTCTCTTCTATCATAAATTGCTCACCTGTTTTTTTTTCCACAGTTCCACACTACAAATTAAACTTAAGGGCATGCGCTAACAAAGGCTTTAATTTCATGATACTTTATATCCAGAATTACCTTTTGTAAAGGAATATTAAAGCCTTGAGTCAGGGAGATGTTCATACATGGATCATGTGTATTATTGCCCCCAGCTATATGGAATCTTTTTCTTTTCTGTATTGTTGTCATTCTCAATGTTGAGAGGAACAGGAACATGACCGGAAGGCTGTTATTTGGAGACATTCTATGCTGAATTGAGGCTTGTTATCATGTGTTTGCTAGCCAAGAGGAGAAGCTGACCTTAAAGTTGGAGACTCACTATGTGTTATTGTTAGACATAATGACTATCTGTAGTCTATCAATAAGCGCCTCTGTTGGGTGTCTAAAATTGTTTGCTGCCTTCAGCTACATTAAACCCATTAAACACATGCAATGTGACCACCCCTTCCCCAAGAGTAGATGTGTCTAACTGTGTCTCTATCTTTGTAGTGTAATTTGATTTATTAGTGGAATTCTTGGGTTACTGTGTAAGTAATGTTGGTTCAAAGAGTCATATGCATCTGACTCACCTGTGATTAATGTCTGCAGGTGAGGCTGTACACCTGGCCCGAGACTTTGGTTATGTCTGTGAGACAGAGTTTCCCGCTAAGGCAGTGGCTGAATATCTGGGAAGACCCCATGTTGAACGCAATGAGATCAACTCGCGCAAGAACATGCTTCTGGCTGCCAAGTGAGTTTCAGTTATTCATGCACTTAGATTTGTGCCCAAACAAACTCCCATTTTTTATTGTACTGAAATCTATCCAATTTAACCTAAACAGAATGTAGATTGGTCAATAGAAAAGGGTATGTGTTCTTTAGCTTTGTAAAGTGGTTTAGTTTCTGAAAGGCAAACCCTGTGTGGGAGAATTTGGAGAGCCTTAAAAGGACATGATTCTAATTGATGGATCCACGAGTTTGTGAAACAAAGCCAAGGGATCTGTGATTTTTGTTTTTCTTATTTTTTTATTTTTCTTGTTTCAATTTTGTTACATCCCAGAATTAAATTATTTGACTGGACAATTAAAAAGAATGGTTTTAAACGTAATCTCAATAGCTCACAAACAAGTATATTGTCCACCTGAAGTTTATCACTATTTTAATAAAAAGTGTCCTCTGAGTAAAATATTTATGAAACTCTACCACTTCAACAAACATATTTTGCTTTTCAGTTAGCTGTATCCATAGCCACTAAATATTTGAGAACCCTTGCTTTTAAGGTTTCAGCTAAATTGTCATATGCTGTATGTTAATATTAATATAATATTTATACAGTTAGTATTTGATCTGATACAATATTTATGGTAGTAGACACCTGGGGATCTTTCTGAAGGCAGTTGGCAGGTGTGCATGTGTGTGCACAGGTGGACACTTGATCAAGCTAAACTTTTCCTTCATATATGACAGGGCCTAAAGTCACTTTTTTTGGTTCATATTTACAAAAATGTGCTATAAATATATAAACATTAATACTACTGTGTTCTCACTTTTAGAATTATGTTAATAATATGAAAGACTGAAAGACTTCATGTTTTGTATTTAACACATACTTGCCATTTTTTTTCACAAAGGCAAATCTGCAAGGAGTTCACAGACCTCCTGACCCAGGATCGCAGTCCGCTGGGCAACTCACGGCCGGTTCCTATTTTGGACCCGGGCATCCAAGGCTGCCTGACCCACTTCAGCCTCATTACACACGGCTTTGGCTCACCAGCCATCTGCGCTGCCATGACCTCGCTGCAGAACTACCTCAATGAGGCTCTGAAGCAGGTGGACAAAATGTACCTTAATGCAGCTGGAGACTCCTCACAAGGCTCCTCAGATGGAAGCAGCAAAGCTATGGACAAGATGGACAAACACAGGAAGTGAAGCATCCAGTTTGCTGAAACATTTTTTGAGGACCACAGAGCGGTCGGTGCCTCGTCACCTTTTTGTCGGTCCAGCTGATTGATTAATGGCTCACTGCTCCTTCCTTCATATTCTGGTCTTCCAGATCACAGTGGCTATCCTCTTTGTTCTTCCGAGTAACTGGCGCAGATTATTGTAATTTCTCCACCAACATCTCTAGACAAGTGTTCGCCCAAAAATATGGTGGGAGCTTTTTTTTTTCCTCTCTCTTTTTTTTTTAAAGCAGATACCATTTCAAGAGTTTATATGTGGATTTTAGCTTTTGGTTTTTTCATGAAGAGGAAGTCCTACATTGATGATGTCATCATCTTTGGTGCTGACAACAAGCAGAGGACATGCAGAGGACATTTGATCCACTTTGAGAGAATAAGTAGCTTTTTTGCTTAACTTCATTTGGATGCAGTGTTATTGTACTTCTGTCTGTGGGAGTATTGTTAGCATGAATGAGTGTTATGTATGTCTCTATCGTAAATAAGCATCGATATAAATGTCCCGAAAGGCACTGAAAAAAAAATTGTCAAGTGACAATTTTGGGATAAATAATAAATGCTCTTTCAGGGCTGTTTTTATTGTCCTATTAGCTTTATACCAAATGTTCACTGAATAAGATCACAATGATGAGCAAATGTGCCCCAGTTAAGTACACTGGTAACCTGCTTAATATTTTCAACATTATTCAAGTTATCCGAAGATCAGAGTCAGACAGACAAATGCATGTGTGTTTTGTGTGATACTATCCATGTTTTCTGTAAATACAGTATGTCTTTTTTATACTTTTAGATTAAATGGACTAGAAAATTTGCTTCCACTTATCTTGCCCTAAATGTAAATATTTTCTAATTTATGTTGTAATTTAATGGGATTTGTAAATACTGGTACAATTCTGGTGTATGGTTTTGCTTTCAAAAAGATGTCTTAATCTTTTTATAAATAGGTTAGTTTTTTTTTATCATATAGTCATTAGGCCTTGGGGATTGTTTTCTTTTCATATAAGTGTAAAAGCCTTTTAAAGCTATAGGATAAAGAAGAATAAAAAGAAAACACTGTTCATAGCTGCACTTGTTAAGTCTTCTCATTTATGTGGTCGGCTCATTGGTACACTCTAATACACACGCACACGCTTACGCCAGTGAGGCATGGAGATATAAGCCAATTCAAGTGTAAATAACAGCAATATGAGAAAAATAGTAACTGTGTAAAGTGCTATCATTGTTCATTCTAAACCATAAGAAATATTACATAGCAGATGGTAAAGAAAATGGATCAGGACAAAGACCAACAGATGCTAGACATGCATGATTTACATAGATCTCCCAATAGTTTGTTTATTCATCACCTGTAAACACAGTTCCGTATTTTCACCTCTCACCTTTCCATGCTATAAATGGGTGTGACTGTAAAACCGATGAGTAGGAGAGATAAGATCCTGGCTGTATTTTTTTTTTTTTTTACATTATAGTAATCCATGCTGATTCTTTCCGGGTGCTGTACAACAGGAGAATTAGCTGTTTAGCAAAGCTTGCCAGAAAACGATAAGAAAATATTTGCTCATCCTTAAACAGGGACACTTTTCTAAATGCAAATTACAGGATGTGGAAATGCATGGTGGGGTTGTGAAATTGTTCGAGAAAGGTGGCATTCTGGGCGATTGTTCAAGCAATGCACCAGCTAGTAAAGCAACAAGGTTTTGTCATACATCTTTACAAATGTGCCATTATTCCAGCTTACCTATGATTATCACGGCCACATTATTCATCGTGCTTTCTTATATCTTCCTCTTTTCACGCCACGGGTGTGTGTTTTGTTTTTGTGTTTGTGTGTGTGTGTGTGTGTGTGTGTGTGTGTGCGTGTGTGTAATTCATGTGACTGGCAAGTGTGAGCTTCTCCCTCAGAACCTGATGGACCGGCCATGTGGCTTTTGCTGCTGAGCTATGGCTGCCTCTAACCGCCTTTGCTTGATTCTTTTCCCGCACAAGACTGAAAGATGAGCCATGCTAACTTTCAGAGGACTAGCTTTGATGACTGACTGCCAATGGTTGTGGCATTCGTTTCCTCTTTTACTAGACAGGTGTTGACCGATGTGTTTTGCAACATACAAGCATGCACATACTTCATTCTTGTGTTTGTTAAATTCAAGCCTGCTGATTCTCTCATGTTTTCTGTCTGTGTATTATTGTATCTCCTGCTGCAAAGCTTTTCATTGTGAATAGATCAATAACTCACTATATGTACCGGTTCATTTCTTATGTATTTTGTGTGTAGGCTCATTTGTGTGTAGAATTTATGCTTTTAGAGTACTGGGATACAGTCTGAAAAATAGCCTGAGCTTCAAAGACTATAATGGAAAGCCAACAAAATGTAGTTTCACATATTTGATACCTAATACACAAAGTTATTTTCATGGATGCTTTTTTATTGACTGTCTGACTGAACAAGGATGTATCTCTTTAATTGTTTATTTGTCATGGCTGAAAACCAACCAAGTGTAACTGCAATATTATGGCGAATTTAGCTGACAAGATACAAAACATGTCATCGAATATAAATCATTAAGTGTCATTTCCTTTGTTTGACTGATTCTTGTGATTAATGATAAATTGAGTTAAGGTTGAGCCTCTTATTATAGAGAAGGAATAGATGATATATATTGGATGTGGTTATAGTGTATTATGCTTGTTTCCACAGTAGCATTAGATTCCTATTCTTAGTTGAATGGAATGGAACCTGATGTGGTTTTCTGCTGTTTTAGCCCATCCACCACACGGTTCGACATGTTGTGCATTCTGAATGCTTTTCTCCTCACCGCAGTTACTACAGCCTTCTTGTCAGCTCAAACCAGTTTTGCCATTCTTCTGTGACCTCCTTTTTCAACATTTTCTGAACACAAAGCTGTTGCTAACTGGATATTTTTTTATTATTCAATATAAACACTAGAAATTGTTGTACATATACACCAATCACAACATTAAAATTTCCTGCCTATTAATAGCTATTACCTGTTGAGGAATGAACTCCACAATACCTCTGAAGGTGTGCTGTGGTATCTTGCACCAAGAAGTTAGCAGCAGATCCTTTAAGTCCTGTAAGTCATGAGGTGGGGCCTGAATGGATCGGACTTGTTTGTCCAGCACATCCCACAGATACTTAATCAGATTGAGATCTAGGGAATTTGGAGGCCAAGTCATCACTTGAACTCTTTCTAATGTTCCTCAAACTATTTCTGAACAGTTTGTGCATTGTGCCAGGGTGCATTATCATGCCTAAAGAATCCACTTCCATTAGGGAATATGGTTGCCATGAAGGGGTGTACTTGGTCTGTAAAATTATTTAGGAAGGTGGTACATGTCAAAGTAACATCAAGATGAATACCAGGGCTACCAAGGTTTCCCAGCAGAACATTGCCCAGAGCATCACACTGCATCCATCTGCATGCCTTGTTCTATAGAACACTGTGTGTTCTGACACTTTTCTATCATAACCAACAGTTTTCAGCAATTTGTGCTACAGAAGCTCTTCTGTGGGATCAGACCAGATGGGCTTACCTTCACTTCCCACACTCGTCAGTGAGGCTTTGGCATCCATAACCCAATTGCCGGTTCATTGATTGTCCTTCCTTAGACCACATTTGGTAGTTACTAAGCACTGCATAACAGGAACACCCCACAAGACTTGGTGTTTTGGAGACGCTCTGACCCAGTCATATAGCCATCATAATTTGACCCATGTCATAAGTGCATAATTAGGTTCTTAATAAGTCTCCAGTCTTATCATGATATGCAAAGTCAGCTGTCATACCTTGTTTGTTTCTGTCTTAATTACACTTAATATTACCCTTGTTTCTTGGTTCAGTGACGTAGGCTGTTGGAAACCATGTGTTTGATTGTACTTGTTTATTTCACTTGCTTGGTATGAAAGGTATTAGTTGCACAGATATTTTCAGACTGGCTGTAGAAGGGCAACTCTGACATGCGTGGAAGATGTTGGATATTCATAAAGCCTTATAATAATGCAAACTGATTACAGTAACCACATTACAATCTTGTCAATCTTGTGAAGATCCCCCCCAAAAAAAGAATATACTTTTGTTTTTTTCCTTGTAAGGTTTTTTTTTTGCCACACCTCTGAGTGGAGGCATGCAGTGTCGAGCCTTTCACAGGCTGGTTTACATTAGGAGTCATTTGCAGTAACACTAATAGGAACAGAAACTCCAAACCGCTGTAACCACTCTGAAATTCCTTCAGATTAAACAGGCTTTATCATATGTCCATCAGCACATACAAGCGTACAGAGTTTGTACAGTTGAAAGTCAAGCCAGAACCCGTGCCATGCTTTGACATGCACATACTACATAGCGTCGATATACCTGGCTGGAGTCTTGGGGGCAGGGGTGGATTGTTGTTGAGTTGCTTTCTGGCCAGCGTAACAGTGGGGGGCCTGGCAGGGGGTGGTTTGTGGGTACAAGGAATCTGAATAACGAGAGCATAAAAACAAGCACGGGGGTGGGGTGAACATGTAAGCCTTGGAGAAAATGTGGAAGGAATTAATCTAAATTACAGACAGTTGAGTGCGATTGTGCCTGTGTCGGTTGGTTTGTATTTGGGACTCATAGGGAGAAGGGAAGAGATGAGGAGCTGGGTGCTGGGAAAGATGAGGAAGGATATCATGAAGCAGCTCTGTGTTTTGTCCCTTTTTGTGTCATTCTGTGGGAATGTGGTGGCCTGTCTCTCTTTCTCTCTCTCTTTCTCTCTCTCTTAGGCTAGCCACCCAAATACCCCCCACCCCTTGCTTCCTTTACTTGCAAAATCCTGCCAATTAGGCTGACGAAGCCACAAAATCCACACCAAGGTTTCTCTCCTCTGTGGTAGACAGCAGATGTCTGTTTCTGAGGGAATGGTTCCACCAGTCCAATAAGGTCAACATAGAGATGAATCCATTGCTCTACAAACAATAAAGGAAGATGTCCTTGATCAACATAATAAGGATTTTCCAGCCTGGAGAACTGCCTGTAGTTTACTAGAAAACAAATTTCAAAATGGCGGATGCATCAGACTTAATTAAAAGCATCTGCCCTTTGTAAAGAATGTACAGGCAGCCAGTGTGTCCAACTCAAAACATGCAGTGTAGGTTTTCTTTTGAAAACTCCATGGTTAAATCAGTTTACCTTTACGACATTTAATCTGACTGTTACAAAATCAATTACTGAACACGTGAGCTAATCGTGTGTTGTCGGGGACAATATAGCCAACTACTACTGGTGTTATACTAACATAATAATTATAGATTATTATTACCCTCTAAACAGCATTGATAGCTGTATGCAAATGTGGGTGTTCTAACACCACCTTTCTTAACAGGAATGCATTTATGCATCCTTTATTGCAGTCTTTTAGATTAGGCTACAAGTTTCTTTGTACACCTGTACATATTAAGACCAATTATGAACTTGAGTGAGGTAGCTGAGGTTGAGAAACAGTCAGAGCCAGAATTCATGCTGACAGTCCTGGCATTTCAATATTTCACTTCTTTCCATTGTTAGGTATAGTATTAGAGTTAATATTTAAAAATACAAAAAAAGGTTGATGGTTTAAGCCACACAACTTTGAGTTAACATCTGAATACAGATGAAGAAAATTAGAAGCACTAAACCAATACAGATAGAGGCATTGTCCCATACCCGAAGTGTCTGTGTACCATCTGTCAGAGTTTCTTTCCCATCCGAGTCAGTGGATTATGGAAGGGTTACATGATGCTGTCAACAAAATGAATCATGCCATTTTTCTCAGACAGCTTATGGTGATTGTTTTCATCACCCATCCTTTTTGTGGTTTTTACGTTGTTGACTGTCGTTCCTGAAAGTGAAGTGGCGGACAAAATAAACAAAGCAGGAAGAAGAAGAAGGAGTTCAATGTATCTATGTCCACTGAAGCAAGTGATGATGCAAGAACTAGGACGAAATGTTCAATAAAGAGCTGGCCATTTCAGTTAATACATTTTAATTAAAGCCAGACTTTCCTTGGAAACACACTGTAGTGTCTTTATATTATGTCAATACAAAAAAAATAAAATAATATAATATTATTATCATAGATAATATTTACAAATCATTATTCCTACATGAGAAACTAGTTTAGATTTTGTTTTTCTTTATCCTCATGAGCGGCAGTGTGGGAGAAACAACCTTTGACCAATTTTTACTTTTAGTACTACATATAATTGTTATAACCGCAGTTTCTCTGAACTGAATCTGGTGTCTTACTTGTACATGTCTCAACCACAAGTAAAATGATAGCTTTTTGAAAATTCTGTTTACCCCCAGAAATGAAAATGGAGAAAATTACATGTACACATCTCATTGCAATTTCACTGAAGAACACCAACAAACCAAGTGTCTAAAAGCAACTATTTACGAGAAAACAACATTATTGCTAAAAATGAAAGAATTGTAAGTTGCAGTTGGGAAATGTGTTAGCACTTTGATTATCAGCACCATTCAATTGAGACTATGTTTGTCTGTCACTTACAGGATCTAACATCATCATTGTCTCTTCACTAAACTGAACTATGTCAGGAATTAATGACTGATGAATATCAGTTTTGTTCTGTTGACAAAAATTTGTCATTTAAACATCATAAAAATTTGCCTGCAGTCAGTCATACAGAGTATTTAAGCTTTCTTCTCTGTTTTGATGATTTGATAATACAGGTGCATCACAGACATTTTGACAGCCGGTATCTGATAACACACTCAACTGATTATGCTTTTGTCTGTTTTGCTATGATTTACAACCAATAGCACACAGACTGCAGATTTACACATATTTAGGCAGTTTAGCTAGTTTTACACTGTGTGATTTTGCTACCACAGAAAAGAATTGCACATCATGAAAGAATTTTTTAGTTATAATCGGTGTCTTAAAACACATAATGGTTCGTCATGGTGGATGTGTTCGCCCAGAGCCAATTTAATGCCACTTTGACCAAAGACAATTGACAGAACAGTTCTGTTAGTATCAGAATCTTTTTTAAAATCAGTTACATCTGCTACAACACTCATCTATAAATGACACAGGATTCTGCGTAGGATTCTGCAAAGCTCACAGGAAGCCTACAGATACAGCAATGACAATGATGAAGCATAAACAAATGTGCTATATGACAGAACATATCCTTATTACCTCAAGCTCACTTTGAAGAATGTTTCTGTTTATACAGCCCTGTTGTCTGCATGAGCTGGGTCTCATTGATTGATTATATACGTGGAACATAGTGGTTACAAATCTATTGTTAAAGGATAATCTGACATAGAGAACACATTCTGTGGCACAACCTGTTCTAGACTTATTAAGGTCATCTCATCCAGTGTAGCAAGTACTAGATCTTAGTAATCACGCAGTCTATAACCAGCTTTAAGCAATGTGATCTTTGCAGACAGGACTATAAAGTAGCCTAAACAATAACATTTCCGCATAATTTTAGTAAATTATTTTAGTATGTTACTTTAAAGTTGAACAACCCATATTTGGTACAAATAAATATTTCTTTATTTTTCCACCACACATTTGATGGGAATTTTTAAATCAATCTTGAGAAATAAAGGCACTTATTGGTCAATATTTTGTTTCAGTGCTCGACACTGTATTATTCATAATCTTATGTTGACATACCACTTGTCAAAAAACTTGATAATTATCGCTCATGAGATATCACACCACTGCTAATTATATGGCACATTGCGTCTAAGCGTCAGGCACTTCACATACTCCAAAAACTGTATTTCTCATTAATCTGCAAAATACACATAATGTTATAACCAGCATTTTTCAAAGAATGCATTGTTTCCATAATTTATTTCTCCCATGTTTACTGCCAGAATACATTGCACATTGCACAACTCTACACATGGCAGCCCTGTCCTTGTCACAACATACTGCACCCTCAAAAAGAAACATGTCTCTGAGTGCTGCGAGTCCTTGCATGCATTAACAGCCAAGCAGGCGGAAAGCCATCTTTTGCCTTGACTGTAAATTCTCATTTTGTTGAGTTTTGCTCAACACTCAAGTGGAGGCCTGTGGAGCTGCTTTGGTAAAGGATTACAGGTATTTACAAGATGTGATAAGCTACCAAATGGTGAGCACGCTTAAGTGAGTATATCTAACACATATATGATTGTACACATAGATCCAAAAAATGCTTCAAGATTTGTTTTATGACTTAAATAATATGAAAGTGGGTAGAAGACCCGCTGCTTTTGTGTTGCTATTTTTAGTCATATTGTGAATATTGTTCAGTCGCTGAATTCTCATGACTCACAAAGCCAGTTATGGTGTAAAAATATAATAGGTAAGCCTGTCTTTTAAGACTTTAAACTTTATTTTGTGTTATTGTTTCTCTGCTTTAGTGAACACAAATTGACAGAGAGAGAGAGAGAGAGAGAGAGAGAGAGATGCCTGGAGGGACAGACCAGCATTTATGGTTCAGCTAAAGGTAAAACTCATTACTTGGCCCACTGTCACTAAACAGCTGTCCTACATGGCTCAAGGGCTGTTAGACTGAAGTGACAGCACAAGTTGCAAGAAACTGAGACTATACTTCATACACTTTTGGCACGTTGTATTTTACTTATACTAAGCCAACGAAACCACAAAAATAGCTCCTGTTTTTTGATGCTGGCGGTAAACAGGAGTATGATGAAACTCACAATACCTTTAGTGTGCTACAAGCTCACACAATCGTTAAAAACTAACTAAGAGTAGCAGCTGCATGAGACGAAGACCATCTGAGCGAAGTCGTTAAAAGAAACAAATAAACTACACAGCAGCATAAGATGCCGTCTAGTGTAGCAATCATGTCATGTCTGAAAACTTGAATGGGGTTTCTCAGACAATAAGTGTTTCCAGTCTAGAGTGAATCACAGCCCAACCACACTCATTTCCTGCACGTGTTTATCTAGAAAAAAAGAGGGGGAGATGCAAGCTGCCCAGACTTGTTTGTAACACGCAAGATGGAGGGAAGAAGAGCTGAGCGGAGAACCTTTTCTACCTAAAGCATGTTTGTTTTGGGAGACATACAGAAAAGTGAACGATTCAAACCAGAAACCATTGTGGCATTGATTATCTCACAGTGAATCAGGCTTGAATGCTGTTTGCAGAATAATAATAGTTGATCGCAGCAGGGCTACAGCTGCAGCTCATGAGTCTGCTGTGGGAATTGATGCATGCGATAGACAGTCAACAGTCACTAGCTACACATGCGACTTCATGTCATCTTAGTCATAGTCAAACTCAAATAAAAGTCATCGTAGACACCTTTTATTGTCACTATCCACTAACATGGATGTCATACATGTCAGTGTATCATGCTGAATGCTTTTGGTTAAGAAGTGTAATCTTAATCTGGAGCATTCTTTTCATTATCTGGAGGAAGGTTCGTGTCTGCTGCTCTGTGCCTTGCCTTCTTTTGGCTTATTGTGCAGGAGGATTCACAGTGTTTACAGTAGACCCTGGCTACCTTCCAGTGTAAAGATCTGAACATAAAGAAGCTGAACACTGACGAAACTTGTCAGTGTCACCTTGTCAAAGAGCAATCCTCTTTGCACAACAGCAAGCGAGAAAGACAGTCACCTAAATGGAGAAAAATTGCTCTATCAAGACTATCACTATTTAATAATCTGTACCTGCTGTTTATCTTCAGAACAATCAGCACTTGGAGCTAAAGTTCAGGATAAAATTTTTCATGTGCTGCACAAACCTTTGGCTATGGGTACAAAGAAAAAAAAGGCACCTAACAGCGAAGTGTAAAATAGAAAAGAATTACATGTCTATTAGCAATTTCCAATGCCCTGTGTAAAGCAAATTAACAAAAGAAAAACATCTAAGCAAAGAGATTAGAAATATAGATATAAAAACTTCAGTCAAGTCAGCTTTAAACAATGCTGATCGAAGTAACTTTTTTAACTGGTCGATTCCCGCCTCTGCCCTTGTGGGTGGAGTTTACATGTCCTCCCCGTAATTTGGGGTTTTCCTCTGGGTGTTCCAGTTTCCTCCTCCAGTCCAAAGACAGTTGTCGCCTGATTGGTATCTCTAAATTATCCATAGTGTGTGTGATTCTGCCCAGCAATGGGTTGGAATTTGTGTGTGTGTGTGTGTGTAACGGGTTTCAGCAAGACAATTTCTATGACATGTATGACTTGGGGCAAAATTATTTATCCTGTTACAGATTTAGACCGGGGATTGTGGCTGTACTTGAGTTCCTTCAATCAAAATATTTTGAAATCTGATTCGACAGAAATGGAACTAACAGTCTGATGACCGATATGAAAAAATGGAATCATGGAATTTGAGAAGGGCACTGATACATTGATATACCAACAGTTTTTTTTATTATTATTTTTGTCAGTGAGAAGCTGCTCCAGTTTCACAGTCTTTAGAAGGCAGCTACAGATTTAGTACAAGTTGTGCATGAACTGGAAATCATAGTTCGTGGGCTGGTAAGCATATTGGTTCTACTTAAAATAATCACAAGTTGAACCCAGAATTATCTCATTCCCAAGAAGTTTTGACTTGGTTCACAATATAAAAAGTAGGAACCTCATCAGTACCAGCTTATTTCCCCTCATCCTTTCCAGAATTAAACCAGCAAACCAATGTGCTGTAATATGTGATTTAAATCATATATATAGCAATGTCTTTCTCATAATGTTTAAGGAGCAGTCTTAGCTACTAATTTGTACTTGAACCCATGCATCATCCTTTTGCTCTCTATCATCTCTGTTCAGTACAATATCTATCAATGACATGTATCCTCTTAACTAAACATTTCATTTACTTTAACTGAATGATCTAGGACAGTAGATGTATGGGAATGCAGTTAGTGATCATTGTAAGAGCAAAAATAAACAAAACACTAAAAATGCAATAAACCTGTCTTTTGTAATAAGCTGAGAAATGTGGGAATTTGAGGAATTTACCTGAACCAGCAAACATAAAGGCTCAGAATGCTTAAGCAAATGTCTATGGACAGTTTAGATGGGAGACCAGAAATCAGCACTTTTTTTCCAACAAACTTGAAACGTAGATTTACAGACACCTCACACATGGACCATGTCCAAACGAGGCTGTTTAAGGGCACTACAGTTACACTCATAAAGAAGGAACAGTTTATACAACTAAATGTTTTTTGAGAGTGTCTCCTTATACATATTATTGGTTTAACATTTACCCAATACATGATTGTAGACTGACATGCTGTGTGTGTGTGTGCGTGTGTGTGTGTGTGTGTGTGTGAGCCATGCCCACCTGTCTTTTCTGGCTTTCATAATGCTAAACAACTGTGCTGATGACAAACTTTGCAGAAAGGCATGAGAACTTACTTTTTAGAAAAGAGGGTAAATGAAGCAAGAGAGAGAGAGAGAGAGAGAGAGAGAGAGAGAGGTAGCACAACAGGAATGCTGTCAAGACAGGCCTGCACTTTCTACCCATGTGTAACATGTAACAAATTCATAGGCACACAAAATATGTTTTGAGAAATTTTTGAATGCATTTTCCCAATTCTCACGCTTTCGAAACCAGGGCAGCCTGCCCATCCTGTTGGGAGACTCCTTTGTTATTTTCTTTATCATTTATCATCATTATTATCACTATTATTCATGTTAATTTCTTTTCTCTTTCCAATCTTTTAAAATTAAATTTGTTTGTTACAGTTCTATTTTTTATGATGCTATATACTGTGGCTACAGAGAGAGAGAGAGAAAAAGAGAGAGCGAGAGAGACAGAGAGTTGAACAGATGGTAGTGGGATGAAAGGCTAATAAAATTACTTCAAGAATTCTTTTTGAAGGTTCTAATATCTAAGAAAGCAAAGCAGATCTCCTGTAGTTATATGTGAGCAATACATTATTACAGTTTTCACCTGGGACTGGGGTGTATAAAAAAGAGGCCAAGGTGAATACGACAGAGATACCACTGTACTTAATGTATCACTAACCTGACAGGTTGCGTCAAATTGAAGTTGTTTTGCTAGCAGTAAATCAAAGCTCAGAGGCAAACGTTAGGATATAAAATCTGAAGCATAGTTCTGTCAGTCAGGTTTTTTCATTCTGTTTTAAAGTGCTTTAAGACCAGAATGTCTAGGACATAAACTAATCAGATAACATCACTATAGCAATAGACAAACACTTAATTTGTGTCAGCATGCTAAATGATAAGAAAACAAAAACCACAGGACTAAAATCACATCAGTTTCTTGTCCAGGGCTCAAACTGCTGAGTATTTTAACGATTCCTTTTTAATATACTTTATAGATTACAATAGAATTTTTTTGTCAGTGTTGTGTGGCATGCTTGTTCTCAAGCTGACTTTGACTTCAACAGTTTTAAGTTTGCAATCACCTGCCAGTAATGTCCCTCAGCTTACTTGTGCACTTAAGACAGACTAGAATTTCAGGTTTTTAAGCATTGAGTCCCTCCCGGCAGATCTCTCTTCTTTGCATTCAATGCTGTTTCATGTTTAAAGTATTAAAAAAACAAATGAAACAAAAGAAAACAAAAAATTCATGTGCAATAATGCATCATTGTTGTAATTGCATGATTGGAAACTGTTGTGTTATATATACGCCATGTTCCCCTCAGCCTGTGAATTATGTAGACCACAGTACACTGTAGCATAAAGTGCATGTAAATTTGCAGTGTGCTTATGGATTTTTGTTCAATTTCAGTTTGAATGCAATCATGTCCACATGTTACAAGACAATTTCCTGCTAAATTAAAACTCTTTTATAAAGTTGACATTCTGGATGGTTAATTTTAACTTTAAAGACAATTAAGAAGCTATTAAATGGTTGATTAAGCCAGGTATGATATCTTTTCAGGCCAAATTTGCTTTAACCAAATTTAGATTTCAGACATTTTTTTGTATTAAACACACACACACACACACACACACACACACACAAGCACACACACACACACATAGTGACACACAGCAAAGTGACAGGTGTTAAGGAATGAGGTGTGTCTTTGTCATAAATATCATCATGTGGAGCAATCGAGGTGTTGGGAAAGCGTTCCTCGCTTGTGGTGACAGAGACGGTATGCTGAGCGGCGAAAACACGGTTTATTTCCTCCACCTAATTACACAGAAAGAGAATGAGAGCGGGGGAGAGAGAGAGAGAGAGATCGAGAGAGAGCTGAAAGGCAAGTAGGGGCGTGTAGTGTTCTCTGAAATCTACCCCTTTATTTCTAATAGCAGGCCCACAGCACTACTCCTGGGTTTAGTGTTTAGTACTTCCTCTGGTATAAGTTACCTGAATCACCTCAGCTAATAATCAATAATTACTTTCATGAAGTGAATGAGTCACATTTGTGTAGAGACACAAATAACCTCTACTGTATTATTTCTCTTTACTTTCTCTTGACTCCTCTGTTTCTAGATTATAAACCACAGAAAATAATAAGCAATAAGAGCAAATTGTTTGGAGCAAAACGATTCTTCTTTCTCAGAGAAAAGATTCTTTCTTTCTCCAGTGCTACAGTCCTATTAACTTTACTGCTCAGCTAGACTGACTTTCCAAGAGGCAGGAAAAATATGTGGCTTGAAAGACAGTTACCAGAAAAAGGGGCTGTGTTTCAACATGTCAAAATGAATGCTGGTAAATACATACAGCGTGCTTAATAAAATATAGCATGTAATCCTTTTAGTGTCTGTTAAAGTTTGGTGTCCTTTTTATACAAATGAGGGGATCAGCGTGAAAAGGATATACAAATGTGCAGAATTATCTGGAGTGGAAATGCATATTAACAAACTGTTCACTGTGCTTTGTTGTACAGTCCAAAGAGCCTCTTTTATTTTTCTAAATTAAACCCAGATGCCATTTATTGACAGTGCAGTGTATTCTCTGGTGTGTTCTTTTAGAGAAAACCATGTACATTTAGGGTTTTGGGTGATCCTGACTGTTCATCTTTATGTACATTTCATTTTGAACCTTTATCATATTTTTGATACTTTAGTTTGTATTAATATGACATTTAATTCTAATTAAGCTAATGGCTGTTTATGTGCCCAACATGAGTTCAATTATAAATAACAAGGATAACTGATGATTTGAGTTCTTCATCCATACCAGCACCTGTGAGGTGAATGTCTTTTTCCATTACCTTTCTATATTGACTCACAACAGTCTTAATCCCCTTCATCCACCAGCAAGGCAGGTTGAGTTTGTTTGCCTGACTTAGCACAAACGATCTGCTGATAGTATGCAATTCTATTTAGGCTAGGCTAAGCTAATCAAGGCTTTCTAATCAAAGTAAAAAAATAAAAGTGGTTGAAAGAGAAAGAAGAGAGATAGAGCAAAAGAGGTGGAAGAGGGCACATCGAGCAGCATGCGTGTGTGTAAACATCCTGCAGGCAATGGGAGTCATCCTGGGAAATATTTATCTTAGCTGGTAACGCAAAGAGGCAGCCAAAGCCTTAATCTGGCCTTTAGCTATTTTCTCTGTGAAAAATCTGACAGAGGAGGGGGAGCATATGGATGGGGAGGGACATGGAGAGGGCAAATGACCGAGGTTGGAAAGGAGAGCTGGGGATAGAGAGAGGGCAAGGAAAGACAAGATGGAGGAGAGGAGTAGTAATGGATAAATGGATGTAGACAGGAATGCCTTGTTAGTAGTGGGACGGGGAATGGGTGAATATCCAGCAGGGGAAGGAGATGGATGTGGCAGTGGAAGACCTGCAGGGTAGAGACAAGGGTGGAGACAAAGGCATAGGGTTGAAGGTGCGGAAAACACAGAAAATATCACTTGCGGTTGTGTGTTGGGGGTGGTATTTGTTGCCTTTTCATATCTTTGTGGAGAATTATTTTCATTTTCCTAAATATCTCAGCTTTTTTGTTTGTTTGTTTGTTTAAAAAAGACTAATTCTGAACTGTAGAAACTGTAGAAGGGTAAAAATATTATTAATTATTTGGATTAAAATTCATGTCACCCAAACAGTTCTCACAAACACAAGGATATTAAAATTAAGCAATTTTGGAGAATTTATGAAAGAGTTACATCACAAAACATGATATTGTTATATATTTGGTATATTTGTATTGGTAACTATACACTCCCCTCTAAAAGTATTGCAATGACAAGGTCAGTTATTTTGTTTTTGATTTTGTTTTACACTGAAGGCATCTGGGTTTGAGATCAAAAGATGAATTTCCTGATGCAACTTTGAAGCATGACTGCTTTGGTGGCAGATTAACCTATTCTGAGCAAAAGTATGTTAAAGTTATTAAAGTAAATAACGCTTAATGTTTGGTTGATCCCTTGCAATAACTGCATCAATGGTGACCTACTACCGTCACCAAACTGTTGAATTCTTTTCTGATGATTTTCCAGGCTTGTATCAAAACTTCCCTTACCTTCAATTTCCTCTTCAGGGGCAGAAATGCATACTGACCTGTGTTAAGGTCTGGTGATTGACTTGTCCAGTCTAAAATCTTCCAATTTCCCCCCCGATGAAGTCCTTTATTGTGTTGTCAGTGTGTTTTGTGTCATTGTCTTGCTGCATGAAGTTTCGCCTGGTTAGACTGGATGCATTTCTCTGGCAGACAGAATGTTTCTGTAGACTTCTGAATTCATTCTGCTGCTACCCTCATGAGTTATATCATGAATAAAGATTACTGAAACTTTTTCGGAAGCAGCTATGCTAGCCCAAACCATGACACTACCTACAACGGGCTTGGATGATGAGTTTGTATGTTTTGGTTAATGAGCAGATCCTTTCTTTCTCCACACTTGGCATTTCCAGAGTTGGTTCCAGAAATTTTGTGGCTCATCTCTGTATTTCTTTGCAACTTGCAATCTGCCCATCTAATTCTTACTGCTGAAGAGTGGTTTGCATCTTGGCATCATGGCCTCTACATTTCTGCTCTTTTTGAGAAATATACCCGAATATCCTGGGAAACTGAATCCTATCCCTGGGGACTCATGGCACAAGGCAGGGGTACACAATGGACAGACAGGGCACCAATATACACACTATGGACTACACCACATATGTATTTGGACTAGGGGAGGAAACAGGAGTACCCAGAGCAAACCCTTAAAGCTCAGGGAGAACATGCGATCTCTGATTGATAAAAACACAAGACTTTTATAAATTCTATAAAAGTGCTTCATAAAACATGTACACAATGCTTATGAATGTTTTGTAAAGTTACTATGTAGGCATCCTTTTTTAAATTATCTAGCACAGTAATTGTAGTACAGTAAAATATCTGCTCAGAACAAATAATGCAGTCTTTCTCCACACAGCCAATATCTAACCATTTCTCCACCTGCCTGTCAGGCTCCTCCCCTTCTGTCATCAGTATTCATGTGTCTAGGCATCTAGTCAAGGCAAGATGTATGCATGTGATTTTTAGTGTGGGGGCGTAGATTTAAAGGAAAAGCTGCTAGCATCAGGTAATTCCAGTCAAAACTTTTACTATTCAACTAATGACTAATGTTAATTTAAGAAAAGAAGATGTGGGATAAACTGGATTGAGGCTGTTTGATGTGGTGGAAACAGTAAGTGTGAGTTGTGGTGGAAGGGCAGAATGGCTGTGGTCATGTGAGCTTATCTCAGCTTATCTCAGTGCTGAGAGCTGAAAATAATTGTGGACAGAAACCTGCACAGCACACACCTGGACCACTTCACCAGTAAAATGTATGAATAGTGCAACTGAAAACACAAAACAAACTAAAGTTGTGCAGCTGCAGTTAAATCAACTGAATGGGACTCATGCTGATTGTATGTCTGGTATGGAGGCTAATAAAGAGCCCACATGTAAAGGAAAAAAAACACTCACTTGATAAATACTTAAGCCTTCTTCTTCTTCTTCTTCTTCTTCTTCTTTATAAAGCAATACTTCCAGACATTTTTAGTTAATAAACCCATTTTTTCTGTTTATGCCAAACATATATATATATATATATATATATATATATATATATAGAGAGAGAGAGAGAGAGAGAGAGAGAGAGATAGATAGATAGATAGATAGATAGATAGATAGATAGATAGATAGATAGATAGATAGATAGATAGATAGATAGATAGATGGTGCTGATGTCTCAAGACAGCTCATCAATATGATCTTGTTTTTTTTTTTCCACTGACACAAAGCAAACCAACTCTTTCTTTCTATCATGGAGTTTAAGCAGAGAATAGAAGACATTGTTATAAGTCAAAAAATCTTGAATGTAGAATATAAAATATATAATTTTATCTATAGTATTTCTATAAGATTATAATAATCCAAGTATTTATTTATTTATTTATTTATTTATTTAAAGCTTGAGATCATTCTAATTTTAAACATTTCTTGAAAAGAAATAGCGTGAGGCATGTAAAAATAATGTAGGGAAGAAATGTCTTGAAATAATCTTATATTTGATTTATTATAACAGGACAATATAAAAAAAATTGGCAGACACATTTGACTATATTCAGGATATTTACACTTGCTATGACTTTTTTTTTGCAGTGAGATTATGTGCGGGAATTCAAGACAAAATACATGATTATTTTATTGTACTTCAAGGTTTATATTTCTGGTTTACCTTGTGGGTTTTTTTAAAGTTATTATAATTATTTTTTTAAACTTAACACTTCATACAGAAATGATGTTTGACTCTGTGAACATCTTACAGTACAAGGAAGGTTTTTTTGGCATAAATTCATCAACTATTAGTTTAAATTTAAATCTGTTTATTTAGTCAGGGTTTCATATTTGGACCATATTTGACTTGTCAGTTTACAATCCTCAGTCAGTAAATTTGTTGTAGCTACATGCTGTAATGATACTGATAAGGCAGTTGCTTTCACCTGGCACCATGTGTACATCTATCTCTCACCTTTGTGGAAAAGGATCTAGAACTAGAAATGTTTCATTAGATCATGTTGGTGCCAGATCTTGAGACTTTCAGATTTCTGCAATAACATTTGGAGTGCAATGTTCTTTTACAATATTTGCAATAAGGAAAATCTGCTAAACAGCAATTTGTTGCGGCAGAAGGGAAGATGGAGGGCATGTTGTAGCAGGTAAAGTTATATTTGGTACAGTAACTACAAACAGCATGGGTGACATAACATTGCACTACTTTTTTGAAATATTGTTATTTTACTGGAACAGTACTCAAGATTAAAATTTTTTATTCAGACCCCTTCACTCGAATAGCATGCCTTTCCATCATGTTAAACACATGTACGATAAATAGTGCATTTAATGAACTCTTTTATACCATGAGAGAGAATGAGTACAAGAGCGTGAAGCATGGATTATGCAAGCGCCTGTGGTGCTGGAAGGGCAAATTACATCGCTGTCTCTTCTACTGAGCATCAGACTGACACACACACTGGCACTGTCCCAGGCACGTCCTTCCCTAGAGCACAGTCTAACTCTTCACACACACACACACACACACACACACACACTCCTCAAATCTATTTGCTATTTTGTCATTATTATATGAAACATTGTGGTGTTTGAATTCCACAACCAAACAGCTAGAGTGTTTTCCTATAATTAATTGTATCTACTTAATTATTTAATTAGGAACAAATTAACATGCTTTTAGAACATTTAGATTTGCATGGTATATTCACTTGCTGTATTCTTCCTCTTTTGCATTCTCTACCTCTGTCTGTTTCTCTGAGTGAAGAAGGTTGTTTAGATTAATTAAGCAATTAGCTGAACAACTCTCAGGATTTATTAAGAGCCCCAGCCAGTGCCCTGGGTGACACACTTCTCAATTAAGAGGCCATGGGTGCAGTAAGGGCAGGAGGGCATGTTCTGAGCTATGTGTGGGAGAGAGCAAGCTTTTAATTAAATTATCATTATCCCTATCCTAGTGATTAATGTTTGTGTTTGAACTTCACCATGAGCAACAGTAATGGAAGTGAAGGATATGACACACACACACACACACACACAAGGCAGTATAAATCTCAACACATAAAGACAAACAACAAAAAGTGAGCTTACACATGTTCAGGCTTATATGCATGACTGAAAATGAAATACTGTGTATTTAAGAGAGTGGTGTATGTGTATGTGTGAGGGAGGGTGTGCCTACAAATACTTTGTATTTGTAGGCACAAATACAGCACATGTACTGTGCTGGTATACCGTGTCCTTAAGGACAGTCAATGATTATTAATGTGTGGGATTTGAACGTCAGTTTTCATTGTGTATTGTAAATAAAATGATCATTACAAAAAAGAGACATGTTAAAAGGAACTTTAAACACAATATCAGCCACAAGATAAATTCATGAAGGTTTTCTCCTATCAAATCTTCATGGAGTGATAGTATATAGTCCTTTTGTATTTACTGTGTTCCTGCTACCCCCCTTCTCTCTCTCTCTCTCTCTCTCTCTCTCTCTTTCTCTCACAGCGGCATGTCTGCTCTCAGTCTCCTCTACATCTGCAAGTGATCTCCTCACGGATCACAAGGGGGGGAACTGAAAGAAAGGGGAAAACAGAGAGTTTACTGCATCCTGGCACATCCTGCCTTAATGAGAAACCCCCCATCTGTCCCCAGCAGGATAGACAGAGAGAGGGACGGTCGTGCCAAGCAGCGGAAAAGAGGACTGAGTGAGATGGAGGGGGCTTGCTACAGTGACCCCTCTGTATGGCGGCTTCTCATTAGCTTAAGCTAGGGAAGCTTGTTAACCTTGCTAATCGAAACGGGAACTAGGATAAAGCCCTGGAATTTACTGCCAGCTTGTCTCACATCAAAGTAGACTGGGTAGTCATAGTGTGTGTGCGTGCATAGTGTGTGTTTGTGTGTGTGTATGTGTGTGTGTATGTGTGTGTATTATGGAATAAATTTGATTCCAAATGTAGTAAACTCAAATTCAAGGCACACAAGCAAAATACTAAACAAAAAAATAATAAAATATAAATGTATTGTGTTATTTGTTTGCTTGTTTGTTTTTTGATTATTGCTTTTTCTGTTTTTCTTACTTTCTCACTGTTGTCACATTTTAATGTGTAGGAGGGTCTTAAAAGCAGTAAACACTTCAAAACTGGATTTTGGAGTAAATTGTTCTCACTTTTTGCTGCACCCATTCTGAAGACCTTCACCCAAACTAGCTAATTAATATGGACTTAACAGCAGATATCACTAGAATGGAATTGTACTTTTACTTTAGTGACATAAGTAAATTCTAAATGCTGGTCCTGTGTTTGGGGATGTGATTAGATGGGTGTCATGACCCCATAGTTTCAGTTGGATAGCAGTTAGAATAAAACATTTAAACTTATGTCAACTTATTTCCCTAGTTTTTATTATGTAATTAATTTTTAGAGGTAATGGCAGATGCTGAAATTAGCCAGAAATTGCTATCTGCTTAAGTCAGCTCTCTTAAATCACAACCACAGAAGCTGGACTGACTTCTTTCCTGCTCACTCCACCTCTTTGAGCCTGAATGTGTGTGAACCTCAGTGACGGGCTGTGCATTTCACACCTAGGCCTTCACTGGTGTCCTTGATGACCTGATCCACCCCTATAGCATCATAGGGCAATAGACGCCCTATGATGACGCCACGGCAATAGATACATATCAACCGTTAAATAACAAAGTAAAAAAGAAATTAGGCTACAGTATTTCACACCTTACAAGGAATAGTCAATTTTATTACGGTTACTTTTCTCAAAAAAGACATTCTTGATGCCGTATGCAGCAAACTGCAGTCTGGAATGAAGGCAAACTGAAAACCCAGAAAAAAAAGAAAACCCAAAAGCATAAATGGTTCCTGAAAAAGCTTACCAACTATTTTAAAGAAATAAAAAGGAAAATGCATTTGTAAGGATGTCTGCGACCAAATCGATTTCTTCTCCTCTGTCAGCCATTGTGAGTTAAAATATATATATTTTATTTAGTTATATATTTATTATTTAGTCTGCTAGATGGCCCCAGTGACGCTAACTCGAAATCTGATTGGTTAATGGAACAGTTTCATTGCCACTTATTTTAAGCTATGGGCGCCTGCACTATTGATTCTGAAGGCCTTAGAGCCGGGCAACACATGATGTCAGCCACTGGCTGAAATATGATTGGATAAATACTCTTATCATAAATATACACGACTGGAAGCAGTGCAACCAAGAGAAAAGCTTCTAAGAGAATTGTCTATTGGGAATAATTTAATACACATTCATGGAAAAATATATTAAATATATTAACATGCAAGTCAGTGATTCAGATCACTGCTGTTTAGGCCAGCAGAGAAAGCCTTGCTGGTCCTGATGGTCCACCACTGGTGAAACTGGATCTAGTTTTATACGGTCCACTGCAAGTGAAAATTGTAATGAGCAAAAGAAGTAATAGAAACATTTCATAAGCACAAAACAATAATGTTTAATACTATTTAATATATTTTACATTTAATTGTCTGTTCCTTGAGGATATTACATTTTTAATAACTTACACTTCTGTAAACTGAGCGAAATGATTCCACAGTCATGATGCTCATGATTCAAATCAGAAATGCCTAAATAATAATAAGATTTGGCTTAGAAATTCATTTGACCCGGTTAATCTTTGTTACAGTACATACAAACGGAAGAGGTGGCCATTGTGTCGTGTTTTTTGGTACATAATCCAGGTGCAATAATTCATCACCCATAATAGGTTCAAAAGTTAACTTTTATTCAAGTACAAAGATTCACAAAACATCGATAAAAGATTTGCAGCAAATGTACTTTTCATATATGCAAAATGACGGCAACTTCTTTTCCCCTCTGCAATAAGCTTCATTACACTAAAACAAAGATACAGTGTACAGTGCAGGATCCTCCCATAACTGACAGCCCATTACTAAGCCTGCAGCAACTTGCCTTGTTTACCTTAGGCATGTAGCTTCTCTACCACGACTGTCAATTTTCCATTTCACACTGTTTCCCATGCTTCACAATCTGAACAGTTTAGCGTTCTCAGACCTGATCATTAAGAACAGGGTTCAGTATAAGTAACCGTTCCTTTGGAGCACAGTATATGGAACCCTGTGCACTTAAATATCCCCAGAGCATTGTGGGAATTGTTGGCAGTAAAGGAGCAGGGAGTGGCTTTTGCTGGTGTGTAAACTAAGAGATCCTCAGGTGCGGAAAGAAACTCTGTAGAGAGGAACGTGTAATCCATGCAGTGAGTGTGTCTTGTTGCCTTATGGGATCTCACCCGTCACTGGTACTTAGACAGTCTATATAGGCTGTTCAGGACAGGTATAAACACTGTCTGCTGGGGCAAAAATGTGTTTTATTGTACTATATGACCTCCTTCTTCAGCCCATTACCACCACTCTACTGCACACACACATACACACACACACAAAGTGTGTATTTGTGTAAAATTCTAGTTATTTTATCTAGTTATATTAGCTTCTCTTAAAATTTTCAGAAATTTTCTATTCATGCTAGGGACCATATGTTCCCTGTATTGTCAGGAAAATCTGTAACAATTTTGCACTGCAGATACAATCACCACAAAATCCCCAATTTTAAACACCATCTATTTGTATCCACAATGACTTCTCTAGTGTTTATATTTACGGCATTATGTGCCTTGTCAGATTCCATACAAGAGCCATCAGGGACATGGTGAAGTGTTTTCCCCTATCACAGCTGATGCAAAGCCTTAATGAACATTGACATCAGCCAGCCAGAGGAGCAAGTGTCCAGCACTGAAAGCCACTGTGACCTCCCGTTCTGTCTCTGCCTGGCCTCAAACAGCTTGTAGATGTCTCGCTGGTTAAACGAGACAAAATCATTCTCAGCAGGACTACATGCAACATTCACAGCAGCCTACTAGTTCAATCAGGAAGGTTAAACTTTTTATTTAATTCATATAAGAATGAACAGAATAAAATGCTGGTGATGCTCTGTACTTATTTCTCTTGTGCCCTGTAGCTATGAATAAAAAACAAGTCAGATGTAGACCTGTAAGGCAATAATTATGCTATGTGATAGTAATGAGTAATTGTACTAGCACGCCTATAATTTAAGATACATATGAAAAAAGAAAGAAATTGATGTACTAAAGATACAGATATACTGAGTCTAATAAAGAAGAATCAACATCAACTTCAAGTCCAGTGTGACCTAATATTTACTGTCAGATGTCTATAACATTGTCAGAACTGATACCATCAGACAGACTAATTTATAGTGAATTGGCCTGCATATATGACGAAAGTGTCTCTGCCTTTCAGACATCCAATGATTCCATTCCAGACTCTCAAATGGTGATGTGAAAAAATAAAACACACCTCAATAGAGAGCTTTCCTATATAAATTTGCTAATTACTTTGTTATTAATAAAAAGTAGTGTTAGTCATCAATATTATGCTAAACACAAATATCTTATTAACAAAATACTATACTGTATATACCTTCAAGATTTTTAGACTCTTATATATTCTTAAATTAATATATTCTTCCATTTTAATGTAAAAAATGTCAAGCAAGTAATAGTAAAAATAACAAAATGGCAATTGACATAAACTAACAGAAATTAAATATATAAAAATATATAACGCATACAAAATGTCTAAATATGATATTACTTTAATGCCAAAAATGTCAAACAAGGAATTAGAAACATTTGATTTCAGTCTACTTATACAGAGACAGCTATACTGAAAGCTTGCTTTAATCACATGTGCTTAAAATTAATGTTAAGAACACTGAACCGTGTCACCCCGCATTCTTGTCACCCATGAAAGAAGTGAAGCTCTAACTCGAAATTTAACTGCTTACTAATCACTACTTTATCTCTAAACCCTACAGATTATGCAACTGGGAAACTGAAGGGCTCACAGAGACACTGACTGATCCCAAACCATTGCCTGCTCCCTAAATACAGTAAGTGTACTATGCATTGAATAAAAATAATGGTTTCTGCATTTTATTGTAAAATATTGTGAAATATTTGTCCTTTAGGGAGATTTTCGGTGAATCATTCATGTTGATAATCTGACCTAAAGCGTAACTGTTCATGAGACTGTTTAAATAGCAGGATGTAAGAAGAGTGAAGAGTAAGCCTTTACTGTTCTCTGAATAGCAGTGCTTTGAGCATGACGGAAATTAGAAATGTGTGTGGAGTCTGGGATAATCAGCCATTCGCTTTGTAAATGGCAGTTTCAGCTGGCTACTATTAGCCACAGAGCATCCCACCCTTTAGCGTTTAGCTCAGCAGTAAACACTCCTAGACATAGGCACTCCTCACAAATCCCACTACGAAGCTTCATTTTTTTTAGCTTGGATGAGTGTGTATACTGAAATAACCCAACTTTCTTAGACTAGCAAAGCTAAGTTTGCTATTTTACCCTGTGTCATGTGCACATACCTGAAACAAGGTACCATTGTAGAAGTCTGTTTACAATTTATTAAATAAGAGGTTGACAAAAAAACTATATTCCGTGCAGTTAAAATGCTTTCAAAATAGAGATTTAAAAAACAAATGAACAAAACTGTCAGTGCACTTGTCACTTTAAACATGTCAGAGTAAAAGGGAATATGCAAGCCTCTGGCAAAATTTGACCTTTTCAGGATTCTGCACAATGTACTAATTAACACACACACACACACACACACACTCATTTGTTTGCTTTATTAAGGAGACATGCAGATGAGCAGATTAACATCATCTGCATAAATGTAAATTTGCTTGTCTCTGTGCTGACAGGCATGTTGGTCAATTCTTACCTCCCTGCCCATCTGTTTGAAATTTGTCATTATTCTCACGAAAATTAGGAGTGTAATACTTGTCAGTGCTCAGCAAAATAAGCACAATAAGCCACTGCTTTAGCCTCTAATTAATGCCAGACAAAATAACATGCCATAATTACATCAGAATTAATAATTTATTTTGTCGCATATAATAAACCGTTGCTTAAACTGAAACTAGATCTTTCTCAGAAAACAAATTTGTCAGGGGGTAAAAATATATAGAAATTGGAATAATGCAGTGTCAGAAGCAAATAAAGCATCTTTTATTGAGATTATTTAACAAACACCATGTGGCTTTGAGGCTATAAGCTTTATTTCAATTACTGCAGCTGCATTTGCCTTAGCTCCACTTCAGAACTAAAACAGAGAACTCTGGCCACAAAACATGTCACGGCTGATTCATTAGATTTTTTGGATTAAATGGAATAACCGTTCCATTTTTGGCCACAATATTTCATTCAAGTATCATACTTGTATGTCCACTATACAATTCTATTAAATATTTATGTCTTATTATAGTATAATTATATATAACACATGAAACATTTATTTATTTATTTTTAAATTTGTTTGTTTGTAAAACAACACAAAATACTTTTAGTATATTTTTTTCCTTATACATTTCATTCCATCTTATTCTTCTGATTGCCTTGTAATTTTAGCTCTGCAACTTCAAGATTACACTTTATCATTTTTATGCTTCTGTAAACTGTGTAAATAAATCTAAATGCAAATTTAAATCTCAGGACATTTAACAGTGCGTCCAATAGTCCAATATTATGCAATTTATCCATTATTACTTGAGTTCTTTGAATTTTTCAGAGAATAACATTCACCTTAAAAGCCTAAAGAGTGTCTGGCCTGAGTCCTGAGTCCACAAGCCTATCAGATTAAATGAAGACAAGTTCTCACCCTTTAAAGAGAAGGTTAAATAAACAGCATGCTTTTGTTTCACTGCTGCCGGTCCCCTAATAATCCCCAGCAGCACCCCTTTAACAGCAGCTCTTTGCCTTCTGAAAAGGTGCACCTAAGAGAGCCACAATAATGGGAGTTTAAAAAGTGTGTTTAAAGCACTTGAATGGACTAAAGGGCATTGTGTTAGCTGTGTGTGCGCATGTGTGTGAGGGTCTTGAGAGCTGTTTGATTCCCTACTGTGGGATTAGTGAAATGCAAACGCCATAATTGCCATGATCTAATGATCCACTCCTGATGGGCTGAGCCAAGCCACTGTCACCACTTCACTATTAAACACACACACACAGAGAGAGAGAGAGGGAGAGAGAGAGAGAGAGAGAGAGAGAGAAGAGTGATCTATTTCAGAGAGAACATTTGGGATTTAAATACTGTTACAGAACACATTATACTGTGGTTTAAGTTAATATACATTATATTTAGTGATTAACCGATCATTTAAAAAAAAATAAAAAATCAGTGAACCAGAATTGAATGTTTTGTGGGACTGCAATCATTTCATTTTAAAAACATGAATGGCTATAGATAGAGCTAATAGTTTCGAAACCTATATGAGAACATTTAAGTCATTGTTCCTTGTAAAAAAAAAAAACTTGCCTGGCCAGCTGCCATGAAAATATTACTCAATGCACAGCCAGTAAAAGAAAGGAATGTATAGGTGGCACAAAACAGACACTCATCTGATTCAACTCCTTAATGTTTTGTCTACTTATCAGTCATTTGTAATAAAGCGTATTATTCATTAAGTACTATGAAGAATTCAGTAATTACAGTGAGATTAATAGTGAAACTAGTGCAGTTACAAGAGTATTAAATGTAATCTTAACTGACCCATGAGATTTGTGAGTTTCAGGGTTTAAATATATATTTTTTTATTTGTGATGTGCATTCTTTATTAAATAAAATAGACTGTGTAAAACTGTGAACTGAAAGGGTCTAAAATGGTGCCAATGTTCTCAGTCAGAGAACAATGAAGTCATGTTGACATTGTACTCGCTGAATCTGATTAAAATGAACCAAACCAGACATCACTGCTGCATTTCCTTGCAGTCCTCACCAGTAATAATTTGGACATTGTAACTCTCTCTCTCTCTCTCTCTTTCTGTCTTTCTCCAGGTTAACTAAGCTTGGCAGGAGGCGTGTGTGCTATGCCACAGTAAGAAGGCTGACCCTTAAGGTACATACATGTCTTTGTGAACAGCACATATTCATTCTGTGTCTTTCCCTCTCTCACCGGTTTTCTGAGGTTTGTGTAAACAGCAGGATGTGACACTCTTCAATGCGCCGAATGTGACTACAACTGACACCTGTCACAAGCATTTACTATGAATTGCTATTTGTTGGCATCTTGGTGACCCCCAGCTTCGCTCCATGCATGGATGGTTGAGAGGGGGCATAGAGGGGTTCCAGAGATGCCCATTTTTGCCCCCACTGCGTTAGGGCGGCCTGAGGTAGGAATGTCTGCTTCTGAACACGGTACTCCACGTCCTTCAAAAGCAATGCACACAATGTGCATTCACAGCCCGTGGCTAAAAAATAAAGGAGAGGGAGAAAGAGAGGAGGGAGAGAGACAAATAGTGACTTAAAGAGTGGAAGGAGAAAAAGTATCAGACAATTATAAATATTGCTATATTGTTAAATACAGTATAAGAAAATGCTCTCGTTTACATTCTCTACATGTCATTTAATGGTTTGCATGACTGTATATTACTAGTAAACCTAATTATGAACAGGTTGATGCCCAAATCAGAATGCCACAGTACTTTCACTACACATGCAATCACATGATCTAGTAAAAATAATAGACCTCTGTGGCTTGTACAACAGTAAGAGAAGCTTGGGAGAGAGAGACAGAGAGAGAGAGAGAGAGAGAGAGAGAGGGAGGGAGAACTTGTTTGGTTCAGGAATCATTTAACAACTTCCCCTGGAAATTGAAAAAGGAAATAGTTTGGGGATGGATTGCAGCAGGGGGGTGAGCAGAGCCCATATGAATACCAGATGAAACGGACGTGCAGCTGACAGAGAGAGAGAGAGAGAGAGACAGAGAGAGAGAGAGAGAGAGAGAGAGAGAAAGAGACCTTTGGGGGTAAGTGGTCTGGAAAAGAGAGTGAGACAGGGATGGAGGAAAGGGTGTTTATGAGGTAATTTACCAAACTCATGTTTTCAACATTTCCCCTTGACTTAATTTTTTTTTCTTTGTTCTTGACTAATTACTTCCATCCCTGGGAGAGTCACAGTGGTAAAGTGTGAAATTCTCTCTCTCTCTCTCTCTCTCTCTCTCTCTCTGTCACCCTGCAGCTGGCATATGTGTTTTCTTAGCTACTGCCCAAATTATCCATCAACTACATTATTAATATCATTGTTGTATTCATTCACAGATGCTTTATATATGCCACTGTATGGCGGTATGCGTGTGCCCACGAACAACTGAGGAAATAGATCTTAAAGAAGGCCAAATGTAACTGTCCATTAAACAACTTCCAGGTTTCCTTCATTCCCACGGTTAGCAATCCTAACTAACATTGTTATTTCCTGCAGATTGGACTAGGAGATAAAGAACAGAAAGTAGGCGCAAGCTGAAGGCTGCACTCAACATCCACATCAGATGAGAGCTGCTTTAGCATCGAAAGGGTCTGACTTAAATCATTTAATTACATGCTGCTACGTTTTGCTCATGTGGTTGAGCCCTGTTTCCGATGTGCGTGACTGGCCATTATTGACAATGACAGTGACAGTGTTTACTGTGCCCCATCAGAGGATAAGAAGGTGGAATCAATTTAGAATGTAAAAACAAAGATCTATAAAAGTTATGTGAAGCAGAAGAGAAGATTTGAATTGGACCCTTCTATGTGAGTAACAAACACAACATAGAGCTGCAATAAAAGTGGAACAATACAGCAAATTTGTAATATTGTAATCTTACAACTTTATATGACTGAGCACAGTGTCTACTTACCACATCGCTTTAAAAAAAAGCACGACACATTAGACTTTACGAGCAGTACAAGTATTACATTTATTCACTTAGCAAACAGCTAGTTTTTTTTTAAAGCAAACTTTGAATTCTTTATAAAAGTGATCAAATCAGTAATAAATAAATAATAATAAATAACACAATAAATACAAAATTATCAAAATTATCATATCTGAAGAACTATTAAAAAAAGAAACACTTCATGCTAAAAACATTATTATCTGTACAGGTAGTGGAATGTTAATGGTATATCTATTTCAGTTTTTTTTTTTATTGTATACTATATAGTACTGTACACAGAACAAATAGCAGGCTTGTGCTTATAGTTATTTTACCTGAAACAGTCTGAGTTACTGTATGATATAAGATCAGGTGCACACTAATGAAGAGAGGGATAACTGTGACATCTCATGAAAGCGTTTTAGTTTGACCTGATCCCTGGCTTTTAAAAGAGACACGAAAGATCTTTGCTTTGCTTTGAAGCCAGCCTCCACAGTCCTGAGTCTGGCTCCATGGTGGACCATGGGGTGCCTTAACACAAAGCCAGGAGCTCAGCAGTGTTCCTAATGCTAAACAAACTAATTACTAAATATCCTAAAAGGTCTGAATCTTGAACAAAAAGCAGGACCATAGGGAAGAGAAGACAAGAGGGATTTATAGACCATTGAAGAGGTCAGGAGTGGTTAATTCACCTGCACAGTCTACAATCAGAGTTTCTTTGGGTTTCGTTGGGATATTAACATGTTCATGCTGTAGGGTCAACAAAAAAAAAACCTTTTAATCATTTTTATTTAACAGTTTCTTCAAAAAAGGTACATTTAATTTGAAGTGTATGAAATAAATACATAAACAATTGTTTAAAAATTTGTTATTTTTTGCCAAAAGCAGTGGGAATGATAATGCAATATTATATCTTTGCCCTTCTAAAGATTAACAACTATTAATAGTTGGCTAAAGTTATACCATAATATGTTACCAATAATCTGACTGTATGATGCCACAAGTTTTATACACAGATTTATCATACAGCTTAGTTTGAAATGATCTATTGTAATAGTTAAATTAGAATGTCTCTGTGGGACATTTCTGCATGTTTCCAATGACTCATTTATGCACACGAACCTAGCCTAGTCTTCTCTGGAATTGTCTATGTGCACATATTGTACACATTCATTGCAAAGAACAGCACACAAAAGTTGAACACACTCTGTGACTCATACTTACAATACACTGTATCTCTGCTTTGCATGCAAAGAAGAGAAGGGAGGAGTCACAAAAGGGAGCAAAGCCACAAACAGGTAGAGGTGTGGGAGTGTGTGTGATGAGTTTACCCATAGATCAAAGGCTCTAGGCTTAGAAAACCTGTCACAAAAATGTCACACACTCCGTTACTGTCAATTACTGGAAGGTCACCTGGAACACACACGGACACACACACACACACACACACACTCCAAATGTATTCAGCATACACGTGCACGGAAAAAGCAAGAACGTAAAGTTAATGCTCTTTCATAAAACTTTACATTGGAATGACTTCTTGTGTTTACAGTACAGGTTTGTAAGTGTGTTAGTACAATAATTGATTTTTTTTTTTAAAAATGATCATCATGTGAATGCCCATCCATTAAGTAAAACATGCGCGATTATTTTGTGAGATAAATGAAGTTACCTTTGGACAAGCGATAAAGGGCACATAGAGGGTGGGGAGAGAGAGAGAGAGAGAGAGAGAGGTAAGGAAGGTCTCATCTGAAGCTTGTATTGGGCACACCATTCCATGATTAAAGCCTCAGGCAAAAGTCCTGTCACTTTCAATTTTAGGCAATGTGACAGAACAGGCTTGAGTCCTGAAGGGTGATCTAAATTCATGCTGAAGAGAACAGACATACACCCACAAAGCCAGTCTTACATCATGTGCTTGTCTCAGTATTGATTATTGCCTCTGGCTTTATTGTAAATTTTGATAGTAAACTTAACTTCTGAATTGGCAACACTGTGGAATTCCTCAGAGTGTTAATTAATTCAGTGTAATGTTATGTCTGAGATGAGGGCATGAGAATGACTGTGAATTGAAAGTCTCACCTCGGGTAAATTCCTGGGATGTGTGCAGCATTATTTTTATTATTATTATTATTATTATTATTATTATTATTATTATTAGTAGTAGTAGTAGTAGTAGTAGTAGTAGTAGTAGTAGTAGTAGGTAGTAGTAGCAGTAGTTTATATATAATATAATATAATATAATATAATATAATATAATATAATATAATATAATATAATATAATATAATATAATATAATATAATATAATATAATATAATGATAATTCAGCATTCAGAACTCAGGTAGTGTAGGACCCCTGTGCTTGTGTTCATTTCTTTCACAAATAAGAGCAAGGCAGTGTTGCTGTTACTAAACTTGGTAGTGAAATCTGATGTCATGATACACAACAGAAATGAAAAAGTTGCCAAAGAACGGTAAAATTGAGCAAACTACAACCGCAAAGCTGTAAAGAAAATAAAACATAATCAAGGAAGATAGAAAGTATTTATCTGGATAAATGTTTTTTGTTTAACATTCTGTCTAAATAAATAAATAAATAAATAAATAAATAAATAAATAAATAAATAAATAAATAATAGTAGACCTAACATTAAGCAAACATAAACCACAGACAGATTCTATTACAAAATAGATTTTATATATTGTAAAATGCAGAAGGTAAAAATTCCAAATGTTTTTATTACACTCCAATTTTGCCCCAGGCAACCCATGGTAAATTTGTAACTAATGAGCTGAAAAAGCAAGAACATGGATAATTAAAATGGTCAGATTAAATCTAGATATTTTCTGAGCATGGAAATTGTATTTTATACATTATAGTACTACAATTTGGCAAATGTAAGATTTTGTAAACTGAACATGTGAGTGTACAAGGCTTTCCTGGATTTTTTTTTTTTTTTTAATATGATGTTTACATTGTTCTGTGATTAGACAGTATCTTGGGGATTTCAGGAACAGAAACTGTGTGTTATTCCAAGTTTCAAATATTCAAGCGATGACAGAAATCTTTGGAAATGTCAGAATTGCAAAGACCGTTCCAGATCATGTCAGTTTAGCCTAGTCATTGAATATATTGCATAAATTCATCTATTCCCAAATTACACATGCTAAATAAATAACAAAAATAAGAAACAGCACTGCAGAAATAATAGCCAAGTGCTTTTTTGTCTTTTTGTATGGACAATAAGAAATGTAGACGTATGTATTTATGTTTGTGTTTATTATTATAATTACTACTACTACTACTATTATTATTATTATTATTATTATTATTATTATTATTATGGTCACAGCTGTGTGTCTGTATAATATGAATATGAATATTTTAACATCATCATAGCTATACTTCATATCTGCTGAAACACACATAAATATAAGCAGGAGCTTTTTAGTGGTGGCTTTGAAACCCCGTCGTGAGAAGTGAATGATACAGCCTAACGGACAGGCGTGTGGAAAACAACAAAAGAGTCGTCACTCCCGTACGAGCATGATGGGGCATGACCTTCTTATCTTATTAATTCAGTTATTAGTCACGCATGCGCAAATTTACTCTGTTCGGTTATGAAAGTGGTTGCAGAACATATTCTGTTATATATGGTACTGTAGCTTTAGGTAACTGAAATGGTTACGGTTAATAACATTAGATACAGAACTAACTTTAATCCATTCAGAGTACAGGATAATTGCTCATATCAAGCTACTCTCTGGATCGTCTCTCCTCTGTATTCAACTGTAGGCGATTGATGGTTAACTACATTTGTTTCATTAAGGTATGAGTTTAAAAAACCGACGCACTGTAAGATGACGAAAGTCAATAAAACACATGAATCACTAAAGCGAGTTAGATCTTGCTGGCACTGCTTGAGTTCATGACCACTAGAGTGAGACAGAAAGAGGCATTGAGCGCCCTCTAGTGTTGAAGGCAGAATAAAAATCAGACGCTCTTTTTTCCATGCACTTAATTCCCGTCTTTAAGGAACGATATGTGTTGCGCAAACACCCCCCCCCAACACACACACACACACACACACACACACACACGCACACACACACAGACAAAATTCTACTTCCCTTGTAATTGAACGAATTAATTCTAAACTACTAAACGTTACTCTAACCATATTTATTTATTTATTTATTTATTTATTTATTTATTTATTTATTTATTTATTTAACTAATTGTTTACTTGTTTGTAAAAAAAAAACAAAAAAAAAACATCTAGTTTCTAAAAACTAAAACGTTAAAAAAAAAAAAACCAGCACACAATTTCAATGTACAGGGGGCCTATGAAAGGCTTGCAAACAACAATTAAACTTGAATGGAATGTTTTTTTAATAGAGCCTATTTACTATTACACTAAAGTGCAAGAGATTGGTGTATTCTTTGCCCAGGTGTGTAGTAAAAGTATGCATCCACCACCAACACAATTAGTTTATGTAATTAAATAGTTTACAACAATGTATATGCATAACTCTTCACAATATAAGCGACAAAATATTTATTTGTTTTGAACATATTATTCCAAAATAGTGGACTAGAAATAGGATATTGAGGTACAGTATGTATTTTTCTATAGGAAAAACTTGTTAAAACCTTTTTAGACAAATGTGGTACACAAAATAACTATGAAAATTATTTGTTTCCAAATATTTGCATAATGATCCATACATTCCAATTGGCAAAGAACAAATGCAGGTTAAAAAAAGGTGCACTTTATGGTAATTAAAGTCTTCTGGATTTTGCATCTCTGTGTGTTTGCATGATTGAAAGGGTCATTAGGACTTGGAATCCTGTACCTAAAAGAGAGAGAGAGAGACCTGGGCTGGGATAGTGGATTCTACTGCCGAGCTTAATCACTGGCTCCATGGTCTGGCCTATTGTCATTCATAGACGACTGGGCAGGACCTGGAGAACACAGACAACATGCCACACTAAGTGTTGGGTGTGGTGGGTCACTTAGTTCACCATCTCTCTATAATTACACACAACACCCTCCTCCTTTCTGCAAACCTGTATGAGGCATGCCGGTCCTGACACAAAAGAAAATAATACAACAAACACCTTGCCACATAATGACGACTTTTCCCTTTCTCCTTTCTCCCTCACAGTGGGACACAGTCAGTTTTATTTCTTTACAAGTGTGTATGTGCATGTGTGTACATGCATTAACTTGGATATGCTTTCAAAAGCCTCTTGCAAAAAGCACAGTTACAATATAAGTGAAAATATCTTAGATAAAAATATATTGAATGTCTCAGTGAGCTGCAGTTGACCTGAGATGTCCACTGATGTCCATTGCTGGTCCAGCCTGACTTGAATTACTTAAATATTATTTTTCATGTCTAAAAAATGTTTTGAAAGAACTCCCATAATCTGCCAAAAATGTCTTCTGTATGTTTTTGTTCTCACTCTGGTTTATTAATTTGTCACCTACACCCCCATATTAATCAGTGCATATTTATGTTGACTATCCATGTGTCATTGTTTGATTAGTGGATAAAATATAAAGAACATCCTGTGTGGTTTTCCTGAAACTTTATATCAAGCATGAAACCACTTTCTACACCCCTAAGGCTAGTGCTTACCAGGTGAGCCCACACTCTATAATTAACTAACTGAAGGTATGAATGTTGCTATAAAAACGAATATATGGACTGAAACACAGATACTTCTAGATTTCTTTTGCCTCCAGGTTTGCTACACTGATTGAGAGTTTATATCTTTGGCACATGATTTAAATTAAATCCTTCCTATTTGGCTCTGTATATCCATACAAAGACTCCTTATAGTCTGTGGCTTACTTTATTTAAGGTAGGCATCTGGATTGTGCATTTTAAATCTGTACTGTCTATAAGATATTGTTCAATCCATGTGCCCAATCTTTAACTATCCACCTTAAAAAAATAACCACAACACACTTAGGATGGGACATTTGCTTTAGATTTAGGCCTGGCCTTGCTTGAAACTCTCATCTGGATGGGATTGCTTTGAAATGCTCAGTTTGTAATTCTGCATGTACTGAAAAACAGCACAGTTTAACAATAGGCCTCTGTATGAAGTTTGGATGCGCAGTTTTTTTCCCTTTTATTTTTTTCCGGTCTCTGCTGTGGCCATTGCGTCCAGAAGTGGTGGCACTGGAGGGGAAAGAAGACATTGTATTTTTGCCCCATTTTGATTTAATCATCTTTGTTTCCACTGGATCAGAGAGTGAAGTGCCTTTTCTTCTCTTGCGTTTCTTTCATGGACCCCCCTCCACCCTTATTTAATCAGATCTGCCAACCCAAAGGAACAGACTCAGATATGATCCTTTTTAGTGCTTGTTTACCATAAACAACAGGATAGGCATCTGAAGGGAACATGCCCCAGGGGCATAAGGGTTGGTGAACCATGAATGCAGGCACTTGGATTACCAATGAATTACTGAATACCTGGGACAATGCATTATGCAAAGGGGAACAGAGACAGGACAGGAGGTCAGAGACGTTTGTTGTTGGTGTGGCAGAAGCTATCAGTGCTGTAGAAAATAAGAAATGCAAAACCACTGGCAAGGCATACACACTATAACACACACTATATGTACTAGCAACAACAAACTCGAGGCTGTTGTAGCACATCATGGACATTTAGGCCTTAGCGTGACAACAGTAACTTTGTACACTTAAGCTCTGACTGACAGTTGGATTTTGTTGTTGCATTTTGTTCAAAGAGTCAGCTCTGTTAAAGGTTGGAGACCTTTGAGAGGGAGATCAGGTCAGATTGCCTTGTCTCTCAGAGGATGACAGCGCTGCCTAAAGGCATAAGCTGAGGAGGGTGAAACTTTGCTTAACCCCCTTTAAATAAAGTCACTTTACCCCGGCTGCATCATCAACATCAGACAGTTTATTTTCAACTGAAACACATTTGTGACATACGGTATATACAAGTTGGTGTGAATCAAACAAAAACAAAAAATGCTTAATGTTTTTCAGTATATTGAACTGGTGGTGTAAAAGTATACAACATAATGGCTTAAGCAAACTACTACCTTATTAATAGTAATAATTAAGTAAAAGTGGTCTTCAAGAAAAGCACTCAAACATACAAATTGCTCTTTATGTGTCTACAGTTACATCTGAAAATGTTCTATATGCAAAGAATGTTTTCTGAACATTGTTAACCTACCAAGTGAGCAGTACTGACATGAACAGCTTTTCAACCATTAACCATATATAAAGAAAAGTATTGTTATCACTAGCTCATGGTAATCCATACATGTTTCTAGTTCTAGTTTTCTATCTAAGTGCCCCTCTAAGTGTCCATAAGTGTATCATATATCATATATCATATTTGGAAATATATTTAGCAATTACTTCTGAGTATCAAAATAATCTTTTATAAAGATTATATAATATCTAAATTTAGACAAGTTAAGACATCTTAAGTTGAATTCCGAGCTTTCATATAAAAACATTAAAAGATAGTCCAGCTAGATGTATATGTTTCTGATACAGTGGATATAAAAAGTCTTAGAACCGTGTTAAAATGATCTAAAAGTATTTTTTAAATGGTTAAATGTTTTTTATAATGTAAAAAAAATAATAATAAAACCAATGTAAAAAAACGTTTTCCCCCTCAATGTCAAATTACCAGATAATTATCATACAGGTATTGTAAATGAAATTATTTGATTAACCCTAAATAAAGGTTAGCTGTTTCTGTAGGATTTTCTTCATGTCTTCTTGGTTCCATCTGATTGCTGAAGCCATGGTACAAAAAGAACTAACAAAGCACATGTTGATATCACTTGTAATCTCACTATACCCAGAGTGCAGCATGGTGGTGGCAGCATCCTGCTTTGGGGCTGCTTTACTTCAGCCAGAACTGCGGCATTTATCGAAGTGGAGAAAATCTTGAAAAGCGACAAATACCATTCAATTTTAGTGCAAAACTTTCAGGTGTCTTCAGATGTCAGGAATAAAACCTTTTAGAACAACAATGGCCCAAAGCATATATCCAAATCAACACAGGAATGGCTTAACCAAAATTTTGAATCATGAAGCCAGAGTACAGACCTGACTCCAAATAGAAATCTGTCTGCCAATATGCACAGGAGATGCCCTCTCAATTTAGTGACTCTAGAATGTTATTTTAAGAAAGAGTGGAAAAATATTGGAACATTAAATCAAGATGTGCCACGCTGATAAACACTGAGTGGTGTAATAAAAAAGTATTAGTTTAAGGGTGTGCACACTTATGCAACTAGGTTATTGCATGTTTTTTTTTTTTATTTCCCTTTTTTTCCTTAAAAAGGGTTTTAACAAGAATGCAATGACTTTTTTCATATCCACTGTATATCCATGGGTTTTGGATATCTTGCATAATTTACAGATATGTGATAAACTGGGCCAAGGATATTCAGCTGTCTCCAATGTCTCAGACGTTGCTGCTGCTGCCTAGGCATTTGGCAGCAGAACGATAGATTTTCATCAGGAAACTGCTTTATTTAGATTTGATCAAACAATTATTATCTAAATTTGCGCATAATGTTTTTTAATTGGCTTGCAGTCTTCAAGGGTTATCTGCATTATTATTTTTTTATTCTTTAACAGTGATCAACATAAATGAAGTGATTTACTGTAATACGTATACTCTATATTAAAAAGTAACATTAGAGTAAACAAGTAATATAATGTGAGTACATGTGGTTTTATTACTTTCCACCCTTGCATTGAATCATAGCTAAAATGGATTACTTGGGTATAACTGACTATACATTAGACAGGTGTAACATGCTGCATTCAGCACACTACACAGCCATAAATAATTGCTCAACATAAAATCTGTTTGACTGGTAATATTATCTCCTTAAACAAATTTTTGATGTATATTAAACCAGAGGGAATCCAGAGATGTACAATAATGAAAATGATCCATCTTTCCTTTACTTTAATGACTGATTTAGCTCTCCTGAACAATATCAGGTTGCATTCCTTGAAACCTCTATAACTGACTAAATAATAGCTGTGGCTTATAGTGGTGGGATTTAATTGAAAATGCCAATAATAGGGACAAAATCCACAGATTTAAAGGCTGGCTTAATTTTGTTAACAGTGATGATAAAATGGGACATGTATTCACATCACAGCATAATTACGGTTTGGCAGGTGTGTTTCAGGACGACGAGCAGAGGCCGAAAACCCGACAAATGATCTTTTGGCCCCAGGCTCTTCCAGCCGTGACGCATTTGCAGCAATTACGACTCTGCTATCCTCTACAGGAGGGGTCAGGTTCTCTGCACATCAACTAAATATGACAGGAGGGATCCAACAAAAGCGGCCTGACGTGTCAAAACTAGACTGGGAAATAAGGAGGTGTCGGCAAACTTTAACTCTGGGAAACTCTGGGAAAAAAAAAATCCAACCACGTAATTTTTCATGATTGCCATTGAGATTATTTGAAAGCACGTTAGATGTGAAGAAGTGTAAAGAGTGTATATGCTTTATTTCATTTCTAGAATCATTCAGTAACATGCAGTGTGTGGTTTTAATGGATACACTGAAATTCCTGAAGGTTATTTTTAGTTCAGCTTGATTTGGTTTTATCCGCAGTTAAGACTTTATATTGTGGGTCTGCACAGTTTTACAGTGCTCAAGCCAAATGTTCTTATTTATGAGTCTAGAAGGGCTGCCAATCTATCAACTTAGGTCTGCAGTGGGCTTGACAAGACTAGGCCCCCCATCCCCCATGCCCCACCCACCCCAAACCCAAACCCCATCCATTCCCCAATCGCCTAGGGCTGCCACACAAGAGCATTCCCCTAGTGTCAGTAAAGGACAAACAGCACAGGTGGGAGTTGTAATTAAAATTTAATGTTGACTCTCTTCAGTGTAAATCAATGTAACTGACAGTCTGTAAAATAACTAGATATCTGTGTAAAGAATCTAAAGAGAGATATTTTAGTGAGGCTTACTGTGTGAAGTTTGGCGTCAGAAATGTCACTGGGTTCTTTTGGTGTGAGGCATTGAATTGAATTAATTTAAGTCTGTACACAGAAACTGGGATAATCCTCATGGTTTTAAATTATTAACTATATAACAATGTAACTCCAAAGTGTGTATGTGTTTTCACAGTGCTCTAAGAGAAAGATATTTTTCACATATTTATCCATTTCACCATGTTGTACCCTGAAATGTCACATGATGAAAAAAAAATAAAGATTAAAGTGAGAATATCGCACATGATATTATGCCATGCATGTAAAAATAAATGAAATGTGTGAATTCACTTGCAATAATAATAATAATAATAATAATAATAATAATAATAATAATAATAATAATAATAATAATAATAATAATAATTGATAATAATAATAAAAAATCCAGTGTACATGAAAAGTCCAGTCCAAAGTACATCAGAAATAATGTGTGAAACATAACCCGTCTTGTAATTTTCACATGTGATGTTTTTGTAACTTTTATGTAAGTGTGGACTTACTCCAAAAGTGGATTTACACATTTAAATATACTCAAAGTATATTCAAAATGCACCTAACTTAGATAGTTTTTTGAATAATTTTCTAACAGAACTCCCGAATGCCAAGTAGTTCTCTAAGATCAATCAAATGTTACCAGTAAGATATATTTTGTTAAGAAAATTAGAAATGAAATACCTTAGTGTTGCCGTTGATTAGCAAGCTTCTGTTTGCTTCAAAGTATTCTCTCAGCTACACAGTGTTGACACTGACGAATTTACAATTGAAGGGCCTGAGGCAAATGACAGAATGCCACTTCACAGGGAATTGTTGGCATGCCTCTTATTTGTCTGAATGCCAAATTTTCTCTCTTTTATCAAGAGGGAGGAGTACAGCACACATTATTTCTTTGATTCTTTTCCCCCTCTTTTCTTACTGTGTTTTCTCATTGATGTTCTGTGACAGGTTTTTACATGCAAATACATGTGAGATTATTTAAAGAGTCAGAATTGAGGTTGTTGTTTAAGCAGTAGTTGTTTTGGTTTTTAAACATACTGGAAAACTAGGTGTCACAGTAGCTATCGTAAAAGTAAGGACTGAGACTGTGAAATCTAATGAATATTGTCTAGGTGAAACTATTTTAATTTTACAAATGCAGTAATATACATTTGTCTTTCAAGGAAATATGTAATTATTACAAATGACAGTGTTTAAAACCAACCAACCAACCAACAAACAAACAAATAAAACATGCTTAACATGATCATTGACAGGCTGTTTTGTTGTATTTTAACTTTTGAATAGTTACATGCCATGTTTGTGAACCAAGTTCCTGTAATCACTTCAGTTATAGCAGCTATAAACAGTCATTCTATAAACAATGTCTCTTTCTCTCAATTTCTGGCCTCATACTCATCAAACCATTCAGTGAGCCTTCTTCCTTTGTAAAATGAGTACATTGTCATCCTGGAAGAGATAATTCCCATCAAGATAAAAAAAGGGAAAAGGTGATAAGTCAGAATAACTTTGTATTCATTTACAGTGACTTTCTCTCTAAGGGGACTTCCTAATATCAACCAGCAATGAATATGACACTTTCATCTGCATACTATAAAGTAGTTTATATTTTTCTGGTCCATAAATCCTCTCCCCTCTCCACAGGTTTTAGCTCAAATTTCCTCAGCTTTGTTGGTTTTGTCCTAAAGTGTTACATATGAGGAAGTTTTCACAGAGGTGGTGTGGGTTTGAAATGAAAGGGAAAGCTTGTCACTGTGCAAGTGCACATTCAGTAGAGGGGTTAAATTTTACAAACTGCCCCTTTAATTGCTGATAATATCTAGTTAGCATGACTATTCATAGCATCTGTGAAAGCAGCACAATTTGTTGTAATTACTTATGTGTTTGAATTTCATACAGCTTACTTTGTTGTATTTTCCAGAAAATCCCAAAATCCAATCATTCTTTTATAGAGATTATTGCAAAAACTTCGGAAAGTCATAGAAATTGTTTTTTTGTGATGGGTGATACAATATAAATATGCCTGTAACACACATACTGATAATGGTTTTTAGGCACATTGTTGAAAACGCATTATAAATGTTGTTCATTATGGAGGAGTTGAGTTTGGTGCAGTTGGAAAAGTAAAATCATAATGTATTACTTTGACAAACTTTTAATCCATTACCAGGGGCTAGAGATACATTACTAATTTGAGTTACAGTTGCACATCATAGCATATAAAATTGCTAAAAAAGATTGCTTTTTTTTTGTTAAAAAAAAAGGTGCTTTTTTTGCTTATACAGTACTATACAATATTATACTATATAGTATATATACTATACAGTATTTTTATGACTTGGAAGACCATGTATTGTTCGGCAAAGAATTGAAGACTTGCCACAATGGGTTTGTATTATTTGACCATAAACAACAAAGTAGATTCAGATAAACCCTCTCCTCTTCAACACCTTCTTTCATCAAATTCTAGGCATGAAGCTTAAACAGGAAACTAGTGCTAGTCCATCCCTAGAGGACCTCATTAAAATAAGGCAGTGTGAACTGTGCAGATCTGAGTACTGTGTTGTTCTTCATGAGAATAAAGTTAACTGTGCGATGTTGAATGTGTAAAAGGCATACTACTACCATATAAACCATCAGTTAAGAGTGATGGTTGAACAGTTACCTTCTTAATGAATCAGGTTACTAATGTTTTGCTTCATAAGACAGATGTGTTTAAAAGTCAATTTATTTTCTGATCGACAGTGTGCATTTCAGGTTGAATGCACATAATGACTTGATCCTTATCTATGACTTGACACAACTTGCTTGTGAGCTACTTGCACAATTCTGAGCTGTTCATTTTAAGCACCATTCAGTACTTTTACTTAAACTTACATATGTGAAGGGCCAATCTAAATTTTTGAGACCCCCCCTAAGGCTGAGCCCCAGATCTCACCCTAAGCTGTGTGCCGCATCCCCCCAAGGGCCTCTGGTTCCTCTTCTTTGTGTAAAATGTGTCTTACGTGCTTCTAATAAATCAGCTCAACTAATCATGCCTTTCCAATGTGATTCATGACTTTACTGACAGGTCAAATTGCCGGTGTGGATCCCTGGCACGGTATGAGTCGAAATTGAGCCGGCCTTGTCCTCAGGCAACTGTGTGTGTGTGTATTTTCAGAAAGGGTGGGGGGGGTTTGGGTGTGAAAGGTGAGTAAAGCTGGGTTCTATTGCTGGGCTGGAGGAGAGCTGAGGTGCAGCTCCCTTTTCCTTCTAATTTATGTTCTTTCTCTTGTGAGAGAAACAAACAAAAGGGTGCAATAAAGGCTGACTTTTTTCCCTTTTGTAATTTCCATCTCTCTCTCTCTCTCTCTCTCTCCCTCTCTCTCTCTCCCTTGTTTGTATATATACTAGTGTGTGAAGCCATGGATGAATTCATAATTCTTTTGACTGTTTGCTGTAGTTAAATAAAAAAAAATGTTTCTGTATGCAAACACATATTAATGAACACTTATCACACATGCAAACCTCATGCTAGTTTTATTACATTTCAAACTATATGACTAGGGTAAAATGCAGGTCTACTGCTGTGCAATTTAAAGGCTTTGAAGGTAGTTTTTACAGTCTGAAAACAGAATGAAAGTACTCATTTTATAGCAAGCACATCCTCCGCCATGATCACACAGTGTTGTAATTTATCACATCCTGATATAATGATAAATGATACTATAATAAATAATAGTAAAGTACTTGTTTTTACTAAAATAGTTTACGATCAAGAAACTCCATAAATACATTCATTCTTTGAATGGAGACTATTGTTAAACAAACTTTATAATGCCTAAGAAATATTGTTGTTGTCTAATGAAGTTTTAGTCATCTTTTTAATTTATGTGCTGGAAACCACATGTAAAGATGGTAATGTTTTGCAAATGCACAATTGAAAACTCATTATAAAGGTTATTGTCAGATTAAACTCTTTATTTGGTCACGGTTATTTGTCACAGTTATACCATTATTTGTCATATATACAATACAATACAGTGAAATTCTTTTCTTCACATATCCCAGATTGCTTAAGGGCCTAACAGTGGTAGACTGTGAGGTCAAAGGATTATGAGCCAGTTGTAAGAAAAACACAAAATATAAAGACATAATATAATAGACAGAAAGTAGGACATAATGTAGAAATAATATTATTAAAAAGGTAAATACTTTTGAGCTTATACCTATAGGAACACTGGGTTTGGTTTAGGAACATCATACATAAAAGCAATGAAAATCCTCTAATTAAAGAATAAATAAATAAATAAATTAATTTTGAAGGAATGGATTTCTTAAGGACTGGGATGATTTATTTATTTATGTATTTGTTTATTTATTTATTTGTTTGTTTGTTTATAGGGGGCTTATAAATCAGTTCCATTTTGTGCCTGATCGCCTAAATACAATGACATCTTTTTTCCCCTTCTTCATTCTCATGTCACACAGTTTTCTTTTTACCTCCCTTAATTCCCAACTCATTCAGCTTCACAAGAGCAAAATGGACCATCAGCCTCACACTAAAATTAAAGCATCAATGATCCACCATATTTTACAGTGGGTAGGAAGATAGCTTTTTTTTATGCGTGCAGTCACTGTTTTTCAAAAAAGGGTTTTGCTGATAGTGTGACTTACTAAAACATTCAATTTTGGTCTCATCTGGTGACAGTATGATTTCAGTTGTTTCAATAGTTTGAATGACATTTGGAGAAACTGCAAAAGTGCTCAGTTCTGTGGGTTGCTCTCAGGATGAGCTGCTTTACAACAATCAGAGGCAGGAATCAAACTCCAAACATGCTAACCACTATGCAGCAACCAATGTGTGTAATTCTGACATTGTGATCTTTAGGAGATTAGAGATGTGTGGTTCATGATTGAGTTGGCTTTCTGAGCCAGATCTTGTAGAAATCAATCATTTTTCTTTCTTTTTTCCCTGTTCCCCAAATCGGAATTGTTTTTAGCATTAACTGAAACATATGTTTGTGCAGATATGTGTATGAAGCAGTTTGAAATGGGAGGTCCAAAACACTGGTGCTTGTTGAAGATGAATGGCATGTGGACAAATTTTGATTACTGGAATAAATGAAAACTAATCATCTTAACGAAGCACTTCTAAACGGGGTATAATTACTCTGTATAGACTCAGTAATGTGTGTAAGCATTTCTCAGTTTGCATTTGTTACCAAATATCTTTCTTATCGTTAGGCAAAGTAAATGTCATTGATGTTTATAATGTGTGTGAAACAGATGGTGGGAATTTAAAGAATTCTTTTTAACAAGTGCCATGAAAATGTTTGGCTGTGAAAAATACTTTATGTGTTTCAAATATTTGCATCTTTTCAGAAAACCAAGGAAACATGCAAATAAGTTATGTTAATAGAAGTATGGGCTTCTCTCACAAGCACAGTAAAGTGGTGCTAAACTAGAAAATTAGGCCACAAACTCAAAGTTCCTATTCCAATCTAATCATCTGCAGTTGCAATTACTACTTTGTATTTAAGACCTCTTCTGATCTCAGAACAGACTGCATGGCTAGGTTGTTATGGTTTGTTGCTTTGATGGATTGTTTATATGCACTAAACCGTGTGAAAAGTGTTGCGTGTGCCAGCTGTACATTTTAAAGATATTAGGCGGGACAGTTATGATAGAGTGGCCTCATAAGCCCTTGCTTGCTTGAGTTCACAAATTATGCAGAGTGTATAAATCAGTCTTAGTGTTGATGGGTAAAAATATGAGCACTTGTGGGGAGAGCGGTAAGAATGAAAGAACTTGATGTTGCTTGACTTGTCTGTATGCAAAGAAAACACAGGATCAGCAGAGAAGCTTTTTTTTAAAAGAAAAGTAGCAAGTTAGATCCTGAGTAATGGACCTGGCAGTAGGTAATCTATTGTTAGCTATATGGCTTCTCATAATCGTTAGCAAATTTGTCTGAGGAATTCTGCACAGGTAACAAATGATTTGTTGTGTGAGCTGAAGCAAAAGCAATGAGCTTCATGAAGCAACACTATCTGAGGAGAGGCCCCAGCCTCTGCTCCACCACTAGAGAAACAACAGTCTTTGTTAAATGGCATATTTCCCATTCACCTTGTTCTAATTACTGTTCATTCTCAGGCATGTCAGTTTAATATACAGAAAACGTGGTTTCACTAAAGTCCCATTCTCCACTACTCCTCTGGCTGGCTTGTGCGGAAAACTGCTACGAGTACAACAGAGCCTCCAGGGCCTTCTGTGGTCCGCTTTCCCACAGTGCAACCCAGTCTTGCAGTGACAAATCACAGGACCAAACTCTCCCCAGAACAAACACATAGGGACCACAGCCCACGGTTTGATGGATAAAAGTCAGAGCGAAGAGGACTGCAGGAGGATGGCAGGTCTGCTGGATGTCCATGCCACCATGGTTGTTTTGGCCACATGTGGGTTTGACTTCAACAGACTTGCAACTGTCTCACTGAATTAACATATTCTAAGAGGAATTGCTGAAGACAAAAGTATATCCTTTAAGCATCATTATGCTTATTTTATTCACACTTTTTTTGCTAGCACTGGGAACAACTGACAATGCTGCTATTTCTTTTGCAGTTTAACTCACATGTATGAATCACAATATGATCAATGTGTTTTAATATAATTTCGATTTTTTTTTCAACTCGTACTGAAATTCAAATTCCACTGTACACTTATGTATACAATTAAATTATAAGGTAATATTAATCATACAGTTTAATAGTAAATTGATTATCATATTCTTCAATGTATTTATTGTTACTGCAGTGTGTTTCTGATTAGTGTGAGAGTATAAAAAAAAAGAAAAAAAAGATTTGCTTGATCTCATGCGATCAGAACAGATCTAATGGCCTCCAGGCATTGCATCGGTAAGCCACTACAAACAAAACAGCTTTGTTTTTTCATTTTAATCTAACTCGGTTATGGATTGTGAGCACATAATCAATAACATAAGTGACATCAGAACAACTAACACATTAAAGCTTGCTGTGGGTTCCTTTGCTCTTCCTTATCCTGCCTCCTTTCCCTTAAACAGACAATGAAAAAGAGAGAGAGAGAGAGAGAGAGAGAAAGAGAGAGAGAGAGAACAGAACCACATCCCCACTGACTCTTCTGTTCCCAACACTGCCTCTTCTACCAGCTAACCATTGCAACCTAACACACAAGTCTGCATCAAAGCCCACAAGGCCCTTTTAGCTTCTACCTCCCAAGAGTTGCTTAAACTCACAGATGAGTGCATTCTTCTGTGGCATTTGGAGAGAAAACACATTGAGGGCTGTCAGGATATTGTGACTGAAAGTCTTTAAAACAGCACAGAAAACCCAATGATGGCAAATATATCAAAGAAACTAAGTTGAAGAGCTCTTTTTATTTTGACCATAGATAATGGGATGAGTTCCTACAGCCTTGTTGGCTGTAGATTAAGGAAAATAAATATTACAAATGTAAAGCAGAGTAGGGTTTAGCTCTTATTTAGAACATACATGTGTGCATAGACAGATAGACATAAACATAAATTATCTGTAGTTTCAGATGATTTATAAAATCATTTGAATTTATTTTCAGTTCTGTGGTAATTTTGTAGTAGTTTTGTGACTAATATTAAAATTGGATAAACATATTGTTCTTAAAGAAGACACGAAAAAAATATTAGTCAAGAAATTTACTTCAGCACTAGTATCTACCCACTGCCAAGCACCTCAATCCTAGGCAAGCATGATGGTCCTTTTTATTTGCCCACTTCCACTTCACCATTTCCTTCAGTCGACCCCTTATCGATGTGCACTCCAACACACAGTCTTACGCAGCATTCTTTGGCAGATCAGGCCAAAGCATGCACCCCAGCTTGATCCCCACTTCATGCCCCTCTAACAGTCTCTTTGATCGCATCATGCTTTGTAACTAACTCATCACCTAGGCCCATACATCCACCGCCACAGTCCGCAGGTTGGCATCATTTTAGTAATAATTGATAGATTTTCCAAGTCACTCCGTTTGATTTCCCTTCCAAGCCTCCTGTATATGTATAATACCTCAGAGTTATTGTTCATCCACATTTTCAGACATTTTATCATACCTGAGGATATAGTAAGTGATAGTGTCCCAATTTACATCAAGGGTGTGGGTGAACTACATTGGAATGTTCGGTGTGAATGCCAGCTTAACTTTCATTTATCACACTGAATTAAACAGCCAGGTAGAGAGAGCAAACCAGGAGATCAGCTGTTTCCTACCCATGTTCTGCAGTTCTAGTCCTGAGGACTCTACCCAATTCCTGCCATGGGTCGAATATGTACAAAACTCCCTTCACCACTCCACCACACAGCTCACCCCATTCCAGCATGTACTAGGCTACCAGCCCCCAATGCGAGCACCATTTATTCCCCTGTCACCCCTATGGCCTGTTTTTTTAACCTTTTTTGCCTGTGATTGCCCTGTTTGCCCCTGATTAACCCTGAACTGTTTGATTCATGTTTTTGCCTGCTGTTTTAGATATTCACTGAACAATTTATATTTCTGTGTTGTCCTTTTTTCCTATATTTTTGAGAATTTATATTTTTATGATTTTTTTTTTGTTCTTTACACTTTTGTTTTTTTATGACTATCACTCCAATTTGCAATTTCCACCTATGCAAGTAAATATTCAGTTTTCTCACTTCTTGTGACCTGTTTATGTTAATAAACATCTTCTGCATTTGCATACAACCCTGGGAGTCTGTGTTCTGAGAATAAGACTATATAATGATCACTATTATTTCAGGAACAATTAATTTTCTAATTCTAATCAGGCTATAACAAAAACTACTCCTTATTTTTTGCAGTTAGGCCAAGTGACACTGAGAGGGGATGGTCTGAATGTGAAAGGCCACGTTGGCCTGTATGTGAAAGTCCCTCAATATCTAGGGGTAGATGAGTTCATTCAACCAAAGATGTGTTATCCAACAGGCCAAGGACTACATGTTTGAGCAATGAAATATGGACACTGGGTGACAAGTGATATTGGTGTGGTAACTGCAGTTCAGAATTCATTAACATGTTGAGTGATTTTAAAGGGGTTGATGTAATGGAGCATGAGTTTTTTGTCCTCTCAATGTACAGTAATCTCTAATAGAATGCTATATATATGTGTGAGTATCTCTCAGGTTTTTTTTATATAAGTAAACTTTGTGTTGTTGGACCTATTTGTTGTCTGTGTCTGTGGTCATATTTTTAAGCTCTTTCACGTTTACAAAACCATGCTCTTCTGTTGCATTAGTGGGTGTGGCATTTCAGAGAAATAGTGACTGTTGAAAATCAGGGCCCATAATGAAAAGGTGTGAGTCGTGTGGCTGAGTAAAAAAGTATCGAAAATAGGAAATGTGATGATTTCTTTGTGCTCTTTGTGGCTGAAAGATTCCATTATTCTTTTTTATTTTTCCTTTAACCTGCTCTACTTGTACAATAAACTATGATAACCTGAGACTGACTATGGTAAATTGAACCATGAGACACTATATACTCCAGTACCAGTTCTAAGTACCTGAATACAAAACAGACAGTGAGTAGGGCCCGGGTAGAGATCATTTTGAATGAATTCAATAGTTATGTGGGACTGTGGGAAGTGGGTGTATCCTGCACTCTTGTGATGTTGGCTTGGGTACAAAGAGAACATAATTAAACAAAAAATTGAATGTTCTTTAACATTGACTCCCAGCTATATTATACATGGAGTCACAATGGAGTTTAATTATCCCCAGGCCTCTATTTGGTGGGGAGGTATAAGATCATGCAAGGAGTGTGTCAAGATGACCATTGGAGGTCTTGAGGGGCACTGATATGGCATTGGATGCTTATATACTGATTCTCCTTCAATTGTCCAACTAATAGCTGTGATTAGTAGTAGGATTCAGTGTAACTTCTGTGTTGGTTTTGGGTTTGCCAAGCTATAACTGGGACAAGGCATCAGTTTTTCCGATTTTTGATCCAGTTATTAAGAAATCATGAACCGTAAGTGGGAAGAAAACAACACCCATCAGGCTTGTAGAGGCATGAAGCAGTAAAAGTAAATGAGTGTTCAGCTTCCACTTAACCATGGTGCCACTTTTGTAAAGCTAGCTTCATGATTGGCAGTTTTGAGTCAGGATTGATTTCAAAAAGGGAGCTGTGCCTTTTTCTCTGAATAACAAATGCCTGGATGGTATTTTAGTCCTATTAGGGGAGCAGCTATCAAGAAAAATTTCCGAATGAACCATCTGTAGAAACTGTTCAATCCTATAAATCATTGGAGGAACTTAACATTTTGATGTATTCTGTGACTTGGACCTTGCATCACACTTAATACTAAGTAGGGCACTTCACATTTTTCCTTTAACAAAAAGGTTGTTGGCAAAAAAAAAGAGTCTGGGCAAGATGAAGGTTCAATGTGCTTGTGTACAGAATATTTCAGGATTTCATCTATATATGCTAGGATGAATTTGCCTAACATGTCCCATGTCTGGGCAGCATGGTGGTACAGTGGGTAGCATTGTCAATTCACAGCTCCAGGGTTCCAAGTTTGATTCTGAGCTTGGGATACTGTCTGTGTGGAGTTTTGGAGTCCTTGGAATATGGCCAGTCTGCATTGGTTTGAGAGAAGGAAATAATTTCTTATTCTGCAACAACTGGTGCTTGTGTAGGACCAGGGTTTTCTTCATTCCACAAGGATATTGCCAAGATGTATAATTAGTTCAATCAGCGAATCTGGTGAGAGACTGCAGTCTCTACAGGTCAGTTAAGTAACTACATCTCTTCTCCACCCCGAACAAGATGTCCTTTAGAGCTGGTTTGTTTCAGCAGCTTCCTGCAGCAAGGGTGCAAAACTCCAGGGTGAATTTGGCTGCTGTGGAACTTCAGTTTTTCACTAAACAAAGTGATTGCAGGACTGCACAGACTCATCCTTAGTCAGTCATATCATGGTGGCTCTTAGTCTATTGGTCCACCTCAGCAGACTTCATTACCTGTGCTACCTTTTCTTGAGGTCTTCAGATAAAAAGGCAGAGGACCTGAAATGTGTCCAGGCTTAGCACCACTAATTTGTGGAGCTGGATCATGAGGTTTCTCAAGGTAGTGTGTATAAAGGGTGATTTGTTGTTCTTTCACACCTACTATTTGTTGCTATAAGCTATGAACGCTTGGCATAGATTGTTGAAACCTGCTGATTCCATGTCAGAGGCAAAGTCTTCTGTCATGAAGTGCTGACAGGAAATTTCATGTGGAGTGTAAGAGTTTTATTAAAAATACTTCAGAGAAACAAATCAAACAGTATAAGCAATAACACATAGGAGGAGGTCTGTTGATTAGCAAAGGACATAAACAGGAAAAGACATAAGGGAGAAGGCAACAAAACAAAACAAAAAAATAAATAAATAAAACAAACAAACAAATAAATAAATAAAATAAAAAAAAAACAAAAAAAGCACTGAAAATCAGACTAGTAATGAGAAAGGCTCTGTAAACAAGGATTTGCGTTGACTGTTAGTGAATCCAGGTTGTTTCAGGATGAGGAACAGGTGTGCTTCATCAGAAGTCTTAAGGTAAGTGTATTATGAGTTTGTGACTGGTTGTCAGATAACGTGATGTTTGCCAGAGGAGCTTGGGAAATGGAGTTCATTATAGCAGGTGCCGACATTGACATGACAGTAGCAGCTGTATTTGGATGTCCTTGATGTAAGTGGCATTAAATCTGTTATCAATGAAACTACAGCTTATTAAATAAGTAGCTTATTTAGACTTCATAGAAATATATTTATCATATGAATGACAGTCACATGATGTCCACGTCTACTTCTGTCATGATGATGATGATGATGATTGTTGTTGATGTTACTGCTGTTGTATGTTGATTACACATTTGACTCCCATTACAGTTTTAGTCCCAACTATTTTTTCAGACTTAAATAAGCTTATAATTTTATTTTAAGATTAATTCTTAGAAGTGTTGCCTATATATGCCCAGGTCCGTGTTTTATTCTCACTAAGATCTATTACACTGTAGATGGCAGTGGCAGATACTGTGCAAGTGTTTTGTTGTTATATACTCTATGCAAAAAAATACAGCAACATTGGGCACATTTATTTTATCAAAAGCAATCATGGAAAATAATATAAACATTAGGATGTTGAATATATTTTACATGAATCACATAAGAAATGCAAAAATCAGTATGATCAGAATGTATGTATGTATGTAGGTATGTATTTATTTATTTTTATTTTTTTTTTTATTTCTTCCTCAGTTACTTCACATATTTTATGTATAGATCAATAACTTTCAGAACCCTTAACTATTTAATTGTTCTGTGTAGAACCATATAGTAAAGGTTTTTTTCTGCTCACAGAGGGCTTTAAATTATATTTACATTACATTATAGCTATAATTACATTATAGTTTAAGTATAACAAAAAGTCTGTCTAAAGAATCATATTTGTTGTAAGACTGGGCCTGTACATTTGCATATAACAATTGCTGCACATTTATGCACATAACATTTTCTTTTGCCTTTACTACTTAGGTTTATCTTAATAAATGACAGGTTTAACTTCAAAGAAATGTAACAAGTTACCCCTTAATATTTTCGAAATAAATGGGAATCCACAAGCTTATGCATAATCTAAAGTACAGTACACAATTATCCTTTTGGGTGAACCCTTACTTAACCTTACATTAAAGCCTAGTAACGGTTGTTACACTGTTAAACTGTTAAAACACTCATATAAAATAGAAGGTGTGTAAAATAAGGTGTGGATTCTCTGGAACTACAGAGGCGAGTCTTACCCTGAAAAGGTTTAAAGCAAGCATATGAGCCTATAATCTGCCTGAAGTTATACCTTGTCTCTGTATAAACCAAAATATAAAGACAAGTAAATAAGTTTATAAATGACAAAAAATGACATGTGGGTATTTTTCTCCCTCTATTCCACAGTTTACAATCTCTATTCTCATTGTTTACTTTAGCAATGATATTCTAGTATGAGGGCCCAGTTGTATTGTTTAACATTTGGCAAATTAAATTTGTTATATATTACAAAAACATATTCATATACAGATATCGACTGAATAACAGTTTATGGATGCCACATTTTCAGAGTTAGAATATGTAGCTTATAATTTTGATACACTGGCGCCATCTTGTGTTTATATTACATTTACATGTATGACATTTGGCAACCCTTAATCAGAGCAAAGTACAAAAGGTCTTAGATCAACACTGGTTCACTAGGCTCAGACTTTTTTTTTATTATCATTTTTATTTTTAATATATAAATACATAAAACAAATAGGGGAAAATAAGCTCTAGATTATGTGTTTCAGGAAGAGGTCATTTGAAGATGACTTAGTGACCAACTATATACAGTATATTTTGCTATCTATGATCTAATTGGATAATATGTGTAGTACATTAACAGGCTGGCTTAGTGATTTACACATTTGACTCGCACAACACGGTTTGGGGGGTTTGATTTCTGCTCTGTGTGCCTGGAGTTTGCATGATCCCCCAGTGCTGCCGGTTCCTCCGGCTACTCCAGTTTTCTCCCCCACTCGAAAAACATGTGTTGTAGGCTGATGGATAACTCTACATTGCCCATAGTCTGTTGCCCATAGTGTGTAAGTACATCTTTTCCAGGGTGTCCCATGCCTTTTGCAGGGAGTCACCTGGGATAGACTGCAGATTCCCTGCAACCTTGTGCAGAATTATCAGAAAGAAAAACATGGATAGATGGGCAATAAAAAGGATGGTGCAATTTAATAATGTGATGACTTTTGATTGGTTATTTCCAAATCATAATATGTGTGCATACATCTGTACATTATCTGTTGTCTATTGTAGGGATTAGTTATGTATTTTTTTTTCTTTTTATGTTTGCTCTATTAGCACATACATAATAAAAGTATGAGCATCTGTGGTTTAAGCAGCTACAGAAACAACAATTTACAGTTTAATGTTGTAAATGAAACCACATCGGAATACATGTATGCATACACATGTATCACATAGGAAACTTAATAGTAATGATAAGATATGGCCACATGGTGGAGGCATTGTATAATTTTAAACAGAGGTTGAACGAACAGAAGTTAAGAAAACGAAGAGCAAGGGGTATCATTTAAAAATAAGATAGCATTTGGCTATGATCTACCCTTAAATACTCTAAATCTAATCACAATTTTTCTTTTTCGGATTGCTGGTACTGAACCTGTCATACCTATCATACAAGTAGGACAAACTTTTTCTTTTTTTCAAATTCACAATCAAAACTTTTTCTTTTTTGTTTCTTTCTGTGAGGGTTAGGTATGTTTACAAGCCTATGTATATATCTTTGAATAATGCTATACTTATATTCATCATACATGCACACCCACACATGCACACTTTCTAATTATTTCAACTTAAACAACTTTTACACGTTTTACCATGATTTCTAATTGTAAAGACAAGAGACAGTAAGGGAGTCCTTTCATCGTTGTAGACATTATGACAAAGAGGACATAATATGTTGTGGAATGTTGTGGAATTTCCAGCCACCAGATGCTCCATCTGTGTAGACAACTACTGGAAGCTTAACACCAGAGTCCTTTATTCGACGGCCTGGCTGACATCAGCTACTATGGCATTTGACAAATGCTTTGAATCACTAAGATAAAAGAAATAAGACAGTGAATAGTGAGCAGTAAAACTGATAATGACTTGAGAGGGATGATTGTGTTTCTTGTTTTTCACTTCTGGTGTGTTAATGCCATTGAGTTCCTCAGTTATTACATCAACTGTTTGACAGAAAGAGACAGAGTACACATAAGCAGATTTTTTTTTTAAATGAGAAGAGCTGATAGAGAGGGAAAAGTAGAAGCCAAAGTTACAATTTGGTGTGGTTTACATAATAAAATATTTGAATGTTTATACCATGCACAATAAGGCCATATAGGTAATACTATATTGAACTTAATATTGAATTTGGCCAAACCAGTGGCTATATTTCGCTGTACAGAAAATCCCAATATTAATCCATTGCTTTTGAATTTTGCCCAGAGCCCACAGCAGTAACCATAACAGAACACAAGAAATGATACACTAAACAGTAAAGATCCTGAGAGCAAACTGAGAAAATAAATTCAGGCCTATAAATGCATTGTGATGATTCATACATGGTAATTTATTTTTGTGGATGATGTGCATTAATAATCTAATACACAACACATAAAGTGCCAACATAACATTCTAGTACCAGATATTTCTTGTTCCTAAACCAACACTTTACTATAAGATTATCATAATCCTAATCCTTAAATCAATATTTAAATTGGAAATGCAGTGTAGGCCAATAAATACTAGAGCCATACTTTTTTCAAATCTTTGTGAAGAAACCCAGACACAAACTTGTCTTGAGAATATTTTAAAGAGGATTGTAAAGAAAGTAAGACAAACCCAGACTGTAATTTAATTTGAGATGATAGACAGGAGTTAGGAGTGAAAGTGTTGTACAGGTGGTATCAGTAGTATCAGTGGTATCAGTAGATGCTCAATTTAATGAATAATGCATTGGACAAATATCTACACATTATGTTTTTGAGGGGATATTTAATATTTCAAATGCTGCTAACTAGCTTTTGGGCAATGACATGTTCTCACTGCTTGAATGATGGTCCCTTGCCTGCTTTTCTGTTGTCAGAAGAGCAACTTCCTACTCACTTGGACAGTTAGACAGGTAGGCCATCATTTGCCCTTGCTAAAGGCTAAAAGTTAAAGGCCGTTGCAAGCCTCTTCTTAGTGTTTGCCAGTGTTTCATCCATCAAAGATGCTTGTTTTAGGTATTTATGAGTTGTAGCTTCACTGGTATTGACAGTATATGGTAAAATGTTATGGATGTTTTTGCAGTGCATCTAATATTCCATGTCCTGTAAGCAATAATGAGGATTTTTTTTTGCATAAGAAAAAGATAAGATAGATTTTCACTTGCCATTAAATGCCTAAATGTTAAACAATAATTATCTAAGATTTGTTGTATACTGTAGTTAAGAAACAAAGACAACTTCCGTCCTGACATTTGCCATTTGCTCAGTGCACTTCTACCTCATCTTAACTATCATTTTATCTGGCTTAAGTGAATTTATCATCCGATCAGAATGACAGCTGAGTGTAACCCTCGGGATATGACAGATTACCGTTCCACTAGGTTTGATGCATGTTCATATCCACTCTAATGATAAATTAGACCCCCAGTCAGTCACTATCCTCTAGGCTAGGCCATTAAAGGGTAATGCAAAATTCATGATGAGGCTATACATGGAGTTGTGGCAGAGAACACAGGTTGGTCATAGTTCCTTTAATAGGGTAGCACAAATGCCTTCATGTTCATGTTTTGGAAATTTGCATTGTCAAGTGGATTTAAAAAAAGATACTTCCTGCTGGTTGCTTTGCAGGCTGCAGCCCCCTCTAGACAGCATTACTGAATGAGAGAGAATGAGAAAGAGGGAGTGAGCTAGATTACATTATTGAAATTACTTAGAAGTGAAAGATTTCCCATCAGCTTCCTTTCATCCTACTCCCACAGCACAGGGCGGCTTAAAGAACACTTTGTTCTGATATTGTTTAGTGAATAGGAACACTTGTCTAGCCATGCATTCGTCAAGCCAGTTGGGAATTGTTAAATATCTGTGTTAAATTAACCAATGTGACCTTCTTATCTTCCTTGCCTTTGTCAATGCAGTCTTTTTAGTGTTTGCCATCAGGAGTAATTTGACAAGGAAGACATTGATTGGAGTTCCTGAGCAAATGCTTGTTGTTACTGGATTAATCTAGCTTTTTACAAGCTAAAGGAAATAAGTCTGTGAATGGTTATGGGTGTTGACATTTCATCTGCCTTTGTAACTACTTGTGACCTCTGTATATAAAAGGAAAACATTTAAGAATAGAAATCGAGTTTCAGTGATGGCATTATGACACAGTGAGTAGGATTGCCGCCTCAAAATTCCAAAAGTCCTAGGCTTAATCCCTAATTTCTGCATGAGATCAGCAAGCTGTTATTTTGATTGTTCTGTCTATGCAGAGTTTTGCATATTTTTTCCACCAGTTCCACCCATTTTAAGAAAGAAAAACATGCAGGTAGGCAGATTTGTTACACTAAAATGGTGTGACAGCTACAAAATTGAGTGTGAGACTGAGTCTGGTTAAAGTGCCACATACAATTCAAAGATATTAAACTTTTATCTTTTTCCAAATGACTACCAATTGCAAAAACAAACAAACAAACAAACAATAAATAAATAGATAGATAAATAAATATCACTCTCATTTTTTTTCATAATGACAGCCACTTCTTTAATATCTTTTCTCCATCAGTGCACAGAACAAACAAATGTGCAGATATGTATAGGAGGCATCAGTAAAAATAATATGATTAGCCTTTTGTATATTTAAAACTTCTGATCTATTATCATGAAATATTGTATCTGAATTTCATTTTAATAAATAATTTAGCCATTATTTGCTCACTTTAAGACCATTTCAAATGTTTACTGTAAAAATAGACATACGTCATACGTATGCAGAGGTAGGTAGCTTATTTATACAGCCCTTGAAGTATGTCATTCCATATGAGAAAAATTCTCTTTAGGTTTTGTTGTGCAGATAATACATTGATCCAAAGTAGTTCAAAAGCTTAGAGCCACAACGATGTGTCAGACTATTTAAACTGAAATCATGAATAACCATCTTTTTGTATCTCTTCTAGATACCACATTACTATATATCTTTAAGGAGGAGTCTTTCCATAAAGGATGGCTGATGTGAAATATCCACAAAGATGTAATGCTTACATATGGCAGAGAAATTATGTGTGATTATGTGTAAGAAGATAAAAGTAAGCATATATGGAGATATTGAAAGTTTTGCTTTGCCTTAATGTCAGCTTAATTGATAAAACCTACACCAAATGCAATCCAAGAGAATAACATAAGAATAACAATGACATAAGACATGCAAAAAATGAGAGATTACTGCAACTCAGTATTATAAATGAAAGGTATGTTGTGTTTGAACAGAACCTCTGCTGGTTTACTGAGTGAGACACTGGAAGAGTTCATTCTCCAAAATCATATGAGCTTTTAATGTATCACATCAAATGTAAGCTCCCAGGTCCCCATGGATATGGCTGAACATATGCTGATATGGCTCTGCTTTATCTTCTGTGCACAGCGGATGCACAAAAACAAACGCAAAATGCTCTTATAACCTGCTCTGACAATTATAGATGCCTCTGCTGATATGAAAATCACCACTGTCACATCTGAGGAATTACTATGGAAGATAATTGAAAGGTTTCACGATGCTGCTATGGTTCACTGCATATGTGAAAAAACATTTTGTCTCCTATGGTACCAGAAGAGAGTTGCCACTAATGCCTACAATGTTAGTTGCCTTTCACAGAATATAATTTACTTACAGACAGATCCTGAATATTTTTGTTCCAAAAATAATTCACCATAAAACATTGCAAATAACCTGATGTGGACACTATGATCAATTTTATTTATTTATTTATTTCATTTAATCTTCGGAAGACCTATGACATTTACATCAGCTGGTCCTCATATTAATTGACTTTTCTCTTATTATTATTTAAAAATAATAATAAGAGAAAAGTCACTTAATATGAGGATATACACTGCTCAAAAATATGAAAGGAACACTTTTAATCAGAGTATAGCATCAAGTCAGTTAAATTCCTGGGATATTGATCTGGTCATGTAAGTAGCAGAGGGGGTTATTAATCAATTTCAGTTGCTTTGGTGTTAATGAAATTAACAACAAGTGCACTAGATGGACAACAATGAGATGACACCCAAAAACTCTTCTTTTCTGAGAGTTTTTCACTAGTTGTGCATTTGGCTAGGGTCAGTTTCACTACTGGTAGCATAAAACAATCCCTGGACCCTACAGAGGTTGCACAGGCAGTCGAACTCCTCCAGGATGGTACATCAATACGTACTATAGCCAGAAGGTTTGCTGTGACTTCCAGCACAGTCTCAAGAGCATGGAGGAGATTACAGGAGACAGGCAGTTATTCTAGGAGAGCTGGACAGGGCTGTAGAAGGTCTTGGCAATGGCATTTGCCACTGAACACCAGTATTGACATGTCCACCACTGGTGCCCTGTGCTTTTCACAGATGAGAGCAGGTTCATCCTGAGCACATGTGACAGACGTGAAAGGGTCTGCAGAAGCTGTGGAGAATGTTATGCTGCCTGTAACATCATTCAGCATGACCGGTTTGGTGGTGGTCAGTGATGGTCTCAGGAGGCATATCCAAGGAGGGATGCACAGACCTCTATAGGCTAGACAATGGCACCCTGATTGCCATTAGGTATCAGGATGAAATCCTTGAACCCATTGTCAGAACCTACCCTGGTGCAGTGGGTCCTGGGTTCCTCCTGGTGCACGACAATGCCCAGCCTCATGTACCCCCATGCTCACCTGACCTAAATCCAGTAGAACACCTCTGGGACATTATGCTTGGTTCCATCCGATGCCACCAGGTTGCACCTCAGACTGTCCAGGAGCTCAGAGATGCCCTGGTCCAGATCTGGGAGGAAATACCCAGGACACCATCCGTCGACTCTTTAGGAGCATGCCCTAACATTGTCAGGCATGCATACAAGCACATGGAGGCCATACAAACTACTGTGTACCATTCAACTAGTTCAAAACTCTGCAGCTCGTATCATCACTAAAACTCCTTCATTTCACCCCATCACTCCGGTTCAAAACTCGGCAGCTCGTATCATTGCTAAAACTCCTTCATTTCACCACATCACTCCGGTCTTACAGCAGCTTCACTGGCTTCCGGTCAAGCTTCGCATAGACTTTAAGATTCTTCTTCTCACTTTTAAAGCTATTCACAATCTTGCCCCTTCTTACTTGTCTGATCTTCTCCATATTCATGTTCCGTCTCGTTCTCTTAGATCTGCCTCTTCTCTTCATCTTTCTGTGCCTTCTGCTTGTCTCGCCACCATGGGGAAGGGGGCTTTCTGTTGCTCTGCTCCCCGGCTGTGAAACTCTTTACCTCCAGACATCCGTAACCTTGACTCTCTGTCTATCTTTAAATCTAGACTCAAGTCTCACCTGTTTAAGCTTGCTTACTCTTCCTAAATCTTACCTGCCCTCTCATACTGTCACAGTCTTCGGTATTTGTTTTTTGTTTTGTTGCTTATTTTTTTGTCGTATTGTTTCTATGTGCTTTGTTTTGTAACTCATTATTTGGTGTCCTTGGGTGTTGAGAAAGGCGCCTATAAATAAAATGTATTATTATTATTATTATTATTATTATTATTATTATTATTATTATTATTATTATTATTATTATTATTATTATTATTTTGAGTTGCTGCAATGAAATTTCAGCAAAATGGACTAACTTGCTGCATCATTTTTTCACTTGGGTTTTTTGGGGTGTCTTTGAATTCAGCCCTCTGTAGGCTGATAATTTTCATTTCCATCAAACGATGTTACACATTACCCAGTCCATATTAGTATAGATATCCAGCATGATATTTTTCCCCATTAAGATCTGAAATGTTTTCACAGTGTTCCTTTAATTTTTTTGAGCAGTGTATATACTTTATTACCAAAGTATGGGCAATTCATGATCAAACTTTGTTACCAAATTAAACCAATAATGTAGCAATAAATATATAAATGTATTTTTAGATATTCAAATTCAAATTCAAATTTTTATTTGTCACATACATAATCGTACACAGTATGATATGCAGTGAAATGTTTATACGACTGTTATGACCCTAGGAAAAGGAAAAGGAATAAGGACAGAAGAACGGAATATATAAAATATAAAAATAAAATACAAAAATACAAAATATAAAAAAATATACAAATTATACTAAAATACGAAATATAAAATATAAAAACAAGTTCACAGTAAACAAAAAAATAGAATAGAATAAAAATAGAATAAAATATAATAAATATAAATAAAGTAGGTATGTATATATGTATATAGAATAGGTATATAAAATAAGATAGAATATGTATATCGGAAGTGTAAAATGTACATACAGGAAGTGTAAAATACAACAGATGTGATGCAAAATTATATAAAATTATAAATTTATTATAAAATTATATAAAGTGAATAGTGTGTAGTGCAATAGTAATATTGTAAATCCATGTCACTCAGCAGATGCTTGGGGTGGAACAGTGGACAGAACAGTTAATGACATTGTTAACAGATACTAGGATAATGTAAAAATACCAAAGGCCTAAAGTCTTGTGCTATTTTTTTTTTGTGCTAGTTGCAGATCATTGTGTAGTTTTTGATATGTTGTTAGGATGAAAATTTTGCTAAAGCCTGTAAACTATGGTTAATGATTTTACCTCAGACAAAGTTCAAGTTGCTACAAAAAAAGGGCTGTGCTGGAGGACTGTGTTGTTATCTAATGATATTTGTTTTGTTCTTTTCATGCTCAGGAAAGTGTTACATCTGCTATATTAAACACAGTTGAAACTACATATGTCTAAAGATGCTCAAAATCAGCTGTTAGACCATATGTTGGATGACTGAATGTTGCTGATTCCTAGCTGCCAATTACATGCTTACTCTAGTCACAGGCACATATTTACTAGATGGTGGCCTATAGAAAAAGTCAACTGTAACAGTCTTTTGACTTATTGTTTAAAGCTATCCCATTATTTTGTCATCCTGCCAAACAAAAATCTATGATCACAAGCTACTGCTGTTACTGCACAATATAATATACTGTATAGTTAGTTGGAATTTTAAATTCAGACCCCTTGTTCCTATTGATTCACCTTGTGATCAGAACAAGCAAAAGAAATACACAATTTTCTTTGTGGAGTTTGATATGTATCCTTATGTATAATTGTACAACTTTTAAACATGTGGTGAATGACTTCATGGTTGTCTTCTTCCTTGTTGTGACCCAAGTGCTAACTTAAAAATGAATAATACATAAAATGTATGTCATAATGCTTATTATGCATGCGGTATATGTAAGAAAAGAACAAATATTGTTTATGAGGAGGCCTTAACCAGTAAGAAAAACAAGCATAAGAAATGGCTAACCATGAGTTAGTATCTGATAAATTCTTCTGTGTCTGTGAGTTTGTAGCAAATTCTCAGCAGGTAGCTGTGATGGTGCAAGTGGGACCGTGATCAGCTGCACTGTGCTCTTTTTGAACATGGCTCCTGGATAAGTGGTCTCTATGGGAATGGCTGATTCTTTGTCTTGTTGATGAGTGCTCTAGTGGTACAGAATATTCTAGGGCTTTGTGGGTATGCATGGTACTCAGTTGCACCAAGCTGCCAAATGCCCTGATGATTCTGTGGTCCTGTGCTGCCCTCCCACTGTGCACAAGTCAATTGTCTGAACATTATGGAGATTTTATTGAAGGTCAAACATAGGTCAAAATATTGACAACATTTTTTGAAACACATATTTGCATTTAAAAAATGAAATGAACTGTTGCTTCCAACAATTACTCATTTAACAATTTTAAGATAGCAGAAGTTAGCAAAACCTAAATGTAAAGTTTTATTAAATATCATGTGACCAGCAGGTACATTGCACCCTAACCTTCTTAAAACCCACTGGGTATTTACTGAACTATTCTTTTACTTTAATTGGGATGTTGCAGACGAAAGTACAGTATTCTGCTTTCTACAAATCTGATTATAGTCAAAGCAGGTTTGCTGTACATTGTTGCATGCCAAAAATATGGTCTGAACCCATTCTTTTAAAGATAAGCACCTAAACTGTACTTCTGAGTGTGAAACAATTTGTTGAAAAAAAGAGTATTGCAGTGTCAGGTAATAATTCATAATTCATTTATTATGTCAGTTTATGAGTAATTCATTTCCTCAATAACACATACTGTATTTATAAATTTTAGTTTTAAAAAGTTTTTGTGTCTGCTGTGTACAGCTTATCAGGTAAAACTTCCATTTTTAGGTAAACAATTACTGACTGTAGCCCATCTGTTAAAACAGCCTTCCTCTACCCTGTCCATTAACACAAACCAACCACCACTGACCAGATATTATTTGATTTTTATGTCATTCTGTTTATTCTGTTTCTGATTATATGTCAGTCTGTTGCACTGGGATGAGTATGTAATGTACAATAGCAAATCTGGAATTTTTAAACAAAGTGTATTTTTTTTAATCTAATTAGAATTCATCTACCTTGTGGGTCCACCTTGCAGGTGTATAGACAAAAACAAGAACAAGAACTGATCTATTAGATGGATAGGACTTATCTACATATATACTATTTCTATGTACTATTTCTCCACTCAGGAGTGACTCATTAAATCAGCAGTGTTTCTGTATTTGATATTCCTGACATCAGGTCAGCATACAGAACTAAGTACAGAAGATTGTAGACCATCCAAATAATAAATAAGTCCTGTTACTGGTGGTTGTTGGTGTTTTGCCATTAATGGGTAGGGTGGAATGAGGCGAACATATTGTGCATGGCAACAGATCACTAATAGTAGGTAATTAATATACCTAAAAGTGACCAATATGGTAGATATTCCTGCGTATGCAATAGCAGATGTATCTAGTTAACATGCAACACACTGTATTAGGAAATAGTCAAAAAGTATTATATTACCAGGGCACAGGTTAATTCAAAAATCAAACTAGAATAGTTATAATCATGAAATTCTGGTAGAAAGGTAGTTTCTAAAGAGGAGAAAGTTTAATATTACACTTATCATATAATAAAAATAAATTAACCATTATTGCCAACCAAGAAAACTGATGCCAGTTTTTGCATTTTATTTTCATCTAAATTCATTAGACTTCTTAAGATTACTTATAAGAATAAGAGCATATTTTCATTTTACAACATATAAAAGCACAGAAGACTTTCCCCTTCTGTTTCATCAACTGATGTTTTTCAGCTTTTAATGCCCTTAACATTTTATTTTGCCATAGGGTAGCAAACACTGGCTAATGGCTAGAGGAAACAGTAGTCATTCATGCCTGAGAGCTACAACAGGGTCAAAATAATTAAACATCAAATAAACTTTGTATGCACAGTCCTCATGAACATTATATTCCTGCATCTTTTCAGACAATACATGTTGTTGTTGACAAATCTAGAACTCAAATTTAATATGCATAAATAAAGGCTATTAACCTTCATTAGAATAGACTCACTCAAAATGGACTATTAATGTATATAAATTAAGACTATTCAGAATGAAGTTTTTACATGGAAAGGTAAGGTTTTAGCATAAACATTTAAGTCATTCAACAGACACCCTTACCCAGGTGACCCAATCAGGGTTGATCAGGCCCTCACAATTTACATTGTTTGTCTTTAACCATTGCAAACAGGCTCTTTATGGATTTCTAGTTACATCTAACACCACACAGACATCTCCAGCACTCATCAGTCAGGTCCTCATATTTCCTTTATCTAGATCTTTTTCAATCTTTTTTCCAGATCTTCTCAATGAACTGTGAGCTGCAGCAGGATCACTCCGATCGTGTCTGGGAATTTGAGTTGTCTCTTTAAGTTGACTTTTAGTTGCCAGTCCCACCAAGGAGTCTGCCAGGTTTGGTTAATAGTGTCTGCAACTTCTCTCTTGCCTTGAATAAAGCGATAGGCTCTCTCAATGTAAGTTTATACTAGCTGTAAGTGATCCATGTGTAGATGGAATTTGCTCTTAGCACTTGGTTGTGGTGCCAGTGATAGCATCCTTCTTTCTGTAACACATATCGAGCATTGGAAAAGGTAGGTATAGTTTGTGAATGGAATTCTTAACGCTGATTGGACAAGACATCTATCACTCAAGATACACAGATGTACAGCTTGCTACTTGCTAGTATATAGTGTATATGACCACAGCTCTGTTCTTATAACACTCCCTAGATTGTTTAATCTGCAATAGTTTGGCATTTAAAACATTCCTGTGTTCTTTAGGTGCGTTTTTAGAAACTGCAAACTAATCTTTATGCCATGAAATGCTATCAGTATATCCAAAATCACGGCATATGAACGTCCTTCCTCAAAGTAACCTTGAATGAATTCCACTTTCTTATGAATATATATGTTTATATTCTTTAAAAGATTTTTAAGAAATCTTTATCTTTAGAAAGTAAAATCTTTATCATTAGGAATCTGTGAAAGCAGAACTTCACACGTACACGAAATAAAGTTAGATAAACAATTTCCTACTTCTTGTATATCTCAAGTGGCAGATGTCTCGTCCAATCAGCGGTAAGAATTCCATTCACAAATTATACCTACCTTTTCCATATTGTCCAAACTGTCATTGTGTTTTTGGATTTGCTATTTTGTTTTGCAATTTGTTATTGTGTTTTTGGTTTCGTTATTTTGTTTTCTGATTTGTTATTTTATTTTTCGTTTTTTGTTATTTTGTTTTGCACTTCTCGGCCACCATAATAATTACTATAGTTGTATAAGCTCTAAGCACATGTATATCCTACATACATTTTATGGGCATGTGACCTACTGATAATAAAGTGCAAGTTACACAGCTATAAGCCCTCCACCATCAGCTTATAATAAATGTCACATCAATCAATTAATATTAAATGATTTTGGAATTTATAGTGGGACAACAATGCATACATCATGAAGACACTCCCATTTCTGTCATTTGCAGAGATGCTGCTTGTGCCATGTGATTTGAATAACAGATGGTCTCAGTTAGTAATATACCAACATTACTCCATTCAGTGTGTCTGAAAATTTCATGCAGTTTCAACAGTACTTTAGCCTTAAACATTTATTAACATTTATTCAAGAAAGATGACCTTTTAACAAGAATAATCAGTAGTCATTGTCTTTTCAGTATTTAATATTTATATTTTAAAATTTGTGGCTTTTGTCTGGTTCTTCTACTGACACCACCTCTGTGATCTGTAGGCCTACTGGTATAATAATTTCTCCTAGAATACTCTCAGTGTCTGTCTCTTTTAACAAAACATCCTGACCTGAAGATGTCAAAATACCAATAACTTTCATGCTCTCCAGGCAAAACTCACTAAACACTGTAGTCTAGTTGCTAGACATTTTTAGCCATGTAATTGAAGAATATGCAAACTGCACAGCAATTTCCTCTGCAGTAGCATTTGACCACAAACATACAGAACAAGTACATCTTCAAATAGTATTCTGTTTAGCACACTCCAACAATGTTTATACTTGTAATGCAGTGTAATGCATTATATTAAAAATGTAATGTAATGCAAATATTTTCTAGAATGACACATGAACAGTTGAAGATGCAGTGATACAAAGGATCTAGCAAGGATTCATTTATTCATTTATTTTCCTTCATTTCTCTTGGTGGGGTTTGCACATATTCCAGAACCCTTTGAGGGATGCACAGATGTTCCCAATCCAAAATAAGATATAATCCCCCCAAATTGAGGTGGCTGAACCACTTCAACCTGTTCTTCTTGTTATTACCAACAGCTTCTGACGATAAGTGAAATACAGATGTAGATTGACTGGTAAACAAAGAGCTTTGTCCAAAACCTCCTGCTTGAGCTCCTACTTCACCACCATTGACTGTGCAGTTGCTGCAACATTTTAGCTTCTGACTGGATACTGGATGTTTACATTTACAGCATTTTGCAGATGCCCTACTTGAGAGTGGCTTACATTTTTATCTCATTTCATACAAGTGAACAGTTGAGGGTTAAAGGACCTTGCTCAAGGGCCCAGTGGTGGCAGTTTGGAGAATCTGGGATTCAAGCTCTCAACACACCCATCAGTATTCCAACACTTTAAACACTAAGACACCACATCCCTAAGAGCGCTCTACCACTTTGGGGTCCAATTAAATTGATGCTTGATATATATTCTATTTCAGAGATCTAGAGTTTTAGGCAGTGACTGGATAGGGCACAAAAATATAATTTGTTTTATATTGTGTGCTGACAGTTAATTGTGTGCAATTAAGTTAAAGTGGCCACCTTGAGGTCATAAAATCATAACAGGATATAAGCAATTTTATCATAATATTAAGTCATTTTTAATGGCTGAAGTAATAAAATAAAAAGTTGTGTTTTTTTGTTAATTCAGCATCTTCTCCTGAAAGAAAACACGCACAATGTTTAACAGATAAGCAAACTTGTCTGATTTAGTCACAATTTATGATAAATAGGAGTAGTTCATAACTCTTTCCATATAAAATTTAGTCCTTAAGATGATTGTCTCTTTATGGCACTGTCTTCTCTGATGTACATTACAGGGATATTATGATCAATCAATCAATTAATTAATTAATTAATTAATTAATTGAACATATTTATGTATTAGATGTTACCTTCAAATAGAATTCAACTGCATTTTGAGTGTTTTTATATAGCATGGTTATATCACATTTTCAGACTTAACATCTTAACATCTCAACATCTTTCAAGGAAATATTGATTTAAGTTCAGAATCACAAAGATAAATCTAAAGTGTTCTACAATGTCCCATATTTAACAGATCTCCTGATCTAAAACAACTTATATTTAATCTCACTTTTATATAATATTATAGAAGCAGCATGGGATTTAAACTCACAACCTTCCAATTAGTAGTCCAACATCTTAACCACTGAGGTACTACTTCCATTTCTCACAATGTGCATGTGCATGAGCATGTACACACTTCCATGAGCTATACACAATCACTGTAGCTCCTGAACCTTAGGTTTAACTATTAGATGCAGTTTACTCTCCAGATCCTTAGCATATACTTTTTCTGGGATGCTGTAGTTTGTGGTTTGCCTTTAATTGGTACACACGTTATATTTATCCTTTTAAAACACAAAAATAAGGATCATCATATCGGTTTGTGAGTACAAAGAATCTGTCCCAGATTTCTATGCAACATTGTAGGAGCATATTAAACATTCAGCCACAACCTTTGGATGTATCTCATTCATCCCTGCAGCTTTGCCAGTGTGAAGGATTGTATCCACTATATTAACTTCAGGCAGCGGGATGTACTATAAAACTCTGGCAATGCATCTTTAAAGCATGTACACTGGCTTAATGAGTTCCTGCTTCCATCAACATTATCCACAATAGACATCTCTCCTGCATTTGCTTCACACAGATTCTGCAAGGTTTTGGTTCTTTCTCTTTAAGAGTCGTTTTCCATGGCCTCTCAAAATGTAGGTGCTCCTTTTTGTGCAAAGAGAGTTATAAGGTCTTGTTTATAATCTCTGTTAATATCTGTCCACAAAGTAGCCATACACATTAATTAAACTACACATAATAATACGTGTGGCTTTAGTCAAGGGGCATGGTGGCTTAGTGATTAGCATGTTTGCATTGCTCTCATTTTGTTTTGGGGTTCAATGCCTAACTGTGCTTCTGTGCATAGAGTTTGCATTGTAGGCTGGTTGGCATCTCTAAATTGTCCGTTGTGCATGTTTGCAATTGTGCTCTACAATGGGTTGGCACCCCATCAAGGGTGTCCCCTGCTTTGTGCTCCAAGCCCCCTGGGATAGGCTCCAGACTCCCTTTGACACTGTGTATAAGCATTACAGAAAATGAATGGATGCTTTTACTCAGTTAACTTTACAACATAAATACATTATTTATTGCTTCTTATTTTGACCTTTAAGTACTCATTTAAAATCTCACATGCCATAATTTTTTTTTCTTGGTACATTTGTTAGTTTGTTTTCCTTACATTTACTTAAGTAATTTAGTAAGTACTTTAGTAATGTCATGTAGGGTATCTGAGGTGGGTGAATTATGACTATTAAATTCAATATAAGAAATTTATATTTCTAATGATAATCCTTTCAAAACTGGCACCAGTCGAATGGAAAATTATCTCAAAAGAAATATCACTTGATTATAGTCACATAACCATGATAATGAATAGTAAACATTTTTACTATTAACAGTAATTAAACATTAAATTAGTTGTTCGTAAATTAGAACATGTTGATAGTTTGTAGAACTCATCTGAGACAAGAGAGAAACAAACACAAGAAAAACATTATTAAGAAAAATAAAGCTATACATCAATATAATCCAGAATATGTGGCAGTTGAAAAAAAAAAAAATACTGAAAAAATATAAAAAATTAAAATAAATGTACATAGACAGATGGATGGATAATGAGTGGAATGAAAGTGATTGGCAGACATACACTGTAAAAGTGTTTACATAGTCTTTTGACTCCATGTTGCACAGTTAAGCTGAGATCATGGCTTTAAGTCTGCTTCTCTGGAGAATGTAGATGACATATTTTGACTGTGTGGACAGATACTAGCAGTATTGTGGACAGATTTTAGCAGAGATCATAAACAAGGCTGTATGCACAATTCTTCAGTGGATATAGCACTGAAGGTCCAAGGTTCTTATGTGTCTACATATAATGGTACATACTGCCTGACATCAAAGCAGGATCAGCCATAACCAAGAAATTGAAAATGTCTGAAGCTGAAATATGAAGCTGATTATTAGAGATCGAGGTGAATGGAGCTCTATTGCCCAACTCACAGATGTTTGTGAGTTCTCAGGATTTATATTGAAGAAGATTGAGGTAGGTCAATGTTCCTGTCTGTCATTATTCACTGCTGTTGATTGTTTGTTGTACAAAGGGAAGCTCTGGGTTGGAATTCCAATCCACACACCCTCTAAAGACAGCACATTAGGGACAACTTTTTACATGATAATAAATTTCCTAGATCATGAAACTGGAGCGTTGTGCTTTCACAAAACTTACTCCAAAGTATTGTTCCAGAGAGATTACATTTTCACTGAGCATGCAATTTTCACAAACAACATAGTACCAAAAAATGTGGTTAAGACTGTCCTGAGCAATGTGTTTTAAAGGAAAGTTTTTTGGGGGTACCATAATACCAGAGATTTACATAATATTCTGTTTCATTGTCTCTTGTCCTCCTGGAGAGACAGTCTTATCTTTCCTAGAGTAGAGTAGCCTGGAGTCTTAAGTGCCTTATGGCATTCCTGGTCCTATTACTTTGTTGACCTTTCTTGGTATGGTTTATGGATTGGAAAGGGGTTATACCATAGGGCATATCTTGTTGGCAATGTTCCTACAGCCATCTTAGCATTCATTTCAACAGCATTAATAAGTATTGTTTGTCAGTATAATAATATGGTCAATAATAATTTAAGATTGGTTTCCACTCAAGCAGTTTTTTGGTTCTATACTACTTTTTATTACCCTTTCTACTAACCACACTTTTATTTTAGAACAGTCTCTCTGTACTTTGCCTCACCTTTTCTCATCACCAGGTGGTGATCATTTGTCAGCTCTAACCTCTCTCTTTAACAAAGTGCCCCAAACCTATGGCCACAAGACAGATGATGCGATCAGAAAATCAATTGTTGACCTTTGGACCAAGGTGCCCTGGTGGCAACCATGCCTGTAAGCAAACATTTGTTCAAACATAGCTTTAGTTATTGACCATCTGTGGCTTGGGTAAAAATTTCACACCCCATCAAGTATCTCTGTGATCCCTTATATGAGCAGTAAAGTCCCTTAAGTAGCACTACAGAGTCAGGCCACCTCAAAATGAGAAGTGTGGTACCGAAGACCAGATAGTGTGTGGATGAAAGGTTGACTATTTCTAGTCTTAACCTTTCTGACTCAGGTTCTTTTTCCTCCTGGACATTTCCAAAGCCAGTTTTAATTTCCAAGTTATTGTCTTTCAAAAATTCTCTAGGTAATTCAAAAACTGTCACATGCCCAGGTAACTTCTGAAACACTAATCTGGACATAATGTCTTTTTTCTTAAGGGTCTCAATTATCACCTTTTGTCTGACCTCTCCCCTCTCAGCACAGGTGGTTCGGCACAAGGAGGAGTATTATATATAGCAACATAGCCTTGGGACTTATTGAAGTACCTTTATCATATCAAGGTCTTGATACTCATTGGGGTGACACAATATTATTGCCATGAAATGATGACAATTAACATAATCAGATAATTCATGTATGCAGTAGTTTCCTATAGTTTCCTAACATTACTGCAGAAAACTACATGAGGGAACAGAATTTAATTAATTTCTTTCTTTTTTCGTTTCTTTCATTCCTTCCTTCCTTTTCCTTCTTTCATGTACTTTTGCATACTTATGTAAGGGTGCTTATTGTAGACAGATGTAAAGTAGCCAATCCACCTGCTAGATGGCAGAAAACTGAAAAACCCAAAGGGAAGCCCATACAGATACAGGAAGAGACACAAACTCCATGCAAACAGTAATCCAAGCTCAGGAACCTCTGTGCTGCTGTGCCACCCAACAAAATTACATTTATTAAAAAATGTGGGAAGTGTTCCATGTGTCCATGGGCTGTAGCAGTGATTTGTGGCGACAAGTTAAGAATTACAGAGTAGGAGAAAAATAAACAGATGGAGGGTGGAGAGAGAGAGAGAGAGAGAGAGAGAGAGAGAGAGAATATTAATTGTGTTACATGTGCACTGGTAGTGAAAAATCCCAAAGCCTCACTAAGCCTTAACACTTCTTGTGCTGATTGAATAATCTTAAATGATGTGCAGTACCATTTCAAGAAGTCCCTAAGCCCATGTTCCAACAATTTAAGCATTTAATTGTGAATTTTTCTAAGATATGAGTAAAAGTCATTTCTTATTGACTTGAGCAAAGTGTGGCAGCTAAGGGTGAAGTTTTATTTCTCTGTGAAAGAAATATTCAAAAAGTGACATTATACAAACTGTAACAACCAAATAACCAACCAAACAAACAGACAAACAAACAAATATATAAATGTGATTTCAACTTTATTTCAACAATCAAGATATTGTACTGTGTTGTATCAAACTCATTCCGGTAGAGGTAGCTGAATCCATGTGCGGTCCTTTAATAGACATCGATGGCAAATATAAAAGTCTAAAACACAAATATACAGTAGTCAATATCCATACAGGGGTCAATCACATGTAAGCAATGTAAACACATGTAAAGTCCTGAGTTGGGAATTCCATAGAAGATGCCAACATGCCATCCCGTGGTACCCTGAAAACCAGTGGCGGGCCGTGCATTTCACACCTAGACCTTCACTGGTGTCCTTCCTGAATTAATCCACCTCTATACCATCATTATGATGCCACCATGAGCATCGCTAGGCAATTTCATACTCAGCCCTCCTAAAATTCTGCGATTCTCCATAAACTGTACACAAATTCGTGATCACCTCAGTCCCTTTAAATTTCATATGAAAACGGTGGCAGACTTTGGCTCCTCCCCGTCTTTCAGCATGTTCAATCCGCAGACTGCGGCGTCGCAGAGCGAGGATCAGAGGACATGTGTGTGTGTGTGTGTGTGTGTGATCAGGAAGACTCGTATTTGGCTTGTTCAGTACTCAAATGTTATACACATCTATGCAATACAGTGGAATGCTGCAATAAGTTTACCATCATACCCTGTTAGTCAAACCTTTATTTTATTTTATTTATTCATTTAATTTTTTTACTATTATACCCTTAAATGAAAATCCTAGAATTGCCCCTGGATGCCATGGCAATAGATACTAATCAAATAGCAAAGTAAAAAAGAAATTAGTCTACAGTATTTCACACCTCACAAGGAATAGTCAATTTTATTACAGTTACTTTTCTCAAAAAAGACATTCTTGATGCCGTATGCAACAAACTGCAATCTCCAGAGGACACAGCATCCGAAATGCAATCCGAGACGCAGCGAATATAGAAACAATGTATATGTGCGGTTCGCTGCCTCTGACTACTCAAATTATCCAATCAAAGGACGGGAAATTGCTGACGTAATCGTATACCTGCTAGATGGCCCCAGTGACGCCAACTCGAAATCTGATTGGTTGATGTAACAGTTTCGTTGTCACTTATTTTAAGCTACAGGCACCTGCACTATTGATTCTGAAGGCCTTAAGGCAGATTTCTTTCCCCCGGCAACACCTGATGTCAGCCACTGGCTGAAATATGATTGGATAAATACTCTTATCATAAATATACACTACTGGAAGCAGCACAACCAAGAGAAAAGCTATGAAATGTAGAGAATAGACTATTGGGAATAATTTAATACACTTTCATGGAAAAATATATTAAATAATTGAAATGCAAGTCAGTGATTCAGATCACTGCTGTTTAGGCCAGCAGAGAAGGCCTTGCTGGCCCTGACGGTCCACCACTGCTGAAAACACAACTCACCAAGGCCAAAACAATGGGTTTGTCTACCACACAAATGTATTGCTAATTATGCTGGATATCAATGCAATAATCAGGTCTTTGCTTATTCACATTATTTTATATGCATTATTTGCTAATTTGGCTTTTCAAAATAAAAATTTGGACAAATATGGTTACTGTGTAAATAGTAGCATCATGTGTATACAGTAATAATGTAAATTATGTCAGATTTTTACTAATTTGTACAATTTTAGGCTAATATTAGTTAGATAAGTTTACAATATCACATTGTTTATTAAGCAGGGAAAGCAAATGATATTAAAGAATTTTTATATTTGGTACTGAAAAATGTTGAAAAATGTTCTTTAACTGTTTAGAGTTAAACTATTAATTCAGTATCACACATTCTGTTCATCTGTATTTGGTGGCATTTTAATTTGCCTTCAATTATTTTGCCATTTTTGTGCGTACAAAATTTCTACAGAATTTATAAATTGCTGTTGTGGACCAACATTAAACTTTTTTACACCTGGAAAAATGGATTTATGGATTTAAACTTCAATCCATTTATTATATTTTGCTTTTAATTACTTTGTAATTTAATGCACTTAAAACAAGTTGCACATTATGCTCACTAGTAGGTGCCTGAGCATTTAGAACTGTGCCATTGGCATTTTATAAGGTCATATGTGACCTGCTATGACAGTATAGCAGGAGAGTCTCATCTTGTTCACACAGAAAGCTAGGGTATCTGCAGATTTTCATTTAAGACAAACAGGAGCATACCATGTGCGACTAATCAGTAGTTTGACTACCTTAAATTTGTAGCCACACCGTTCTTTGTAGTTTTACTGTTTTTACTTAATTTTAGGGGAAAACAACAAAATGTAATAACATAAATAAATATTGAGGACCAAAGTACTGGGGACCAGTTATTTACATATTCATTTATCCATGCGTCAGTGCATCCATCTATCCATCCATCCATCCATCTATCTGTCAGTCCTTGTCACTGATATTATTCTTCCGTGTAGACATAAATCAATGTAAAGTCTTTCTCATTTCCAAAAATTGCTATTCAGTGTGATCAATAAGTACTAAAACAGTTTGCTCACTGGACAGGTTTTGAAGAGAGAGTATAGTGGAAATTGGATAGCACAAAGGGTCTAAAACTTGACCATGACATTATCTGCACTTGAGCATTCCTCTTTCTCTTCTGAAAACCACACCATCTTGAATGAACATCACATGTACCCACTACGCACACATAAAGTGTTTCTGAGTAATATTTTACATTTGCCATATTAATGAATATGTATATTTTGAGATTATGTTTTCTGAATAAACTGACAAGTTCTTTGTTTGATTCCTTATGAGTATTCAATTGGAATGCAAATAGACAACACTCATTTTTGACTAGATAATCTACCCTAATGGAATATGTTCCCAAAGAGAAGACAATGCTTTCCTGTCCTGTTTAGTGCTGTAGCACTAAACCTTTCAATAAACAAATATCTGCTGGAGTAAAGATTATTGACTGTTCACTCACACAATAGGGTTTTAATTCAGTGACAGGCTACAAATGTACAAATATTCACAATAAATTAGTGACTACACTAAATTACCTTAGAGAATACAACCCAATAGTAAAGAATTGTGTTGTAAGTAAACAAAAAAACAAACAAACAAAAACAAACAAGCAAAAAACAAAAACACTGACTAGTGGTGAAATCAAAAAGATGTTTATTACAAATCTGAAAATGTCATACCAGGCATGGCATATCTTAGCACAGCTGATTTTCCAGACAAGGTTTGTTCATAGACCCAGAGCCATGGGAATACAATTGCCCTACTTTGGGGAGAGGAGGTATGTTTTCAAAACTGCCACAAAAAGACAGCATAGAATCAAAAGCTTTAGAAGAATAGTGATAGAGTGCTGTACCTGTACCACAGAAAATACATGAAAAAAAAAACTATACATAAAACTATAAATTATACATATATGATAGATCATATATGCATGATCATGCAACTCTAGGCTTTTCTAGGTTTTTAAGAGATTATGACTGGCTGTGCATGACTTAAAATGTTGGCCATATTTTTAAAAAGTACAATATTATTGCTGTGTATAGGTGCATTAGGCAAATTTTATTTAGATGAAATGGGTAGATGGCTTTTGCAAACACTGCAAGTAAAAAGAAAAACATTTCTAATAAGCTCTCATGTCACTGCCAGATTCAGCCATGGCTGATGCGAGCTTCATTTCCCATTCCTGTCAGCAGCAATCACATTCAGCAATCAACATTCACCTCAGTATTGATCACACACACCTGGACTTCATTGTGTAGACACAAACTTTTAACAATTAATGCAAAGTCCCACTTTGAGTTTAATTACAACAACGCCAAGTCTTTGTATCTTGTGTCAGTCTGTTTTTTGAAATTCAGATTTGTTCATCTTTTGCAATAAAGCCTACATACACTTGTAACATTCTCTGCCATCTAATGTAAGCACATAGGCCGGAACAAATGCAGATAATATACATACTAATCATTTGAAATAAACTTGGCTTGGATTTCTTTCTGTCTGCAGGGACATTCACATGTTATCCCAGGGTCCATGTGAGGTTCCTCCCACTGTCTAAAAACATGCCTGTAGGTGGAATGGTAAATCTAAATTTCCCATCGGAAATGAGTCATGGAGTATGAGAATGTATGTGTCTGAATGGTGTGTTGTGATGGACTGCTGTCTCATGTGTATTACTGGTTCATTGAAAAGGGTGTTCAGGGCACTGTCTTAAACAATACTGATGCAATTCTGATTGACTTACTTAATGCATAACACATATTGCTTAGCGTAATGGAAACAGTGCTAATAGTCACTATTGAAAAGTTTAGTTCTGTGGACTGTAGGTGTTGGCAAGATAGTAAAATCTTCATTCATACTCCAAAGTCATATTCATATTTAAGGCAGACTTTCGATAGAAATAAATCAGATTATCATTAGTAGTTTGGGAAGCAGACAATTTTGGTGATAACATTCTCTAATAAACATTAATAAGGCAATGACCTAATAATAGACAAATTTAATAACTCAGTAGAAAAATGAAAAATGTTCATAAATATGAGTCAGTGTAAGTATTAGTGTTTGAGGTGCAGCAAAAATGTAGCACACAAGAAGTAAAATTTCAGATTTCACAGAACAGCACAATATTGTGCATACTGCTCACCTCTAACATTTCCATACAAGTCTGCACTGTGCATACTCTGTGCTATCTTGACAGCCACATATTACATGCTTATGCAAGTGGTTCCTGACAGCAAATTTGTAAGGAACTTTTTATTGTCATTTACCACACATTTTGCTTCAGGGAAAGCAATCAAAAATGCTATACCTCATAGTAAATCCAAATGTATTCGCATAAATCATGGCATTTCATTAGCAGTGTTTGTGCGGATGGTGACATTGGAATGACACTGTAGATGGAAGAAGTGCATTAATTATTAATTACCTGTCACATATTTCTACTACTAATCTTGCATAAGTAGTACAGTGCTACAAATAACACACAACCATGTGTGTATCTTGATTTTAGAGATGAGAAAGGAACTAGGAATTTGCTGCAAAACAGTGCCCCCTCTCTCCATACCACAGAAAAGCACATAGTCAAATATTTGCTGCAGCAGTTCTTTTTTTTTTAGTGTGGGAGCTTCTTGTCAATGCAGTCACCTCTAGTCATCGTCAGTGCAAACAAGGTTGGCACAGCAGGACTGTCAGGTGGGGCTTGTATTGACACTTAGTGCTATGAAAAGTCAATCCAAGCAGACAAATGCTGCTGCTGTAGCACAGGAGGGTGGCTCAGGAGTCTGTGTGTTGCATGGCCAATGTAAAGGTACCACATTGCTATGTAGTGGCAGTCGCCTTAGGCTTGAATACATCACCCAGTTGGGACTGATAGGAATTTAATTTGGCAGGTGTTTAAAGGACACTGGTCTGGCTGTTTGGTATTTAAATAATTCTGAAATAAACACTGGAAATAGTTTAATCCACAAAAAAGTTTCCATCTGCTTATATGCAGGTTTATTGTCCTCTCATACAAATTTGGCCAGCTCATGCACTGAACAGTAGTATGCACTCAAAATACTAAGACATATAGTCACGTTATTGAAGGACTTGGCATATGTGTGTGTGTATTTGGACACAAGAAGCTACTTAGGTAATTTATACTTCCCTCCTGATACGAGGGAGGCTTTACAGGTATAACCTATAACATATTTTGGGTGCTAGTTGCAGCTAGTTGTTTCAAAACAAAGTCTTATCAAAACACCAAGCACTTGTCTTCTAACCTGAACACATTTTGGACAACAGAGGACAAGGCCAAAAATGTTTCACAGTAGGAACAGTATTCAATATGTATTAATGACATAGAGCAGGTTTTTTTGGTTTATTTTGTACTGTCCTTGTGTTTCAATTAGCTCATAGATGCAATTTTTCAATTTCAATTACAAACAAAATGGCTTCTTTCAGTAAATGTGAAAATCTTAATAACAAAACGTACATTTTGGTTCTCACTGACCACTGCTGAAAAGTTTAATATGGTAGTGACTAGGGCTACAAAAAAAAAATGAAAACAACAACAACAAAAAAAACTTAATCTGTAACAACAACGATGAAAAACCTGAAGCCCCTCTGCCACAAGCAATAGGCACAGCAGTACCAACACAGTGCCAAGATCTGACAGGCATCACCAGAACCTAACATAGGGTGGACCACCTATGGTGGCCATTTGTCAGTTCATTGAAAGAGATGAAGGGCCCCTGTAAAACAGTCATTTTCAAATGCAACAAGCATTGAACACATTGCCCCTGAGATTCTTGCTACTTTTTTGCTGAATAAAAAAATGCCATTGGCAGCAGATGGGCTTACTTATAAATCAACATGTCCAACCAACCAAAAAAAACATTGCATTTTGTAAAATTAAACTGTTACTTAAAGTGAATAAAACAGTTCAAAGTAGTGTTGTTCAAAATAAATAAATTTAAGATGTTATTGCTTTTGTATTAATTATTACTACATGCAAAAATGCTGTTAACATAAGTACTCAACTCCTGTGCTCTGTAGGCTTCAAGTTTGTAAGGTGCAAAGATATTTCAGCTAACCAGGACACTATTGGCTTACAATTGGCCTCTACCCAAGAACCATTACAAATGTCTAAATAAAAGATTCCCTTAATTCAACTACCATAATTCAGACTGTGAATGTAAAGGAAAGCTGTAGATATGAGGAACATTCTAATAAAATTAGAAAAGTTATAGATATGCATAAGATAGGAAATTGCTACATACATAAAATAATATCTTAAATATTATATTTAAATATTGCAGTAGGTACTGTTGGAACAATTGTAATGAAATGGAAGCTGCATCATACCACCCAGAAATTGCCTAGACAAGGCCCTCAAGTTGAGAGTTAAATATAAAAATATAAAAAGCTGAACTCCAGCAAACTTAAAACTGTTACTGCAGCAAAACGTTTGCCAAGTGCTAGTTTAAAAGAGATAGAATACTTACACAAGCAGCATTTCCCCATTTTAATTCTTTTTAAAGATCTGCTGACAAATAATGAAATTTGATTTTAAAAGTTTACAATAAGAAAACATTAGATTGTTATAAGAAAATACTGAAACAAAATGATTTAAAGGGGTTGAATACTTTTGTAAGGCACTGTAATTTTAGAGATTCTGCAACAATAAAACAATGCTTCAGCTTTAAATGATCTTCAAATAAATTCCAAATAGTTTGTAATTTCAACCCACCTAAGATGGTCCAGTGCAGAGATGAAGGGCACTGCCTTTGGAGTGAGTGGGACATAGTCATGAATGCAATGCAGCCAAAAACACTGAACATATACAGTGTATTATGTATCTCCGTATATGTAACTTTACATGTATGGAGATACATAATCATGCATGACTTTATGTAATGCAAGCTCTTAGCTTGTCATTAGATTCTTCATAACTGAAATTATTTAAAAATAATTAAATGAAGTTTTACAACTCATTTAATAATGGAGCTGTAATTTTACAGCAAAATAAGTATATTATACTTGGTTACATGATCAGCTACATGAACAGTAATGTATAGACATTAGTCAATGTTCAAATTCTTAAAAACTAATGATTTGTCCATCACTATTAATTGACTATTAACCGTAATAGTCTATCCACACATTACACATTCAATGAACTGTACTGTGAACATGAACTGTGATTTATAAACTTTATAAATGTATAATTTGTTAATGTTTCAAATTCTGAATAACTATTATTTATTAATATCCTTTTTTTATTAATGAAATCTATGGGTAAGTGAAATCATTATTTTTGACATAATAGGAAATGACTTCTTAACACTCCCATTCTAAAAGTTCCATATTTTGTACTACTTCAGCTACTGATTTCTGCATAGAGACCTTGAGAATACAAGTGTGTGTGTATGTGTGTGTGTGCATGTGTGTGTGCCTCAGACAGGATGAGCAAGTGAGAGAGAGACAGAGAATGACTGGTGTTTAATCAGCCTCACTTTCCCTAGGCGTTTCTTCACTTCATTCTTCTCTCTTTCTTTCTTTCTTTCTTTTTTATTTAGTCAATTTAAGTCAAGTCAGACAAAATGATGTAAAACATCAACAAGGGTACCACCTAATTACCACAAGTTCGTGGCAGACATCTAGATGGGCTGCTTGATCCGATTCAAAAGGCTTCTGTGAGACTTCATGCACACACACACACACACACACAAAAGATAAAGGATAAATATAGAATATTACGATTATTTAAATATACCTCCTAATTTGTTAAAAGGTGTTGAAAGGACTTGTAGACTTTCACATTGGATTTTATTTGACCATGTGTTCAAAATGACCAAAACTGAAATCTATTGCCCCTCATCCCTGAACAGAATGAAGTAGATACTGAAAATGAAATCTATGAATCAAATAGAGCTAGGCTATGTCATGGTTATACCAGAGTGACACAAACTAACAGCAAGAAAAGTGAATTCTAAATATAGATGCTGAAGAATACAATTTGCATGAATAATGAATGAGTTTTGTATTTGACCTTTCTTATGCCCATCGTTAAAAGACGTAAATCACTGTGTGTTCATAATTTTGGCAACCTGCCAGAAATCAAGCAACGAAGCCTAGCAAAGCCTGATAACAGACAGTCACACACAGAAGAACATTCTCCCACACTTCCCTTGCTAAATCCTTTTTAATCAATAAAACTCTAGCATTTGGTGGCTTGGAGACATAAAGAGAAAAATATAAGTGAATTTTCACTTTCATTTTCATTTTTGTGCATAACTTTAATGGAAGAAAAAGACTTGCTAATGACATCGAACTTAAAGGTGCATGGTGGAATTCTGTCTGTGAATTAAACATTGCTATTCTCAAATGGGCTTTGTGGAAATGAAGGCTTCATGAGCCCAATATGGAAAGCACAATTTCTTTCTCTTATTGCAAAGCTTGTTGTCAGAGAGTTGAAGCTCAATTCCACTGTGCTGCAGGGCACTGACACTTAAAAACAGCAAAAGCAAGAGAGAAGGAGAGAGAGAGACATTGATTGACTGTGAAAAAAAGAATAATTTTCAGCCATTCAATAATAATTCTGCATAGTTCAGCACTTTTTTCAGATAATTGCATTTGCAATAGAGGTCCCTGATTTTGCTTCACTGAGAAATCAAGGAAGATTAAACCCCAGGTGCTTTTTTTTTTAGCACACATACTAAATGTATGTGCTTCTTTTTTTGTGCGCTCAACCTTAAAATGTTCATCATTATAGCTAATGGCAGGCTGTTTTGCACACAACAACCTCACAGTTGCTAATACCTTACCAGCTGTTTTGCATGCTGTGTGCTATCACACATACACACAGTTTCACGCATAAATAAGCATTCTGCAACACTCACACCTGAACAAGGTCTAAGTGCTCCATCTTTGTTACTGTACTTACTCCAGTGGCCTGTCTCTCACTGCCCAGCATGCAAATCTAAAGTAACCAAATTCTGCTAATATCAAGACTGATGCTGTTCTCTCACACTGTGCACCAAAAGAGAAACACATTCATTACCTCCTGGGTTTGGCGTCCCCATCTTTCTTCAAATTAAATAAGTGGCTGCTGTTGCATCCTGGCATGTGAACTAAAATCGCTGCAAGATTAATCAGAAAAAAAATATATTACTGTGATGTGAATTAATGTAACAAGGACTTGGTTTATAATGAATGGCTAAATGGAAGATCCATGTAAAATAAGAGAAAAATTATGAGGAAAAATAGACTCCCTTAGCAAAGCATGTCAGCAAATCCTGTATCTGTCCCATTATGTCTAGAGTTTTTCTTTATTTATTTATTTACAGTGTGTGTGGGTGTGTGTGTGTGTGTGTGTGTGTGTATGGGGGTATCATCTACAAGCTAAACCTTATATGAAATGGAAGATAAATGTCCCAGCATTCACTTAGCTTATGGCCATAGTAACCCTGTGCACTGCCAGGCAACTCACTATGTCTTTTATTATATAGAGTCATTTATATAAAATGGATGAATACAAATACATTATTCAGCATACAAGGTGTTCTTAATGAATATAAATGTAGATATATATAGAAGGTGCATTGCTGTGTATTTATTTATAGGGGCCCTGCATTATACTCCTAACATAAAGTAAAGATTTAACTAACTATAATTTTGTTATTCATACTATGTTCTAATGTGTGATAATTAATACAAATACAATTAGTAGGTACACTATTGCATGATAGTTTTATTATTATTGTTGTTGTAATAAAGCTTACCAAAGAGAGTATATATTTGTGACTAGATTCTGAAGGAAGCAACAAAACATTGTGTGCATAGAGCAGAAAATGCAAAGTATGAAGCTCACAGGACAAACAAAGGTCATATTCATTAGGTAAACTGCCTGGTCAGGGTCACCCTGGCTTAAATTATGCAAGTTTTTTTATATAAATATTTTTTCTTTTGTTATTTTGGGAAATAGTACCAACTAAATTCTTCAACAAAATATTATGGGCAGGTGCAAACTAAAACAGTACATGTGCTGGGTTGAAAAAAAAACAACAACAAAACAAAACAAGCAAATATGCATTTATATTTCGAACCAGTTATCAACTGGAATGATGCATGGACCAAGCTGCCATTTCTACTCCTTTGGGATATAAATAAATATTAATACATTTTTATTAATTGTTAATTAGTAGAGGTGTAACAGTACATTGTACATTGCAATTCACATCGTCTACACAACAATGTTAAAATGGCTGTTAAAATTTCTTTTTAAGGAAATAAACAATGAAAATAAAAATCATATCACAACTTTTTTTTTTTTACCATCAATAGGAAATTACAGTGTATAAAATTAAGTGAATAACAATTGTAAAAATTTAGTAAGGAAGGTAAAAAAGTTACAACAACCTGGTTGCATACATGTGCACACACTTTTAGAATTAGGCATGTGATTGTGTTCAGAAACTTTCAATCTCATGTTCAAAAGTCATTATCATACAACTGTCATTACAATTGTCACAATTACATTTTTCTGATTAACCCCAAATAAAGAGTAGCTGTTTCGTCACCTTCTTGGTTTCATCTGACTTCTGAAGCCATGGTCTGCAAAGAGCTTAAAATCATGTGCAGTCTCTCACTTGTTGGAAGCCATCAATCAGGAGAGACTATACAAAAGGACAAGTATAATCTTACCAGGAAGGCTGCCAAGAGACCTTCAAAATACATAATATCAACATTATCTGATTATTTCTTCATGTGACAAGAAGCTCTCCTATTTTTCACATGTCTTGACTATGGGGTAGGGTGGCTAGATCCTTCTCACAAAAAAACCTTCTAAGCCAATTTTAATCACCCCAAAATAGTTTATGGTCTGATAAGGCCAATTCCAAAAGATATTAAAATTCCATAATTCCAAATGCATGATTGGCACAAAACAATTCTCATCAAAGGACCATCATACCCACAGTGCAGCATGGTCGTGGCAGCTTCTTGCTTTAATGCTGCATTTCTTCAGCCAGAACAGTGGCTTTTATTAAAGTGGAAGGAATTTTAAAAACTACAAATTCCAGTTGATTTTAGTGGTAAATCTTACCTTTCAACAGGACAGTGTCATTATGCATAAATCCATATCAACAAAGGAATGGCTTAACCAATAGAAGATCAGTGTTTTTGAATGGCCTATCCAGAACACACCTGTATTCACACAGTAGAACCCCTAACAGTTTACAGTATTTAGAATGTTTTTACAAGAAAAAACTGGGAAAATGTTAAGATGTGCCATGTTGATTGAGAGGTATAATAAAATCAAAACATGCTTGAACAAAATGTTAGTATAGGGGTGTGCACACTTATGCATCTAAATTATTTAAAATAGTTTTTCCCTAAAAAGAATTCTGATTGATTTCACTCTATTTGCATATGTTGGGGAATGATCTATCTTGGTTTTAAATTATTATACTTCACAAAATGGGGGTGTGTTGACTTGTGGGGGTGTCCAGATACTTTTGGTAGTATAATGTGGCTCAAAACATGCATCTACCAAGGAGGTGCAGGCTTTTTATTGAATTAGAGCTTAAAATCAATATACCTGTAAGAAGGAATACATTTTTCTTTCACAAAATCATGTATTCAGGGAAGGTAAAAAAGCATATTTGCATTGGCCAGAGTTTGGTTTTAGTTAGTGCAAAGATAACATTTTCATCCCAGAGGTAAGGCCATGTATTTGAACATCTCCACGAGCATCTTTGGAGTCCTTATTAAATCGATCTTTAGTAAATTTTATCTAACCTGTGATTCTCAAAGTGAACTGTCAAAAATGAGAGTTTCATGAGGTAGAAAAAGCTGATGTATATTAGTGAAAATGTATAATTTTAAGTGTTTAGTACAGGTGTGTGCAGTGTGTCCAAGGACATAAGCTAATGAGGTAAAAAAGGTCAGTTTTGATATCAGTCTTTAATGGTCCAGCATGTCATAAATCAACCTTTATAAAAGGCAGATTACCTGCATTAAAGGAAAAATCCACGCTGAATGACTTGCATATTAATCTTTATGATTTTATAATGTGATCTTTAGTGGCATCAAAGATTTAGTTTGTAACGGAAATGACTTTTTAGTTTAAACTTCTTTTATTATTAGCTTGGTATTTTCATTTTGTTTAACAGTTACCCACAATGTTTTTGTCTACCAGCTAAAAGTGGCCAAGTGGAATTAGCTCCAGCTTCATCTCTACCTGAAAGTGCATGGAGTTACTTGATATTTTGGTGGGCTGTACACAGACACACAGGAAGCTGAGGTCGGTAAAACAAGTGCAGTTTTACTTTCATGATAGTGGGGAAGAGATGCTGAGACAGTAAGGAGTGGAGGTAAGATGTGCTGTTGTTCTGAGCTTTTTGGTGTGGAGTTCACAGAGCAATGAGGCAGGACTTGAGGATTCCTCACTGTCATTGGCTTCTAGGGAAGAAAAATAAGCATAAGACAGCATAAGGTGTCAAAACTTTGCACCTGTCTGTGTCTGCTGTGCCCTTTAATGCTCATGTCACCAGCCGTTTGTGCTTCTGCCACCCTGCCTTGCTGCTATTTGCCTTCATACTGGCCACAACAAGTGGGGTATGTAAACGGAACTATCTTTTCAGTACCTGGGTAGCAGTCATGTGAGGAGTGTTTCTTTTCATAATAGTGGAGATGTTGAGAAAGTTAGAAATGAAAATGAGGCATACTGTCATAATGGGCTGCCTGGGAAGGGGGCCTACAAAGTGGGGCTGAGCAGCAATGAGTCAGGACCCAGGGAGCTCCATGGGTGTGTATGGGAATCATAGTCCTTAATGCTGTTGTTGGCTTCTGTGGAAGAGAGAGAAGCACAAGACAACATATGGTGACAGGCAACTTTGCTCACCTGTCTGTGTCTGCTGAACCCTTTTATAGACTCACGGCTTCTGCTGGATGGCGAAGAGCTGCTGCAATCACTGACTGCCATTACGTCTATCATGAGGGATGTGGCAGTCATGTCTACTTCACTGTGTGTGGGCGGTGGTGGCATTGTGCATTACAACTTATAGATTATACATTTCAGTTTGTAGCTGAGCACATGAGCACATCTTCATAAACATGGGGCGTTGGTGGCTTATGTGGTTAAGGCTCTGAGTCGTTGACTGGAATATTGGGGATTCAAGCCCCAGCACCACCAAATTGCCATTGTTGGGCCCTTGAGGAAGGTCCTTAACCCTCTCTGCTCCAGGAGCACTGTATCATGGCTGACCCTGTGCTCTGACCCCAACCTCCAAGGATGAGATATGGGAAGAAAGAATTTCACTGTGCTGTAATGTATATGTGACAAATAAAGGCTATTGCTGAATACATATAGTTGTATAGAAGAACTTGAGTGGTCCTGACTGCATCCCCTCTGAAAAATTTTGTGATGAAGTGGAATCCTGACTCTGTGATGGTTTAGGTTTCCACAGTTTTTTGGTCATATTTTTATATAGTATATTTGAAATTAACTTAATAATATAGAAATTAATACATAATTAGTTGTAAATATTTATCTATAAACACAAGATGAAACCCACATTCTTTGGCACATATAAGGTTCTGTCTAATAATGACCATCTGCCTAATATTGTGTTGGTCCCCCTTTTGCTGCCAAAACAGCACTGACCTGACAAGGCATGGACTCCACTAGATCCCTGAAGGTGTGCTGTGGTATCACACCCAGCCATCCACATGATGTAAAAGAAAATGTGTTTCATCAGACCAGGCCAACTTCTTCCATTGTTCCGTGGTCCAGTTCTAATGCTCACATGCCAATTGTTGCTGCTTTCGGCGGTGCACAGGGGTCAGCATGGGCACCCTAACTAGTCTGCGGCTATGCAGCCCCATACACAACGAACTGTGATGCATTGTGTATTTTGACACCTTTCTATCAGAAGCAGCATTAACCAGTTCACCACTGTTCCTTCCTTGGACAACTTTTGATAGATACTGATCACTGCAGACCAGGGACACCCTACAAGAGCAGTTTTGGAGATGCTCTCATCCAGTCGTCTATATCACAGCTATCCAGCTATGCCCATTTTTCCTGCTTCTGACACATCAACAAAGAGTTCACATGCTGCGTAATATATCCCACCAACTAACAGGTGCCATGATGAGGAAATGATGAGGACGTGTTATTCACGTCACCCCTCAATGGTCATAATGTTATGGCTCATCGGTGTATTTACATTATGTGTTCAATTTATTTATTTATTTATTGCTGTATAAAAACACAGTATTCATGTCTATATGGTTTGCTGTCTTTTAAAACTCTTTAGTCAGTCAGTTAGTGACATTGACAAGTTTTGTCATTGCTGCTCAGTCTAAATGAGTTTAAAGCCATTTACATTTACATTTATGGCATTTGGCAGATACCCTTATCCAGAGTGACAGAAGTGCTTTGACATCTCTATATATAGATACAGTTCTTCCTCATACTGGCGGGGGGGATTTTAAAGATGAATCAAATGGAAATGTAAAGCATATTAAATCTATTACATATTACATACAACATCTGCCAATTACCTATACAATTACAATAGGCAGAAAATGTAATGTTTGGTGTGCTTAATGTTTTGGATGGCTTTAAATGAAAACTGTTTCAAAGCAAGCTGAGCAAATCAGGATCACAGTGAGTCCTTAGCATTGTGAAAGGGGAATCTCAATTATTCTTGTGCTAGCTATTCTTGTGCTTTTTTTACACAGCGGACAACAAAAAAGGATTCAGGACAGAAGGGCAGTGGCACTCAAATAGCACAAAGCAGACAACTCCTTCTATGAAATGTCAACACCTACAGGTTGTTAACAGCAAGAGTCAACAACTGATTGTCCACCAACTGATAACAGCTATCTTTCCATGCTTTCACTGGAGCATCAACCCCCACATATTCCACTTACACTGTTGTTTGTTTTTCCAAACATTTCCCTCTAACATCACAAAGTGGCAGTCAATCAAGTTGAATTAAAATTTTTTGACTGAGTCATTAGCAGTAACTAACCATCATGCTCAAACCATGGTTTTGTATTATCATTGAATGTAAGTGAAATCTAGTCCAAATTTGTTTTATTTCCAGATAATAATAGAATGTAAGTATAGTGATCATTGAATCTTAACACTTATAATTACAACACCCATATGATTATGTCTGTAACCAAGACATCTAATATTTACTTTATCTTTCTAAACAAAATGACCTAATTGTCATTTGCCCACATTTACAACTTTAATATGCTGAATACAGGATGTAGTACCATTGTGGACTTGTGATGTGTGTTTAAAATCCACAACCTGGCAAAAGGCCCATTTTACACAAATCTTTATTCAGACTTCAATACCTTTTCATGAAACACTTAATGAGAGCACATCATTCTAATTATGAGTTAATAACATAACTATTTAACCCTAAACTTTTTTTCTTTTTAATTCTTACATTTTCACACACAAAAAACTCAGAATGTGAAAGAAAAGGAAGAATAAAGTCAGTGACAGAGGACAAGAAGACTTCATTCTTTTAAGCTTGAAAAAAAACAAACAAGTGAAGCAATGATCAAAAGAGGATTGTGGAAAAGTAAAAAAAAAAAAAAACACTGACAGAATTCCCATTTGTCAGTCTTCAAACTCACCTTTCACATTCCAACTTTGTTTACCTTTTTTATAGTGAATCATGGAGTCCAGTCCCAGTGCTGTTGAGATGAAGCAAATAAAGAGTGGCATATCGATCATGGCTGCCCCTGCCTGCAGGACTAGTGAGCTGTAAACATCCAATGATGTAGTGGATGAGTGGCTTTTGACTGAACAGCACAGGTCATGAGGTAATCACTGTCCCACTATTATAGACCATAGATCTGCACCTGTCATCACAGCATATACACTAGAATAAATTGTAATGAAAGTGAATGTGGTGTCTGTGAGGCTAAATTCTCACCTGCCAACAATTTCTTTGTTTTTTGATTAAATGGATTTCATTGCAAATTGTTTAATCTAATCATTTGTTTTAGTAGTGATTTGCTACAAAATAAATCCCTAACTGTGTGTATGTTTGTATTACAGCTGATATTTCCCCTTTTCCTGCCTTTGCCTGACTCCAATCAAGCCTTTGATGGAGATCTTTCCAAACTAAGACAAGCCTTTGTGCTCTTTCTCATGAAGAACTGTGTAATGCTGTGGCCTAGAGAAAATTGAAATGGCCCACGCTCCAAACTCTCGTTGCCACATGGACACTTTGATCATAACCCTCTCAACCTGTTGGCATTTTGTTTCCGTAACATTTAACACCCTGCAACTAGGCCCATCAGATGTCTTGGTGTCCACCCTCCCTTTTGTGCCTGAGTGCTAAAGTGTGGGTGGATGATACACTTTCATTCCAACTCAAGCCCATAGAGAAAGAGGAGGGCAGGCATTTTGGCACAGCCCGCAGACAAGCAATAGTGCAGATGGTTATAGGATTGGAAATTGTGCATAAAAAGATATGCATGAGTCATTGTTTGGAATAGAATTGTCTCTAAAGTCATGCTAATCATGACCACATGCCAATCATCCCTCACACTCACATGTCTATCTATCTATCTATCTATCTATCTATCTAGACAGACAGACAGACAGACAGACAGATAGATAGATAGATAGATAGATAGATAGATAGATAGATAGATAGATAGATAGATAGATAGATAGATAGATAGATAGATAGATAGATAGATAGATGGTGTATTCTTAAATCTAGTTTTGTAGCTTCAGTGTGTCTAATAATTTCTCAACTGTGTAAGCAATATAACATTTTCAGCAGAAACACTCTTTTTGCAGGCTGAACCCAGAATATCTTAATTTTGAGTGCATTTATGGACTTTTTTTTAAACAAGTAGCAGTAACAAACTGCCTGATATCTATTATTATCAAATTATTATACTGTTAACCTGGTACTGTTAACCTTGGTTAATACCGGGCGTCTTAATAAGTTTAATAAGGAAAATGCTCACTGAATTGAGTTATAGCCAGTTCTAATTTTCTTTAGCCACCAGGAAACATTCAAGGTTGGAATTGACTATAATTGAGCTAAACTGTTATCAATTATTAATATTCAGTCATTCTAATTAGTATTATCGAAGTTGTAGCTAATTAGATTACAGTGTAATATATTATTATATAACTACTGTGTATAGTACTTTTAAAATATTGCAACTAATACCAAACTATATTAATATTTGCTGAAGCATCAGAGATAAGTAAAAATTTCCATGGCAAGTTTCTACATCAATACAAAAAGAGTATAAGCTGCCTTGTATTCTCTTTTCTGTAATATGGTAAAGGACTTTAATGCCTTCTTCCATAATGACAGTTCTAACTTCAACACTGCATCCTTCAGTGCTTTCTGCAGCTTTTCAGTGTATTGAAGACTTTTAAGCCAGTGTTGAGGCAAACCGTTACTTTGCCTTAATCAGATTATACATGCTTTAATCCTTTTATTTATTTTCTCAAGCTAATGCAATTTTGTGCCGGTGTGTATCGATCCTTGGGGCTATGTGCTGCAGTGCCGTAATATGGTTCATTCAGCATGCTCTTATCGATTTATCCATTAAAAACTGCTAACTTTTTGAAGGTAAATTTTATCTTTTCCCCTCCTCCACATCAGTTTTTTTTACTGATCTAAAAAAAATACACATACATTAACATAATGCTTCACCTAAATGAGAAGTTTTAAGTTATTGCATGTGTGCTTTTTTCTGTTGCAGCCACCCAAGTTATGTGAAGTAGGTCGCAAGCAAAAGAAACTTTGGAACTGTACAGCTTACTGGGGAGGAAAAATAATCCTATTCATGCATAAAATGAGCTTTTCTAGACTTCTACTCACTCTTTGATATCAGCACTATCTAAATGATCCAATTAACTCCTTCTTACCCCCTTTTCCCTTGAGGCAACCAAAACACTAACCCCTCGCTAATGGCTGTCATTAAGTTGACAATTTGATCTGATCTCTTGTGAGTATCACAATGTTCTTGGGTAATAGTAATCTTGGCAAGCACGTGCTTAAATTAATGCTTGTGTCTCACATATATCAGATAATGCATCTTAAGCTAACAAGATAACAACATTTCTAAATATTGTTTAAGCCCTTAGTCTAGTCACTAAACCACCTAACCTTTATAGTAATAAAATTCTTTAAAGCCACTATAAAGCTGCTGTTTAAATGTTTCACACTGGTTGCAGCTTTTTTTTAATGATATAATCCTTTTCATTAGCATAGGTGATACTGATTTAAAATTCTCTCTGCCTGATAGTCTTGTTCCAATTTTCTCTATTTATATAAAAATTGCTGGAAACTGCAATTTACTGAAAAAATAGAACCACTTCCCTTTATAGCCATGTGAACAGCTCTATGAGATTATTAGATTTGTTTCATTATATAACAACTATCCATTACCTTATTTCAGTGTCACCCAATATGGCACTACTATTAACCTGAGGTAACCAAGTGTTTATTGTATGTCTTATAATATTAATAGTCTTACATAAAAAATAAGCTACAACACAGAATATTATAAACTCACAGTCAGGTATTAATGTCTAGGGAGCCAGGATTCTGGTGACATGACTCAATTTTAAAGTAAAAGAACAAGAAACCCTGACAACACTTGATCTGCTGACTCAAGATAAAAAAAAAATCAATTCTGAAGAATGAATGTATCAGAATCTTGCAGCCAACTTACTTCCATCTTCCAAATGATTTCAAAAAGGAAATTAATCATACACAGGTCAACACATAGAAAATAGGAGGAGCATCCCACTGTGAATGTGAAATTGAAATCAATCTCTGTAACCTGCAGTCGATGTCTATAAGCAGCTACCATCTGTAGCAAGTCAATAAATGATTAGAATACCATTAGATCATCTGTATATTTGCACGTTTGAAAGGCTTTAGATAAAACAGAAGTCTTTTTGCATTTGTGTACTATGAAGAAGAAAAAAGCTATAACAATAATGAATCATTGTATGAAAATGTATGACATGGTTGAAGATTTGTTTATCCCGAGGTCGGGGAGAGGGTCTGTTCGGGTGAGCTAGGTGGAACTCCTAGGGGTGGTGGAGTAAATGTATGCTATAGCAAACTGGTTGTTAATGTCCTTAAAAACCTCATTAATGAGGGACTGAAAGACAGCTGACGCATTGGTGAGTCCATAGGGCATGATGACGTATTCGTAGTGGCCTCGGGTGGTGTGGAAAGCTGTCTCCAATTCACCTCCTTCTTTGATCTGGATCAGATTATATGCACTCCTTAAGTCCAGTTTCGTGAAGATCTTTGGCTCCAGTAGCTGTTCTAGGGCTGCAGACACCAGGGGCAGTGGATATGGGTAGCGTACAGTGATGGCATTAAGCCCTCTATAGTCAATACATGGACGAAGGCCTCCATCCTTCTTCTCTACGAAGAAGAAACCCGCGGCAGCAGGGGATGTCAAGGGGCGCATGTGTCTGGCAGCGAGAGCTTCCTTAATGTATTCATCCATGACTTTGCTGTCTGGTAAAGAAAGAGGGTAAACATGACTCTTGGGCGGCATGGCATTGGGTAATAGTTCTATGGCGCAGTCCCAAGGACCATGTTGTGGAAGACGAGTGCCTTTTTCCTTAGAGAACACTTCATATTTTCTGGGCAGGTTTACAGGGGCACTGGCTTTGGGAATTTCCACCGATGTGGTGAGGCAGGGACGTGGCTTGGCGTGCAGGAAACAGGTGCTTTGACAGTGATGAGACCAGCATGTCAGTTCCTCCTCTCTCCAGGATATTTGGGGGTCATGAAGTTGCAGCCATGGCAGGCCCAAAACGATGGGGTTAGCAGGTGAGGTGATGACATAGAAGGTCATTCTTTCCTGGTGAAACAGTCCAATCTGCAGTTCTAACGGTGGTGTTTGGTAGTAAAGATATCCTTCCCCGATGGGTTGATTGTTGATGGCCGTTACTCGTAGAGATGGTGTGCACGGGATGGTGGGAAGGCGTAGATTCTCTACGAGACCGCTGTCTATGATGTTGATGGCCCAGAGTCAATCAAAGCTGAGACGGGAAAGGGTTTGTGAGCATGGCATTGCATGGCAGGTAATGAAACTTTAGAAGAAAATTGGATCTCCCCCACTTGTGACATGGATGGCTTCTCAGGACACCGGTAGACTTCATGGCTGGGTTAGCCACAGTAGTAGCATAGCCACTGCTCCGTTCGGCGTTGATGCTCCTCCTCAGGAACACTTGCTCGTCCCAGTTGCATGGGTTCAGGGCCCTCCTCCCTGGAACCTAGGAACACTGCGTAGCGACGAGGCTGGGGGCAAGGGCATCTGAGGTTATCCAGGCGGATGGCTGTTCCAATGTAGAGGGACAGTGTAGTGTTTGTGTCGTGGCACGCCATTTTGGCCTGGAGACCTGAGTTCAGGCCCTCCCTAAACACGGCTAGCAGAGCTGTTTCATTCCACCCAGACTGAGCGGCTAGGGTGCGGAACTTAATGGCATAGTTAGCTGTGGGTTCAGAGCCTTGGCATAGCTCCAGTAGCTGGACAGACACATCTTTACCCCTCGCTGGGTATGCAAACACCTCACGAATCTGCTCAGTGAAATAGTTAGTCGAAGATTTGCGGATCAGAGTCCCACACAGCCGAAGCCCAGTCTAGTGCTCTACCCATAAAAAGAGTTAGCATGAAAGCATACCTGGTAGTGTCCTTGCGGTACAGTTCAGGCTGGTGGGCAAAAAAATTGGCGCACTGGCGGATGAATCTGTGGCAGCGATCAGCGGACCCATCAAATTTCTCCGGCAGCGCCATTTTGAAAGATTTACTGCGCAGCACCAGTGCAGGTGGAGGAGGATGAAAAGCAGCTTGTACCTGGGGTTGCTGTTGCAGCTGCTGTTGGAGCTGGGCGTTCGTAGCTTGTAGCGCCTCGACTTGATCTTGGTAAGCTTGGATAATGGTGCCCTGGCAAACTATTGCTGCTTGTAAATTCGCTGGACTCACATGAGGTGAAGTATCCTTTAATGAAGCGCCAGAGGCGTGGGTTGCAGAATCCATCAGCATTTATTAGCAGAATCAACAGACAAAAACGTGGTCAGGAAAACAAAGCACAAGTCAAAACCGGAAAAACACTGTAACAGGCAAACAAATCTGAAGCACAAAAACAGTACAAACGTAGTTGAGAAACACAATAATCCTATAACACAGGGCAAAAACAGTGGTCAAGAACAAGCAGGGTCAAACACAGTAATCCAACAAAGAATCATGAACGCTCAGTATGTCACCTAAGAACGATACTTCGCGTAGGTATGTGTGTGCGTGCTGCTTAAGTGTCTGTGGGAAACAGGAAATGGGTCACAAATGACCAATTAAATCTCAGATGAGGGCTCCCTCTGATGTTCGATTCCCGATGGAACGTGACAGGAATACTACTTGAATGGGATGCCAGTCTAGGGCAGAGGGCAGTGTTCACCCACATTAGGGGCAATTTAGGCAATTTAGAGTCACTATTCCACCTACTGCCATGTTTAGGGGGAGGTGGCTGAATGAATGTAAGTGAATCTTGAATGTAAGTATTAAAAATTTTGAAGACCATGTTTTATACATTTACACTAGCTGGATGAAATACACACACTTCAACTCAAATCTCAAATCTTTGTATGATGTACTCAGCAAGACTCATCTTTCACTGAATATGGGTCCCATCTGGGATAGATTTTTTTTTTTTTTACAGTAGACATCTTGTACACAGAGCTCTATTATCTCAATCCATATTATTCATTGATCTGAGACACTTAATGATATGAAATGTCTATATTGCTTTATGACAAATCAGGTAGACATTAAGGGTCTTTTTTCTGTAATGACACGTACAGTGCAATAATTTCTGTCCCATTTCTGTCCAATTTTGTATGGTATGAATTAGGAAATATATTGAGCAAGGGATAAAGCTGAATATACATATGCTTATTTTTAATAATTTACTGAAAATCCTTAAAATACATTTAAAAACTTTATTATTCTATGGTGTTTTCTTCCAGGTATAAATGTTGTGTTGTTATTTTATGATTATATTAACACATGACTTCACACTAATGAAATCAACCATTTAAATATGCAGTAACATAATCCCTGTTACAATGTCTAAGACATTCCTAGTAAAAGTCACTCATAACAGCTCTGATTTTGATACATGCACTTTTCATTTACAGGCACATAAAACTAGGTTGACAGCAAGGATAGAAATTGTCACATTTGGAAACTTACATCATATGTAAATATCTAAAAGCTCACCACACTTGCCCAATGTCTTATTTTAATACAAGCTCCAATATGTTGCAATAAGCATCACTGTCAACTGATCTTATCAGAATATTGAAACACATCAAATTTACGTCAAAAAACATTAGTTTCTACACTACTGAGACATAACTTTAGGCAGGAAGAATAAATTGGCCTCTTGTGGAGCAAAGGAGTCATGTAGCTATAAACGAAAAGTTAAAATCTAAATAGAATACATAAAGGCAGAAGAACTGAAGACATGTCTACAATTGGTAAAGCTGCAAAAAGTGACATAGCACACCAGAAATATGAAATCAATAAAATAATTCAAAAAGACACAGTGGAGTGATGAACTAAGTCATGCTAAGCCACAAAAAAGGTCTTTATTTATCTGTCCCGTTGAGACCTCTTTGCAAGGACACTATTGTTGCATTTCCATTAAATGGAAGACAGGCATTTGTGTGGAAAGACAAAGGTTGATTGATTACCTAGTGATTTTTTCTGACATTATTCTACAAGTATTTTGCACAATATACTGGGTAACCTTCAGTTGACTACGCCCAACAATAAAACCCTTGTCACTTCAGACAGAATTAATGAAGTGCTTATAGATGGAAGAACCCTTTCCTAATATCATTGCCAAAGAAGTCTGTCTTAAGATGAAATAATGCAAAATGTATTCAAAAAATAACTGTGATGTATTTTCCAGCAGACAGAATAATGAAGATTAAACTTAAGTTATACCAGTTATTCCAAATATTCTTTATGTATTTATACAGTATGTATATTGTGAAGTCCATGCCTCAGAACTGTTATGGAAGTGCATGTAGGGACTTATACAATACCTGGTGCCATCTCTTCTTTCAGCTAAGTGACACACATATACCCAGCTGTCCACTGCTACATGGTCCAGTTGATCTACAGGGGTCATTATGGGCACTCTGACCAGTGTGCAAGGGCTAGCTTTCACTCCCCAAGTGCATCAGTTAGACCTGAGAACCCATGACCCTATTGCTGGGTCACCAGTTGTCCTTCCGTGGACCACTTTTGATAGTTACTAAGCACTGCATACCGCCCCAAAAGAAAATACCATGTTTTTAAGTCAAGTAGTGGCATAAAGGATAGCTAGAACTAGTATTTGAACTCAGGAGTGTTAAAAATGGTCTCAGAATTTGAGGCTAATGTATTTGTATCACATGTATTTGTAATTATATGTTTATACAAATCTAATTTTATATTAATATCTGTATGTTAATATCTGTTCTTTCCTTTCTTCCTTCCTTCCTTCCTTCCTTCCTTCCTTCCTTCTTCCTGGTATAGATAACCAGGGGACTAACAATTAAAGTATGATTCGAAACATGTCTAACCTTACATATGCTTTCCTTTCAAAGAAATAATAATTATAAGTAATTATTTCAAGCTAATTGATTTTTTAAAGGGGAAATTAAAAAAGACTGTGCAACAGCACCATTTTTTCCAGTTAGGTGAGTTTCCTGATCCTAATATAGTGAGCAAGCCAAAAGTGCCAAATGAAACTGGTATCTATTGTAATGATGCATTTCCAAAATTGTGGGTGACCCTGACCATGGACTTCTGCACCTCATTAAATGCAAATGGAAGAGCTTGTCTGATTCTTCCACTCCATTTATGCTTCTAATTCTGTGCTGAAAATGGCAAAAAATCTTTGAACTGCAAATAATTATGACTGCTTTCTGTTATGAAATGGTAAGAGGTGTCATAGAAAGGAAATGACAATTGGCATGCAAGCTGTTTTTTTCTCTTGAAGGAAAAAGTTCTCTTATCCTAGAACATTTAAAGGTAATAGATAGAATTACTTTTTCCAGGACCTACACTATCTGGTCAAAAGTATGCAGATACAAAACCAATACATACACCTATATAACCATAAAAATTGCCTACTGTATATGATGGCTATACTTCACAAAGTCTGAGACATGCAGTTGTTTAGAATATACTACAATATCATAATGCTATTGCATCAATAAACCTATCCACTACAATTTGAGAGCTGTTCTAGCATGATAATGAATCTGAACAAATCCACAAAGGCCCATAAGGTTTATAAAGTCATGTGAAAGATAATGTGAAAGAACACACATGGCCTGCACAGAGCCCTGACCTCAAATCCACTAAAGAAGTTTACACATTAGCACATTTGTTATTAATTTGTCTTCTATGAATAATGTAAATATCTCATGTAGCTTCTGAATGGCAACACTAAATGAAAAAAAAAATCTTTACATGGATCATCCTGTTCAGAATTTTACATCACCCCCATGTAAAAGGTTGCCTTCTTGAGCATCAGTGAATATTTGCTCTTTTTATTATAGTTGTGCACAAGTCCCTCAGTTTGATAAGATAGATATAAAAATCATATAGCCTCTGTTGGAAAGTGGTATAATATACAAAAGATGTTGGAAAAGCACAGAGTGTGTAAGACCTAGAGGGTTTTTCTGTAGAACAGTTGGTGTTTAACTGCTTAGGACAAACAATGGACTCATAAAGAACTTACAAAACTTACAAAACATGAAAACAGTCAATCATCCAAGTAAAAACATATCATATTTAGAAATCAAATGTATGTACACTTTTGAAATGGCATGACTATGTAAATTCAGTTACTATTTTGTGTGGTGGACTTTATATAAACATCTGTCATATGCAATTTATGTGATTCCTACTTTTATATTTAATTACTAACATTTTGCAGTCTGCAAGGCATATGTAAACTTATGAGCTCAGCTGGACATGTATATTAATTTTTTTGGTTGTGTTTGAGTTACCATTACCTTCCTTTAAAATTGAACAAGACGGCCATTTTCTCTGACCTTTTATCACCAACAAAGTGTTTCTGCCTGCAGAACTGCCACTCACAGGATTGTCTTTTTCTTTTTTTTTTCATTTTTACACCATTCTCTGTAAATGCTATAGGCTGATCTGTGTAAAAATCCCAGGAACTCTGCAGTTTCTAAAAATATGCAAAATAGTCCATCTGGCACCAATAACCATATTCAAAGTCACTGAGATCCCATTTTCAATGTGTACATTCACTGAAGCTCTTGACCTGTATCTGAATGATTTCATTCATTGTGCTGCTGCCACATGACTGACTGATTATATAATTGTAGGAATGAATAGACTTATATAGTCTAGGAATAGTGTTCCTATGAAAGTGCTTGGTGAGTGCATATCTCAGTTATTAAATATACACTGTTATTATTTAAATGGCTTTGAAATACTTTCACATGCTTTAGGATTTTTCTGATGGCTTGTGTGTGAACAGGTATGACTGCAATGTACTGGAAGTCAGCCCCCTCCCATGCCATACTTAATTCAGCAACCCCAAAAAATAGGGATACATAAAAGGTAAGGGAGCACTGATACTTTTTTTGGTGGGTAACTTGAAAGTTAATTTAATGAAATGTTCAGTGTAATGGTGCATGAGCGTCCTCATCATAAATGAGCATCTCTGGTCAAAAAAGGTCAGATTTTTTGATAATTGTACTTACAAAAGCCAGCTTCTGAGGCATCTTTCTCCTTTCAGGTCAGTTTTTTTACTGAATGTTTTTTTTTACATGGGCTTGCATGGTCAGATAGTTGAGCCACAGAAAGCTTGTCCCTGTAGTACAGAAGTGAGAATTGAGTGGTGAAGTTGGAAAAGCCCCAATACCTTTGTAAATCCATACTCTCTATTCTAAGGATGTTATGTGTGGCATCCTTAGAATAAAGCTTTTTAAAAGTCTTTGCAAGACATTCTTTACATGTTGCATGTGCTTTTCTATGGAGTGGTTGTACACATACAATGATGAACCAATAATGAAGCCTGTCTGCATTGACCAAGCCATATGACATTATTAAATATTCATAGTAATATTCCTAGGATTAATTACTATATATAGAAATAAATGAAGTAAATCTAATGTGGATGGGTCCAAAAAAGAGTACCAATATTTAACTTTAAAGTTAAAGTTACCCAATTTTGTGTGTAAGAAGAAGCCAACTGATATTGGTGAGGTGTAGGGTCAGTGCAGGGTTACTGTCTCTGAATTATTCCACCACAGTTTTGCTTTTGCTGTGGATAACAAGTAGAAATGAGATCAAGGTTAGACAACAGTTCAATTGTGCAATTATAGGGACAATGGGGGGAAATTATTGAGCAATCATACACCTACGCACTTTCCAACTGGAGGATCCTCTTGAACTTTAGGGCATGTGGACACTGTAAGATGAATACAGGTGAGGCTATTCACCACAGTAAAAGCACAAGGCTCTTTCTATATCCTGTAAACAGCCGAGGTGTGTCAAGGGTAACTAGTGAGAAGCTGATTGGGGTTATGGCTCTCTTTTGGCTTTGGCAGACTTTTTGGCAGAGAAGAGCTTTTCTTCTGTTCTTTAACAACTAGTTGAGGTAATTGCTGAGATCAATGAGTGAATCTAGAGATGAACAGCTGTCTCAGCATTGAAATTTTGTCAAATTGTCTTGACAGAGTCTCTGATGGAGAGTGGAAATAAGGGCTGGCTTGTTCCAACCACTGCGTGCTGTGTGGTTTCTGAACTGTACTTAGTTGTAGTTCATTCTTGTTGAATATCAGAAGTTGCTCAGCAGTCTCTTTTTTCTCCAGGGGATGATAAAAGATGTTATAGACGAGTGTGATGAAATGAACAAGACTGGGTGATCTTGTCTCCTAAAGACTATACCTCTGTTGCTCAGTTTAGTGCTTGCCCAGTGAGCAGAGAAATTAGTGACACAGTCTTGTTATTGCTAGTCATGAGTACTTGTGTGGGAAAATTGTGCAAACTATATAAAAGAAACTAAAGAAAATAAAGAATCTTTGGCATTTTATGACATTTCTGTCATATTTCTCAGGCTAGGCTGTCGACAAGTGGGTTTTCATATGGGTTTTCATTCTGGAGAGGGAGAGGGAATTAGCTCCTGTTGTCTTTTCATTTGTTCATTTAATGTGACCTGAGTAGCAGACAAACCAGGGCAAACCAAAGGGCAAATCTGAAATGTGTCTCAGGAAGAGGGTCAGGCCATCTTGAATAGGCTGTTCTAGGCAATAGAAAACTCATTAATCAGGAAAAACAAAGTTGAAGCTGAGATAACAATGTTCAAACTAGGTTTCAAAGCTTTAAAAGCCACATCGCTGCCAATGGCAGGAATGAGCCGTTGCAAATTGTGATTGAGTATACTTTTTTGTAGTGAGTGTGCTACTTGAGTACAGGTGAATGCAATTAGATTGAGGCTGTAAATGGGGATACTGATCATGTAAGTGGTCATGTGACTTGGATTGTAATTCACTGGGTTGCTCAGGATTCTGGCCATTGCTTCCAGTGGTGACAGCTGTGAAACATTGTGTGAATTAAATCTAAATCCATTTTATAAGAGTTTATAATCCACATGATATGAATGGGATTTCCAAAAAAGTCAAGCACCTAATGTGTGATGTTGCAATTTAACTAAATTTGGGATTATTCCAGTAATTTACATTTTCCAACCAATAGGAAACTACCTATGGTGAGCAATGAATAAAACTCTCTCACTGCTTTCTTTTTTGTTTCAGACCATACAATTGTGAGACCCAAGTGCATGGTTTTAGTTTCTCTAGCCACCCATTGCAGTCTCACAGAGAAAAACAAACAGAGGGGTTTATTCCTCTTTGTCGAGCTTGCCCTCAGAAGGATAAAAGGACAAAAAGACAATTGTTTTATGTCCAGTGAGTTCCCATGGGCCAGAGGATGTAAGGTTGTAGCATCATATTAGCCCAAGCAATGGAGCTTATGCTGACATTTGAAATGAGGGGAGAGGGTCAGAAAATCCTTCACTATGTACAACAAAAAATGCAATGTGAAATAGAATCTCATCCAAGACAACCCTAAGACATTGGATTTTTTTGGGATTCTGTAAACTTTTCACAATTCAAATAGATCCAAAAAGAAGAGCTATGATTATAGCTTTACTGTGAAACATAAACAGAAGCGTTTATCAAGTGGTTTTTGAATTGCTAGAAATTAATCAGTGAATACACCCAGTTTGGTTAAGAACGTTCATGGAGCATAATGCACAGAAAAACATTCAGTGATAAATCAGTGATCCTTTTGCATTAACTCAGTTTAGTGTTCTATCTTGGTCAAAGAGTTTCATAGTGATATGAGAGCAGTACTGGCTCACTGCCCAGAGTGGGAGCCTCTGAAGAATGATTTAAATTCACCCGAGACAGAAAGCAAGTCAAGCTATTTATGTAAGATTATCACAGAGGATGTTGTGCTCTCCTGCATGAGAGATTCTGCAGGCCCATAGATGTATTTGTGGAGACCCAGAACCTGGCCCATGCTAACTTAACCAGAACTCTCAATAAAGGAGACCAATGGGGTCATTTATGCCACAGATGGAAAGGTTTGATCTGTTTCAGTCACAGCTGAACATGACAGTAAAGTTTTGTGTGGGAGATCTTCAATAACCACTGCTTCTCAATGATTATCTTCATTTGGAGCTTGCCTTGCCTTTTGTAACACATAGAAAAATGGTTATAAAAGCATATAGCCTAGTCTCACTTGACTTTGATTTAGAGCAGTGGCCTTTATAACATTGGCTCAATAGAATGCAGATGTGCTGTGTGGGAGTCTAAAAACAGGAAAGGACGTAGTATTAAACTATTAAACATATCCAAAGTTGTGATATTATCATATTTTCACAGAGACACACACAGAACAATGGGACTGGTGCACTTTGGTACTGCTTTAAAAGTAATTTCAGATTAAAAGTCAACCTCCTCTTTTTGTTTGCTACATATGTGTGGGCTTATATGGCTTTATTGATTTGGCTTTGCCTGGCTTCACTTTTCATACCGACAGTACCAGCTTGAGTGGAACGTGCTGTTGCCATGACTGCATGCAGGAAAAGACATGGCATCAGAGACATTTGATTCAGCATGCAGGTATACAGTCATGAAGAGAAACAGTGCTTCCCTTTTAAACATAGCTTGTTTTAAACAAACATGAGGTCAGAAAAATGCTTTCCTAATTTTTTCTACATTTTCCTCAGCATTCAGGAAAAAAAAAGTTTTTTATTACAGATAACTATGAATTAAATTTTAAATTTTGTATTTTTTCATGTATTTTTATATTTCTGTAATGCTGTTTTGACAATGTCCATTCATAAAAGTGTTATACAAATAAAATTGAATTGAATTAATTTGAATTTAAATTTTGCAAGATCCTAGCAGTGAAGTGTTGACTTGAGTTTTTGGCACAAATCTACATAGGAAAGCAGTTAAACAAATTAAAATACAAATGTTTATCTACCAGTCCAGAGATTGAGAAATAGAAAAGTACAGACAATATGTTAAAAAATTCAATAAGAGAATCAAAGAGTGCTTTATAAACTGTGTCCTTGTGACTCAGAAATGGCAGCTCTAATTAATGGACATAAACAGATTGGCTGAAAAAAGAACAGCACTTCATGGCATAAGAATGTGACTCTTTTGCCTTCCATCATAACAGTATAACACCATCTCTTGCAAAACCTTTAAGAGCAAAGGGAGGCCCTACCCAGTATTAGTATAGTGTAGTATAGTATAGTGTTCCTAAAAATAATCAGTGAGTGTATATTTGGCACCAACAGCATGAATCCACAAATGCAACCTGCTTTGAGTAACTAGTCCAGGTTGCTGGAGGTGGTGTAATGGTGCAGGAAATATTGTGGACCAGTTCATACCAATCAATCACAAGCCTCGCTTATTTAAGAATTGTTGCTGACCATGTGCAATCTTTAATGGTCACAATTCACCCATCTTCTAATGGCTACTTCCAGCATAATAATGCACCATATCACAAAGCAAAAGTCATCTTAAATTGGTTTCAGGGACATGACAATGGAGTCTGTGTACTACAGTGGCTTTCCAGTCACTGGATCTGGATCCCATAGAACACTTTTGTGATGTTCAAGAACGGGAAATTCACAGCATGAAGGTACCTGAAACTTCTGCAGAAAATGCATGATGCAATTATGTCAACATTATGTCCAGAATCTTGAAGGAATGTATCCATCTTATGCAAACTAATGTAACATCTTATGGAATCCATGTCAAAATAGAACTGAAGCTGTTTTAAGAGAAACAGGAAGTCCTACCCAGTATTAGTTAAGTGTTTCTAATATGTGATCACTGAGAGTATGTATTTAATCTTTCCCTTGAATAGCATTCTGTGTTTTTTCAAGTATATTTCCAGCCCAACACGTGGATTCCAGGGTGACATATTGCTGTTAAAAAATATTCAGACATTTGTTTTCAAATTGTGATATTGGTCCTCACTCAAGCTGAATTGTATAAATGAGATCAGCCTCTGTTTTTGGCACATACAAATCAAGTATCTAACTGTCCAAATAATGTGAAAGCCATTATACAGAATTTGACTGAGTGTATGTCCAAATATTAGGTCTTTTTTCATATTAAAGTATAATTCCTGACTGTAGCCCATCTGGAGCATGGAGCATGATACTACTTGATAGCTATGATTTCTATATAACAATAATGGAAAAATGGACTACCTCAGAATATATAGTATTTTGTTGCTGGACATTTTCCTGAGTAGCTTAGGATGCCCTACATTCAGTAAATGTATAACTACACTACCTATAGGTAGGAGTAACTCATACCAGGAAAATAAGTGCACAAATATATTTTACAAAGATAAAGCTTGTTAAAAATCTTGGAATAGAACATGTAATGTTAAAAGTTTGAGTGTATATAAATTGTCCATCCACCTGGAAAGAAGTTCTTATTCTGCCAATTGTCATGAATTGTTTATTATGCTGACCAGTCTTGCAGAAAGTTGCAATTTGATTGAGTGCTTTCAACCTTCATGTGAAAGGGTGCCTAAGTACTACCTGTCATGCTGATTGCTGCGTAGTGTGCACTGGTTTAATCCCACTTTTTTCCAGTAAATATCTAAAGAAAATGTCAGATTTTGAGAGGAATAGAGGGCACAAAATTCCATGATGCTATCACATCCTAGTTCACAGCTGATTTGCTGATTAATATTTTTAAAGGTAATTTGGCAAGTAATGTTTCCTGGGTATTGCTTTAAAATGTGTTAAAACAGCATATTATTTTGCAAAAAAAAACACATGCAGACAATATCACCAATCTAATTTATTAATTCATTTAAAAATCACTGAAATACATAATGTATACCAATTACCCATAACTTTAAAACCATCTGCTTAATTTTGTGTTGGCATAGCTTGTGCCACCAAAACAGCTCTGTCCCATTTAGGCATGGACATAAAGCCTCTGAAGGTGTGCTGTGGTATATTAGCAGCAGATCCTTTAAGTTGGGGCCTCCATAGAGCAGTCTTGTTTGTCCGGCATGTCCAGAAGTCAACACCTAGAACTCTTTGTCATGTTCCTCAAACGATTCCTAAACTACTTTTGCAGTATAAACAGGCTAGCCTTTGCTCCCCCATTTGCATCAGTGAACCTTGGGAGCTCATGACCCTGTTGCTGGTTCACAGTTGTTCCTTGGACAACATTTTGTAGGAATTTACCTTTGTTTTCCTAGTGAAAACCCCACAAGACCTGATGGTTTGGTGATGCTCTGACTCACTCGTCTAGCGATCACAATTTGCCCTTGTCAAAGGGTGCTTGCACATTCAGCTTGCACATTTTTCCTGATAAACACATTTTTCTGGCTTTTCACTTGCTGCCTAATATATCCCAATCCTTGATAGGTGCAACAGTGAGATTATCTTGTTGTAAGGAATTATTCAGTTGTCAGTGTTATAGTTTTAATATTATGGCTGATTGATGTATATGGCTGTATTTTTATGCTGATATAAGCATAATTTGCTATTTTGATTAGGATTTTTTGAATGACTTGCTACTTTCATGGCCGTGAATGAATATGACAAACTGATGTGAGTAGAACCAATGCATATGCTGACATATGCCCATGCATTGAGATTTTCAAGCCCATTTTGGTTCAAGCCCAAATGTCTATGCGCAGCCACCTTCACACCTTTTAGTGGCTTGTATTGAAGCATTATAAGCCGAGTCCCATTTTTCAATATTTCAATATCTTGATAACAAAATACTGAGAAATCAGGGTTTGGCAAGTTCAGGTAAAAATAAAATATTACTTCACAATGTTGGATGTGGTACTCGGAGTCGGTTGTGTTCATGTGTGTGTGATTGGTGACTGGGAACATCACAAGTCCATGGGTATTGGGAAGTGTAGTCCAGGGAAGCCATGTTTGTATGCCTTAGTTTATTCTGGGAAACACAGTTTCTAGACAATTCCTAGGTTTGACCTGACATGTAGTTAACATGATGCCTTGAGATCCTTTCTAAAAAAACAAAATTGATATTGTTTTCACAGCATACTTTTAAAGAGACAAAGGAAGGAAGAAAATATCATTTTATTTAATTTTGCACAGTGCACAGAGACAGTCAAAAAAAAATCTTTTAATTTTTATAATAATTAAGATTCAAGTTATTACCCGTAATCTGTTGGATATTCTGTGTTTGTTCTTTTCAGTAGAAGGCTTGAGAGCAGGCTTTGTCCGATAAATCTGGGATTACTAGTCAGGATCTGCACATTGGAACAGCATCCTTGTCATTTCTTTCTACTTCTCTGACATGCAGCTCTTAGTTTTACCCCTGATGAGCTGCCTGCCAAGATGGGTAAGAGAGATTATTGCTTCTAGCAGTGAGTTACTGCCTTAGGTTCATCTTCTGATAATCCACAGCCATCCAACATGGTAGTGGAATAATAGGAAATAGCTATGGAGTTGTCACATATGTGATGCTGAGCCATATGAGAGCATTGCCAGGCTTAAAGGGCCTCTAGAAGCAGAAGACCAGCACACAATTTCATCACATATGTTATACATTCATAGCTCTTTCATCATACAACACAGATTTAAACTGATCTTAAAAGTAGACTGGTGTCTTTGTTTAATCCTTGTTGCATGTCTGAACTATATTTTAGAATGTCTGTTATTTTTGAGTAAGACAGATGGTGAAGTGGAGGTCTCCATGGTTTAGAGTTTAATGGTTACTGTCCGTGTGGAGTTCATTCATTCATTCATTCATTCATTCATTCATTCATTCATTCATTCATTCATTCATTCATTCTGTCAAAATACATGGCCTGTGGTGGACAGCCTTGGTGTGGCCCTGCTGTTTGTTTAATGCTTAATGCTTCAGTTGCAGGTTCTGGATAATGTGCTTACTGAAAATGAATGAAAGGTAAACATATTTGTTTTAATTAGCAAATTGTCTGTAGCAGCATTTTTGTTACCTTATACTGTAGGAAAGGCATATCAACTGTCAAAGCCTGTCAGTTGTTACAAAAAAAAGACAACAGTCATTTTCATGAATTAATAAAACCAAAACCAAAACAGCAGAATGGCCTGTACAAAATGAACAATTCCCTCACCTTTGCACACTTACTTTTCAAAGATAGTTATTCAATCATTGTTTGTAGAAGTTACACTCTTTAAGAGAGAAAACATGGATTAAATAACCCAGGCTTTCCATGCTGTTTGTAATGCTGAAATAGTCAAAAATAGTTTGATACCTTTTTTTGTTCTAATTTTTAATTGTTTTGTTTTAAGGTGCATGTGTGATCATTATATCACAGTGCTATTCTTTTAACTAATTATTTATCTTTGAAGTGGTGCTATATTACTTAGAATACAGCATTGCATTTATTCTAAGCATTCATTTGCTTGGTCAAGTTCTGTGGTGTCAGATGGTGATACAAAAAAAGTTGATAACTCTACAAGAATATTGAACTATGAGCAGATGTGGAAATGTGACTATATTTTTTACAATATTAGTATTAAATCTTGTGTGTGAACACTATTAACAGTGGGCCCTTTTACCTATTACCTAAGACCACCATGGCCTTCTGAAATAATGGAGAATTTCTTCCACTCTGTGGAGTATTGCGCATTACCCTGCTGAGGGCAAATAGCAAAATCATCAATTAGTGACCATCACCCCATGTGGGTAACCCAGAAAAGGTCATTGTTATGTCACTTGCATTGTCTTCCTGATTCTCATTGTGCTGTCTCTCCATGAAAACTTGGACAATGGGACAGAAATAAATGAACATGAAATTTAGCAATCTGTCATGTTTTGTCTTAAATGCACTAAAAAAGCATACTTAGAACTTTAATCAGTCCTTAATGGAATTGTAAATAATACTATACACTGTTAGCCTGGACTTCATATTTGATTAAAGGACTTGATTTAAGTTTGATTACATTTAGCTTACTATCAAATGTATTTATTTTGCTCTAAACTGAAGACATATTCCAGTGTGTGAATAAATTAAAATTCTGTTTAAGATTACGTTTCTAAAAGATTAATTTAATATGCTAAATGAAAATTATTTAACATATATCCTAAATAAATATGCTGAATTGAAGTTATTACAGAAAAACAGGAATGTTGCATGTGAAAAAACCCAGCTACTGGTTAAGTGAACAAATCTTTTAATGGTAGTAGTAGTGCATGTTTATTTTATTTATTTATTTATTTTTACCAACATTAACCAATTTGGCAGAATTTTCCACCTTTTATCTAGCTAACATTAGGGTGCTGCTTTTGAGAATTTTATTGATACCAGTTCTACAGACATTTTTCACTTGCTACTTTTCCCCTCTCAGTTGTATGCTAACATTTAAAAAGATGGGGTAAATCACATTTAAAAAGATGGGGTATTCATATTTATTTATTATTAGCAGCTTCTGCTTTGCAAAATGCATGGTCCTACTGTGAGTACAAATTTTGCTGACAGTAACAGACAAATGCACAGTTGTTGAGATTAAAGGAAAATACCACTCTTGAAAATGTTTTTAAAATTGATGGAATCGATGACTGTAAGTTAAATCAACTTTATATTTAGTATAATTACAGTCCAGTTACAGCTTCTTCTTTAAGTTTCTTCTATAAGTTTCTTTAAGTTTGACCTTTAAGTGACTTTAAGCTCACCTTGACTAAGACTGCTGAGAGTTTAATACATGGGTGCAGCACAGCAGGGGCGGTAACTGGATTTTGCACTCAAAAAAGCTCTAAATATACCTAATCAAGTTTGTATTACATCCAGTCAAGCAAGTGAATAAACTATTCCATGATGTACCAGTTTTATTAAAGAGCTCTTCTTAACATGCAAGAGTGCATTAAAGCTTTGACCTGACAAAAGGGCATGCATAGTAACAGATTATCAGTAATCTCAAGTTGCGGATTTGAGATTAATAACAGGAGTAGGCAGAACCATGGACTCACTAATAGTATTTTTATTATTTTATTTAATAGTATTAGATTTTTTTCCCCCAATAAATTCACTCTGCGTACAACAGCATGCTGGTTTACAAAGCATATGGCACTCGGCGGGTGAGGGTAAGTTCTAAAATGATGGCACACTGGCTATAATGCAAATAGTAATAGGCGCATAAATTCTACAGGCAGCATCTGATGCTATGGAATATATAGCAACAGTGTGCACTAGTTCTCTAGGGCTCTTAACACATATGAGGAGACAGGTTTTACTGGCTCAGATGCTTTTGCTGGAGCCTGTTAAAAACACTCAGACATGTCTTTGGTACAGATGTTCCATTAAACTAGGCAGGGAGGGTGTGGTAGCTGTGAACGGGGAGGAGACTGAGTGACACACTGTGTAATTAATGATAATAAAAAGACAGAAAAGCTTATAGGGAAGATGCTGGAAAGATTTTGAAAGTTACTTTGACCCTGAACAGACAACAAAACAACAGAAACATTGTGTGTGCTTTTTTTTTTCTTTTCTTTTTTTTAAGTACAGCATGATTTCAGTTTGCTGAGCAAGTTCTGGTAAGCACTAAAATGACAGCAATAGAAAGAGAAAGCATTGCTCTTTTTGAAAACTGTCTCTAGTGTTCTCATTCCCCAGACCAATATTTAATATCATAAGAAGCTGCTCTTTGCTCTTTGTACATGATAAGGAAACTTAAAGTAAATTCTAAATTACTTCTGAAGAAAAATCCACCCTGGTGATCTACCATCTAGTTTAGCTTACAGAACAACAATGGGTAAAATTTGGTTGCCTAACATTTCTATATCTAGGCTAAAAATAACAATACTAAAAACAAAGAAATACAAAAAACTAAACTTAAATCAAAATTTGATTCATTCATTCCATTTTACTTTAGTATCTTTGTGTTTTAAATGGTTTATCAGGATTTTTCCCACAGAATTAATTAATTACTGCTTAGTCTAGATGGGGATCATTATCATTGTTTCTAAAAAAGTAGGTACTAATGAATTATACTGAGAAAATTCTTAGCCTTGTGAGCTGGACTAAGACTCAACAGAGTCAGTCTAAGGAACGCATACCCCAGGGTCCATGCTCACTCTGAAGGACTTAATGCACCATGCCCATAGCCCTGAATGGCCGCTGCAAACTGATATCTTTTAGCATCGACTGTAGGCATGGCCAATCTCTACATATTCAACTTGACAGGCGGTCCAAGGGAAAACAAAGAGCAGTGACCCAGATTGAAGCGTCTTTCAGCACTAGAGAGCAAAACATGGCTTGTTTTTGCTGTTGTTGCTTCTTTCTCCCCTTAGATTTCATTTTTGTCAAAGTTTTCTGTCATTTTGCTTCTGCTATTTTCTAATACTTTTTCTGCCTACTGATACTCGATAACCAACACGCCCTGCTTAAAAATTGCCACCAAACTGAACAAGCTGTGGAACCTGTTAAAACATAACATCATGAACAGCATCACAGGATCGAAGACGGACAAGTCAATTTCAACAGAATCGCATGTAAATATAAAAAAATATATATATATATATTCTGGGAATCAGCCCAGAATTACACTGGAGGATTTTGTCAATGATCTCAAGGCAGCTGGGACCATAGTCACCAAGAAAACAATTGGTAACACACTACGCCGTGAAAGACTGAGATCCAGTAGCGCCCGCAAGGTCCCCCTGCTAAAGAAAGCACATGTACAGGCTCATCTGAAGTTTGCCAGTGAACATCTGAATGATTCAGAGGAGAACTGGGTGAAAGTGTTGTGGTCAAATGAGACCAAAAGCCAGCTCTTTGGCATCAACTCAACTCGCCGTGTTTGGAGGAGGAGGAATGCTGCCTATGACTCCAAGAAGACCATCCCCACCATCAAACATGGAGGTGGAAACATTATGCTTTGGGGGTGTTTTTCTGCTAAGGGGACAGGACAACTGCACCACATCAAAGGGATGATGGACAGAGCCATGTACCATCAAATCTTGAGTGAGAACCTCCTTCCCTCAGCCAGAGCATTGAAAATGGGTCGTGGATGGATATTCCAGCCTGACAATGACCGAAACCACACGGCCAAGGCAACAAAGGAGTGGTTCAAAAAGAAGCACATTAAGGTCCTGTAGTGTCCTAGCCAGTCTCCAGACCTTAATCCCATAGAAAATCTGTGGAGGGAGCTGAAGGATCAGCCACAAAACCTTAATGACTTGTAGAGGATCTGCAAAGAGGAGTGGGCCCAAATTCCTTGAGATGTGAGATGTGTGCAAACCTGGTGGCCAACTACAAGAAATGTCTGACGTCTGTGATTACCAACAAGGGTTTGCCACCAAGTACTAAGTCATGTTTTGCAAAGGGGTCAAATACTTATTTCACTCAAAAAAATGCAAATCATTGTAGAACTTTTTTGAAATGTGTTTTTCTGGATTTTTATTCAGTCTCTCACTGTTCAGATAAACCTACCATTAAAATTACAGACTGATCATTTCTTTGTCAGTGGGCAAACGTACAAAATCAGCAGGGGATCAAATAATTTTTTCCCTATATATATATAAGAAACACTTAGATTTAAGAAAGGAGTTAAAAGTGAAACCATGTGGCTCAGCATGGATATGTATTAAGCCCAGTGCCACAGTTTGTTTGGTTGTGAATCTCATTTGTGAAATTCCTGTTTTAAATTATGGAAAAACACACACATTCATTTTTCATTCAGAAATTCTAACAACATATAATGATTTGCAGAACATAAATTTATTGAACTTTTGAACTCACAGCTACAGCTACTTATGTTCATAATTGGTCTCTACCCTGTCCAATTTTTTTTTTCATGCTATCTAATGTGACTCATTATATACACATTTTTCCTGTGTATTTTTTGTGTGTCTTTTAACTTAAATTGGCAACTCATTGTAATGAAGCATACTGAACCAGAACACCAGAGGGAGTCATCGCCCGAGTACTGAATTGACTTCCGGTGTACTCGGGTATTTAAACAGCACTCTGCCCTTTGTTCACTGCGAAGTATCGTGATCTCTGCATTGCATACTGAGCGTTACTCCACTGATTGCCTTGATTATTCCATGTATGATCCTTGCCTGTTCCTGGTTGACCTAGAGTTTCGGTTTTGTGTTTCGGTTTTGGTTCCATAGTGTTTGTTTACCGGTTTTGACCCTTTTTGCCTGCCACTTTGACTTTCGATTCTTGCCTGCCGTTTTGATAATAAAGATCTCCATATGGATTCAGCTACACCTGTTTCGAGTTCATCCTTACAGGATACTTCGCCTGAAGAGAATCCAGCAGATTTGCAAGCCACGATCGTTCGCCAAGGACATATGATTCATGCTTACCAAGATCAGGTGGCTGAGCTGCAAGCCGCTAACGCCCAGCTACTGACACAACCCCCTGCAGCCGCCGCTACACCTGCACCACCCTTGCGCAGTGAATTACCACGTTTTGCATTGCCGGAGAAGTTTGATGGTACCGCCGATCGCTGCCGTGGCTTTCTGCATCAACTTCTTCATGCAGCAGCCTGCAGTCTACGGCAGTGAAATCACCAGGTGTGCCTTCATACTGTCTCTGCTGACAGGAAGAGCACTAGACTGGGCTTCGGCGGTGTGGGACTCGGATCCACAGGTGAAGTCTTCGGCCAACTACTTCGCTAATCTGCTTAAAGAGGTGTTCGAATACCCGGCGGGAGGAAAGGACATTTCTGTACAGTTGCTGGAATTATGTCAGGGGGCTGTTATGGCGGCGGATTTCGCAATCAAGTTCCGTATGCTGACGGCACAATCTGGATGGAATGAGACAGCACTAGTGGCAGTGTTTCGCGAGGGTCTCAACGTAGATCTAAAGGCAGAGATGGCATGCCGGGATACCAACGTCACACTGTCACAGTATATCTCCATCGTCATCCGTTTCGACAATCTCCGATGCCAACATCAACTTCCAGCCACTACGCCCCACCATACCATGGAATATTACAGCCCAAGAGAGGAAACCGCAGAGCCCATGCAACTGGGGAGATTGCGAGTTTCAGAGGGAGAGCGCGCAGCTGCGGCTCTGTTTCTACTGCGGACAACCCGCTCATCGAGTCTTACAATGTCCGGAGAAGCCCATCCAGGTAGAACTCGTAAAACTGGCTTCTAAAGTTTTTTCTCTTTAATGACTTGCGCTTCTCTGTCACTGCATTGATTGATTCCGGATCTGCGGTTAACATTATCAACTGCGATTTGGTGCATGAGCTCGGCATGACCACCATCCTGTGCGCCTCACTTTTAAGAATTACCGCGATAAATGATCAGCCCATCAGGGAGGGCCTCATTACTCACCATACGCCACCTATAGACTTTCAGATAGGGCTATTTCATCTTGAGAAATTGAGATTCTATGTCATATCCTCACCATCTAACCTTGTCGTCCTCGGCCTCCCCTGGCTCCAGCTTCATGATCCAGTTATCTCATGAAAAAAAGGAGAATTAAAAGAATGGTCCGTTCACTGTCAAGAGAACTGTTTTGTTACGCAGCTAACCCGTCCATGTCTCTCCACTTCCACTGAATGTCCAGTCATTGCTTCAAGTATCACTGCCCAAGGAATACCGGAATTTCCAGGAGGTTTTCAGCAAAGAAAAGGCTACTAAGTTACCGCCACATAAACCCTGGGACTGCGCCATAGAGCTTCTTCCTAACACCATGCCACCCAAGAATCACGTTTATCCTCTGTCTATCCCTGTGAAATGAGCTATGGAAGAATATATCGAAGAGGCCCTCGCAGCTGGATACATCCAGCCATCAACATCTCCGGCCGCCGCGGGGTTTTTCTTCGTGGAAAAAAAGGACGGGGGCCTGCGACCTTGCATTGACTTCAGAGGACTAAACGCAATCACTGTTCCATATCCTTATCCCCTTCCACTGGTTCCCGCAGCACTCAAACAATTACAAGGGGTGCGGATTTTCACAAAGCTTGATCTGCGCAGTGCTTACAACCTTATTAGAATAAGGGAAGGAGATGAGTGGAAAACGGCATTTCATACCACGCATGGACATTACGAATACTTATGCCATATGGACTTACCAATGCTCCCGCCGTCTTTCAATCTCTGATCAACGAGGTGTTCCGAGATATGCTCAACCAATTCGTCATCGCTTACATCGACGACATCCTTATTTACTCTACCAGCCAAGAACAACATGTTTACCACGTTCGTGCCGTCCTCCAATGCCTTACAGATCACAATCTCTATGTAAAGCTGGAAAAATGTGAATTTCATCATCCATCTATAACCTTTCTCGGATATGTAATCTCGCATAAAGGAGTGGAGATGGATCAAGGAAAGGTATCTGCCATCACGTCCTGGCCTGAACCTACCTCAATCAAGAGCTACAACGCTTCCTTGGATTTGCTATCTTTTATCAACGGTTTATCAGGAACTATAGCTCCATAGCCAGCCCACTAACTTCTTTACTGAAGGGTAAACCAAAGAAAATAAAATGGACTGATCAAGCCAGATCTGCTTTTCAGAGACTTAAGAACTGCTTCTCTTCTGCCCCCATACTCTGCCATCCTAACCCAGAACTGCCCTTTGTGGTGGAGGTGGACGCTTCGAACTGTGGCATAGGAGCTGTGCTCTCCCAGAGGCAACCAGACTCCGGAAAACTACATCCCTGTGCCTTTTTTCCTGAAAACTCACACCAGCCGAGAGTAATTATGACATGGGTAATCAGGAACTGTTATCTATAAAGGCTGCCTTGGAGGAATGGAGACACTGGCTGGAGGGAGCTCGCCATCTGTTCTTGGTCCTTAAGGACCACAGAAATCTGTCTTACCTCCGGGAAGCAAAACGTCTCAATCCTCGTCAAGCAAGGTGGGCTCTATTCTTCATGAGGTTTAAATTCTCTGTTTCATATCATCCAGGATCCAAGAACGGGAAAGCAGATGCCCTGTGTCGCATCCATGAGACCCTAGATCCACCAGCGAATCCTGAGCCTATTCTCCCACCATCAGTTTTAGTAACTCCAGTTCAATGGAACATTATGGAGGAAATTGAACGAGCCCAAGTGAATGAAACTCCTCCCCCAGCCTGCCCGCCAGCCAAAGTATACGTTCCCTCAGCTCTGCACCAGAGAGCAGTACAGTGGATCCATGAAAGCCTCAGTTCTGGACATCCCGGCATCTGTAGAACCACTCAGCTTGTACACCAACGTTTCTGGTGGCCTTCACTCCACCGTGATGTCAAAGAGTATGTCCGTTCATGCTCAGCCTGCGCACAATCACGAACAAGCCGCCAGCTACCTGAAGGTCTGCTCGAACCTCTGCCCATCCCACGCTGACCCTGGTCTCACATATCAGTGGACTTTCTGACAGACCTTCCGCGTTCTCAAGGCTTTACCACAGTCATGGTGGTGATAGACTGATTTTCTAAGGCATGCAAGTTGATTCCCATGAGAGGTTTACCCACAGCTATGGAAACTGCCATGGCCATCTTCCAGCACATCTTTCGCCATTATGGCCCCCCCGAGGATATTGTCTCTGATCGAGGCCCTCAGTTTACTTCTCGAGTATGGTCAGAGTTTTGCAACAAACTCGGGATCAACATCAGCCTCAGCTCAGGTTATCATCCACAGTCCAATGGCCAGGCCAAACAACTCAACCAAGAACTCGGACGGTTTCTCAGAAATTATTGTAGCCGAGAACCTTCCGACATGCCTACAGTGGACGACCGGTCCAGGCGAAGCCAAGAGGTCTGGGAAAGAGCCCATGTTCGCCTCCAGAGGGCGATCTGATGACAGGAAATCCAGGCCAACCAGCGACGACGCCCACACCCAGCATACCAAGTGGGTCAGAAGGTATGGCTCTCCACAAGGAACCTGAGACTTAAGCTCCCATGTCACAAACTCAGCCCCAAGTACATCGGCCTGTTCAAAATTCTACACCAGGTGAACCAGGTTTCCTATCGCCTTGAACTGCCAGCATCTTACCGCATCTCGCCTACCTTCCATGTGTCGTTGCTGAAACCCTTCCATGAACCTCAGACCACCAGTTCCACAATCATTGAACCACCTCCTCCGCTGGACATTGACGGCTCCCTCGCTTATCAGGTGCACACCATCCTCAACTCCCACCGCCGGGGTAGCCATCTCCAATATCTGGTAGACTGGGAGGGATATGGCCCGGAGGAACGTTGCTGGGTAAATGCTCAAGACATTCTTGACCCATCTCTCATAGAAGAATTTCACCAGAGCTTCCCCAACCGACCCGCTCCTCGCCCGAGGGGGCACCCGTGTCGTCGAACACCAGGAGGTGTTCCTAGAGGGGGGGGTTCTGTAATGAAGCATACTGAGAACACCAGAGGGAGCCATCGCCTGAGTACTGAACTGACTTCCGGTGTACTCGGGTATTTAAACAGCACTCTGCCCTTTGTTCACAGTATCGTGATCTCTGCATTGCATACTGAGCGTTACTCCATTGATTGCCTTGATTATTCCATGTATGATCCTTGCCTGTTCTTGGTTGACCTAGAGTTTCGGTTTTGTGTTTCGGTTTTGGTTCCATAGTGTTTGTTTACCGGTTTTGACCCTTTTTGCCTGCCACTTTGATTTTCGATTCTTGCCTGCCGTTTTGATAATAAAGATCTCCATATGGATTCAGCTACACCTGTTTCGAATGCGTCCTTACACTCATAGTGACAAATTAATTATTCAGAGGATAATCGTTTCTAAGTAACCTTTCATTTGGTCTTACTAAAGTCAGAGGTTTCATGGAAAGGACATGGCTGACATTTCTGTTTTCCATTTTCATCTACCTTCCTGACATCTCAGACTGAGCCTTTAGTCACTGAATTTTCATCATTGCTGCTTTGATGCCTTCTTTTTCACCAATTTAAAATTATCCCAGTGAATTCAGTAATTAATTATTTTTTCCATAAAATCTCTTATTACTGGCCAGTGATAGAAAGCTCTGTTTAATCAAATGGTTTTCCTTGGCACTTGGTCAAACATCAGTGTGCTATCATCAAGTGCTCTGGTGTTTATCAGAGATGTGGCTAGCCTCCAATATGACTGGCAGCCTAATGAGGAGCACAGTGCATTGAACCTCAGTGATAATTGCGAGCTGTCTCATTAAAATAAATGAAAAAGTTCAAAGGACTTCTGAGCACTTCATCTGTGACTGTCAGCTAATTAACTACTTTCCCTACTTATTGTCTGCACTGGAGAGATGTAAACTAAATGCTGATTTATAAATAAATATTAGATTGTGTTAGTGAATAAAACAGCCAATGCAGATTCAGAGTAAGGGTAATTCTTGTTTTCTGATCTTTACAGGATACAAAGAAACGCTCCTCTACTCTGACTGATCCTCACAAGCTGGCAAAGAGCAGTCAAGCATTTAGACCTAATCATGTTGTTATACTGAATCTTATACATTATGATCAAAATCTGGAGGAGGAAAAAAACAAGCATGAAAAGGATAACAATGAGTGAGAATGATGTGCTTCAAGTCAGTGACAGAGCTCAGACTTAGAGAGAGAGTTTGTTGGCATTAGTCACAGGGCACAAAGCTACAGACAAGCATGGCCACAGGCTGGGCAGATGTTTTTTTTGTAGCAACAGTTACATGACATCTGAGCAATGACCCAAGAGAGGGGCAGAAATGTTGTAACATGCAGAGAGAAGCAGGACAAGTGTATACCACTGGCATGTATTTTATTATGGATAATCCATAAATCATAGTCACGGTCGGTTCCGGGGTCAGCTCATAGGCAGGATGAAACAACCTGGCATAATCGATAATCAGAAATGGGAATCATGATGTAAGGGTCTAAACTAGAAGCTATAAACATGGAAACCAAACATTTTAGGCTCAGTTACAGGCATAAAGCAAGATAAGACTTCACCATGACACACTAGGACACACAAGGATTCTAAAATTAAATATGGAAAGAACTGAAAACTCAGGAGAACACCTGTTTTCAAGATGAACACCAATCACAAAACAGGGGCAGAGGCGAGACATAAATAAAAAAAAAAGCTTACATATACAGACACAGTCATGTGACTAGTCAAAACTAAACACGAAAGAACTGTTGATGCTGGTAGACATGACACATGCTGAGTGGGGAAATTCAAGACAAATTAATATTAATTTGATCACACACTGATCCACTGCAGCTATGCTTTGCATCTCTGTTATTAGGAAATTTGAGAGTAAAAATATGAAAATATGGACCACTATTTTTGTGTTGCTTAGTGTAAATTGATGGTAATAGCATTAAGTTGTTTTCATGATCAGAAAAGAATGTTCCTGAGCTGGGTGGAAAATCACAGACATGGGTGGAAAATCACAACAAAGAAATAAAAGATGTCTTATTGTGTGCAAAATCTTCCCATACTGTATGTGTGTATGTGTGTAACCCAGGCATTTATTTCTATCTTGAGCAGACAAAGCCTATATTACATAAAATGAATAAATTTACAGCCTTGTTCAAGCTGCAATAAAGAAATGGATGCATTCAAACTAAGTTGCTCTTTTGTTTAGAATCAAGATAACCAGACCTAGCTGAGTAGTCAGTGGTCAGTGTGATGCATATATTGGCCTCTTATATATATCCTTCCCTATAATGCTAACCAGTCAGTCTTCAAGGGTGGGACATGACACAGGCTGGAAAGTAGGCAGACTGAGGGGAAAGAGAGAGAAAATAGACATGCAACATTATAACCAAACATAGATTGCTATTACATTAGAGCTTTAATAAAATTTGCAATAATGCAATTAGTGTTTTGACAGATGTTAGAATTACTGTAATTCTGACATGACCTGAGCACACTTGTAAATTGCAGTATAGATATAGAATCTATAGAGATACAGGCATTGTCTCAGTATGCATTATTGAGCCGTAATTCATATACCATCTACATACTCTTGTGGTTGTTGTTTTTTTTTTATTGCAGATTACTAATTTTATCATAAAATTGTTGGATTTCATGAAATTAATAGTGTTATAATTTATAAATAAAAGCATATTTCTTTTGTAAATGTGGAGCCTGTTTTTGTTGTTTGTTTTTTTTTGTTTTGTTTTGTTTTTTAGAAATAAGGTTTTATTTTAGAGCTCAGTATGACTGTCTTTAGGGAGGGCTACCACTGGAAATACACAGTAAATACACTAAATAAGTACATAAACAAACCAATATTAAACAGGCAAGCAAGCAAATAAATAAATAAATGAACTAGTGAGCCACAGTTAGTTGGTGCATTCAAACATGAAATTTGTAACCAGTGGTGGACATTGCCTTGAAATGCTGATATACTGTATATATACAAGAGTGTAATCAACTTTATTTTAAAAACCTGCCACTGACCCCTTTCTTAATGATTTCATCACATAACAACTGAGAATGGTAGAGTGTTCTCTGTGACACATTGCATATCAAGGTTTCATAAGGTTATTTATGTGAATCATCTTGTTAGCACTAGTTCTCTTTTGCTATTTCTACAAGGTATCTAAAACAGATTTATTCTGTATGTTATTTAATCTGGGTTTTAGATGGAAATAATGAGAAAATGGAAAATATCACAGTGTTTATTCCATGTGACTGACCTGATGACAATGATTACACCATAGTGAGAAAAATACTGATGATTGGATTTCGAAATCTTACAAAATGGGGTATATATAAAATGAGAAATGAAGGGTGCATATTGATGTGCCACTTCACCAGATGACATTGGCTGATTGACCAGTGTCTTTTCTACTTGTGAATGTAATTTGGTAATGTGAAAAATGTTAAGATTTCCTCTAATTTAATAAACAATGAAACAAACAAACAAGAGAGAGAGAGAGAGAGAGAGATTAGAGTATAAAAGAGAGGCAGAAAAGAAATATACTAATCTGGAGTAATATAGTCTGACTCTGCAATGTCGACCAAGTCATATCCAAGGAGCTTGCCGTCCACTTCTATGGGAGTTGTAAGGAGTACTAATGTTCTGGTACAACTTGACCTTTGATGATAACTTGTATCAAGGTCTTTTTCTTTTTCCTAAGGTACTGCAAAATGGGGAGCATGATGGTAATTCTGCTTCTGAAGGGTTGGCTTCATGTTATCAACTGTCTTTTGATGTTCTTTACTTATATTTAAATACACAATTTTATGAATATTCCTAGCACATGTGGCAGGGCATACAGGGGATCACAAACTACAAGACCACATCATCTGCCTGTGACAGTGACACTTGCTTCCCTCCCAAACGTGCTGAACGACTTACATGCTCAGTTCGAGGTACAGAACATTGTAGTGGCAAGGAAGACCAACACTCCTCCTAACTATTGTCTATTCATGGCTGACGCGAAGAGAACTCTATGCATGAGTTACCCCACGGAAGTCTGCTGAACCAGACAACATTCCTGGCACAGTGCTCAGGGAATGTGCAGAACAGCTAGTGGACGTCTTCACTGACATCTTTAACATTTCCCTGAGCAGCACCGTTGTTCCTACGTGCCTCAAGACAATGACCATTGTCCCTGTGTCAAAGAAGTCTATGGTTTCCTCCCTCAATGACTATCGTCCCATCGCAATCATGAGGCACATCAAGACCCAGCTACCACCATCACTGGACCCCTTGCAGTTTGCGTATTATCCTCACCGCTCCACCGGATGATGCCATCACCACAACCCTTAATCTGGCCCTCACACACCTGGACAATAAGGACTCATACGTACAAATGCTGTTCATAGACTTCAGTTCAGCATTCAATACAATCATCCCTCAGCACCTGATTGAGAAGCCTGTTGGACCTGAACACCTCCCTGTGCAACTGGATTCTGGACTTTCTGGGAGACTTCAGTCAGTCCGGATCAGGAGCAGCATCTCCAACACCACCACACTGAGCACCGGGGTCCCTCAGGGCTGTGTGCTCAGCCCCCTGCTGTTCACTCTGCTGACTCACAACTTGCAGCAATGCATAGCTCGAACCACATCATTAAGTTCGCCAATGACACGACCGTGGTGGGTCTCATCAGCAAGAATGACGAGTCAGCGTACAGAGAAGAGGTGCAACATCTAACAGCTTGGTGTAAAGCCAACAACCTGTTTCTGGACATTGACAAGACTAAAGAGACGGTTATTGACTTCAGGAGAGTACATAGACGGATCCTCTGTGGAGATCATCAAGAGCACCAAATTCCTTGTTCATCTGGGGGAGAACTTGACCTGGTCACTCAACACCAGCTCCATCACCAAGAAAGCCCAGCAGCATCTCTGCTTCCTACGGAGGCTGAGGAAAGGCCATCTCCCAATCCCCATCTTGACCATGTTCTACAGAGGGACCATTGAGACCATCCTGAGCAGCTGCATCACTGCCTGGTTTGGGCATTGAACTGTCTCGGATTGCAAGACCCTGTAGCGGATATTGAGGACAGCTGAGAAGATCATTGGAGTCTCTCTTTCCTCTATCACGGACATGTGATACACCACACACTGCATCCGCAAAGCCGACAGCATTGTGGATGACCCCACACACCCCTCACACACACTTTTCACCCACCTGCTGTCTGCAAAAGAGGTACCGAAGCATTCAGGCCCTCACAACCAGACTGTGCAACAGTTTCTTTCCTCAAGCCATCAGTCTCCTCAACACCCAGAACTGAAACGGTATCACCTCTCTCACACAAACACAAACACTCACCTGTGTGAACTGACACACTATAAATGTTTACACTTTATTTGCACTAATACATATATTTTTGCACAATTCATACTGTCATGGTGCTATATATATATATATATATATATATATATATATATATATATATATATATATATATAACATATATGTTATTAGATACCCAGTTTTACAGTTTCTCGAGTTTGCACATTCCATTTAGCTTTGTTGCACATGTTTTCTGTGCGATTTGTGTCTCTTGTGATCTCTTGTGATTTGTGTGATTGTGTTTATTGTGTTGTTTTTTGTATTTTCTGCACTGTCTTGTCTTTGCACTGTTTGCACACATTGCACTTTATGTAGCTAGGACAGACCTCTGTCCCTAGCTCTGTGTTGTTATTTCTGTTCTGTAGTTATATGTTGTATGTTGTCTATGTAGCACCAGGGTCCTGGAGAAACCATAGTTTCATTTTACTATGTACTGCATCAGCTATATTTGGCTGAAATGGCAATAAAGCTTTTTGACTTGACTTGACCAATTATATTTCTACTACAGTAATGAAAGAGTATCTGATATTAAGCAACATATCCTTCAGTTAATGTGATCAAACTGGAAAATCAACAAAAATACATTTTAAAAAAAATTTAAAGACTAAAGCTCTAAAGATATGATTCAGTGACCATAATTACTGCCCATTCATACAAGTCATATAAAAATGAACTGAAATAAAATACATAAGGATGGATAGAGGTATAATCTCAGGAGTCCATTAATAGATCCATTTAGGCCTTTATTTGCAGAGGTAACTGCCAGAGGTAGCTTTTCAATGACAAAGTTATTAACTGCCAGCAACCAAGGTTAAGAGCAAGAGATCCATGGAAATCAAAATTGGAAAAGAGGGACACTCTGGCTAAGGAAGGACATTTTTATCATATCTTCGCTCATGATAGATTATCAGTGTCATTGTGAAGGATGAGGCCAGTGCTTCGTTATTTAAAACACTCATAAGTCTCTCATTTTCATCTGCCATGTGGAGAATTGCCAACACATTCAGATGAGCTGTCAAAAAAAACTTAAAAATTGATTACTGCACAGGTAGCAAAGTATGGCTGTTACACAAAGGTAAAGAGAGTAGATTATAGACCATGGATTTTTGAAGTGGCATTTGAGTTTGCTTTAATTCTGTTATTATCTATCACATTTGTTAAGCTTTTCATACTGTACTCCATGTCGCTATTTATTACTTGTTCATGGCCTTTTGTGATTGTATTATACCACAGTATTCAAAGTAACAGGGTGTATCTTTTATTGGCACATCGGCATAGTAACAAAATAACCATGTATGAAGTGTCTCTGTCATCGCTACATTTTTATTTAAAATATAAACTGAGCATACACTGAAATGTAGGGAGAATAAAAAACCTTGTATTAGACCTCATCAAACTCACAATAATAAGTGAATATAAAATATTGTGTGTGTGTTTGAGAGAGAGAGAGAGAGAGAGAGCTCTATCATGGAAGTCGGGTTTATTTATTATGCAAATCAAACCAAGAGATTATCAATAAAAGAAGACCTCAAGGCTGTTTGCTTAAGTTCCTTCTCTCTGCATTTAATAATGTTGAACTCAATGTTTAATTTCAGTCAGCTTCTTTACCATGTATGCACCACATCACTGGACTCTAGGGTGTGTGTGAGTAAGTGAGTGAGAGAGAGAGAGAGAATAATGGAAATAAAATTAAATAAAAACTAATGAGCAATGAACAATAAGGAAGATAAATAGTCTTAGAACAGGAAAGACAGGCAAGGTTGTGGAAGTCAAATAACTTCCCCCTTCATAATTCCCCATTTAAAAGGGTGCCAGAGCAATCAAATCCCATGGTTCTTTTTTTTTTTTTGAAAAACCATCCAACCATTTGCCCTGGTTTCATCAGAAAAACCTGGTTAGATGATGAAAGGCATGACTATAGAATCTGAGGTGCAATTAAATATATTAAAAATGTATTTCAAGCTGACATTTGTAAGGAACTGTTCCCAGCAGGTTGAGTTCAGGAAGCATTGATGAATATTGCGAATAGAAAATAACTTCTGACAAAAATAGTGAAGAGAGGTATAGTATGAATATTTTCTTTCCGTGAAATTTACAGACTTTCCTTAAAATTGATTAAGGCTGTTAAAGGTACTTTTTATCAGTATTAAGCTGTATTAAGCTTTACTAAATAGTTAAGGAATGTATCTGTAGAAACTGTTCTGTGTTTGGGTTTTGTGGAGGAAGACTCTAGAGATAGTCTTCCTGCTTTTGTTAGTTTTTGAATATTTTCTAGTAAGAGCACTTTTCAGAATGCTTATGTTCCACTTAATAAAAATCATATTAAACCAAAACCACAAAGCCGTTGTTGGCTTGTCATGTTCCACTAAGTTCAAGTTCAAATGGAAGGTGGGTGTGTTTTGTTAGCTCTGTCAGACTGATTTCTTTTGGCTCACAGCATCTAATAAAAAAGAAAAAAACACATTAGGCTTAAGTAGGCCTTAGGTAATAACACATAGGTGAGAACTTATCATTTGTTAACTGCAGGTATGAAATGACTCCTCTCTCTATACATATCTGATGCTCAACGATGCCCTTTCTGCCACAGTGGCTAGTACTCATCACTTAGTGGTAATTGCCAGATATTTAGTTGTATAATAGTTGCATATGCGCTATATATGATCCAGACATCTCCTTTATCAAGTACAAGCTAAATATCCCTGGTCAGGTGAATAATTACACTAACCAAACAAAATGTTTTTGTGAACTCATGGCAGCAACAACTTTGTTGAATCTTTTTCAGTTATGACAATGTCCTAACCTCCATTCATCCATCAATTTTCTGTACTGCTTTACCTACACATGGTCACAGGGAATCTGGAGCCTATCCCATTGGACTTGGAGCACAAGGTGGGTGACACCCTGGGTGCCAAACCATCACACAGCACAATATCACACACACATTATGGACAATTTAGAGATGCCTATCAGCATACAATGCATGTTTTCTGGGGGAGGAAACCAGAGTACATGGAGGAATCCTTCAAAGCACAGAAGAAGTAAACCTAGTGAACTTGCCCATTTTAGGAGGAATGAACAATTATGCAATGCCTTAACCAAACACCCCAAACTCATTCTTCCTCACTGTAGGCTAAACAAACAACCTATTTACCAAACAAGGTTATAGAAAACATGCATGCCAGATGCCTGATACCATTAAATAAAAAGGTTGAAATGTTTCTATTTAAGGAAGCTGGGACTGAACTAAACTGGTTGGCTAAAGACCCTTTATTTAGACCATTATTTATTTTACTTATTTTATTTATTTTAAGTTTTTAGAGAGTTCTAGAAGTCTGTAAATGTTCACGAAACTAGATCAAAATATTTTGGAAAATAATATATTTTAAAATGTACCTATTTTACATTTACAGATTTCTAAAACTTTCTAGAACTTCTTGTGCTGTTTTTAATATAATGGCTGGATTTGCATATTTCCATTCACAGACATTCTGAAAAACAAAACAAACAAACAAGAAATTGAAATGTAGCTGTTTTTTCACTGATTTATATGAAAGAAAAGATTTGAATTCACCAATTCACCAATTTTAAGGGTAATAATAGCCATTTCCTACATTGTTTCAGTTTAAACAATGAGGAAATAACTTACTAGCCAGGAACTTAGCAAAAAAAAAAAAAAGAAGAAATAAAACTGTGTATTAGAACAAATTTATTTTACAGTAAGATCTTTTACTGAATTCAAGGTTTGGAAGGTTTCATACTTTTCATACTTTATTTAAAATATGAATTAGTTGCTGATATCTTTTCATTTTTTTGCTGAGAAAAATGATTATGAGCTGATGATGAGAACAACCATGGAATCCCAATCTTTTAATATCCTCCAGTCACAACAGATTTTGATGGGGATTGTGACAAGCAGATTGTGACTAGTTAAATTTTTGCATTCTTTCATTCAACATAAACAGCACCATTTTTTTAGTACATCACTGGTAGATAACAAAAAGCATCTTTCAAAAGATATTTTTTATTTTAGAATGGTGTTGAAAAAAAAACAGAGGAGTTGTTGAAAAAAATGCCTGATCTGTCTGAAAAACCTTAACATTTGTTTAATGTGTTTAAATCATAAAATATTTCTTTACTAAAAAATGACAAGATGGCTTAATAATACCAAAACAATACATAAAAATGCCCTCCACAGTCCAGTTAATACCCACTATTCTCCTGTAGCAACTTTTAACTAATTATATTTGTTAGAATCTAAATTTAAATTCAAACATATCTAATACAATAGAGCATAATAAAATCAAATATCAAAATGTTCCACCAAATCGTCTGTAACCAGGCAGTCACAACGCATCTTCCTAAAGAGATACCTGTGATTTTTTTATAGATATGAAACCTTGAGATTATTAAAGGTAAGGTTACTTTGGCATTACTGTGGCATTCAAGAAATTCTTCTTTAATAATGTGCAGTACCCAAATAAGCTTCAAAGTTCAATGTTTCTGCAAGTATAAATTATTATATTTTGGATTTTTTTTTCTTTTTAGCATGCTGCAAGACTTACTATGAAACTGACAGGGCTCAACATGATGCTATGATGCTGATTTAACTGTTAATATTAGATCAAAATAAGTATTAATTTATTGGGTATTTTCAGTAGTTAAATTAATGTTACATTTTACATTTAGAAACCTTTAACAGTGAGGAGGATTGTAATCTATGCCTGCTGTAGTGGATCTCATGCCACATAAAGAAAATCATGTTTAATAATTATTGAGTTATGTTGGATTTTTATTATATATTCTATATACTTATACTATATATACTTACTTTGTTTATTGTTATAAAGAGGCTTTTGCAGGTACACATCAGAGCTGAAAAGTGTTGCGGATTATCTACTGATATATTCTTTTGAAGAACAATTCTGACTGCTTATCTATTATAATATTGGTCACTCTTCTAGCATTAAGTTTCACAATTATCTTAGTTTCACACTCATTAGTGTGTCTCACTCATGAGCTTTAAGTGGTTTTAGTTCTAGGGTTTTAAGTACCAGTTTAGTTTTCAGGTAGACACTGCTGTGATGTTCTGTCTATCATGGGCTGATTTAAATTCATGTAGTGCATTTATTTTTCCCCAAATCTGTGCACATCATTATTCAGACCTCTGATGTAATGACAGAATTAATTACTAGTCTGACAGTTGCATGGAATTTGCATATGTGTGGCAGAGTTTGTGAAAAACAGAGGTGTGTCTCAGTTACATGTAATTCTGACCTTGAGCTTAAGGCTATTTTTCTTGCACAGTATTTGTTGTAACTACAATATTTCAATATTTCTAATACATATTTTGGACAATGTAAAATCAGATATGATAGTACATCTTAATGAATCCTAGAAATTGTCAATTTGGAAATAATGATTTTTTTGTTCAATTTGGTGCATACAAAGAAGCCTCGAGGAGATGGTATCTTATTTGAGAACAATAATTATCTTAAGGTCAGAATTTTATATTTTCTTTAGAGAAGAAGACAAATGAACCAAAACACAGACACAATTAATTCATTTGAAAGCTCAAAATAGCATAATGAAGGCAAAAAAAATCCATGACCTCAATTTTTGTATGTCATTGTTGCATCCAATTTATTACATCAGCACATATAAACAAATAAACAAGCAAACAAAGGATTTCAAGAATGATTCAGTGACTTCACGTTTCATTCAGTAATTTTCCTGCTATCTGTTGTTGTTGGTAAAAAAAAAAAAATATTCTAAGCTACTTCGATTTAATTGTGGGGCCTGGTAAATAGCACATCTTGACTCTCACCTCCAGAGTTGGGGATGGATGGATGGATGGATGTATAATTGTGCTGTATGAAATTATATTTTACAGGTGGCCAGCCATTTACTATTGGTGAAATCGCTGCTGTTAAATTAAAAACCTTTCAATAATCATGTGAATGTTATAATCACAACTTAATATATTTGCAATATCCTTATATTAGGTATTAATTGCATATTTGTGTTCTTCTCATTTGCATGTCGTCATAGGGTAAATGATTCTATTATATTGTAAAATTTTATGCAACATCATATTGCAGTGGAGAGATAAGGATAAAAATGCAATCTTTTATCAGATCATATTTTCTTTATATTTTTTTCTTTACATAAATTGCCTGATTTAAAAAAGTGTTCTAGATATTCCCACATGACACATAAAAACTGTGCCAAGAGCTCTAAGCAAGAAAAATCTGCCAACTTTAAAGGCATGAACCTCATGTTAGCACTTTTAATAATGTGAATGGACCACAGAGAAATTCAAATTAATCAACAGCGTACTGTAAGCTGACTCTGAATACAAAGAATTTCCATTAGTAAAAAATGTTGTAAATTTTGACCTTCAGTTGCTAGTTTAAGTAGCATGTACTTAAAAAAAATAATCCACATCGCCATGCAGAATAATATACAAAGTAAAACTTATTATTACTTATTTATATAAGTTTGGGTTACTGCCCTGAATTTCCCAGCCAACACCCATCCCTGCCCCCACCCCCGCCCCAAAAAATAGACACTGTATGCTTGCAATTTTGCAGTAAATATGCCACTATGCCATGTTTTATTTTCCAATTGCCTCTTTTTGTGCTTGTGGTTTAAACCTGAAGCAAAGTCTTATATATAATAGGTTAAATAAATGGAAAAAAAGAAAATGCCATTTGACTGTTATCCAGCTGTGATACCAGTAATAGAACAAGAGGAGAGCGACAATAGCGCCGTCTGATTACTGCACCTAAATTCCTTTTTGATAGTCCCCACCATGTCAATAAATGGTAATTGGATGAAGTGATGGAGAATTAATGTATTTTGCACAAAGCAATCTGCTGACACCCAGATACATTCCTCCCTCAGATTAAATGTTATTATTATGGTTCAGGTCTCACTATGATCAGCAATGAGAAATTGACTGGTCTCATTCTCCACTGTAATATTTGAGTGATGTGTCTCTAAGTGGCCTCCATTTACTTTCTGTTAAAAGATGATATCAGTATGATGCCCCTCATACATATACACATGCAGCCCCTATGTGGGAGGTTTCAAGTGAAGAGGTGTGAATATGAGTAGGAGGTAATAGGGGTACAGTTGATGGCTGTAGTCCATACAGCATACCATGGATATGTTTTATATTATTGTTTAGCTGCAGAAGCCAGGATAGATGGTAAAAATCATGTCTTATTCCACTAGATTCATTCCTTCTGCCAGGTTCTGTGCCTTGGTTCCATTAACCTCATTATCGACATTTGCTAAAAAAAAAAATATAGAGAATATTATATTTCCTAAAAATCTAAAAAACCTTTATAAAATATTGACAGGGAGTTTGCACAGTGAAAACCCTTGTCATCAGTAATTTTGATGGTATCAATTCCAACATTATGGGCATGATAATCAGGTGTCCACAAATTTTTTGTGTATCCAAATATATTATTTCTCAGATGCAGCAATTCTTATTCTGCGCCTGAATGAATCCCTTGTACCTTAACCACATGACAGACTGGATTTAAAAGCACATGCCATTCAGCACTAAATACTCTACATGAGTATGCTGTAGCCTTAAAGCTGCGACATGTACAGTCTATGATTTTAAGATGTACAAGTACTAAATTGCCGAACATTCCATCTAAACTGTTCTCAATTTTCACTGACAGTGGTGAGAGGAAAATGTTTAGAGAGAGTAGGTGTCCTTCTCCACCTTCTTCACGGCTGGCTTGTATGCCAGGTAGCAAGAGAGAAGTATGATTGATTGCCAGATTGTTAAACAAAGCAATTAAGACAGAGGAGGGAGAACTTGTATTAGTAAGGGAGGGAGAGGCCTATGGGTTGCTTAAATGACACCAGAGAGCCAGAGAAGCACTCAAGCAAACTACTAATTACAATTGATGATTTAAAAACAAGCCACAAGGACTTTGCCTGCTATTGTACTCTGTATTTATTGGCTCACCATGCAATCATCATATGGACTATGGGATGAAATATGGAAAATTTATGAATAAACGTAGCACATCTGCTCCAGCAATAGCTGTGGTTCAGCATATTATTCAGGAACTATTATGAATTATGACTAAAAGTAGATTAAGAGATTAATTGGTAAGGATGTTGAAGTTTAAGGGGTTAGTTGGAGTCTTTCAAGTATATCACACATACCTCGGGAAAATATATGCAAAGTATGGTGATATAACAGGTCAATGCCTTTACAGAAAATTTTGAAGCCATCTCTAAGACATTCCTTGTTAATGATGAAACAGTGTCAGGCTGCTTTGTTCCAGACTATTTTACTACCATATTATTATTATATAATTATATGTATATGCACTCAGGCCATGCGTCAAAATGTATGACGTGCATCTCCCGTTTAATCTGGAATAGGTTTTTAGAGCATTACCTCATAATCAGTACATCACCCAGAGATCTCTGTTAACAATATTCAATAATTGTTGAGATGCAGATGAATTAGAATGTATATAAATTAAGGTGTTTATAAGATCTACCCAAGATACATCTTGTTCATATGTTAATTTTTATTTCATTTAGCTGTTTTCCTTTTCCACAATAGGTTATTTTGTTGATAAAACCAAAAATACAATCACATTAACACACTCTTCCTAGGCAAAACTATATTATACAAAATATTATGAATTATGAATACAGCTATTAACAGTACTAAATGTAATCTGACACATAAGTCTATACCATATATTTTTCACTAATTCCATAGACAACATAAATAAACTGAAATATTTATCAGAATCAGCTTTTTAGCCAAGTTTGCCTGATCATACAAAAAATTTGTTTCCAGTGTAGATAAAAAAACTTTTTACATACAGGCACTGCTATTCAGTGGTAGATTGAACAAGACATAGACTAATACAAACATGATTTATGTGTAAACTATTGCATAGTAAAATATTGCAAACAGTAGAGGAAATACAGGTACTGTAGTCATTAGAAAGCTCAGTATAGATTGAGATGATGGTAGGGTGTTTAGAATCTTTTTTGGAGACTGGTGGTCCATGTTTTATTCAGTCTATATCACCAGTCTGAACGGACTGTATGCAGGGTGTGAGGCGACCCTTACGGTTATCCCATCCTGTTTCTTGACACAAGATGTGTACAGATCCTGGAGGAAGGGCAAGTTGAGAACAATCTGCAAATTTTTATAAAATGAATGATACAAAATTCTTTACCTATAATTTATTCACTGTATAACATCTTTTATTGTTAAATAGTTTAGTAATGTAAGCATAGTTAATGTGGCTAATTATGATCCAGCATGACAGAATCTTGAAGCATTGGGGAAACTTTAGTACTAAACCATAATTCACTCCTTTTTACCTTAACCACATATTTGAAATTCTAAACTGTAATTTAGGAGTTGGAATACTCTAAAACTTGTTTGCCCATGTTTTTTTATCTCCCCTTAATTGAGCTCCTTCTTGAAGGAGAAAGGGACATGTTGATGGGTGGTCTGGTGCTGAAGAACCACAAATATTTCAGCCAAAATCTGGCTGTTGGAATAAAATACAAGTGATGCTACCTGTTGTTAGATTTGGTCTTCCAGCAGCAGCTTATTAAGTAGCATGGTAAAAGTGTAGATCAAGGGAGCCATGTGAATCAAATCAAACTGTGTGTGTCTCACGTGATATATTCTGGTCAGTCATAGCTATGTGAACACAAGGGTTTTATTATGGAAATAATTTAATAAGATATTCGATTATAGAGACCTTGAGAAAATAGACAAACATTGACAGACATGCCTCAGACAATTCTGATGAAAATTGTCTACAGTTCAGATTGAGACCATGACAAAAAATTTATTTTGGAAAACAGCCATGTCATGAGTGTTTTTCCACTGTTTGTATGAAAAAGCATGAGTGTAGATTGTCTCCTAAGCAATACACCTACATAAACCTAAGCAGTCCTTAGCTAAAGATTTGTTAAATGGGATTTGTTCACTAGGAATTAAAATGTTTTGGTAGAAACCTCTATATTCCCTGTATTTAAAAAAAGATATATATAAAAAAGATTTGCTATTAAATTTGGTCAAACTGAAAGCCCAGATCCACTGTAGATTCATATGAGCAAAAAAACCCAAATGTTTTTAAGAATTGGTATATAAAAATGAATATTAGGGTTTAGTCAGTGATTGTAAACATACCATGATGAATCAGTTACTTTCACTGTTTGCATCCTGACATAATTGTTCATCGCAGTTCATCATAGATCATAGTTCATCATAGTTCGTTCGAGTAATACATTTTATTTATTCTGCTGTCCCTGACTCATCGTCTTTCTCATCCTCCATCTGTCTTGAAAGTACCAGGCATCCCCCCTGACAATAGAACAAACAGGGTAGAAGCTAGCTGATGAATTGTGTATGCCATTAGATGAGCTACAGTCTGATAAAATACACCTGTAATATAGATATTTATTAAAGTGGCCAAACAATATTGTTTGATATTTTGTCTATCACTCTTGGGCATTTTCAATTCCAGGCCCAATAAACTCTTCTGTATCTTTCCCCCCAGTGCCTCTATGATTCTGGGAACCTCACTCTAGAATAAGTTGTCTACAAATGGCTATTGTGGCTAAGGATTTTATGGCAGACTCCTGCTTGTTTTGAATAATAATAAAAAAAATTGCAGCCACGCTAGTCCATTACTTATAACACTGGACTCATTTGACCATCCATACTGAATAATGAACCCATAATGAAGCCCACTCAAAATTAGTCTATCAACCAGGTTAATAAACCACTCAAGACTTAAAAATTAAATATGATAAATGGAAAACATATTATCAGAGAATAGCACTATGTACATGATTTAACATTCCATGCACTGCAAACTGCAGCATTAAAAAGTCTCAATAAAACTGATTAAACTTTCTCTTCCTTTTGCCCAAGAGGTAAGAGAACCATAGTGTTGCAAAAAAATTCAGATCCAATTTAATGGCTGCTTGTATGTACTGTAGTTAAGGATTTAGATGCTTATCCAAACACACACAGACACACACACACACACACACAGACACACACACACAAGCACACAACAGTAAACATTTTAACTTCTGCTCAATTAACATTAGGCCTTGACAAATTGCCTAGCATCTTACACTACATGCCCCAAAGTATGTGGACACCTAACCTTCACACTTATATGTGGTTCTTCCCCAAACTGTTTATTAAATTAATCTGGAATGTATTTGTATGCTGTGGCATTAAGATTTACCTACACTGCAACTAAAGGAGTAAACCTGTACCAGCATGACAATACCCCTCCGCACAAAGAGGCCTATAAAAACATGGTCTGCCAGGAATGATGTGGAAAAACTCAGGTGACCTGGGCCCTGACCTCAACCCCACTAAATACCCCTGGGTTGAATAAGAACACCAACTTCATGCCAGGCTTTCTCACTTGACATCAGTGCCTGACCTCCCTAATGTGCTTGTGGCTGAATGGGCAAATCCCCACAGTCAAGTTCCAAAATCTTGTGGAAATCCTTTTCGAAGAGAGGAGGCTGTTGTAAGAGCAAAGGTGGACCTAAATCCATGTTAATACCCATGGTTTTGGAAGGGGCACACATGCGTAAAGGTAGGTTTTCCACAAACTTTTGGTTATATAATATATATAACTACAGCGTATCACAAATATTGTGTGAATAGGCTATATTATCAGCCATGCTAATTTTTAAACAAATTTTTTTAGCAAATACCAGGTATCTCTAGGTATTGTTAAGTTAAATATAAAGTCTTTCAATATTTGAAATTCAGAACACAATTTCTGTAATATAAAACACTCACATAATAAAAATCTTTACATGAAAGTTTCTTCATAATTCACAGTTTTTGAACTGTACCTTTTATGATGGATGCTCTATATCTATTTTGTTCTGTACTGACATCACCTCAAAAAGAGACAAACTCCATTAGGTGAGAGAAATAAGGGAGCTCCATAACTTGGGATTGTTCTTGGACTCATATGTGCAATCTTTCTTTCTCCAGACATGAGTTTTTGATTTTGTTCATATGGCCAGTACTGTATATTGTTCCAGATGAATTTGTAGATGCTTTTAGACACACATCTCTGTGCATCTTTTTTTTTATCAGATGAGTTTTTCATGGGCCGTAGGAACAGAGATAATTGTGGTGCAGTTCATTGCTTATTTTTTTCTATTTTATCTATTGTTTTCTCTGCTTTCAGCTCATTCTGTACATGTACGTTTACAGTGTTACAGTTGAAGCACACAATGTTGCAGGTACAATTGTAAAATGGAAATCCTTCTGGTTTTAGTGAAGCTGTACAGCATTAACTGGTGATATGGGGAAAACTTGCCCATGATATAAAAGGAAACAAGCATTTTATTATATGGGAAATATGGAGTCTGCAATGTTTACTAGGGCCTAAAATGTACTGTGTATACTGCAACGTCAGACAAATTAAGGCTTAATTAACTTTCATAGCACCCAAAAATCCCTCAGCAAGTTTTAAAAATACCTTTTAAATCCAGCTTTTCAGATTATGCAGTTTTTCTTGTTAAAAAAGGATCATCTGTTAAATGTACTATTTTTTAAATTAATGAATTAAATTAAATTCGTATTAATTTTTTATATTAAACAGAATTTTCATTTTTATATATTTTTTATGTTTTTTTTTTTTTGTTTGTTTTGTTTTTTTTTGTTTTTTTCAAATTTACCATATACAGTTGAGGATATGAGCATCTACGGTTGGTTGAGTTACCTCTTTAAGTTTAAGAGTAGAAGTGTTTACTGAGCACAGCAAACTAGTAGAATTGTTTATAGTAACAAATATAATGATTTACAAAAAATTTAAATCAAATGATATAAGGTAGTAGTCAACCACACACCAGACTTGACAAGATTGATCACTCAGAGTATTATCTTCTATAAAAAAAAGCATACAAACAAATACAACAAAATAAAATATACTACATATCCTACACACATATTTCCAAACTTTATTTTACATATTTTATTGAACAGCTCACAGAAATTTAACCTAAAGCTGCTTAGATTGTAAACTTTTCCTTTTTGTTTAATATGGGAAATTAATACTGAGGACTGGTTCTCATTTAATTCTCATTTATTGATATATTTTTGATGTATCATCATTTTGATATATGTTGTAAAACAAGAAGACAACCTAATAAAATTGCTGATTGAGAGCAAACAGTGAACTCCTAATGAATCACTTCAGTTTTGTGACTTAGGGAATGTGCTGTAACATGTGTTAACACAAATCCTATATTAATACAGGGGCATGAATTTAATATTAAACCTTCATAATGTCAAGAGTGGAAAGTCAAACACAAGGTATATGTTTTATCTTTTTTATAACTTTTGTCATTTTAGTTCATTAAGAGTATTGTAGGTGATATCAAACTCTGGTTTTCAAACTGCTTTCAAAGCTGTATCTGAAAAACTGAATGCATCCCCTTAGGGAATGTATTGTGCCAAAAACACTCATTGTAATCTCTTGAAATAAAGGGAAAAGTTGGAAATGAATATATGAACTGTCACAGAAGGTAGGCAGAAGTGGTTGCAAATGCAGTGAGAGTTTATGTTGAAACAAATACAGGTAAATAAATCCAAATCATGAGGCAAGGTCACAATCCACAAACATGCAAAAGATCAGACAATGTGAAAAACAACTATAACAGAACAAAACCCAGGATAAAAAAAAAACAGGGACAACCTAAAGATCAAAACCAGGTAAGCAATACACAAAAAGCAGCTTGGTAATGTCAGGTATGAACACACTAAGTATTACTACACAATGTGAAACTGGAGCCCTTAAAATCTGTATGAGGTGATTGTGTGTGATTAGAAGTCAGGTGAGGGAGAATGCTGGAATGTATAGTCCATGGTGGCCATATTAGTAGGCCATGCTGTGCACTGGGAAACTGAGGAAGCAGGAGTTGACCTGACATGAACACTATATATTGGAATTACAGATGACCCAGCTGTTAAATAGGTAAAAGCCCAAAAATGGGCTGCCAAAGACAATTAACACCCACCTGGATTATTCAGTTTTGCAAACTGTGTCTTCCCCAGCAGAGTAAGAAAGATCACCTGAAGGAGAGCAGAACATCTGAATGCTGTCAAGAAGCTGTATTCTAAGTTGAATTATGAGAACATATAGATGAGTAAACACTGGAACTGTGCATATCAGTATTCAGACCTCAGTTTTAACTATGGATTTAAGCGCAACTCAAGACAGCTCTGAGTGAGATACGCATGAAGTTCATTTTCTTCTGTGATAATGGCTTGAGCATGAAGCAGTATATAACCACTGTCTGACAGTTTGATGTAACCACAGTATGTCACTCTGAAATGTAAAAAACATATGGAATGCCATTTCAGGCTAATATTGAATACATAAATATGACACTATTAATTAATTAATAGTATTGTCCCTTTAAAGCTCACTCAAGACTTTTGAGGAGACATCATCTCAATCAGTGACATCTCAAAGACTTTTTTTTGATAAATCTATGAACAATACTTACTTAAATAAAGCATAAATAAAGCATAAACATAGTGAAGGAGTACGGGATCAGTTTATCCTAAAATCATGGTCTTGTTTTTTTTTCTTAATTAACCTATACACAGATATTTTTTACCCTATTCAACAAATCAAAATAGTGAAGTGGATTAGCCAATGACCAAGATTTAGTATCTAGTGGTCAAATTTACACAAAACAACTACCAGCACACAATATTACAAAATAAAATAATAGGAAGTGCTTGATCAAATGCTATTTTTAAGCTGCTGAATAAAGAGGGTTGAAGTCATGCTGTGAACGTAAACCAAATTTGCAGTGACTAATGTAGTAATTACAACTTAGAGTATTCATGCAGCAAGAATTGGCAATGTACTAGAGTACTATTAGATGTTTATTTGAATGCTTGCCATTTCCTCTTTTGTATCACTGTATATGTCTTTTTTCCATTTTTAAATTGTTTCTCTTTTTTGTTCAATTGTATCATATTTTTAAAAATGGGCCAGCTGTCTACTTTAGTCTGCCAGGTCCATTTGTTTAGAGTTGTTTAGACCCTGTTGAAAACTCCACTAAAGAAAATCTGATGTAATCTCTGGTGTATATGAATCTCTGAGAATATGCTGAAATACTCACACCTGCAGCATTTTTTTTCAGGCCATCAATGAGATATACAAAGCAATTTCTTTCTTCAGTCATTGTGCAGCACTGAACTATCCATGTGCTTTTTGCTTGACCATTTTCTTAGTCATGCAAATTTACAGTTGTTTTTAATTTAAGTTTTTTTTTCCTTGTGAACTAATCACAGAGTTACTAAAAAGTTATTATTACCAGCAGTAAATATACTACCTCACCAGTATCTAACCCAATTCAGAGTCTTGTTTTGTTACACTTGGAGATCATTAGTTGTCTTTGAGTTCCTCTCAATAATTTCCTATTTATGTTATATAGAGTGAAACATATTCAGATTGGGAACATGTTCCAAAAATGTTCATATTCTTTTCTCAAGACCATTTTTGGTGACATGATTTGTAATGTGGGCCAGCAGGTTTGGGAATATGGGACACATATGATGTTCATTACTTTAGACCTTTAGTTTCATCTTCAATTACACATTCAATTTAAGTGTCTTACTTGTTTGTGACATCAATAGAACAAATTACAATAATAGGAGAAGATTTCAAATTCATTATTTACAGATTCTAATATTTTTGAAAAATACCACCTTGTATGAATATTAAGATGTTGACCTAAGTAATATTATATTATTTATTTCTTAATAACAGGACTTAGACATTAAGATATCTCACAAAAAAGCACAATTTAATGCAAATTAATACATTTATTATATCCCATTACTTTTCCATGTTTGATCATTTAATACATCTCAAAACAATTAAATTATAAAATATGAGTTTATTGAATAGAGTGTATGAACTAATTTTATGCTTATTTTTGTTGTAGTTGTACATCTTATTAACATCCATTATAAAATGGATGCCAAAAATACACTGGCCATACCTTAAACAATATTATCAGATATTTAGACACCTGACCATCAAACCCATATGTGGTTCTTTCCCCTAACTACTTCCCCAAAGTGTAAAGTAAACAGTTGTGCAGGAGGTCTTTACATGCTGTAGCATTAGCAATTCCCCTTTACTGCAACTATGGGGCCAAACCTGTCCCAGCATTACAATGCCCCTGTGTACAGTACAAAGCCTGGTTCATAAAGACATGGTTTGCAATATTATGTATGTGAACACCTGATTGTTCACACCCATATGTTTAATATCCTATTATAGATTTAGTTCCCCATTGCATCCAGTTCATCCTAAAGATGGTCAGTGATGCATACAATGATGGTCAAAATGCATAGAAACACATTCTAGACATTCTAAATTGTGTGGTTCAAACTTTGTGGCAATAGTTTGAGGAAGGCCCATGTAGTGATGGTCAGGTGTCCACATACATTGGCCATATAGTTTTTGTCCTTTATTCATGTAGTGCATTTGTCATTTCATCAATATTTCATAAATAAATAATTGAATGAATGAATAAGTAATATTGAATTAAAACAATTAAAGAAAGAAAGCAAGAAAAGAAAAGAAATTGAAATATGAAAAAAAATCAAAACTAGCCAAAGCATATGTAATTTTCCTACCTCAAGATTTTTAGGCTTATCTTCCTTCTGATTAGTGGAGGCTGGTGCTAATTATTTTTATTTTTTTTAGGGGGGGCACAAACAAACTTAAAATCAAACTGTTAGTAATGCAGGACTGTAATATCATTTATCTGTAACATTTATCAGGTGATAATGTATCATTGCTGTTAAGATAAAATATTGAAAATGTTACTGTTAAAGCATGCAGCATTTACATTTACATTTCTGGCATTTGGCAGACGCTCTTATCCAGAGCGACATACAAAAGTGCTTTAAGTCTCTATCATTGAAAACATTAACACTGGTTCAATAGATTACAGACTTAGGATACCATTAGCCTAAAATTGGATGTTTTTTTTATTAAACATATAACAATACATAAACAGGGAAAGATAAGAGCTAGTTTAAGTGCCTCAGGAAAAGGTAAGTCTTAAGACGTCGTTTGAAGATTCTGCTGTACGGACATCTAGGGGAAGTTCATTCCACCACCTCAGTGCCAGAACAAAGAAGAGTCTAGATGAATACTTACCTTTTGCCCTGAGAGATGGTGGGACCAGTCGGGCAGTGCTAGTGGATTGGAGGGAGTGAGGTGCAGTGCGAGGAGTATTAAGATCTTTGAGGTAAGATGGTGCTGGTCCATTCTTGGCTTTGTAGGCAAGCATCAGTGCTTTGAATTTGATGTGTGCTGCTACCGGAAGCCAGTGGAGGGAACGCAGCAGTGGGGTGGTGTGTGGGGTGGCGTGTGAACTTAGGCAGGTTGAAAACAAGCCATGCAGCTGCATTTTAGATCATTTGCAGTGGGCAAATTGCATTCAGAGGAAGACCTGCCAGTAAAGAGTTGCAGTAGTCCAGTCTTGAAATAACCAGAGACTGAACAAGCACTTGAGTAGCCTGTATGGATAGAAATGGTCGAATCCTTCTAATGTTGTACAGAAGAAACCGACATGAGCGTGTCACATTGGCAACATTGGAGCAAGAGGACAATTGATTGTCCATGGTTACCCCAAGGTTGCGAGCAGTGGCTGAAGGGCAGATCATTGAGTTGTTCAGAGATAATGCAAGATCCTGGACTGGTAATGAATCACCTGGGATGACCAGCAGTTCAGTTTTGCTGGGATTAAGTTTCAGCTGATAAGCTGTCATCTAAGATGACACCAGACACGCTGAGATTCGGGCAGAAGCTGTGGTATCTGAGGGAGGGAAGGAGAAGATAATTTGGGTGTCATCAGCATAGCAGTGGTATGAAAAGCTGTGTGAGGATATAACTTTGCCAAGAGTGTGAGTGTAGAGGGAGAAAAGGACCAAGTACTGAGCCTTGTGGGACACCAGTAGAGAGTCTGCATGGGGCAGATGTCAATCTCTTCCATGTTACCTGATATGAGCGACCATCCAGGTAGGAAGCAAACCATTCCCATGCTGTTCCACAAATTCCAAGACTCCTGAGGGTGGACAAGAGAGTCTTGTGGTTAACTGTGTCAAATGCTGCAGAAAGGTCAAGGAGGATGAGGACCGATGACAGCTTGGCTGATCTAGCTGCATGTAGTTTCTCAGTGACTGCCAAAAGGGCAGTCTCTGTGGAATGTGCTGCTTTGAAGCAGCACACATTCAAGCCATTGCTTTGAAACATTTGGGATCATGGAGGTTATTCTGCAAGAGATAGTCAGACAACTGATTATAAACAATTCGTTCGAGAATTTTTGAAAGGAAGGAGTGATACCAGTCTGTAATTATTGATGTCAGAAGGATCCAAAGCAGGTTTCTTCAGTATAGGGATAACCCTTGCTTGCTTAAAGGCAGTTGGTACCTGTCCTGATGTTATGGATCCATTGATGACTGTGGTGATGAAGGGCAGGAGGTCAAGTGAGATGGTCTGGAGCATAGTGGAAGGGATTGGATCCAGTGGGCAGGTGGTGGGATTGCAGGAGCGGATGATTTGCAAAACCTCTTCTGCTGCTGTGGAGCAAATGCTTCATGAATCCAAGTTTAATGTGGGTTTGTTATTAATAATGAAGGTTGTTGTTGATCTTTCGGCTGCTCCCTACATGTGTGAGGGGTCACCACAGCTGACCAACTGGTCTGCACAACGACTTGGCACAGGCTTTAGGCCGGATGCCCTTCCTTATGCAACCCTTCCATTTTATCCGGGCTTGGGATTGGCACTGCATACAGTGGCTGGGGATCAAACCTGGGCCTTCTGCATGGTAGGTGAGAAACGTGACACTGAGCCACCAGTGCCCTGAAGTAATGAAGGTAATCATAAAAAAAAAAACACACACACACACACACACTGGAAAGTTGCCTAATCACAGGCCAGTGGCACTATTTGAAAAGAAAATTTTGCTCTCCTTTCTTTCTGACTTGCAAAATTCTCAATGAGCTTCTGGTTAAAGTCAGTCATCTCATTGACCAGTATCTTTTCCATTAACAGCATAGCCAATGCATTCAATAAGACGTGCTGGAAAAGAACTGAGTGTAAGCTTGACCGCCATCACTTGACTGCTGCTGAATTTGCAAATTGGGTTGATCTGGTCCACATAACATGAAATTCACATAACAGGGCAGAAAATCAATCATGCTAGGTTAATGTCCAATTTCTCTCTTATACCAATATAACTGAATTTATTCTGAATTATATTAAAAGTTTACCAACAAGAAATAAAAGATAATGTATTACTCAGTTATAAATATATGATTATATTACTTGGTTAATTAATTTATGCACATTTTAGTAGCACTGGGTTTCTTTCTCTTTTTTTTAAACAAAGCTTGTTAATACACAGTCATTTTAACAGCTCCCAAAGGTTACATAGTTCGAAGTGATCATGTCTTGCAGCTGAAGGGTCAAACTTACTCATTAGTTTGAATGGTTTCTCCTGATTGAGAAACCCTTTTAAGAGTGCCCTAATCATTTAACTCCATCTCAAGCTGCTGTTAATGGAAGTCAATAGATTGAATTGGAACAATTCAAAGAGCAAGCAGCAGCAGAGAACTATTTAATTCCTCTTTGAGTGTGCAAGGACACCACGTATTGGGTGTGGTGACTCCTCAGTTATCAAAATATTTAAATAAAAACATTGCCTAATAAAATATTTAAAAAAAAAATATTGCATTTCTGCCATAGGTAATCTGTTGTTAAAACAGGATACCCCCTTGCTTTAATAATGCTCTGCATATTGACAGGACAGTTTTCAGTTATTACAGACTTAAAGACTCTAGAAGACTCCAGGCTGTAGAAGAAACTCTTGAAGGCCTGTGGATTTCTGCACTGAAATAATTACAAATTGATTTGACAGGCTATAATAGAAAAAAGCAATACAGTAATAACAATGAAATAAATTGAATAAAATACAGAGTAATGTTTAACATTTCATAATTAGTAGGAAATAAGCAGGAGCATATGTAAAGTGCTACATTAACACTTAAGACACCACCAATAATTATCAAGGAATGTAGTTTAATCTCACAGTGACTATTAGCATTGGAGTATTTCACTATTGCCTAAGCAATAGCTGGATAACTACTAGCTAACAATGGTTCCTTTATAATAATATCATTTACTTATTGATCATTCTGTGATGTTAATAATTATAAATTGTTGAATCTTTACTTTAAGTCTATAAGTCTCAATTCAATTTCATTCAAAATGAAATACATGGTATCATTACTAAGGGCCATGGCTTTGCCATTGTTATACATTATGCGTTAATTCATTGTCACACGTATTTCTGGCTACTTTGGCCAAACACAACAACCGATTTTGCAGACTTAATTAAATGTACACTTAATTCAATACATTTAAAGGTATATAGGCAGCTTTTAGTTTCTCCTCCAAAGATATTTTGCTGGACAATGGGCACATTTGTACATATATATCTACTGTTGAATCATTTTATCTGGATTCTAAGATGTTTCAGTTTGTCTGTGAACTTTTTGGTCAAGTAAATTCAAAGGCTATAACATATTCAGATCATTCATCTCTACTGATATCAGGTTTTCCCAGGGGTTGAGGTTGTGTCAAATGGATATAGTGTTGGATGGCGTAGTAGGAAGTATGCATACACAAACCAGATTGAACAGAACACTGTTAAGGTTGTGCCTTAAAGCAATGAGGAGGCTACATAAGAAAAAAAAAAGACTTTCTTGGCGGTCACCATGATCGATTTATGAAAGCATCACACACAAAGAGGAGTGTTAAACTGGAATAATTTCAGGATACTAGTCATTGCCTTAATCAGTGGATTGACCAATTTCTAAAACAATGTTTAATGTTAATCCACCAGCAGAAGTAATGTGCACACATTAAAAAAGACAGATTCTTGTATTTGTGCAGTATCATTAGAAATTTGTCTCTCAAATGCTTGCTATTCTTCAATTACTCACTCAGATATTCTCTACTTCTCATTGACAGTAGAAGCCATCATCTAACTCACAGAGGTGACCAACAGCTCCTTACATAAGTATTTACACACCATATTTGGGATTTTTACCAATTGATTTTCACTTGAGTATTTCAAACAATTGAAGGGTTATTTTTTATTGTGACACAAAGCTTAAGGAACAAAATTAGACATTTGTTGGTTGCATAATTATTCAGTAGGTTAGTACTTGATACATCACAGCTGTCTCTGTCATCGTTGCACAAAAAGATTTTGGTATTTTTAAGTTTTCTTCTTGGAAAACTACTCGTCACATTTGATGGAGACTGTTGGTGAACAGAAATTTTTATGTCCTGCAACAGCTTCAGATCTGATTACTATATGAGCTTTGACTGATGTTCCAAAACATTTCAGGTTCTTGACTATAAACCACTCCAGTGTAGAGGTGGCAGTATGCTTAGGGTATCTTTCAGACTGGAACATACCACCATCATGCATCACTGTGATGTGGGCTTGAACTTTCATGTCTGTATTTTATTCAGACCAGAGATGGGTGAGGGGGTGTGCCCTGCTACTGAGAAAAGATACACATGCTTTAGACAGTGTTAATTTCTTTATTCATTTTTCTATGTTCTATTGGTTGCTTGCAATAAAGAAATGAGGTCTTCTAAACACATATCTACTTCAATTCCTCCAAGGAAGGAAAAGGTCACAACAGAACGGATGTTGTTCTCAGGGTGATGAGCACTTTGGCGATCCCCAATCATAGTACTTGTCAAGGTCAGCCTTTTTTTTTTTTTTTTTGGTTTCAGTATATCAGAGAACCACTTTACACATGTTTTTGAGTCTCCAACATATCTTTTGAAAAGAACAAAAAACAAAAGGGATTTTATACATTTTTTTTAATGGCTTCTTGCACACTTTAATAAAACTCAGCTTGTGGAGTGCTTGTGCTTTGGTTGTCATGTGAACAGCTTTTCCATCTGAACTGTGGTTCTCTCCAGCTCCTTCAAAGTTATACATGTCCTCTTAGTTGCAAATGTCATCCTTACCTTGTCACTGATGACTGGTTGGAATTTAGCTGCACCAAAATTAATTTAGACAACAAGCATCAATGTGTATTTTCATTCTTTTCTATGTATTTACTTCAATATGACATTTCCAAAACAAATCAGCTTTAGTTACAGGTTGTAACACTACAGTATGTTCAAAAGGGGTGAATAGTTATGCAAGACACTATATAATTGTTCTAATAAATAATGCTTTCTGTGCTAATATTAGTTAGCGCTTAAGTACAAACAATTTTCTAAAATAAAGTGTTTAAAATGGTAAACAAGAACATGCTGAAATGGATTTGTCAGTATATGGGTGAAAAAAAATACATGTCTGATGCTCAAATAGCTCTGTTTGCTGGGATTGATTCAATGATGCAAAAAATTACTTGTTGATACATGTGTGAATCTACTATGCAGCTGATGTAATTCCGTCAAATTATTTCTTTATTTTTTTACTAAGGATTTGGACAATGACTTGGAGAAACAGAAAGTGTCATTATCAGAAAGTGCAGTCATAAAAATAAATATTAATTGTGAGAGCAGTAATTAGTGATCATTCGCCTTCCTGATATGCATATTTGACTTGAAGCGACATTAGGAGCACAAGATAAGTGTTGTTGACCCAGTCTGTGGAGGACATACCCAAAACAAAAAATAAACATAAGCTGTATAAATAAGTCAAATATGGCATTTCAGAGTTAAAATAAATGCTGTTAAACCAAGTTGATTAATGATAAGGCCACAGGAATAGAAATGGTTATTCAAAGAAATATATACAGCAATTTGAAAGTAAGGAATAAAATCAAACCTACACATATTTGCATGATTATCGATTTTGTTTCATAGCAGACTACAGACCAATTAGTGGAATCTCTCTACTCATGTATGTTGTGTTAAAGTGTGCATGTTTTACACCTGGGAAGAATTTTCTCTTCATAAACACTGGATTTAAGCAAAAATCATTAAAGCACCATCTGTGGGGTCAGCAGACAGACAAATGTCAGGTTGGTGAACACTAACTGCAGTCCCTCAAACCACATGACCTTTAAAAGGCAATTTCAGGTTTATTCTGATGCAAGGGATTTTTGGTTCGTGATATCAGCGGCCAGCCCATTTGAACAGCCGATGGCCTTTGCCCTTTATCCATTCTAATTAGAACTGAGATTGTATGCCTGAGCTTGAAGAACTGGCTTTCCACATAGCTCTGCTTGTGATGCCAAGGGGGCATCCGCATATAATATATTAAAGTAGAATAAGGAATGTCTGCAATTTGAAAGTCAGGTAAAAAAAAAAGAAAGAAAGAAAGAAAAAAAGAAAGAAAAAGAATGTTCATGCTTTGCAAAAAAGGCATAATCTAAGCTAGGAACTGTAACACAATTTGTCTCAATAGACTGATTTACATTAGGCATGTTGCTGAAGCTTTTGTTCAACACAGCTATGCAGTTGTGACAGAATTTTTTAAAGAATCATGTGTAATGTTGTTTGTTTACATGGCATCTTTTTTCACTTGCATAGATGAAACAATTCCATAGAAACTGACAGAAATCACAGAATTACACCATCTCCAATCTGTAAAGTTTTTTTTAAAAACACACTGGCAGAGCAAATAGTGTTTTTGGCCTTAGAGCTCCAATGTCCCTAGTTTGATCCTGAGCTTGGGTTATTGTCTGTATAGACAGTATTTGTTTTTGTGCATGTTCTCCCCAGGTCTGTGATGGTTTCCTCTAGCATCTCTGGTTTTCTCTCATGTTTGAAAACATACCAGTAGCTGGATTGGCTATGATAAAAGGCCTTATTTGGTGCCCTGTGATAAAGTCACATCTGATCTACAGTGTATTCTTGCCTGACACCAAGTTTCCCAAGATAGGCTTTGGATCCACCATGACCCTAACCAGGGTAAAACCCTTACTGAAGATGAATGACCACATGAATCTACAAAGGTGACTGTGAAACATGCTTGGATAGAAGTAAAACTTATGGGCACCTGAATAAATTGATACATAGATGCTATATTTATTGTTCCACTGCCTCATGCCACCTTTTTATTGAGCTGTTTTGTAATTACAGCTGGCCCAGTGGATTCTGTCTGCCAAGATTTGTTGACACCATTGTACATTTGTGCATTAATATTCTTGATAAAAATGAAGCTTGTGTGTTGTGGATTGAAAGGACAGTCACTTTGTGAATGTGAATTCAGTGAAATGGCATACATCTTCAAACGTTCCAGGTCACAGAAACCTTCTGGAAATCTAACACTGCACAAAATGTCATTATATAACATCTTCTGAGTAAAAATATGAAAGTCACACAGATACAAACTCCCCCATGTGACCCAGAAAACATGCTTATACTTAAGCTATTACAAAAAAAGCAAAAGGACACATTAGGGACATATGACTTTATGCTTGAATCTTTGCACACAAAATAAGGTAGAAAAGCATTCTGAAAAGCAGGTCGCTGAAAAATCACTAAAATTACTGCATACATAGCCTGCTACTGACTGTTCATGAACAATTTACATTTACATTTATGGCATTTGATAAGCATCCTTATCCAAAGTAGTTGCAGTCTCCTGTCAAAAACATATCTTTATAACAGTTCAATAGGTCAATAGGTAAACCAGGATAACATTTGTGATTTTCATTGTAATATACTTTATCATTTTTTGCAGCTATCCCAATTAAAATATATGACTGCAATCATGGCATCAGTTTGTTCGTTCACTAACACTGACAGACTTAGCCAGTTGATTATTTTAGCCCACATTCTATAAAATAAAGCCAAAAACAGGCTGCATTAAGCTTTTTGCAAACTGCTGGTAGAGTTATAGTAAATTCAATATATTTCGGTCAAAATAAAAATAATTTTTAGGTAGGCATGGGCGTAAAAGCTATTAAATAAACAAGGTCAAGTTTACCGCATATAGAAATCAAGCTGTTCAAACTAGTTTTTTGTACAGTAGTTAAAAGCATAAAGCATTGGGTCAAATACAAAAACCTAAGGCAACATTTTGCATTGAGCTTTTTGAGTAAACTGCTTCTATGTGTTCCTGTTGCTGCACTTAGGCTCTCAGTGGGAAGTAAAATTGTACATTTTAAGCTGTGCATAAATGAATTGAACCAGAACCTCTGAATGTATGTATCAGTTATTTCTGGTCCACAAAGTGTGATTATATTTCCTATAACCAGAAATGAATCTTTCATTGTGGATATCAATAAGCTTATCTGTTTACCATGTAAAATTTGTCTACCTGGTTCAAAACCATTGCTCCACTAGTGTTCCTGACATCATCAGCAGACATGGCAAACATTATTTTCAGGAATATAACCTTTGACAAAAATATGAAAGCTTATCATATGAAGACTAAACATAAGAAAGGACACTACTCAAAGCACCTTAAATGGGAATGTACATTATAATGTGAGCTAGCTAGTGAGCTTAATTAGGCAAAAGCTAAATAAATAAATGAACAAATAGGCTACCAAGTATTAATCATTTTAAACAAATTAAAATAACAGGTTTATAAAAATAAAGGCTAAGTTACCTCAGGTCACGCTGAAAGCAATTTGTAATTTAAAACTCAAATAAATAACATATAATTAAGTTTTGTGACATATTTGGTTTGGAGTAATGCTAACTAACCTGTAAATATGTATGATTATTATGATTAAGGCTACATGAATGCAGAATGCAAAATTATATGCTCCGCAACAAATTGTTTAATTTCATAATACAGCCCAAAATGGAATTCTATTGTGAGAAATGAATGGTTTTATCATCCACTCTGATAACCTCCTCAAAATGCTAATATTAATTCATTTAGACCTCATTTTACTACAGAAACATTGCAGTTTAGACTTGCCAGAATTTGATGTTTTTATTAGCTCAACAGATTTCTGCAAATCATTCTAGCATATAATTGCCTGTTCTCACTCAACATTAAATGTAATGCACCTGGTCTGTTGGTCAGTGGCAAACATGCAAAAAGCTAGCTGATTAGCATGTGTCTACCCTGCCACACAAACACTGCCACAAACCAAGCAGAGTAATCATACCATGATTGCAAGCAAAAATACCCAACGCATTTAGGTCTTAAATAAAATATGTTTGTAATGGTAATAACACTAACCTAAATTAAAAACATGCTTTGTGTTTCTGCAATTTGTCCTCAGTCAAGCCATGGCAACTCATCCAGGCATGTAAAGTGGGAGAGGGAATTCAGATGAATGTTTAGAGAAATTAAGTTTAAGTCCAGTCCTACTGGAGCAAACAACCTGGAAACTCAGATTGCTATCTAACATTAACCCTGTAGAACCACTTTAACCATCTGTGTGACATTTAGTTCAGCTCCTTCTGCCTTAATCTTTCAATAATGGGACAGGGAAAATCCATGGCTTCTTAGAACCCATTTTAGAGCATGTCTTGAAAGTCACAGATGCTCATCAAGCAAGTAGAGAGCCATGTGAAATGAGTTGCCTCTGTGTGCATTTAGCTATGGGTTTGTCTGGATCAAAAGCCATTACGAATGCCAAGGCTGAACAACAGCATCATGTAAGGAGAAGTGACAGTGTTTTCCCCAGGGGAAGGTTGACATTGAAGGACACATAACAAATAGGGAGGGGGCTGCTAGGGGGTGTTAGCTAGGACTAGGTTGTGGAAAGCCCTTTTTTGGGAACACATTGTTATTAACATAAGTCATAATATTAGATACAAGGATGGGATATGTGAAGAAAGAATTTTACTCTGCAGTAATGTATATGTGACAAATAAAGACAACTTAACTTACAGTGTACAAATATATTGTACTTTTGTGGTATCTACATCTTGTTTCTAGATAGATACGTAGGGAAGATAATTTGTGCTTTTATTTGTGCTAAACAAGATACACCTGTGTAAAATGATTTGCTAGGTGGTTCGTCAGATTATTAAAATTATCTAGAGTTAGTAAGTTGCAAGATTTTTGTTGCATAGCACTCTCAGGGCAATGAATCCAGGCAATATATCTTCAGAGGAGGAAAAAATGGGTCTCATAAAATGGGGACTCATAAACTATAACATCTTTGTTATCAGTTATAGTACATGTAAATAAAACAAGATATATTTTACAAAATAATACAAATGCAAAACAAACTGTTTTATTTTTTAATTTATTTATTTTTTCCAATGTATTTATATTACCATAAGTGAGCTCTTCTCTGAAAGCTTTCTCAAAATCAGGGCCCCACAGATCTTACAGCTAAGTCATTAGCATGCAGACGATTTTATCAATTTGTTCTTTTATTTTATGTTTTATTTTGTTGAAGACAAATTTCCAGCTGATTTGATATTCCATTTGATTTAGCCCACTGACTGCTAAATCAGACTTTTGTTTGTTTACATGAGCAATCGACATATCGGTCACAGATGCTACAAAAATTAATTTGGGTATAATAAAGTTTGGTGTTACAGAACAGTAAGTATTTGTCATTTTATTACTAGAAATATTTCAGTTATTTCAGCAACTGGAATTTAGAGTCTTTTCAGATTACTTCAAATTTTGTAAGACATCCTTAATGAGAAAACACAGGGAACTAAGCAGACAGGTAATATTTGCTATCTGTGCTATTGATCTGTAATATTCATATAAACATTTAAAATATTTGTCACATTACCTCACATAATGAACTCATTGCTTCATTGTAGCATACAAATATGGCCACTACAGACTCTTACTCCCAGCAACCACCTGGTCTTCCATGGCCACCACCTTTTCAATAATTTTCATCTGTGTTTAATTATGTATGTTTGTTTTAGCATTGTTTAAAAGCACCCCTGTTTCCATTTGCACTTTGCCAAGTACACGTTCTATCTCAGAATGCCTGTTATTGCAAAATGCAGTAAACATAAATGAAACTCTATGTTCCTTTTCTACTTGGTGACAGGAAGCATACTGTATCATTTATGCCACTAATGAGAATGTGTTTCACTCGCTTGCAGCAACCTTAAGGGCACCAGATATACACACAACGCCATGATGCATAATAAGCCTGCCAAAAGTCAAAAGCCAAAAAAACTTCAAGGATTTCTCCAATTAGGATATGTTTCTCTGGTTAAGCTAATGCTTTGTGACACTCTGCATGCCCTGGGCGGACAGGATGCTGTGTACGAGTTTATGAATATATTTAGTAAATTAAGTTTTGGTAAAGGGAAGCTGAAGGGCCCTGAGGGGTTTGGATCATAGGTAGAACCCTACAGATGGTCCGTTATTAGTAGAAAGGTTACACCCTTCAGTTTATGTCAGTAAATGTACTGGAAAACACTTTTGTTGAGCGTTGAAGAAAGTCAGAAAGCAAATCATATTCATTTAGAATTGTGAAAAGGAGTATACTTAATTAAAACTCTTTACCTTTATCTGTGTGAGCACAACAATTCATCCTGAGCAAAACGGGTGCTAATGGAAGCTAGGTTTTTAAGTCTGTGTCTCTGAAATAAACTTGGCCTCTCTTACAGATCAATCACAATATGACACATATTCTCTCATGTCTTATACTGACAGGCTGCATTTCAGTTGTTAACTGCAAACCTATCAAGTGGTAATTCAGTACAAATCAATAAAGAGATTATAAAATAGTTACAAATCTGTCACTAGTTATAAGCATTAGGCTAGTATTTATACTATATTGGGTCAAGCAAAGAAGCAGAGGAATCAGTGTGTGAGAAACATGATTGATAATTATATATTTTTTTAGAAATCTCCTGTTCAACAAAAATTCTACATCATAACTTCTCAAATTCTATATCATAACATTTTTTTTTAATTCCTTGTTAGAGAATCTCTTTCTGCAACTGCTCAGATTTTAATTCTACTCCCTGGGCACACAGAGAAATCTTGTGCATGTATAGGATTCTTTTGAGATGTAGCTGTAAGGGAAAAGTCTTTTCTGCATTACACAATTTCATTTCGGTTCACCCTCTGCTAAGCCGAAAAGTAAAAAAGACACAAGTTGAAGGTTAAATAATTAATAGTTAAATGTTTTCATTTCATAAAATAAATATTTGCCAACAACATTTTCTAAGTCCAACTTTATTCCAAAGTTATTGGAATTGATTCAAAGTGTTTAGCTTTAATTGAAATTTAGTTAGAATTATTAAAATTATAAAATAAAAATATAAAAATTATTCTCGTATTCTATTCTTTATTAGGAAGACAAACAGGGATGAGTCTGAAAAAAGGTGGAAAAAGGTCAGGGAAATCAGTCAGATCTGTCACCATGGCCCATTTCTCCTATCTTTCTTTTTTTTTTTTTTTTTTTTTTTTTTTTTACTTTTTATTCTCTATTTTTAGGTCAGAAAAGTGTGCATATCAATTGGCAGCCAAGTATAAACTCAAACACCCCCAATCTTGGGATGAATAGTCTACGGCAGGTCCTGACAGGTTCTCTGGATGGATTTTTCAATAGCCTTGCAGTGGTAATAATAATATATATGATTGCTTTGCACTGATGGTAATGATATATATGGAATATTAATACTTACATAAATGAGTATTAAACTACTGTTTACTGATACATATCAGTAGACAGTATATGATATAATTAACATATTATGACCCGACATACATACATAAATAACACTCTATTGTAGACTGTAGTTCAGTCATTCAACGTTTTTTTCTTTTGTCAAACCTTTAAAGCACATGGTTCATGCACTAAGTGAGTAAATGCGCTTGTCTTTTGTGTCAGCAATATGAGGCTTTCATTGATTTAAAAAACAAAATGTATCACAGAGCATGTCAGTGTAGTGTAGCCAGAGGGGCCATTCAGCACGCATGAAGTGACGCTGAAGGGTTCTGCCAATGCATCTAAATTTAACACACTGGGAGTGAGAACAGGTTGGTTTAAAAGGATCGGCACAGTGATATATTTCATAGTCAAAGACCCACACACACAGTGACTAACAGTCATGTTGTTTTTTCACATTAAAGTATTAAATTTTTTCTAATGCAAATCTCATAGTCTAGGCTCAAAATTTAAAAGAGAAAATACCTGATAAATTGGTTCAGGCCAGGGATGCTCATGTGCGTCCATTGACTAATGATTTAAACATTCAACATGTAGATTTACAAGACGAATCTGCTTCAGTTCTTTAAATTAAATTATTTGCACATAATGTATTTATGTTGACCAAATATTGCCAATGGATTAATATTCTGGGTATAAATGCATTATGTCTTTATTTAATCATGATCTAATATTCATGTATAAAAGTAAAATTATACTATAAAATTATAGTATAAAATTATAGTAATACTATACTAAATTTCCTGTACTTGTTACTTGTTACAGTAAACTAGGAAAGTATGTACAGTTACAAGAGTACATGTAGTTTGTTTATTTCCAACCAATATAAGAATTGGTTTTAATCCTAAAACTTTATTCTGGCCTGAATTTCTGCAACTGGGGTGTAAACTACAGTCTATCCCTGTACATAGTCCTATCTCTGTTTCAAACCATAAGAACCCTTTACTATTAGTGTTACACTGGTAATGTGTATATCTGTCTCTGTCCCTTAAAATGAACCCAGGCTTATTTTCCTTTTGTTGACCTCTGTTGTCTAACATGCTTCTAGCTCTAATTGTATCCATGTTGCTAACTTTGTTGTAACCTCTGCTCAAGCCTTAGGCTCATTTTTTTTTTACCCAGTCTCTGACTCTGATGCAGTGATTAGTTCAATCACTGCCTCTGATCACATACCTAGCATTCTGCTCAGGTTCCTAGATCAGCTACTACCTCTGTCCATGCTCCTAGTTCAGTGTTTGTGTTGACCCTGGCTCATAACCCAGCTGTTATCCTTTTTTTTCTTTTTCTTAATTTAATCTTGTTTCTAATTCTGACTCTGCTTCTGTTTCTGGCTGTGTACTTGTGAACTTCTGTTTCTAATATCAGACTTGGCACTTACCTTTAACCTGTCTAGAAGACAAATTTCTACCAATTTCTATAGAGTCTGGTACATTTTGTCAATAAACATGGCCACTTCCACAGAATGAGGCAATTTGACTGAAATGATAAATGTTCACAGATTTTTTCCAGTAGCTTACTGGCAAAGATACAAGGTTATTTCATTTATTTCCTATCAATGCCTAATTATATACCATATACATTTAAAGATGAGATTCTTTAAATGCTTAGTGCATAGTCTGGAGATCAGACAGGAACCTTCAAGGTCCTTAAATGAGCTACTTACACTCAGGGCTATGCGAATTTTTGTTTGAAACAGTCTGGTTCTTACATCTCCAGTTGCACTATAATATATTTACAAGTACTGTTTTATTCACTTCATAACACCATCAAAATAAAACTTTACAGCTTTTAAGACTGAAAATTTTCAAAGACATCTGAAACAATATCATGACCACACAGAACTGCTGTGTTTAACAGCTTACGTTAAATGAAAATGCGAATACTTCACCCAGTGTAAGTGTCCCCATAGAATGACCTGACCTGCTTGCACGGACATCATAAATCAGCCCTTAAGCATCTGCTTCTTTGCAGCACAGAGTGACCTCAAGAGACCATGGTAAGCAAACCTAGGCCATTGACCATTTCACTATTTCCACGCCTATGAAGGTCTTCAGCAGACATTTCACATCAAATGATCTAGTTGAACCAAAATCACCTAAGGGTCAGAGGACCAGAATTAAAGAATGGTGCTCTTTTAATGGAATGGCAGAATTCAAATATCCACTGTGTGTTTGGAGGGTGCACTGGATAATAATAAACACATAACAAGAAACAGAACACTGAATTCTTCTTCTTCTGCTTCTTCTGCTTCTTCTTCTTTTTCTTCTTTTTCTTGTTATTATTATTAATATTAATAATAATAGTAATAATAATAATAATAATAATAATAATAATAATAATAATAATAATAATAATAATAACAACTAGTAAATAGTTACCTTTATTGTGTATATGTTGCCATGGTAATAAAAAGAGTTCTTATCACTGTCTTGGTACAGTAAAACTGCTGAATTTATTATTAGTTTAGCTTATATGGGCGACCTGCAATACAAATCACTGTTACTATTTTAATGATGTTTTAGAACAAACACATTAATATTATCTTATTATTACATAGAAAAAATGAAAAAAAAGATATATATTATTTTTTTGTAAACAGACAGTTCTTATCCCCTTTAATTACCACTCTTAACATTTAAGTTTTTTTTTTGTTGTTTTTTTTTACAAACACCCTTATCCAGAGCATCTTACATTTATCTAATTTATACACCTGAGCGGTTAAGGGCATTGCTCAAGAGCCAGCAGCCTTTGAGGGCAGCTTGATGGTCCTATGATTTGAACACACAACCTTCTAATTAGTAGTTCAACACCTTAACCACTAAGCTACCACATCCACCAGCCAGGGCTGATCTAGAAGATATTTTAAGTAAAAATAAGAAGTTACTTTTCAGTGAACTGTGTGGCCCAACAGTAGTTTGTGTGTTTGGTTCTGTTAATAGACATTAACTTAGCTACATGTTCATATAGTTCTAATTTACTCTGTAGCATACAGTCTAAAACCTTTCACTAGATTACTATAAGAAATTAAAAATACCACAATTATGAATGTACTTAATAATTGGGAAATGGAGGAACCATGGTAAATAAAATGGAAAGTGTTTGTACAAGTACCCCAATGGTGGCCAGCAAGAGCTCAATAGACACTCCATGACCCTTGGGCATTATTTTTGAGACTGGGATTATTCTAATTCAGCACTTCACCTTAAATCTAGTGCACTGATGTTTTCCTGCTCTATGGATCAGTTCCCAAAAAATTTCTCTGACAGATTCAAAATTTTTTCCCAAGCTGGTTACAATCTCTGAGGTTTCCACCATGTCCTGAAATCTACCCAGAGACAGTTTTAGACATTGAAAAATAATGTAAGCCAAGTATTTTCCTGAATTAGCTTTAGGCACAATGCCTTCCCAGGGACCTATAGCTTCCCTATTGTCAATCCCTGTCTGCATCCCTTCGAAGGAGTTATGCTCAGCCACAGAGAATTCCCCTAGTTAGTTCCAATTTCTGAGTTTTCTTTATGGAGCTAGTTTTCAGCTCCGGTGTCTTCCAGGCACAGGCCCTGTCATGTCCCTAATGTCAAGCCCTGGCTGAGGTTTCTGCTCAGTGTCAGGTTCAGCCCTTGAACCCTCTCCTGTGACAGGTACAGTACCTGACATTTCTTCAGAGGCTTTTTCACCTCCCAAGTCTTCCCATGCAACAGAATCATCACCTGAGCTGTTTCTAGTGTTATGTTCACTCCCCAGACTCTCCTCTGTGTTATGAATAAAGTCTTAATAATTAAATACATCTTGTCAATCTTTTTTGCCCTGAGGCTTTTTAAATCTATTTACTTTACTGTAAATATACTTTAAAGCTGCAGTTGAAAAAAATATCATTTAGGGCAGAAAGACCAACAAGAGCAAAAGGACATGTTTTAATTTATTAGGTTTTGAAGATTTTGAAAGACAAGAATGTGTACACACCAACATGTAATTTTACAAAAATGATGAAAAATCAAAAGTCTTTCTAACTTTGTTTTGTCTCTGTGCAAAGACAACATTAAGTAAATATGGGGCCAGTTTGACAAATGTGGCTCTAAAAAAATCTCACTTGCTAGATAAGTGAAATAAGTGAAATTTCCTCATGCAGTGAATGTCATGTTTTGTGCAATTTGTTGACTACAGGGAAAAAGACAGATTCAATTAGTAAATGGCTTAAAAAATAGTGAATATATTTGCAGTGCACATGTGCTAAAACTATAGAAATGGCAGTGGTTGTAAAAGTTGTAATGTTTAAAAACAAAGAAGAAATTGCTTTGCAACAGCTGTATAAGAGTAGACAGTGATCAGTCGAGTGAACAGTGCCAATGAATATTTGTTAAATTCAATGATTGATGGAAATGAGACATGAGGTGTCCATGATACTTATGAGCAAAGTGACTATTCATTATTCGTTGTAAAGTTATAATCTTTGATAAAGTGTCACTAATGCTATTTCAATATAAGTAGATGAGGTTACAAATGTAGAGGTAGGCTTGTGCCAACATCATTAGTGTCTTAAAGGAGAGTGACAGTTTATGAGGTTATTAACTGCAGTGATCGCCTACTCAAATCACATTTTAATTAAGTCTTAAATACAGAAACCAATTAAGAGAACTGAAAAGAATGTTGTTCTATTAATATAAATATATATATATGCTATGTGTCTCATTATGCTGAAAAGGGTAGGTTATTTCTATAGCTGCAGTACATGGACAATAGTTTTTGGATACCCAACCATCACACATTTATGTGGGTCATCTCCAAACTATTGCCACAAAGTTAGAAACACACAGTTGTGTAGGATGTCTTTGGATAGTATTATAATTTCACTTCACTGGAACTAAATGGCCCAAATATGGTTCAGCATGACAATGCCCCTGTGCACAAAGAGTGGTTCATGTAAACATGGTTTGCCAATGCCTGCAGAGAGCCCTGACCTCAACCTCACTGTACACCTCTTCACCTGACATCACTCCCCACCCAAATGCTCTGGCAGCTGAAAGGAAAGGAAAGAAGAGTGGAGGTTATTATATTAACAGCAAAAGGTGAACTACAGTAAATCATAAATGGGTTCAGTATAATTATTATAGGTTTGATTTTATGGGTGTCCACATATGTTTGGCCATCTAGTCTAGTTCTTTTTTTCAGTCCCTGGTAAATGTGGATATTTTGTGAAGGAAAGCATCTGAATGCTTTTAAGTGATTTTCATCATGCCATAAATGTCAGAGTACTTTGGAATGAAATGAACACTTTGGAAAGGAATAGGATTCAGTTAAAGAATGAGTGTGGCAAAGATGTATACTGCACAAAATGGGAGGTATGTACTATGCACGAATACTGCTTTTCATCTTAACGTTCAGATAATTATTTTAAACGGACAGGAAAACGCTGGTGGATCAACACAGCTCAGTAAATAAAGCAGAGAAGGAGCGCTGTCATTAAGTGAGAAATTATGCATTGCCAAGAGAGCATGACCGCCCCTGTAAATCACAACCATGTTATCTACTAAAAGTAAACATCACAGAGAATGAGTATAAGATTAATTCTCCAGCTGTTGGAGACCTTCCCTTTCACAGACTAAGAATCTTGAGTTTAAATTTGGTTAAATAATAATTATAGCGTAAACATTCTTGTCAGTGTGGTCTGTTGTTCATTGCATGAAATCTACGTTTACCGTCTGAGAGATCTTTAATAAAATAAGCTGCCGTATGCTTTTTAAATGACTCATGACGGCTTGAGGCAAATGAAACACAATGACTTCAGCAGATAAGCACCTCTTGCCTCCCCTTCCCTCCCAGCCTCTTCTATTATCCTGCACTATTTAATAGACATATTAAATGTTTATGTTCTTCCTATATTCTGTCATCAGCAAATACAATGGAGTGGCTAAAAGCTCTTACCTTGGGGCCTGGTAAAACTGACGTCTTTTTTTTCACCTTCTCGTTTTTATGGATGAGGCTTTAGATTTACAGTTTTAATAAAAGAGCTGTATTTCTTTCAGTCTTGAGAATTTATGGAGCTCTAAGTTATACTCGCAAACCTTATCCAAGTGCAGATGGAGTTATGGGGACATCACGCACATCACTGGAGATGTATCAGCACTCTGAAATATGGACAGCATATCAACCCAGATGCAGCCTCACAATGTGGATTAATTATCTCTCAGCGCAGATGTGTGAGAAAAGAAAGTGAAATGCCAGCAGAGTAAAATAAAAAAATAAAGGGAAGATGAAGGAAGACAGAAAGAAAGGAGAAGAAGAAAAATAGTGAACATGGAGAGAAAGGAAGCCTGGCCATGGAACATGGCCTATTGCCATGCATTTCATATTTGACCATCAGTCATGTGTTATTTTTGGCTCCACAACAGACCTTCAATCAATAACACCCTGTGGCAGGTCTGCACAAATATTTGCCGCAAAGTCAAATATGCACCTTGCCAGGCTAAACCTTTGACTCAGACTTAGCTGAGCAGAACGGCCTGCTTCAGCCTCTGAGTCAGTCACTGTCACAGAGATTTAAACAGCAAACAGAATTCACTCTATCACTGCTTAATGGTTTTGTTTAACCCTCTAGCAATCGGCATGTTTTGAACATCAATTACAATGATAAAAAAGAAGCAAATTCTATAAAATTCTACAAAATGCATAATACACTGTATATCAGACCCTCCTGCACAGATTTCTTCTTTTAAACTAATACCAGTGAGGACACATTTATAATTACATTCTGTGATAGCTGTACTCAGGTTTAACACATGGGAATCAAAGAGGGCTTTGGCTGAATGTGCATTGTGATGGCTCAAGTCTGTGGAAAATATGTGGTAATTTTGCAAAATTGCAAACTCCTCTGAATATCGCCGAGTTTGCTTGATTTTGAGATCATTTCTGCAATGGCAAAAATCTCAGGATCCTGGAGGCACTGATATATGCACTGCTTATACAACAGTTAGTTCTGGTCCACTAATTTGTTTGGACGAGTAGCGTTCCAAGAATGCTAAGTGCCTATATATTGCAAAAGTGCACTGGGCCGTTTCACTTGTCTGTGTTCATGATGATATATAATGATAAAATTCCAATTCTACCAACAGTACGATTGAAACTGTTTGTGACATCAGCAGCAGACATGGCATATAGTAAATGTTTTCTTGAAAATAACTTCTGACTTAATATAAATTCTTATCAGATGGAGGTGAAAAGGAAGAAGGGAAGCTACTTCCACCAGATGCAACTTAAATGGGAATGTACAAATCACTGCAAGCTAGATAGTCAGCTAACCAATGGTCTATCAGTGAATCTGGCTTCTTTGGGATCTATTTCTATTTGCAGAGGTAAAATAACACATTAGTTTGCTATGTTATTATTATTATTATTATTATTATTATTATTATTGTTGTTGTTGTTGTTGTTGTTGTTGTTATTTTTATAATTATTATTATTTGAAATGTCAGTTACTCAATATAAATTTCAAGAGTGCAAGCAAGAGTGTGGTTACAGTAAATATCAGCACAGCTATGATTAACTGCAGCCCTGTGTCCACATCTGTGCTGATATTAAGTATAACCACACAAATATAATTGCTTGTGTGACTTATCTTAAATATACATTCCATGGACTCCATGAGTTTTGGAGGGTTTTTGTTGTTGTTGTTGTTGTTGTTTTGCTTTATCTCTAACTTTATAAGGGTGATGAGGGTTCTGACATGGGTATAAATATTTTTACTAAACAAAGACATATTATTTTAGGAAAACTGTTTATTTAAGGAGATTACTTTATTGTACTGTTTTTAGGTTTCCATTCTGTAAATAGATGTTTTGGGTACTGATATCATCCCTGTAGAAAAATAAACTACTGGCTAATACTTCTGCTTAAGTCGCTTGTTTTAGATTGTTTTGGATCTGGCAGTTGGTTAACCGGGAGGACATCACTGTTTATATTGCAGCCTACCTACATTTAGACAGATATAAAAAGTCATTAACAGTATTTATATAATGTAGGACATGTCCTTTTTTATTCTGCATTCATGGATGTCAGTCAGAACTTGCAGTCCTCCTCCACAGAGATTAAATGTCATCAGCAAATTCAGAACTTGCAAATCCCCTCCTCGCACTCATTCGGAAGAGAGGAAAATTCACCTTGACTATGATTAAAGAGCTCGATGAAAAGTGTGTCTACAGCCCTGTGCAGCAGCCTCATTATGATGCGCTCCCATGTTGTTCGAAATAGGCCCTGCTCCCTCCCTAATCCTGCTCAGAGCTAATGGCAGCTCTGCTAGCCTCTTATCGCAAAAGACAACAAGCCAGAGAAGATAGCTAATTCAGTTAATGCACCACCTCTCCACATTATTGGGAAATTATAACTGTGCATTGCCCCATGTTTGTCTCCTCGAGGTTCATTTCAGATGCTTGGTCAAGTGTAAAATGAAAGATGGGGAACGAGATGCACAAGTGGCAGCAATCATAAACAAGGAGACTAAGGGGCCTTTTTGCAGTCCACCCACCCATCCGCAGTAACTGAAAGAGGCCAGAAAAAATGCAAACAGGGACACAAAGCACAGGAGAAGAAACTTCAGCAGCTAAGTTAAAAATGTCAAAAATTAGATACGTGTATTTGGTTCTACTGTCAATCACTCTTTAGACTCAGGAGGCATGTGAATATTTCCACAGCTTGACTAAAGTATAAACTTTTTTATAGATAGATAGATAGATAGATAGATAGATAGATAGATAGATAGATAGATAGATAGATAGATAGATAGATAGATAGATAGATAGATACTTTATTCATCCCAGTGGGAAATTTACATATTTGGAAATTTAAGCATATTGACATGGTATGGTGTGGTATGGTGTAATATGGTATGGTATGTTATATTATGAAATGGTATGTATTTAAATAAGCTGTCATATGTATTTGATGCAGCTATGTTTAAATTTTTAGTTTAAAAATATGACTTTGTGAAATGGACATCTCGTTCTTTCTCAACTCACATCACCATCAGTTGCTCATGCTTGATGTCAAATGGTCCATGAGGCTATTGTTTGATAAATAATTGAGAGAAAATTAGTTTGGCTTTCCTTTTTTCATTCGGGTCAACCTCAGAGAGTAGGCATGCATCTCCATTCTCTTGTTTTGCTTTGCAATTAATTTAGTTAATTTATTTTCATCCCATGGCTTCACATGAACACAAAAGAAACTGCCTCCAATGTGCAACGAGACCAGTTCTTAAAGACATAATTTAATTGGAGGCATCTCTCTTGAGTTAGCTCTCTTCCAGCTGGGTTTTGAGGTTTCTGATTTGCAGTTTGCCCTTGACATCTACCTGATGCACTGTAGAATGATTAAAGACTAAGAAATTTCTTGAAGAATGTAACAGAGATGTTTAAGATTAACAGACAATTGCAATAAAACAATATTGAACTTTAGAACTTTAATACAAAACTTATATATAATTTATTTAATATTCTCTTGCAGGTCTCTAACACATGGACCAAAATGGGTGTTTATTCGTTCCAGATGAAGTATTAATGTAACATTAACAATGCATACATCAGTATTCAGAGGGAGAAGAATTATCTTTGAACTTATTCAACAGTTGAGCATGGTGTGCAAACAGCGGTGTGTGTAATTTATTTGTCAGTTATATCAGTTATTCAAATCTTTTTCACTCCAGGAAATAGATTCATTGTATTCAGTACCACCATTTCATTAATTCTTGTTACCAAAACTATGAAATGTCATTTATTTTTATATATCTATAAAAGTAATCATATCAATTACAATCACAGACATTTTACCCCTCACTAAGCATCTTAACATAGTCTTTTTTTGTCTGTTGTTATTATTATTAGGATCTTTTGTGTACTACTGAGACACTGAAGTGTATTTGTTACCAAATTATTATGACATTTTGTAATTGAAACACATGGTCTCATCTGAAATTCACTGTTTTCCAAATGAAACAAATTACCTAAATTGTAGGTAGTGTTTAGTTAAATTTAAACATCAGGTTTTATGATGTGAAAGCATGACGTTTGTGGAAAACTGAATATACCTGAGTTTTTGTCATTATATATCCAAATATTTATATGGTTATGTAATATTTCAACACACTATGATACTATGACTGTATGCTTGGTACATTGTCAGTGTGACAGTATAAATAATGGGCTGTCCTCCTATGCCTGGTGAAGGCCTATAATTTCACAAGCTATATTCCTTATGTATTCATTTTATATATGTAAAAAAAGAATATTTATAGACAACTGAAAAAGGAGTCACCTAAAGGCATTAATTTCTATGAACTTGTGTTTTAGCTATATTGCTTCAAATATCAGATATAACTCCCTTTAAATCAAGCAAAAACTCTTCAAACAATTTACAAAACACTAACATGCGTTGTTCTTTCAGTAAACGGAAACATATGTTATCTGCACACTTGAAGAAGATTCCTCATTCTCCAGATTTAACCCAGCCCTGAAATATCCAGATACCTGGAGTACTGGATATGTCAATGACATAAGAGTCATTCTTGAAATTAACTGTCCATTATAAACCTTCAGATTCTTTTTCCTATTTAGAATACAACTCTTCCCAACCCAAGCACTGCGGTTCCTTATTCTCAGCTAATGTGGCTTAAATGCCTTTGCAGTGAGAATAAAGACTTCCTCCAAAAAAAATGAGGAAATGTGTAATTAACTGTGGATTCTGTTTAAAGATAGTCATAGATCATGCCATGTCCCATATTAGCACTATTGAGAGGATGCACTGACCTCTACATAATCCACTACTAGGACAGAGAGAATTCCTTTGGTGCTCACTCATCATCCTACTAATAAAACCATAGCTAAAATTATACTTAAAAACTTGCAGGATTATCCAGAGACTGTCTTCCATTTTTAAGTTACCTCCACTCATTTCCTACAAATGGGACAGAAATATCAAATATGTAACAACAGTACAGCATGCAACCATTCAAGATGTTTCACTTGCAAATTTATGAATAAGTAATGCCAGGAAAATTACAGGCCCTAAAGGATCAGACTTTGTCACCCATCTCCCGTCATGCATCACCATAGGAGTTGTTTATCATCTCTCACAAGAGATGTAATCAGCTGTACATCACAGGAAACCCAGAGAAGAGTGGCTGATCATTTTGTCGGGCACCTTTATATCAGAATGAAGGATCTCTCCTTTCTCCACAGCGATGGGCACAAAATTAATGACATCTCTGTTTGCATCATTAGTTGTAACAAGAGCAATGAAGTGAGGGAATGTAGAGACAAAAAGCTCATTTACACTCTCAGAACTTTGGAACCTCATGAAATGTATGTCATGTTTTGTCTACAGTTATTAAATTATAAAACATTTTAAATATCTACTGATTTTACGTCCTATATCATCATAGGCACTTTGCTTGCACAGCTAATATAAACTGAAAAGCCAAAACATCATGACCACCTGAATAAAATGTTGTTGTGGTTCTATATGCTATCCAAACTGCTCCAACCCACCATGGACTCTACAAGACCTCTGAAGGTGTTCTGTTGTATCTGGCACCAAGATGTTAGCAGCAGATCATTTAAGTCCTGTTAGTTCTGAGGTAGATCGACTGTAAATTGGACTCCTTTTCCCAGCCCATCCAACAGATCCTTGACCAGACTGAAGTCTGGAGAATTGGTCACAAAGTGGTGTACCTGTTCTGCAACAATGTGTAGGTAGGTGCCATGTGTCATGTCGATGTAGACATCAATGTGAATGTAAATACCTGGATGCAGGTTTTCCACCAGAACATTGTTCAGATCATCACACTTCCTCTACCAACTTGATTTCTTCCCGCAGTGCATCCTGGTGTCATCAATTCCCAAGGAAAAAGGTGCACCTGACCATCCATGTGATATCAAAGAAAATGAAGTCATTGAACAAGGCAACCTTCAATTCCTCCAACGTCCAAGTCTGATGCCTCTATGGCTATTTTAGCCCCTTTTTTTAGCGAACCATTATTCAAATTTTCTCTGACTTATGTCACAGTAGGGGCAGCAGTGGTGCAGTGGTTAATCCCTGAGTTCCTGACCTGAAGGTCAGAAGATCTAGCTCTAGCATTGCCAAACTGCCACTGTTGGACTCTTGAGCAAGGCCCTTAATCCTCTCTGCTTCAGGGAGCCATATCTTGGCTAACCCCGTGCTCTGATCCTTCTGACCCTGAAATTCCTAACAAGCTGGGATATGTGAATAAAATAGGAAAATTTCACTGTAATATATTTGTGACAAATAAAAGCTTTTTTTAATCTACTTGCCCCTCTGTTGGTTCAGACTAGACAGGAGAGTCCTTACCACCCTCAAACATCAATGAGTCTTGGATGCCCAACACCCTGTCATCACGTTATATGTCCCGCCTCGGACCATGGTCAGTGAGTATCTCTGTTGACCCAGAGAATCCCACAGAGATGCAGTTATCTGGCCATAAAGTCGTGACCCTTGTGAAAGTCACTTCACACTTCCTGCATCCAACACATTTACTGTGAGAACTGACTGATCACTTACCACTGTATAATCAATGTTATTTGCTTCATCTGTTTATGGTCCAAATGTTTTGGCTCATTGGTGTATATTTCCTTTTAGAAGTATAGATTACTAGCCTCCAGTCACCAGAGATATATCATAAATATACTATCAAGTATACAATAAATTCAGTGCAGAGTTCATTTTGGATAAGATTAATATATGCATTGAAAAAGTGATAATAATGTTTGCACAGTTTATGAAGAAAGAAAAAAATATCTGCCCTAATGCAACAATTACCATCTCAATAAACTACAGGGAATGGCTTCTTCTTCTAGGAATGGAAATCAATACCGAATTCATGACTGTAGATGGAATATCACACAGACAGTCAGCAAATCTTAAATGATTGGGAATCAATTATTCATGTCCAGAGGCTAGATTAACTGTGTTTGCTGTAATGGGAACTGCTTTAATGATTCTTTAAAAGAGTCTCTGTGAATATTGAAAAATACAGTGAATGCTATAAAATTATGTCATGGCTCAGTATAGTATTTAAGCAGCCAGAGGAAACTGTCTTGAAGGTTGTTTTTTTTTTTTTTTTTGATATTTCAGAAAGGTTCGTTGTACTTCATTTAGGATTCAACTTTGTCCCAAATGTTTCTCTTAAAATCTCCTAAAATTAGTAAAACTATGATGTGGAAAAAACAAAATGTTTTCTGCCTATTGTTTACTACTTTACTAAGTCAAGAAATTGTTAAAATATTGTCTAAAGGGGTGCACAATAAAATCATAATGTTTTTTTTTAGTAAAAAGGAATTGGAATCTCTTTTGAATTGTATTAATGTTACATTACAGGACTGAAACCTGCTCACTTTATCCAAATTAATGTGAACAATAAAAAAAAATATTTATTGTACTACGCATTAAATCATTTTAATCCATCTAACGACATCTATAAAATAATAGTTGAAATATGGAATACCTGGAACATAGCATACTTCTAAATATATTATAAATGCTGGCACTTACAAATACACTAGTGAAGAAATTTCTTCATCATTATCATCATCAACATCATCTTCATTTATATGCACCTTTCCTACAAAAAAAAACAGTTTTTACAGAGTACTTTATAGAATGAAAATAATTATATATAAAACAGTAAAAGAAAGGGTATGAGTAAAATAATAAACGGCAGCATTCCATAAAGGAAGATTTTAAATAAAACATTAGAACATTAAAAGATATATGATTAATAAATATTTAATTAAATGCTACGTTAAATTAAATAAAATATGAACATAGAAATGAAGTGAGGGAGGAATGACTGGAATTTAAAAAGAGAGACCTTTGCACTGACCCGAACACCGCTGCTTACATAAATGTGAAATTACTGGGGTGTTTTGTCTGTAAAGAAAAAGTTGAGAGATAGGAAACTTATGCTGAGCTATTGCAGAGCATTGTTTTATTTTTATCTGATCTGATCTCATTGCTGTCTATGAAAAACTAAAAAGAACACAATAATTAATATGGCACAATGCCAGGAGCACATGTCTGAGAAACAAGCTACATGGGATCTGTTGTCGTAGCTGGGTAGCAAGCTTTCCTGTAATAAATCATTCACTGCTTATTCAAGCCCTGTTTTTGGAAAGCCATGGAGTGTTTAAATGTTAATAATAAGCAGGAAACAATCAAGCCACATTCCATGACGCATTCTCTAATGACCATTATTTATTTCAGCTGTCTCCTCAGACGATGCTATCTTATACTGATCCATTTACCACTTGGTTTAAATGGGAATGTCATTAACAGGGAATGTGAGGGTAATTACTCTGTCTTGTTAATTGTGAATAAAATGGCAATTAATAACCTGCTTGAGTGCAAATAGGCACAAAAGCAGTGTTATTTAAAGGGACAGTTGACACCAAGCTGGGCGATTGTGCAGATGCTTTTTAATTACACTGTTTCATCAAGTCTCAGTGACACAGAGACTCCAGTGAAGTGTTTGCTGTAGCATGCAATGTCATCTTGAATATATGTTAATGTTGTCAGAGCAGTATAAAAGCAAAGTGTAATTACAAGTTTATTATATTTTACGTAGCATTTAAGTAGCATTGCATCCAAATATGGAATCTTTACTATTAAATTTGTATTATAATAATAATTTCTGGAAAATAATTTTCCAAGTAATTACCAGGATGCGCATTTTGACATCACTCATTGCATTCATCATAGTCAAATCTAAAATAGATAAATTCCTCCAGCTTTAATTTGCTTAACTTTTGAGTACAGGACGCAGCATGAATGTCATAAAATTTATTTGCTGTGTGACAATATGAAGATAATGATGTGTTTACTCTGTTTTTGGTAGGGCATAGCCAATTTATCATGTCTCATTTGCATTTTACATGAATGAAAATGAATTGATATGCAACAACTAATAATTAATTGTGCAGATCTTTTTATCAAGATATATTTTTTACCTCTGTCACTTGCAGCACGCCTACTCAGCAAAAGGCAAATATATGCTGGGGTTGTGTATAATAAGTAGCTTCCTGGGTACACATTAGATTTAGGAGTCCAAATAAAATATATGAAGGGGTTGGCAGCTGTGTTTATAGGCTAATGTCTGGGACCAGCCTATCCTAAGATTTCTCTCACAACGCTGTGCATGATAACATTATGCAGATCATGCCATAATTATGTTGAATTGCAGGAACAATGTTAAAAGATGCTTACTTGTTAAAAAAGCATATGTTAAATACTCTAAGTTGCTTTTCATGAATGAATGTAAAAAGGCATTGCAATAATGATCATACAATATAGCTACAGCTTAATCTATTGTGAGAGAAGAAATGTACTTAAAGCATTAGTGGAGTTTATTGATGATAAGACTTTGTCATGTCTTGGTATATAGTATGCTTGATAACAGCATGCATATGTATTATTCTATTTCATTCTTCTTTTTTTCTTTTTCTTTTTTTTTTTAGGTTTTCAGCTATGAACAGTGGTAGTTCAGTGTTTAACCCCTTTCAGTCTCAACTCAAGACTCATTGGCAAGTCCAGATTTACACTCCTTATTCTCAATACCACTCACCATTTTTTCTTATTAGTTTCACTGTACTTAATATATAATGCATAGTAACTAACTGGTACTATGAATTATAGTGAATAACTGAAAAAAAGGAAGATAATATGTGCAGCTTTCAACTCTCAACTCTCTCCACAGCTTCTTTCTATATTGTGGAAAACAAAATAAAGTAAAAGATTTAGTGACTGAATTAAAAGTTAAGGTGGACCCTAATTAAAAATTGGCTGATCTTCAAGAGCTTTCAATCACCTGATGACTTATCAAATCTGAATATTGAATCTGACCTCCTTGCTCTTAAAGCATTACATTTTGTGGCACTTAAATAAGGTCAGATGTAATTAAATTTGCTGTACCAAGAGCCTTCGTGTAGACTGCAGAGGAAGAAGGGCAAGTGACTCGTCCATGCACTTGTACAGTATCTGATGTCCCTGAGAGGTTTGACCAAACCCGTTGACATATTAACAGCAAGACAAATGATAGCACTGCGGTTTTGGGCTTGACATTGGGCCAGGATGCCTCACAGCCTTCTTCACTCTAGTGCTTGTGTCTATAAATACTGTATGAGTGTCTCAAAAGAGCCAATTTTTTATCATCAAAATCCACGAGAGCCTGGGGGTGAACTGAAAACAGAATTAAATGCAAGGTGATCTTTTCAAGTGGAAATATCATCAACGTTTAAAAAAATACATGCAAAATACAACACAATATGCTTGAAATAGGTTTTGTATTGTATTTGTAGATTGCATAAACACTAGTTTCACAAATGGAGAGATGGATTTACATGCAGGTTTAGTTTATTTATTCCATGTAAATTAACAAACTAAACGGGCTAGGCAACGTTCAAAATGGTGGACATGCAGTAAGTCGTGATTGTCCAACAGGCATAGACTTAGACAAGCAATATGGGTCGTAAATAAAACAACAGTGTTTATACCAACTAGACTAGAATGGGACTGTAATTGATTCAGAGGAGAAGTGCTGGCATGAGATTTCACAAAGAGTTACTGATAATCTGGACTATGTAAAGAGAGTTTATGTAATTGGGTATAGGCGTGTTTCATTAGAGGCTTTCAGTGTGAACTGGCTGATGAGTTGTGACAGGTACAGAAATGAAAGCTGGCCTGTACTTAACCAGAGCCATGAAGATTTACCACTAAAAAAGCTGACCCTGATTTGCAAACACTTTTACACACTTTTTGTCAAATTATCAGACGATTAAACCAGCAATAATCAAATATTTTTTATCTTGTTTTATCTTCTCAACTGGTAACATTTTGAGATCTTCACACACAGCTGACCAGTAATAAGCTATTAGCAGTTGGGTAAGAGATATCTTGTGTGATTTCTATGCATATAAAATTTTCATTTAGGTAGTTTTGCATAGTGTTCCAGTAAATGTGTAGGCTATACACATACATACTTCTTTGCTATTTCTTGTAGTTGGTGCAAAATGGTGAAATAGGTAATGCTTTGTTGCAACACAGCAATTCACCTCTTCCTTCCAGCAACTATGTTACTGTAAAAGTCCAAAGTTTTATGTCTAAATAAGTCAGAGCTTCTGTATTTCACTCTCTACAGGAAGTACTTTCTCTGCTGTCTTTTGTCTATAAAAACATTTTTGTTGTACAGTATCAGTCACTAACCTTGCCAGTTGTAATTCTGGTGTGTGTGTGTGTGTGTGTTCTGTATATAATGAGTAGTTTACCATCCACTGAAACCTCATAATGCAAGGCTATGACCCTGCTATGAAGGAGTCTAGATTTAATCAATTTAAATACCTCATGGATAATTTCATCCAGTAACTCTTGCCCCCAATTTTATTTACATAATAGGAGACATGGCAGATATACAGGATCCCAGGTCAAATATTTTGGATTTGAAAATAAATACTGTGATATTTATGTGATTGACAGCTTACTGTCAGGAGGTGAAATGGGGAAGAAAACTTTGCATCGAATCTAGTTGAATATGACAACACACGTTTGCAAAAAGTAAATTATTGTCAGTTCAGATTGATATGAAATGTCTTGGATATGTGACCAATTTGACATTGAGAAGAAAAATGATCCTTGGCTTGATCCATAACAGAAAAAAAGAGTGTTGAAGGGTTTCATTTCACTGTCTAATTCCACTCGCTTCTTTTCTGCCTTTGTCCCATGTCTCTCCAATTTTAGCTCAAATGAAAATAATTTGCATAATGAAAGGATACAAAATTTATTATATTGGAGGGCAGGGCATAAGAATTTTTTCTCTCACTGAGAGCATGATGGAAAGAGGAAAGAGAACAGGGGTGAGAGCAAGAAACAATAAAACGTAATTATGCAGCACAGATAAACCTCCCTAATTCCTGCACTGTCAAATAGCATGATAGCAGACTCACATTATTTCATTTAGAACAGCCACAAAGCCTCATTCAGGACACTGATAGGCTTTACCGCATGACAATTCTGTTAATCAGAATGGGGGAAAAACTGAAATTACAATATTGATATATCCACCATATCCCCAAACCTCCCTCCACTCATTTTCTTGAAGGTATAACTAATTGCATTTTCTATTATCATGTTAATGTGTGGTCTAAACCAAGAATCACATCTAATTATTCTGTTATTTGTTATATCTCTGTTCAGGGACAAAATGGGAAGGGAATCAAACTAATTGAGAAGGAAATGTGTTTTTACAAACCATGCATGTGTGTTAAAGGGTACTAATGAGGATATCATGAAAATGCTTTGTCTTTAGAAGGACTGAATATCACATTGTGGGATTTCCTGGTGAGACGTTCTAAGGTTTTCAGCTCAGTCAAATTCAGTTCAGGGTCAAAAAAGGAACAAAAAATGGCTTGTTTTAGAATTAGACAAAAACTTTTTATATATGGAATTTGAACATGATAGCATTGTAGAGATCATACAATACATCTCGGTTAAACAATAATGTTAAATGACTATGAAAGCAAAAAGTCTTTTTTTAAAAGCTATAATTCTGTCTTCGGAAATGAATTGAGAAAAGAAAGAAAAGAAAAGAAAAAACGTTCTTATGTCAGAGAAATCAACATTTTATTTTAACATTTTAAGGTTTTTCTTCTCCTCAAGAATCATGAAATGTCATTCTTGCTTATTATTAAAAAAAAATAGATTAATATTCCAACTGCCATTGAAATTCTGGAAGAAAAAATGAAAACTATAAATGTAAAATGGTGTAGCTTATGTTTGACAGTTTGGCAAATGTCAAGTTATATTTACAAATGTAGTGTTAATCAAAAAGTAGTTCAGAAACAACAGGAATCATTACTCTGATATGTTTTATTAATGTAGTTTTGTAAAGATATTCTCAGGAGAAAAAAAATGAGAATTAGTATTACTATTATTAGTAGTACTGCTTCGAAATTTATTTCCTATGAATGTAGTCTTGAGTACCAGCTTTTTGTGCTCCCAATTCATGCTAAAAAATAAAAAGTAATTCAATTGTTGACCTGTTTATTAATTTATCTTCAGTTCAACTTGACATCATATTAATTGTAAATGTAATAAATATTTCTTTACATGCTGTGAAACAGAAAAATTTGAATAAAATTTGAAGAAAATACTGTGATGAAAAATGACAAATCAAGCCATAGCAAGCAATCGGTTTTTGTCACTCTTTAACCAGTTTCAGTTATGACTGGTTGAAGGCAGGCCTGGATCCTGAACTAAACACAACACAATCAGAGGTGTGGAGAAATAAAGGGGTATTTTTTGTTGTTTTTTTTGTGTGTTGTTCAAATCAAACACAGCAATTTAGTTTGGTCTTTATTTATCTGAGGCACCTGTAATTAGCCCATACTAATGTAAAGCACAAAATTAAAAGTAACAAAAAAAAAAAGCACAAAAGTAAAGCACACTTTAGTCTAAAAGTGTGTTGCTAAATCAAGCAGAAATACCAAAACTACCAAGTCCTCTAGTAAGGGAATGTTTATAGCTGATATAACATAAGTGATAACAGAAACTCCACAACATTAAATAAATGTATCAAAGCATGTGTCATTCATTAATAAATGATGTTGCTAAATCACATACATATATACATATAAAGGTGGTATGTAGGAACATATCACCTTTCTATTGTAGATTGATTTCCTTTAACAGCAGCTCCTGAAATGATTTATTCCTTATTTATCGTGTGTTTCACACATCATATCCAAAGGAAATAATCAACATATTTTTTTTGAAAGAGCTGAAAACAGATCGGACATTTTCCACTATCAGCCCACTTTATTCCACCATTTTATGAGGTGGCTTCATTTAACTGTTTTTTTTTTTTACCTGACAATGAAAGGCCTGAGTTACATGTGCGTCTGGGCTGAAGAAATAGTCACTATCTCTTTAATAATGCATGAGCTCCTTCATCTCTTCTCTCCTGTCTCTTCTGACAAATGTCAGAGGTGAGAGGAGGGAAAGTGTGAACAGAACACGTCTTCACATATCTAAAGTGCTCAGAGAACAGAGCATCCTAAATCCACCCCCCACAACACACACACACACACACCAATATTCTGATAAGCACATGAATTAGTCAAGCAACCTGTCACATCTCCAACAATTCCGTCAGCCACTCCACCTATCATGCATACTTTAGAATGGCACATGACCCACTTGAAACATAAATGTAAAAATATATTATTGTGAATAAAACAATAGATTGTATTGGCCCTATCTCCATTTATTGGACTTTGATATGTTTCAGCACTTGAACACAGGAGTGCTGGATTAAGGGGATTCACATTAATTCAAACCGTTATGAATTTTCATCATGTGTGAAGGCTGAAATAAACCACTCACTTGAATATAGCTATTGTATTTGGAGTGTCAACCCACACACTGTTGATTAGCAGAGGATCTATCTATCTATCTATCTATCTATCTATCTATCTATCTATCTATCTATCTATCTATCTATCTATCTATCTATCTATATAGCCAAAAGTATGCGTATAAAAGTATAAGTGGACTCACTGGACTCCTTGGAGTCCAAGAGCAAAAGAGGTTGGGCACTGATGTCCAGCAAGAAGGCCTTCATTTTCAAGGTTTTCTTTGGGGTTGAGGTGCAGTACATAGATCTTCCACTCAAACTTGGTAAATCATGCCTACATGTAGATTGCTTTGTGCGCAGGGGCATTGTAATGCTGAAAAAAGCAGCCATATACAAAGACTTCCTATTCAATTGTGTGCTACATGGCAGTAGTTTGGGGAAGAACCAACATATGTGTGTAATGCTCAGGTATCTACATGAGTTATACCAGATAGTCTGTTTATCTATCTAAAAAATTAAACACACCACACACTTTGAAAACACACCAAATCTCAATGAGGAAAAGTATCATGCTGGATATCTATACTGATATGGACTGGGTAATGTGTTAGGAATGAAAGGATGCCATAGCATTTGATGGAAATGAAAATGATCAACCTACAGAGGGCTGAATTCAAAGATACCCTGAAAATCAAAGTGAAAAACTGATGCAGCAGGACAGACCATTTTGCTGAAAATTCATTGCAGCAACTCAAAATGGTATTTTGTATGGCCCCCAAGTGCTTGTATGCATGCCTGACAATGTCACAGAGCTCCTGGACAGTCTGAGGCACATCCTGGCAGCATCGGATGGACCGAAACATAATGTCTGAGAGGTATTCTATTGGATTTAGGTCAGGTTAGCGTGGGGGCCATTCAATGGTATCAATTCCTTCATCCTCCAGGAACTGCCTGCATACTCTCCTCACATAAGGCTGGGCATTGTCGTGCACCAGGAGGAACCCAGGACCCACTGCACCAGTGTAGGGTCTCACAATGGGTCCAAGGATTTCATCTCAATATCTAATGACAGTCAGGGTGCCATTTTCTAACCTGTAGAGGTCTGTGCATCCCTACATGGATAGGCTTCCCCAGACAATCACTGACCCACCACCAAACTGATTATGCTGAATGATGATACAGGCAGGATAACATTCTCCACGGCTTCTCCAGACTTTTTCACGTCTGTTACATGTGTTCAGGGTTAACCTGCTCTCATCTGTGAAAAGCACAGGATGCCAATCCTGGTGTTCATAGGCAAATAGCACATGACCTCCATGGTGCTGGGCACTGAGCACAGGGCCCACTAGAGGACATTGGGCCCTCAGGCCACCTTCATGAAGTCTGTTTCTGATTGTTTGGTCAGAGACATTCACACCAGTTGCTTACTGGAGGTCATTTTGTAGGGCTCTGGCAGTGCTCATCCTGTTCCTCCTTGCACAAAGGAGCAGATACCGGTTCTGCTGATGGGTTAACAACCTTCTACGGCCCTGTCCAGCTCTCCTAGAGTAACTGCCTGTCTCCTGGAAGACACAGCAAACCTTCTGGCAATGGCACGTATTGATGTGGCATCCTGGAGGACCTTAGCCAAATGCAAAACTAGTGAAAAACAGACAGAAAAGAACAGTAGAGAAAAAATGTTAGTGGCCTCCATCTGTAAATCCATTCCTGTTTTGGGGGTCGTCTCATTTTTGCCCATCTATTGCACCTGTTGTTAATTTCATTAACACCAAAGCGGCTGAAACTGATTAACAACCTCTCTGCTACTTACCTGACCAGATCAATATCCCAGGAGTTTAATTGACTTGATGCTATGCTGTGATTAAAAAGTGTTCCTTTAATTTTTTTGAGCAGTGTACTTCTAAGTTGTTAATTCATTGCAAATGGTTTGATTTTTTTAGATTACAGGGTTCAGCAATTTGTTATTAATATACTTTTAGATTGATTCTATTTTTATTCTTATTATATAGTAATTTATTCTATTCTATAGTGATTTATTCTATATTTTGGTCTGGACTGTATATTTAAACTTGTTATTTAAAAAAGTATCTTAACACACCTATGTAGTACAGAACTAAGCATTCAGATGTCATTCAGATAGATTTAAATTTCTATCTATCTATCTATCTATCTATCTATCTATCTATCTATCTATCTATCTATCTATCTATCTATCTATCTATCTATCTATCTATCTATCTATCTATCTATTTTATGAAACTGTATTGCAGTCATGTGCAATATATTCATTGTGGATAGAGCTGAATCGCAGGCCTTTTTAAATTTCATAACTAGTACTGACCAAATCACTGACCACAGGCTGGCCTAGGGCACTCATCTATGCTGCTCTTGGCTTATACTTCCCAATACATGGTAATGCATCACTGGCTGTTTGGATGCTAAGTGCACCATGCATGAAATTCCCAGAAGCTTTTGCATAAATCACCACAGTCAGAAGGACGTCAAAGGGGAAGCTTTGGCATTTCCCAGAATTCCTCTGGGAAAGAAGTGAAGCATGAAGTCCAAGCTGTCAGCAAACACGACTGAAGCATAACGTGTGTTGAAGAGTGTCACTGTGAGTAAACAGAGAGTCTTGCTCACAGTGTTGGTTAACATCTCCATGCTATTATCCCATTTAGCCTTTGAGAACCTTCTCAAAGAACAAAGGTAAACAGGAATCCAGTGGGATTTTTCTGGTTCATGCAGACTTTCTCCCAGACAGAAAAGACATGCCTACAAGGTATACGTGCAATACAGATAACGACTGGGAATGCAGTAAATTTGCAAAACAGGATCCCTAATGATATATATGAAATGTTGACATATATACATCTAGAATACCATATCAGAACATCTACCAGTCAGTTATGTGTAACAGGTCCACCACAGAGTTACAATAACCTACTTTGATGCTACAGCCCAGTTATGTGTCACTGTAGGATCATTTGTTCATTGTATATGCCAAAATACAGTGGTTATTGAACATATTCACACTTAAATTGCATATATTAAAACAGCATGAGCCTTGCACCAGATTGTGTTTGGCTTGCACATCTGAGGTCAAGGGTTTGATTCATGTCTCTACCCAAAAGCAAGGGTTTAGCCTCACTGGCCTAAATTGACCATAATATGTGTGTGCTATTGTACACCTTGTGTACACTTTGCCACTGGGATAGACTGATATTAAATTACTATTATATTTAAAAAAAAAAGTAAAACTGTTATGTACTGTACTGTAGCTGCACACAGATTCTTATTATGTCTGTACAATGAAAATAAAGATATCTTGTTTGTTAAACAGCAATATTTATTGTTATAATATTTATATACTTGTCCCTTTATAGGAACATTTTATTAATGATTAAAATTATATGGAAATATAGATGTCTTCTCATTCTTTTTTCCTTTAACAGATTGAATAAAGGCAACATATTTAATAACACAATAACCTATTTAGTCTTTATTGTACATGTTGTTTTTTCTCCTGTGGGATCACATAATGCATAAAAAGACCCTTCATTCTTTTGGATGAAAAACAGATGATCTGTTGTTCTGTAGGTATTTATTTATTTATTTCTCTGTCGAGGTCCATAGACAATGGAGAGGCTAAATGTAGAGTGTTGTTGTGGGATCAAGCATGTTAACACACATGCTTCACACAAGCACAACAGCACTAGAAATTCAGCTGTGCGATTCAGCAGTAAAACAGTATCTATCTATCTATCTATCTATCTATCTATCTATCTATCTATCTATCTATCTATCTATCTATCTATCTATCTATCTATCTATCTATCTATCCATCCATCCATCCAAAGGTATGTGGACTCCTTAGTATTGAACATCCCATTCTAAAACTTAATATTGCGCTTTAATATTGAGTTGTTCCACCTTTGCTGCCCTAGATTTTGAAGACGTACTCATTTACCAACAAAAGCACAAGAGGTTGGGCACTGATGTCCAGCAAGAAAGGCTTCATGTTCCAGTCCTGAAGGTTGGAGTTGAGGTCAGGGCTCTATTCAGAACACTCATGATCTTCTACTCAAATCTTGGTAAAGCATGCCTACATGGAGCTTGCTTTGTGTGCAGGGGCATTGTCATGCTGGAAAATATTTTGTCCCTTATTTTCAGTGAAAGGAAATCTTAATGATACCTCATACAAAGACACATACACTTGTGTGCTTCTAACTTCATGGCAATTGTTTGGGGAAGAGCCAACATTTGGGAGTGATGGTCAAGTGTCTACATTTAATCTATCTATCTATCTATCTATCTATCTATCTATCTATCTATCTATCTATCTATCTATCTATCTATCTATCTATCTATCTATCTATCTATCTATCTGTCTGTCTGTCTGTCTGTCTGTCTTGGCAGGTTGCCAGTGACAGCACAATAGTGAACAGGCTTGTGACAGTCATCTTGGGTGGATCTATGAATCAGACAATTTATTTGTTAAATTAAAGATGCTTTCATTTCTTAAAATTTTGCAAACTATCTGGCATGCCACATTAACACTACTAACAGCAAATTCTTCCAATTAATTGACACTTGCTAAAGTTAGTGCTTGAGACATGTCACAAGTGACTATTCTACTCTACAAATTATCACTGATCATCATCAGACGCACTATAGTTAGGGAGCTGTGTGCACCCTAAATGGATTAATCTAATAAGCAACAAGGCACTGAGCTGCACATCATCAATTATGGTGAAGTTGCTTTGCTAATAATTTTATTTCTCTTAAAATATTACAGGAGAATACATGTAGAACTGCTTATTATTGTAATGATTCATTGCCATAGTTTACTTCAATATAATTTAGAATTCATCATTTCGCACCATGATCAGTCAGTATGGCATGCCAAACACAGCTGGCACACTACATGATCAAATTTTATGAATATGCAGTTACAGGAAAAGCTGGCTTATATTTAGTCTGCATCAAGCAATTGATTTGTAGTGATTTTTAACTTGAGATAGTAAAAAATAGCACCTGTAGTATTGTAATATAATATAAATGGCATCATTACAATGATCAACATTCGAGTAAGAATCAATAGACCGTTTGACCTTACTGTAAAAACATCTTCTTTATAATCACGACCAAATGACTCTACAGTAACTCATTAATTACGCCTATACATACCAAAGAAATCATTAATTTCACATAGAATAACAGTTTATTTGCTTATGGTAATTAAAAAAAAATGTTTCAGCACTACTTTATATAAAAGAAAGCAGCCCAAATTCCCTTTTTTGGTAAAATGAACTAAAGTCACCATTTTCTGTAATGTTGATATTAAAGGGTTATTGTAAGTAATAGCAACAGTCTGAAGACAAAAATCATAAAGAGTATATCAGTAAATTATTGATCTTTTTCGTGAAGTCTCCTTGCATTACTTTGTTCCATTTTTCATCAAGCTAATCTATTTACTCTTTATATAATATATATTTATATATATATATATATATATATATATATATATATATATATATATATATGTATACATATATATACATAGCCTTTGGCTATGGTACAATACATGCTTTCTTTTTATATTTATTTTTATAATCATATACCATATGAGTTTCTCTTTTGAGTTTCTAATATAGTGTTCTAACTCTTTGTTTTGTTTTTTTTAACAACATTTACATATGGCTTGTCCTTCCACCTGCTTCACAGAATGTGCACTAATGGAATAATTTCCTAATATATAATTGGAAGTAAATATCAAAGTAACTAAATATTTAAGAAACACTAAGTACTTGCCAAACTTTTATATTTAACATTTAAGTTACAAATAAAACTTGTAAGTACTTTAAAGCAAACTACATAATATTTATAGGTTCTATATTTCTTTCTCCAGTCTACTTTTAATTTAAAAAGTTTTAGTGGTTCACCTGCTGTCTTATAAGAACTGCCTCCAGGGATCTAGCATTCACAGTTGAGAGGATTGCTAGATAAACATCTTCACCAGGGAATCTTCACATTTAGCTAAAGACAATCCTGGGGGTTAACTGAGTGTTCTTCCATCTTCAAGTGCTTTGGGAATTGACACTATACATTACAGTACCTGTCAACCAAAGACAAAAGACCGAATTAGAATAGAGCAAGATGCAGCATGTGGAAGTTTCTTTCTTACTTAAATCTATAGTGCTGATATCCCATTGTGCCATAAGTCAGGAAGTTGCATGTCTAAGCTAATTAGAGAAATATAAAATAGAGCCTTTGTCTAGGAAGCAGAGGTCTGAAGCCCAGATAAAATCTAAATAGCGACAAGGGATCCAGGGTCTAATATCTGGCCATTTTCCTATGGGCCTGATATACACAAATTTAGTGATTTAGGAAGCTATATAACTGTTAAGAAACTGTTAAGAAAGAAGGTTCTTGTACTTTATTATTTAATGAATCAGTTCTATGATTATAGTCTTGAAGCTTATTAAAATCTATTAAAAAATAAATAAATAAATAAATAAATAAATAAATAAATAAATAAATAAATAAATAATAATAATAATAATAACAACAATAATAATAATAAAATGTCTTAAAAGTCAAATGCCATGACTTTTGATGGCACTGTTTAAATTCCAGAGAAGCAGGTTACAAAGAAACCAGCCTGATTTTTCTCTCAGCAACATGCTGTGGAACACTGGATTACGATAAGATGATGGACTGTGAAATAAAGCCAGCATGATAGAAATCCTTTCATTGGTTTATTTCTCTATATTGTGCACCTGTTCTGTGCTTGGTCATTTGTTACCAAGGCCTTTCCAGTCTCTGCTGGCAAGGAGAATGTGGCTCTTTCTCTTATTTTTAGGGCCACATTGTGACTATGTAGATGTCATCACCGCTCTGCATTCTGACTTTGGCCAGGATGTCATTGTCCATCTGCCTCCACTACAGAGGATGCCATCCTCTGATAGTGATGAATTCCAGAGGAATTCACTGATCCTGGGCCATACTCTCCAGTCCTCCAGTCAACATTATGCTTCGTGGCCCAGGCCCTATTCCAGTCTTTGTCATGGGGCTTTGGGAGTGCTTTAAGGAGAGGGCTCTGTCACAGTTTCTCTCTTTGTGTCAACATTCAGATGGAAACGAAAGCCATGAGCTCATGTTTTGGTTTCTGTTTTCTGTTTCTGTCTCCACTCTGTCATGTCATTGGTTCCTTACTCTATTGCATGCACCTGTTTTGTGTTAGCTCATTGATAACTTGGATAACTGTGTGTATAACCATCTGTTTCTTTGTTTCTCTGCACAGATTGGTTTATTGTTATTATGCATTGGTTTGTATTGTTGTATTATTATTGGTTTCAGATTTTTTCTAGCTTTGCACTCTCTGGTTCTGACCCATGTTTTATAGGATATAACAATATTTTATTTATAAAGTAAAATGAAACACAACAACAGTTGACCAATGTGCTGTACAAGGATAATAATTATATATATATATATATATAAATATATATATATATATATATATATATATATATATAAATATATATATATATATATATATATATATATATATAGTTAAGGATATTTGGCTTTTGGGTGAAATTTATGGAAAATGTAAAAAGTTACAGTGCTATTATATCATGAAAGTAGGGCATTTAAGTAGAAGCATGCAATGGTGATTTCCTCATCTCAAACAATTTATTGAAACAAAAGCCAACAACAGTGGTGGGTATACCACAACAAAAAATGTCAATGTCTCAATAATTTGTCATGTGCCCTTGACCATCAATTACAGCTTGACAACGACGTCTCATGCTGTTCACAAGTCAACTTATTGTCTGCTGAGGCATGGCATTCCACTCTTCTTGAAGGGCGGCCCTCAGGTCATTGAGGTTCTGGGGTGCAGGGTTATGAGCCTCTACATGGCGACTCAGCTGATCCAATAGGTTTTCTATGGGATTCAGGTCTGGAGAAAGTGCAGGCCACTCCATTTGAGGTACCCCAGCCTACAGTAGCCATTCCCTAATGATGAGACCTCGATGAGCTGGAGCATTGTCGTCCATGAAGTTGAAATTATGCCTGTGTTGTTCATGCAGGGGCACAATGACTGGATTAATGATGTTATTCAGGTAGTATTGGCTTGTCACTGTACCATTCACAAGATGTAGGGCAGTTCTGTATTAAGTAGACACACCTGCCCAGACTGTAACACCTCCATAACAGTATGATGCATAGCGCTATATAAATATATATATATATATATATATATATATATATATCTATATATATATATATATATATATATATATATATAAAACAAGCACGATGTTGATGCTCCATGCTCCCAGGGTACAGTATGTATCATTAAAGGCCAGGGATAAAAAATGTGTTTTTAACTGAGTTTTAAAAATAGATAAAGTTGAAGCTGCTTTGACATGCAGAGATAGATTATTCCAAAGCTAAGGGCCAGCTATATTAAAGGTACAGTCACCTCTAAGCTTTAATCTGGACATGAGAATATTTTAACAACTCTGTGAGGTTTTGATCATACATCATTTCTGTTTCACTCTGCATGCTTGTATATTACAACACTATGGATTTGGACTGATTTTTATATAGCAGACATTGAAATTTTCCACTTCTCCTGCCTCAAACCACACACTGCAATAATCATATGTTAATAATGGTCATCTAAATTATGCTGATGTAGATAATGTCTGATTATTGAATTAATACAGTACCTTATTTAATACAAATTATGCCAGTTTCACTGATGCGATGTGCTGAACTTCACCCACTGTGGTTTGTGATGCAATCTAGCTGGCCAATTTATATGTCATAGTCCTATTAAGGATGTCCAAGCTTTGATGTTGCTCAGAATATGATTCATCCAAGGCTGTCTAACTTAGAAGGACATGGTGTAAATTGGCTCCTGTGATCTCTCATTTTCCTACAAAGTGGATTTTTCACATGCTAATTATTAGGGGAATGCATTCACCACTGCATGGATGCCATTTAGCCAGGTCTCAATAAGTCTTGAATGTAAAAGGACAATGAGCTTTGAAGTTTTGAATTTTTACAGCTATCATAAGCTAGGTAAAGACTGTGTATCCCTTTACTGAAAGAGTGTATCATGATTATAGCAGCTTCCTTAATATAAATGATGTCTGTTTTGATGAATGCTGTGTGTGTATTTTATTTAAAGGGAGGGTTGGTTTTTTTTGATACAACATTGACAGTGGTCTCACAACCATGGTCTATTCCTACCTCACGTCCAGTGTTCCTCGGATAGGCTCCAAATCCACCACAACTCTGATAAGGATAAAGCGGTTACTGAAAATGAGAAAGTGAGCTCTGAGTTCTGCAGTTGATTGTGTAGTGTCACACTGATATTGCTGATCACAAACACAGATAATACTTATTATGTATTCTTGGGGATAAATATTATATTTTATTTTATTTTTTGCTGGGTTTAAATGTTTCTGTCATAGTACTATGCCACCTTCTCCACCTGCATTTCTCCTACTGTAAATCCATTTTTATGATCAGTGCGGCTGAATAGAGGATAAAAGAGGATGCAAGCATACAATGTCAATCATCAGGCTAGCAATAGTAGTGGGATTGAAGATGAAGGTCTAGTTGCCCTTGGTGGATGGTGGCTGAAGTGTGATTTATGGAAACATATTAATACATTAACCAATGATATTCATTACTGAAAAATAAATGGTGGCAAGCTGGGTTGCAGTGAAGCATTTTACTTTGAGGGAAATATAGAGAAACAACCAAAAAGCCTTCCATAATGATCTCCCATGAACATTTGTGAAACCTACAGACAAGGCACATGTCTTTCAAATTACCTTTTCGTTGTTAATAATGCACTGGGCTGCAACTGATGCATGCTTAAATAAATAATATTTGAATGTTAATTCTTTTCAAACACTCTAACATATCACTTTGTGTGGCTGTTATTCAATTTGAAGTATTTCTAATTCCTCAAACTGTGTCCTATAAAGTGCTTTTTTTTTAGACTCTGATACTAAAAGATCTTTGCATACAGTATAAGTTGCTAAAGAAGCTCAATTGTCAGTCATAAGAAGTAGGGATGCGCAAAATCAGAGAAAACATCTGGTGCTACACTGTTTGCTAAAGCAGAGCCAAACAGACCAGAGTATGGCACATTCCATTCTGTCAAATGCAGTCTTTTCAGTCTCAGTGTGTCTACAAAAAGTTTAATATTTATTGATTTCAACTGTACATTTAATCCATACACTGATACTGGATATGGTTGGCAACAGAATGTCTCCAGATATTGGCTGTGGGTGATGAAAACCTCCTACATATGTATTAAATCCTGGATACACTACTGGTCATGGTGAAAATCAATCCATTTTCAGTTTTACAAAAAATGTTCATAAGCATTTGGTCCGTGGTGGACAAGATATAATGTCTTGTATGAATAAAATGCATTCTGATTGAATTACTGCTATGATGTGAATAATGCATAGTGCATTCTAAGCAAGTACATCAACAGAGTTATCATGGATCAAGAAGGATTTAATGTAACCAGGCCTTCTTATCATATTCTCGTCCCTTTTCATCAGCCTCAACCAATACTAAAGATTAAACTAAATAAAACCAATCAAAACATCCGGTTTTGAAACCAGTTTAGAATATAAACAACACAGTCACAAAATCTGTAATGAACGTGGCTGCAAAATGTAAATACCGATGTAAATACTGATCAAAAATGAGGAGTATGTGACTCTTCTGTCGCTTGTGGTTATATGTTTCTTATTGTCCCCCAAATTAACCACTGAAATACAGTTTCAAAAGGAAAACAAAATAACACACACAACAAATATCTGACTGCCCACAACATGTGACTTGGATAATCAATTTAAGATTAACACAATACATAAAATGCATGATAGGACAAAAACAAACCTCTGACTGAGTGAATAGTTAATATTTATACATCCTTTCCCAGCATAGGCCTGTATTTTAGGGAAAAAAAAGGTTTCTGAAAAATAAATATTTTTTTTTTTAAAGTCTGTGGCCCAGATCTATTACTCACAATGGCACCCTCATGTTAATGCCTGTGAAAGTCTCAGGGATGTTCAGTCTGTATCATCCATCCTTTACATTTCTATATTGTTTAATAATTAAGTCCAGTCCAGTATTCTGTACTTCAACCCAGAGGAATAAATAAATAAATAAATAGAAACAATAAATACATAAATATCTTCTTTTTTAAATAAATACATTTTCATCTGGGAATAATTTGTCTTGGCTTAGAAAATGACCTCCCCATTTCTGCTGCATGGTGTCCTGTTCTCAATCTCCCAATCAATCAGTAGACTTTGTCCTCACCGAAAGAGGAAAGAAAAACACACACAGACACACACGCTCACTCACACACGCACACAAAGGAAACCCTCCAGATAGGGAACAGTGTGGGTTTAGCACTGTGCATAAAGCACAGGCCAGCTCTCATTTCACACTCTGCTAGGTTTGTTGGAGTCCCGCCCAACTCCTCACTTATGGGCTGTTCATCCTCCACTTTTTAATCTTTTAAAAAGGCAAACTGTCCGTATCTTTTACAGAGTGGTATTAAAATGTCCGGAAAGCACTGGAATCCAGCGATCATCCACTGATGGAGGAGAGTAGTAGTTAAAGGAGTGTGGGCAGCTCCAGGACTGAGCAGTGTCTAAGAAACAGCAGTGTGTTGTTAGTTTGGCACAGTAGGCACAGGATGGCAGGCAGTGCTAGGACCCTTCTTCATCAGGCTGTGCCGGGGCATAGTATCCTGCCAGCTGCCTGAAACGAGGCCCCCAGTCCCTGAGGTAGGAGAAGTCCTGCTCTGAGCTGGTGGACAGAGTGTGGATGGAGCTTAGTGAGAGTGCTGGTGAGCCGCTGCCCTCCAGTGCGTATGTCTGAAATGAATCGTAAGGAGGAACTGATGGGTCCGCGTCTGCCTGCTCCACCTTCTTCCGGATGTAGCCTTTAAACAGTGAGAAATCAGCTACCTCTCTGTCAGAGTTCACATGGTTTTGGATGCGCTTGGGAAGTGATTCAGAGCTCTTGGCTTCGGGGAAGTCGTAGAGGTTGCGCAGTGCACTCATGTCATAGGCCTGTGTGTCCTGTTCACCTCCACCCTCATCATTATACTTGATGACATTGTCTCGCATGTCTTCTTCCTCCTCACACATGCGCTGACCCTTCCTGTGGCGCTTTAAGGTCACGATCAGCAGCACAATGACTATTGTGGGAGAGGGGAACAAATGAGAAAGAGATAGCATGACAGTATTACTCAGCAGATAGACACAGTGAGTAAAAGAGATTAATCTAAACTCAACATGGCATTTAGACACTCATGTACCCTGGTGAATGTCTCTTACACATTTCATTTTGGAAAAATGATGGCTTATCAAACATTTAATGTTCCTTACAAGCAACTAAAATACTAAAAAAAGTAGAAGTGGATACAACAAGGGATTTGCTATTATTATAAATAAACCAAATTCTTAGATCAAAGGTGATTCCTGTCATTTTAATGTGATTTATTAATTGCTTTTAAAATTGAAAAGCAATTCTTAATATTTAACAATTCTTCAAAGGAAACTTCCTCCCACTGTGAGTGCATTATCATGAATTATGCAAAAAAGGTTGAAAGGTAAATTATGTTTTCCATGTGTTCTCATACTTTAAAAATATATGGCCACACATAATCCATCAAAACTGGCTATAACAGGAAAAAATACTTCTAAAAGAACTAAACAAAATGATCTATCTATGAGATAGATGTTTTCCAAAAGTGACACTTTTTTGAAAATGTTTGAAAATTAGAGCAGATCAAGTGTGAAATCAACTGAGGCTTAAAAGTGGCATCTGCGCAGGAGTCTGCCTATTAATTAAAGATAAATTGTAAGTACCTACAAGACATGAAAGGAAACGGACAAGTCTTAAATTAGTGTCTACATCTGAGTTAATTAAATAAGAACATTTTTCCACAAGAAATGATATATCATTAACATCAGTCTAACTCCTGGTTAAGCAAATACACAAACACACATTTAATAGGTAAACGGCCCTTCTGTGCAACTAGTCCTATGCAATTTGCCCCGCAATGTCCAAACCCAGTCTGGTTCATGCACAAGGGAGAGCACAGTGAGGGGATTAACAAATGGATCTTGACACGAGTGTGCAGTTTGGGAAGTGAGGGTCAGCATTCTGGGGTCAATGTGGATAACACTGTCTACATGAGCAGCTAGTGTGCTCTGTGCTTCCATCACCCATGTACTGACCCTCTCGTAAATCAACTTCTCTGGGTAAAAAGTTTCCATTTTTGTGAACTGATTGTATGAAACTTTTAGTTTTTTTAAAAAAAAGGTACTCTCAACCTTTTTGGTCTTATACAAAATGTTTGGACCCTAAGGGATATCTGTTTGGATAAAAATGTTTACTTCGACATAATCTGTATGAAACAGACTGAATAGTCATCAGGCACAGGGAATGGAGTCCTGCATTGGAAAATTTCATGTTCTCTTTGATGATAATGAGTCTGTATGCAATTTACATTACTAAACACGTAGTTTGCAACTTCAAATAAACTATACGTCTGTACGTATTTGTGTGGCAGCCTGGCCAAATACTCTTGCTGTGAATGTTTTGCATTAATCAAACTGTTTGTTAGGCACCATAACAAAATGGAAACAAGCCTAATAGATTCATTTTGTTATTCAAAATTATGTAAAACTATTCAAGATGCACATGTGCCATTGCTTACACTGTAGAGATGGCAGCAGGACAAAGTTGAAAAAAAAAAAGAATTAGTCAGCATTTTTTTTTTAGTACCAATACAAGACAGTATAGAAATCCGTCAAGTTAAGAGACAACGATGAGGGTCATCAAATGCTGTGCCTGACATTTTACCTCAAGTGATGAGACTAGAGAGACTGATGAGGATGATGCTTATAATGAAAGTGATTAGGATTTTCATCACTTTTCATCAGTTTCCATTAGAATCTTTAATAAAATGTTAATGTTCTTTTGTCATAAATAAATTACATTGCAACTGTAGAGGCAGCTGTTGTCTTTGTTTGATATCAGTTCTTAATGAATAGAAAATATAATATTTGTCAAATTGCTATGACACAGCAACAATAATAAAACACTTCATGACATGTTTAATTGGAAAATAATCAACTCCAGGATTATAACAGAAACTGTACTACCTCATTGTTATATATCTTTGCATCACAGCACATCCTGTTAAATGTTATCTACCCTTACCTCTTAAGATATGCATAAAAAACATTATTAAGTTCGACTAAATGAGTTTTGAGAATTTTATATAAACAAAAATAAAATTTTGACAATGTGGAGAGTTTTCCCAGGGTGCTACACATTTGTTTGAGACTGAATTTGTCTGTGATGGCTTCAACAGCTTTTCCTTAAAGGAACAATTTTGGTGTTTAGCAGTTTTTTTGTTTTTTTTTTTGCCTTGTCATATTTCTTTCTGAAAAGGTCTCTCTTTTTCAAGGAAGAGCAAATGCACCTTCCTCCAAGGAACTTATTATTGCACTGTGTTAATTTTAATGAGAGACGTGTCCTTTCTGTGGTATTACAAAAGGATTTCCACCAGGAAGTACTGTCACAGGAGCAGCTTAAAGGGAAAAAGGTGAAAGTATAAGGTGAAACAAAACTCTTGAATTAGTGAAACTGAGATATAATGTAGAAAATCTGGAACATTACTTTTCATTAGAGACTGGTTTAACTCCTTTGCAGGCAGCATAAAACGAAAAAATAAAACAGAACTGTAAAACGAAAATCTTCAAACAAACTATGCTACAATACAACATACTGTAGGCTTATCCTGCTCTTAAGCCTTGAAGATGATCAAAAACCTCCTAAATAACGTTTCAAAAAACTGTCTCTTACTACATTATAATAAGGATGAAAAGTTTTCAAAACATTGACCTAAGGTGGAATGTAGATATATTGGGAATAATTGTGAAATCAAGTCAGAATTGAAAAGAAAAGCAACTGAGATGGATCATTTAATCTACTAATGAGAATGAAAGAAAACAAAAGCTGTATTCATCTAAATAAATCAATGAGCCCTTCATCCTTGAATTATCTTAATTAGTTCTTATATTTGTTATTAGAAAGCTCCCCATTTCTCTCGATCGGCATATGTTTAATTAAACTGCAACTCTCTGAGACACATTACATGAACAATTGGAACCTCAGAGAATGTAGCAAAAGCCTTTCTAATTCACTATGCTAACGTTTTTTTGTACAGGTGGATTGGTGATAAGAAATATCTCCTAAAGAGAATGACTGGTGGAGAGTTGGTGTCACTGATAAGATGAAAGAATGTGTCAGTACACTACAGTCACATCTTTTGCTCCCAAAGGTCATATCCTTTAAGGAATAAGGTTAATGTTTTATTAATGGTCTCTTGTCTAGAGGCACAAGTCAGATCAAAGGTCATTAATAAGCCATGAGTACAAATGTGATAAGTCTCTGATTGTCCTGTGGATGATGTTACTGTCTTATATGAGAGAATTGTCTAGGGTAAGTTCACCGAGCTTTCATCTAACCACGTGCTGTGGATTCTTTGAGATAAAAGCTCTTTGAAGAAGTATGGCTATTAGGTAAGAAGATAGAAGTGAAGTGCTAAAATATAATTAAACTCTCCTGGAAGAACAGAAACCCATACATTTCAATGAATATAATGTAGGTTTTAAACGTCTTCGCTATCCATTTTTCATGCATTCATCAATTTTCATTTTAATTAAACCTTATTTTTTTTCCATTAGGGCTTGAATCCTCCTCCAGATATGAATTTTATATAAAATAACCTTCAAAGGCAATTCCACTTTGAGCAAATCTAACTAAATCAGACACATTAAGTACTTTTAGGCTGAATAATGTGTGTACTTAATGGCCAAGACACTACCATGTTGTTTCCATACTATGCTTTGTAACAGCTAAAATTCCAATAGGATTCTTCATCCTGCTTTTTGCCTTTGTTGTGTTTAGAGACAGAAGAGTACAAAACCCTATGTAAATATGTAAAAGGAAAAAGAAATATGTAAAGGCAAAGGGTACTGCCATGTTAGTTCCCTCCAAATTAAACAGGTGAATGCATTGTATAAGCCAACAGTCCAAAAGCCAGGAAACTGATTATCAGGATACAATAGCTACTTAAAAAACCTGGCTGTGATTAACATTAGGCTCATGTGTTCTTATATAGATGTGGCTGCTGGTGGATTACACTCTTAGAGTGCTGGGAGTTGGTGCTGATATTGGTGGATCATATAATACACAGATTTACAGCTAGGGCCAGCTGAATAAAAACTCGCACAATCTGGCCACCCCAACTGAATGCGCACACCAGCCTGTTTCTTTAGTAAATACCTCACTCAGAGCCAAAATCCAAAATAAAGTTTAAGACATTAGCACAAAACAAAAATATATAAATGAATCTTAGCTGTTAGAGAGGACTGAATTGTAGAACAGAAACTAAAAGCTTTCTTTGAGCCATGTTTTATAAGAGGAAAAGCTCAATAATAGCCACAATAATATGTGCAAATGACTTGTATGGGGGGCATTTAATTGGATTTAGTTGCTTATAAATTACTCGATATGTTGCAGAAAAAGAAAATTGGTAGCAATTGCCTGGAGAGAGCTAGAGCTTGCCTAAAACTGCTGATTGTCTCCATCACAATTCTTTGATCAGCCTCCTGCCTCTTTCACACACTTGCTAATTCAATGCCTGCCCTTAAGCCTAGGGGACGTGACTCTTGGACCATGCTGCACTTTTGTTTTACTTTCCAATTCCATCATAATCAGATGCCCTTAATAGACAAGGGCTGGGTAAATAGACTTGGGTTACACTGGCTGCCTCAACACAGCAGTATGCATACCAAATCAGTCTGATTTACACTGAGGATCTCAACAGTAACTGATGTAAAATGCCTAATGAAGAGATCTGCACCTGAATTTGCGGTACATAACCAACTATCCAGGCATTTTTAGTAAAATTAAGTGTGTGCCTAAAGCAAAGAAAAAGAAACTGGAGTCTTTTATGAAGGCAATACAATAGCAGATGACACTCTCTCAGAGCTGGATGACAGTTTAAAGCAACAGTGTACTGAATACAAGCATTGCATCTGTAAAGCGATTACATCAGTTCTACAGAAGGTGTATGCATGCTTAGAAATGTGTTTCTTCTCTCAGGAGACACAACAATGAGGAAAAGAGGAGCATCAGCCTTTAGAAAGAGCAAGCTTTTTGTCATGTTGTCAAGATTTGTCACATCTCTGCATTTTTTATGAACTGTAAAAAATGACCTTAGCAAGAAGAAATATACTGAATAAAGGAAATGTCTTAATAATCGTATTATATTTAATAATATGATTATTACTAATTAATAATATTGTAGTATGTAATATAGAAATATAATATAATAATAATAATAATAATAATAATGCCAGGAAATACGTTAAATCTCTGACAGATAATTTGCTCATTTTAGAAATAAATGCTTTATATGAAGCAAACTTATCTGCCAGTAGGATAAAACAAATGCAATTAATAATAATAATAATAATTTCTATATAAAAAACAATCTAATAAAGAGATGATGAACTTGTATATACAATTCTAGGCATAACATTATGACCACCTGTCTAATATTGTGTTGGTCCCCCTTTTGCTGCCAAAACAGCCAACAAAACAACCCATTGCCAACAAAACAACCCATTGAGGCATGGACTTCACTAGATCCCTGAAGGTGTGCTGTGGTATCTGGCACCAAGATGTTAGCAACAGATCCTTTAAGACCTGTAAGTTGCTAGGTGGGGCCTCCATGGATCAGACTTGTTTGTCTAGCATATCCCACAGATGCTCGATTGGCTTGAGATCTGGGGAATTTGGAGGCCAAGTCAACACCTCAAATTTATTGTTATGCTCATCAAACCATTCCTGAACCATTTTTGCTTTGTAGCACAGCGCATTATCCTGCTGAAAGAGGCCACAGCCTGTTTCCATGAATGGGTGAACATGACCTTCTTCCCATAGTGCATCCTGATGCCATGTGTTCCCCAGGTCACACACACCCAGCCATCCACGTGATGTAAAAGAAAATGTAATTCATCAGACCAAGCCACCTTCTTCCATTGCTCCATGGTCCAGTTCTGATGCTCACGTGCCCATTGTTGGCACTTTTGGCATTGCGCAAGGATCACCATGGGCACCCTGACTGGTCTGGCCCCATGCGCAACAAACTGTGATGCACTGTGTATTCTGACACATTTCTATCAGAACCAGCATTAACTTCTTCAGCAAGCCACTTTTGATAGATACTGACCACTGCAGATCGGGAACACCCCATAAGCTAGCCATCAACATTAAGGACAAAATGTTCACTTGTTCACAATATGTTCACTTGCTGCCTAATATATACTGTATATATATATATATATATATATATATATATATATATATATATATATATAAATAATATAATATATATATAGACTAGTGATCTAGTGATCTTATTATGTTTCTTTTTCTCTTTGTCTAATCACATAAAAATGTGTCTGGCATCCACTGAAACTCCTGCCAGTTCTTGCCATGCAGATGTTCCAGTAAGCACTCCTGACAGGACAACTATTTCCCCAAGGATGACGGGCACACTATGACTCCCATCATGGCAGATGGACCATAATTGGGGTAGATGTGTGCAGATGCCATGACACACCCAAATGGATCCATCACCTTGCCCTCGTAGTCCACTCAAGAAGGGTTTGTTTGTTTGGTAGCTAATTAGGCATGAACTTGTTTTCATTCCTACTCATTGTGGCTGCTGACAGGACTGTGGCTGGTGACAGGTCTGGATTTGGTCACTGGGATGGGTTTTGGGGAAAGAAGTTAGATCAGCACTGATGTAAGACAGCCTTAATGCATTTCTTAATGCACGACATCCTTGCAATAGAATGCGTGTACACATTCTCCTGAAATTTGCTCTTTTAAAACCAGGACTCACTGCTGCATTAACAATGCTCCACAAGCTTATAAGTTATAGTAGGACAAAAATAGTGTTGAGGAACTAAACAAATATAGAGAAACTATAGAGGAAATTAATCTGCAGTGGACATTCATATCCAAGTATAATTTAATTGTAACTTCACTATAGAAAGTTTTGTATGAGTGCACAGTGTGAACAAAACTCAGAGATTAGTTTCAGAATATAAAATAAATCACTTTTTATGTATCAAACTCCACCATCATTTAAGTCATCTCAGACTTTTTAAAAAGGCCAGCTCTAAATGTGTCAATGTGCTCCATATTTGGGGTGCAAACTTCTTTTCTTGGGTGGAAAAGTAGGTCTGCAGAATGACTAAGGGAAATTAGTGACAACAATATATACTGTTGATTAAGCGAGAAAAAGTCTTAGATGGCACAATCTGTTCTCACTGAAAACCAAGCATACTTTAATGTGATTAGGAATAATAGAGCCAAGAGAGAGAGAGAGAGAGAGAAAGAAACGGGATAGAGAAAGAGAATAAGCTAATTAAGCTTGCAGAAATGTAAACGTGAAATGCTTTTCTAAACTGGAAGTGTATCAAGCCATGATTACTCAAAAAGCTTGCACTAAAAAAAAACATGGGCCACTGAAAGGGTGACAGAGATGCTGATGCTTCTCTTTTCCTGATTGTGGGCTGCATCCTTTCAAACTGACCGTCACATCAGTCCCTGGCAAAGTGGTTGGATGTCATTTACTGGGGTCTATTTTGTGCGTATTCTCCATCTGTACAAAAGCTTTCTCCTCTTCACATGAAAAAGGACATCCAAAAGCAGAGTCAAGCAGAGTGAAAAAGAAGAATGAAATATTGATTGGCTTTCATGTTACTTTTGTCCTGATTTTTTTTTTTTCTTGTATTTCTGTGGCCCCATCCTTTGTAGGATATGAACTCATACACAAATTAAAGTTTAAATTCATGATGATGGGCCATTAGAGGCATGGTAACAGCAGAGAAATCAATGAAGTGGGAAGCACACGCTGCAGTTTTTGTGTCCATGTCTATGCATGCTCCCTTTGGCTTTTTATAGGCAGAAACATTTATCATTCGAGATACCAGTGGGAGGATCTCTAAGCAACCCACATACAAAATGCATAACTGAAAATGCTTAGAGTAAGATCCTTACACTGGACATTTTTATTAGGAACACCATACTAACACTAGGTAGTATTCTCCACTTCTCTTTCAGAAGAGCTTTAATCTATGGTGACAAATATTTCGTATGGTTTAGGATACATTCCTTTGAGTTTCTGGTGCATGTTGACAAGATTGTATTGCATACACTATATGCAAATGTATGTGAGCAATTGTCTAGAATGTCTTAGTACACTGTAGCATTAAGAATTCACTTCACTGGAATGGCCCCAGCATGACAATGCCCCTGTGCACAAAGCACAGTGTGAAAGAACTAAAGTGAACCCTAACCTGAACACATTTGGATGAATTGAAACACTGACTGCATGCCAGGTCACTTCACTAGACTTAAGTGTCTGACCTCACTAATACAACTGTGGCTGAATCAGAAAAAAACAGAGCCATGCTCCAAAATATAGAGGAAAGCCTTTTGAGAAGAGTGGAGGTTATTATAACAGCAAAGAGAGACTAAATCAGAAATGGAATCTTCAGCAATCACATCCAAATATGGATGTGATGGTCAAGTGTCCACATACGCCATATAGTGTAATTTCTGAAGATCTGTCGGGTGCACATTAACCCTGCATTTACACTAGCTCACAATCTGCTTGTGTCGGTTATAGTCCAAGGGAATCTAGTGACTGTTACTATTAAGTTTGATTTACATTTCTGTAATTACATTCTAATGCTAGGCTTTATACTAGCTTTAAAAACAGATTATCAAAGCAAGCTATCTGTACACTCAACAGAGTCACTAACAATTTCCCTTCCAATATACAAGCAAATTTAGAATTAAATATCCCAATTGAAATGTAATACATGGGTAACATCTAATATTCTTAACCATTAATCAACTTTGGAGGTTCTGCTATGTGGATATTATACAATAAATTGATAATACAGTTTCAGATTTGAAACTCTACTTTTCTAAAATATGAATTTGGGGATTTCAATCATTCAGTCATGTTAAGAAATCAAAAACAAAAACGCAAAAGAGTCATTTGCTTTTGCATGAAATGTGTGAGAATATGTTTTTACCAATGATAATGAGCATGCAGACGAGCAGGGCGATGAGAGCTCCTGGGCTGAGGGCTGTGCCCATGCTAAAGGCCGTGGCGTTGCAGGACTGGATGACTCCTTGTGCATCACAGCCGCACACATGGATGGTAAGTGTGCCAGTTGTGCTCAGAGCTGGAGGCCCACTGTCCACAACCAGGATGGGCAGCAGATACACGTTCTGCTCCTGTCGGTTGAAACCTGATCGCTGTGTTCTAATGCCTGCTGTGTTCTCTGCAAAAGAAGGAAGTGATAAGAAACATTAGAGTAGAGGAAGTAAATGGCAACTCTCTACCATTCAACTGGGGCAGTTATTTCTAGTTTTTTTGTTAGTTTATTTGTTTTCTTTTTCCAAATAATAATGCCTGTTGATCCCAATTTGGTCCCAAAGTGACACAACATAAGAGACTTTTTTTGGTTTTTGAGAGGGAAATGACAGCCTTCCTTCAACTTCTTGAAGGTTAGAATTACAATCAACTTTCATTCATAAAGCTTCAGAGTTGCACGGTTTGAAACTTACAAAAATGCACTAAATCAGTCCTATTGTATCTAGTTCTCAGATAAAACAATAGTTTTAACTTTTGGCCATCATTTGGCTTATACTTTTAAACACTTACCTGCTAACACTCCCATACAGTCTTGTATTTCTTTAAATTTTATTCAGTCTATACCTAAATCGAGTACATATATCACATAAAATGCAATAAAAGTTATTTTTCGATTATAGTTATGTAATAATTACTGTTTGTACTGTGTGTTGAATTTTGATCTGTTCTTGCCAAACAGTACTTCTATTCCTGTACACATGGATATACATGTAAACATGTTGTAACCTAATGTTTGAAAAAATGATGAATTTAAGCTGAACTGTGTGTCTAGGAGTGAAGATAAATAACAGAGAAAGTGCTGGATACAAGATTCACCCAACAAACTCTGAGACATTTACAGTATATGAGTGTGTATATATATGACACTGACAAACTGCAAATCCCAGTGAAAAACTACAGGCCTGGCTTAACCAACAGACCTGAATACACACACCTGAGCCATCCATCACAGATAACATATATCACACCATCTCTGTGGCTCATGAGTGGGTTCTTGATAAATCCTCTCCTATTACTAGATGTATTTGGAGCAGAGGTTTTGCTGAGTTAAGACTTTTGACTTCTTTAGTAAATGTATCAAAAAAGATTCTTGTTCTTAAAGTATATAATAATAATAATAATAATAATAATAATATCAACAATTATCAAACCCCCAAGGAAAAAAAACACACACATTACAATAAATGTCTACATAATTACATGATTTACATGAAGTGAAAAACCTAACTAGTGAAGTGTACAGCTCTGAGAAGCAGAACAAATCTGCTTTAGATTCCTCACCATTAAGCACAAAATGTGATTATGCAGAGGCACTAAATGACTGAAGAAAATGTGTTTGGCTGCATGAATTAAATGCAGGTTCCCACTTATTTGTGCATTCATTCATCTTCAGTAACCATATTATCCTTAGTTATAGGTTGACAGCATTTTCACAGCAGTATAAAGTAACTGTCTTTGTATTTTTTTTTCTGTACTAAAACTTGCAGGAGTTTGTACAGGATGGTCTACAGCTACAGTAAATGATACATTGATACTGCCTTAAGCACTTCATTTTTAACTGAAAATGGAGACAGTTTTACTAGCAGGTATATTGAATATCACTTTTTACAGTCATACACACAAGTTAATTATATAATGTCTTTTATATTGTTTAGACTCCTCAATCAAATTTTCTTCATTTGCCTAAAGTTATTTTCAGAAAACTGGACATACACAGCCAAACAGTAATATGATGTTTTGGAAGAAATTGGTGGTTACAATAGTTTTATCCATATCTAGGCCTTTTTCAGGCATGTTTGTCCTCATGTGTCAAAATACAAGGAGATGAATTGGAACAAGAAGCTGCCATAGACAGGGAAAAGTGACAGATCTAATGTGACAGGTTGACAAATGTGCATCCACGGAATTAGATATATAGTGGGGGGCAAAGGAGTGGATAGAAATGTGTCATTATGAGAGACACAGAGGAAAAGTGACAGAGAGAGCAAAAGAGAGATGACAGAGAGGGCAGATATGTAAGTGCAGTCTTGGTGAAGGTCTGTGACTATTGTCCAGCACAGTTAATATACAAAGAGCAGGTAACATTGTTCGTTTCTTCTTTTCTGTCTGCTAGGTTTAATAAATGTGCACAAATCCCTGAAGACGCAAAGTTCTGGTGTGTGCATGCAATTGTGAGGGTGTGTGTTTGTGTGTGTGTTTTGCATGAGCTCATGCCATTCTACTCCTGGATGGCCTCAAGAGCTCAGCTGACATTTCCCATGCTCTCCCAGGCTGACATTTTCACTGTGTTAGATGAGTATCAATCTTGGTTTTGCCATGTGTCATATTCACCTGCACATCTATAAAACCCTCGACACTAACGCACAATCATGTTGAGCTCCATTTGGGGATATGCCATAAAAAGGCCCAAAAGAATTAAAAAAAAGAAATAAAAAAGAAAAAAAAAAATTGCCCTCTGTGTGTGTGTGTAAAATAATTATTTCATTTTATTTGCACAATTACACAAATAATGGGATGTTTTGATTACTAGGCTCTTATAACTATTACTCTATTTTCAACATTTTAAATGGAAGAAAAATAATAACAGACCTAATGAATACATGAGAAGTAATAATCACCCCTTCTATAAGATCTATTAATCAACTGATGTACTTAGATATATATATATTTTTTTAAAGGATAATGACTGTTCATAATTCTCACCTTTCACGTCCAACAATGTGAAATGGCGGTTGCTGGAGGCTTCGGGAGCAAGTGTGAAATAGAAGCGATGGCCTGACTGAGGTTCATCTCGGTCCACAACGCTGATGGTGTGAATGAGCTGAAAGAGAAAAAAAGAACAAAAAAGAGGGTAAATGGAAACGCAAAAAAAAAGATGACAAAAAAAAGGAAAATCATTTGTCGTTTTCTTCTCATAACACGACTTGGTCATGATAGTAATTTACACACTGACTCTCTATTACCACCACCATGCTGAGCTCTTGCACTCTTTAATGAATCACATTTTAGCTGTAAATCAGGGATGGTGAGCGTGAAAGTGGCTTATACAGAAGAGAAAGTGGGAGCACTTGCAATGGATGTTTTCTAAAATCAGCTTCAGTTATTAAATTAGCAGATTCTGTAAAGTAACAGACTGATGTGCTTAAAAGAATGAAAGGGGAGAATAGATTGAGATGAATGGATAGAGAGAGAGGGAAGGGACAAGAATAAGCAAGCACTACAGACAATCAAGTGAAATTCCCATGGTTGCTTATTGCTCTTTTCTCATTACATGCTTCTCAAAAGGCTCATGCAGTATTTATGTCACTCTTCAGGGAAATCCAAATTGGAAATTAGACAGGACTGAAATACTTCCCCCAGCAAATCTTCCTCTTTTTTCTCAGCCACCCCTTAAGTACGAACAAAGTCAGAGAGGGACACTCATATAATAAGACAAATAAAAGGGAAGAGCACTTGCAGAGAATAATGAAACACAGTGGCATGCACATTTATACACACATACTGCCAAAGTGACACCAAGGACAAAATGCTTCTCAGGGAGTGTTTATGCTCAAAGGAAACTCTCTGTATAACCAGATTTGATTCCTTACAGTGACACTCTTCAAAAAGATTAAAGGAACAGATCTAGAAAGAGCAAGGAAGTTCTGGGTATCAGTCTTTTATCCTGGGGGACTTGGCTGGGTCCACAATGTCTGATTAGAAGCTGCTGCTGGTACGTCCCACATGAGTGAATCTGCCACTTAAATGTGCCTGTAATGTGATCTGAGCTCATTTATAAAATTCTCAGCAATACTGGTTTTAATAATCATTAAATCATATAATAATTATATATATACACTATATTGCCAAAAGTATTCGCTCACCCATCCAAATAATCAGAATCAGGTGTTCCAATCACTTCCATGGCCACAGGTGTATAAAATCAAGCACCTAGGCATGCAGACTGTTTTTACAAACATTTGTGAAAGAATGGGTCGCTCTCAGGAGCTCAGTGAATTCCAGCGTGGAACTGTGATAGGATGCCACCTGTGCAACAAATCCAGTCGTGAAATTTCCTTGCTCCTAAATATTCCACAGTCAACTGTCAGCTGTATTATAAGAACGTGGAAGTGTTTGGGAACGACAGCAACTCAGCCACGAAGTGGTAGGCCACGTAAACTGAGGCGCATAGTGCGAAGAGGTCGCCAACTTTCTGCAGAGTCAATCGCTACAGACCTCCAAACTTCATGTGGCCTTCAGATTAGCTCAAGAACAGTGCGCAGAGAGCTTCATGGAATGGGTTTCCATGACCGAGCAGCTGCATCCAAGCCATACATCACCAAGTGCAATGCAAAGCGTCGGATGCAGTGGTGTAAAGCACGCCACCACTGGACTCTAGAGCAGTGGAGACACGTTCTCTGTAGTGAGGAATCACGCTTCTCCATCTGGCAATCTGATGGACGAGTCTGGGTTTGGCGGTTGCCAGGAGAACGGTACTTGTCTGACTGCATTGTGCCAAGTGTAAAGTTTGGTGGAGGGGGGATTATGGTGTGGGGTTGTTTTTCAGGAGCTGGGCTTGGCCCCTTAGTTCCAGTGAAAGGAACTCTGAATGCTTCAGCATACCAAGACATTTTGGACAATTCCATGCTCCCAACTTTGTGGGAACAGTTTGGAGCTGGCCCCTTCCTCTTCCAACATGACTGTGCACCAGTGCACAAAGCAAGGTCCATAAAGACATGGATGAGTGTGTTTGGTGTGGAGGAACTTGACTGGCCTGCACAGAGTCCTGACCTCAACCCGATAGAACACCTTTGGGATGAATTAGAGCGGAGACTGAGAGCCAGGCCTTCTCGTCCAACATCAGTGTGTGACCTCACAAATGCGCTTCTGGAAGAATGGTCAAAAATTCCCATAAACACACTCCTAAACCTTGTGGACAGTCTTCCCAGAAGAGTTGAAGCTGTTATAGCTGCAAAGGGTGGACTGACATCATATTGAACCCTATGGATTAGGAATGGGATGTCACTTAAGTTCATATGCGAGTCAAGGCAGGTGAGCGAATACTTTTGGCAATATAGTGTATATATATATATATATATATATCATGTGAGATATACACTATATTGCCAAAAGTATTCGACAAATTGTTCAATTGCCACTCATTATATTTTGGAAAATTTCACAAATTTATGTTTTTTACCCCTTGTGTAGCAACCCCAAACAGATATCATGGCAATGCAGCTAAGCTTTTACTTCTTTTAGTACTCAGCCAAGTGTAAGTTTGCATGAGAGCATTTCTGAGCAAGTGACTACAGTAATTACGTATTTTCCAACACAATCTAGATTTGTTCTAACACTGATAAGACCTTGTTTTGGTAGCATAAGAAGGTTAACTAATGTAAAGCTCAGTAATAGACTTCAAATAATATATGTTGATCTTTATAATAATAATAATAATAATAATAATAATAATAATAATAATAATAATAATAATAATAATAATTGTGAAGGACCTCAGCCATCCCAACAATGGACTCTTTTCTCTGTTGCATTCAGGGAAGCGCTTCACAGAGAGAATGAGGAGGAGCTTCTTCCCGCAGGCCATTCGGAGTCTGAACCAGGAAACTAGAACCTGATACAGATACGGGGACTCTCTCTGCTTTTTTCATCACTTTTCATCACTTTGCACAACCTCGCACATTTGCACAAACTGACACTTTGACACTGGACTGGCACAAGTCACTTTATACAATTATTCCAGCACATGGACACTTTAATGATAAACACTGGATCACCTCAATATATGCCATATACACATACATCCCTTCATGTTCATGTCTGCATTTATGTGTATATATGTGTATGTGTATATATATTTATTTATCTACTTACACCTATATTTTCATATTCTTACATCTATATTTTCATATTTTTACACCTATTTTCATATTTTTATTTTATTTTTATTTATCTATATTATATTTTATTTTACTTTATTTTCTATTTTTATACTTTTAAGATACTCTAGTTTTATTTTTATCTTTATTTTTTATGGATCTCTTTCTCACATACTTTTTATAAATGTTTACATGCTGGACAGTCGTGAAAAAACATTTCACTGCATGTCGTACTGTGTATGTGACAAATAAAATTTGAAGTTGAATTTGAATTTGAATTATTATTATTATTATTATTATTATTATATCGATTTATTTCATATATCTATGACTATCAAACTACTCTGTGAGTGTCCATCTCATGACTGCCCACCAACTGGAATTGCATCTGACCACGCGTTCTTCATCTTACAGGTGGTAAGCCCACAAGATGGCTCCACATCGCCATTTCAGGCTAAGTCAAACAGGTTACAAGGGTGGCCAGGTCACTATATGCTTAACCTGCAGGCACCAGCTTCAGGCCTGGCTGTAGGGGTGGGACCATGTAACCCTATACCTCTTCTTGTTCTTCCAATTATTATTATTATTATTATTATTATTATTATTATTAGTAGTAGTAGTAGTAGTAGTAGTAGTAGTAATAATAACTTCACAAGCAAACAGCACATTTTTCCCCTTTTTTTGCAAACAACATAAATGGCAAGGACAGCAACAATAGCAGTGATCCAAATGATATCCTCAATTTGGAATACCATGGTAAAGCCCTCTGGGTAATTTAAGAAGTGGGAGAGATAATATGTCAGAGGTAGAGAGTTTGCACACGCACGTGTGTGTGTGTAAGAGAGAGAGAGAGAGAGAGAGAGAAATAGGGATAAAGGAAAACAGTGTGTAGGAGTGTATTGAGTAACAACTATTACTCCCTCAAGCCTGATCCACTAATTAAATTTTTATCTAACTCTCCCCTTCTGACCTCTGGACTAGGTCTGGATTGGTGGAAAGAGAGAGAGATATTTCCAAAACCCCGGTACATTCTCCAGAGTGCTGCAGTCAGTTTAGAGAGATTGCTTTCTTCTCTGAGGGGAAAGAGCAGTCTCTTGAGCCAAAGAGCCAAATTAGAAGAAAAACGAGCGCTGTCTGTCCATGCCTTGCAGACAAAGTAAACTATAAGATCAATAGTTTCCTCATTAGTATTTGCACTTAGGTGTGTATATATGGTTATGTGTTATTGCCCATGTGTATTTCTCTCTTCTAATTCATGTATCTGTCATCGTGTTAAGCCTTTTGTCTGTTTACACACTCCTGCATATGTGTGCACAGGCATGTGTATGCACCCCCCTCCCCCCACCCCCGCCCAACATTATTCCTCTGCCTGGAACAGTCCCCGGGGAGGACAGAGTCCTTGTGATATGTCAGTAAGGGCTGCTCAGTGCTGTTTGATGTCTTGTGCAGAGTTGACAGCCCTCTCTTCCCTGGGCCATTCTTAGTATTTGCCTTTCCCTTACACACACACACACACATACACACAGACACCACTATATGATATCTGTCTCTTTTCATCAGATCGGGCTCTTATGCCCAAATACCATGGGGTTACCAGTCAAACATGGCATTCTGGAAAGCCTGCTCCATGTGTCAGTCTGAATGAACGCAAGGCCAGGAGACAATACCAGATTAGGAGAGAGGTCAAAAGTTGGAAGAAATATGATCTGAAACAGAGGGAGATGGAAAGAAAGAAAAGGGGGCAGGGCATATTCTGGGTTTCAGTTTGTCCTTTCTATTCTAGAAGACATAAGGACATGACGGGTTTTACAGGGAATGATTAGAGGCCACTTCCAGACCAAAGATTCGGCTACACAGAAGTGACTAACATGGTGTGTTCTCTCTCTCTCTCTCTCTCTCTCTTTTAATTCACAGTGGGTTTACCTTAAAGGTCTTAAGAGTATCAATATTCTTATTCCTACTGTTAGCTGTTACTCTTTCTTCACACTTCTATTTTATCTTTCCCACCATCCAAATTACCTCCTTTCCTCTCCCACCACTACTCTTCCTTCAGTCTGCCTGTGACTTCTTCTATCTTAATTTGACATAATGAGTAAATATTTGATGTTTTGGCACAAGCTTACTCTTAATTGGACTAAACATTTAATTAGAGATGTGGGTGTGTTCAAAGCATGGCTTCTGTGGGTCACTCAAGTGTGAAGGCAAAGAGAAAAAAAAAGCCCTCAGGCTTTGCTCTGACATTCAGTACTATAACATGGATGCGTAATGCATCTGTTGTGAGATGCACCTGTGGCATTAGTAAATTAATCAATTATTAATTAAACTCTATGGTCAAAAGTTTGTGGACAACTAATCCTCACATTCATATCCAGGCCTTCTACAAACTGTTATACTCAATTGTATTGGATGTCTTTGTATGCTCAAGAATTATAATTACCTTTTAGTGGAGCTAAAAGTGTTTTTGTGTCTTTGCGTTTGTCTGACTATGATACATTGTTATACTGTTTTCTTGATAGGTTCTAAATCCACTGCAACCCTGACCAGAATAAAGTGGTCACAGACGAGGAATAAATGAAAAAAGGTGACCACTTTCAGTAAAGGTGAATCAAGCTTTCAAAAAATAGCTGCGTCCTACACATAATAATCACATTGCTTTAAATGCATGGAAATTAAATGTCATTATATGAGGAAAAGCTGATTCAGTAAAGTTGGCATGGAAGCAAGTCACTGCAATCACACTGCTTCTGTAAGTGGATGTGTTTGTTCGATTTTTTCTTCAGCAGGTATCCTAGAAACTTGCAAGTATCAGATATAACACATATTGACTTTGCTGCTTGACTAAAAATACAACAAAGGACAGAAACAGATTCTAAATAAAGGAGCTAAATTACAGTATTTCATGTAAACATTAACCAGTTCAAGGGAAAAAGTGCATAGGAGCATGATTACACACTGGTAGATAGGTATATATTTGTTTGTTTCTGAGTCTTAAACTGAGTTGCTATGTGAATTATATTTGTTTTGGCTATGCTACAGTGAATATCATGCATTCTTACGCCTTATGACACACAATGTTTATAAAACCTGTCATAAACTGTGATAATTTAGTGAGTGATGTTGACAGAAGCATATTTCAAATTACCTCACTATAATATATGTCTTGTTCTCTAGACCATATTGTGTGCACCTGGATCCACTTTGTCAATTTTGAGTTGGAGAGTAGAGAATTACAGAAGAATACAAATCTCTCATCTCCAGGATGTGGACCAATGACCACTGCAATAGGCTGTGCAAATTTTGAAAAAGATTTTATAACACAGCACTGTTGAATGCTCCTTTATGGCATTTGGCAGACTCCCTTATCCAGAGTGACTTATATTTATCACATTTACACAACTGAGGGTTAAAGGCCCAAAAGTAGCAGGATTTGAGTTCACAACCTTTTCATCAGTAGGCCAACGTTTTTAACCATGCTTTAAAATGTTGATTAATTTCCTAATGCAGGCATTTTCACTTGCAAGGTTTATATCATCTGTTTGTTCAAATATATTGTTAATTATTAATGTATTTGTTAATCAATATACATGTATGATGGATAATGAATCTACACATGTGTAATCGGTGACATGGTAAATTTTACTGTAAGGAGATGTTTATTTAGCTTTTTTCATGGAAAGACTCTCCAGTGTTAATGTTCCATTGAAGCTGTTGTTCAAAGTTTTCTGATATGGAAACAGCCTAAATATGGAGGGCTTTATGGCTTCTCAGGAAAATGACAATCTAAATGTTTTGTTCGATGAGGTTTGATTAGAATTTGGCTCAGCAGTGCTTTTTTTTAATATACATGAAATCCAGCCTGACATCATATAAACTCCTTCTTTTTACCTCTCTCTCTCTCTCTCTCTCTCTCTCTTCTCTGTAGAAGTACATGGGGCACTACATCCCTGTGCCAAAGCTGCTTTTAAGCTGTCACATGGGCCTTTTCCTAACATCTCTGTCCCTTTTCTGATTTAGTCTCTCTCCTTTAAAAAACAAATAGGCTGTGTTGCCATCCTTTAAATTGGATCAAACTCCACGCATTTAGCAGCTAGAGCTAATTTGATTTCACTGCTGTGCCACCAGAAACCTGAACTGAGGAGCTGCTGTATATGAGAGTTCCAAGTGTAAGGATAGCAAATGAACAAAGCTTGCTTAATTGGGTCTGTTGTATATGTTATGAGATTATATAGAGAGTAAGCAACTTTACAAAGTAGTATAAACTAAAACTATAAACTATATTTGGAGTCCTTGTCAGGAAAAAAAATGCTGTTGCAATACTGTAAATATAAAGATTCCTTGCAATCTTAAGCATTAGAAAGGCATAAAGCATAAGGCATAAGGCATAAAGCATTCATTCTTTTGGAACTTAACTCCAGCATTCATTTATCAGTTATGAGTTTTGTTTTGAAATATATCAACTGTTTCATTTGAATAATAAATGAAGCCCAGATCAACATCTAACAAATCCCACTGAAACCATTCCCTCTCCATAAAGTCAATCTGAAACTGCCATTTACTAATTACTGAATTTTTGCCAAACTGTCCTGAAGAACGCACTAATACAACAGACTGTATGTCAAGTGGCATATATCCAAAATGAGGTCAATTAAGACTTCAGTTAATAGTTAATAAACTATTTCTGTTTATTTTGTTTCCTCAGAGTTTATAGAAAGTAAAGTTTTGTGATTTGGCATTATTATTAATCAGGGTCATCAATGAACATCTTATTTAGCTGTGTTTATGTTCACCCAAAAAAAATAAGCACACAGGGGTTGATGCACTACTAGATTTTTTTTAGAATTAATTTATTAATTTACAACATTAATGAGTTGATTTAGACAGACACTGGTTGATCATCAATAACAACACAGTGGGCAATAACTGTTATTGTCATTCACCTGGCATTTTACTCATCTCAGCCAACCTTGTTGCTGCTGTGTCCTTCAAGCAATGATACCTGATGTTGAGTTTTGTATTTAAAATGTTTTACTACTTGTAATTGTTGTTTTTTTACATACAGGCTACTTGTATTGTAGGAAAATTCTGTAGTCTTTTAGTCTGCTTTGCTTTGTTCATTAATCATGAAATACATGCAAATTGTTGTCATTTCATATTGTCTGTTTATTAGTGCGATAACATTCACCAGCCTTACATCACATAATTTATTATCTGAAATAAAAATTATTAAGTTAGCTCAGTATCGCGCCAAAACCCATTAGCACTATTGATATTAGCATTTAACAATAATAAATCTGGCATTTCATTTTAATCCAATTATAATAAAATATCACAGACATTATCATGATTCTGAAAATGAGAATTCTGTCTGTGGCCTACTTATTAGGAGTTATTCCAGATGAATCTTTTTACCTGACCTGTTTAGGGCATCATGAATGAACACAAATTGTCATTTGAATGGACCAACAGGAATTCATGGACAAATGTTTGGCTGGCCATATTAGCAAAAAAAAAAAAATGCCTCTAATTACTGCCTCATCCACAGGGCCGCTTTCCTTGCTTCTCATCAATGTGATTAATTGTCCAGCAGAGAGTGCAGGCAAAGTTAATGCTCATTGTAATATGCAAACTACAACCTCCATACCCCACTTTGTCTCTCTGGTCTCTTCTCTTTTCCCCAACCAATTTACTGTACAAATAGAGCCCAGTGGGGAAGGACAACATGGCAATTCATAACAATATGCTACAGGTTATCATCAAGCAATTATGATAGCCCAAGTACTAAGGATGCAGCAGGAGGCACAAAAAGTGTGCCATACTTTAATGAGCACAATTTATTATGTTAAATCTTTCTAGGGTCACACTTTAGCCATTAGCTTTGAAAAGGAGGGGTCGCATATGTGATTTTTCATTTGAAGTATATTTAAAAACTAAAGGGGTCATATCCACCACAGAGAACTGATCAAAATCACAACATTAATTTAGCTTGCTTTTGAATATTAGGTACTTTCCTCAGGCTTATGCAACTGTATCATATCTTTATATTCATTATATATTCAGTCATATTCATTTCACCCTTATCATTTATCATTATTATATTTATTTTACCATGTTATAAGAAAGTGCAAAACATGCTGGAGTTGACTGAAAGTAGAGGGTGACACTGTTTGTAGCATACCACTGTTATAGCAAAAACCATCCTAGCTTAGACTACACACACAGTGAGTGAGTTTAAAGCTTTTACAGGATAAGACAAGACCACGAACAAAGCATTTCTTGACTTCACCAGAAAACTGTTTATGGTTTAGAAATCCAGATTGTATCAGAGATAAACATGGCAGCATTGCAAGATGTAGCATCAGCATTTAGAGCTAAAGGAAAGTGAAATTTTAATGTCAGGAAGCATTATTACAAAAATATTGACTTATTTGTGCAAGACCAATAGTGAAACAAAGACTGATCTTGAGTTGGTGGCTGAAGTCAGTGATTTTATTTAATATGTATATTTCATGGGGAAATTCTCATATTCAGAGTTGGTTACACACATGCTAAAGTCAATTTTCTGGGCAACCCAGCAGCCTATTCAGATTATGCAAATCATCTGTGTGTACTTCATGCCTCCAAGATGACAGATGTTTTATTTATTTATTTATTTTCATATTAAAAAATGTGAAAAAAATGCACTACTGAATGTTTAGTGAATATTGATGTAAGGATAAATAGCTTATTTGATGCTTTTTACTACAATAATAATATAATATATAGTATATATAGTATAGTATATATATATAGTATATATTCTTTTTGGAGTAGAAGCATTCAAGAGCTTTTATGATGGCATCTAGACCACCACGTTTAAACACAAGCACTTGCCTTTAAGCTTGGAAAAAAAATTCAAGGGATAAAAGATTTTTTTTTTGTTCTCTGCTGAAAAATGTGACATTTTTCACAAGCAAGACAAATAAAAAAAAAAAGACTGATACATGAAGTATGAATGGAAAGAAACTGAAATAAGCATCTAACATCATATGGCTGCAGGAACAGTTGCCCTAGTTGTTATAATCTAATTAATTATTGATTAATTAATACTAATTACTGACATGATATAAGCTATATTATCACACGTCACTATTCATCTGCCACCCTTACAGCTCACCAGAGCAAGGACATTGCAGGATATACTGTATCAACAAAGTGCTATTGGCTGGTCCTGGGTCTAGGGTAGGTTGGAGATTTAATACCCCAGTAATCAGCTAGCAATTACAGCACCTCAATAATTATACCATGATCTGAACATGAACATGAACTGAAACATGTGTATAAGTATTTTGTAACATTATTGGTATTCCCTAGCGATTATCAGTTCATCATAACAAATCAATTACCATTATATTGTCGCAGGCGTTTTGAGAATATAGCACACTGGTAGGCATGGGCAAGAGTAAAAAGGTTCACAATTTATTTCTGCTGCTGTGCAACAGGACCCAGCGCTCTTCATGAAGCACGAAAAAGGACAGGCCCTGATCATATGTTGCATTGAGTATTTATCATCATAATTAAAACACAAAACAAAAGAAGAAAAACACTGTCAATTATTGGCTACATTACAACGCCTGATCATCGCCTGTTCTGTCCTGCTAACATTTTGCACAATATTTGGTCTCAACAATTTCTAGTCACAAACAACTTCTAGTCACGTACACAGAAGGTCAGAACTTCACAAATAACTTCTCCTTGTAAAATTTTCCATCACAATTCTATCAAAATACCAAAAGCCCCCCCTGTGTTGCACAAGTTGGTATCCCTAGCTACTGCCTCACTACACAGTGCTTGATTTCTGCTGTTTGACTAGGAGAGCACAAGCAGCTCTGAAGATGAAGAGAAAAGCGCAATGCTGTAATTTTGCATTGCTGGCCAGAGATAAACTAAACAATATAAAACATGTACTCAGAGGAAGTAGGATAATATGGTGTAATCTAACTAACAATCTAGTTAACAACACTTCATCTATTGTAGCTTGCTAGGTAATTTACTGAAATTTAGCCATAACTATCAACATAGCAAACAGATCTGCCTGATGAAATGATCAGAATACAACAAACAAGTCTTTTAGTAATACATGAAGAATCATGTGTAACAAAATATATACGTATAAATTCCTAGGGCATGTAATTTTAACTGTTGTGTTCATTAATTTCCATTTAATATACAGCTGCAAATATACAGTTGGTTCTGTTTGGTAGATTTCACTTGAGAGAGCATTGAGCATGTTTGGATGGTTTGTATAAAAAAAACCCTGAAAATTCTTGCAATAAATTTTTAGCATATTTTTAGTACCTGTTTTGTTACTTACATTATGTAATAATTTTCACAGTTTATTAAATGGTTACGCAGTAAATAGGAATATGACTCAAAGACATTTATTTGAATGAGAAAACTAGATAGACAAGCAGACAGAAGGATGGACAGACTCTCAAACAAACACTGGAAAAATACATCTAAAGTAGTGTTGTACTGTACATATGTTCTAAGATGGCTGACCCCACAACAGCAATGCTCACTTAGCCCCTCTATTGTCAAGGGACACCCTGCAGAAAAAAAACCATAAATTAAAACCTACATAACAGATCATAGGTTGTGTTTTTCTTCTTGCCTCAAAACTCAACCAAAAGAGAATTATGCTTTTGGTCTTTTCTATGATTCCACTGTGAAAACAATGCATATACATGCATATACTCACTGACTGTTTAGTAAAGAGCGCTATAAGGATATATAGCTTATTTGATGCTATCAAAATTTTACTAAAGAAAGCTATAATCGTAATACATCTATAATTCAATATAAATGCTCATGAATAAAAAAAAGGTTCCTATAAATAAAAAAGAATGTTCTTACAATAATAGCTATTTTTATTTAAATAAGAGTGATATAAAAACATGATCCGCTGTGTAAAATTTGATCATTTTGTCACAAAAAATTTGATTTTAAAAAATGAATATTAATTAATACAACTAAAAATATGTAAAACAATATATTAAAACTAGACCTATAAAATACATTGTAAATTGGCAATAAATTATCTTTTTGGATTTATGCAACTGCTAAAGCTACGATTCGCAAAGAGCTTACAAAGCATGTACAGGATTTCACTGTTGAAAGTTATCAGTCAGAAGACAGGTACAAAAGAATTTCCAAAACATTAGATTTAGCATGGAACACCGTGAAAGTGCCTCAGTGAAGGCTGGAGACTTATCAGTGAGGCTGCCAAGCGACCTTCATTAAAAGACTGCAGAAATATGCAGCAAATACTGGTCACTCCCTGTGGGTTTTTTTTCTCAAGTGTTATCAATCCTTTTATATTCTTCACATGTCTGGGTTATGGGGTAGGGTGGGTAAATGGAAGCCATTTCTTTAAAAAAATGAAGAAACAAAATATCCAAGCCTCCCTAAATTTTGACATAATATGCATACAATCACCCCAAACCATGAGGCAAATTGTGTTAGGGTCAGATGAGACCGAGGTCGAATTTTTCTAAAAGAAATTTCTGCTGCAAAACAGGACAGCTTATTATCCAAAGAACACCATACCCATGGTGATGCATGGTGGTGGCAGCATTATGCTATAGGGCTGCATTTCTTCCTCTGGGACTGAAGCTAGTTAAGACAGTGGGAATCATGGATAGCTATTTTGGCACAATACCTGCAGGCCTCTGTAGCACAATAATGGCCCAATGCACAAATCAAAGTCAGCAAAGTAGTTGCTTCAGAAAAAGAACAAGAGCCAAGATTTAAATCCTACAAGAATTCTATGGAAAAACTTGAAAGGGGCCAAAGACAAGAAAACCCTTCAACTAGAGAATCTTTGCAAGGAGAAGTGGAATAAAATAACCAAATCAAGATGTGCTAATTTGGTAGATTTGTACCTAAAAAGATGAATGCTGTGTCACAAAAGGTATGAGTGAAATGAACATACACTGAAACACTTAAATGTTGTTGGCTCTTATTTCACAGTAAAATTAGAAAATATCTGACATGATTTACCTGAGACCATGAAATGTCTATTACTGCCTTCCAGGTGCATAGCCGTAGATGAGCTACAGTCAGAAAGTACTAAAATCTTATCTTATCTGTGTCATATCTTATCTTATCTTATCTTACACTATATTGCCAAAAGTATTCGCTCACCTGCCTTGACTCGCATATAAACTTAAGTGACATCCCATTCCTAATCCATAGGGTTCAATATGACGTCGGTCCACCCTTTGCAGCTATAACAGCTTCAACTCTTCTGGGAAGGCTGTCCACAAGGTTTAGGAGTGTGTTTATGGGAATTTTTGACCATTCTTCCAGAAGCGCATTTGTGAGGTCACACACTGATGTTGGACGAGAAGGCCTGGCTCTCAGTCTCCGCTCTAATTCATCCCAAAGGTGTTCTATCGGGTTGAGGTCAGGACTCTGTGCAGACCAGTCAAGTTCATCCACACCAGACTCTGTCATCCATGTCTTTATGGACCTTGCTTTGTGCACTGGTGCACAGTCATGTTGGAAGAGGAAGGGGCCAGCTCCAAACTGTTCCCACAAAGTTGGGAGCATGGAATTGTCCAAAATGTCTTGGTATGCTGAAGCATTCAGAGTTCCTTTCACTGGAACTAAGGGGCCAAGCCCAGCTCCTGAAAAACAACCCCACACCATAATCCCCCCTCCACCAAACTTTACACTTGGCACAATGCAGTCAGACAAATACCGTTCTCCTGGCAACCGCCAAACCCAGACTCGTCCATCAGATTGCCAGATGGAGAAGCTCGATTCGTCACTCCAGAGAACGCGTCTCCACTGCTCTAGAGTCCAGTGGCGGCGTGCTTTACACCACTGCATCCGACACTTTGCATTGCACTTGGTGATGTATGGCTTGGATGCAGCTGCTCGGCCATGGAAACCCATTCCATGAAGCTCTCTGCGCACTGTTCTTGAGCTAATCTGAAGGCCACATGAAGTTTGGAGGTCTGTAGCGATTGACTCTGCAGAAAGTTGGCGACCTCTTCGCACTATGCGCCTCAGCATCCGCTGACCCCGCTCCGTCAGTTTACGTGGCCTACCACTTCGTGGCTGAGTTGCTGTCGTTCCCAAACACTTCCACGTTCTTATAATACAGCTGACAGTTGACTGTGGAATATTTAGGAGCGAGGAAATTTCACGACTGGATTTGTTGCACAGGTGGCATCCTATCACAGTTCCACGGTGGAATTCACTGAGCTCCTGAGAGCGACCCATTCTTTCACAAATGTTTGTAAAAACAGTCTGCATGCCTAGGTGCTTGATTTTATACACCTGTGGCCATGGAAGTGATTGGAACACCTGATTCTGATTATTTGGATGGGTGAGCGAATACTTTTGGCAATATAGTGTATCTTATCTTATCTTATCTTATCTTATCTTATCTTATCTTATCTTATCTTATCTTATCTTATCTTATCTATGTCACGGCCTGGCAATCCACAAACTTCACATCACAATCCACAAACTCCATTTCACAGCATGCACCGTGGCTTGTAAACATGACTTCACTCCTCAGGACACTCGCTCACTTCTACATTCACAGACACACAGCATCAAGTTCAATCAGCCACACACACATACACACACTCACATGGCCTTAAAAAGACTGTCACACTCACGGTTTAAGGTGAAATATACTCATGGTCATTCATGACATCACCAAACCTTTCACTCTGTTCGTTTAATTACCTGGTTTGACCTACTTCTGTATATGATCTCATGAGTTGCTGTCTAGCCAGCTGTATGCTGTTTGAACACAGTGAAGGCATCACAGTGAAAGCTGGAGACTTCAGGGAGGCTGGCAAGAGACCTTCATTAAAGGAGCTGCAGAAATATGCAGCAAATACTGGTGACCAATGTAACCAGAATCTCTCATTTTGTTCACATGCATGGGCTACTGGATGGCTAGATAGAAGCCTTTAACTTGTGTGTGCAGGGCAAATTTTTTTTAATGTTTTTTTTATGAAAATTGCTCCATACACACAAACTAAAGAACACAAACTTAATTCTATTAGCTTTTTAGAAGCTTTTTTCTTCCTCTGTAGGAAATAAATATCTTGCTAGCTCCAGCAGAAATGTCTCACCTGGGGGATATGAAGCTAGTGAATATTTCAGATTGATATCTCTGCACTCTTTGATAATCAACTAAAGGTTAATGCACTATATTGGGTGTAGAGGAGTAATATTCCTCCAAGATGTGTCAGCACAGGTGTGCATGGTAGGTAGCACTAACTGCCAAGAATGGAGAGGGAAGCCTAGGCTTCATTACACATATGAATGTAGCCCTATAGTAAAGTAATCCTTTTCATCCCTGTTTTATTTATTTATTTTCTTAATCAAGCCCATACTCTGCTATTGGTGGGTAATTGGATCCCAGGGTGCCTAAAGCTATTGTCAGAGAAGAGTCTCACACCAGGACACCTTAAAAGGAGGGCATTGTATATTATGTAAGTGCATCAACCTCCTGTAATGATGAATGCAGTGGCCACACACTGGTCTTTCTACAGAAAACTACTTCTACAGATCACTCCATAGCAACTTTAAAACACCCTAATCTTGCCTGGGAACATACAATGAATCATTTTTTTAATTGTGCAAAACATGTATACCATATATATTATATAAAAATGTACAGCTGAAGCCAAAAGTCTATATACACCTAGGCTAAAAGATATTCAGACACAATTTTTTTCACTTCATCTCATCATGCATTTCCTGTGTTAATCAAGATATCTTGTATATTTTCATATGCAGTCAGTTTAATACAAAATGGGCCTCATTTATCAAACTGTTAGTAAAGTTCTGTGTAAATGTTTGCAAACTAAGAAATTCCACTGGCTTTACAATTGGTTCTGAAATTCTGATTTTATTTGTACTCCTGCTTATTTTAATCACCCAAAATACAGTAAGTACAAAGCACTCTCCTACCACATCTGAATATAGTGATGCCCACAAAACCCCATAAAGGTTAGAATGCACAGACAACTGCGAACATGAATGAATGATCAGTGCGATCTGTCTGAAAGACAGCAGTAAAATACAAATACTTATAAATATTTACTACCACTACTACTACTACTACTACTATTACAACTAATAATAATAATAATACACAAGTGTCAAATCTTGTGTCAGCTGAGGTGTTCGTTTATGATTGACCAGTCCATCCTCTGTTTATACAGCAGCATTTCTACTAAATGCGGCTGTTAAATGCCATAAATGTAATAAAATAAGTGATTTGACTTTGACAGTATATTCCATATATGTAAGTTCAGTAATCCATGCAAATTATATGATCTAAAGTTCTAAAGTAAAAGCATTTGTTAGTAAATTTACACACTTGCCCTTTAAATGCTTTACGTGGATTCACAAATTTAAGGTAGCAGACACAGGCTTTACACAGAACTTTGCCACACTTTTGGCTTGTTTCCCATGACAGACAGTTTTGCTTGGAAAATTGTCTAGAAATGATTGAATTCTGATCAGAGTTTTATGGTGTTGCTTTACTATTTCTAAATAATCTTTCTTCCTTATGATGCCATGGATTTTTGAAGTGCCCTAGTTTTGGGATATAGTTGAATCTTGAAAATTTAATTTGTTCATTCCTGGGAGTTAATTTATGCCTCTTTCCTGAATCATCTGTTTCTGTGTGGTCCCAAAATTTTTACTCAGTATGCTCATAGTATCTTCAGTTATTTGGAAATTGTTTTTAAGGAAGAAGCGAACTTTTTTCTGAGGTTAAACTGCTTAGATTCTTCCATTGTATCAAGTGGCAAAAAGATATTAGCCTTTAAATATGGCCACCAATTAACTTCTTATTATGACTGCTAATTGGCCAGTCAGAAGGTTCTAAAAGTCACTGTTAAAGCCTTTTTTAAAGAGACAGTCCAACTTATTGTCTGTAAACTTCTTACGTATTGGAATTCTGACATAAAGCTAAAAACTGTCTCTGTTTCAAAATGACCTTTAATGTGTAAGAAAGTTGAGTTGAGATAAAGTTGAGATTAAATAGCTTTAGTCTAGGTATATCGCCTCAACTATAAGTGATTTTGTTCAAAGTTAGGTGACTTACACACATTTATCACAGGCTGAAGCTTTTAACACTACAGTTGTTCTTCATCTTGTGTAAGGATTATTTCATTTGGATTTAATATATATATAGTATTTCTGTAAAAAATCTATATAAACATTTTTGCACATAACCAGTGTCAAAGTAAAAACAGCACTTAGAAGTAATGTTCAAGATGCATTGAAGGTATTGTGGTCTATTTGTGGTTTGTAGAAAGGGAAAAAAAAGCACTGCATATTTTTCCTGTTTTTGAGCCATAAGACATGCAACATAACATTTTTTCTTTTTTTGTTTCAACTTTTTAGAATTTACTGCCTGGGCTTGCAGTCCTTTTTGAAAAACAGTTAATAATATAAATTGCCTTTGGTACAAAGTGTCAGAAAGATCCTTTTTTCCAATTGGAAAAGGTCCAAACTAGGAGCAAAGAAATAACGAAACAATTCTGACAAAAGCGGAAAAGGAATTGGCTTTAGAGTCAAACTGACAGAAACCGATTGCCAGAGTTTGCCTCCAGAGGGTTCGTTCAAATATGGAAGGCCAGAAGGGTCAAATATAAAGATCATAGAATCCATGTTTAAAATGCTCCCTTCTCAAGTTTACCCCAAACCACAGAAGGAGAACTTTCTAAACTCAAACCCCGAGAGACACGTAAGATCTTAGGTTTTGTGGGGCATTTTAATGCAAATGTCCAATTATCATAAGTAAACAGTTATGGGCACAAAACCCTATTATATTATATTATATCCCAATTACATTACTATATGTTTAATAATATATTTAAAAAGATGACTATTTTCCCCATGAATCTATTTATTTAAATGTAGTGGAAACTGGCTGGTTTGTCCTGCTGTCTTGGTTTACTGCTTTATACATAAGTCAGTTTTCATTTTTGTCAATTTTGACGATGTTTCTGGTCTGGTGAGTTGCACTGCAATGAGTTTTTCTAATTAATAAATTTGACTGGTTGGTTCTATTGTTGGTATTGTTGGTCTACAGCATTTTAGGTTCCTCACATTGCTTTAAGAAAGGGATAAAAAGATGGTTTTTGCTTAGTGTCATTACAAAGGCAAAAGATGTTGGATTGGGGGATTCTTATTTTATTCATGTTTTACTTTAAATGTATTCTTAATTTCAATTCCACTTGGTTTATAACACAATTAATTATGTAGCTTTACAGTCTTAAAATAGTGTTTTTGTCATGTCATATCCATATAAAAAATGACATCTTCAATGCTAGATTTGTTCAGTGATTGCCATATTTTGTTACGGTGTTTCTGTGATCATACTCACAGCTCTTAATCTTCATACATGATGTGCTGAATTATTGCCAATGAGCTCTACATTTTTTTCATCTGTCCTTTCAAAAGGGTTCTGATTTGTCTAAATGCTTGTATATGTACTGTAGCAATATTGTCTACCTCTCCAGAAGAGGTTGCAGGCGGATTTCAATTGTGAACTTATTATGATGGTTGTACAAGCTGTTGTATTGATATCATTAAAAAAAAGTGCCCCTGTTTGCATTACTTCCGGCACACTGTGTGAATGTGCACAAGGTAAGAGCTGTTTGCTGTGAACGCATGGTGAGCTGTTTTTGTGAGGCAGGGTTTACTTGGGTCTATCTTATTTTTAGTGTGAACTCAGAAGCCTTGAGTAATGCTCTTAGCAACAGATGTTTCCATGGAAGTGTATTTTGCTCACCATTAAGTTGCTTGCATGATGTGAATTGCCATTCAACAGGTATCTCATTATTTACAGTATACACTACTGGTTTGTTTTAAATAGTTCAGTTGGGGACTTAATCTGTTGGTATGCAATGTACTTAAACAAGAGTATGAATGACTAATCCGTGATAAATCCTGTATCACGGATTTATCGTGGATGTTATCCTGTTTCGGTGAGGTGTCATCGTAACTGTGTGAAAATAATTTGTATGATTGCGTGACCGGGCTGTTACCTCAACAGTATTAGCTGTTAGCTGTTACGTGCATGCTTATCTGATTTTGCTCTTTATACCTAACTCTTTTTCCAGCTAGGGAGAACTCATGGGACCGGCTGGGTCAATGGTCAGGCCCACTGCTTGGTGCCTTATCATCCCCAAATTCAAACGGTCATTACTAATGTAAATCCAAGCCTGGAGTGGTGCACAACAGGGGATTTAGCCACCTAGCCATCACCACTTTGTTTGTCATTTGAATTTCTTTTTTTTTCTTGTTTTCTTTCTATTGTTAATTTTTTTCTAAAACAATGATGGATTTCTGTTTGTTTTATTTGTTTATTTATTTATTTGATTGAATTAGTTTCTTTGTGCTGTGTTATTTATTTTGTATTTTGTCAGATATTTTGAAATGACTTGTTGTTTATTCAGTTGGCGGTCCTGCTGTTGTTGCTGCTGGATGCAGTGCCCCTTGACTGCACAGGACTGACTTGGTTGTTGTTTTTGTTTGTTCTTTTGGTGTGCGTTGCACTGATTAATGTGTTTTCTTTTTCTAAGGACAATTTGTAAAGTGTGTGTCTGTGTGTGTTTGTCTGTGTCACATCTTGTGATTTATTTCCCTTTAGAATTGGTGTTGCGTGCTGTGGTGATGGGGTGTACATATGATTGCGGTGTCCTCTGGGTTAGTTAAGCCGACACACAGTTCTGGAGTGGTAATGTACATCTGTTTTGATTGTGATTCCTTGTTCCTTTTTCAAAGTCTGAGATCATCTTACTTGCTATTTGAAATAAAGTCTATTTCATATTCAACTCATGTCTGCTACCTGACTCAGCCGTAACCAAACCTATGTGCCTTGTAAACTTAATGTGAAGGGTAAGCCCCTGGTAGTAGGCCCGTGGGGTGGCTTAGTCGGTTACTTCAGTTACCAGCCTAAATTTATAATAGTATTTCTTTATTTAGGTGGATAAAGGAACAAATTCAATTTTAGCGTTTTAGGATTATCCATCCTGTCTCTTCATGCACTCTGCCACAAATGCAAAATTTATAAAAGCATCTCTGTGCTTCTTGTCTGGCAAAGATTTTTTGTCTGATGACTGAGGTGTGGGGTTCATTTCTTACTGTTCTCAATGTCACTTTTGTTCTCTTTGCTTTCAGTTCAGCCTGCACCTTTTGTTTTAAATGCCACATGGATTCTCTCTTAGATTAATAATAAGGAAGGTAAAAGTGTGTTGTAAAATCTAGCAAATATGTGAATATAATATGTGAATAAATTTAAATAGAGTATAGTGGAAGCATTTTAATTAAGAAAAAACAAAAGTATCAGAATACTTATTTCCTCTAAACACAACCTCACTACATTACTTTAGAATATTTCTCTGCATTGCTCCCAAAAGAACAAATGGCAAGGTGCAAACTGTGTCAGTGATGCTAAATGTGCAGTCAATTAGACAATATGAGGCAAAATTGCAAAATTGCTCCTTTCGAAGCTGACAGCTTTATCAATGCAGGAAGCCAGTACCAAAAAGTATGTCAATGACTTCCAATCAGTCATGCTGAGATGAAATCCATGAAACACTTTAGAACTGACAGTGATGGGTGAAACACAAATGGTTTACCAGTTTTGCAAGAAATGATATCTCAGTTCCTGTTTTTATGACTCTATCAGCCTGTGCTTGCATGTAGTGTGTTTGATCATCAGTTTTTTTTTAATGAAATGGTAATATAATATAATGAATAACTGCAGAAGCTTTATCTCACCTGGCCAGGTTTCGCATCTTCACAGATGGAGACTTCGTACGGGGTGGCCAGCTCAGGTGGATTGTCGTTCACATCCAGAATACGAATGCTAACTGTGGTCTGAGAAGCCATGGACTGGTTATCTGTAGCGAGGGCAAAAGGATAAGGAAGACAGAGATGATAAAGTATATGAGCAGATAGGAATGTAAAATCAATATTAATATTGCATTTATTTTTCTTTAACCTCAGGTTTCTGATATAACTAAAATGGAATTTTATGGAACATATATACTGTAGATGATTATCTGTGTTTACTTTACATGGAAGTAAAATAACCACAAACCTACTGTTATTATTATTGTCGAATGGTTCCTTTAGTAAAGCTGTAAAGCTTTACATCATTTTCATGATATATACCTCCTCGACAGCAACACTATTGTAGCTTTTAAACCCTACAATTACATGTCATATAAAGTATTTAAAAAACATTAAGAAACAATTTCTACACTCAGTTTTAGTGGAAAAGAAAGGATTTAGTTTGATTTTAAAATTAGATAAAGTTACTGACTTTTTCCACCGAGAGCTAATTCCTCTCCACATTCTGAAGTGAAATCATGACTGACAAAATCTATTTTCAGATCAAGCTTGGCTACAATCTGTGACAGACCATTTTGATAATTAGAACAGTTTTAATTTTAGCCTCCAAAAATGTTCAGAAAATAATTTTGTTAAGGCATTAAAATCACTTGGAAGACTGTCTTACATTCTATTAAATCTAACATGAAGATTCAGGATATAGGAAAGGAAACGTGCACTCATATCATTATCATTTTTTGATTTTGTTGTGTATTATTTATTTATTAAGTATTTATTTAATTAATCTTTAACATATTGAAAACACAGAAGTAGTGGTACATTAATGTGGATATACAGCCCACTTCAAAAGTATAAAAACAGCAAGGCCATTTCTTCTTCTCAGTTTATGCAATACACTGCAGACATCAGGGTTTGAGTTTAAAAGATGAATATGAGATGATGGATCAGAGTTTACTAATATTTACATCAAGATGTGTTTAACAGCTTACACATGTCTCCTTTTATTTGAACCCACCCATTCAAGTTATTAAAAATATTGAAAAAATGACAGGTGTTTCATGTCTAAATGTGTCCTGTTAGATCAAATGTTACACCATTTAATAGTTCTGAATTTCTATAGCTTGAGCCCTAGGTTTCACCTGCAAAGACTGCGTTTATTATTAAAAAGGATAAACCAACATGAAGACCAGAGAACTGTCTGTGGGAGAAAACAAGTCATTTTGAAGATGAGAAAAGAGGAAAAATCAGTCAGGGTTGGGTATTGCCAATACAGTCTGGAATGTCAGAAAAAAATAAACTACAAACCAGACACTGAACAGGTTGACCAAGGGCAATAACAGCAGATGATGACAGACATTTAGAGAAAAAACACACTCAGTGACATCATCAACAACCTCCACAGGGAGAGGAGAAAGTATCACAATCTTTGACAGCAGAAATATACTGTAGATGGTATACCACTTGATGCAAACCATCAGCAGTAAGAATCAGTCAAACTGGAAATCAAAAAGAAATGCATGAGATGAGCCACAAAAGTTCAAGATGAACCGCTAGCAAAGTGACAGAAAGGCCACTATGGTGAAAAAAAGGATCTGCTCATGATCCAAAACAACAAACTCATCTATAAAGCCTGATGTCATGGCTTGGGCTTGAATAGCTGCTTCTGTTACAGGCTCACTAATCTTTATTAATGATGGAGCTCATGATGGTAGAAGGAGAATGAATCCAGAGGTCTACAGAAACATTCCGTCTGCTAATTTACAGAGAAGTGTGTCATATAATTCATCATGTAGCAAGACAATGATGTAAAATGTACGGCCAACTGGAAGGTTTGTACTGGAAGGTTTTACACTGGCCAAGTAAATCTCCAGACCCTTATCTAGAGCAACTTAGAGAAGTTTTTATCAGGAAATATGTACATTCTTACTTGGTCAGACTAAAAATCCTGTTGGTGAGGTTGTATAGTTTGAAAAACACATTTATAAGTAACAAAGTGCTAATAACATTGCTCTTTTAAAATGTGAGTGGTTCGCCACCAGTGTTGCCATGTTCAAGATGTTAAACACATCTGTAAATATCTGGAGATTAAAGATGAAATTTTGATCTCTCTCTCTTGGATTGAGATCTGGGGAATTTGGAGGCCAAGTCAACACCTCAAACTCATTGTTGTGCTCATCAAACCATTCCTGAACCATTGTTGCTTTGTGGCATGGTGCATTATACTGCTAACAGAGGCCACAGACATCAGGGAATATCGTTTCCATGAAAGGGTACATATGGTCTGCAACAATGATTAGGTAGGTGGTACATGTCAAAGTAACATCCACATGGATGGCAGGACCTAAGGTTTCCAAGCAGAATATTGCCCAAAGCATGACACTGACTCTGCCGGCTTGCCTTCTTCCCATAGTGCATCCTGGTGCCATGTGTTCCCCAGGTAAACTACGCCCGGCCAGCCACGTGATGTAAAAGAAAACGTGATTCATCAGACCAGGCCACCTTCTTTCATTGCTCAGTGGTCCAATTCTGATACTCACATGCCAATTGTTGGCGCTATATATATATATATATATATATATATATATATATATATAGACTGATGATGTAATTATATAAAATATTGAATTATTTCTAAATTATTGAGAAAATTTGTATGCAATAAACCATATGAGAATGCAATTCAAATCACTTAAATAATGTTATAGTGTTACAGGCTATGATATCATTTGAGAAAATTTTATGGGAGCCATAAAATATTATTCATTACAAGATACTCTATATATTATTATATACATTAAAACTGATTCTGGTTGAGTAAACTTAATTCCACTCCACTAGTGCCTGTAGCTCTGGGATAAACTTAAATAGTCATATGAGGCTAAGATATTAAGGAAAAGGATTTCAGCAGCTTAGAGAGATGCCGCACATCTGCTGCAGGCTCACCAGATGTAGAATGCCACATATCCTGTCAGCCATGAAATATATTTTAAAAATGCACTTCTTCTGATTGCTGCTGATCTTGCTGAGCATGTGACCAGCAAAGAAATACAATAATGCTAGAAATTGTTTGTGTGCTGGAAGAGCAGAAGTGTTTCAAGGATGTCAGGGTAATATTGTGTTTCTATCATAAAGGTCATTTAAGACTGGAGGAAATTATTTGATGCTTGAAGGGTTTTATCACAAAAAAACATCTTTAAATTTCAAAATGAAAACACCATTGTAAGTATTCAATATGATATAAAATGTATTATTAAATGCCTCAGTCAGTCAGTCAGTCAGTCAGTCACTCATTGTAGAACTCAAGGTCTAAAGTCACAAATAATTTATTGTGAGTTCTCTAATAAGTCATAACACTTCACAAAAAAAAAAAAAAACAATGTTTTCCTCTCAATTTGGAGGAGCAGCAGCTCTACTTTGAGACCATATTGAAGTGTTGCGCTCTTCACACATCTTTTTTGCTGCCCATATTCTCAACTTTATTTTTTCAGTGCCCACCCTTTCTGACAATAACTAAGGATAGGTTGCTGCTGACCCACCAATGATCAAATTCACACTTATTTTTCTATGAATTTTGCATTAGATTGCGTTTATGTAAACTTGACCAGAGGCAAGGTTTCTCCACTCAGCTAAAGAAAGAACCAAATGCTTTTCCATATGAAAACTATGGCCTCTAAATTGGAGGTGCTGATTCTTATCCCAGCTGCTTTAGATGATGCCAAGATGGTACCACCTGCAGCAAACAGGGATGATACCTCTATCCCTCCATACTAGATACTGATCCAACCTTGACAGCAACTTGAATCTTAAAACTTGTATGTGCATACAAACAAATAAAATGAAGTTAAGGCAGACCAATACCCATCTTAAGCAGTGTTGCCTTCATGGCAAGAATGCAAACACAACTCTCAGAGCACTCATAAATTGCACAAAGTAGTGACCCAGATACCCTGTACTGGTGTAGAACCTCCCAAATGACAAGGTCTGTGATCATAGGTGTTCTTCAAATCTACAAAAAACATATAGACTGCTATCAGCATGCTCCTATGACTCTACACAAAGCTGTGATTAAGTAAAAAGCTTGTCCATTGATCCACAGTCTGGGCGGAACTTACACTTTCGGGAGGAACACACTTTCTCGTCAAAAAAAAAAAAAACAATAAAACTCACACACATAACTTTGTGCAAGTACATGGCACTGCCCCTGAATTTCATTGTAACAATGAAGAGGCATATTAACCACTCAACCTCAACCCTGTAAAGTGCCTTCAACATCTCTGGCCAAATCTCATCAGTTGTTGCTAAGAAGATTGCTAACTCAATGGTACCTTCAACCACAGAGATTCCAAAACACCAAAGGTTTCTTGCACTTGCCAAATGAAGAGAGTGCATGTTCACTCGGTTAGAGTTCCTGCTTTTGAAAGTGCTCCTTTCAAATTCAACAATAACACCACTAGAGGAAACTGGCTTAACAGATCTTGTGTGTGGGCTCATCTCCACCTCCTGAGAAACCAATGCAGTTTGCCAAAATCTTTCTGAGGTGATCCGAATTTAATTCACTGAGTGTTGACCAGTTAACAGCTTTGCCCCTCTCTATCAGAAACATTATGGCCACAGGTCTGAAGATACAATCAAATAACCGGTTATTAACCTTAAGCCAAGTGCTCTCATGAGTAACTTTGCACTCAAGCAAAATGTTTATAATTGACAATCCATAGTTTGCACATTTCAGCAAATGTGTTCAGATCTGGGAATCCATTCCTTCCAATCACACCCCTTTCTGTCATTTCTCAATGGCAATGCTGAGCAACGAAGTCCACCATCAGCACTATGGAATCAGCATGCCTTCTGCAGGAGCTGTGCATCTGCCACACAATAATCTATGTGTTTATAAAGCAAGCATGGTTTTATTTTCCAGGGCCCTTCCCACTCTTTACATTAAATAACTTCTTCATTTCTTTGATAAAGATGTTATAGTTAATATCTTTCTCTACATGTAAGACACGATACTCTTCCCTTCAATTTACCTGCAATGCAGCCTGCAATTTGATATCAAACAATCAGAGACTGCAAAAATTGTATGTCACTCTTTCCTGAAAGATAGGATTTGGCAGTTGCTGAGCGGTTTGTCAGTGCTACTGCCAAAGCATTTCCATAGCTCTAACATCTCAAGTTACTCTGGAAAGAGCTCAGTGAAACAGGGAAGTTGATCATTTTTCCAACAGCAAAACTAAATTCCAAAAGCAGATGATACATTTATTGTGTTTCAGTACTAAAATGCAGTGCATAGTGGTGCCGTGGTGCATAACTCTTGCCTTTTCTTACACGATACAGCAACTGCAACTGACCTTTAGCTGTCAACCAGCATGTAGGTTTGAGTGACAGAATCAAATTGAACTGTTTGCCGATACCAGTAAACGTGGCCCAGAAGTTTAAAAGCTTTGAGAAAGAGATTCTGAGTGAGTGATAGAGAAAGAGAGAGAAAAAGAGAGAGAACTTTGAAACACATTTTTATTATAAATCTTTTACGAATCAAAACCCCAAAGACAATGTAAACTGTAATTTAAGAGAATATCACACTTGAACATGTGTACACCCACACACAACAAAACAATGTTTTCGTAATCATTAACTGACACATTTGCGTCTCTTGCATAAATTCCACGTTAACAATGATTCTAAAAGGACTATTATGTTAAGATTATGTCCATAGTATTTACAGTGATGGGATTTGAGTATAGCATTGTTCTTGTTTACTACAGTCTGTGTAAACATATAAAACATCTTGTGTTATAATACTTCCCAAACACACAGAGGTGCCATTATGCACAGAAAATGATAACAGTACAAATGGTTCCACAATATTAGCATGTGGGTAAATCAGATTCTAGCAGCCACCATAAAATGTAATGTTCAATGGAGATCCCCGGGTCTTTAGGGAAGTGGAGGTTGGTAGACAGTCCCTTCTCAGTGCTGTTTAAATGTGCCAATTTTACAAAAACATCATAGATCTCTTATTTTTCCCAGCAGTATAAATATATACATTCATGAGCCAAGCATTATGACCACTTACCTACCTAATATGCTGTTGGTCTTCCACATGCCACCAAAACAGCTCCAATAAACTAAAGCATTGACTCTACAAGAACTCTGAAAGTGTTTGGCAGCAGATGTGTTGTAAATTGTTCCAGCACATTCCACAGGTGCTTGACTGGATTGAAATCTGGGAAATGTGGAGACCTGGGCAACACATTGACCTTTTTGGGCCTCGTGTATCAAGCTTGATGTGAAGGTATTTATCTGTAAATTGATTATATGAGTGTTTACACAAGACTTTTTATATTTATGAAAATCCTGTTAATTCAGGGAACAAAAACAAAACAAAATTTGTATCCTACTCATGCGCCTATATGTGTGTGTGTGTGTGTGTGTGTGTGTAAATGTACACATAAGACAACTAATCAGAGTAAGCCTCAAGTTGATCAACTTAATTTGCATGGATTTCTGCATTTTTAAATATGGGGTATACTGTCAAGCAGAAATTGTTTATTTCTGTTACATTTGTAGCATTTAACAGACACCCTTATATAGAACACAAAAATACTTTATATCAAATACATATCCTTATTCTAGATCAGGACTAAGAATGCCAGGTTTTAAATCATCCATATGAATAGTGTAACGTCTGGGGTCGAGCCCCGCATAGGGCGGGGGTCCCAGACGTTACACTATGTCTGTTGTCACTATGCCCGTGGTGTGTGCGCGCACGCCAGCACACAGTGTAATGAGACCCATGCGCAGGATTCAGCGAAGCACTGCTTTTATTACATTTAAGACGCGACATAGGGAAACAAACGTAACACTAGACATGGCGTGGTTAACTAAACTAAACAAAACCTAGACCTTAGCTTGGACATGGAACCTAGCAAACAAAACCCCAACAGAAACCACGGTACAGATAATCATGGACCAGGACACAAACAAGGATCCCTATTTATAGGGGTAGACATTAGGGCTAATGGGATACAGGTGACACAATCAGGATAGGAACAATAGGAAGGGCGTAACAAAAGACACAAAGAAGCAGGCTTCCAAGGTTCACCTGCCAGCGCCCTCTCTGGGCCTGGCAGGGAACTGTCCAGCTGTTCCTGACATAACCCCCTCGTCTAAGGCGCAGCTCCCGAAGCACCCAACCTCAGCCTAGGGGACGCCTCAGGAGTAGGCAGAAGATGTAGTTCATAGAGGGGAGCTGCAAGGCCTGATGTGGTTCATAAAGGCAGTCTACGGCGATGCCCCAGGTCCCAGGGGCAAGTTGACATCCGGCCCTAGAAAGAAACGGGAGGGAAGCGTCTTCCACCCGTGGTGCCGAGCAACGTCCTCCACGGAAACTCCATCGCGGAGTGGCGTCCCCGGCTGACAAGGTGGTGGAAGCCCGCCTCCAGTGGGACCGATAAAAAGGGGGTGTCCCCCATGGCCTGAAGTCGAGTGACATCCTCCTTGTAAGTTCCCTGGGGGAGCGACGTCCTCGACCATAACGAAGATGGGGACACCTCCCTGGGGAAACGGGGAAAAGGATCCACCGGATGCCATCCACTGGTTGTCCAGGGCTCTAGCCAGCAGACTGCAAATCCTTACCAAAGACAGGAACTAGCTGGGAATCCCGCTGGGTTTCAGAGAAGGTCCATGATTCTGTAACGTCTGGGACCCCCGCCCTATGCGGGGCTCGACCCCAGATGCCCGTGGTGTGTGTGCGCACGCCAGCACACGGTGTAATGAGACCCATGCGCAGGATTCAGCAAAGCACTGCTTTTATTACATTTAAGACGCGACATAGGGAAACAAACGTAACACTAGACATGGCGTGGTTAACTAAACTAAACTAAACAAAACCTAGACCTTAGCTTGGACATGGAACCTAGCAAACAAAACCCCAACAGAAACCACGGTACAAATAACAATCATGGACAAGGACACGAACACAAGGATCCCTATTTATAGGGGTAGACATTAGGGCTAATGGGATACAGGTGACACAATCAGGATAGGAACAATAGGAAGGGCGTAACAAAAGACACACAAAGAAGCAGGCTTCCAAGGTTCACCTGCCAGCGCCCTCTCTGGGCCTGGCAGGGAACTGTCCAGCTGTTCCTGACAAATAGATGGATCTAGGGTTTCCCATCAGAACATTTCCCAGAGCATTACACTACACCTACTAGCTTATTTTCTGCTCACAATGCATCCTGGTTCTATTATTTCCATAGGTAAATGGGGTATGTAAACGGAGGAACTATCAACCATTGCTGCAAGGTCCAGTTCTGATGCTCCTTTGACCACTGTTAGTGGGTACTCACTACTGCTCACTGGGAGCACCCTCCAGGCTTTGTCATTTCAAAGATTCACTGACCCAGTCATCTGGCCATGACACTTTGGCCGTTGTCAAAATCTCTGGTATTCATTCCTGCCAAATTCTCTAGCATCAAACACGCCAATGAGAACCATCTGTCTGATTACTATCTGATATTTCTTTGACCTTGACATGCACCATTGTTATTTGCTTCATCTGTGACATAATGTTTTTCTCATTGGTGTATATCTTTTTATATATTTAGTAATAAATATTTTACCATGAATGTCATCCATTTTCCAACCTTTAGGTGTCTGTCTAAGATGTTTCCATTAAAAACATCTATTAATCAAGAGCTATGTCCCAAGGTTCTGGTGTATGGAAAAAGACACATTAAATCCATGGTACATGAGTAAGTCGTAGAGCTCTTTCAGCCAGTGGCAGGTATAGAGACTCTGAATGAAGCTTGTTATAGACATTCTAGATTTCTGAATATGGGGAGTCAAATACTTGAGGAGAGTGGAGAGTCTAACAATTGTGTAACTCTTCTTCCTCTATAGGAGTGTTGTAGAAGTATCCACGACCAAGAGATTTGAAACCCACTTTGTCCCATCTGCACTGTTGTAGGAGTTAGGACAGTCCTTCATTCTGCCAATCACCCAGAAAGAAAGACCCAGTTATCCAACCAGATGCTGTTTTTTTTTTTGGAAAAATTACACTGTCTGCATAAGCTGTGAATTTTACAGGAATCATGTCTGGGAAAATTCAAATAATAATCCCATGAAGATGTGTTCTAAGTTAACACAAAAAGGGCTCAATTGAAAGAGCATGTAATAGCCCTTGAAGGGAATGACCTTAACATATGCCACCAATGACAGAAAAGGTTCTTATAATAGAGCCATTACTTCTGATCATGCTGTATGTATGTATTGTAATATGCTTTAAAACATTTGATATAGAATGCAAAAAGATCCTTCAGTGTTTTAAAAACATACAGATGATCCACTGTGCTATAACTTTTTGCTTGCTCTAAAAAGAGACAGCAAATGCTTTAGTTTTTTTTTCTTTTGTTTTACTTAGCAAAAGCAAAAGTCATAATGTCTTACAGCAAGAAACGATTTTCAGAATGGTTCATTGTGGGATAATATATGTCAGAAATTCCTGAATAATTCTGATTTAATGTTTTAGCATCTGCTGGTCAAAGCCTTTGACAATAATTTAAAATCTACACAGAGAAACGGCACTTTGTGCCAGTGCTTTAAGCTTACAAGGACTCCTTTTTCTGTAATTCCTAAAAAATTGCCCTCTGACAACTCAAGGGAGGAGTCGCATGATCAATGCACTCTATTAGTACATCATAACATTCCTGCCCAATTAAGCATCAAAAACCTTTACTTGGGTGGCACAACATCCTGTCCAGGTGGTTTTCAGCAAATGTCAGATGTCACCAGTTGCCACAAGTTCACAGGTCTCTGACGGAAAAAACTTAAAAGACAATCTCAAATGCCTGGCTTTCACATTAATCATTTGTTCCTCTGCTGCCACAGAGTTTTAAAAACTAAAAATGTTTCCTTTGGCTCGTCTGTCTTTCAAAAAACAGCCAGTATATGTACATACAGCATAGTTTTAGATATTTATATTTAACTTTTATATGGCCTTTTCTCATATACCACCACTGCCAGTTGGGAAACCAACATCTTTCCTCTCTCCAAGAGTCTCAGAAAAGATGAAAATAAAGGAGTGATACTGAAGTAATCTATTATTAAAGTGGCAGTGGCAGTGATGAGAACCAGACAGTTGCTGAGATACAGTAAAGAGATAAAATAGTAGAGAATTTGGTGACATGGAATTGCCAAAAAATCTGCCCCAGGTTGCAAGCCTCTATATAAAAGTAGCTTAGGCATTCCCCAGACATGTATTTTGAACTTACTTTCAATCATTTGCACTGGCTTACCCCCTGACAATAGTCTCTCCACAGATCAATTAAGAACTTCAGAAGAGTGAGTATGAGAATTCTTCATGATTCCTACAGTATCCATATTATGATATATGGTACACTGTAAATCTCCTCCCAGTACAATAATGTTGTCCTAAGGGCAGCTGCCAACAGTGTTTCTGGGAGAAAAATAAATAAATAAATAAATAAATAAATAAATAAATAAATAAATAAAAATTAAACAAACAAATAAATAAATAACATGCGTTCATGTCCTAATTCGGTGTGTATATATTTAAAAAGAAAAGAAAACTGAAATCCCCAAGGTTGTGTCTTCCAGCAAACTGTATTTTAAAAGCAGCAGGCTAAGTATTTAAACATGATTAAAACAGTACTGCAACTACTATGCTTACAGTGTGTTATCCAGCTTGTTTGGTTATACAAGTCAGTGATCATCTTCTGCAGTAAACATTTTTTAAAATCTATAAATAATTAAATAATGCACTTTTTTCTGTGCCCCAGAATACAATCATACTTAGAGAACCAATGTTAATAGATGTAATACATACATACTCATGAGTGTTTGTGTGTGTGTGTGTATACACACATCAGCCATAACATCAAAACCACTGACAGTGTATTACTAATTATTTCATTACAGTGGCACTGGTTACGGGGTGGGATACATTATACAGCAAATAAACAGTCAGTTCTCAAAGTTGACGTTTTGCAACCAGGAAAAATGGGCAAGTGTAAGGATCTGAGCAAATTGGCCAAACTGTGAAGGCTAGAAGGTCAAAGGGTCAGAGCATGTCTGAAACAGCAGGTCTTGCAGTGTGTTTCCAGTATGCAGTGGTTAGTACCTACTATTACTGGTCCAAGACAAACCAGAGACAGGTTCATAAGTACCCATGGATGCTCTAAAGGAAGAAAGGAAGATGATAAAGGCAGTGTGATGCTCTGGGCCAGTAGAGATTCTAGGATTTTCATTTAGGGGGGCTTAGCCCCCAGTGAGGGTAAAATTAAAAATAAAAATGAATACATAAAATAAAATAAACGTTTGACTAACAGGATCTGAAAAGGTCCTAAAGCCCCCCTAAAAATGGTACCACTTACCTAAACATTGTTGCAGACCTAGTTCTTTCTGCAGGATAATGCTCCCTGCCAAATTTGTCCGAAATGGTTTGAGGAACATGACAAACCACATGACAAACATGACAATGTTCAAGGTGTTGACTTGGCCTCCAGATTCCCCAGATTGCAATCTGATCTAGCATCTGTGTGATGTGCTGTCTTATTCCCATGGAGGCCATGCTGCGAACATACCTGCCTCGCTAGGTCAGAAGTGTTTAGGTTGCACAGAGACCTACACCTTTTCTGATGGCACTCATGAATGCTTGAACAAGCACCTTTAATGTTGACTTTTTAGTGGTTACATAAAAAATTTAACAGTTAAATAAAAAACAGCTTGAGTTGACATATCAAGGTTTAATCTATACTGTTTTTTTATCATCATCTACAGTAAGATGTTATTTAGCTGTTCAGCTCTTTAGTATGGTGATTTATCTCATGAAGTTAAAATATTTAGCAGCAGAGTCACCCTGAAATATTTGTGTGCTCACTGTCAGATTTTTTACTCGGTAGACTAAACTTAGTTGAAGCTTCCCTCAAGCTCTCTAAAGCTTCTCTTAAAATGTGTCTGTGCAAGAGATGTCTTATATCCTGGTATTTTAAAACCCCTTCAGGCTCACTCTCCTCTGCCATGGGTGCTGGATCAGCAGGTTCACTTGCAACAGCAACTACAGCACTGTGTCTTTATACCACTTGTGCCCTTTATACCATCAGCCACACCAGTCAGTCCTAGTGTGATACCTGGCATCGGCTCTCAGCAGTATTCTTGCTGTATAAAGGGGTTACAGTAAAAATGTCACTATTTTCATAACCAGCAATTGTCCTGGCTACTTGATTATTTGTCTTATCACTACTTAGATTTATTTTCTGCAGCATCACCACCATTATTTCTATACTTATCCAGTTTCCTTTCCCAAGGGAGAAGCCTGCCTTATATGGCCTGGTTTACTACAAGCAAATCTGTGTTTATAAAAATGATATCGTTTTTCCTCTATTACTGTTAAAATTACTTAAACATCAAGTATTTAATACTGAGCAGCCAGTACCATAAATGTGTGGTATTTAAGTAAAATACTGTAATTTAGGACTTGTCAGATCCAGAGGAATCATTTTTATTGCTCCTACTAATTTACCCTTGAGTGCAAGAGTTTTCTTTGAAAAATGAAAGCATGGTTTTAGGAATTACTCTTCAACGAGGAGTTTGACAATTCATCATTGGTTGTAAAGAATGTTCCTCTAAATAAACGATGAAATAAATTCGTAATGAAAAAAGACTAGTTTATTCAATCTGGTGTCAAAAGAATGCAGAAGGCTTCACTTTACAATGACTCTTCCGGCATGCATTTCTAGGTTTGTCAATCATGAAATACCACCCGAATTTTCCCCATTGTTAGATATTTTTGCTCAAATTAAACTCAACAAACCCTTTAGGGACCCTAGTCACTGTTTTAAACATCAAGCCAGAATGAAGTTGACCAGTCAAAATTCACTCATACATGTCACACATTCCCCTTCTTCCAAGAGGTGACATGTTTCTGTGGCATAATGTACAGCTTAAAGTTCACACACAGAAAAAAATCAGAATCTCCTGCATCCAAGCTCAAAATCATTTACTGCATGATTTATTTCTTATTATGTTATTTCCAATGTTGCACAAGTAAGTGATAATATTTCATAGTAATATACATAAATGTATTATTGAAAGCAATCCAAATATGTTTATTAAAATCTACTGCATTGAGCACTTGATTAACAGTCTGCACTTTAATTAAGTTAGATCTACTTAATAAATCCATATATAAATAGGAAAATTCATAAATTGTACACTTCATTCAGTTTTAAGCTACCATAGCCATTCATTAATCTAAGTTTACTGTGGTATTTAAACCATAACTACCCTGTATAAAATGCATATTTAAAAAAAAAAATATTAAAAAAAACATCAGATTTTTAAAAGGGTACGTGTTTTGCCATCTGTTTATCCAAACTGAAATGACAGGCCTTAGGCCAAAGCATGTATCAAATTTTGAAGAAGTACAAGACGTACCTGCTTCTACGGCTGTCACTGTGATGTTGTGCCAGCCTGCTGTCTCCCTGTCCAAGATCTTCCCCAGGGTGATTGCACCAGTCACTGCATCAATGTTAAAGATCTGCTCCTGATCTGTGCTCTGATCTATTGAGAATCTAGACAGAGGGCAGGAGATGTCAGTACATGCATACATAAAAAAAAAATAAAATACCAAAAACATTTATGTGAAACCTAAAAAAAATTATTATTTTAAAGTCATTCTTAAACTGAATATGTATAACTAGTGACATTTGGCAATGTTTTAACTGTTTATTGTGCACATAAACATGTATAATGAGGCTGGAATGGGGCATTTCACAGTGGCTTTTCACTGTAGTTTATTTCATCACTGAATTATGTGGTGATAATCTGAATTCTTTGACCTCTTTATTTGACTGCGTCATATTCCTCAAAAAGGCTAAAAGAATGGTGGTTCCTGTAACACTACTGATTCTGAAACTAAACCTAGGCCAGGCTTCTCTCTTTTGGTTGACAGTTAAAAATGCTATTGCCAATGCCTATGCGTAAAAGACAGCAGGCTTAAGTCATCCTTAGAAAACGCAAGATTTATCCACAAATATAAGAATTCAATCTAACTGGAATTTGTGATTGCAGTCATTGTAATTTCAGATGTATTGTTTTCAGTCTATTTCATCTATGTTTTGTTTAGCACTGGAGAAAAAATTAAAAATGTTATTTCATCCTTGAATGACTACAGAGCTGCTTGGAACTTCATTAAACAGTGTCTCATCAAAAGACTAGATATGCCTACAATTTCTGTGTCCGAAACTCTGGGTCAAGAAAGGTGACCCATTTTACCAAACACCTTTGTCTCAACATCTGTGCTGCTTATATATTCTCTGTGTTATTCTTCAAATGACAAGTCACCCTATTATGCTAGGCTTTCCCTGGCTTTGCAAACGCAACCCACACATCTGCTGGAAGATATTGACTGATCTTAGTATCAAATCATGTCTAGAAAAAAAGTCTTTGAAGCACTTATGTAGAAAGCTTTTCTAAACAAACACCTGTTGAGATCCCAGTCCGATATCAAGATGTAACAGGGGTCTTAAATAACATTGTGCTATATGCTTGCTCCATTATTCTGGTAGAGTGCGCTCCTCTACAATGCTTTAGGCTATACCATCTATCTCTGGTAGAAAAGGTGGCCATGGAGTACATTTACAAAGCCCTTGCATCAGGATATGTCAGACAATCCAAATTGCCCACTGCTCCTGAGTCAGTTTCTCTGTGGGAATGAAACTGGTGAGGGTCTCCACCCTTGATTCGATTACAGGGGACTAAATAACATTACTGTCAAGTACCCTTTGCCTGTTTTTATAATACCACCTACATTAAAACAGTCATTTATCATGTTCATAGTTCTCTCTTTTTAAGACATTTCATCATTTTCAATCAACCAAGAAGTAAGAACATGAAGACAGATGCTCTTACTGTACAGATAATGTCATTCAATGGGAGATTCATGAGAAAATTCATAAGCACAGGCCATTAACTGTCTGGCCAAAAAGACCTATGCACCCCTCAACCAGAAGAATAAACTTATTACATTGTGTTACATGTATGAGCTTCAGTGTGCACATATCTGTGCTTGTCAACTTGCTCTCTCGCTCTCAGCCTCTGTTTCTCTGCAACTCTTTGCCTGATTATTGAACAGGGTGTCAGTCATCATTACTACTGGTATAATGGCAACAGCAAGCCACCTCTTCAGCTTACACATGCATACTGCTCCTAACTATAGTGTTTACTTTTGATTTGTTAAGGCTTGCATTTGTGTTCTTTATCACACTTCTGTGCTTTGCTTCTGAGCTTTTCTTCTTAGCTAACAGTGCTAAGTGATGTCTGCTATTAGTTCTGCCTGGCTAGTCATGTTAATGTCTCTTATGTTAGAGTTATATTGTTATTTACTCCACTGCTACACATGACTTGGCTTGTTTTGTGGAAATGGAGGAGTAGCTAGCTATTTGCAGGATGGAGTTGGAGGCAGAGAATGAAATCTAATTCTGGGAACTGGAACTCTGTACAGCAAAGATTGTCCTAGGATCCTTTATCCCATCAGAACCCATAAAGTTTTTCAGGTAATCTTCACTGGCTGTGCAACTTCCTTCCATACCCCCTCCTTCTGAACCTCAGGTAGATTCACCTCCAGAGACATTCTACTGCAGATATTGATGTAAGTAGGAAGATTGTCTGCTGGTACCTCCATTTAAGGAAGCTAAAGCAGATACGTATTTTATTGTGTTTGAACATATTGCAACTATCTTAGATTGACTGAAAGAGATTTGGACTCAGGTTTGTTGGTAAAGTTCACAAAGTTTGTGCTTCACTATCTTTCTAAGAAATCTTCTATTATGAAACTGTTAAAGTGGCAATACTATTTGCTTACAACCTGGTACTGAAGTACACAGTCAAGTTCTGGACCCTTAAAAAGCAAGGTCACAAACATTAAATATATTTTATTTGACAAATAGTGTCCTTCACGGAAAGTTAACACAATGGTGCAGCCCAGAGCATGGGGCTACCTTTATATGAGCAGATCGTGGAATGTTTTGTCACAGTCTTGGTTTGGTTTATGTAAGACTGACTTTGCATCCAGTTAGTCTGGTCTGGTTAATGCTACAGTAAATCAATCATTTTAATTAGTTTAGAAAATTAGTGGGGAATCTAATCCAGTAGTTTTCCCAACATGTCCTCCACTTTGCTCATGATAGTCCTTGGTCTGGACATTTGGGAATTACTAAAACCTATACTAAGGTCCTTGAGCATTTCTTCTGGACTGCTTTAAGGAAGGATGTAGCTAAATATTACTGATCCATTTGCTTCATTACATTCAATTCCAGTGACTGTAGCATTTGAACAAGTTTTAGTTGACTGTTTACAGCCTTACCTGTTAACACTAATGTGTATAACAACTCCAGCCATTCCACTGCAAACAAGATCACAACTTCAGTTACTATCCAAGCTATGATGATTTTTTTCTCAATTCCAGGGATTCCTAGAGTACTACACATAGACCAGGAAACTAACTTTCTGTGTAAAGTATTTTCTGACTTCTCTGAAGATCTACCATCAGATTTCAAGTCCATATCAACCATAATCACCAGGTTGTTTTATCCCTGCAGAATTAGTTTTGTATTAGGAGTGATAAAGGAGGACCTCCTGTCTGAGAGTGATGCTGTCCCATGCAATTGTGCTGGACTATGCCATTAGTATCCATGAAAGATTGCATAAGGCTATTGAATTACATAAAGGTGCACTGAATGCCGTTCAGTCCTGTACGAAGAAGCATTATGATAAAAGAGCTCAGAAAAGTTCAGAAATCTTCAGCCTCAAGACCAGATACTGGTGCCTTTACCAGTCCCAGGTTCTTTTCTCTCAGCAAAGTTTTCTTTCTTTTAGTGGAAAGGAAACTGAAAGACACAGACTGTTATTCACACTCCTGCTCAAACATGTGGATTTGTGACATTAACATGTTGCAGGCATATCATGCTCATAAACCTACTGCTGTTGTTTAAAAGTTGTCTCTAAACCTGTTAATACTGAACTAGAAGTTCGACTGCACCTTAGCCTTGTGTTACACTGTCAAACTCTTATTTACTTATTTTTTACTATTATCCCATGAACAGAAGAAGGACATTTCAGGATTGACACAAGATCTCCCTTCCTAATTTAGTGATGTTCCCTCTCAAACCAGTGTTCTACAGTAATATATACAGCTAACTGTAATGAAGCATCTTAAACAGCAAGCATATCAAGATGATATGACAAAAAGAGCTGCAATGAAGATAGATGTTGTCTGTTTTTTGGAACACGACTTTAAACACAGCTCAAGTCCTTGGACCTCGCTTTGTTTACTCATTCCTAAATCCAATTCCACATACAGTATAGGTTCTGTACTGACTACATGCGGGTTAATGCAATTAGTTTCTGATTCTTTTCCTTTGGCAAGATTAGATGACTGCATTGATAATGTTAGCTATGCCCACTTTGCAAATAAACTGCATATCCTTAAGGGCTATTGGCAGGTTCCATAAACTCCCCCTGCTTCTGAAATTTCACTATTTGTTACACCAGATGGTTTCCTGCAATAAACAATAATGTCTTTTGGCTTAAAAATGCTCCACCTACTACTCAGAGGTTGCTAAACCAAGTTTTAGTTGATTGCAGCTAACTTCTGTGCTTATATGGATGATATGGTGGTTTATTTTATTAGACTAGCCCAGCCATATGAGGTCCTTCACACAGTCTGAGAACATAAACCTGCAACTGCAATTTTTGTAATATTTTTGGGAGTGGTGGCTGCCTCAAATCCTTACTTAGTCTTTTGGTTTTGGTTCCCATGGTGCAGGAGCTGTGCTGATTTAAGAGGACAAAATGGGAATCAGTTATTGTTGTGTAATAAGCATGAGGTAAAATACTCCATTACTGAGAGGAAACTGTAGACCAGTTACTAGCCTTGGAAAAAACATTAAGTTGTACTCATTGTAGTATCCTTCTATTTATTTATTATTATTTTATCTTGCATGTATAATGAGAACAAGAGACTTGGTGGTACTCCACTGATGATAATTCTAACTTAGAAATGCACCACAAGATTCTAAAATGTGGTGGCTGACATACCCTTGCATGCAAACTGTCTGAAGTGCGTCTAAGTATTTGCAAACACATGCTCTCTGCAGGTGAGCATTACTTTGTACATGTCTGTATTTGTCTGCTTGCCTAGTTGTGCTCTCTCTCTCTCTCTCTCTCTCTGTGTCTGCCTGTTTGGTGAACGTGGTGTCAGTCATATTTACTGTATTAAATTGCAGGCATATACAAAATGGGAGGATCCTTGAGTTTATAACAAGCAGAAACAGTGAGGCAGCACACACACACACACACTTTACTGTTGCTCTTTCAATTTCTTTATGCTTGCATTCATGTGCTTTACTATACTTCTGTGCTAAGCTTCTCTGCTTTGACTTTGTGCTTATAGTTTTCTGCTTTGTCTGTGATATTGTCTATTAAGTTAGTATTGTATTGTTGTTTGTTCCCACTGCTATACACTGCTGTTATATAATGTGGTGCAACCTTAAGGAGGATGAACAGCTCAGCAGGTGCACACAAATACATAAATCTCACATAGGAATTTCTCTGTCTAGACACACTAGGTAATTTGGCAGGACCTACCACTTGTATTTTTGTTAAGGTACAAGAGTAGTAGCTAGTGTTGTCTTGGAAGAAAGGTTAGAGGGTAAAATACAGAGTAGGATGTAGGAACATGTCTTATGTTCTATCCTTTGGTGCCGTCTGTTCTCTCCCTATGTGGAACACCTGGTACATTGTTCTCTTCAACCTTCCACTTGTTAAAAGTGTTTTACAAGGTCTCTTCTGTGTATGGATTGTGTGTACTTTAATAAACGTTGCGAGTGTACTCAGTTCCGATGTCTCTTCATTCCACAACTATCCAGCTTTTCAACATCTCCAGCTCATATTACTAAGTACAGCACTCCTATAGACAAAAAAGCAGCCTACACTAGGGCCGTAACACCTGGGCCCTCTCCTTGCTTTATTCAGGTCATCCAGAAAAGATGAAATCCAACCAGACAATGGTCCATAGATATTATGTAGAACAGTGTGGCCTTTGATATGCATTGTCTTGTTTCCGCCTGCTCTATCTTTGCAAAGGAAAGATCCCGAAAACTTTGCCTACAATCAAAGCTGAATGCCTATGCTGGGGAAAATGGCTCTTAATGAGAAACCCATGATTTCTGTCAGAATAGGCTTTAAAATGTCACATATGAATTAGCGTTTCTTTTTCAGCATCAGATTTTCATGTACCTTTGATGAAATTCTGCAGCCCAGTAACAATGTTCTCAAAACATGCTTACAGTATGAATAAGGGTGTGGGGGTATTTTGTAGAGGTTTGGTTGCAGAAGCTGTCCTTTGGTAGTTAGAGTAGTTTAGGGGAATGAGATAGCCATGAGGCACAGGTCTTTTAATTTGCTTGAGCCCAATAAACATAATTAAACTGTTCACGATAACCATGGGGGCGATGCTAACCTACTCTATTCTTTACAACATCTTGAGCCCTTCAAGCTCCAAGGGATCATCATGCATTTTAATAGAGCTAATTTACATTATGTACATGTATGTGTGAGTAATAAGCTTTGTGGCTAGTATTCAACTTTTTTTCCCCTTTGAGCTAAACCTATCACCGACAGCTAAGTTAGAAAAAGCTGGGTCAATCAGTGTATGTGCCAGGAGAAAAAAATAACTGTTTATAATTTTTAATAAAGAAAATAAATCATTTTTTTCCCACCGGAATCTCATTAGCCTTGTCTTGTTATCTTTAAGGAATGCAAACAAAAAATATATATATATACATATCTTACACCCCAATTACATATTTACATCCTTTATAAGGTCCTTCGTTCAATTTGACCTAAAAGTTATAAATGTTTTTTTTTAATATATATATATATATATATATATATATATATATATATATATATATATATATATATATTATTATATATATATGACGGCTTTACAGAGCATCAGTAGCAGACATATCTCAATATCAACTGTTCAAACGAGATTATTGTGTATTCGCTTCAGCATTGTTTTACAATGTAGAAAGAAATAAACATCAGGAAAGACCATGGAATTAGAAGATGTGTCCAAACTTTTGACTGGTAGTGTATATGTTTGAATGTTGTTTTTTTGAGTACTTTAGTTCATTATTCTACTTCATCTACTATACACACAGTGTTCTGTTATATCCAGTGCAATTTTATAATTCAAAATGCTGTGTTTTTCTATTAGTTATTCATAGATGACAATTGTTTGTTAATACTACGTTGTGTATAACAAGAGAGAGATTAAAATGTTGAGAGATGTTAAATTAAGTACAATAACTAGTTATAGTTATGAAAAGCTTTTTCATCTTTACCAGAAAACATGATTTATTCAACAGATGTGTTAACTGGTGTTTCATTACTTATATCACACAAAAATGGATGTCATTGCCATTATTAAAAGTGATCTAGCAGAGGTAAATGCCAAACATTAAACAGACTTGTCATCATTATTGTCTCTAACGGGGTTGGAGACCATATATATATACACTAGAGTTATGTAATTTCTGTTTATGTCTGAGGTGTTTCAAATCCCTAGTTAAGAGCCCTGGACAGTTTGATCCATCAAAGACAACCAGTGCATGCAAAAAGGATTAATGATGTGTAATGAACTGTATTGATGGCAGATGTGAACCTGTCTGTTCAGTTCTATACTGTTACTTTTGCTCCCTGATGTAGTATTGTTTATGCCAACACTGACATTACTGAACCAAGGCCTACAATGAAAATATTTTTGTTAGCTAACTAACAATGGACATGCATAGGATATTATTTATATAATACATTATGTATTGATACCAGTAGTGTCTCCCCAGTTGATACTGGAGAAGACAAACTACTGTTTACTGTTTTCCTAGCTGTAACATTCCCATGGAAGACTAATAGACAGATTATTTAAAGTAGATATCCGATCATACTATTGATAGAGACACTCTTCCCTGCCTGTCAGTCACTGTACAGAGGCAACCTGTATAAGAATAACAGAAAAAAATCAGGAAGCATAGCCCTTGAATGCTTAATTGAGCAGAGAATAAGATGAGGATTAAGGCAGAAGCATGAATTTATCCTATGGAAGCAATGGCAGAGAAGACTGATTTTTCTGTACTGTATGATTGCATAGGAATAGGGTTTTTGAGAGAGTTTTGGAGGGAAAGCATGGGACTGAATGGAAGAGATGAACTCTTAGGTGAGAAAATCTAGAGCAGGGAAATAGAATGTAAATGGCCTCATGGATTAGCAGTGGAAAACACTGACTGATGTGGGGTATTATCTCTGTAAGCAGCTTGGTAAGTATATCTCCCATAAGGTGTCTTGTCAACAGTGGAAATATATCCTTATCTAAATGACCATGGACCAGGGACAGGTCATAAATACACACCACACACAAAATAGCAATTTCTGAAAGGGTGTGTTTTGTTCACAAATAGCAACATTTTAACAGCTCTAATAAATCTATATAAATACTAAAAACACTACACTTTATAATAATGCATAATAAAAAATTATTAATTTTTTTTATGATGATGATCATATAATTGATAAGATAGATAGATAGATAGATAGATAGATAGATAGATAGATAGATAGATAGATAGATAGATAGATAGATAGATAGATAGATAGATAGATAGATAGATAGATAGATAGATAGATGTTTAACTCAGGCACTACATTTCCAGTAGAATATATATGAAAGAAAAGTAATACCTAAGAGGGACATTATCCATGTCTGGGTCTCTGGCTGTAACAAAGCCCACAAAGGCCCCTTGCTTGGCGTCCTCTTGTACTTCCATAATAGCTCCGTTGGGTGGAAAGAAGACTGGAGGTTCATCCACATCTGACACACTGACTCTGACAATGGTTTGGTCCCGGAAAGAGCCCAGGTCCACGAAGCGTGGATCCACATGCTTATTCACTGCCTCCACCACCACATTATGAGTGCGTTTCTTCTCAAAGTCCAGAGGCTACAAGGCACAGGAAACCAAAATTTAAACCTTATGTAATGTGCTTAGAATGGCATAATGGTGTTCTAGTTTTAAATGGCATTATGAATTACAAGGACTTATTCAGAAACTAGAGAAAAAAACAATAGCAGAGCTATTTAGGTAAAAGCGTTAAAATTCTTGAAAAAGTCTAGAACTGACAGATGTTTGACCCTGTCAACATCTTGGGAGCTGGCTAATGGATGAAAAGACCAGGTAAGTCTATGTTAAAATGTGATCTCAGAGTAATTATTCTGACATTATTTAACAAAGTGGATATACACTCACCATCCACTTGTACCCGTTTAGGCAGTTATCTAATCAGCCAATCATGTGGCAGCAGCAGAGGTCAAGTTTCAGTTAATATTTACATCAAACATCAGAATAGGGAAAAAAATAAGATCTCTGTGACTTTGATTGTGGCAAGGATGTTGGTGCCAGATGGGCTGATTTGGGGTATTTCAGAAACAGCTGATCTCATGGGATGTTCACGTACAACAGTCTATAGAGTTTACACAGAATGGTGAGAAAAACTAAAAACACTGAGTGAGCAACAGTTTTGTGGGTGGAGACGTCTTGTTCATATGAGAAGTAACAGGAAATTGGGCAGATGTTTGGATATAGTTTCACGCTCACTCAGGTTTGTTGACAGTGGAGTGCTTGTCTGCTTTTGTCCCAGGATGCCCTCATGTCTGCGTCACCTTCTGACTCTCCCTTTTAGTTTTGCTGTCATACCTAATCTTGGTAGAGTCCCTGCTTGCACACAATGTACATTGTCCTTAACCATTATATGATTACAAGAATGCCTAACATTTTCTCTCTCTCTCTCTCTCTCTCTCTCACTCTCTCTCTCACTCTCTGTCTGTCTGTCTGTCCATCTACACATGCTACTCCTGAGACACCAGTGTTCCTGACCCCTTCTGTACTCCAGACCTGCCTGATCCATTCTGATGCCCTGTTTCTGGTTGGAGTTCTCACCAAATAGAGGTCACCGTTGAGGATGCTTAGTCTGAGGATGGCCCCACGTGGACAGCCTAGAGATAAACATGATTGCTGTATCCATCTATGTACCACTTAGAAACCATGGAAATGGCTTTGGACTGCAATTGTCACAATCAGTTGTGCACTCAAATCTTTATCTGTGAACAGTCGATGACTTCAACAAGACAGATTTTATGTTATTACTAGAATGAATCTCCTGGTTATGCAACTGCACTTTTTTTTACCATATAGTACAGTTATATAATGGATTTTTTTTGTGACAGGAGTATTTGGTGTCACCCAGATTAGGATGGGTTGCCTTTTGTATCTGATTCCTCTACAGGTTTCTTCCTAATGTCATCTTAGGCAGTTTTTCCATCAACTCTGTCTTGCTAATTAGGAATAAATTAAATTTGATAATTGATGTCCTGAATTTATATATTCACATAAAGCTGTTCTGTGGCAATGTCCATTGTCAAAACAATTAAACTTTTGGGGCGAATGGGCTAGTGAATGGATAGCAGATGAATAGGATCAGGAATCATGGACACCGGCTCACTAAAAATGCACATTTTTGACAATCTTCCACCATCCAGTTTTCATGAGTCTGTACCCATTATAGCTTCTGATTCCTGTTCTTGGCAGACAGGAGTGCTGTTCTGCTTCTGTAGCCAATCTACCTCAAGGTTCTATGTGTTCTGAGATGTTAATTTGATCACTCTTTATTTTATTCTTATTTTATTCTTGCACGATTTTACGCACTGTGCTGATGCCACATAATTGGTTGATTAGTTGAGTACATAATTGACCAGGTGTACAGGTGTTTCTATATATTGAGATGACCGCAATTGCTTTTATTAAAGATTTAAAAACAACTCCTAAAAACAGTATAGCCAGAGAAAATAAAATATGAGTTAAAGGGCTTGGTGCGGCAAATATGTTAACAGTATGATCCCAAGATTGCCATACCCTCAGTAAAGTATGGAGGTTGAAGTGTCATGATATTGGGCTGCTTCTCTGCAAAGGGTACTGGTATATTACACATCATCAAAGGGAGCATGAATGGAAAGATGTACATGGCTATATTAAAGAGGAGATTTTAATTTCATTAGCCAAAAAAATGACTCTGGGGAGAAGATAACCATGAAGACAACAACTCCAAACATAAAGTCTAATTAACTCAAGAAGGCCTTTCATGACCCAGGCAATCTCCTGACTTTAATCCCACAGAAAATTTATAAAGGATTTTGAAAGAGGAATGGGCTAAATTTGAACCACAATACTGCAAAAGCTATTTATTTCTCAGCGTAAAAGTCTTTAAGCCGTAATTGTCAGCAAAGCTTTGCACCAAAGTATTAATGATGGATTAATTTGTTGTCTACATACTTTTTTAAGTTTACTTTTTGAACATATATTTATTCTTATGAATGCTTCATGCTTCAGTATATGCACTTATTATTAATATAATATTAAAAAAAACTAAAAGTATAAAACAACCACAAAAAAATCCACTCCCTGTATAAATATATATAGTATATTCTCCAAACAATACAGAAATATTTTATATACTTCTATGTATATTTTTTTATATTATATTTTATATACTAGATATATCTTATTCAGAAGCCTAAATCTAAAATAGAAAATGTCAGTTCACCACATGTAGGTTTTTCCCACATCTCTACTCATTTTTTTCTTTTCCTTCCATATTGGAGTAGCTCAGAGTGTACCTTCTTGATAATAATGATGGCTTCTTGTGTGTCTGTGTCAGTGGAGACTCTGAAGAGCTCTCCTCCTTCCTCGTCTTTAATCAGGTAGCTCATGTCCGTGTTCTCGCCCATGTCTGCGTCCGTGGCCATCACCCTGCCCACCGATGTTCCCACTGCCATGCCTTCTGGAACTGAAAACTGACACATCTCTAATAAGCAGAGGGAGGAAAAGAGAAAGGGACAGAAAGGTGTAAATCCAGTAGGCATACATATCTACATTAAGCATGTGAAGAATGCCTTTAATTATCACATATACATTACAAAGAAATCCCTTTTTCACATATCTCATCTCCTTAGGAAGTTTGGACAGAGCTCATAGTCAGTCCTGATAGAGCTCCCGAAGCAAAATGATTTAAGTATCTTGCTCTAAGGCCCATTAGTGGCATTTCTAAGATATAGGGCATGAACCTTTGAACTTCTGATCAGTAGCCCAGAGCCTTAAACACTGAGTCAATACTGCCCATAAGTATTGCCAAGCTGGGAGAATTTACAAGACATGGATCCATGAAAAGGCAAAGTGCATGCTTATCTTGGTAGGAGAGACAATTTTGTGCTGTCTTAATCAAATACTTTTTGTGCTTTTGGAACAACACTGGTCAATTTTTAAATGTGACGCTTTGAGGACATTATGTTTAATAATACAGAAGTCACAGCTTGCATGCTGCTGATATGAATCCCACAGAATAGCAATTTTGTTAGTATTCAGTACAGCAGTTTAGAAAGCATACAGACCATTTTTGACTGGATGGGAAAAGACATGCATATTATTTAACTCCCCATGTAGCATAAACAATAACCAAAATTGAAACCAATTGAAAATAAAGTGTTTATAATTGTACTTCAGCTATCCCCACTTGGTAACACACCTTAATTCCTGTTAAGAAGTCATGCTATTAGTGGGCTATTATGTATTATTCTTTTTTTTATTTTTTATTTGTTGCTTTAGTGCTGATCGTAGTAATGAAACAAAAAAATTGCTACATATGACTAGCATTATTACAATCCCACACAGTGACAGAAAAACAAACAAACAAAACAAAACAACTTAGAACATCACATCTGTAACAGTGCATCACTGACTGTCCACTTTATTAGGAACATCAGTTCACCTTCACATTCATGCAGTTATCTAATCTACCAGTCATGTCGCAGCAGTGCAAAGCAAAAAATGGATGCAGATACAGTTGGTCCAGTTAGGATAAGTCTGTGCCCATGATAACCTCAGATTCTTGATCTTGGTGGAGTGGCAGGAGTGGAACCCAATGTAATGTTCAGCTGCTGTAGCCCAAACATCACAAACTTTGATATGTTGTGCATTCTGAGATGCTTTTCTGCTCACCATGTTTGTAGAGAGTGATTATTTGAGTTACTTTGTCCTTCCTGGACATTTTTCTATCACTTCTCTTTTCAACAAGACATTTACACCATCACGGCTGTTATTCTCATCATTCTTTGTAAACTCTATGTTGTTGTATGTGGAAATCTCAGGGTCAGCATTTTCTGAAACACATAAACCAACCCATCTACCAACATCCATGCCATGATTAACATCACAGAGATAATATTTTTTCCCCATTCTGATGTTTGTTCTGTGAATATTAATTGAAGCTCTTGAAATGCAAGGTTTTATGCATTATGCTGCTGCAACATCATGGGCTGACTGGAAAACTGGCAGGTACACAGGTGTTCCTAATAAAGTGACTGGTGAGTGTCTATTCTATCAAGATTAAAATCTGCAATATTACCTTGACCTTTTGCACAGCAAAATAAGCATTTTCAATTAGATCGCCAGAAGGGAATGGCCTAAATGTAGGCTTCTCTGTGGTTAAGAAGAAAATGGAGAGGAAACAAGGGAGCCATTGAAATGAAGAAGAAGAGACACTGGGGACTGGAAGCCTGACTCACACTCTCTTCATTGTGTTAAATCTAATGTAATAATGACTAGTGGAAAGATAGGAGTCAAAGAAAATACCGGAAATGGGTAGAAAAAAAAATACCCATGTGAACATCAATATGTTTAATATACTGGAGTCTGATCTGTATTTTTTTCTTTTATACAGGGACTTGCTAACAGCCACCACCCCCAAAACACACACACATACACACACACACACACACAGTCATACATGCCCCAGTTTTCCAATGACTTTAACTAATATTAAAAGCTTTGCCCTCCAGTTCCTCAGTGATATGTAAGCATGTAAGCAATAAGATTTCTCACTGACTTTCCAAATCCCCACTATTTCAAGCTCATATTCCAACATCTGTCAGTTTGTAGAGTAGACAGACAGGAGAATTTGTGATGCCATTAAACACAGAGCTAACAATCTCTGACCAAAGAGCTTTGGATTTGACAAGTCCAGATATTCATTTATTCAGTCAGTAAAATTGGATCAGGCTGCTTGATCCATAGCAAACAGCATTAAGACCTGTGTAGAAACCTGTAAACGTAATAGCATGAAGGTACAGAGAAAACCCTGAGGCCCTGAGGTGTATAACTAACTGTAAATTTGCATCAGTTTATTGAATCTAATATTCATATCTGTATTCGGATTTAACACTTTTTTTTTTTTTAAATCAAATCAAATCGGCTTATCAGATATTTTTAATCAGTTTAAAAATAAATTTTTTCATCGCCGTGAGTCTGATATAAAATTATTCAGGACACTGTAGTCTTTTTGCGTGAGATGTTTTTACCTCTATTTGGATAACCTTACAGAATTTCAGTGGTGGAAGGTAATGCATTCAAATTTTCACAGAGCAGAAACGGGTTTGATATCACCATTTAATATCACCATTTAATTAAAACATAAAACATTTCTGTGAAAAAAAAAACTATTTTTTTTTTTTTACTTTTCTATGAATATATTGCCACTAATAGTTTAGACAAAAATACTTACGAAAAACTATACATTCTTAAAGATCTCATGCTCTGACAGTCAACTTTCATCTGAGTCATTACAAACCACTATGGAGTGTAACATGACAAAGATGCTGAAAATGGCCACCCCAAAACAGGAGGAAGTTCCATTTTTTGGCCTCTGGTAAAAGTAAAACTCAAAGTAGCCATAGACTACAATAGATGTTTTTTCCCCCCACTCATTAAATATGAACCCTACCACTATGCCACTGGAAACACTGGAAAATTCCAGCAATAGAAGCAGGGTCTGTGAATTCTGGCTCTTACACTTTATAATTGGACTTAACTACTGAGTAATCTCTGCTGATGGATCAGGGTTGCTGGATCAGGGTTAACATTGGTTTAAATTAGGCTTCGTGTACGTAGAAGAGCCAACTAATTTCTCAGGAAAACTCTCAGTCACACAGTTATTATTATTCAACAAATTTAGTTGGCACTTCAACATACACAAAGCCTAATTTAAACCATCATAACCCTGATCCAGCATTTAGGACCACTTTATTTGAACCTAATATCTGATGACTCACTGGTACCCGCATAAAAAGTAAAAACCTCCAGCATATGTGAATTTTTTTTTCTTGTTTGTTGTTTTCCATGGGATTCCAGTCTGGATGCAAAGCTCTCGCCTCAATCAGCTGCCTTGTGAAAAAAAAGAATAAGGCTTGCACCTCATATTGATATCTTGAACATGATTTAAGTATAACAATATATAATCATGTATATACTGTTATTCTGGAAAATTTGTTTGTTTAGATCCTGAAGAAATCCATATAAAGTGTTTGTTTATGATATCTTACTTATTAATAATAAAATCCTAACAAAATTTAATAAAAAAAGATCAGGCAGCTTGAGCCAAAAGAGCAGAAGAAACTTGTATAATACAGTGCTGGGACACTGTCGTTTGGCAGCTGCAGCAGTTTGGCAGCATGCTGAGTGATCTCTTTGATGGCTAATTATATATTTCCTTAGTGGTTTATTGATGGATCTGCTCTGTGTTAATGATTTCAGTGCAGTACTCGTCCCCGAGTATACCTCAATGACAAAATGTACCATTTTTATTCTAGAGGGCCTCGGACAGAACGATTCTTTCTCTTTATTTTTTCACCAGAGGTTTAAGCCAACAAACAGTTGCATAAACGTTTTAAAGATTTATGGTGTTTAGAGTATTGCATAATTTCTTTAATCCTTTTACTGGCAAATTAAAACTGACGAAAAATAACACATCTGGCAATATGAATGTGACTTATGAAAAGTAGAGTAAGAGTGGAATAGAGTCTTAATAAAAAAAACAAAACAAGGGTTGCAATAATCTTGAAGTTAAAACCTACTCCAATTTAGAAGGAACTCCTAAAAATTGACATGTTAATCTAATTTTAAGTCTATTTTTTCTCATTTAGACTTAATTCACTGAGGAACTTTTAGTGCTAAAAGCGGGCCCTAAAACTGCAAAAACATGAGCAACCCTAATTTAATTTTCTTGTCAAGGTTTTAAATACTGCATTTAAAGACCAAGAGTTTTACAAGAATATCCCTGTTAAATGTGGGAGCATTGTAATGACTGGGGAGGTGTAATGGCACTTACCACAGCTATTAATTAATGAAGTACCAACAAAGATCAATGTTTACACAACTAATTGCTGCTGCAAACTCATTTGTGAGTTTTACATGAAACAGTAAAATCCCTTTCAGTTAATATAATTTCAGTTGCTGCTATAGATTTTTAGAGATAGATATTTAGACTTCCTAACTAAATATTGACAATGACATTTCTCTGCATTGGCTGATGTGATATTACAAAACAACATCAACAATCATCATCATCATCATTATCATGTCTAAGATTACACTAGGGTTTAGTCTGCAGTGTGTATTTCTTATGTACACAGTCAGTGGTTAAGGCTCTGGGTTGTTGATCGCAGGATCAATCCCTGAGCAAGGCCCTTAACGTTCACTGCTCCAGGGGTGCTGTATCAAGGCTGACCCTGTGCTCTGACCCCAAAGTCCAAAGTTGGGACATGAAAAGAAAGAATTTCACTGTGCTGTAATGTATATGTGACAAATAAAGGAAATACTAAAAAATAGAAACAGAAATACTAAAAAGTTACTTTTCTTCTTCTTCTAATTTTCAGGACTAGGTTTTATGCAGAAACTCTTAGTTAGAAACTTTTACTTTTTACTATAATTAAGCATTTTTTAACTATTATTTTATACTTTGAGGTCTTACACCAGAACAAATGCATGAACAAAGCCTTATAGACAAGTTGCTTCCATATTCCACTAGAAGCTTTTTGTTCAGCACCAGAGGAAAAAAAAGAGTCATGGAAAGGCCATTGATAATGACATGTCTGTTTTAAGGCATACTTAATAAGCACTCACTCTGAGGGAAACGTGGAGGGTTGTCATTAACGTCCGTGATCACTATGGTCACCGTGGTGGAGCCGGAGAGACCACCCATTTGGCCTGCCATGTCTGTTGCCTTGACAACTAGCTCATAACGGTCCTGAGTCTCCCTATCGAGATCGGCCACGGCTGTCCGAATCACTCCTGTGAAGAGAGTGAGAGAGAGAAAGGGAAAGTGTCAAAAAGGGAAAGGGTGATGGTCATCTTCCGCATCAAGGGGAGGATTATCAGAGACAAATAAAACAACTGCAGCAGAAACTGCTTCAAATCCTAAAGTGATATATTGTGAAATTCATATATAATTCACAAATAAATAAAACATGGCAGTGAGAAGAGAGGAGATTTTATCACTCTTCTGCTAGGAGTAACATTCTGTCAGTCTTTCCAACTTATGTTCAACTTCTAGAGTCAAGCACAAGCATAAAATAAACAAAAAGACAAACAAAGAAACAAACAAACAGGCAATGATTAACATTAAGGTTTTCTTAACCTACATTATTTATGAAATTAGTTAAAAAAGTTTAAGTAATGGAAACATTGGGAGAATCAGTGCACCCATGAGAGCTAAACTCTATGAAAGCCTATAACTGCTGCACCCTGTCACAAATGGTTGCATTCTGACTCTTGATCATATATTTGATAAGATCTCTGATTAAGATGAAGAAGGCTAAGATGACACTAAAGAAGTGGAAGAGGATGTGTCTGAAATAGAGCACCACATTGAATATGATCCAAACCATGAATCAACTCATCAGCTAGAATCAGAAGATGACAAAGTGAACCCTCCTGAGTTAGAAGTTCTTGAGATTCTTGTCACAGAACAGAAATGTACTGTTGTCTTCCTCACCCCCTCAAGGGTCCACTGGCTCATGGTAGAGTTCTGTAACATCTTAGATGTCAATGCCAACAGCAACCTTGTAGTGTGGACAGAAATCAACTCGGCCTTGAACCAGGGGAAGTTCTGAAGTAGAAGTCGCTTTCTGGAAGACATAGTGAGAGGTCTGACTCCTAAAACTGAAACGTAGCAGAAACTTCTTTGCAAAGTGATTTCTGCCATTTTGGTGAGGGTTCTACAGGATGCATTCTGTGCCTCCCACAGCAGCTTCCCCCAAAAAACAACAGAGAGAGGTCCAGTTCTGTCCCCCAGTGGATGTGAAGGCCAGCACTGTGTGGCACAAATTCAGGTAATATATTTACAAGGCACAGATCATCCTTAACATACACACACACACACAACATGAAATATTAAAATTAGTTAATTTTATTTTATTATCTGACAGAATGATTGATGTTGCACATATTTGTTTGTCATTTCGTTGTAGATAAAATCATATCGGTCCCTTTTGAATGGAAACACTACCTATGTCATTTTATAAAACACCAGCAAAATGTTTCATTTTAAAACAGAAATTAGTCTTTGATTATAATTCAGTTTGTTTGCCTCTGGTCTTTACTGTAGTGCAAATAACATAAAATCTGCTTATTTTACTCAGAAACAAGTGATATGAGGTCAGATGATATTTTGGTATATGATTCAAATGAGGTCTATATGCCATAAATTGTAAAGAGAAGTGAAAAGCATGGCTAATGGATTTGGCTAATGATAATAGCTAGGAAAGCAATTGGTTAAAATGAGTAACACAAAATTAGATGATTATCTGTGGGTTTTTTTATTGCTCTATAATCATGTATAATGAGGCCCCTAAATTTTTGGTGCAAGAGTGGGACACTGACCCTAGCACAAACAGAGGGATAATTTAGAGCAGTGCTAGCCACTGGAAGGTCAGTTCCACTGATTTGGACAGCAAACTCAACAAATCATATCTAATTATGCTGTAAGTCATATCCTGTGAGAAAATTACGGTTTGTGGTCACTCATGTCATGTGGGAAGGTTCTTTTATAACCTTACCTTCACAGATTTGCTCTAGTTTCTACCAATCATGCAAAAGGACTGCTGATTTGAGATTAATTTACATTGTTGACATCTGAATTAATAATGGGACACATACTAGTTTTTGATAAGTTAACAGGTGTGGTTTTTTTTATCTTATAACACCTGTGGCATACATCCATATGGCATGTAACCATGAGGTTATTTATGTTCATCAGACCTTTAATTTTTTATACTGATAAACAAAAATAAGAATTGTTTACATTCATGTAATAACACATTATATTCATGAAGTAATTACATAAATTCAGAAAGGAGATGAGCAGATGAGCTAGTGAGAATAATGTGAGTTTACAAGCTATCAACATATCTCTGTTCAGCTTCACACATGGAGAACATAGAAGCAGTCAGAAATCACTTATTCTGTGATATTAAAGAAGGCAAACAAATAATAAAACATGGCATTTGAAGATAATGTATGGCTCTTTCAGTGGTGTATATTATGTTACAAATTCTTTCACTTGGTTTCCAAATTGTCACATGTTTCAACCGAATACCATACATCATGTTATTCTTTTACCCCTTCAACCAGCAGGTGAATGAGAATGACCTGAACACATTCTTGTCCTTGTGTGAAAACATGCCAAGACATTCCAACAAAGTCAGTAAATGCTGCGGTCATACGACCTTCTTCTTCTTCTTTTTCTACTTCTGCTTCTTCTTCTTACCTTGTTCACAATTCAGAATACAGGGAGTTAACCGCATAACAGCTTGTGACTGTGGTTGGAGCAACACGTATCTTGTCTCAAAGCTGGCAGAGAATCTCTGACCTTCTCTTCTGCTGTGGTGAGTACATTTCGTTCTTAGATTCTACCAACCAATTTCGAGAAAGCTAACAAACTCCATTATTGAGTTGGTTTCCCTTGTTAGAATTGCCACCATTAGTTTGACCTACTCTGCTGCTCATGAGTTCAGAACTACTTCTTTGTGGTGTTGCTCTGTGACACAGCAGGCACCTCATTATTCCACTGTGGTTATTTCTGCTTTGGCACCATGTTCTCCAAGAATTCACATCTCCTCTAATGTAGCTAACAACTAGCATAGTAGAGTGGGTCTCCCTCATCATACTATGTGCACTTTCTAGCCTGCTAACTTAGCTAGATGCTACTAATGCTCACATAGGGGCTGGAGTTTCCTCCATCTCCCCTCAGGCAGGTCTTCCCCTCAGGTTGAGTCTTCCTTCATTGTTGTTAGTTCAGAGTTGTTGTTTTTTTCTATACTCACTCTGACATCTACCAACTGGTGGGTCTGTGAATAAGTGCTGCTAACATGGTCAGGTGGGATTCATTTTGTGAGTTTCCTTTGCATGTACTGTTTGCTGCTCAGACTGCTGGATCTGGTAACACACATCACTGGAACTGGAATTGATTTTCCTTCATTTCACCCCACAAGTTTCATCCTCTATGTTTTTCTACTCAGTTTTCAACATCACCCAGCCTCTGAAAAAGTGGACCTTCGACTACATACTGCTACTGTATTTGAGTGAAAGAAGCTGCAGGACTTCCGCTTGTAGTGTTTGAACACTCTCGAAGCTAAAGAAAGGCACTAGCTACAGTATGTGCTGAATGCCTTGGTATTTACCACCATAAAGAAGTAGTATTTGGTAGTGCAGAAATACCAGTGATAATAGAGTACAAAGCAATATGGTGGCCTGATCAGATAAGTGAATCTTGACAATGTTGCAGCAATACAAACTCTAGTTTCACTGTGGGACCAAAACAATCTAAGGACTCAAGGCCACAACGTGATTGCCACTGTGGCCCGAGTATTCCCTTGGACAGAGGGCATTATGAAAGAGGAATGCCCTAGAGTTTAGTACAAAGGGTTCTACTCAATGTACTTCTATGTTCAGAAGAAGGAAGTGGTTTCCATCTGATCCTAGATTAGAGAGGGCTGAACTGGTCATGTAAGGTAAAGGTGTCAAATGCACTTCATGCCATGTAATCACTGGCCATTGGTGGATCTCAGTGATGCCTGTGTTCATGTTCTCTTCACTCCAGAACTCAGATGGTTTCAAAGTTTATCCTTTGGCTTCTCTTCACTGCTATGGGTGTTTTTGAGACATATGTAGGATGTTCTGTCACAGGCATAAGGATACTGCCATATTTGGATGCTCCTTGATCAAATAGTAGAGCTCAGCCTCCCTATCACTGAAACAGTCCACACAATATATAGGCCTGAAGTTTATTAAGAATGATACCTACACTATCAGCAAGTGTGTGACAATTATTTTCCTCGCCAAACAGATCCAGCCAGGCTGCTATGTGTGCTTCTGGCTTCTGTTAATTGTGCAAGGATTGTTGACAACAGCTACAGAAGTAGTTCCCTTGGGCTTGCTGAAGCTTAGAGATTTTCTGAAATGGACTATAAGCCTTAGCTGCATGATATGAACTCTAAACATACCTTAATCAGAGAAGGGCACAGATTTTAACTTCCAAGAGATGCAAGAACTGGAGTTACCTTGGACATGCCCTGGCTGTGTGGTGTAAGATCAGATCACAGAACAACTGGCCAGAGTAGAGAGCAAAGTCTACTGGGACCTAAAATTCTTTTAAACGACTCTGAGATGCTGCCACATGCTAGTCTGTTAAGACAATGTCATGACAAGTCAAATCCTTAAGGTGCCACCTAAGGTCCTCGTATGCCCTTAGGTAGAAGCTGAGGTAGAATACTAACCCTTCTTCAGGCACTGCTACACAGAGGCTAGTTCACATTTACTCTAATGGTGTATGTGGTAGCCATTGTGGCATGCCTCAGCACAGTGGATGGCATCTCTATGGGGACTCATAAATTATAACCTCTGAAAAGGGCAAGGGATGAACTCAAACTCTGAGTTCCTTGTCATTAGGAGCCGTTGCTGATATGTCGATAGCTTCTTAAGGAACGGACAGTTATGACAGTTATATTTATTGCAAATAAGACTTTCATCATACATCACTTTTTGGCTTTGCTGTATTGTCTTAACATTTGTAAATAATGCATAATAATATATCCATGTTTGCAGGTGAGTCCAGTGACAGTGGCTAGATTCTCAGTTAGGCCAAATCAAGACCCTAAGCTTGTGATATAGAATGTATTACATGTAGAGCGATATTCCTGAGCGGAATTTCCTGACAACACACTAAAGAAAAAGTTGACGGTGAAGAAAAAAAAGAGCTGGTTTGGGTTGAGTCTGAGTTACAGCATGGAAAAAAGAATCACAAAATATTGGCAGATGGGACACATCATAAACTGACAGACGGTTTGTCAATGTCTTAATTTTATCCTATAAGCATATTATGAATTTTTTATGTTGTTAAATTAGCCTGGAAGCAATAGAAGGTGCTATAACTATACATTTTATGTGCTAACTAGCTGACTTAAACATAATCTTTTCTCCCTGTCTATCAAAAATATTCAGTTAGCTGATACTGCAGTTTTATTTTATGTTTTTTTTTTTTTTTTATTAAATGATAAGATAGAAGCTGATATTGGTGAATGTCGGGAAACAGATGATCCCTGCACAGGATTTTTATCCCAGAATTCCCACTGGCACTAATTTAGTGCCATGATAAGCTTAACCTTCAACCTGAAAACTGACACTAAGCATATTTGACTTTATCGTCACATGCTTTATTCTGATTAACATATGTGCTCCATATGACAGATGAATACAGTTCCATCTGGAAAACTGGATCTGGATGTTTATTACTATATATTTTAAATAAGCAGTAAGAAAGTGAAAAACCAGTAATAGGAGTATTTCCTGACTAAGACAATGTAGATTTAATGAAAGCAGGTTCATTTCTGGTTATCATATGCTCTCTGTGACAGTCTGCAGGGTTAGCAGTTATATTCTTAGACAAGTCTTTCAAAGAATCTCTTCGGTGAAAATGTAGCCTCTTTGGATATGTCCTGCATTTAATTCTTAATGCTCTGCATTATAAAATGGGGAGTAAAAAAACTTAAATAAAAAAGGCAACTCAAAGGAAAGATCTAAAATGCACTGGAAGTCTGTGTCTTACCCGTCTGTCTATCAACAGTGAAGAACTTTTCTCCGTCCAAAACGCTGTACACTATCCTGGCACTGCTCCCGTAGGTCGGGTCATCAGCGTCTGAGGCCATCACTTTCATTACTGATGTACCTGCCAACACACAATTAATAAATGATGAGGAACTGTGGTTAGACGGGACAAACGCACACTACTGTGTTTTTTGTTTAAGTCCCTGCCTCATTAGTGCTAAGTTGTGTTTCTAAAGCCTGTTTTGTTGATGGTTTGTGTGAATGAATTCTTTGTTCTGTGCCTCAGCAAACCCCAAACTCACAGTACAAAATTACATTTAAGCAAAGCCTAAAGCCTATGGAACAAAATGGTGCTGAATCTTGCATATGTTTGGAAGGAGGTCGAGCATGCATTTCTATATAATGACATCTACACATTAGTTAGTTCTGGTCCACTAAACAAACTAGGAGGACATTTCACTGTTTGTATGTCTGTGTTTGCCATTTAAAATTCCACTAACTAGTTTGAAACTGTCACTACCTCCAAACCTGTTGGCGACATCATCAGCAGCCATGGCAAATGATACTTTTCAGGAATATAACTTTTAGCTTCTAATATCAGTTGAGGATGAGAAGAAAAAAGCGATGGTAATTTTACCAGAAGCACTTTTAATGGAAATAAAACTAATTCGAGTCATGCCTCCCAAATAAACAAAGTCCAAGTCCTGAAATACACCACAGCTTACAAACACTGCTCCACCAGGTTTCCCATAACACACAAACACTTCCCTGTTCACAGTCAACCACATGCTGATTACACACACCTGTGTTCAATCAGCCAGAGACATACATACAGACACACACACACACACAGACACACACACACACACAGAGTGTGCGAAGTATACAGTTTGCGTTGTTTGTCACCATTTGACACAAAGCCTTGTTATTGCATTTAATAGTCTCATTGTGACCCTTTCTGTGTTCCTCATTTTCTCATCTCTTGTATTGTTGTTTGCTATCACCTGACCCATGCTAGTCCCTGACCTTCATTTTGCCTCACATTTTTTTGGATCTGTCTGCCTGAACTTTACTAAACTGCTTTATCTGCAGTTGCATCCTCTCAGCCTTACCTTACCTGACAATACCTGACAATGAAGCTTCTTTGGGATCTATTTCTGCTTGCAGAGCAAAAATGAACAGAACAATTGTCCATACTGTGCCCAAAATGTCACATACTTGATATTAATTTCGTGTTTATAGAACTATTGTATAAAAGCAATACTGCACTCCCAATCCTGCAGTTATTTATAACCTGTATGGGATAACCTGTTGCGAGACACAGCTGCTCTGATATTCTGTATAACTACAGTCTTGCATGTGGGATAATACTTAACTGTTTGTGTGCAAACTAAAACATTTAATATAGACCGGTCTTATTTAGGCAGGCCCCAACAGACAATTCTGTTCTTCTGGTGGAATGGGAATCAACCCTCCTTATGGGACATTTTCAATCAGAACCTCAAATACAAATCACCACAAGTCAGATATAAAATTAGACACTGTTGGATTTCAGTTGTTTTTAGCTCTTACACAGAATTTTAGGGGTTGACAATAACACCTTAAAAATTTATAATGCTTACAAACTTAGCTTACAAGTACTTCAAGCATCTCAAAAAGTAAAAAAGGATTTAAAATATTGCGAATAGTATGCCTGGTAAAACATAAATACTTATGAAAACACTTCTAAGTGTCTACCTGACATTACCTTAGTGTCACTTTCATATAAGCCATCAGTAACCAATGTGGAGTGTGATATGTAAAAAAAAAGCTACAACACTATTGCAACTTTTTGAATTGTGAAATGTTTGACTGTTGTCTAACTGGACTAATGTCCAAAAAAATGTTCTAAGAAACAATTTATTATTAGTGCAGATGTTTTTCAAGCATCACAGATTAGTTTGGTAATGTTACCTTTGTGATCTGTCAAATAGTAAATGTTCCTCTAGCATTAGCTTAAGGAACGGATGTGAAGCAAGAGTGGCATTGGAGTGAGAGAGAGAGAGAGAGCAAGAGAGAGAGAGAGAGAGAGAGAGAGAGAGAGAATGTAGAGGGCTTCTGTAATCCAGGCTGCCTGTAATTGCTGACAGCTGGCGGTGTCTGCAAAAAGGTCACCGTTACACTTTCCTCCCTAGACCTGTCACACTACTGTCCAGTCACACCATAATGCTATGCTAATTAGGTTAATTAAACAGAAGTGTCAGGGTCCTGTTTGTCTCCTGTCATCAGAGCTGGATCCCAACAGGCGGCAAGGAAAAGGGATGTTGTTTTATCATAAGAGTCGCTGAACTATCTTCACAAATCTAACCTTTTGACTTTAAGCTGTTCGACTTTACGAGGCTGGTTGTCCTTCAGGTAGATTTTCAGTCCTCACATTAAGTGTCATTATATGAAAGACATGCACAGCCTCAAATGAGTGATTAAAACTACTTCTGATATGCTGCCTTGTTTTGAAGGACCATCCTCTTTTTCATTCAAGCAGAAAGGTAATATGCATGTATACTGCGGAGTTAATTTTCTGCAATATTTACAAAACAGTCACTAGCACCAAGCTTCCACGAAAGAGTCTTCCCGGTTTTCAAAAAATTGAACCCCATCTGTCTCTTCGTATGAAATTTCAAAATGCAAATGCGCAATTGTGCGCATACGGATGACTTTCAAACCCATCCATATTGCATTCAAAAGCAGCTCGTGTAAGACTGCAGTTTTTTATCCGCTCAGTAAACAGTCCCTTTTAAAGCATAGATTGTCAGATAGAAATGAAGAAGTCATACTATTAGTTCCTTATCTTCATTTTCCACAGGTAATATTCATGGTGATGCTTAGCTGTTCGCCAACATGACACACGTGGGTTAACACTACAGGTGAAGAAAACTATATAAATGCAAATGCTATTTCATTGTACTTATACTTTAGCAGGAACAGGAAGCAGATGCACTGCTTCTTATTAATGCATTGCTGCAGATTTCCTAAAAAGTCATTACTTACCAGTCTGTGTGCCCTAAGCAGATTTTTTTTTTTTTTGGTGATTCAAGGAAATGCATAAGAGAAAAGAAAAAAATCTCTGGAATCTTAACGCATGCAGAATTTTAATTGAAATTGGGGTGTGTTTACCCAGAACTAGCGGGCTAACAGTCTTTACTATGCTCAGGGACATAAAACGAGCAGAAATCCTGTGCCTTCGAACGTGAAGAATTTATGTTTGAGTTCCCTCTGTGTTCTACTACAGTGCAAATATTGTTCTAGCGGCAAAACACATTTCTTTCGGCTTGTTTACAGAGTCGGCTCTTGCTCCTTGCTCCCCTGGTGCACTGTTGTAACCCAAATCTGGCATCCGTGCATAAATCCATATAACTACCACATTCCACAGGATGGGTTGGGAACTCTACATGGTACATTTATTTGTACGTTCATTATACTGCTGCTCCAAGAACTCAACCACCATAAAGTCAGCGCCAAACTAGAAGTTTAATAAAACAAACAAACAAAAAAACCCTGACATTTATTACACCAACAAACAGATGACTCCTAGATTGAGAAACAAAACGATGTATCAGCCTGAGGCGGTGTTCTCGAACGCATCAGCGCAGCTCTGCGGATGTGCCCTCGTCACCTGGACTGTCTGGTTCTTTAACACATGGGGATGGAAGTTGATTAAAAAGCATCGGTGCTGGAAGGCCACAGGGAGCCTTTGTTTCTGACTGGTGCTGCTAGAGATTAGGTAAAAGTGGCATAAAATATACAGTTGGATTCATAAAAAAAGTCACAGTCTTTTTTTTTCCCTTCTTACACTTGTATTTGTTGATTGTTATTTTTAAAAAATATAAATATTCTCTAAACTCCATAATTCTATAAAGAACATTTCTATCATGATGCAAGCCAGCTCTTCCAGGATGACAGTGTCTACATCCAGTTATGTAAATTCATACACTATGGCCGCTGACATGTCAGAGAGCACTTTTCACCACCTCCATGAAGCAGCAACTGATGACATATCATTTGGAAAAATGTACAGTTCCAGAGAACTTGGCCAAGGTACACTGGCACTCATATGGTGGTAATATGTTTATTTTTGTTTTTGTCACCTGTCTGTACGTACATGTGAAAAAACAGAAAGTCTTCAATGTTAAATTAATTTCACTGCTTCCTATCAGAGTCTGTATTCCTCAAGTTATTGTTTTTCTTGTGTGAGATTTATGCACAGATGGTGTCAACAAAATCTGTTTCAAGCAGCAGATGACGGCTCTTTGGGGAAGGAAGACGGCTCAATTACAGCATGCAGCGAGGCCGGAGGAGGTTGCCCAGTGTGAGACCCCAGACTGACAGCTATTTAAGAGCCAGTGTCATAAAAGAGATTTGCGTTTGTCTGGCTACAGTAACAATACAAGCACACAGCCAGACTCTATATCTCACTCATTCATTCTCTCTCTCTCTCTCTCTCTCCTCTTCATAGCCCTGTCTTAATCACCAAGTCTAAGAGCTTCCTTCCCAAATCTCTGTGCATTATGGATCATTTAGTGCTCCCATAAAAGCTGAGGTGTTTTCACATGAAAAGTTAATTCACCAACACTTCCTTCATGATTCATTCTCTACTGGCCCACATAAAAACAGGGCACTGAAGCAGTGAAATATGAAGAAAAGGAGGAGGAAAGAGTAGATGGGTGGAAAAAATGTCACATCATAAAAGGCAATGACCTGCTGAGATTCTAGATGAACTCCTACAGGGATTAAGCCATGACCGTTTTTCATTCAGAGACTCTGGCAACTATATGGATTTTTAACAATTACAGCCACCCTTTTTTTTTTCATTTGGGTATTTTTTGTCCAACTAACAGTGAGTAAGAGTTTTTAATAGCAGACACTAATCATTTTCACTATTGTCCATTTAATGATTATAAAAATGTAATGTGTTACTATTATAGTGAAATAAAAACAGCTGAGTGGTTACGCCAATAACCTCACTATAAAATGTTCTGGGAACAAGGATGAGGACAGGCCTAGAGGAAAGATTTTTGATAAATTTAAATAAATAAATAAAATAAGTTCATAATAACAAATGAAGTCATAATACATTATTAACATTTAACTGTTGATTAATGATTGAAGTCACCCACAACAGTTACTGTGCTCTTTAGAAATAGAAAATATATATATATATTTTTTTTTTTTTTGCTTTGGATGTTAAATTATTTATTTTTCTTTTGTTGCTGGTTCATAGCTGAAAAAAGAATATTCTCATACAGAGCTCCTTCCTTATATAACTCATCAAATTATACACTGGTCCAGGTCACAGAGTGGTCACAGTACAACTTGCCACCAGAAAATAAATGGGCTAATGTCTGTGTTATATAGCAGTTGTTTAACTGAAAAACAAAATTCTGAAAAGGGGACTCTGTCTAAAAATAACAACCTTTAAATATTTCTCCACTAACAATCACAATGTAGCTAAATCACCTAAGAGGGATCGATTGAAGCACTTCATGTCTCATAGATTTTGAGTTGTTCTAACATACTAGCACGGTTTTCCTTTACAGTAGGTTTTAGAGGAATTTTTGCTGTGATGGAAATGCTGTGTGATGATATACTGTGTATAAGCCTCTAAGCTGAATAGCTCATTACTGAAATTCGCCCAGTAATAAAATATTAATGAAACTGATTCAGAACTAATTTTGTAGACATACTTGTACTTTTAATATAGAGAAAGATCTTAGGAAAATAAAAGATGGTGAAGGCATTTCATAAAATTATGGCAAGTAAACAATTTTATTGTATTTTTAATTTCTTTTTTATGAAATGGAAAGTCACTTGTCCTTCTGTGTATTGTTGTATATGAAACAAATAACATTTGATTTTGAATATATATCAAATTATTCATAATCAGTCTCCATTCATAATCTGTACTTATATAAAAGGTAGACATGAAATCATGTCATTTCAGCCACCATATCTTTTCCGGGTACAGATTGCCAGTGTTTAATTGTGCCACAAGCATTTTATCTAGCTTCTTTGATCTGCCAAAGAGGTTTGTCTGTGGCTGTTCCTCATTTGCACCATTTGTGGTAGATGAATCATTGGGGCAGAGTGAGCACTGTCAATCAGCATGGACAGCAGTAAATTGGAAGCGAGACAGCATGGGCACGGCCTTCCTGACCCAGCCTGTGTGGCTGTGGCTAAGGTCTCTGGCACACTGGAGCATCAATCATGATGCATGCATCCATCCATCAACTGCAGCTTCTGGCACCCTGAACAGCTCTTTTCCAACATCAGAAGGAAATAGTATAATCATCCCAGCAGGCATGAAGGCATAATGTATAAATTAATAAATAAATAAAAAATACACATGCATATGAAAACACAACTTTTACCCCAGACACACAAACATAAGCCCCAAACACACACACACACACTCAGAACTGTACATGATAAAACAGATTGAAACTAACTGCATATTTAGTATGCATCTCAGAAATTAATATAATATTAATTAACATTAATCGCATGCCTTAAATTAACAATAATAATAATTGAGAAAGGGTACATACCCTTGTGTTTTAGGCATTGTATCTTGAATGTTAATATCTGGATTTGCTCAGCAATACGGTAGTTTAATTTTCAGGTATATTTTATTTCTTCATAAACAAACAAACAAGTAAATAACTCAGTCATTTAACTTTGTAGCCATGTTGAATCTGGAAAACAAAACTACTTTTATTTTAAAAAAATGCATAGTCTGCATCTTTTTTTTCTTCAATTATTCAAGCGTCTTGGGCCAAAACACAAGGCATATATTATATTCTAACATATATTACTACTTCTATGGAGGAAAAACACATCCATCAGCTGATCTGGCTAAGTATGTTTATAAAGTATATAAGTCTACAAAAAACATACATGTTATAACTAGAAACAGTATTTGAACAGTATTAATTACTCATTATCATTAACTAAAGGTATTATAGCAGCCATTTCAAACATTATTCTGCATATTTTAGTAAAAAGCAGTCAAAAGTTTAACCCATAGTTGCTCAGTTTGTGAGCTTGACTAGTTTCCTATTGGTTAAATATAAGAAATATACCCTGAGGAATGTGGTCCATATTTCTTGTAAAAAAGTTATCCTGATAAAACATCATGCTCATGAAAATGCACCAGTTCAGTTTTGTGACATTGTGACCATGCGGTAACACACATCTACAGAACTCATACATAAATACAGAGGCTTGACTGTAATATTATACCTTCATAATGCCAAGAGTAGAAAGTCATAAACAAGGTATAACTTTTGACATTTTATTTCAACAACTTGATGAATGAAAAGTAGTGCTATAGATCTCAGCATCCGGTTTCCATATTAATTTCAAAGCTATATTTCAAAATCTGAAAGCGTCCCTTTTGTGAATGCTTTATGTCAGAACACTCAGTATAATCCTTTAAGATTAAGGAGAAGGTTGGAAACAAATTTACAGAAATAATATATTGAAATTACTATAATAAATGTGTCTGATTGATCCAGCTGCTATAAAATGTAATTGAACAGACTGCTAAATACTCCTCTTTAAGCTCTAGAGTATTACTTTGCTTCTAGCTAGTGGATCTTCTTAGACTTTTCTTCATTATGCACAGAAAAAAAGTGGCTCTTATGCTGTTATTAAACAGCTTGCAGTGAAAATGGAAGGGAAGAAATCTGATTATTTGAACATACATAACTATTAAATAAATAGTGACATAAAAAAGTACTATACTTACCAATACACTGAATTATTCTTTTATAAAGCCTTATTATATAAAATTGCACTAAGGCCTACGGGTGTTTCATCTTGTCTTTTCATGGCGAGACTTTGTAGCTTTCATTTAAATAACAAGCCAAACAATGGTGGGGTCTGAAATGTTGGTTTTGAAAGCTGAAAGCTGCCAGTTCACACTGAAGGCCACAGGTTTCAGCACAACTCTGAAACATGCCTCTGAATTTGATGCATTATAGCTTGTTCAGAAGTGCTGAGGTCATTACCATTTTGCATGGGTTTACTTTGTACTTTTTCTTCTCTTTGTGAAAGGACTGCATTAATTTTAACAATGTGAGGATGTTAAAAGCTGTTTTCCTGATTCATTAAAGGGCTGAGAGGAAAAAGTGATGCTCATTTTTACTGCCTGTCAATGCTGACATCATTTTTGCTTGAAATACACCAAACCACAAATTATGTTATTTATATGTGTACAGAACGAATAGGACAACCATGACATTACTATTGAAAGACGGAAAGAAAAAATAGCACTGAAATCCATCCATACAATGTGTCAAGTATGATGTGTGGTGGATGTAACATATTTGCAACCATTGTTTGCATAACAGCAAGTTCTCCACGAAGCCTGAATCAGTCTATCAATAAGAAAAGTACATAATAAAAAAGTAATAATGTTAAATACAAAGACAAATAAAGATTTGTTTTGCTTGCTTTCTGCCTTTTTTAACTGTAATTATTTTAATACTTATAAACTTCAAGTATTATTTTGTTAAGACTTTGTTGTTAAGACTTTACAATAACTGTACATGAGAAATCTCCTACTAATACCTCATTAATACTCACTTAAATAGGAACTAATGATGAGTTAAGGCATGCACTAATCACAATCTAATGAAGAGCTAACCTTAACTACAACGTGTGTGGATAACAACCTCCTTAAATACATATTAGTACCTTTGTTAATTCATGTATTACTTAACACGAAAGGATAAACTAAATCAAACATGCTTTATAAGAAAGACTATGAATTAAACATGCATAATTTCATATTGTTTATATAATTTGCCATATGCAGCTGCGTACACAGACATCACTGTGTGGCGCTGGATTTCTAGTACTACAGTACAGTGCGCCAAGAAGAGAAATGGGATGAAATAATTTATGTTTATTATTAGTCTATCTTTCAACGTTTTATGAAGGATCAGTGTAAATTGGCAAAGTAATCCAGTAACATTCAGTGACGTTTGTGTTTGCAGCTGAATACGGCAAACTATATAAATAATTGCATAATTATGCATATTTAATTCTTATAGAGCATGTAGTTTACCCCTTCACGTTAATTAATACATTAACTAACAATCATTTACTAACGTTTACTTAAGGAGGTCGTTATTCACGCATGAATTCACATCATAGTTAAGGTTAGCTCTTCATTAGTTCATGATTATTTATGTAAAGAACGTGAAAAGAACTTTTGCTCAATTTATACATGTTTGGGCTTGAGGTATAAAACACAGTGTACGGCATGCTGAACAGTAAACACACCAAAAAAATCCAATATCACACAAAGTTCTTGCATCTTACTAAGATGTGTACACATCTAGTTTAATATACAATTGTAGTAGTAATATATAAGTAGTTTGTGGTAGCATACCTCTAACAATCTAAAAAATAAATCTAGGAAGTAACTGCAGTGTACTTCAGAAATGATGGTGGCAGAAAGATTCCAGAGAAACAGGTAATTTTAGACAAAAGTTGTTAATGAAGTTTCACCTCTTAGTTTCTTTGCTGGCACAGCTGATGAAGTGTGTTTGTCTGAAACATCATGTTTCTCTGGAAAGTTTGTGTACTGGACTACTCTTTTATTACATCCCATATAAACATCCAAAAACAGACCCATTTTTCTACTTTTTTTTAGACACTTGATCTAAAAAACAGATTATTATTCTTATTAAATTTAACCTCCACTCATTATTCTGACTTAAACTGTGCGTAGTATAATGTTTATCTCTCTGTTTATTGTTTAAAAAAAGTTGGTTTGAATCTGAGCAGAGGATCATGGGTAGAGAGCCCTTGGCTGCTTGTAGACTTTAATGCACAAATTCAATCCTCTTTAAAGGATTCCACACCTTTGCTGATAATTACTTGGTAATTCCATTAGCAGGTACAGAGCAATCTCAAGTGGAATGTGGGATCCAGGGTGGTATTTTTATTGCAGGGCTCAGGCAGAGGGAATATGTTTAGTGTGCATATACAAATACACTATAGAACCAAGAATGATCAACACTTGAACGACAGCATAGCAAATTAAGCCATTTTTTAGACTTGAATTGCAAAGTAGTTTACCAGAAATTACTGTGCGAGCTCACTAACTATGCAAGTCTAAGATGTGAGTCTTCACATACCTAGATGTAATTCAAACAGTCCCTGTCTTTAAGAGTCTTGCAGAGTTTCACAGAGAAAACCTCTAAGTATGCTCCATTACTGTGTGGGTGTGGGTCTGTGATGTACAAGATAGATGAAGTCTTCACAGATCTTTCACAGGTTTAATGATGGATACATATTGTGGCAAATACATGCTAATACAACTATACACAGATTTAATTGTGGACACACACAAACTACACAATATTTGGAAGGGTTTGTCATTTTTCTTAATTACTGCAGATTTTCCAAATATTCGGGCCAAGACGGCTTGCAAGGGCATCACAACATGCATTGAGCCAATTGTGATTAATGTGCATCAAACATGACTGCAGCTATCAAAGAAGGTAATTATGTATTTACTTATGTGTCTTCACTAGAGGTAGTTTAAAAGTGGAATCCTTTGTTTGCAATTTTACCAATTAAATAGTTTTCCACAAAAATCTTAGAAAAAAACAAAACAAAACTCTGCAATCTGCATCACAAATTATATATATATATATATATATATATATATATATATATATATATATATATATATATATATATATATATATATAGTGAGGGGAAAAAATTTCCATGTTAACTTTGTACATTTGCCCACTGACAAAGAAATGATCAGTCTATAATTTTAATGGTAGTTTTGTTCGAACAGTGAGAGACAGAATAACAACAAAAAAATCCAGAAAAACGCATTTAAAAAAAAGTTATAAATTGATTTGAATTTTAATGAATGAAATAAGTATTTGACCCCAAAACATGACATGGTGGCAAAACCCTTTTCCCTGTTTCTTGTAGTTGGCCACCAGGTTTGCACACATCTCAGGAGGGATTTTGTCCCACTTCTCTTAGCAGATCCTCTCCAAGTCATTAAGGCTTCGAGGCTGACATTTGGCAACTCGAACCTTCAGCTTCCTCCACAGATTTTCTATGGAATTAAGGTCTGGAGACTGGCTAAGCCACTCCAGGACCTTAAAGTGCTTCTTCTTGTGCCACTCCTTTGTTGTCTTGGCCGTGTGTTTTGGGTCATTGTCATGCTGGAATACCCATCCACGACCCATTTAAAATGCCCATTGCCCCGTCCTTCATCCCTTTGATGGGGTGCAGTTGACCTGTCCCCTTAGCAGAAAAACACTGCCAAAGCATAATATTCCCTCCTCCATGTTTGATGGTGGGGATGGTGTTCTTGGGGTCATTGGCAGCATTCCTCCTCCTCCAAACATGGAGTTGAGTTGATGAAAAAAGATCTCGATTTTGGTCTCATCTGACCACAACACATTCACCCAGCTCTCTTCTGAATCATTCAGATGTTCATTGGAAAATTTCAGACTGGTCTGTACATGTGCTTTCTTGAGCAGGGGAACGGGTGCTGCAGGATCTCAGTTTTTTCTTGGTGACTATGTCCCAGCTGCCTTGAGATCACTGGCAAGATCCTCCCATGTAGTTCTGGGCTGATTTCTCACTGTTCTCATGCTCACTGAAACTCCACAAGGTGAGATCTTGCATGGAGCCCCAGACCGAGGAAGACTGACAGTTATTTTGTGTTTCTTCTATTTGTGAATAATCGCACAGATTGTTGTCACCTTCTCACCAAGCTGCTTAGCAATGGTCTTTTAGCCAATTCCAGCCTTGTGTAGGTCTACAATCCTGTCCCTGACATCCTTGGACAGCTCTTTGGTCTTGGCCATAGTGAAGAGTTTGGAATCTGATTGATTGATTGCTTCTGTGGACAGGTGGCTTTTATTCAGGTAACATGCTGAGATTAGGAGCACTCCCGTTAAGAGAGTAAGTGACTTTAAGTGCTCCTAATCTCATCTTGTTACCTGTATAAAAGATACCTGGGAGCCAGAAATTTTGCTGATTGATAGGGGATTAAATACTTATTTCACTCATTAAAAAATCGATTTATAACTTTTTTGAAATGCATTTTTCTGGATTTTTTTTGTTGTTGTTATTCTGTCTCTCACTGTTGAAATAAACCTACCATTAAAATAATAGACTGATCATTTCTTTGTCAGTGGGCAAACGTACAAAATCAGCAGGGGATCAAATAATTTTTTTCTTCACTATATATACTGTACTGTATATAGCAGCAAAATCAAGCAATTTTGGCTGCAAACAATCACAAAAAAACTAACTGAAAACTACTAAAGTATAGATACCCATTTAAAATGCAAGTTTACAGTAATTTATTTGTGAAAATGGAATATTTTGTGTTGAGTATCAGCTCTTCTCAGAATTGAACATTGCCACTTCAATTTTTTTTATAGAAATGTGCAGGTATGAGCTTGAGAGTCCTTTTGAGAGAGGATTCACAATAACTGAATCCATGACCAGGATTGAGTGCCCTACACTGGACAAATATACTTCCCAACATTTTTATATCAATATTTCATCCTGTATCCTTCATCCATTTTAAACTTTAAAAGGATTATTACAATTAAGAATAAATATAATATTCTTCACGCAGCAGGTGAGCAATGCTGTTTCATTGCCAAATCTCTCTATGATCAGAAACACAATCATTTCTTTTACAAACTCTGCCAAGCTCTGACAGATCTGCCAAGTTTTTGTTTGTAGTTGCTGCTTTCAGCCACTGGCGAAACTATTTTCTCCTATTTTCTATTTGAGATATATACACCTCTTTGCTGGTCAACATAGTCTCTACTGACCAAAAGCAAAATGAGCACCTTCCTGGTTTTATTTGTTAATTGGTAAAGTGCTCTATGCATAAAATTAGTGATTTATCATGACTAAAAATACAAAAAAGATTACAATTTAATTCTTAGAAGCTGTTTCCCATTTCCTTATTGATTGCAATATTTACTTTAAACATTTAAACTCCAACATTGCCCCAGCCACTCCACCCCAAGCCTACGCCTTCAAATGCAGGGCCCTGGGGTTAAAAACCCTTTTTCTCCCATGCTTTGAAAATGTCACATAGTGACTAAATATATATATTTGCCTACTTTTCCCATTTTTACACTTCACACTCTCTTGCTGAATTATCTAAGAAGGGCATTTAAAGCAGCCTAAATTATCTACAAACAAATTCAACCTATGTTAGCTGCTCAGAAAAGGCCTGATACAGTGAGCGTAAGAGATACCGGTAACAAGACAGAGAGTGGCAAGGGAAAATAAATATGCTGTGTGCTTGTCTGTGATTATGCTTTTATTATTATAGCAGAGCATTCACTGCCGCAGTAATAAAACACAGTGGTGCTCATGCTCAGCCACTAGCTGTGATTAAATCTCATATTTCCACAGATCACTCAGTTTACACATCTGTAGGGTTCATTACAAAAGTGCCGCTGCTGAGGCCCCATTATTAAATTAACTTTGGCTGTCATGTGACAATTAGCCTGATTAGGTGGGACCACTGAAGTAATGGCCAGTGAGAATCTTTGTAGCAGGAAATGGCTGAAATCAAGGTAATTGTCCCTATTCGTAGAGCCTTTGTTTGAAATGCTTCAGCACTGAACACTGAGATGCTATTATATATCATTATATATACTCTAGGTACATCATCATAATACAAGATAGCTCCCCCTGAACATGGATTCCACAAGGTGTTCCTTGCAATTCTGGTCCATGCTGTGAATCTTTCATTCTAACACTTATAAAAGGTGCTCTATTAGATTCAGATCTGGAAAATGGGCAGGCCAATGATGTACACTGAACTCAGTTTAAGATGACTTGAGTATTTGTGCATGCTGGAGGTAGGTGAAATGTGGCCATAGTGCAGCCTGGGATCCCAAACTAGGCATTGTTTAATTTTATTTACAAACAGTATCGCAAGAGAAACTCATTCCTAATTCAATCTCCTAGCTTGTTCCATTCATTTCCTTTACAAATTAAATATTAGAAATATCAAAGATGAATTTTGTGAAATATTATTTGAAACAACTTTCTGGGTGGCATATTCAAACAAACTAGCATTTAATTTAATAGGATGTTAAATGAATAAGATTTTAGTCTTACACTGTGCTAGTGTAGTTTAGCAATAAAAACGGACAAATTTCTCTATCTATCTCTGCTAAACAAAATACCATGTCTTAAATTGTATACTTTGGTACAGTTCTATAGCATTATTGAGTGCTATCACTATTACAGTTTCCTGTTACATTTACTTTGAATTTTAGGTTTGAGTAGTCCTCAAACCTAAAAAATACCATGGCACTGGTTGGTATTGCTATTGGTATTGACTGGTATTAAGGGGAGGAAACATTCCCCACACCATAACAGCACCTCCGCCAGCCTGGACTGTTGACAAAAGGTAGGTTGGGTCATAGATTTCATGTGGATTAAAAGTATATACAATGGAATGCTGACTTTGGCCACAGACACTGAAATCTGGTCAACAGTGCAGACACTGTAGATCAATAATGAACACAATTTTCCTACTCACTTTTCATAATGATGGCCAACAAAAATGCTGTCTTAAGTGGCAGCTAAGTTTGCACAAAGATTAAAGACGTTCTACAAAGACTTCTGTCTATTTCATGTGCTCCCAACAGTAAATAGTCAATCTGTCCCCTATAAACACCACCACATTGTTTTTTTCACCACATTGTTATCTTGCACATTGTGCAAGATAATGGGTTCATTTTCAGTGATTTTTGAACATAGTGAGAAAGCTTTCCACTTGCCCGCACACGATGTGTAAATGCTGCACACATACTCACAAGGGTGGCTGAAACTTTAGGCGCTTTCGAATATGCCTGGGTCACCAATAATTTGTAGTCTACATTGCCACAGGGGATTACTGCAAGTCTGGTTTGATAGGTAGTGGGCATGAACAGCCAGTAAGTAATATTCATAGCTGGAACAATGGTCTGTTAGAATAGAATGGGCTATCAACACACTAGTTTCACAGACTGTTGAATGCAGTGCAGCATCCACAGCAACAGTGACTGAAATTCATAGAGCTATAGGTTTGGCCAAGCATTCACCAAACACCCTGAACTAATATTTTTTATCTATGCCTGACTCTACCAACCTTCACAAGAGCCTGAATTTGATATTAAGTCAGATATAAAATTAGTCAGGACACTGTTGACTTGCAATGTGAAACGTTTTTACCTCTGATCGGAAAACCTTACACAGAATATTAGTGGTTGAAGATAACGACTTTAAATTTTACATGCTTATGAAGAAGCACTTGGAGCATCTCTGAGAATATTGATATCACCATTTACTTTGAAGACAAACATTTGTGTGAGAAAAATATATAAAACTAACTAACATTTTAACATTCAACATTTCTTCCCCTAAGCTTCATAAAAAAAAGAGAAATAATTATATACCTATAAATTTATAAAGCTCTAAGTGTCTACTTTCATTTGAGTCATTAACCACCACTGTGGAGTGTGACACGGCAAAAACATTCAATGTAATTCACATGGACACCTTAAAACCAGTGCAAAATCCATTTTTTGGTCTCTGGGAAAAATAGTTAATAGCTATTTTTAAGAGTATTTTTCAGGGAAAAATGTGGGCTGGACCAATTCCTCAGTGTGTGCACACCAGTGACACTCGACTTTGTGAGCACTCAGGCGAAATGTTATGTGGCAAACGCATACACATTGTCAGTTCATCCACATACACAGTAAGAACATCCCAGCCAGATGCGGAGCCAGATGTAAAGTCTGCATATTGGCTCCATGCAATTCCATGACTGCATCCATAATTGAGATGGCCGTGTGCTTCATCAAGAAGTCTCAAATGGCATTGCCTGATGCCATAGAACAGCCTGCAAAAGAATTGTGATTGCCTTTTAGTCCTAGCAGTTCCACATGCACAATCAGGACACTTGTCTGGCTAAACACCTGCTGATGGGACTGTCTGCACAGTAGCCAATCGTCCAGAAAAAAAGAGTACACACAGGCCCTCTCGTTGCAGGGGATCCAATGCAACTCGCACACAATTTGTGAACACCCTGGGTACCAAAGATAATCCATTGGGAAGGATATGTCACTCCACTGATGTGAAAGTGAAAAATCTCCTATATTCCACACCATGTGGAAACTGATCTCTCAGATCTATGGTCACACCGCTCGCATTATAGGCAGAAAAATCAGGATGAGAGCATGGACCGAATGATTACTAATGTGAGATGGGGAGAAAGGGATGGGCTTCCATGGAGGTCAGTTAATGCAGGAGACTTCAAAACATCTACACTACTGTGAATCATTCAAGATTCATGCATACCTGTATGTTAATTATTTCATTTGCCATTTTCATTTCAGAAGACTCTTTTGGCATACTTTGAGTGACACCGGATAGCAGTGTACTTTAGAGGTGCAAACATGGAGCAAATTTCTATGTTTTATTTAATGGCAGATACAGGTTTTGAAAGAAAAAAAAAGCACTTTGTATTACAAATGACACTAAAATTAAAAGATGACGCTAAACTTTGTCTTTTCCAACAGAAATTATTTATTTGTGCTTTCAAGCCTATGTAAACTTTGATGAAAAGAAGATAATAGAATACAAAGTGCAAAAATGAATGCAAAATGTGTTTAGTTTAAGTACAACCTCAAAAAAATTAAGTAACCACAATGTAACTTGTAAAATTATTTGCCTTGGTATAGTAAAAAGACTGGACCTTTTACTTTTGGATATAGTAAAAAGGGATTATAAGGTATATGCTGTTAATTTTTTACATACAGGTAGTCTATACAAGTGTCAATGTAGACTACATTCAGGAATTCTAGCAATCGTTGTACTATGTTGCTGCTTTGTGTCCAAGCAGCTAAAGAAAAACAAACCACTTGCAACATTATGTTCTGAAACTTATCCATTCATCTTGGAATGTCAATGTAAAGTGAGGCACCTATTCTTCTTTCTGTCTGACTGGGCTATCCGTCTGCTTCGCTTTGACAGTGAGGCGTGACCTTATCACGGAGACGCTAACATTGACGACATTAACAATTGCTCAGCAAGAGAGCAAAACATTAAAATGCTAACAAAGCAGTGATGTTATCTCATTAGACTTGCTGCACAGTTTAATGTATAAAACATGAACAGTGTGCTCAGTTAATGTGAGAGGTGGAGAAACAAGGGGGAGGAGAAGTGAAGATGCCACAAACATTAACTACTCTCCCTCCCTCGCTTTGTCTCACTCTCTCTCCTTCTCGTTCGAGAAAGTGCTGCCGCTGGCTCAGCCTCCACTATGCTGAGAAGGCAGGAATTAATTCCAATCAGGAAGTTCACTGTTGTAGAGAACGCGAGGAGTGTAACCTGCCCCTATTTTATTCTAATAAACAAGTAGCCTTCAGTAGGAAATTGAAAGCAGAATCCCATGAATAAATATGTCTGTACAGACAGACACTACAGGCGATCTGCAATAAAAGTTTACTCAGCACAATTGAGCACATTCCCACTTGTCAAAACAGCAGTGAGGAATTAGTAAAGCAAAAGTTCAGATTCTTACAGACTAACCAGCGTGATCTGGTCACTGAAGTCCCACTGACACAGGATCTACTTAGATTCCATACTAATAATGTCATGCATTTAAATTCACTCAATAATTAAAACATTATAACATATTAGAACAGGAATAACTTTAGAATTTACTTAGTTGGATCAGTCATTTTTAAAGAATTTCATTGTTCTATTCTAATAAAAATTTCAATTTTTATTTTAGTTTCTTATTTTTAGTTTTAGTATTTTACTATGAATTCACTTCTGGCCTTAAAATGAGTTACGAGATAAAGAGTTTTCTCTTACCGATAGGCGACAGCTCAGCCACACTTCCAATGTATGGTCCCTCCAGGAACTTGGGCTCACTGTCATTGATATCCTGGACCTTGATAACAAACTCGGACTCGGGTTCGAGTGGGGCGTCGCTCTGGCGGTCTCGAGCCTGTGCTCGTAAAGTGTAGAAGGCTTTCTCCTCACGATCCAACCTCTCGGTGGCGTGAATGTCCCCTGTGACCTCATCAATGATAAAGATAGTCCCTGCGCCTTCGCCAGATATGGTGTACTTGATGGAGCCATCACCTTCATCGGAGTCTGAGTGGATCTGCCAGTCAAAAGGGAAATTGGTGTAAGGGATGAGACACATAAAAATCTCAGATCATGACAGTCTGTAAAGAAAAAAGTAACCTTTCCTCAAAATAACTTCTCAGATTTCCCAAGGGCATAATATTACACAGAGCAAATTAAACCACTGATCTCTTTCACAAACTATTTACATTTCAAGTGTGTTTTGGTTTTTTTGGTTTTTAAAAAGTATATAATAAATCCTGCCTCTAGATTTTTAGCACGTCATCAGGTAGAAGGTGTTTTTATATCCTGAACTTTTGTGCATTGAATCTTGGGCACTGACTCTAAACTTGTAGAAGAATTTGGGCTAATCTGAAAAAAGCAGCCTGGAATTATCCCTTCACTTTCCTCTGACCCCATGCTAAAGGTAAGACTAAACATGGGAATGTAAGAGCGAACTTCAAAAGCCCTTATAAATCTGCCAGGACTTTTTTTTTCTAATGTCACTGAAAGCCATTTTCCTTGATCTACCATCTTATACCACCATCAGCCATCTCTCTTCCTTTCTCTCTCTTCATTATTATTCACCTTCTATTGCAGCTTCTAGTTTCTCAATAGACATGGACAGAGAGCTAAAATTTTCTCTTCCATATTAAATATTTTATAAATCCTTAATTAAATATAGGATTCTATCACCCCCATGGGGTTTTTTCATTAAGTATTTGTCGTAAAACTGCAAGCAAAACCCTCTATATTGCGTTTCCCTGTCTTACTCTCTCTGTCTCTTACTATGGAGAATCTTCCCCAAGTCAAACAAAATGAACACTGAAAATATGATTTTTCGAGCATCAATATTTTAGCAGCAACAGAAAAAAAATCTCAATTTCTGAAAAGGGGGCATATAAAGATATGAAGAATAAAAAAAAAAAAACACCCTTCAATATGAACCACTTAAAGACAGAAGTCTGATCAGCAGAAAACTTTGCACAGTCCTTTAGATTACTGTTTTAATTAAATCGACATATTTATTTAAAAAAAGAACAACAAAAATAAAACAAATTAAAATAAAATAAATAAATAAATAAATAAATAAAAAAACCTTTAGTTGGAGATCATTTGTTGGAGATCATTTGGAGATAATTTGTATCCTAATAATCTTTTTTTTTTACAACAGAACAATCATTTCAGCTTTTATATTATATTGTGTTTTCTATAATCAGTTATTATGTTATCTCTTGCTCTTTATGAATAATAATGAATAATAGTGATCATGATATAGCATTTTACACAGCATCAGCTGAGATGCCAGTCCTTTTGAGTAGGCCTGCCATACTATAAGAAATCAGTAAGATATGCTGGGGCTACAGAGTGCAGGGGTTTGCATTTCATAAGAGTGTGTAATTAATGTAGAACAGAAAGCTAACATAAACCGAATACTACTGCTGCAGCATGCTCTGAATTTTCTTCACCTGTTAGGGTGTCAGCCTTCTACATTTGGAAATATAATCATTTTTCTACATTTTCTACATATTAATGTGTGAAATCATTTTTCTACATCTTGTAAGATCCGCTAATGTCATACTGAGTGTGTGTTTTCTTCAATGAGTAAAGAGTTTTATCAAGTATTACACTTGGAATAGTTGTTCAGTCAGATTTAACTATTGTGTATAGTTTACATTAAAAATATGTTACGTTTCTCAACAAAACATGATCTCATTGCTTATACTAAACTTAATTTAATGTTTCTATGAAGTAGAGTGAATGATGCAGAGTGAGCGTGATCAATTCATGTAGTATTAATTATGTAGTAATATTATGTAAACCAATTACATTGTGAAGTCTCATGAGAACACTGGTGCTGATAAGAACAATAACTATAGTATTAAATTCAGGCACTTAAAACATGTATGGCAGAATAGCGCAGTGGTAAGTTTGTTATACTCTGTAACATACCAGCATTGTGGGTTCTTAAGTTGTTAACTTAGTTCAGTGCTTTGAATATACACTCTCAAATCATGTTGGATGTATAAAAGCATATTTTTTTAATTTTAATTTTTTCAATTCCATCAGGTGGATCCAGTGTACACCTTTGAATGAAGTAAACTCACCAAGCTCTTTCCTTACAGACAGACCACAGGCAGTACAGATGGACAACCATGTCTCACTGTCACTCACCCTCGGGACTGGAGCCCCCCAGGGATGTGTTCTGAGCCCCCTGCTGTGCTCACTGTACACCTACGACTGTGTGGCCACTTCCAGCTCCACCAACATCATAAAGTTCTCCAATAACGACGAGATCCTTCCTAAAGGATATTAAAAAACTGGAGACATGGTGCCAGGACAACAATCTCCTCCTGAACTAAGGAGCTGATAGTGGACTTCTGCACAAAGCAGAAGAGGAATTACCGGCTCCTCGCTATAAATGGGACCCCAGTTTCCAGTACCTAGGTGTTCACATCACGCAGGACCTGTCATGGTCAACACCCTGGTGAAGAAGGCCTGGCAGCGTCTTTACCATCTCAGACGCCTAAAGGACTTTAAACTGCCCTCAAAGGTGCTGAAGACATTTTACACCTGCACCATTGAGAGCATTCTGATGGGAAGCATCACAGCCTGGTTTGGAAACAGCACCAGGCAGGACAGGCAAGCTCTCCAGAGGGTGGTGCGATCAGCTGAGCGTACCATCCACACTGAGCTTCCTGATCTGGAGACTATATACAGCAAGCGGTGCTGGACCAAGGCCAGGAAGATAATGAAGGACCTCAGCCATCCCAAAAATGGTCTCTTCTCTCTGTTGGACTCTTGGACTCTTCTCTCAGGGAAAAGTTTCCGCTCCTTGAAGGCAGACACAGAGAGAATGAGGAGGAGCTTCTTCCTGCAAGTCATTTGGGCCCTTAACCAGAACACCTAGTACCTGGCCTTTCTGGACTTCCTCACACATGACATTCTACCGCAGCTGATTGTCGCACATACAATAACTGCACAGGTCACACTCTTTTTATATGCATACTGCACTGTCACTTTACTCCCTGCCATTCCTGTTAAAACTGAATATTTATATTTGCCTTTTTATATCTATATATATTTTACATATATATATATATATATATATATATATATATATATATATATATATATATATATATATATATATATATATATATATATATATACACTATATTGCCAAAAGTATTCGCTCACCCATCCAAATAATCAGAATCAGGTGTTCCAATCACTTCCATGGCCACAGGTGTATAAAATCAAGCACCTAGGCATGCAGACTGTTTTTACAAACATTTGTGAAAGAATGGGTCGCTCTCAGGAGCTCAGTGAATTCCAGCGTGGAACTGTGATAGGATGCCACCTGTGCAACAAATCCAGTCGTGAAATTTCCTCGCTCCTAAATATTCCACAGTCAACTGTCAGCTGTATTATAAGAACGTGGAAGTGTTTGGGAACGACAGCAACTCAGCCACAAAGTGGTAGGCCACGTAAACTGACGGAGCGGGGTCAGCGGATGCTGAGGCACATAGTGCGAAGAGGTCGCCAACGTTCTGCAGAGTCAATCGCTACAGACCTCCAAACTTCATGTGGCCTTCAGATTAGCTCAAGAACAGTGCGCAGAGAGCTTCATGGAATGGGTTTCCATGGCCGAGCAGCTGCATCCAAGCCATACATCACCAAGTGCAATGCAAAGCGTTGGATGCAGTGGTGTAAAGCACGCCGCCACTGGACTCTAGAGCAGTGGAGACACGCGTCTCTGGAGTGATGAATCGCGCTTCTCCATCTGGCAATCTCAAGTCTGGGTTTGGCGGTTGCCAGGAGAACGGTATTTGTCTGACTGCATTGTGCCAAGTGTAAAGTTTGGTGGAGGGGGGATTATGGTGTGGGGTTGTTTTTCAGGAGCTGGGCTTGGCCCCTTAGTTCCAGTGAAAGGAACTCTGAATGCTTCAGCATACCAAGACATTTTGGACAATTCCATGCTCCCAACTTTGTGGGAACAGTTTGGAGCTGGCCCCTTCCTCTTCCAACATGACTGTGCACCAGTGCACAAAGCAAGGTCCATAAAGACATGGATGACAGAGTCTGGTGTGGATGAACTTGACTGACCTGCACAGAGTCCTGACCTCAACCCGATAGAACACCTTTAGGATGAATTAGAGCGGAGACTGAGAGCCAGGCCTTCTCGTCCAACATCAGTGTGTGACCTCACAAATGCGCTTCTGGAAGAATGGTCAAAAATTCCCATAAACACACTCCTAAACCTTGTGGACAGCCTTCCCAGAAGAGTTGAAGCTGTTATAGCTGCAAAGGGTGGACCGACGTCATATTGAACCCTATGGATTAGGAATGGGATGTCACTTAAGTTCATATGCGAGTCAAGGCAGGTGAGCGAATACTTTTGGCAATATAGTGTATATACTTGTATATGCATATCCGATATTGGATTTTCATAATTTATCATATTTTTAATTTCTACTACGTTCGTTTTTATTTTACTATTTTTCTCTAAATATTTTATCTATATCCCTATATTTTCATGTCTGAACACTTTAAATTTACTCTATTCATCTTTCTACAAAACAAAGGACAGTCATAAAAAAGTATTTCAATACGTCATACTGTGTATGATTTTGTATGTGATAAATAAAATTTGAATTTGAATTTTAGAGTAGTGATATGAGATTCACATGAGCCAGCATCAAGGATTTAAATGTAGGTCTGCTTGGGCAGATATAAATAATGTAATATAAAGTTGATGTTCAACAGCACAACATAAGAAACACAAACTCAATCTAAAGCCAGCAGCAGGATCATTATAGCTAGTGCTCTTTTGTGCTTGTAATAACTGAAAAACAAAGCTGTTGACCAGCCAAATTCTATAACAGCTTAGATGTAATATGTGTGTTGAGAAATACAGTGATAACTGGGAGAGGTCAAAATGGTTTTATCTGCAACATGGCTAGTTAGAATATTGCTAGTCTTATTCCTAAATCCTATTTACTAGCTCCTTTATACCACCATTTTCTAAAGTAGCTAACATTGAATAAATTGGCCAGCTATTAAGGACTGGAGCAATCTTATTATTAAACGGATTATTTGCCAATTTAGGTATTGCATTAAAGCTGCAGGACATTTGAATTTAGAAGTCCTTACTGAAAAGTGTTTTTGTGCGCTACTCTGTAGCATGAGATGTGCTGTGTCCTTTTCCACTGCACAGTGTGATCTAATGGCTGCAAGTGACTCTTCAAGGCTAGATCTCAAACTGCACTTTCTCACAAAATAATACTGTATATCTAAATAGTAATGACACCACTGGTATACTGACATACTAATTACTATTGAGTAGGATAGTGTACGATTTGGAACACAGCCTAAGTATTTGAGACTGACAAGATGTAATTATCTGCTGCTGTTTGTCATCTACTCAATATTACAGAAAGTGATACGAATAAAAAAAGCTGCACTGTGTACATCAGTGTGACTGTTACATTCACAGGATTTGGCTAGCAAACTAACATTATCTGGTTATCTCGCTCTGTTTGCTGGGTGTACTCCGCTCTTATCTATCGATCTTCTCTCCTGGTCAAGCGTTGCCAATCTGAAGTCTGATATAACGGTGTATTTGTGCTCATGCTGTGGGAAGGGAACATAGACAAGAGCTGACAGCGAATTAGGTTAAGATTAGCTAGCTAAAAGATGAGAAACATGTCCATCCATGGCTGGGGTGTAATTCGAATAAGGCATAGAATCTTTTAAAAGTGGTCTTACATTTCAGGAAATGTAAATGTTTGGGAAAACAGAGATATCTTATTTTTTATGTGACCCAGCTCCAACACAACACAAAGGGTCATTTAAATAAACTCCCACTGTTATTTTGGTCACACGTTTAAAATACTATGTGATATATGCATTCCTGTGTACAAATATGTATTTTGACTGCTGTACATTGTAAAGAACCCCTCTGCATGCACAATGTTGCTACTTGTGTGTTTTTATTTTGTGTATTTTATATTGTCTATATTCTGGTCTGATCTTTAAATGTTGTTATTGTGTGCTGTCTCTTTTAGGGAGCTAAACATCAACTAGATAGTACACAGTCTTCAGATCTGTGTGAAGCTGAATTTCTTTTTTCCTAGGACCGCAGCGTGATGACGTTTGACGTATCCGAGTTGGCATATGACGTATGTGTCTGAAAACACCTGCCAACCTGACTGTAAATTACTATTGCAGGCTTGTCAGGGTGACTCACAGCAACTCGGGAGCACTATGTGTGGAGTTTTTTTCTCCCCTGGCGCCATAATAATAATAATGCAAGCTCTAAATCAGAATGTAGTATTATTCTTACTGCTTTCCACATGTTTGAAAAATAAGTTTGCTCGGGCTGTAACGAGAATCTGTCGACACTAAAACCTCTCGAGTAAATCTGAAAAAAACATTTTTCAGCTACCTTTTCGAACACTGTTTGAAGATATGTTACGTTTTAACTGCAACATGAAAGGAATCTTGAGAGGAACTGTGCTACAGAACCCACACATCGCCCTTGGTAATGTATTTAACCAACAATCGGTTGATATACTGCAGGGGTCATCAATTAGATTTGATCTGGGGCCAAATTCCCTTGGAACAAATCCTGTTTGGTCCAGACTACTCCAAACACCACCCCCGTCCCAAAATAAACATCACAACACATTGACAGACATTCTCCCTTGTTCATCCTCCTAACTCTTAATTGCTGTCCATGTTACATCGCACACAATGTTAACAAGGCTAATTAAAATGCCTGAAAATATTGTAATTAAGGGCTGCATATAATTAACTAAATCGATAACATTTTATATAAAAAAACAGTCAGCTAAAAAAATCTCCAGTGATTTGTTGGACTATGCAGGATGACGGATGATAAAAGCATCACTTCAATTAGACTAATGCATTGTATAGAAATGGTGGCACGTATTACAATAGAGAAAACAAGTCCTGTAAGCTGGTTTCATGATGACTTGTGTTTTCTTGTGAGAAATATTTCAATGTGCTATCTTTAGTTGGTGAGAAACAATGGCCATGCTACCGAACCATGCTTTACCACCATGTATTCTTAGTTCTTAAAACTTTATCTGGTTTTCTCAGCATATTAAACATTTATGGTTATATTTATAAGAAGCACTACTGCACCTCATGCACCTTTGTCTAAAAAGATGGTACTTTTCTTGGCAATTTAATGGGTTGGAAATGAATGATGTCTCAAATGAAAGATTAGTCTAGGAGGTGACCATTTTTCTCACTTCAAAACACATCTTATGGCATGAAGCGTGTACATTATGCAGTGCTAGGCAGTAGACTAGGCGTAGGCGTAAGCAGTAGGCATTTCATATCCTACACAATGTAATGTACATGTTTAATAAACCAAGTCATCATGTCGCTATTGCGCTTTAGGTTCACATGAAAACCAATTCCAAAAAAGCACATGGCAAGCACATTAAGCATATTAATTTAGACTTAATTGGAATTTTCAGCTACATAGACAACTAGTGAATATTTATTTTGCCCTTACTTTGAGTTTGTCTGGTTGGAATTGAAGGAGATAAATAAACAAACAAACAAACAAATAAATAAAATTGTTCGTCGCAGTCATAAGGTGTTGATAGCAAGTGCCAACACTTTTGCATTCTACTGATATTACATTCATTTAAAACTGTGCTCCCAATGGGTGTGAGCAAAACGAATATCTATCATCAATAGCCCTATCATCTGAAAGAGATAACATTTGAATCCTAATGATGCTGTCCAAGAGAGCAACACTGGCCTTGCTCTCAGAGTGAGAGGAGTGGTATATTATCACGGTGACACTAGCTGATCATGGGTATCTGTATGCGTAAGGGGGTGGATAACGCTTTCCTTAGTGTGTGTTACACCTCCTCTTAGCGCAGCATGAGCAACAGTTCTAAAAGACATGGTGGGAGGATTCATGTGTCTCGGAAGAGGCACGTGTTATAGCCTTTTTCTCTCTCGGGTTGGTAGCTGTCGCGTGATAGGATAGAGCTGGCTGGTGGGTGGAAATTGGCCAAGGCTAAAAAAAACTGGGGGATTGGGGGATATTAGATTTGTGTTGTATATTATATACATACTGCAGCCTTTTGATATCCAGCTACAAAAATAAAAAATACAGAGCCGAGTGTAATTTGATAAAAGTGCCGCTACTGTAAAGTACTGTATGTCTTGAGTAACCTTAATGAGGAACTCATTTCAAACAAGTTAACTTTGAAAAATAAGTATTTGCTGTTTAACACACTTTACATGCACACTTAAGGACCATATGCAATATTCCCACAACCCCGACCCCCCAAAAACATACAAACACACACACTTTTGCATTCTACTGATATTACATTCATTTAAAACAGTATAACAATAGCCCTATCAACTGAAAAAGCCTGGTTTCTACTCCTGCAACCGCGTATCTGCGTGCATTTCAGGGCGAAAGTTGTTTTATCAGTTTCTGAGGTGAGCTGCTATGTATATATTTTTAACAGACTACACTGGTGCAGAGGTCACAGCCCTAGCCTGTAGAAGACAGAATGTACAGGATGCAACAAAGGAAAATTGTATTGTTTAAACTTGAATGTATATTGGAAAATGCACAGAGCATCCAGTCATGACATTTCCAGATACACAACCAGACATATTTCTTTCCTTTCTTTAACCTATCAGCATTTGCCTGAAGCTTGGTTTATGCACACCGCTGAAAATATACTTGACTTGCAATTAGCTTTTAGGAGGACTGCAAGTTAGGATGTCAGGATGTCAGACAACTCTAAATCAGCTCTCTTCGGTCTTCCCCCTGCCTCAGGCTGCCATTTGTGCAAGCATTTATCTATACTAACTGGAAGGACAAAAGTCTTGTCTGAGCGTGAGACTTTAAAAATGAAAGGTCATGCAGAGGGCTACCCTATTTTACTCTATTTTTACTGGCTGCTAGTGTACAAACCTCACAGTCTGCTTGTATATGTTAATATTCATCTCTGCCATAATTTATTCACTAGAATCACACATTATGACCCAGTTTGCTGAGTACATTTATTTTTATTGCGATTTTCTGCTTCTGACAGGTGCTAGCTAAGCACGACAGAATAATTAGCTGCATGGCTGCAAGAGTCCAGAATGAAGTGACATGTCTCTTTTTTTGGTCAGCACACTTCTCACTGAATTTTACTTTTGCAAAGATGGTTATAACACACACACACATATATATATATATATATATATATGCAAGTAACGTTCCATTTGTAAGTGGAGCTTGTAGAGAAGCCGATGTGAACACAATCGAAATGTCACCTATGTGTTGTGGATCTGTGTAGTGGAGTTATTTAACCATTTTCACCTGTACATTAGCATTCCATTTGACTTATCAGCCATTTTCAATCAGTATAAACAAATAAACTAATTATTTTATCACTGTAAGTCTGATATAAAATTAGTCAGGACTCTGTTGGCTTTTAGTGTGAGATGAGTTTACACTTGGGATAAACGTACACAGCATTTTAGAGCAGAAATAGGTTTGATATCACCATTTATTTTGTGTGGGGAAAAATAACTGACCATTTCTTTCTGAACTTTTCTTTGAATATATATTCTCTAGTAGGCTAGGTAAAACAGACATACATCTGAAAAACTGCAAATTCTTGAAGCTCTGAATGTCTACTTTCATATGTATCATTACCCACCACTGTTGAGTGTGGCATAACAAAGAGATTCAATGCTGACCATAGACACAACAAAAGAAGACGCAAATTCCATTTTTTGCCTTTCAGTAAAAAGAGTTAAAACAAGAGTATGAACAGTCCCTTTAGGACTTCACAGGGTTTTTTGTGATTATTGCAGCCAAAAATGTTTGATTTTGCAGTGGTATTTTTTTTATTTATTTGTGATACAACTTGTGGTGATTTTTGTGATTTATTTATTTATTTGTTTGTTTGTTTATTTATTTATTTAGCAAAAAACTACTTGAATTGGCGAAATTGCAGCAGGCACAGGATTTTTCTATTTAAAAAAAAAATATATATTTGTATTTTATTTGTGATGCAACTTGGAGAGATTTTTGTTCTTTTATTTTATTTATTTATTTACTTATTTTTTCAATTCACAACATGAATTGGCAAAACACTGTGACAATAAATTGCTGTAGAATTTCACATATTGTAAAGAGCCACATATAAAGAAAGGTTTCTTTGTAACGTCTATTAACACCAGTTTTTGGACTTAATAAATCCTGTGACAAGGATTGAACATGCAGAACTCATTTATACCATGTCGCCATATTTATAAATAGCCCTTGGGTATGTGAACAAGTGTGTGTACATAGTGTCTATCTGATGGACTGGTGTCCCATTCTCAGTCTATTCCCCTCAGTCTGTTCCTGCATCCTGCCCACTGATTCCTGGATTGACTCCAGACTTCCACTCTGATCAGTATAAAGCTCTAACTAAAGCTGGCTGTTTTTATTGAAAACTGAAAACTACCATAGAATTAGTCAATGAATTCATTATTAAATAGTGAACATTCCCTGTTTATTCTTGCTTCTTCTTATTTATTATCTTGCTTAATAAATAAACAGATGGGAGTGCATATATGCAAAAGATGAAAGTGAAATGAGAAAGTAATCTCTTACAAACAAAATACAATAAACACCAAATGGTTGGTTTGATTTATTAGAAGATACTGAACATGGAAGTAATGTAATTCATACGGTAAAACAAGAATATTAATATAGACACAATAAAACAGCAGATGTTTGGTTCGATTAACTAGTAAATACCGTTTATAGTGTGATTAGATGACAGATTTGTGAAATGATGAGTTTACATTCTGTTGTGAGTGAAATTCCCAGGAGATCAGTAGTTTCTGAAATACTCAAACCAGCCCATCTGGTACCAACAGCCATGCCACGGTTAAAATTACAAAGATCATATTTTTCCTTTATTCTGATGTTTGAACTGTATGTAAATCTGCATAATTGTATGTATTGTGCTGCTACCACATTGGTTGTTTAGATAACTGTATGATTGTGCATGTGTACAGGTGGTCCTAATAAAGTGGACGGTGAGTCTATACACATGATTTGAATAACTGAAATTCCTGAAAGCTAGTTTACAAAATGAAACAAACATGTATAAACCCTTCAAATGTGTCTCGAAATGTCTCTTTTTTGCTCTGAGGTTACTCAGATGCAGGCAACACAACCCCTTATATCATCTATAAACTGAATGAGATGTCTTGGCTTTCACAGCAACTGACCTTTGCGATTCTCTCCACTTGTCCCTCTGACTCACGCTTTGCCCCGTTTCCTTCCGGTCAAGCCATCACATATCTCAGGAATAATACTGCATTATAATGTATTTTTTTCTACAAATTTCTTTTAAATTTAAGTCATTGCGCAATGTTTAGCATTCCCAAAAAAATACATAAATCCATCCCTTCTTTCTTGTGCAGCCAACATTGTGACATTTCGTTATCAGATCCAAATGAACCACTCCATTCTTGTTAGAATTCTAATCAACAAGTGTTTGAACAGTGATGCTATAAATGTGTCCAAATCTTCCCTAGAAGTGTTAGATGAAATTAAGAAAACATTCTTCTCATCACAGCTGCACACTTATTATCACTGTCACACAATTCGATGCTCTCCCCTCTCTTCAGATTTCCACTTCTGAAGTTTAACAGTAAGCTTTTCTTGTCCCACTGTAGCATGTGTCAGAGTGCAGCAAATCTCTTACCACAGCAACAGCTGAAAACTGTCAGCATTGAGATTATGCTGAGACAATGAGGAGCTTTAAGTGCCTGACTGTGTAATACAGACACTAAAGGCAAGACTGTATCAACTAGGGAGATAACGATCTGATGATTTGAACTGATGCATCGATTTGAGCAGTCCTTTTCAGACTCAGTGTCACAAGGTTTTTTTCTGATTATTGCCCAAAATTTTGCAGTGGCATTTTTTTAATTTGTGGTGCCAGTTGTGGAGATTTTTGTGCTTATTTTATTTTATTTTATTTTTTCCAAAATAAAAAAAAAAAAAAAAAACTACTTGAATTTGCAGATAAAATTGCAGGCACAAGATTCCTCTTTCAACTCCTGTGTTATGTTCACTTTTTTAGATTCTTTGGTAGTGTTTGGGTCAGATTGACCCAAGACATTATTGGGTTTTGAAACACTACAGAAAAAAATAGTGCCTCAGAAAGTTTCCTCCGGGTACTCCAGCTTCCTTCCCCAGTCCAAAACGGGCTGATTGACATCTATAATCTATATGTCCATAGTGTTTGTGATTGTGCCCTGTAATAGGCTGGTACCCTGTCCAGGATGTACCCTGCCTTGTGCCACAAGTCTCCTGAGGTAAGCTTCAGGCTCCCAGGGACCCAGTAGGATAAGCTGTGTAGAGAATGGATGGATGTTGTGGAAGTCTGAGGTTAACCCACAAAGTCACAGTTTCTCAACCCTTATCTGGGTGCACTCCTTATCCTGTTGTTGTTCTATCAGCTGCTCCTTGTTCAGGGTAACTGCAGCGGATTACCCGGTACACATGTATGATTTGGCCCAGGTTTTATGCCGGATGCCTTTCCTGAAACAACTCTCCCATTATTTTGAGCTTGGGAGCAGCACTGAGAGTTAACCCTCAGTGGCTGGGTTGGTTCCCTGCCCAGAAATGGAACTGGGGCTGCAGTGGTGAGTGCATGGGGTCCCCTTGCTGGACTACCAGGGGACACTACTTGCCCTGTAATATTTTTTATTATATTTTCCCTTTTTAAATACGCCCACTTTAACTCAGGTATGACTGTTAATAAGCTCATTTGTCTAATCAAGTGTCTTGGGAGTAGTGCAGGACAAGTATTACACAAACACTATGTTGTGGTTGTATTTTAGGGTCTGTCTGTTTGGCTAAGGGAAGCTAAGTAAGATGATTTTTCTGTTGCACCCCCACACAGTAATATATTTCAGTTTGGTCATGACAATTACAGTTAAAGAAAAGAAATTAGTTCACATAACATAATCATGTTTTACGGTGCAAGAATGGACACATTTTTAGTTCTATAGCACTGCACTATGGACAGTTTTACTGTAGAGACTTATACAGTACAGCATGGTTGCTCAGATCAGTTAGTAGACATCATTCTGGCTCCTATCCTTCTGGACAGTAGCACAATGTACATCAGTGATTATAGTCATTCTAATGCTATCATCTCCTGCAGATCTGTCTTATATGAACAGAAAATAGGGTCATAAATATATGAATGGTGCGTAAGGGGGATAAAAACAAAACTAATTCCAACGAATTTGAGTAGCATGTTTAGTGAAGTATCTGTGTTATGTTTTAGGTGCCAGACTCAGTAGCCCAATCATAATGACAGAACGTTCATTACTAGAACTTCAAGATAAATCCACTTAAGCATCATCTCATCTCATATTAAACGTTTCTTTAAATTACTGCCTCTTTCTAATACCATCCGCCTGCTATAACACACTCTTCTGCCTCCTCTCTCCTCTGCCTTCTCACTAACACTTCTCACTGCACACCTGGAGTAATGGATGTGCTACAGGAAAGAAGCATGGAATTTATTCCATTTTTATTTTACTCTATTTTAAAAGTTGCGTTCGTGTAGCCGATGTCTGATCGTATGTGAACTATGAACTGCATCTTTTTCCTGCAAGAATGTACAAACCTAAGGCATGATGAGATCCTGGTGGCAGTTTGCAACAAGATACAGGTTTAATGATTGACCTCATACTGCTTTTTTTTTCCTGGGGAAAAGATTGCAGTAGACTGGCTACAAATGTGTAAGCACCATCTCTGCAAACAACAATAAAGAATATCATTTTGGTAACGTAGTCTCCCAACCTTCTTATCTGCGGGAGAATAAAAAAGATTTCCAGCTGGTGAAAATAAGCAGTTGTTATATGTAAGATACAAAAGATCAGAAAGTACAGTATTTTTTTCTCACAGCGGTTACTAGGACAGGCTAAGGGGAGTCTTCAGTGTGCATTCTTGCTTTATTTCAGGAGCGGCAATCAAGAATACTGAACACCTGTGGACCATTTTGGGAAACAGTGAGCTATGGGTAGTCTAAGTTGAATAGCGAAACACAGGTGTATGATTACATTGGCACAAAGTGTTATTTGATTAGACATGGCTTGATTAGGGTTGCAAGAGTGCAATTTGTTTTGAACAGACAAAATGACAAACATGGCATCAAATTACTTCCAAAAAAATAAGAAAAAAATAAACAACCTATTTGCAACCACGGTCAAAAATCAAAAGCCAGTTACTGCAAATTTTTACTATACTATGTGTTAGTGGGGGTGTTATCTCCATTTATATGTCAAAAATGGTGTATAGTACCCTGCATACTCCTGAGGCCCCACAGTGCACTGCAATGCATTACTGACCAAAAGACAGAGTACCTATATACTTTATAGTCTGTAGGAAGTAGGAAGCCATTTTGGACACAAGGGCAGTCTTATTTTGCACATTCAAAGAGAAAACCCACACTGTGAAACACCTGTGTTGTACAAGCTGATATCATATCTTAAGGATAGAGTATAAATAGGTATCCTGTTTTGCCGCACACGCAGCAGTTGTAGCCAGCGTGATGCCTCGGGTTGTGAGACTGTGAAAATGACTGGCGTGAAATGGGCTGTATATTACCTCAAAAAACTTTCAAAAAGTTCATTTCAGTGAGGATTATACTCAATGTATGTTGCACATTCACAGAAGATACGTAAAAACCAGCATAGTGAAAGAATTATTTCGTTAAATGGCCTATCACAGTACGAGCTTGCAGTTTTTCATGTGCGTTTTCACTGGTAGTAGTTTAAAATAGGAATTCTGTTCATTAAAAATAATCTGCAAATATACTAAAAAATAAACACAAGCTGCATAACAAAAAAATATTTAGTAAAATCAACATTCACAAAAAACTCCATTTGTTTAATCTTTCATTCTCGCTCTCTCTCTTTCTCTCTCTCCTGAAAAATGTTTCTTCTCTTCTCAATCAGCATGGCTAATTCGGATATAAATGGAGATAAAGTTAGAAAAGACATGCTAATTTCAACTCGACACTCTTGACTCAACGCAGACTGTTTATTACAGGATTGTCAGGTCTGTGTTATATTTTAAAGTTGTTATTTTTTCTCCCTTGATTCAATTATAATCGTTTCTCTTTTTCACAGCAAAACAATCATATATACTGTAGCTTTAACTACCTAAGTAACTGAGGGTGAAACTGTAACTTACAATATATTAAAATTACATTAAGTCTGGAAAGAGTCAAAATGTATTATAATTGATGTGTCTAATATACAATATCTTGGGATTGGGGCCAGAGCCACTGAGTTAACCAGCATGGTGTAACATCTGGATGCCCCCGCCCTGTGCAGGGCTCGAACCCAGACCTCCGTGGTGGTGTGTGCGCCAGCACACCATGGAGACAGACCCATACACAGGATTCTACGAAGCACTGCTTTATTGATGTAGACAGACATGGGGAAGACTAACCTAATCACAAAGACACTACACTAATTAAACAGAAACAAACAAAAAAACCTAGACCCAAAACCTGGCTATGACTCTAACTAAAACATAACACACAGAACATTCAACAATGACCAGGACACAAGGATCCCTATTTATAGGGCTACACATTAAGGTTAACTGGGAACAGGTGACACAACAGGGTATGAGAACAATGGGAAAGGCGTGGCACAAAATACAAACAAAGAAGCAGGCTTCCGAGATTCACCTGTCAGCGCCCTCTCCGGGCCTGGCAGGGAACTGTCCAGCTGTTCCTGACACATGGACCCCATTGTCTATTGTCCTTCCCTCACCAAAACCTACAATAATGCAGTATTAATTCCAAATCAGTTACTGTGACTTGTGACATTATAAATGTAAGATTAGAACACTAGGTAGTGGCATGTGCCACCAAGTCTTAACATCTTGGGTTTTTTCATTTATTAAATACATGCAGATGAATATAATAATATATAATTATTGTAATTATTATAGAAGGATTTCCTTCAGAATGTAGGGTATCGTTTTGGTAAGGGACAGTAAGGATAAAAGCACTGTCTGGGAAAAAAAGCGGCTCCATGACCCCATAGTGATTTTTATTTCTACTCAGCTCATTCTGCATGCTCTGGAAACAAGACACAAATCTGAGATTAGCTAAAATTCAATTTGATGGCAACATGAGCTTCATGCTAATATTCCAGTCAATGACTTTTTTTAACCTTCTCACACTTAAATAGATGAAGGTTTTGCTAACATTCACCTTTTGCAATCTATCTAGTGTGTGAAGTTGTAATGCTGCAGGCACCAACTATGAGTTCACTTGTTTTAACTGTGTTTTTGCCAATACACACACTTACATACACTTCTAGTTAAAGGGTACTACAGTGTGTAAGTGTCCTTGCATAGGCAAAGACATTTTGCTGAGCAGCAATCAGACCAATGAACAGTTACAAAATGATGCCTCATATATTGTAATATGATACAGAATGTAATACAAAAGAAGCAGAAAAAGTATGTGTGTAAACACTGTTCTTGGTGCAAAACAGTCATTGTGAAGATGATATAATGAAAAAGTGAGAGGATGATCTAGCGCAATCCTTGATATCAACAGTTGCTTATTTACATGTTATGGAACATGTAGGACATTGATGGTTTTGTGCCATAACTACTGTGTAGGTGGTCCATCAACAGTGACAATGGGGGTTTCTACTCTGTCTCTGTTTTCATGGGCAGAGTTTGTTGTGGACAGGGCTTGGTGCTTCAAGGATTCCAGATAGATCAGCTCTGTGGAAAATGTTCCTTAGTCTAAATATGCATGAGTAGATGAACCTGTAGTATTTTCCCAAATAGAAGGGTGGCAAACGGGCAATGTCCACAATATGTGGAGTCCCTGAAGATGCTGAAAGCTTTCTAAAGGTAGCAGCTATAGTGTAGATTTCTTCTAGGTCCAGTAAGATTCTGGACTGCCTTCACCACTCTTTGCAGTTCTCTCAAGTCAGCAGCAGTGCAGCTAGTTAACAATATATTATGCTTTCCACAATGAGAGAATGGTAGAAATTGAGCTGCTGTGGTATATTCAGCTTCCTCAGAAAAAAAGAGGTATATTGGCCCTTCATCATGATATGGGCTGTGTTTAGAGACCAGCAGATGTTCTCAGTCACACAGATTCCCAGAAAATAGATTCCAGCTACTTTCTCCAACTCTACATTGTTTATAGAGAGGGCAGGGTGTTCCTGTGCAATTTCCTGAAGTCTTTTTTTTTTTTTTTTTTTGCATTCATGGCCAGTTGAATTTTCTCCATAACACCTGGCCAGGTCTCACTGTTGGCTGAGATTAGGCAGAGGATGGTAGTGTCATCTTTTTATATAGAGTTCGTGTTGTGAATAGGTACACAGTCATGGGTGAATAGTGAATACAGCAGTGTGTTACTAAATGCAGTAGCAGCTCTGTTTGGTTGGACAGGATGTGCATATGTTTACTGTGCATGCTTTGCTCTCAAGCTAAATATCGGCTAAATGGCAAAAAATGTCTAGTATTGTCCCTTTCATTCCTATCTATGATTGCGACGACAATAACACTAATAGTTGTAATACTAACATTTGATTTATATACACTTATTTGATTTACAGATATTTTGATATATATATTTGATTGCATAACATTTTATATTATTTAATTTGATTTATTCAAGTTGAATGGATGGACAAACAAACAAACAGACAAATAAATAAATAGGTCATATTGTTACTTTATCAAATGATATACACAGCAATTTCTGGCTACAAAAAAAATAAATAAAAAATGTAAAAAAAAAAAAAAGGCTGCTTAAGTAATGTAAGTTTAGTTCATGGAAGAGCAGGGAAATTCATTATCCAAATGTATGTTGCAAAACTGGCAGTTTATAGCACAGACAGAGGCCATTTAGGAAGAGAGGGGAAAAAAAACATGTTTCATTAGCAGAATAATAGCCCTATATTCTTGGCATCCGTGCTGAGTTAGAGAAGATCGAGACACAGGGAAAGGCGGAGGTGAGGAAAAAAGCTTCGTTTTAAATGGTTACTGGTGATAAAAAGCATGCTGGTCGTATTTAATCCTATATTGCCCTAATTAAAGTATTTGATACCTTCGGCGATAAATGGGTCTAGCAACACCAGCAGCCACTATTAATTGCTTTGGCTTGTTCTATGGCTTCATGGTGTGCAATAATTCTGGGTAATTTTATTAATAAAATCATCTCTCTCCAGACATCCAACCCCCACCTCTTCCCCCATGCCTGATTTCCCATTTAGACATCAGCTCCTATCTTGTCCAGTGCACACATACTCCAGAATAATGAATCATTCTGAAATGGATGTGCTTTTCTTTGCTCTGGCGCACAGACACACACACACAGACACACGCGCACACACACACACACACGCACTGGATCCCAATGGATTACACTAAAGGTAAATGGAAAGCTAAAACATAGTTCTAAGCATATCTAATTTCTTTTAAAAAATGTACTGACCAGTAGTGAGAATACTTGAATAATAGTACTTTGTACTCATTACAAATCACTTTTTTGCTTATCTCACCAATGACTGTATGCTATACATCAAACAGGTTCAGTTTAGTATCCAGTCCAATAAACTTCACCAATAGAGAAAACAAAATCTATTATCAGCCTTGACCTTGCTTAACAAAAACTGCACAAAGTAGTTATAGCTACAGTATCTGCCTGTCTGTGCGTCTGAGAATGAACAAGCCACTGGATTGCATTTTTGAACATGAGTAGGAGCATCCTGGCCTCATCTCACTAAAATGTTTCAATATGCTGGACTAAACAAAGACTTCCTCAAAAGCATTTAAACCTCCTATTATCGTTGTGGTAAGTTTGACCCCATTCAGTGTTTAATGTCTCTAAATATATGTTTGACAACTATTTTATTTTTGTTTTCTATTTAATGACTGTTCCTAATTTAACAACCAGGTAAACAATAAATGATCATGATAATATGCTCTCAGTGTACACATTTTGTAACATTCAGTGTTCCTTGGGGTCAATTTGACCCCAGGTTGTTTTACCTGTATAAAACACATAAAAAAAATACATTCATCTGCTTTGGTTGTTTGGATAATATTGAGGTCACTATAACAATCAATTTTAGAATCTTCAAGAACATCCCTCTGCTTTAGAGCTCTAACCTAAGATAAACTTACCTGTAGTATTGCAAGAACCACTGAGTTTACACAACATGGGGAAGGGGAAATAATTTCTCAGCGACCCAGAGGAAAAGACATGTCACTATCTTTAATAACAGAAATTGTCCTACTTCCCAAATGTTATAAATAGCAAAAATCTGTACTTAGAAATAAAATAAAATAAAATCAGTAAAAACAAAAAAGATCTTTTTGTCCAATTTGAGGTCAACCAGTGAGATTTTATGGTGATTTGTAATTTTTTCTATAGTCACACAATAGAAATTCTGGGTGTTTAGGAGAATGGGGGTGGTGGGGTGGGTTGGGGTTATGTTTTATTTAAAAAGCTATTTAGGTAGTCAACAAAAAAACATAAATTACCTGACAAAAAAGCCTGGGTAAAAATTATATTCTGGAGGTTTAAATTGCAGTCAAATTGACACCAAGGGCTAAACATGTTTGTAAATTTGAGGATAACAGGAGGGTTAATAGGTATTTGAAACAGAACTTGACATGAACAGCATCAGTGGGGATCCCCCATCATACTTCAGCAGCTAACTAGTAACCACTTGTCTAGGCAAATGTAAAATTCTATAAATATTAGAGACTTAAATAGATAAGACAGACAAAACTACATAGTAGTAATTTAAAAAATTAATAAACATTACTTTTCAAAAGAAAACATTTATCTAATTCCATCAATTAAAAACATTTTAATACTCGAATACCTTTAATTACAGTAGCAACCTTTTTACTTTAACTTGAGTACACACATTTCTGGCTGAATATATCCATTTTCAAGTATAATTTCCCAGTACTTTTTCCAACCTTGGTAATAACTTGAACTCTGTAGCCATTCAAGGAGACAGACAGACATAGCCGCAGGTCTTGTCACTCACTTTTAGTAACTGCTTTATCCTGGTCAGGGTCATGGTGGAGCCTGAGCCAACACTGATCTTAGCAACACTGAGCATGAGGTAGAGGCACTATGCATACACGCATTTATAAATACAAGCAATTTATCTAAGTTCACCTACAGCCCTGTTTTTTGAGGACATCCTCACAGACACAGGGAGAATATGCACATTAGCTCCACACAAAAAATAATCCAAGCCTATAAACAAATCCTGGAACTATGAGGAACTACAACAGTACCCGCTTCAGCTACGATGCTACCTAAAGGGATTCTGATTTTATTTAAACCATTATTTTAGACAAACAAAAGAGCTAGTCAATACTCAGAAACATAAGACGGGTAAACAGACATAAACTAAACAACAAGAAATAAGTAAACATGTAAATAAACACAAGGCTATGGGTCAAAATCAAACCATCTCTGTTATGTAATGTGAAATATTTACATTTAGTAGTTATGTCTATAGATTTGCACCAGAATATGAAATCAATTCGTAATAATTTGTTTACCGAAGCAAATAGTCATTTCTCCCAATTAGTTTTTGCATTTTGTATCACAAGAGATGGAAAACTCAAAAGATGAAAGCAAAAATTCAATCAATCTGTTTTGAAAACACACTTTTCATCACGATGCAGCAACAGATATTCAGACAGACTTAAAGAAATATGAATATGGAGCAACTGAAATTAAATACATCCCTATAATAATAATAATTTAAAAAATCCATATATAATGAACATACCTTTCCAACATAAAGTGGTTCTGTTCCTGTGTACTCTTCCACCACAAAGAACTGGTTCCACACCCATCCTCTCTTCACTCTTTCATGGGTCACTGGGTGCTTTTCAAGAGATTTGTCTTCTGTGAGAATGCTAGTCCTCTCATCATAACAGGATCCCAATCCCCAGCAGTGCAGCACTCCAAGAGTCACAACCAGAGCATTTGTCCTTTGTCTCCACTGTGCAGCCATTTTAGTCAATGTAGTCTTCTACATGTGGCAAAGATCATGAACACAATCAAGAACAACTTCTCTTTCCAGTGTTGCTGAGTGTGGAAAAAATAATCCGGGTAAATGAGCTCTAATAAGATGGATTTTGGTTCGATAAATCCAATAACCAGTTCTCCTTTTTTTTTTTTTTTTAAATCTTGCGGATGCTGGGAAGAGACTGAGGCATCATTTGGAATGTGGAAAAGCAAAGTTAGGACACAGTTGTTCAGTAGTGCTGAAGTGTCAAGAAGAAGAGTTCATTCCACTGTGCTGGGTGCAAGGCCACAAAGTTCTGGGTCTGCTACCAACACAAAGCAGGGTTTGGACAGGGAGATATGAGAGAGCAAAGACATGCTTGAAATCAAGATAGCCAAGTAGAAAAAGTTTTTGTTTTTTTCAAGGTCAGTAATCCCAATAAAGCTCCACCAAGTCACAGAAACAGAACTAATAGTAATGCTGGTTTAGTTTTTAATGATTTTTGAAAAGTGTGTCAAAACAGGCCATTTCTGTTGTTCCATACCATATGTACCAGATAGAGCTCTTTCTTCAACCAGACAAACAATTAGTAAAAAAAAATAAAAATGCCACAGTCCTGAAGGCAGCTATTCATTTGAGTAAATTCTTATACAGACCAGGAGATGCTGAAATTCTGGTCGCAGGAAACACATAATGTACTGAATACAGAGTAGGATTTGTTTGGTGTTGTGCCATAGCTTTCTTCAATAAAGTATTAGCTGCATCCACAGTGGACCTCCTATAGTCTCCAAGAGAACATGATGAGAATTGAGAAGGCCACCTGAAATAAAACACACACAGAAATAATAATTAGTTAATAATAATCTTGGTCACGTTGGCCAATAAACTTATTACAATTTAGTTATTTATCTCAAAGTATCCTTTTTAGTAACTGCTTTGAATTATTCCATATTATTGTGACAGTAACATGATAGGTATATAGGAGAGAAGAATGTTAAATATGATAGTTTAAAGGGTTAAAAGTGTGACTGATGCATCTGTACCCCTTCAACACAGTGCCATGTTACAACCATGTCACTGCCATCGCTGGGCTAAGAATGATTGACCATCCAAATAATATCTCTTGTCATATGATGCTCCTTTACACTGATGGACTGAATATGTGCTGAAACTGATGGGCTACACTCTTAAAAAAAAGGTCAAATTTAGAATCATTAAAGGAAAAATCCACCTTGGATTTATAGTAATATAGTAATATTTAGAATTTACATTGTCAAGACAAAATAAATATGATACTTAAGATACATAAAATACCAATTATCAAAGAAAAAAAAGAAAGACAAAAACAAAAAAAAACAAAAACAAAACAAAAGAAATATATATAAAGAATCCTCCAATGAGCAGCAGAACAGGTTTGTGGGTAGAAATGCTTTGTTTATGAACCATTTTACAGGAGAATACAGTGATTTAAGCTAAATGGAAATCTACAGTACTCAAATAACCACTCTTTACAGCCTCTTTTAGTGAGCAGAAAGGCATTACAGAAATCACAACATACACAACAAGGCTTGAGGTGGACGACCTATAACAGCAGAAAATTACATCAGGTTCTGCTTGTGTCAGCCAAAAACAGGAATCTGAGGCTAGAGGAGACATACATTTCCCAAATCTTCTTTTTGTTTCTTTGTTTTTTTCCAAACATTTACTGTCCAGTTTTAATAAACCTGTTCCCGCTGTAGCCTTGGATACCTGTTCTTTACTGACAAGTACTACATGGCATTTTTGCAGTTTCTCACGTTCCATGTGTGTTCTGCATTCTGTGTTGCTTTCCTGCTCATTACATTTGTAAAAGGAGATATTAGAATTACTGCTGGCTCCCTGTCAGCTCAAACCAGTCTGGCCATTCTCCTCTGACCTCTTTCATGAACAAACCATTTTCACCTGATGAACTATGGTGCACTGGATGTTGTTGCTATTATTTTTTTCCCTCACACTATTCTGTGTAAACTATATAGAATGTTGTGCATGAAAATCTGAAGATCAGCAGTTTCTGAAATACTCAAACAGGTAACTCAAGTCAAGTCACTAAGGTCTTATTTTTTCCACTTTCTGATATCTGATGTGAAGATTAATTGTAGCTCTTTCATGACGGCATGATTTCATGCGTTACATTGACAACAAATATAAGGCCGATTTCATACCTGCAGGAATGTGTAGGTGAACAGATGTTCCTAATAAAATGGCAGGTGGGTGTGTACACTTTTGAAGCATAATAAATTCTGAATTTAAATTTTGTTTGTAAGCTTTCATGCATGTTTTTTTTAACCTGATCCTGCTTGACCTTCATTCATACAGTATGTCATGCTGACCCCTGCTTGACCTGCCTACAAATGTCATTCTGACTCTTTTCACTTCTATTGTTATGCATCATCAAAAAGGTACCCTTTATTTATTTATTCCATGAAAGTTTAAACAAGATTTTTAAATGCTTTTGAAACTGTTCCTCCACACCTTGTTGCCATGTTAATTAGTCAATTTGCAGTTTTTATTCTAAAGCAAAAGGCTGCACACAGAAAAAAAATCTTCTCCCCTCCCCACAAATAATCAACCTACAGACTTTTTTTTTCATGAAAGAATGTCTAGACTCAGCAAGAATCCCAATAAGCTCAAGAGCCTGATGCGTGAGTTAGTCAGGTGTGGCGAAGGTGAGAACTGTGAGGAGGGAAGACAAAGGGAGGGTTATACATCACAGACCTGGTCTGGAAGCCTCTGCCTGCCTAGCTGTGACCTACAGCATTGGATTTACACTAGGGGGTATCTGATTAATTGCATGAGGGAACACTAATTGGATAAATGCATTCATCAATTAATTCCATCCATCAAAGCAGTTAGCCTAATGCTTCAAACAAACATTGGGCCAGGAGCTGTAGATAAGCTAGAGCCCTGCTGCATGCACAAACATACAACACTGCCTAATGATTAATAGTCTTTTGAAGCTTTCTGAATGTGAAAAACAATGTTTTGAGTGGCTGAGGTATCACAACCTCAAGGCTAAATTATCATGGCATTAGCAGTAGCAAATGCTCACAGTAGCTGATATGTGGGTATCATATGGAAGGCAGCAATGAAGAAAGAATAAAACCTTAAAAGCAAAGTAAATCAAGCATAAAAATTCCAGCCAAGTCGATATATCAGATAATCAAGGTTACATAAATTTCAGGCATGTTTAATATGCATTATTAAAATAAATGATTGGCAATATGAGACATTTATATGATCTGCTCATTCACTAGAACATAAGGTTAGAGAAGCATGACTCCTCCACACAGGCAGAGTTTCATCCAGCAACCCGTACATTTTCAGTACCACTCTTGCAGTATCTTGCAAATTCAAAGGGGAAAATCACATGCAAATAGGGGACATGGCGGCTTAGTGGTTAGTACCTATATCTTGGGGTTGGGGGTTTGATTCCTCCCTTTGCTCTGTGTGTGCAAAGTTTTCAGATTCCCCCAAAGCTTCCTCTGGGTACTATGGTTTTCTCTCACTGTTCAGAGACGTGCATTGCAGGCTGATTGTCATCACTTAATTGTTCACTGTGTGTGTGTGTGTGTCTCCGTGATTGTGCCCAGTGATGTGTTAGCAGTCTCTTCAGGGTCTCCCCCCACCCTGTGCCACACAACCCTGTATAGGATAAGCAGCACAGAAAGTCACTCGGTAAATGCAAATTGTTACTTGTTACTTTAAATGGTTTCTCCCAATCAGGGTTGCAGTAGATTCAGAGCTAGGAACACTGGGATTAAGACAGGGGATACACCATGGTAAGGCATCACACACGCTTCCATTCGCATGCTCATTCACCCATGTTTAGAATCACCAATTGCAAATTCGAATCCTGGCTAAAAGTCCAAAAGAGCATAATTGGCACTGGGTAGGATGGTGTTACTCTTTCCACTGCCAGTCAGAGAGACACCAGCTGATCATGGGCATCTGTGAGCTAGCTTGATTTAGCTTGAGCAGCAGTTTGTGTGTCACATGGCTTCATGTATCACAGAAGACGCACGTGTTAGCCTTCACCCTCCCCAGGCGGTATCTGTTGTGTAATAGTTGGTGGGAATCAATAATTACAAAATTGGAAAGGAAAAAAGTTCTGATAGCAAATTTTAATATCAAATTCTGAGACTCCAGGAAGCTTAAATGTGAATGAAAACCTTTTCAAATACTCTGTTTAGGCATCAGTGGGATCAGAAACATCCCGTGATTATCTAATATGAAATCAAATTTAGAAACTTCCCAATTTTTTAGCCATAGTAAAAGCCTTCTCATCAGTAGGAATTATTTCTTCAACTGGCAAAAACCAGCTTCCCTCTTAATATGTACATTCTCTCCAGACACACAAGTGTCTTTCAGCCTTAATAAATCTTTGTGGGTGCAAAACCCAGTCCATTAGCAAAACATGCAAATAAACTACAGGCTACTTGCTCATTTGAAAGACTCAACCCTCTGTAAACAATGTTCGTCAGTCAGCTCACACACTTTGCACAGACACAGACATATTTACACAGACAAAACTTTAGTAATTCAGGACCTCAGTGTTCTGAGTGAAACAGCAGTTGATCAGCTCCTTTCTGACAATTTCTCTTGAGTTTCTTGATAATCGTTGGTCATGTTTAAACTTACAGAAGTAAACACTTCTGATTTTCACCAGTGCTGCCTTGTTAGTCCCCTGGAGTACACATCTGAATGTCTTTCTTTTGCTCTTGTCTATTTTTATTTTCCACTGGCCTTCATGAGTATGATCATGGTTTGTTGCTCTAACTGCAGGCTATGTTTGATGCAAAGGAGGTATGACATGTGGCATTTACAAGAAGACTCACAAATGCGGAATGTTTTTTCCCTCAAAAAAAAACAACAAAAAAAACCCAGAAATGGCAAGAACAGGAAGGTTGTAATTAATAGTTTTCTAGTTTTCTTCATAACAGGTTCATTTTTTTTCTAATGACATCTCATCCTACTTCAACACACTTGCAAATCTATTTATAAAATCAGTTAAACAAAAGTCAACCAAAATCACCAACAAACTTCACTTTACAATTATTTGATCAAAAGTTTTCCATGTTTGCAATTAAGCTTGATTTCTGTCCCCTACAGAGCTCACTTTAATGTTAGCACATGTTGTTTGTTCCATCTTTGCCTGAAAAGAAAACAGCTCAGGGAAAAGAAATTCATTTCAGTGGATCTGCAGTTCCCCTGTGTATGTTTTAAAGCACACTTCCTTAGTGGACCTCGCCATGTGTTTATGATTAATTAGAAACCATTTTCATCAAATAGTTTTATGGTGAAATTTATCTGTGAAGTCCTTCGTGAAGCTGTACCATTCGCTCCCACTTGCTCTAAGAACTCTTTTGCATCTTACAGAGAATCACAGTATGTTTTTTCCCTTTCAAACTCTCTGTATTTCTGCCTTCCTCTCTTCTCTTAAAACGGAACACAATTTGTGTCTAATTAAGGCTGAGAATGTGGTGTGTTAATGAACTGGCACTGGGAAAAAGAGCAGTTGTTGCTGGTGCAGTTGGACACACTCAGGAGTCAGAGGCTTGAGTTAATTATTACGATGTCAATTAGCAAGATTCAAATTTAAGGGGTGGTGGGGGTTAACAAGACATCAGCCGGATTTGATATAAATGTAAGGCCTCGCTTTCTCCATGCAAAGCGTTATTGGCAAGCCTGGGTTGCTCATTCGTGACCTATTAGGTCGCAGATTGATTAAAAAACATGGCTGCTACTTCTTATCAGTTGTTAGTCTGAGAGCAGATGCCATGACAGCTTGTATCCATGGGCTGAGAAGAGACAGATCACCAGAGAATGATGGGCTTAGGGCCAGAGCCAGAGACTGACAGCCTTTCAGTCAAGCTTCCTCATCTCCTCTCTCCTCTATCTCCCTGTATCTTGATGTCTTGCACTCTGCAGGCTACTTTTCAACCTGGTCGGCATCCATCTATTTAATGTGAGTAACAGGATGTCTATGGGCCAGGTGTACTTTTCTCTGTCCAACAGGAAAAAGCATGGCACTATTGCAAAGATTTTATTTTACTCCCTACTCGCTGTGGGAACAACCGTTCAGAAACAGATTTTTGAAAGAGATTAAAAGTTTTTTTTTTTTTTCCAGTGGTTTACTAGTCTCTAGCTGAATTCTCATCAGTGTCCTTTTCTTGACTTCTGTGATTCACCTCATCCCTGCTTGCTTGCGTCATCCTGTTTGGGCTGTAAATAACTTTTAGGTTGTCTTAATAAACACATTAAGCACATGTAGAGTGCTGCTAGAAGGTTTGTGAACCCTTTACAATTTTCTGTATTTTTGCATAAATTCAATCTGAAATGTGATCAGATCTTAATCAAGTTCTAATCATATCTAAAGAGATCCCAAGTAAACAAATGGCACAAAAACATTATGGTTTTGAGGTTGGGTGTTTCAATCAAGGGCATGGCAATCAGGAGTAAGTTTTAGAAGGGCCTCTCAAATTTTTGGGGCTTTACCCCACTGTGAGGCAGATGATTCAAACGATTAATTTACCATTCAGTTCAGAATCACTGTTACTCCCCCAAGGCGTGGGAGTCACTCCAAGGGCACAGCAAATAATAATAATAATAATAATAATAATAATAATAATAATAATAATAATAATAGCATCTAAGACATCAAAGGACTACAGAAAACTCTTGCATTGACTGATATTGAATCCACAATAGGCAAACAATGAACAAGAACTGTGCATGGCAAGATAGCAAGGAAGAAACCACCAACTCTTTAAAAAAGAGCACTGCTGTCCAGCTGAGGTTTGCACAAGACCATGGAAAAGATAGAAGTCTACTGAAACAATGTTCTCTGGACAGATAAAAACAAAAAAAAATTGGTTTAAATAAAAATAATTATTTTAAACATGAAGCATGGGGGTGGCAGAATCATGGTTTGGGGCTGCTTTGGTGCCTTAGGTGTGGGGCGGCTTGCCATTATTGATGGTCCCATTAATTCTGTACCAGCAAATTCTACAGGAAAATGTCATGGTATCTGTCCGTAAGCTAAAACTTAATTGCAGCAAGATAATGATCCTAAGCATGCAATTATGTCTACAAATGTAACATTTTGGAATGGACAATGGAAGAGCAGTTTTTTTCAGGATAGGCTCCAGGTTTCCCGTGACCCAGAAGGGTGCAGAGAATGGATGGATGGATGGATGGATGGATGGGTTCTTAATAGTTCTAAAACTTGGATAAAGATCTAATCACATTTATACAGAAATAAAGACACAACATTTTTTGCATCCTGTCTTTAACCAATAAACCTTGCCTTAATTGTTTTATTATGCTTTTAGATAACTACTAAATTATAACAAGGTTGGTTCATAGGAAGCTGATCACAACCAATCCAACTACACAGCATGTATGCACGGAAAGGCACCAAGCAAGAGTTCTGTGAAATCAGGTCAAAGGTTCTTGTAGAGACATGTAAAATCCAGACTGGGTGGAGATGCAGGCAAAACAGAATAAGAGACATGTTTGTCATCTATATTGCAGCAGGTGGAGAAAAGATATCATGTAGCTTTTACACATACATATACAATACATTATTAAATCCACATTAACACACATTAACTGGAAAAACTATTTTTATAGACAAAAGGTCTGCTTTACTTTCTTTAAGTAATTATAACTGCTTATTTAGCACGATTGTTCTACCTCCTTACTTTGCCCTAGCACGTGAAATAGTTTAAGTATAGCTTACAAAGAAATATGCAGTAAAAAAGTTACAACAAAGAGACTGAGATCAAATCTGCCCCATAGAAAACTAGATAAAATGGACTGTATAACCTGCATGACAATTAACCCTCAATAAACCATTCATTTGTAAAACTCTTTTTTGAGAAAACATTTGTAAAACTCAATTTGTAAAACTTTGTGTTATCATTTTTTGCCTCCAAGACAGCTAAGGAAATGTACATTTTTGTAACTGACCTACATTCAAAATTGTGCAGAGTATGGAGCAGTAGCTTTTAAGCCATTTGCCTCTAATATTAATAGGTATGACAATTGCCTATAGTTATGGGGAAAAATGGCACCTGGACTTGAAACAGCCATTAGAAAAATATTTTAAGGTCATCAAAAGTAGGTCATTATAACCAGGAAATGGAGTTAATATGAATTGATGTAGACAGGTAAAAGAAAATGGATTCCAGAAAAAAAATATGAAACATTGGAATGTGCATAAATGTTGGAAAATGTATGAATGAATGAATGAATGAATGAATGAATTAATTAATTAAATGTTAGTCAATCATTTGAAAACAAATGAAGACATCACATCACACAAAAGAAACTGCCAAATTCATCAACAGAGCCATTTAATCACTGGCTCCAGCATCTGCTGTTTTACTACTAACATATTAGTCAAACATTATTATCACTAGTATGCCTTACAGGCTGATAAAATGCAAGCTGCCAGAAGCCAAAAGTACTAAATATTTTTGTATATGTCAGTATGCATGCTATAGTAATCAGGCAATCAGCCCAGGTTTTTCGTAAAAAGCAAAAAAAGATTAGATTTGTCGTAAAAAATATTTTATTCCATATGTTTTAATGTGTGATGGATTGACATCCTGATCAGGGTGTCCCCCGTCCTGTGAGTCCCCTTAGACAGTCTCCATGATCCCCACAAACTTGTGTATGATAAGCACTACAGAAAATTTATAAATAGATAAATGAATGTGTTAATCTGTAAACAAAATAATAAAAAGTAATAATAGATAGATAGATAAATAAATAAATAAATAAATAAATAAATAAATAAATAAAAAGTAAATAAAAAGTAATAAATAAATCAACTAGATCAACTCTAGTGGACACATTAACTGTATATATTGTGTGTGTTACATCATCACACGTTACAGACCATCACATGTTCATTGTTGCCCTACAAATATGGCCGCCAACAACCCCTGCACTCCCATGCTGCCAGTCACCATCCTTCTGATTCTATGTGTTTAATTAGTATGTCCTCTTTAAAAGCACCTTTGTTAGCTGTATATTTGTTTATTATTTGTGAAGTATATTTTCAGATCTCTAATGTCTGTGAGGTTTACCGAGGCTGTGTACCCATTTTTTGGACTAAGCATATTCTGCTTTTTGACCATGACTTTGCCTAACCTGTTTGAAACCATTTTATATCCTGATTGACTTGTACCTGTTCTTGACCTTGTTCTCTGCCTAATGTATACTGGATTGCTTGCAATTTCCTAATTTCCAAAATGTTTCCTAAATTTGTTAAAGTGCTCCTATTTATGTGATGCTCCGAATAAATAACCTGCATCTGCATCCTATCTCCAAGTGTCTGTGTTTGTGACAGTGTGAAGCAGTGCCACACTTATGCAATTACACAGACATAATGCAGTTATGCAGTTAATGTAAATTCAGCACAAGAAGGTTTTTTAAACTACATGAATGATTTCATAATGGAATTTTGCTATTAGAAATGTTGTCAATCAGTTACATTTTGGATAATGCAGAAATCGAAAGCAGTGTTAAACTGAATTGCGGGAAGTGATGTGGTGGTGAAGAGTAAAGATTTACTGAACACACAACCATAACTAAAATATTTTATAGCCAATAACCATTTTGCAAGCAATGGGGAACATGGGAAAGGTGAGTAAACATTTTGTGAAAACTCATTTTTAAATATTGTTAGCAAACTTTGTGATTGAAAGCAGTGAACATAGTTAGGCAGTGTAGCTGTAGCTGTTATATTTCAGTGACTTAGTGGATCAGAGCCATTTCATCGAAACACTATATTCCTAAACGTACTGTTACAGATAAGAAATTGTTTACAATTGTGTCAGCAATGAAACGTATGCTAAATAAATTTGTGATTAATTAATTACTTTAGTAATTTACTTGAAGTAAATGAACAGTTTTTGTACTGAATATATGAGCCATATGAGTCATTGATATATCTGTAATATTAAAATATTGCAATATTTTTTTTAATGTCTGCTTCACCAGGGAGAACAGTGAGAAGGCTTTTCATTGAATTGTACTTATATATACTTTACTGGGATAATGACGGTAAAGTAGAATTAAATTTTACCCAAAGTTTGCGATAAAGTAGTCTTTGGTCCAAACTGGCCAGATTACTGTAAGAGTTCTGGATCCACTCCTGCACAAGTATTTAATGTCTCTCTGCTAAATTATGTAAAGCAAACAGCAAAACCATCAGTGTGCACACGTGCTTTGTTTCTTTATTTATATAATAAATGATAATTATGGGGCTTACATCCGACTGATGGAATTTGTATTGTCATTCTAAACACATAATAATTCAAAAAAAGATGCTTCCAATGAGTGTACTTGCACAATGAAACTCTGGTAAATAAATAAATAAAAAATAAATAAAGTTGGAATACTGAAGCAAGCACGCATTTGGAAAATCATTCCAGGCCTACAAACTGTTTACGCTTGGCAACCCAAACATTTGGAATACAAAGTCAATTAGGCAACATTAACCAAACACCTGGACTGGCATCAAATCCTGTGTTGTAGCATCACCCAATTCTTGCATTTGGCTGCAGATGGGAAGCTCTTGAGATAAGCTATTATGATCTGGAATGAGGAAATGCTTTAATGCAGGCCCTGTGCTGGAGACTCTCTCATCTTGGCAGAGTGGAGAGTTACGGGTGAGTGAGCCTCAGAGGGGAGTTGTGTGGATTGGCAAAGCCATGTCTCTGGTAATGGATAGAGCGTGGAGAGAGAGCATGTTGCCTCACATTAAGCTCTGCGTTTGCTTACAGGATGTAATGAGGGAAGACGTATATTGTCATTGCCTTAGAAGAGCAGGTTGTCTAATTATGCTAATTGCCGCCAGCTTCGCCCACTTCCCCTCTCCTTTCACTTATATGCTGGCTCTCTCGCCCTCGCTCTCTGATACAGCCTCTTGCCAACCGAGAAGTACTTAATGACAGATCTGCTCTTTTTAGTGCTCTCTCTCTTCCTCTTTAAGTCACCTTTCCTTGCCACTCCATCTCCCATTTGCTTTTGACATTTTACCTTTTCTACTACTGCCCACAGCTCTCACTCACTTTGTTTTCTCTCACTGGATTGTACACCATGCTGCCCACCCTGCACTCTGCCAGATGCACAATTATTCAATTGTTCATCTTATGGGCTGCTGGCACATGTGTGGCCCAAACAGCCAGTGGCCAATGATAGAAAGGGCAGAAGAGAAGAGTGAGTGAGTGAGTGAGTGAGTGAGAGAGAGAGAGAGAGAGAGAGAGAGAGAGATTGCTGGACACTTGACAGCTGGGAGCTATGTTACTTGGGATTGCATAGCTGTTCATGCCCAGTGACAATCCTCCAAGCCAAATTTAAACCTCAGAATGCAGGGTCAAAGTTCTCCAACAGAAGCATGAAGATGATCCAGACCAACAGACCTAGCAGAGGACATACCCATGAAGATTTGTGCTATGGCAATTAACCACAGCTTGCTATCTACAAGCCTCACACTGGCCATGCAAACAAGAAGAGTAGGTGTGGGAATATCAAAATTTCAATAAAGAAGAAGAAGAAAAAGATGAAGAAGAAGGTAAAAGTCTTAGGCTGGATGCGCACAGAACGCATCAACATCCTGGGAGTTGTTTGGTTACTTTTATTGATGGATGGATGTCTGAGCTGAAGACCTGCATAGTGATTAGCACTAACCGACTAAGTGCTAATATTGATGCACAACAGAAGTACAAACATCACAATCCAGCAGTGAAGGTTTATAGCCTACTAGCAAAACATGCTTTAAGAATTTATGTTTGATGATCACTTAAGAATGCATTTCATTATTCTGTGATTCTCTCTCTCTCTCTCTCTCTCTCTCTCTCTCTCTCACACACTCACAAAACACTATGTCTTGAAATTACTAGTGATATAAGAAACAATATCAACCAATATCTACCACAAAGTGTTTTGTTCTAACGCAAATAAGCGAGTAAGCACCTACGGTGTAAAGTGTTTACAGAGGCTTATTCTAAACTACTGAAAACTTGGGGACTACACTGTGAAAAAATAAACCAATCCAGAGCTACTGCCAAGACACGAGCATGAAAGGCTGCAGAATCAAAGCCATGAGATGAGCAACACCTCGCCTCTTCATCATAAATCTCCTAGAGTGGCATTTTGCCACCGACCATATTCTGCTATTCTCTGCTATCTCTTTTCTTCCTATCCAGTAACACCCCATCAACCCACACTCACCCCTCTACCAGACCACCCCCCACCCTGTCTCGAACATGGCTTTCCTGTTCAGAGCACTTAATTTTCTCTATGTCAGCGCCACAGCTGGAGCACTGGCTGGGCAGATCTGCGCATCCCTGCTGGGAGGCTCATTCAGCCAAAGGATTCCCATTAGGCCAGACGGTCATCACTGGGGCAAGCTCTACTCTAAGCTAACTCTACTAGAAAAAGGTTAGGGCAAAGTACGCTCACTTCAGAGGACAAAGCTCAGGCCAATGCATTGCGCTCCAGTTTTATATAACCAAAGAGTCTCAACATGTGAATTCTAGCAAAAATAAAATAATAAATATATAAAAACAGTCAATCAAAGCTCTGCTCACTGAATGAGTATATTATATATATATATGATGATAAGCAAATTTGCAATGTGACCAGTGACCTGTCCAGGATCCAGTAGAGCTTCAGCTGACACAGTTAAACTGGATATTGAGAAAAGTTGTTTTTAATACAACGATACAAAACAATGCTACACTCATACTGCCATATACACATACTGCCATATACACACAATGTCCACTATATCAGGTCTCATTCACCACAGAATGGTATGGAAAACAAAAAACATGCTTTGAACAGAGGGTCAGCAAGCTGAAACACATTTTTGAGGAGGTTTTGAAATTTTAGTCAGTCTGTGCCCATGACAGCTTAGATTCCTACAGAAATAAAAGACTAGAACCAAGTTTTGTCTTCTGCTATTCAAGGTTTGATGTGTTGTGCATGCTGAGATGCTTTTCTGCTCACTAGTTACTATAGACTTCCTGGAAGCTAGAAGCTGGCTATTTTCCTCTGACCTTTCTTATCACTCACTCAGTGTTTTATTTTATTTATTTATTTATTTTTTGGTGTGAACTCTAAAGACTGCTGTGTGTGAAAATCCCAGGAGATCAGCAATCTATCATACCGACTACCATGCTATAATGAAAGTCACACTTTTTCTTCATTATGATGTCTCATGTCTTGACCTGTATCTGTAGGATTTCTTTTTTGTTTTCATTCTGCTACTGCCACATGATTGGCTAAGTAGATACCATCATGAATCTGGAGGTGTACAGGAGTTCATAATAAAATGGATGGTGAATGTACATTATTGCTAAGTTCATGTGCATTTTTAAAATAGATTTTTATAATTACTAACAAGCATTTTTCAGTCAAAGTTCAGTGTCAAAAAAATCATGCATAGCTCTATGTGGAACATTTTCAGATTCAAATTCATATTTTATTGGTCACATATAAAATCATACACAGTACGTCATGTAGTGAAATGCTTTTTACGACTGTCTTACTTAAAAAAAAAAATTCAAAGTGGACATGAAAAATAGGGGATATAGTTAAGAATATACAGGGAAAAGTAGGGAAAATTAAATGGTAGAAATCACAAACGAAAATATGTGTCAAATATGCATATGCAAATATATGTCTATGTATGTATGTATGTATATATATATATATAGTATCAATATAGCAGTAAATATTATAAATAATGAAAAATAAAATAAAATAAAAATAATAATAATAAAAATTGTAATATAATATATAATGTATACAAATATAAAACTGCTATATAAACTAAAAATAAAAAAAAACAAATATAAAAACAAAAATATAATACACTAATCTAATACAGTACAATATAGTATTTATATAGTATATGTGAAAAATAGAGCAATATAAATAAATATGTGTAGACTCTATAATATATAGAAGGTATATGCATATATGTAGATAAAATGGTCAACTTTGAAATGGTGTAGCAAATGAATACAGTATGTACAGTGTGCGTATGTAGATAAATATATAAATATATTTGTAGATGTATATATAAGGCAAATGTAAATGTCCAATTGAACAGGGAGTAAAGTGTCAGTGCAGTGTGCACACAAAGATGTACAGAAAAGATGTACAGTGAGAGTGTTACTGTGTGTACAGAGTAGTGCAGAGTACAAAGTAGTGCAATTATTGCATGTGCATCAATCAGCTGAGGTAGAATGTTATGTCGTGTGGGGTAAGTCCAGAAAGTCCAGATTCTAGGTGTACTGGTTGAGGGCCCGAATGGCCTGCGGGAAGAAGCTCCTCCTCATTCTCTCTCTCTGTTCGCCTTCAAGGAATGGAAACGTTTCCCTGACCTCAACAGAGAGAAGAGTCCATTGTTGGGTTGGCTGAGGTCCTTCATTATCTTCCTGGCCTTGGTCCAGCACCTCTTGCTGTATATAGTGTCCAGGTCAGGAAGCTCGGTGCGGATGGTACGCTCGGCTAATCGTACCACCCTCTGGAGAGCTTGCCTGTCCTGTTTGGTGCTGTTTCCAAACCAGGCTGTGATACTTCCCGTCAGGATGCTTTCAATGGTGCAGGTGTAGAATGTCTTTAGCACCTTTGAGGGCAGTTTAAAGTCCTTCAGGCGTCTGAGATGATAAAGACGCTGCCGGGCCTTCTTCACCAGGGTGTTGATGTGACAGGACCATGTCAGGTCCTGCGTGATGTAAACACCTAGGTACCAGAAACTGTCCGCTCTCTCCACTGGGGTCCCGTTGATAGTGATTTTGCATTGTTTTAAGATAACAGGTGTGTCTTGCACACACTTTTTACTTGTTTTCTACCACAATATAAACTATATGGATAAAATCATGTAGACATCTGACAATCACAGCCATAAGCACACAACTGTCTAGAACAGGGGTGTCCATTCTTATCCACAATTGTCGGGTGCAGTTTTTCAAACCAATCAAGCAGAAGCCACACCTGATTCAACCTGTTTAAACAGGTGATCTTGGCTTTCACTTGACTCAGACGTGGCTTCTCTGTGGTTGGAATGAAAACCTGCACCCACCTCGGCCCTTTCTGGATAAGATTGGACACCTCTGGTCTAGAATGTCTTTGTGTGCTCTAGCATGAAGAAATCCCCTTTTCAGGAACTATGGGTCCCAAACCTGTTACAGCTTCACAATGCATAAACTCTGATTTGTAAAGAGGGGGGAATATATCTGGAATGGGATATTTAAAAAGGTCTGATATTCTGGTGGGCTGATGTTCACATTCTTTTGGCTATGTAGTGCCTCAACAGCTATATACTCAGAAGCTTTCTAAACCAAATAAATACAAGGTTGGAAGTCATAGTGATTGCAGTTAGCTAAATAAGAAATACTATTTCTAATTAAATAAAAAAAACTAAAAAGGGTTTCAGTGAATATACTGTGATTACATACCTTGTCATGCTCCTGTGTGATAGTATATTTATATTTGTTGCATATTTATTTTTTTAGTTTCTTAGTACATTTCGTAGTTGTTGCAGTGCATTTTGCTCATTTAGTGAACTGATGTGATAAGCTGTGTGTTTGTACTAAAAAGAGGTATGCAGAGTTATGAACAAACGTGAACAAAGGTTTAAAAATAAGAATAAATCTGTCTAATATTGTAAAAGGGTCGTAAATATTGGACCACGCAGATGCAGTATACAGAAATCTCTGCACTTACATAACTGTCTTTATACTGTTTAGTATTTTGTGTTCAGGGTCATAAAAGCTGTGTGAAAATATGATTGTATTTTCTATTAAAATGTGTTCTTTTATAAGACTAAGAATAATAAGATTTTACCTTGTACCAGTTTATTTACAAGATTATTTTAACTCAAAATGCACCATACTGTATCGTTTTAGCATAAACAAACTAAACCAATATTTAATAATCATTATTATTATTAAACTAATCTTAATAAAATAATGATGGACCTTTTTTATTTTGAAGCTTTTTATAAAATATTTTTAAATAAAATATTTTACTTTTATTTTTGTACAAAAATTCAAACCATGCAAACCTTCTTGCCATCTTTTATGTTTTGCTTTCTGAGTTTAGTTTTTTTTTTTTGTAACTTGGTAGCAAAGCAAATACAGGGCTTTATAAAAAATGTATATGTTCTATGGGGGTAACATGAGTTGTAATTCTAATCCAGTATAAATCTATGTAGTTAAAGTGTACTAGATATTACAGTGTAAGTCTCTGTCCCACTTTCTCTTATGTAAGCCACACTGTCCTGTTTAGCTCCACTGAAATCCGAGAATGTCATAAAGCACTGTAATTAATATTAAACGCTATGTAATAGGACATTACCAGTGAGTCTGCATGATGACCTTCCATCGCCTTAACATCGCAGCGATCCATTACATAAATCACCTACCAAGTGATGGTGCCCTGTATATCCATAGCCCCTTTTTCACAAGTGTTATCCACATGAGAGACCCCAGAGCATGCTGTGTGTTTTCTTTTTTTGTCCCTATCCAGCATTTTCAAACCCTATAAATATTTTGACAGCACCAACCTGCTTCTAACAAGACCCTTTGGACTTTGCAGGAATGTTGAGATTGCAGGCATCCCTTAAAAACCCACAAGTCCCCTGCAGAAATTGGAAAGCAAAAAAATGTACAGATATTGTACAATCTAAGATAAATATTTCTGTCCAAATCTGTATTTTCAAAGAAATCATTAATATGTTTCTGACTCGGTCAAGGCCCAAGGCTGCCTCTAAGAAAAGGCAATATGACCCAGTCAGTTTGTTGGTAACCTATTTCAAGATCATACTGAAGGCTCACAGGAAAACATCCTGTCAGTTATGTGTTTATAAGTAAGGCAATACGCAGGAGGTGGAACGCTGTCATAGGTAAATTAGCACCAAAGAGGAAGCTCCAATAATGAATGCAGACTTGTTGCTATTCTCAAGATGATTATTATCCAATAACAACACATCCTGTTGACGTCTTATAAGGAATTTGCCTACACAATTTATATAACAAGTTAGCAATGAAAACATCAGTCCTTTCAACTCTACTTTTAAACTACATTTAACGTTGTTAAAACATCCACGATAGGCCTTTTTCTGATATCACTTCCAACAAAGTAGCTATAAACAGCTGTTTCCTCACCAGTTTCTTCATTTTCTCAAACATACGTTGTTACAGAGAATTCAGAAAGTGCAAAATCCCGTCCTGATGATAGAAAACCCAAAATTACAGCTTGACCTTTGAACTTTAAAAAGTGCTGACACACGGAACTATCCTCTTGTTACGGAAAAGTTCACCATATAAATGGTTATAAGTTTTTCTCCTTTAAATAACGACTTCAACCAGTCAGTTACTACTTTAACCAGGGACCCTTGAGCTGTGAGGAGGTGATGATATCCACTGGCTTTTAATTCCTTAGATTGTCAAGCATCAGCTGTACAAGTTATTATAGAAATGACTATTAGACTGTTAAACACTAGATTAATCTAATATTCAAATAATATAGTATATTATCATTCTATAACATACACTATTATAATATTAACATTAATATTTTAATAATATTCTAATAAATATATTAGAAAATATTTCTAATGATCTAATATTAATACTATTAGAACACAGCCATTTAATACAAATCTGTAATTTACTTTATAGTTGGCATTCCTATCAGACCTGTGCCGTTACAGAAAAATAATGAACACCTTCTGACCCATAAGATTTGCGAATTCAACAACGTTGTGGTATAAAACACTATAACCTAGTGTTCTTTTAATCCCCTGGGCTATATGGGTCATATCAAAAAGAGCAGGATACAGATGGCAACAAGGCCAAATGCAACGTCTACGCTCAGAATGCCTGCATCAGATAAGGGCGCATCTGGTCTGTGAAAGTTTGTCATCTTTATGACCTCTCAATATGATGACAAATCCAAAACAAAGCTGCAGTGTCGCCACTCTGGCATATACTTTGTTTCATTAACAGCACACCTTCTGTCGAGGCCATGGAGCACTAGGTTTTCATTTACCCCTTGGTCTCTCGTATGTGCCACACTGTTGTAACATTAATTAATAACTTCCTGATCTGCCTGAGTAGATATCGTCTCTCTTAAATGCCGAATAGCACTGTCCATCCATGCGGCGCACGCACTGTAGCCTCCGTTCTCCAACACTGACTGACATGCACATTACCCTTGTCATGATTACAAAATTGCCTAATAAATCTATTTGCAGGCATTCTCCCCAGGGCTGGAAATATACAGGCTCTCAACAGCGGTAAGTGGAAATAAATAAATAACAAGAAAGCTGGGGTGAAGAGCAGTTATAGATTATAGATGGACGAGCAAGAGAGGTTCATGGACTCCACCATCTATAACACATTTCCAACCATGTAGACATTATGCTTCCATGTTTTATTCTTAACAGTGAAGACAGACTTTGTGTACGATCGATTGCATATCATGCAGAATATATTCATTGCAGGTATATAATATATAGACAGGAAACAGGAGGCATGCGCATGCTATTTTGCAGTTTTGTTTCTTTTCCGCTTACATGATTTATATTCTTATACATAACACATATTGTTATCTTTTTTGTCCCTCAATGTGCAGAAAAACAATCTCATAAATCAGGCCTTTCACATCATAAATTACTTTTGAGCCTCCACGTGTGGAAGCTCCTACTAGAAACCACACACCCTAACAAGCAATGTGGGACAAATAGCAGCACTGTTATAAAATAGTAACTCTGCCCTGAATACACAATTAGCTCTCCATCGTTCACTATCTCCCTCCATCTCCTTTCTCACCTTAAAAGATCTACTATGCAATGTCAGCAACAGCTTATTTAAACGATGCTGACCAACATACTCTTTCCTGGCTTTTAGTATAAAAAAGAAAGACAAAACTTGTTTAAACGCATGCACCAGCACCTCTTGAACCTTGAGAGCTATAAATCCTGACTTTGGGTAATGCTGGCATCTTGAGGCATGCTGTTGGAGTATTTGTTTTGTCAGGTAAAGGATGGCAGTGTAGTGGTGTGCAATATTACAGGGTGGCAGTGTGTCAAACCCATAGGCACTGTCAGAACAAGAAAGGTGAGAGGTACACAAAGCAGCCTCTGGGTGGATATATATAACAGAGCATGTTCAGTCGGGGACACTGAAATGAATCAACTGTAGAGCTGAGGATGACGTCCATGTCTTTGCAGGTTCCTTGTATTTCCGATTTGTTACACACCTGGATGCCTTTCTTGTCATGTTTGCAGTATACCATTTACAGCGTTTCAGGTTTCACAGCTACTTTCTACCAAGCATGAGACTATATGCCTCTCAGATGTAGTGTTTGTATTTTGTTAAATTAAAAATGTAAAATTTACAAAAACCCTGCTGTTCAGAACGATGATCAGTATAAAATCAACTTTGTGTATGAATGATTATTATTTCCTGGCCAATGAATAAAACACAACATGGTGATTTGCTTCAACTAACATGGAATGCTTTAAGTTCTTTCTTATGACAGAATATCCTGAAGTGTTTTCCTCTTATACTCCAGCCATTTACAAATGATTTTTTTTTTTGTAATAAATGCCATTTTGTACTTTTATCTGTTAACAGTAAAAATGTTGTTGTACAAAACAAGTTATCGCTATTATTATAGCAGCTGCAAACAGATATTCCTTCACCTTCACCTCTGTCTTTTTCTCGTTCTCTAAAAAAATAAATAAATAAATAAAAACAGAAATTGTAAAGAGCTCTGTCTTCCTATGCTGGGAAACTTACTGACCTTTACAAAGCACTGACACCTGAAACTCCTTCCATAAATTCTAAAAAATCTTGCATTCCATAAATGCTTTACAAAAACCTTCACCACATGGACAATTCTACATTTTTCTGTTAAATAAATGTTTTTAATCAGTTTATTGTTAGCCTTAGAAAGACTCAGGAATTAGAATGTGTGCATTAATATAAACCTGTCTTCAGAGCTGTGCTTTTCTAGAAAACTAGACTAGGAGACTGCTGTTATAGAAAACTAGATCAGATTTGAGACAGCGCTGTGGTTTGTTCTAAAATATCTACAGTATGTTTACATATGTTGATTGTTTTCCTTTATATATACTATTATAGTACTGCAAGGCATGGAATAGAAGACTATTTGAAGCTTGACTATTAGAACCTTACTTAGTCACTGGAAATATGTGAATGTACAGTACACACACCTACAGAGAGGTACAGATGTTTCAGTATAACAATACGTTGGTACTAAAGTCCATAAAAATACATAGGTGCAATATTCACCATCTATATGAACCAACAAACTCAAACATACCAACATTCATGCAAACACACATCATATTACATGCTAAATAAGACATATTTTTACACACACACACACACACACACACACACACACAAGCGCAGACGCAACACAATTGGATTCCACACTCGAGCGCGCCAAATCATAGAGCTGAACATTGAGAGTCTTGCGACCCGCTGGGACAATGACAGAGTAATCTTTGCACGCAGAAGACCTCTGCGCTACACACGATGAACTACTATTACACCGAGCACTGTCATTATTTCAGTATTACTACTATTATTACCATCATAAACAGCATTACAGGCATCATTAGACCTCCCTCAGTGTGCTCAAATGGCACCTCTGGACCTGTAGATTTCAATTCAGCAGCAGGATGATTCACACAGCTGTATGGGACCGTCAAACTGCTGGATAACAATAAGACTGCTACATGTTGCTTTCTGATGCTATGCTTGATGGAGATATTTTTTCTCCCACAATGTTACTACATTACTGCAAAGAATGACAGTGGTAAAACCAGGTCAGGTCAAAACCATTAGCTCAATTATGTTTAATAACCAAATGACTGAAATTGTTAACTTGAATTCTATCAATCTAATACATGATTACCCCATTAGACTGAATATGTTCTAGTTATACAAGGCTGTTTTTAGTTTTTGTGGCTGACTGTCCACTTTTTTCGGAACATCAGTAAACCAGCACATCCATCAGCCAGTCATGTGGAGCAGCAGCACAATGATTAAACTCATGCAGATATAGGGCAAGAGCTTGTGTTAATGTTCAAGCACCAGAAAGAAAAAAAAGTATGATCTCTGTGACTTTAAATGTGGCATGGAATGTTAGTACACGAAAGGCTGGTTTCAGTATTTCAGAAACTGCTGATTTCCTGGGATTTTCACACACAAGTCTCTAGAGTTTACACAGAATGATGCAAAAAACAAAACAAAAAACATTCTATATGCAGAGGTTCTAAAGGCTGCATGACTTGTTGATGAGAGAGATCAAGGAGAATGGGGATGACTACACTGGTTTGAGCTGACAGGAATTATATGGTAACTTAAATAAAAGCTCTTTATAACCATGTAGAGCAGAAAAGCATCTCGGAACACACAACATATTAAACCTTGAGCTGGATGAGCTACAACAGCAAAAGACCACATCAGGATCACCTCCTGTCAGCAAAGGACAAGAATCTAAGGCTACATTTGGCACAGGCCCACCCAAACGGTATAATTTGGAGAAAAAAAACCTAAAATCTGTTAATTAAAAACTTCAAAAAAGTTTATAATTAAATCAAAAGTTTAATTGAAATTTAATTAAAAAAAAAAAACTCTGCTGAATATGTTTAAACAGATATTCATTGTTTGATATTTGTTATTTTTACATTTAGTAATGCAGGTATTGACCACTGGGGGAAAGAAAAAAATTACAGTTACAGTCCCAAAAAACTCACATCCCCACAACTACGCTACACATTTTTAAATACTATCATTAACATCTACTATGACTGCTATGACTACAGACATAGTCATTTCTGGTGTTTTGTGGAGTGTGAAAGTATGATTCATGCAGCATTTATGGAAAATGCTGCATGAAAAGAAGTATATGAGAAAAACAGACATAATACAGCTCAATTTTTGGCATCCAGATCATCTTATCTGCTGTTAACAAATAGCTTTAAGTGGATTTTTTCTGGAACAAGAACAAAAGCAACACCAAAGAACAGTATAAAAATACACAGAATGGTATGGGGTTGGGGTTGATTTCATTCTAATCCAGAAGGTCATTTCCCACAGACTGACAGCCATCAATAGCCACCTGAAGGGTTTACCTTTAGTGGTGCTCTGCCTGTTTAGAGTTTGTTTAGATGTAAAGGTGCACAGGAAATATAACAGCAGGTATAATAAACATAAAATGTAAAAAACAAAAAAAAAGGCAGCTTACCAACTCAATCATTGATTTTTCTATATGCCTTCAGAGAAAAAACTAGAAGTAAATAAACTAAGCAGACATTGTTCAATGAAACTAATTACACAGAGGCAGAACTGTAAATTCTGTGTGGTCTGAATGGAAAATCTGATGAAGAGCAAGTGCAGCATTTCTGTTCACCTTACTTCTATTTATAAGAAAAACAGGATGATAACCCGACCTAAAATCACCTGGCATTCATGAATGGTGCTACATATCTATTTATCAATGTGTATGTTTCCATCTGTATGCAAAGCCTTATGATATAAGGTTCAATCAAAGTGGTTTCATAATAGAAATGTTGAGATTCATATCTTGAATATTTAGCTGTACATGTCTTCACATATTCTTGATTTCACAGGTTACACATATAGAAAGTTTATGCATGCTTCCTACATGTCTCACACCAATGAATTCCAACCAAAATTTCTAAATTTAAGGCATGCCATTCAAACATTTCTACATTTCACATTCTACTATCTGAATATCTGAAACAAATATTTTATAAGCTGCCTGACAGAGCTGCCGGCTGAGGAGCACTCTTTAACAAGCATTGTTTTGTTTGGAGAACATCACTTCATTTTGTTGACCAGAAATCCTTTGAGATCTCTAGTAAGCACAATCAATATGCTACAAACTCATCTTGGAAGAAGAAGAAGCCCAAATTGCAATTTGTAGCTGACTGTTACCTTTTGGAAGGGGCCATCAATGTGAAGAGAGAACAAGCTGATTAGAATCAATTCTGTCAATCAAGAGGAAAACAAAGACGACTAAACGCTATAGCGTTTTATTTCTAAAGTTCTGAAGGAGCAATTTACATGTGGTCACAATGATAGAATATTTGGAGAAGCATATATTTTATCTTTTTTTTTTTTTTTTTACCAAGAAATTCACTTTTCATTCATCACATGTATGATGCAGCAGGTCATAGAGACGACAGTTATAGATGGAGAAAGGAAGAATGGAGGAGGAAGATATAGAGGAGAGGACAATTATGAAGCATGCAGCAGCCTCTATGTCACCTCCATTCATTTTTCTTAATTACCAGGAAAAAATCTCCTCTTCTCTGCTTCATTAGCTCCTTTGTTGAGCAGTTACTGGTGTCAGGGAGAAGATGGAGGGATTCACCAGCAGAGAGACTGGGGTAAATATAATAAATTTACAGAAATTGTTGGCCTCTCTAAAAGATTCAAGTTCTTTGCTGGATGAGAGAATAGGAGGATATCAAAGGTCTAATATGGATGGAACAATGATGTCTGGCCATGCTATTTGATTGGAGGGCTAAATTCTAATATTTGTCCATAGCTCGGCAATTAATCTATTAGACGTGGGGAATGTATTATATTATGACATTTATTTGATGGCACAATAAGAATTATGTAAACTATTACACACACTTTTGTGAATTAATACACAAATTTTTGAATAAACGCCAGTAATGGCACCATGCCTTGATTCCTTCACACACTGAACACAGTAATAAGAAAAGTTCTTCCTTCCAGTATTAACAAAAATTCTAAATTTATCTCTTATTAACTGTTGTCATCTGTTCTTTTGTGTAATTATTTAGCCTGTCTACTTTTCCCCTCCAAATTTTAACTTTAAACCCGCAAATGTATTTCAGATCTTCTGCTGATGACATGTTATTGATGTGTCAGAGAAATATATGTGAAATGAAAAATGTCAGCGCAAAAGAACAGTAAAACCCTGGGACATTTCACACTGTGTAATCAGCTGACATGCCTGTCAGTGCTAGACTTCAAGAATCTACAGTCTGGGCTGGAAAGAACTCAGACCCAGCCTCGCTTCTTTATTCCATTCTGTGACTTTTTCTAATGAACACTGGTGCTGCTGTTGTGCTTGGTTCCACAAAAATCCCGAATAATCCACCTTAAGAAAATTGCTAACAATGTTAATGTCAAACATGACACCTTATAGTGATGTATTTTTATCTTTGAAAGACTTGGCACTGCTAGCCTGTTTATGCTAGATCACCATGCTAGTGGTACATATGTGTTATATTCCTTCAAATCACTAGAACTGGACCTCGACTGCCTCCATATCTCATATAAAAGATGCAGACCTACACTTCTCAACTGTAATTCTTCGACCATTATCTTGTTTGCCCTTATTCTGCCCACTTCAAATCCTCCACACACTTGAGTAGGTCCTGGCCTCTGGAGCACCACCTTCTTGACTAATACAGGCACTCAAAATCACTATCAAACTACAAAAGTGAGGGATTGTCAGAAGCTCTCAGGAGCCAGGAGCAATGACAAACAAGCCTCTGCTGGTGCCTCACAGTCTGCCACCACAATGTTTGAAGATTCCTGGGGCTTTGTTCCTATTTTCTTTTTTTAATTAGAGTATATATAAGACTTAATGTTTTATTAGTGGTTATTTGGTAGTAGTGATCTAGAATCAGTATATACAATATGGGATTTTCTCTATTAAACTGTGGATAACAACCTGTGAAACTCCATTGGCCTGCACCTCAGTTTTTTGTAGCTGCATCTGCCTGCCTGCTTTATTTTTACTTCAGCTGCACAGACTTCCATGCTTTAAAGGATAATTAATACAATTATTAAACTGTATTTTCAGATTTTACATAGCTTACATGACCCAAACCTGACCCAACATACCTAGCAGTTACTGCCTGCTTGTCTAATTAGGAACACTTCTATAGTACAAACTGTGACCATTAAAGGCCATCAAAATAATGGTTGGTAGACTCAGTACCCTTTACCCTGGTTTTAGAAGGTTTTAGAAATGTCAGGATGACAGCCTCATCAGTTCCAGTTTCAACACCTGAAGCCAGGCCTAGGCTGAATCCAGTGCTGGCACTAACTCTCTCCCAGTCAGAAAGCTACAAAATGGGACAGCTGTTTTTCATCATAGAAATGAGACTTTCTATGTACCTTGATTGCCAGTCTTAGGGTGTTTTCACACCTGGCTTGTTTGGAGCATTTGTATTAGAAGCTGGTGTGTTGTCTCCCTTGGTTAGGTTTGTTTACACAGGAATCACGGTCAGATCTGAACCAAAACAACTGGGTTAGACCAGTAAGACCACACTGTTTAGCTTGAAAACCAACAAACCAACCTCAATGGATGTTGGAGCACATAAGGAAACATGGGTTAATGTGTCTGATGGACCTTTGGTTATGAAGAATTCTGCAGGTGAGCATGACATTGCAATTCAAAAGCAAAGCACGCCTATTCATTTGAAAATGACGTATCACGTCTCTTCCCCGAAACAGGTGAACTGAAACAATGTTGTCCCGATGAAACCTTGATCTCCACAGAAACGAATGAATTATTAGACTAAAATAAGTTAATTAATTAATTAATGACTACTGCTAAAATGAAAGCCACAATAAGCTCGCAAAGCTGCTGACTATCCAACTTGATGGATGACTGCTATGAACAGAACACTGGAACATAAACAGACACACTCTGAAAAATGACCGAGGACAGATTACTCAGTTGCATGAATACATTTTGGAACACTCTGAAATTTTAACAGTGTGAAAATAAACCGAGCCAAAGAAAAAATGCAAATGTAACTATTATTTAATTAAAAAATTGAAGTCCCCTGTATTGGAACAATATCTACAGATCTGAAAGCACTCTCTCACACACACCTTGCAAAGTTTTTGTCATTGTGTTAACTCTGTACATTTGTGTTTAGACATTTTTCTTTATGGTGTTTATTCTATAGATCTCTCTGCACTGTTTGTTTCTGATTTTGACTTCTGGCTGCCTCGACTATGAGTTTGGTTCATGTGTTGGATTTGTTCAACAAATGGCTTCTGGTCTGCCAAGTTTGAACCCCAACAGTGATATAGTCCTCCATGGCCAGGAGCCAGAGCAAAAATTTCCATGCTGTCTGGGTTGGAGGGATGGCAAAAACTTTCCCCTATCCATCATGGAGAAACTGGCCAATTAAGGGTGTCTGTGAGCTTATATATGCTGAAGAGGGCAGATAGCACATCTGCCTAGTGTCCTATTACACCCTGTGACACAGCTTGAGAAGCGGTTAAATAGGCTTGGCTGAATTCATATTTCTCAGAGGAAACATATTTCAGTCTTCACCCTCTCCGGGTGGTATAGCTATCATATGAAAGGGAAGAGCTGGCTTGTGGTTGGGAATGACTTGCAATTGTATTAAAGCACTCTTTAAGAGGCAAATTATTTAATAATTGTTTCCTTAGTTTTAACAATTACATTAAAAATAAACAGTTTCTCTCCTGCTCATTGCTAGCTAGCTAATAAATATCTTAAACTCCGAGCTCCCATCAGTCTCATCAGTCCCTTGTGCAATTACAGACCAATATACTATTAGTTTCACTATATTTAACAAATAGTTTATGGTAGTTACTGAAATATAGTTATAGGATGGAAAACTGAATAATAAGCTGAATATTATTATTATTATTATTATTATTATTATTATTATTATTATTATTATTATTATTATTATTTGTAGTAGTAGTAGTAGTATATAATGAAGTGCTTGATATAATGAAGCAATTGCATGAGGTAAAATCAGCCCAACCACACAAACATTCTATACAAGCTAATTAAACAGTTATCTTAAACATTGGCAACTCAAGATGCAAAGCCTAAAAGGGTGAAAAACAAAACAAGTCGAGTTAAACAATGGAAGCCCAACACTTTTTTATAGGGAAACAAAGCTTTTAACAGAAACCCCAGGTTTTCCCTTAAATTCTGTGAAAAAATTAATCATGTTCCGATCCACAATTTCTAATTAAACATAAAGCCTTGAGGGATTCACAGGCCATCAAGCTCAACGTTATATGTTGTTTTACACCTTGACATCTGAGCAGAACTGCTGGTCAGCATGTCCTATATGAGCCAGAAATCCCTCTGCCATGGTACTGATGTCCCTGTCTGGTCCATTACACACTGATTTGTGTGTGTACCACATTCTCTGTGTACTGCATCTGAAAAGAGACACTCACTGTGCTGCTCTGTCTTGTTACATTAATCTTTACTGGGTCAAGGTGAAGCACATTACAACAGTGGCCGTTTACCCAATGAGCATGTCTAAAGGTTTGTCAGGGCGCTAATGCAATTTAAGACGCCTTCTCACTGAGCTCCACATCAGCGGCGACGCCCTCATAAAGAATTAAAGCCGACTGCCTCGGCACTTCATGGCTCCTGCAGGGATTTGACAAGCGGGCCACCTTAACAAAGGCATTAGCTTTCCAGGCACAAACAATTAACAAAGCAGTAACACTGACATGCAGGGAGACAGAAAGAGCAGATTAGCAGGATCAGTGCTCAACTTTTTTCTCTTGCACACTTTAGGCCACTGTAAGATTACGCACTGGAGCCTGTTGACATAATTGCTGTGATTCTTATAACTCTTGCTGATTTTATGCATTTGCTAGTTCATAAATGAAAGTAGTTTTATTGTCCCAGCCAAGGCTGAGTAGACTGAATGTTTCTTTTCAGCAGAGGAATGAAAAGCATGTAATGTGTAATGTATAGATGATGGAAATCATAGTGGTATTAAATTACAGACATGGGATAGAGGCATACTTATCTAGCATTTAAAGTTTCATTTAAGGTGTATTAATGTCCTAAGAGTTTAGGTAATTATTTGATACACTGGTGAGTGAGTGTATGCGTTGCTGTGTGGGTGTTTACATGGACACACTTATATATGTTAATGATGTTACAGCACAGCCTAGATTTTGAATATCAAAATAAAATAAACCACTGTTTGTAATGAACCTTGTTGGGGAAATAGGTAAATGGAAAAGAGAGAGAGAGAGAGAGAGAGAGAGAGAGACATTTCATTGGTACTTATGTATTAAGATAGAAAGAGTAAGCCAGCCCAGTCTATTGATCAAAGTGCAAAAAAGAATACCGTCCACCCCACTGTGAGCCTCATTATTAGACCTGCTGTGGCACAACTGAAGAAACGCTGCATTGAAAACAGCTTAGACCTGAATAATGTGGCAATGCATTAAATAAGACTCTAACTATTGCAATGTAAACTGTGATTGACTATCAAGCAGGTTTTCAAACCAATTAGCCCAGGGACAAACAAACACTTTTTATGGAGGAACACATGAATACCATTGCTTGAATTATGGGCTCTTTCTTGTTCTGCATTCCTAAATGCCATTCTCTAAGACTTCTTCTTCTTCTTTTTCACCTTCTTCTTCTTTTTCTTTTTCTTCTTCTTCTTCTTCTTCTTCTTCTTCTTGTAGGTATGATTGTCAACAACAACTGTGTTACCATGTTTGACTCACAATAGAAACTTTTGTTACCATGTTTGACTCACAGTAGAAACTTTTACAATCAATGAAGATCTTAAACAAGAGCTGTTATCTGAAGGAAAGGATTTTTAGTGAAATGCTTTAATGTGATAAATATGTAATGTCTAAATATATCAAAATTAAATGCATTAAAACAGAATAGTAAATTGTATTTATATTGGATGGCATGGTGGTGTGGCAGGAATCTTTTGCAACACAGTTTCAGGGTCTCCAATAATATCCTGTGTTCAGGTTTCCATCTGTGAGGAGTTTTTCTCTCTGTGTCTGGGTTGAGTGACTTCAGTAACTGTTTTGTCCTATTGGGATCCAGTGACAAATCAGTTACTCAAAACCAGTGGCGGGCCGTGCATTTCACACCTAGGCCTTCACTGGTGTCCTTCCTGAATTAATCCACCTCTATACCATCATTATGACGCCAACATGGGCGTCGCTAGGCCATTTTCTACTCAGCCCTCCTAAAATTCAGCGATTCTCCATAAACTGTACACAAATTGGTGATCTCCTCAGTCCCCTTTAAATTTTATATGGAAACGGCGGCAGATTTTGGCTCCCCCCCGTCTTTCAGCACGTTCTTCAATCCGCAGACCACGGCATCGCAGAGCGAGGATCAGAGGATGTGTGTGTGTGTGTGTGTGATCAGGAAGACTCGTATTTGGCTTGTTCAGTACTCAAATGTTATACACATCTATGCAATACAGTGGAATGCTGCAATATGTTTACCATCCTACCCTGTTAGTCAAACGTTTATTTTATTTCATTTATTTATTTATTTATTTATTACTATTATAACCTCATTGGGGGCTGAGCCCCCCTTAAATGAAAATTCTAGAATCACCCCTGGATGCCACGGCAATAGATACTAATCACCCGTTAAATAACAAAGTAAAAAAGAAATTAGTCTACAGTATTTCACACCTCACAAGGAATAGTCAATTTTATTATGGTTACTTTTCTCAAAAAAAGACATTCTTGATGCCGTATGCAGCAAACTGCAATCTCGGGAGGACGCAGCATGATCAAATGAATGATCAAATGAACGAACAAACAAATGAACAAACCTTTTTATCTTCAGAGGGTTAAATGTGTATGACTCAATTTCCTAAAATCACAAACTTGTCAGAGAGAACAGTATCATTCCAAATCTCATATTACTCTAATTGCACAGTGTATTGAATTATTAGACAGCCAGATAGAGAAAAAAAACATATTCATGGTGCACTTTACCTAGAATCCAAAGCCAGGAGATTGTACACTTAGACTAGAGCCTACAAAGTGTCCAAGGATGAGCCAAGAAGGTGGCCAAGGAGAAAGCCTCAAACAGACTGCATGTACCTCATTCCCACTCTCTCTGTCCATGGACTGTAGAACCAACTGATAGCAGGGGTGGATGACATGGAAAAATCTCACCGATAGCTTTGCTGAAAGAAAAAAAAACAGAATATGTGGTTAATCAGATGAAAACATATGTATCGTTTACATAATAAGATAAGTTTATCAAAATGTGATTTCATTACTTACATTAAACTAAATTTAACCAAGTTTCCACCTGCTAGATTAAATTGAGCGTGATCCGTTCTCATATTATTAATGCAAACCAATCAATCACTGACAGGAATTATAACTATAGAATTAAACAAATACAATTAAAACACGTGCAGTAGAATAACACAGTGGCAATGTGGTAGTTTGCTGAAGCCATCGACCTGCTTTTGATCCTCGGTTGAGGTAAGAGCGCAGGGGGTTGATATTATTCAGGGTTTTGAAAATATACAATCAAATTGTGCTGGATGTGCGGAAACAAATTGTGTTAATGCAAGTCAATTCAATCATGTGGAACAGATGTATGCATTTGAATGAAGTGAATTCAAGGAGCTTTTTTTTTCACTAGAGAAACGGCAGAACTGAATGTTAGCACAGATAATAGTAGCATAAGAACATACAGTCAGCACAAGATCAATCGCAGCTTTGCTAAGAGTGCAAAAAATCATGCATTACAAAAGTGCCAGTATTATATGTATAGATGTCTGCTGAATATGGGTTGGACGAGCTCATACTCAACCAGTACTACACACACTCCTTTGGAACTGCCAGATATAAATGAATAAAAAGTGAACTATCCTGAGACAGTAATAATAGATAAGTACAAGTGATAGTGAAAGAATTAAAAAGAAAATAACACTGACTCAATTTTTCTTTTCTTTTTTTTTTTATTAACCGGAGGCCAAAAAAGGAATTTATGCCTGTTTTGGGGGTGCCAAAGTTCAGCATAATTTTTTTTTTCTCATGTCAGACTCCACAGTGATGGCTAATGGCTCATATGAAAGCAGACACTCAGCACTTTAAAAATTTTAAAAAGTTTCCAAAAATATTTTTTTAATGTTTTTAATGTTTTATTTAATGTTATTTCACTAGCCTACATGGGGCAAAATTTAAAACAAACAAACAAACAAAAAAAAAAAACAGTATTCTTTTCCCCACAAACGTTTCAAAGTAAATGGAGATATCAAACCCATTTCTGCTCTCTGAGATTAAGATTACATCTACTCTAATCTGGATAAATTTGAAAATGGCGTTTTCATCTAAAAACGCTTCGCATCCATGTTATTGTTTTCAGTCGTCTCCCAAAAGTTGGTCATCCACAGTGAAACGTCTGATAACGCTGTACTGTCCCTGTACTGCGCCTGAGTAAGACGCTTCGACCTTCCGCCTGGGGTTTCCGCCTGGGGTTTTCCTGGACGCTTCATTTCCGCCTGGGGTTTATTTACTTTCCAGTTCTTTGTTGTCCACCATCTTAGCTGAATTGATCACATGACTGCATCACATGACAAATATGCATCATTGTTTTTGAAAGCCTCCGTTTCCACAGTCCACACTGCAACACCAAAACAGTGTTTTCAAATTTAACCACTTTAGATTGTTGACTAAAAATGTGGGCCTAAAAAACGGGCCTTGCTCAAGGGCCCAACAGTAGCAGCTTGGCATTGCTGGGGTTGAACCCCAATCGTCTGATCAACAACCCAGAACCTCATTCACTGAGCTACCACAATGCCCCACACAGAGTACATCAGTGTACTGGTAAAAAAAAAAGGTTAATAAGGAATCAAAAAGCAAGCAGAAGGATAAAACTAATGTTGTCTCACTGCTGATAGGAAAACTTTAGACTATGACCACTTTAGTTGGAAGCATGGCTCAGGCTTTAGGATTGACACTGTCTATCTCAGTCCAGAAGAGTATAACAGTAAGAACAGCAAGTATACCATGCAGCACCCTCACTAAGAAAACCACCTTTCCATGTGAGCAATAGTGTGTGCTGTATATATTAATAAATATTTTATTAAGCCCAAGAAAGTGCTGCACTTTTATAATGAATCTATAAATTATTTTGCCCATTGCCCTAGTCCCAATATAGTAAAGGAGCAGCCGTATGCAGAGGAAAAAAAGCCAGCACATGCCTCATCCTGTGCAGATGGAGTTGTGTACTCTCAGTATTGTGGCCCTGCTGAGCACCTTGGCCTACATGATGGAGATTTGCTGTGACATTCCACACGCATGGGTAGATTGTTTTGCATGCATGCTCTTTTTGTCTGTTTAGTTTTTTTCACATACGAAGATACACACATACAAAGTTATTTAAGTATCAGAAAGTCGCATAAGTGCTAGACATAGTAAAGTAGAAGAGAAAACAAACCCACTGACCCTCCAAGCGAAAATGCCCTTAAAAGCAAAACACACTTATTTCTTCATCATTGTCTTTTAAATGGAGATCACTTCCTGGAATTCTTTCACTCAGAAGTTATTACCACACGCTTGGTGCTAATGTCTTCATAAACACTTGAACATGTGTTAGAAAAAAATCCTAATTTAAAAAAGTGTGAGAGAAAACGTACATTTTCATTTATTTTAAGATAAGTGCAACCTGTTAAAATACACCATTACACAAATTCTTGACATTTATAATAATCTTTACAAAAGCTGTTCCTTTTCTCTCTGCATCATTGACACGTTCAAATACAATCGGAAAATTGCTGTCATTAACCAGTCTGCATCCCCTGCTGGATTTGCACATGCGCACCCCTTTCACACAAGCACTTTTTTCACCCTTAGTTTATTGGATTTTTTTAATGAGAATTGTTATGATGGTATTGTCTTTTTCACTCATTCATTTTGCCAAGTTGCTCAGGCCAATCACTGACTAAATGACTGATCCTTACTGTTAGAATTAAATTTGTTGTGTAAGACACCCCTTTCCTAGGGGGTGGTACGATCAATAAACTTAAAAAGCGAAGCAAGACACTGCACTATAACACTATTCTTTTATCAATTTTTTCTTACCTGTATTCCCTATTCTTTTTGAAACAGCTGAAAGCTGGACTGTTTCATATCAGTCAACACTGAAAACAGCAAAGATTTCTTTTTAAAATTCACATTCATGTGTTTAAGTAGTAAACAGGCATCGCTGAAGTCATGAATTTTTGTGGCTCAATCTGATACAGCATGTAATTGGAACTATACAATGGATGTAAAAAGTCTACATACTGTTACCACATGAGGTTTTTTGTGATATAAAAAAAAAGATAAACTGCCAACCGCAGTTGAAATTACAACATATGAAAATTAAGTAAAAACAATCAGAAATATTTAGGGGAAAATAGGAGAAATAACAAAATTATAATCACGTTTTTGCATAAGTGTACACACCCATTTATAATCAGGGATGTGGTTGTGTTCAAAATGAACCAATCAGATTCAATCTCAAGTTCAAAAGTAATTATCATACAGCTGTTATTCTTCAAATGTCTGGGCTATGGGGTAAAGTGTTCAAGTCCAAGTTCAACTAAATCACCCTAAATCATGTGGCAAATGGTTTATGGCCTGATGAGACCAATTCCAAAAGATTTAATAAATCCGTCAGTACAAAAGGTATGTTTAGTGCAAAAAAGCAGCTCCTTTAAAGAACCTTATACCTATGATGGTGGCAGCATGATGCTTCAGGGCTGCTTTTCTTCAGTCAGAACTGTGGCTTTTATCAAGGTGGAAGGAATCATAAATAGCTACAAATATCAGTGCAAAACCTTCAGGTGTCTGCTAGTAGATTGAATATTAGAAGGAATTTCACCTTTCAGCACAACAATGACATTCAAATCTACAAAGGAATGTGTGTAGTGACCTGAAGCAGGCTGTACACAGGAGATGGCCTTCCAATGTGATTTCTTTTTGTAAGAAATAATGGAAAATTATTACCAAGTCAAGATGCACCATGCTGACCGACTCTTACCCCAAAACACTGAGAGGTGTAATAAAATCAAACGGTGCTTATTAGTTTAGTCATGTGTTTATGCAACTATGTTACTGAAAGGTATTCATATTATTCCTTTACAAAGTTCCTGATTGTTTTTCAATTTTTTTTATACATTGTAATTTCACAGTTCTGACAGAAAATAGTTCTGGCATGATTTATCTTGGTTTTATTTATTTATTTATTTTTACAAAAACCTGCCATTTTAACAGGGGTGAGATGAGATGAGAGATTTATTTATTAAACCCCTGTAGGGGATTCAAAGCAGTACAAAGAGGAGTAACATAAAATAAAACTATACATGTGATTTAAAAGTAGTACTAAATAAAAAAAATAATTGTATTTTATTATAATACATTTTATTATGGATGCCAAACATTCTGGAGGTGATTGTCATTAATGCGACATCATTTTGTTGACTCTCCTGTGAGCAAAACCTACCTCTCTTGTTATGACTATACACATGAATATTATTCTCTATGCTTTTTTTTCACAGATCTTGCTGCTTTCTGTGGAGGATACTATGTAAACAGCACACAGAAAGTGTGAAACATGCAGTGTCAGTGTGCTGTGTGAAAAATATTGTGGCTGCTGTTAGGAGCTGCAGAGAATGTGTGGACAATTCCTGACTTATTTATTTAATACTGTCCTATTTGATTATTTACCCTTTCGAATATTATTCAATCATTTTTGGGTGTGTTTATATTGCTCAAAATGTGTCAGGTCATAGCATGAATAATACAGCTGAAATAGGTGTGAAATGGTTTCATTAGTCAATTAGTACACAACTCAGCAGCCATGAAAACCATAAAAAATTTCTAGGTACTGAATACCGAGGTATGATTATTTGGTTATAAACTCATAAATACTTAAGTAAAACTAAAATTAATTAATCTTGAATACAACCCAAAGTATACAGGAAGCTCTTTTGGGATTATGACTGTGTTGAGGGGGGATTAATGAAAACAAACGTCTAGCTACATATCTAGGGACAAACATCATTACTACTGGTAAACAAATACACATTTATTTGGAGGATTGAAGGTTATTATAAATCTGATTTCACCTTCAAGGTTTTATTCAAGAACATGTGTTGATACTAAAACACTGTTGGTACTAAAATTCTGGGGTGTGTGTGTGTGTGTGAGTGTGTGTGTGTGTGTGTGTGTGTGTGTGTGTGAGTGTTGAAGGAGTCCTGATTATGTGAAACTTTAATCATGAAATTTAATTATTAAAAAATTATTATTACAAAATCTAAATAAATAAATAAATAAACTGAATGCATTCAAATGAAATGCGTTCAAGAAGACACATCTTTTTAAAGACACCTTTAAGAAGATATATTTTTATGGGAACTTAAATTTGAGTGCTTTAGGCTTTAGACGAGTCTAATTTAAGTAAAAAATATAAACTTGATCAACTGAATACTGTCTGTCATTAAACTATCAGATATAATAATAAACATAACTAAAAATAATAGCACAAAATAGTGATTTTCCACATTCCCGAAATCTGATTTCAGTCAAAGAAATGACAGATATGTCAACCTTGTGTGTATTTTGTTGTTTGTTTGATTGCTTGCTTGCAGGCAGGTTGGAATGGGTGGAGAAAGGTGTCTGGAGATCTGTGTGATAGAAAAATATCAGCGAGAATCAAGGGGAAGGTGTACAAGACAGGAGTGAGACCGGCCACGCTGTATGGTTTAGAGACAGTGTCACTGAGACAGAGACAGGAGTCAGAGCTGGAGGTAGCAGAGCTGAAGATGTTGAGGTTCTCTTTGGGAGTGACAAGGTTGGACAGGATTAGGAACGAGTACATCAGAGGGACAGCTCATGTTGGATGTTTGGGGGACAAAGTTTGGGGGGCCAGATTAGGATGGTTTAAACATGTTCAGAGGAGGGAGAGTGAGTATATTGGTAGAAGAATGTTGGACATCGAGCTGCCAGGCAGGAGGCAAAGAAGAAGGCCAAAGAAGAGGTATATGGATGTAATAAATGAGGATATGAAGCTAGTGGTTGTAAGTGTTGAGGATGCAGAAGATAGGGATAGGTGGAGAGAAATGATTCACTGTGGCCACCCCTGAAGGGAAAAGCCGAAAGAAGAAGTTTGATTTCTTGCTCGCTAACCTTGCATTGCAATATTTGGTTGCCTGGAACACAATTCCACACACCTTCATTTCCTTTTACCTTACAGTACATCATCATTCTCAAAACACTCAAACACAATTAACACACAGATGTCATGGTTTAAGATGTTTCTGAAATATTGCAATTTACTCTAAATACAGATGTAGCCTGTGGTATGTTTAGAGAACTGGAAAACTAGCAAGCAAACGAGCCAGAGGGAGAGGAAGAGAAAGAGGAAGATAGACAATGTTGTCAGGGAATTGGAAGAAATGACAAAACATTAGCAGAGTTATATTCTGCAATTACTATTACTAAAGACAGACAGCATTACAGTAAGCTGGACAGAGCTTATAGTCAGATATAGTCAGGATGGAAAGAAACTCTATGACACTGTCTTTTATTTAGCCTTGTCATTTACACTGTAAAGACTTTGAAACAATTGAGAGGCAGATAGCTGATGGTGCATACAGACATGCTTAATACACATTTTTATTTTATTTTTATTCCCTGTCTATCTCTCTCTCTCTCTCTCTCTCTCTCTCTCTCTATATATATATATATATATATATATATATATATATATAGAGATGTATATATATATATATCTGTATATCTCTCTCCCTCTATATCTCTCTCTCTCTCTCTATATATATATATATATGAGCACTGAGAGGTCAAGTGAATAACACTGCTGAACTCCTCATCATGGCAACTGTTAGTGGGTGGTATATATTAGGCCTCAAGTCCTCAAAGTTGATGTGTTAGAAGCAGGAAAAATGGGCAAGTGTAAGGATTTGTGCGAGTTTGACAAAGGCCAAATTGTGATGACTAGATGACTGGATCAGAGCATCTCTAAAACTGCAGCTCTTGTGAGGTGTTCAGTCTGCAGTGGTCAGTATCTATCAAAAGTGGTCCAAGGAAGGAACAGTGGTGAACCAGCAACAGGGTCATGGGCAGCCAAGGCTCACTGATACATGGGAGCAAAGACTGGCCCGTGTGGTCCGACCGAACACTGTTGCTCAAATTGCTAAAAAAAGTTAATGCTGGTTCTGATAGAAAGGTGTCAGAATACACAGTGCATCGCAGTTTGTGTGTGTGTGTATATATATATACATACGTATATATACTAATATACTAATATATACTAATATATTGTTGTTTCTTCTTTCTTTTTTTGCTTATTTAATTGTTTAAACTAGTCTAGATAATGGTCATTAGTGACTATTGCTGCATCAACTAAATTCCACACTTAACTTCTAACCACCTCAATTCACCTCAGTTCAGCAAGTGACATCGTATCAACATGGCTTAGGCAACACTTCTTAACTTTATATCAGTTATGATGTATATACAAGTACTTGCTTTGGATCAAACGACACACACATAACAGCGTTTTAAATCAATAGCATTGCCTATACAGTTCAGCTGTTTTGATGAGGTGACTGTGCATCACTAAGCCGGTTCGCTTGTTGCCAACAATACAGGAACACGGAGGCGTCCAAAGATTTTTTTTCCCACTTTGTAGCTTGAACGCACTGAGGTTAAAAATGATCCAGTACTGACTTCCTGCTTTCAAAGTAAGTCAAATGATGAATGTTTGTGTGTGTGGTTGGTGTGTGTGTGTGTGTCTGGTGTAACCTTATGTAATCCAAAGGGTACACTAAGCTATCAATATATGCCTATATTTAAAAAAAAATCACTAACTCAGATCTAAATTCAACACTAGACAGAAGAAGCAACATTATACAGCAGATTTTTACTCATAGATTTTACTCAAAAACCCAGTTGTTTGTATCAAATTTCATGCAGACTCGACCAGGTAGAAGGAAGAGCACGTAGGTCACTGCGGGTTTTGAACTGTCAGCTGCTACTAGGTACTAGATCTATGAGAGATCTGTGCTAGACCTGAGAGAGATGTTCTTAGCACCAACATCCTCTCCTGTGCTCCCTGAGCAGTCGCTTCTACTGCAATACAAAGATGTGAACGTGGCTCGGTTTAGTGCTGGTGAGTTTGTGGTCCGGACTTGTCGAAGATGCAGTATGAATGCTTATGAGTGCTTTATGCTTATGCTCGACTGCAGAAGGACAAAATTATAGACGTCATAGAGAGAGTAATGGCTTTCTTCTCGAGGTCTGGGTATTTCATTTCATTTCACGCAAAACAAGAAAATAAGCATAACAACATGAAATAAATAATCAGCACAGTACAAATATTTATTTAGGAATAAAGGGATGAAACTGCTTTTAGCTTTCTTTTTTTACTTGGACAAACGCTTGACTTCATCGTGTTTGTGTTTTCTAGAAGCAGGAAACCATCCAAGTGCTGGGATTTTTATTGTCTCAGTAAAACGCTTTGCTGATTAATATCATAATTTGTATTCAGATATGATCACTAATGTCATTACAAAAAAGTCAGTAACATGTTGCTGTGTATCACATTTTGTCACACTTGCGATAGTCATATTACTTCCTGCCACATTTGCTATATTTACCATGACTTCTATGTTTTCCCTCCTCATTTTCTTTTCCCATTAATGCATGCAGCACAATATGAATGATGAAACCATGCAAAACAAAACAAAAAAAAGATCATATTATTATGCACAACAACAAAGCAGGACTATCTCTGAGTGATACAGCATTGAAATGATAAAAGGCATGAGTGCTGTCTTAGATCTAGTGTAGTGGTTTTGTTTTGTTTTGGAGACAACATAAGCCTTGAGGCATTTCCCATGTATCTTCACTTTGCTGTTATAATCAGTTTGGCTCAGTTTTCTCCACGCCCTGGGTATAATTCAAAACAGCGAGATGTATGTTGAGGAAGACAATTCCTGCGTATACTGCGTGCACTTATAATGCTTGTCTCTCCATTTCTTTCCATAATGTCAAGTGAATTTTTAAAAGTTCTGGGAAATCTGCTTCACAACAATGTTAACAAAACACAAAATTTACTTTCAGACCTAATTGGATCAGTGTTCATTGTATTAGACCTGGAACTGAATTCTGTAATAAGGCAGAACTCCAGGAACTCCATGAGTTGGCAATGATCACTTGTTTGGATACTTGACCAGTCTACAACTGGGCAGTTACAGAAAGGAAAGATTCTCTTTGGGTTTTTTAAAAATCTCTTTTTCTCTGAATTTGGTTAATAACATACAAAAGATTAGCATACGCTTCCTCTGAGATGTAAAGTCAGCTTCCATGCGTTTTTAAACTGTTATGTCGAACAGCAACAGAACATACTCGATGAAACTACTAACTGTTCTATTCCAGATAACAGAGATTACAGACTTCTGCATCTGGCTAATGATGCTCTGATTTACAGGGAAGTGTAATGCCATTCTTCCCTGACTCCTGGTGGAGGGAGTAATGCTTTCACGGACTTCTAGCCATGGACGGCTGTGTCATTATCGACATTCGAATTGGCAAACCCATGAACATTTTTTCACTCGCAATCTCCTGATGACAGGGCTAAAACATTTCTATTGCACCACTTAGGTGCCCAGTGACCAATTCTGTTGAAGTGCCTGTAATAAATATAACTTTGTAAAAGACAAAAAGCACTATTTCATGAATATGTACTGTTGAAATGGTGTATAAGCATCTAGAGCATCTAGCATGAGAACCTTTTTGTCATTACAATATTAGACACTTTTCACATACTGCATTATTCACAACTTACATTTGGACATAATGTTAATGGAGACCTGTTAAGTAGACATTTTTCAATAATTATATATGATAATACACCTTTTTCTTGTACCACTGGAGTTGGGGGGTTCAATTCCCAAACACTGTTGGCAAGTCAAGAAAAAAATTATATTTTCAAAGCATATGGATTTAACACCAGCCTAAATCTTAAGGTCTAAAAAAAGTAGTCTTAACCTTTCTTACTATCACTACCAGTATCGGTAAAGGCATTGTAACATGGAAATGGGAAAAATAACATTTAAATATTATTTATATAGTGGTTACAATGTTTGTCTCACACCTCCAAGGTTGGGAGTTTGCATATTCTTTCCGTGCTTTGGAGGTTTCCCACAGGTACTCTCCAGTCCACCTCTAAATTGTCCATTGTGTGTAAATGTGTGTGAGAGAGAGAAAGTGTGTCCTGTGATGGGCTAGCACCTTGTCCAAGGTGTCCCCCAACCCCCACCTGGAAAGGCTCCAGGTTCCCCACGATGCGTAGGATAAGCGATTCAGAAAATGAATAGATGATTATATGCTTAAAGAATGTTAATATTGGGCCAGTATTAGGTATTAGGCAAAAGTCAGAGCTCTGATGTTCGGAATGTATAAAAAAAAGATAAGTTCATTTCCAGAATAAACAATATATGAAGTATTAGAAGAGGAATAAGTGATGAATAGTTTGATGGTTATGAAAAGGATGCAAATCATGTGTTACTGTCTTCACAGTCACTAGATCTCAACCCAAATGAACACCTTTGGGAGATTTTGGATTGATGTGTAAGATATCACTCTCCACCACTATCACCATAACACCAAGTGAAAGAATATCTTTAAAAAAAAAAGGATCTGTCCTTCCAGTATAATTCCAGTGACTGGTAAAATCTGTCAGGGCACAAGAATGCTGTTTTGAAGGCTTGTGATGGTGCACCTTAATATGTAACCTAGTTGTTTTACACTCGTCTGTAACATTTACACAGGCTCCCTGGAACTCCGACAGATGTTGAATATGAACTCGCAAATGCTCAAGTGCGTGCGCATTACCTTTAATCACTGTTATTGACCATTGATGAACAGGCTCTTGACTAGCACATAGGTGTGTGTGTGTGGGTGTGTGCACAGAAAGAAAAAGCGCATTCGTCTCTGTTAATTCACTCAGGCTGCTGTCTCTCGATATCGCCAACAGATGACTGACAACAGAAAATTAAAGGTAAACACAAAACAGAATAAATCACTGCGTCCTCCATAGTGTCACCAGCGTCTGCTGATCCCAAGAGTACAGCAGAAGTCAACACGGCAGCCGAGACCTGAGCCGTGTAGCCGCACATCCATAGTCTTTATTTATACATGCCATAAAACAGACAGGTCGGGGGTGAAAAAAAAGAACGAGGAGAGTTCACGGCAGAGCTTAGCCCCATTGGCACAAAACTCAATCAAATCCTTCGCATTCTTCTTTGCGTAGGAGTCGAGCGTGGGCCGTCCCTATTTCATCGCTTCAATTAAATGCCTGCTCTCACGTAATTAACAGCTGTTTTGTCTACAGATCGATAAAAAGTCATTCGATGAACGTCCCTTGGCTTTTTCACCCAGATCCCCAGGCAAATTTCTTTAATGATATAAAGAGCTGCCTACAAAAACTGCTTGTGCTGAATACAATTCAAAAGTGTTTATAGGTTATAGGGAAGGAAGCACAGAGAGACATAATATAGTGAGCTATAACATTTAGAACTGCAGGACAATCCCTCTGCTTCATAACATAAACACAGGCTGCTGCTCATCAGTATTAAAAAGGCAGCAGACTATAATGTACATAGTCTGTGCACCGAGAATATCAACAGACTTCAATTTGTGGGCCGACCAGCCAACAGCGATACCTTCATACCATATACACAGAAGCTCTAATTTATGGATGGTCTTGGAGTGACAAAGAATATTTTATGCATGAGCAAGCAACTAACAGTAAATACTCTTGTCAAACTCTAAGCTGCCAAGGACGGTTCATAAATATTAGCTACGCACTGGGTACAAAAATATATAAATAGATATATATTTTTTTGTAATTTGTAGCCCCTTGTCAAGTATCCTTGAGCAACACTTGCATTAGGTGACCACTGTTAAAAAAAGAGTGCAAGGATTAAATAAATAATATATATTTATAACTTTTATTTTTTTAATTTACATTTCGAACTGCAGATTCTTTCTCTATTAATTATATGTCAGTGAAACACACTATGAGGTATGAAAACACTTACATTAATATGGAAACTAGAGGTGGAACTCAATCACAGTATGTGCATCTGATTCAAACCTCAAGTGGGTGTGGTATAGATCATAAGGGTGGAGTTCTGTTTTTTTGTTTGCTTGTTTATTTGTTTTGAATTAGGGGAGTGTCTGTCTGTCCATCCATCTGTCTGTCCGTCTGTCAGTCTCTCTGTCTGTACAGTAAGTATGTCTGTTTGTCTGTCTGTCTGTCTGTCTGTATGTACACTGATCAGGCATAACATTATGACCAGTGAGAGGTGAAGTGAATAACACTGATCATCTCCTCATCATGGCACCTGTTAGTGGGTGGGATATATTAGGCAGTAAGTGAACATTTTGTCCTCAAAGTTCATGGGAGTGAAGACTGGCTCATGTGATCTGATTCAGCAGACGAGCTACTTTTGCTCAAATTTGCTCACCATGCTGACCTCTGTGCACCGCCGAAAGTGCCAACAATGGGCACTTGGGGATCAGAACAGGACCATGGAGCAATGGAAGAAGGTGGCCTGGTCTGATGAATTACATTTTCTTTTGCATCACGTCGATAGCTGGTGAGTCGCTTACCTGAGGAACACATGGCACCAGGATGATCTATAGGAAGAAGGCAAGCCAGCAGAAGCAGAGTCATGCTTTGGGAAATATTTTGCTGGGAAACCTTAGGTCCTGCCATCCATGTGGATGTTAATTTGACACATACCACCTACCTAAGCATTGTTGCAGATCATGTACACCCTTTCAGGGAAAACGGTATTCCCTGATGGCTGTGGCTTCTTACAACAGGATAATGTGCCGTGCTACAGAGCCAAAATGGTTCAGGAATGGTTTGATGAGCACAACTATGAGTTTGAGGTGTTGACTTGGCCTCCAAATTCCCCAGATCTCAATCCAATCGAGCATCTGTGGGATGTGATGAACAAACAAGTCCGATCCATGGAGGCCCCACCTCGCAACTTAGAGGATCTGCTGCTAACATCTTGGTGCCAGATACCACAGCAAACCTTCAGGGATCTAGTGGAGTCCATGCCTTGACAGGTCAGGACTGTTCCACCACTGTCAGCATGGTTTGTAAATTTTTAAGCAGTTCCTTGTTCAAGCTTATTGGTCTATATGTTTCTTATTTTTTAATCAAAGTACAGTTATTTTTTAAATTTCTAAAAAAAAACTTCTAATTAATTAAATTTATTCTATTTTCCAAAATACAAACTTTAAGTTTAAATTAAAGTTAAAATTGAAATCACTGCAGCTCTGTCAAGGCAGTTACTAACTGGACCGCACAGAGCCGCAAACATGTTAATGAACATGGTCTTTCTTTGTGCAACAAGCTTCATATCTGACCGCTTGCTCAAGCCAGCATGAAAGTACTTGCTGGCACGACGTTTTTGAATTCCAGTCCTAATGCACATCCCTAATGAAAACACAAACTTCTAAACTTCACTCGTTTATCTGGAACCCTTCTTTCTATTGTTTATATCTGTTCATATCTGCGTCTCCTCAGTTCAGAATTGTGCATCCTGCTGTTAAGCATGCATAATCTGAATGAGTAAAATCTGTCTTCAGTGTCAGCTATTGTATCACCTCTTGTTTTACTATGCACTGAACATTGCTTGTGGCCCTGTTGGGAATATTCCTCCTTAAATTACAATCCTTTGTGTTATTATATCTAATTCTAAACTAGAGCATCATCTTTTATTTGCCCGCTGCCCAATATTTCAAAACCAATTTACAAATATTCTCTCTGATTCAGGCCTGCAATTGAATTCCCTGATGTACCATTTGGGATCCTTTCAGCTGCCTGCGCTGTTCTTGTATTTTAATGTTTACATCGTAAACTACTGTAAAATACCCTTTTTTACTGCTCTGCATAAGCTTTCAGTCCTGGGCTTCAAGTCAAAAAGCTTTACATTGTGTAATTACAGCACTAAATTGTATCTGCGCCAAAGAAAAGACCAAAAGCAGCAGTCACTGTACACAAAGGTAAGGAGATGAATCCCGCTGACCTGAGCGCTATTTTCCAAATGCTACAAAAGCATAATGATTATCATTATCTGCTAAAGGAAGCACATGTAATGCTACTGAAAGAAAAAAAAAGTTTTTTTTATGTATACATATGTAAATATATAGCCCCATCTCACATCTGCAATTAATCTTAATTTTACCATTCTCATTTCAAATATCACATAAATCTCTGGGTTTCCTGTATAAAGTCCAGCTTCAGTGGAGTGGATTTGCACTGCAAAAACTGACATCTTTACCAAAATGTTGCATATAGTCAAATTTATCTAGGATTTTCTATTATAAGATTACATACAACCAAATAGAAAATTATGAAACCTATTTTGATACAAGTTTACTCCTAAGCTTTACATTTGCATGTAAATGCTTAAAATAAGCAAAATTATCTGCCAATAGTTTATGCGCTAATGCTATAATAGGAATACTAGGTAGGATTAACTATATTTAACATATATTCACTTGCTGAGAAGATGTAAGATGTTATTTATTTGTGTGTGTGTGTGTGTGTGTGACTCCATTTTTATTATACCAAATGATAAAAAAAATGCAAGATGCATTGCCATGTAAAACTGTAGTTTCTACTATAAGCGAGACATGTAAAACATATCTAATATTGTACATTCCTTTGGTGCCTTAGGTGCAAAAGTGTCATTAATTTTGTAGGTATTCTTTACACCAAATTCATAGTTGGTTTATTCAGGAGTGGGCCGTTCCAAACTTTACAAATCATCTACATATACTTCACAGCAAACTCGATTTTTCTTGTGTAAAGGTGTCTGGGTTTTAGTAGTACACGGAGCACTACATTAAAACACAAGCATGCACATAAAAATCCCTTGAGATCAGCAGTTCCTGAAGTAGTCAGAAGAGTCCCATGTGACACCAACAACCAGTTACTCAGATGATATGTCCCAGTTCAGATGTCTCCAAGTTTATGTGCTGCATTGCTGCCCCCCGATTGGCTGACTGTATAATTGCATGAATAAGATGCACAAGTATTCCTAATAAAGTGGCCAATATGTGTGTGTGTGTGTTTGTTTGTGTGGATAGATAGATAGATAGATAGATAGATAGATAGATAGATAGATAGATAGATAGATAGATAGATAAGAAGGAATGAAAATGATGCACAAGTATTCCAAATAAAGTGGCCAGTGTGTGTGTCTGTGTAGATAGATAGATAGATAGATAGATAGATAGATAGATAGATAGATAGATAGTTGCAGATGTTCTGTGTATAATACAGCCAGTGCAATCAAACATTGCTTTCATATGAAACATGGCACACAGAGAACATAATAAATAGACAACCAGCCGTTTGGGGTCCCATCTGATGATCCCATGCCATTAGTCATCCACAACAGAAAATATGAAATTCAGTGCAAATCTTATTTAGCTATTGCATGAAAAATAAATGCGTGCATTTTATGGACAAATCCTATTTTGTTAAATGATTTTATTGGATTACAGTGGTCAGGACAAAAAAAAATGAATGAACTAAATAAAATAACTCTGATGTCAAGCTGTAGTGTTGCTAGGAGCCATCACATTATCAACGTGCAATCCATCTCAGCAAAGTGACAGATGGTGCAAGCAAATTCACATGCATAATCTTTAAGCTTGGAGGGTGGGACGCAAGAGAATATATACCATACTATATTAAAAAATCAGCTTTATTGGCAGACATATTAAGCCATATTAATGAGGTTAGGGCCATAATCCCTTTGCGTCAGCAGAATCTGGCCTTGTGCTTAGCTGAAACATGTACATTTGTTGGAAGTGTGTGTGTGTGTGTGTGTGCACTCATAATGACAAAAGATATAGCTCTAGCAACAATGGGATTTTCCAGCAGTAAGCCACTCAGCCCACTGCCCCCATCCATCTATCCCCTGACTTGGTTCATTATGGTAATCAGGATTTCGAGCACCTTGTGCCTATTTACGCATCTGAATTGAGTTTTAATAGAGAACTACACCTTTGTGCTATGCTCTACCACTTGTGGCGTTCTTTGTTTTCTTTCATTGTTTTTTCCGCGCAAGATCTGATGCAGACGACGGTGTACAATTAACGCGTGCAGTCGCTTAAATCGTGCATATTAAATACTCAACAATAATTTAAAATGCTCAACTGCAAGTGACAGTTTGTGGTTCAATATTTAATTGTGGCATTAATAAGGTGCATTCGCTGTTGCTGGGGAATGACTGGAATACTGATCATTATGCACCACAGAAACAAAGCTGTTAACTAGGAAATAAATGACACTGGGTGCTAGCGGCCCATGACCCACAAGTGGCTTGGCTGTTAAGTATTCACAGGGAAATAAGCATCACCTTTTGACCTTTGACCAATGTCTTTTACAGTGAAGATTTTAGAAGACATGACTGCTGGGATAGGCTCAGCCACCAGCCTTAGACAACACAATCCCAATGTAAAAACTGACAATTAAAAAACTGAAAATTAACAATATATCTGAAAATATCTTAAATATAGTGCTACTTAAATAAACTGCTACTAAGAGATCACAACAGACCAAATATATGATGATTAAACCTATTAGTTTCAAGCCTTCAAGCACTATCCTGTCAATGGATAATTTTGCTTCTTTTTAAGAAATAACTACTTAACATTAGCAGAATCAACCGATACTATTACTATTTCAAGCTTCAAATTAGTAATCTAGATACAGCTATAATAATCTTATACTTGGTTTACATAATCAGAAAATACTAAATAACTACATACAATATATTTCACTTATTAAGATGTCATTTTTTGCAGTACAGAGCCGCACTAGCATGAGGGGCCACATTGGAAGGATTTTGAAACAGCATCTCAAATCCTGATTCAGCAGCACCTATGTTTTTGATCACACTGACGGAGCTGGCCAGAAAGGCTCACACTGATGAAAACACTCAGACGAGAAATTCAAAGGTCTTGCATTCTCAAACATGGGAAAACACAAGTTAATTAAATGCAACTTTCCTTTTTTTGTCCCCCATTCTCTTTCTCTCTCTCTCTCTCTCTCTCTCTCTCTCACACACACACACACACACACTCGCTCTCTGTCTATCTGTCCGTCTGTCTGTCTCTCTCTCCCTCTTTCTCTCTGTCTCTCTCTCTCTCTCTGTCTCTCTCACACACACACACACAAACACACGAGACTGTTTGAGCGAGACTGAGGCACCACCTGACCAACCTGAAAGCATCCCTGCTAGATGACCATGGCGGACCCATGGCGGAAGGTGGTTGACTCCTCAAACACTTTCTGAGTTGACAGAAATCCTTTCTTTTGTTACTATTTTTCCTCTTTCTGCCTTTATTTTTCCTTCTCTCTGCATTTCTCTCTGTTCCCCTCCCCTTCCACATACTTATCTTACTATCTTTCTTCTAAGTACGTTCTACTGACTGAATTATTAATGTAGCCAATTAGTGCAACACTACACCTAAACCTAACCCTAAACTGAACCTCAGTAAGCAACAGGGGATCTTTTGGCCTCTTCAAGTTTTTTGCTTTTTGTTGTTGTAAAAAAAAAAAAAAATATATATATATATATATATATATATATATATATATATATAGTCTATATATACAGAAGTCTATATATATATATATATATATATATATATATATATAGACTTCTGTCTCCACAAGGTCAGATATCATTCTATAAAACTTGCCACACACACACACACACACACACACAGTCAACTTAACTGTATTCAAAGTAAGCGGCAAATTAATTCTCAAGATGTATATCTAATCACAATGTTGGAAGGGGAGGTAATTTGCTAATGGACTAAAGAGAAATTGTAGGATGTGGGATCACTCTCTCTCTCTCTCTCTCTCTCTCTCTCTCTCTCCCTCTCTCTCTCTCTCTCTCTCTCTCTGTCTCTCTCTCTCACTCTCCACACTCTCTCTCTCCCTGTCTCTCTCACTCTCTCTCTTTCTCTCTGTCTCTCTCTTTCTTTCTCTGAGATTTTTTTCTTGCATCACACACATTAGCTGTTCATACACAGACTAGCTGAAGTAGATTTAAAAAAGCAGACTCATTGTCTATCGCTCTCAGGCTACGAAAATGACAGAATGAAATAGAGAACGCAAGCACTTTGTTCACCCAACACATTCAATAACCTACAAGACCATTTAATTACCATCTCTTCCCTCCTCAGGACGCTCCCTACATCCCCTGACACAGATTCATGTCTACTTAAACGCTTTTAATTACTCTTTAACTGTGGCCTAATCACACAAATGTAGGAGAGCTCCACCCTATCTCGCTATCGCTGCGGGCTGTGTAACAGTCAGTGCTGAGGCTTAGCTCTTGAGGGGAAAATTAATTGTGCAGCTATGTCAGGCATGCACTGTCCCCCTTCTCACACTTACACACACTAACACAGAGTACCGTCACCCCCGTGTTCAAGCTAAGCACTAATAGGTGACTGTCTTAGCTTCAAAAGCAAGGCCAGCTCACGCCTGTACAAAAGACCTTCCCTAAAGTCACCATGGAGACTGAAGTCGCAGGGATCTTTTCCTTTGCAATGAGAGACAACAAAGGCAAGTGTGGAAGTTCAGCTGTGCTTTAATCTGAGCTCTGCCTCTGAGTCTGCACTGACAAAGGAGCGAATAAAAGGTGGACAGCAATTTTGACAAACGTCACATTGCTCACATTATGTACATGCAAAGTGGTGGGAATCAAACCCCCAGCCCTGGAGGTGCGAGAGAGATGTGCTAACTACTATATAAATAATATTTTTCCCATTTCCATATTACCATATCATTACTGATGCTGGTAGAAAATGTTAAGAAAGGTTAAGTATTTTTAGGCATAACTACAGATTGGTATTAAATCACTGCCACAATGTTTGTTAGGAATTCGAAGAAAATATAAGTATTTAAACGTTTTTTTATTACAACAAATAATGCATACAATAGGCAAATAGTAATAGTACTAATACATTCAAATAATCCTAAATCTCTCACATACTCTATCTTATAAACTGTATAAGTAAAAAAAAACCCAACAGCCTGTTCCCATAATTCCCTGAATGGTGGTTTAAGTTATAAAAATAATAATAATAATAATAATTTTATCCTCCAATGGCATTAAAACTGTTACAACAGCTTGGAATTAATGAGCCTCATTTCACAGAGTCCAGCAGTATCACCTGCTGCATAGAAATAAAACCTGTCATGAGTACAGCTGTGGTGTGCTGCTCACATTCTCTCGGTTAGCCGCAGTGCCTTGGAAAATATACAGTAATTCTTCCACAAATGACCTTCTCCTACTGTCTACTTACAGAATCAATAGAGAGAGAGAGAGAGAGAGAGAGAGGGGTAGAAACTCTTAGAAAAACATGAGCAAACAGAAAATGACAACAAATTTCCAAAACACTGCACTGAAAAAAAAGAGCTAGTAAAATTACCATATATAGTAATATAATAATATACTGTATATATTATATTAGGAATATAGTAAAATGTGTCTAGTATTTCATATTAACAGCAATATCAAAGAAATCTAAATAGAAATTTATTGGAGCCATTACTATACATTTTTCTAATTTCAACTTATTAGAAAAATATTTTTTAAACTTTCTAGTCTTTGATTTTTATTATAACTTAGTGATTACAGAAGCAAAATTATCTGCCAACAGTATTAAAAAACTGAAATGTGAAAATAAAATAAAACCGCCTGAATAATCGTAAACTTTATTTAAAATAATCTCTTAATAGGGAAAATTAGATCAATTTGCACATATTCAGGATATTTTTTTACTTTTTTTGCAGTGTGCACAAAAACACAGCTTGGATTTTATTCAAATACTGATCAAAATGCATATGAGAACACACACACACACAGGCTGCTGGAAGCTACTAAAAGGTTTGTGCTGTATTTGAAGGTAATATAACCTCCCTTATCCCTGCATTTACAACTCAAACATATGCCTCATTTAATTAAAAGGCATCAGCTAGTGAACCCTGGCGAGACCCCACCGAGTTTTTCAAAACACTACACATTAGAGGAGGTTTGATATCAGGTTTGCTTTTCATTACTAATTCATGCGCTTATGAAGAGGGCTTTGATGAAATGACTAGGAAAAGGCCACGCTAGCTTTCTATGGATTGGAGCTGGAAATCAGATAAACACGACGGATCTGGTTCGCAGGGATCCAGGCGTACACAGCTTTGGGCCTTGCTTTAAATAAAGTTCCCACGTCCTTTTTTTAAATCAGCATTTCACTTTTGATCAGCAGCATGCCTTTTCACTCAGCATGTAGGTCTTTTGTTCAATGCACCCTATCTAAGACATTCCTTATAAAACAGCGGGTGTTTTGAGAACTCGCTTTTACTAATATTACTAATAATGCTAATAATGAGTGCACAGGAACTGAGCGTAGGTAATGTGAAATCGGATTTGACAAGGAGAAATTGTGATATTATCTTGGATAAAAGAGGCTTTTTGACTTCGAGTTGTGAGGAGCACTGCGCTATAACCTCGCGATCAAAACACATTAACGGGAAACAGTGAGACAAAGAAAGGTACATTTGGTGGTGGAGGAGAGGAAATCGTTTTTCTGAACCTTCATACTTCATACTAGACCCGGAATCTTCAAAGAATACTCTATGGTGGGGAGTGCTGTCATAGGAAAATAATAAAAACATATTGAATCAAACATATTGAATAGAATATTCTATTCTTCTTATACAATCCATGTTCCATGATACATTAATGTATTACACAGCAGACTGAAACGGTTGGATGCAACAACACGGCTTTAACAACAAAAAAGTTACCAAAATACAGAACAGTCACAAAAATAGGCAATGTATTGGGTAGACAAAATAGGCACAGCAGATATTCCAAATTGTCAGGCAAAAACATTAGACATAGAACGCAAAGTGACCAAGTCAATCACATGAATATTATAGCTAAATAGGGTCAATGTCAGGAAACGGGTACAGGAAAAAATCACAGAAAACCACAGCAAAAAATCTAAACAGCTTGGGCCTACGGAACTGAGCATATACCTCACAACAAAAGACTGAAACCAAAGGGCTTAAAAAGGATGAGAAACAAACATATGAACAAACATAATGAAAAACAGGAGAATATATTTAATAGTCTGGTGACTGATTGCTGGAGTGCTGCTGGTTGCTGGGAGTTGCTGGGAGTGACATAATAAACCAAAATCACAACATGGCTCTTTTTTTAAAATTTATACTTATGTGTAATATTGCAGAACATCCAAAAGACAACTAACTTAACTCATTATAGCAGCTATAAACATTCATTCCCTCACCTGTCGCGTTTTTCCCCTTTTGAAATTATACGCAGCTTTTCAGGTAACCAAGAGCTTACAAAGCACAGACACAGGAGACTAAAAAAGCATGACCACCTGGAAAACTTCATTACACAAATTTACAACCTAAAACTTACAACTATGCAACAATAAATGGAAGCAACAAGTAATGGGAGATAACTAAATAATATTAATGTATTGCAGGAATCCCAAACTGTTTAGTGTCCCATCACCTCGGGAACTCATCTAATGACTGACTTTTGCCTCTGTCCAGACCCCATTTCCCTGCCTATATCTTGCATTTTGTAGTAAAACTTTTTCCCATCATACACTGAAGTGCAGAACGTCAATCAGATTGTGACCTTCAGCCTCCAGAAGCTTGTGGCCAGAAAAGTATAATAAAATGTATTTGATTGAGCGAGAATGCCAACCCTTGACTTTTTTTTGTACTTACTTCATGATACCTAAAATAAACAACTAAGCAAAATCACTAAATAATTGAATTTATTTATTTATTTAGTTAGTTAGTTAGTTAGTTAGTTAGTTAGTTTGTTTGTTTTTTGGCCATTTGAGCATACAATCTGCATTGTTACTAATGAACACTCTCTGGCTGACCCCCAGACAAAATAATGTGTAGATGAGGAGTGATTTAATCTCCTAATTTGAGGCAGTAGGAGAGGAGAGGATTTGTAAACAACAGTCAATAGGATTCCCAGGACTCTACCTTCAGCATGTGTGTGTGTGTACGCCAGCTGTGGAAGAGCAGAGCTTACTTTAATGGCACATGCTGCAGCGGTTTGTGCCAGACACCACCAATTCCTCTGCCCTAGGTCTTGCTCCCTCCATCACATTCAATGTCCTCCAGCCTCCACTCCTGTTTTCTTCTTTTCATTGTCAGTCTGCTTCTCCATTTTACTCTCTCTCTCTCTCTCTCTCTCTCTCTCTCTCTCTCTCCCTGTAAGCACTCTCTCTCTGGATTATTGAGGAGTTGCTCATGGCAACAGGTTGGAGAATGTGTTTGTCCCGGTGAACAGACATTACTGTATCTCTCTAGTTTATACATCCAGTCTGTTTTCTGACAGCTGAGCAGATTCAAACTGCACAGCCTTGTCTTGTGTATTCAACAACTCCCTGCAAAACAAATGTGTATATAATTATCTAAATGGGAATGCAACAATGACTGCAGATTTTTTGGAAATTGTCAGAAAGTTCCTGTTTGTTAAAAAAAAATGGCAAGGTTGAAAAATGAATGCTATACAGCCTGACTATAGAGTATGAACAAATAAAAATTCAAATGAGAACAGCTTCTTTATGATTCTAATGAGTTAAAACTGGATGAATGCACAGAATTAAATATGCTTTTTATTGACTTTGATGACTCTCTGCCATTAATGTGCCCTTTGTTGGGCTCCAGGGTGTCTTCTGGTCTCATGTCTAGTGTTCCCAAGAACACTCCTGGTCCAAAATGACCCTGACCAGAATAATGTGGTCACTGAAGATGAATGAATCAATGAATGAAGGAATGAACAAATAAATGCTATTCTACATCTCATTTTAAATGAATGTGATTACTGTGACTTCTTTTATATCTCACCCCAGCCTTCACACCGCGCACCAGCACTATCATCAATTGATAGCTGATATACTGAAAAACACTTTTGTCTTGTGAGTCAGGACTTTGCAAAACTATGCTTCACAGAGATCCTTAAGAATAACTAATAAAAACTATGCAAAAACAGCATGATGGCAATATTCATAGCTAAAACAAGTAAAGTTCTCTGAGTGAAATCTCTAGTGCATTCCAAAAGCCAGATTTGAAACATCCAGTATATCAATGAACTTTTTTATTCCCTTGCAAAGTTCTGCTTCAATACCACTTTTGTAAAGTCACCTTGGCTCGCACTCGGGGAGATAGAATATGATCCGCAAAAAATCCATTTAATACGGTTAATACACCTGCACTGCTCCAAGTCAAGAAGGAAAGGAAAAAGGAGGAAGCGACGGCATACTTAGTTTGAGAGGTATTAATTGTGAATATCAGTGTGATCAGGGCTGAGAGGCAGGAGAAACAAAACTTTGCTGACTTCAAACACATGCGTGATCTTCATAAAGCATTTCCTTACGCATAGGACAGCAGTGGAGTTCGAGATGAAAACGCATTATTTACCAGCAGAAAGGAATGCAAGCACAGGAGAATGAAAACAAATTCCCTTTCGCGCCTCTCAGAAGATGGAGAATGAGCGCAGGCAGAGAAGACGAACAGAGCTACATGACAGTAGCTGAGAACAGACGGAATAATCTGAAGACTCGCTGTAGTGAAGCGACAAGAGAAAGAAAGAGATACCTTCTTCACATTGCGTCTTACTTTTTTATGCATATGAATATATATTACATCATATTCCATTTATATGAGGTAATTGGACTGAAAGGGAATGTCAACAAACAAGGAGAAAGTGTTATGAACTCTGCTGTAGTGTGGATTGTTGTGTCTACTAGATATTAGAATTGGTAATTGACTTCCTTTTCCATGGTGTTATTTTTGCACTTTAAATGTTCCTTCATTCAGTCATTCATTTATTTATATATGTACTGTATTATAATGTGTTAGAATTGAAATGTACAGATTCTAAATGAAAAAACAAGTGCAGATACTGATAGCCGTATCAATTGATAAGCCTATCAGGTCTTGTGATCGGCGATATACACTTTCACACAGTCACAAGTGCTCATATATGAAGCTTCCTCATCACTGTATGACACATTTACGACTTCATGGTCAGGGTCACGGTGCTTTAAATTAGGTTAATCTATTTTTAGAAAGAGAACTGACTAAATGTGTTCGAAAATACAAAATGAAAAACCACCTTAGTATTCTCAGTCTTGTGCATATATTTAGTTGACAGCAGTTATGAACTGGATTGATGAGGAAGTGTCAGGGCCAGAATTCATAAACAATGCTGGAATATTCATATCTGGCTTTTCTCAGTCTTTTCCTGTGTTTATTGGGCATAGTGCGATAGTTCATGTTCATTATTATTATTATTAGTAGTAGTAGTAGTAGTAGAAGTAGTAGTAGTAGATTTCAGGTTCTTGTCCGCGCCCATTTTAAGTTCAAGTCCAAATACAGATATAGATACGAAAAGCATGAGGACAAAACATATATAGATACGGATGCAGGCATTGTTTTATGTCTAATTAGCTATTACTATAGTTTGGTCAATTTTGCAGTGGTTATGCCGTCTTAAAATGTAAACTAATCCAGCAGAACCTATCTAAGTTGTATAATGAATAACAGGTACAACTGGTATAGTCTCATGACATTGCTAATTTGATTAGCTTAAACTGATTCTTTTCCTTATTTGACCCTGGTCAAACATCACCATGGGGAGGGGGGGGGGTTAGATTTCACACTTGCAGTTTAGTTAGAAACCGAGCACTAAATGTTTGCATAAACAATTGGTAATGTGAAAGCTGTCACATGGACCAGAATGTGCTGAAGATAACATGAACACAAATGCACCAGGATTCACTAGAATCAAGTGAGTCTGAAACCTGACCAATCCTGCGAATAATCACACTCAGATTTGGACTAAAACGACCTTACATGGCTCATAGTAGGACGTGACATCCGAAATTTGCCAGTGCTGCAAAATCCATAGTGGTGATGGAGATCTACTACTACTACATACTACCTAATGCCTGTAGTAAATCTTGAAAGGCTTCACCTACACCAGTGATCCCCTGAAGTCTCAAAGACTCACTGCCTGCACAGTGAAATGTTTCCATACTCCCAAGTCATGAAAGGATTGCTAATTAACGGATTAGCTGGACGAGGCAAGAGAGTAGAGAAAATCTAAAAATGTGTGGAGCACTGGGTCCCCAGGATTAGCTCTTGAGAACCGATGTTTGCAGCTTCTATATACAATTTGCTTTTGACACATAAAATATGAGCTGGCTGAACCCTTCAGGTTGAACATATGGGAGTCCTTCTGATTAGGCATTAGGAAAAACACATCCTCCCATTTCAGTCAGGGTCTTATACAATGCATCATATAAAATGAAACCTTGATTCTGTGAAGAAAAGAAAAACATCAACTGTACTGACTTCACAGAACTTGGAAATTGCGAGTTTTGTGCTATGGTAACAATGTTGTTGTTTTGTTTTTTTTGTTTTAAAAAAGAAGAGTGCTTCAGTAGCTTTTGCACATTATCTTGCACCTGCATGTCAATAAATTCTGATGGGTTAGCTAGTTAAATGAGAATAATGTTGAAGTGATTAACATCACAGACCCAACCAAGATCCAAAAATGCTTAGCAGAATAATGATGAATAATGAATAATATTTTACAGCCTTTGTTTAGTGTCATCTCATTTATACACATCCTGAATTCTGCTTTCTTGCAGTAAAAATGGGCAAAATCCAGTATGATGGATTTACTAAACCTTTGTGAGAAAAAAAAAAACAGATTTTACAGTCCCTTACAAATAACTTACTTAATAAATGGTGCCTCCCAAATTGCATACTTATCTACTTTTCCATGACATTTTTACTGTAAATAGTGTGAGTAGCATGTTCACACTGAAAATTCCAACAAGAAAAAGTGCACTTATTAACCCAGAAAAGTGAAGTATAGAATGTTGGATGCTACATGCTCAATGCTCAACGCTCATAGCTTTGCTTACATACTGGAATAGGGGCGGGGCTACAAGGTGCTGGCGCTAAATGAGAAAAACTTTTCAAGATGTCTGATGACACTGTGGTTGACAAGACATCTTATGAGTCATGCCTTTTAAATTAGCCCACATTCTGGGATTTACTTGTCAACAAAAGTTTTACTGTATTCCGCTTAAGCTATCAGCTTCACATTAAGTGCATGGGATAACATGTGCCACTGACTTAATTTCATGCACTAGACTGCATAGTTTGTAGTACATAGCATATAGTACGTCATTTGGGATGCAGCTAAAGTTTCCTAACAGTGAATATTGTTAGAGCTCGGAGAAGCATTCTTGCTGTCGTTCACACAGGCTGCTTTATGACTGGCACGACTGTCCCCAAAATTTTATGATAAAAGGCAAATAGCTGGCAGGCCTTTAATTTGTTCCGCATGGACTTTAAAAGTGATGCAAGCTTTAGAGCTCCATAACTGTTCTCTAGCTCTGAAGTTAATGGGGTTAAATCAGTCAATTATTAAAGTATAATGGTGTAAAAGTACTTTAAGAGTACTGACAGACCTTAAGAATAATTACAACAGTGTATCAGATTAACCCTCATACCACCACAACTCATTAACAGCCAATAAAGCCAACAAATGTTTGTTATCCGTATTAGTTTTTTTTAATACATCAGTATTTCTATGCTTACATTCATATTGATTAGGTCATGGCAGGTTATGATGATGTATTTCTGGTTGCGCTGTCTTCAGTATTGTCTAAACTCAGTCTGTTGTCTATCTTACTGCTGCATCATGTAGTGCTCTATGTAGAACAGTCCCAATAGTAAATAATGAATGAGTGAGCGAGAAAGCAATTTTAGACACAGCGACAGAGGCCATTTTTACTGTGGCTTGAACAAGAACACTTGGTTATCAGTTCAGTTCATACAGCGAACAGTTGGAGCTCCGGATCAGGATTTGGAAAAATTCCAAATAAATGAAAATAAAATGAATATTAGTGGATGTCCTGTTTCAACCTTTTACCTACATTTTGGGGTTAAACAATGTTAAAGTCCTATTATTTATGATAGGAAAACAAATGAGTGCTTAAATCACTCCAACATTGTGGCAGAGATCCAGATATTTAATTCCCTGGAGTAAAATATGGCGTCTCATTCTGTTTTTTTGCTAATTAATTTTAACCCATGTGCCACGATGGAAACTTTAGTGCTCATCTTTCTTTGAGAAGTGTCTGGCCCCCGCAAGAAGTTTTATTTCTATGCCATAAGTCTGTGAAAATCATTAATCATTAAAAGCAAGCAGATATGTATTCCCCTTGGATTTCCAATTAATTCTGATAATAAAAGGTCTTAAATGTCTGGCTGATTATTAAGTTGTTCATCTTAAAGCGTAAATGCAGTAGCCCTAACAGCAAACATATGCAGTTATAAAACGGGTAGAACATAAGTTGTTTATTTTTTTGTAAAAGTGCCAGATTGAGCTGCAAGATTAATTACAACTGAATGCGTAACAGACTGTCATACTGGTGAGCTCAGCTAAAAGAAGCTAGTTTTAGATAGATTGTTTATGGACTTGCGTGTATTAAGTCACAAATTCTCATTCACATGTTTAATTGGTTGCATGTTGTGATGGTATATTTATTTAATATGCTGTATATGTTTATGTTTTATTTGAATGTTAATATTTATCATTAAGAAGGTACACACAATTCATGCAAATAAGCCTTATTTTGTTCAATATTTCTATATTAGAAGGAACAATGGATGTGTGGCTTTTTACTAAATGCTAAAATCATAAACTGATTCGGCTGAAAAATGATGATAAATAATTTTGATGTTGATCAATATTGGGCAAAAAGTGTTGTATTTGTTATCATTGTCATTCAGCCCTCTAATCCAACTGAACTAATGTCAGGACCTGGGCCCCTCAACCCATTTCTAAACTAAATAAATAGAACAAACAAGAAGAAATAGAAAAAAAGATATGCCAACACAGATAGAGCAGCACATGACATACATAATTCATGAATTCAGAAACAGGATTCTTCTTTCAGACATGTGTTGTGTTTAAGTAGATACAGGCATTACAGGAACAGCTCAGCTTGGTGAGCAAAAAAGAAGCTAATAGATTTGAGTTTCTACAGACGTGTTGCTGCTACTAAATGGGGAAAAAGCGACTTCAACATAACATAACTCACTGCGTTTATTCGCTGCTCCGCACGCCTGCTGACATTTTCCACGAAACACAATTTTCTCTACACTACTTTGCTTGCCTCTTGGGTGGTACAGAAGGAATCTGAAAACAACACTCAGATATTCTTGCGCAAATTCGTTTGATGATACTAAAGGCCAAGTCCATTCAACCAGCCATTCTGGAAAAAAAAACCCACATTTCTACAGAATACAGTGCATAGTATTGCACAGCTTGCTTTTAAACATGATTACAGCTGAAAATATGAAAATATGAGAGATCATTCTCCGAAAGCAATTATTGTCGCTTTGGCATTTTGTAAATCCTGAAGGAAAATATTCACTTATATGAGTCATTTTATGTGTGATGATGATTTTGGATACATTTTCAGAGCAGGTTTAATAAAGGTTTAATCAAGTCCATCTAACAGGGTAGTTCGAATCTAGCAAACACCAGTACAAATGCTGCAAACAAGGCACAATAACGGAAAACAGTGTTAGGTGATGCAAGCTGACATGAGGTGTAGCTCAAAATCTCAGGCGAAGTGATTCATACAGGAAGCCATCCACGGCATTCACTTGTTTGAATTAAATGTTTTATTGTTTAATGTATAATGGTAGAACAAACAGAATCCTAAGAAGAAGAATAAGAGGAAAAAAGAAAAGAAGAAGATGTGGAGGAGGAGGAGGAGGAGGAGGAAGAGGAAGAAAAAGAAGAAGAAGAAGAAGCAGGAGGAGGAGGAGGAAGAGGAAGAAGAAGAGGAGGAGGAGAAGAAGAAGAATTGTGTATTATACTTTAAACATGTGTAGCAGGTAGCACTGCCATCTTGGTTCCTGGTTCGATCCTGAGTTTAGGTGACAGTGTGTTTGTGTGGAGTTTCCTTCCACTTCCCAGTAAATGCTTGTAGTTGTTTTACTTTAAATTGCCTTGGAGTGTGAATAAGTGTGCATCTTTGTGTGTGTGTGTGTGTGTGTGTTTGTGTGCTTGTAATGCCCTGTGATGGACTAGCACTCAATCCAACATAGTAAAAATATAAAATATAAATAAATAGTGTCAAGAGAGAATAATCTGATTGCTAAAGTCAAATAAACATGTCATTCAGTGTGACAGAGTAAACACAGTCAGCTCAGACTAGGAGGATATGAGCATTACATGAACTAAACATACTGGAGAAGCACTTGAAAGGATTGTGTGCTGCTCATGGCTGGTCGTGGATTGACAAATGTTTTTTTTTTTTTTTTTTTTTTGGGTGGATGAGCTGCAGTATTAACTCAGCTATAATAGTTTTTTACACTGCTTCATCTCTCAGGATCAAAGTAGAAAAAAAAAGAAAAAAAACCCACCCTCCATAATCACATCTGCATAATTGTGTTTATTCCGTCTGTGCACTGAATGTTCCTGACTTCCGCTTTTATAGGATTCTGATGCTCCAAAACATAATCTAAGTGAATTGCCTGGACAGACTGGAACAGACTGGAGTGTCTGAAGCAAACACATCTAATGCATCTAATGCAAGTCACACTTTGAAGTTCTTATTCATTATTTCGTACAGAGGCAGTATTCATCATCCTACTCTTCAACGATCCCCGAGCCTCGTCTCACCGAGTGGTGCCTCCTGATCGACTAGTGGCTCGACTGTTTTAAGTCTGGAACTGCTGTTATTGACTTGTTAAGAATCACAGGCAATGTCTAGCGAGTGTGCCGACATGCAAACAAGACATGTTAAGAAAAAAAACCCCAACAACTTGCTGCACTCTTACTCAGTTAGTTAATCAGCTGCTGAAGCTGTGTGAGCACAACAGGGCTCCAGACACATTGTTGTGCAAGGGTACATGTTTATATATTTACTCCCATGCTTGGAACTCCGGTCACGCATACGGTGTTAAATCTACGCTCTAAATATCTGAAGATCGAAATTCTGTCAACATGACACCTGACTACCGCTACCTGGGCAACAGATAATTCCTTTGTACCTAACCTTAATGCTATTGATCCGTGAACCCCGGTTTAGGTATACCAGATGTGCTGCGTTGAATTCAGCAATTCCTGCGTGGTGTGCTTATCAGACACTTCATTAGCATAGGAAGCAACAGAATGTGAATGTGTCTCAGCCTTTTCTGAACAGCTTAATTCCAATTATTTGCTAGTTGTAACTGTTTAATTCTGAGCCCAGTCACAAACCCCAATACAAAAGGAAATATGCATATAGCACACCCACACCCACACATACACTCAGAGACACACACTATTGTTTATTTTATTCATTTTTTGTAAATTGTTCTGACTTGATTCATCCTAGTCATTTTGTCATCATGGAAATCAACAATATTAGCAAGACTCACAAAGAACACACACACACACACACACCTTCTTTGTACAGAGGAGACCAAAAAATGGAGACCAAAAAATGGATACACACTGGATTTTAAAACATGAATTCAATTATTCTAAAGATGTCAGTAGTCGCACCATCGTTTATGCTAACAATGGTGTTGTGACCCTTGATGAAGTTGTGACCGTCAGTTCAACAACAATGGCAACGTGTGTTTGTCGCACAATTTCGTGATTCGTTCATACAGTAGTTCACTGAAATCAAAGTATCTGGATACTAATGGTGACCACTTTGAGCACCTAATGTGATACGCATAATTCAAACATGACTTACATCTACCTTTTGATGTTTATATAAATTTAGTACTAAAATGTTTATGCATATATTTTTCATCTTGAACTGTGTATACATTTTTTGGGTCCCTCTGTATATTGTGCACACTCTGTCTATACAGATTCACAGCTTCCTGTCATTAAAGTAAATACATTTTTTACTATGTATTACTTCATACATAAAACCTAGGAGTAAGATGGTGAAGTTCCACTAGAAGTATGTCTCTGTATCTCACTTCCGACACTTCCATCTCTTACATCCTCGATCCGCATTGTTTTTCTGATGCTTGGCCTAACAGCACATTTCTTCTCTCTAACAGCTAATAATAGCAGTGATTTTGGCTGTTCACAATCTAAGCTTCCGCGCCGCAGTCGTGCTCTAGTGATGTCACCTCCGCACACACCCACACAAGTCTACAGTGCGAGAGACTGCTGTTATTCGTGGGTAAAGCAATTTCAGTGTCATCCTTATTCGCCGTTTTTAAGCTGTTCTTTTATTGCAGCCCATCACAATGGGTTCATTGTGAAAACTCACATCAGTGTATGACAGAAATATGATTGACTGTGCAGCCCTGCTCAGGAGAACTAGTCACAAATCTATAAACTCTCAACAAGTCACATGGTCACTGCTGTACTCTGTACTCTGTAGATGGTCGACTGTTGATATGTCAAGATTACAAGAGGATGCTGACGAGATGCTGTAATGAGGACAAGTTAAGTTTGAAGGTGATGTAAATGTTGAATCAATGGATGCGGTGTGACTGCTGTAATGCTAGACAGCCGCAGATGTTATTTAAATGAGCATTTCTGTTAAGAGATGGGGTACAGAAAATTCCAATCAAAACAAGTCAACACCAGGTGCTGGTAAGGTTTAACAAAGCAACTTATACTGAATACAGCTTGTATACCGATGTGTGAAAAGATGGAGGCTTTATAGGCTTTTCGGAAGACACTACAGCTTTTTGGAATTTGAACTGCATCTGTGTCATGACTTCTCATAAACTGCAGAAATACATCAGAACCATCAAAACTCAACATTGAAAAGTTTATGTCGCAGCTTTTGTCCTTGAAACTTTGATTAAGCCCCGCCCACTTTGCCAACACATATAAGCCTGAAGATCTGGTTTCCTGATATGTCAATGCTTGTGTCAATCTATACAGTACTTGTCAAATTCCTTTATAAGTCTGCTATGCTGTAAATAACATTACAAAATTAAAACTACTTTTCTCAAAATCATCCATCCACCCATCCATGGTCTATACCCGCTTATTCCTAATTAGGGTCACGGGGGTCTGCTGGAGCCTTTCCCAGCGCACATAGGGTGAAAGGCAGGGGTACACCCTGGACAGGTCTTCTCAAAATCAGATTTTATCTATTTTCAGATCCAAATATCCAGATCCTGTTCGATCCTATCTTTAATTAAAAGGATATCACTTTTTTCCCCAAAATACTGATTAATGCTGGATTTGTTTATTTATTTTTTTTTATTATTATTTTTATTTTTTTTTTATACTGAAAACTATTATTGAATATTTCACTGCATATAATAATAGTGTGTGGTATGATCTTGAGAAAACAATAAAGAAAACCTTTCTGTCATTCTCCTGAGAGCATCTTCACAGTAAAATAAATATTTAAATGCTAGCATGAATAAACTGTATTCTGCTTTTATGCTTGTTTTAATAAGTATGCAAAATGAGCTATATTTAATTAGACAAAGCTACATTTGTATTCCAAAAATGTTCCAATAAGACCGAAAAAGGCCTTATTCTCATGTAGTGTTTTGCAGGCTTAATAACTTATACTCAAATAATTGTATAGAGCTTTGTGGTGGTTTCTCAGTTTGTCCGGCTGTTGTTTTGTTGTTTAAAGGAAAACAAGACACTGTCAATCGCTTATACTGGATGGTCAAGACTGGCAGCCCATCCTAACACACACTTATCGATGGTATTGATTTTCCATTTGAGTAAGCTCTTGGAAAATTGCCTGTTATGGTAGAACTCACTAACTGTAATCTAAGAGCACTGCAGAGTAACAGCAGTTATGCCGGAAAACGAAAGGCAGTTGATATCTGGCTTTGAATGAAAACCTGATAGATCATGAGCAATGGTGCCTCAGAGAGCAGGTCTGACATCCTCTTCTGTTTTGAAGGTCCGTTTGGTTCCCACTTGTTTGTCGTGACCTCAGGTTTAAAGGTAAGTAGTTACCTGGTGTGTGCTTGTCTTGTTCCCAAGCACAAAGGTAGTGCCAAGATGAAGCTTGGCACCTTCTTTGGCCTTGCTAGCGTGAGCTTCAGAGTGAGAGTGCTGCACTCGGTGAACCTGACATCTAAAAAAAGGATCTGTGCCACACATTCCCTAAGAATGCTTTCTCACTTCTACTGACCTGATCATCACGCACTATCGAGTGCAGCATTACTCCCCGGTGTATATTAGAATGAACAAGCTGGTGAGAGGGGTGAGGAGTTAAAACACAGGAAATGGGTTTTATTAGGCATCAAAAGAAGAAAAAAAATCACACACACAGCAATATTTTTTCTATCCACATTCCTAGACAACGATTGTTTCGTGGTTGGACAGTTCTCAGAAAAGACAGAAAAAACATCCAGGAGAGATGAGAGACAGCAGAGAGACCACAGAGCAAAGACAGTAAGTGTCTATCAGCCCGAGTGAGATGAAGAGAGATATTGATCTATCTCTACTTTGAGGACAGACTCAGGAGTCACAACAGAATCCACAAAGCATAGACAATAAAGCTCCCACAGCCCTTGTCTCCTTCCTTTTCTACCATTTTCCCCATAATTTCTAGGGTAATAGTACTGAACTGTAAATCTTCTCATATTTAGACTAGCCTTGCTCCCCAGAGCTAAAACATGACTGTAGGCTGTGTGATAACTTTACTGAAATCAATTTTTCTAACCTATCCATCTGAATGTCACTATTTTTTCCTACATAAAATCAATGAGACATACAGTAAAGTGTTTTACAGGCAACTGAAATCCAAATATATTATATCATGGTAGCATAGTCAGTGGATATATTGTGCATCTGTATCAGTCTCTTTAAACATGGAGTTCTTGTTTTTATATATAATATTCAACAAGATTCAACCAAAATGCACTGAATTTTGCCTGCCATTATGCAGGCTGATATTACCAAAAGGTAATCAATCAGCTACTATCAGCTAGCAACAATGCTGACCTGACCTTGGCCTAATGTTTACAATCCAATCAAAACACAATGAATAAATCCTGCATCCTGATGAACATTTATTTAAAACCTGACGTTCGTGTTTTACTCAGACATGAAAAAAGCAGTCTGATTTTAATTTCATGTTGTGTTAAATTTTTTTCTTTTAATCTTTTTTTTGACATATTTAAGGGAAAACCATGAAAGTGAGTGCACTCTCAAAACTACTTGAATACCATTAACTCCGGTTTACCAGAATTTTCTGTAGTTCTGTTTTTACTTATCCTACTAGGAGAAATATTTCCATAGAAAAAAAACACCAAAAATGTTAGTTAGGGTTTTCAAGTAAATGATATGAACATCTCAAATATGAAGGCATTATTTTCAACCACTAAAATTCAGTGTAATGGTATCCTGAAAAAGGTAGAATAAAACATCTTACACCAAAAGCCAACAGTGTTCTGATTAATTTTATATTGGACTTGTGGCAATAAAATAATCTGTTTGTTTATACTGATTGAAAATGTCTGCTATGTCAATATCCAAACTGCCCGGCGGAATGGAACAACAGTGAACTGGTTAAAAGGGTTAAAAAAAACTAAATCTACAAGCATGTTCTTCAAAAATGCATTTTTTATAAACAGCATTTTGTGCCACATACACATACTATTCTGTTCTGGGTCTGGATTCACAAAAAATCTTCTACAAAAAGACAATACATTCTTAAGATAAATTCATAAGTCCATAAGAATGCAGTTCTTGAAAAATAATTGTGAATAAAATGACAACTAGCAGTGTAATAGCTGTAACAACTGCAATATTGCCTATTTTTTTAATGTATTAATAAATCATCCATTTTTTTTTACGTTGGCATCATCTCCCAATCAATTATTTGAACGTTAAGGTCATAAGATGTGTTATCATTCATTATCATCCATTAACCATCATTAACCGTCATAGGAAAATTTAATTACTGGAAAGAGGAAACTGTTCACCTTATTTAACATGGAAGAGAAGAAAAACAACAAAAATTTCCGGCGGCAAGAGCTGGAGGTTCTTACTGAGGAAATTAGTATGAGAAAAAAAAGTTCTCCTTGGGAGGATGGATAATTATAACGTGACGCAAAGTAAGAAGAGCATGCAAGGAAAGGTGAGAAGAGCTGCTCAGACTTTAAGAGGCTGCATTGTTCCCACAGTAATTCCATCTGGAACACAAACATCCAATAAGCCAAGTATAATATTGTAGTAGTTATACCTTATTGATTATATGTTACATTATTATTTGAAAGAACCCAATAACTTAATCAAAAACCTTACCATTTACAGATCTATGACTAACTGGTTACCTTACTTTAAGAAGTTATTAAGTTATTAGTTATTATTATCATTTTAAAGAATTTGAATTAGGAACAATCCTTAAAAATAGATTAAGAAGAAGAATAGAGCCATGTTCTACTTTTCCGTATTTTTACCATTTTTTTCCATTTTATATATCTTAAAAAGTAAATGGTGATATCAAACCTATTTCTGCTCTCTGAGAGCGGTGCTTGTTCAAGCACATTTATCTGAAGACATTATCTTCCACTACTAAAATTCTGAACAGAGGTAAAAAACAAAAAAAAAAAACCTTGTCCTGTCTAAATTTATATCAGACTTGTAACGATAAAATTATTAATTTGCTTATAGTGATTGAAAATATCTGATAAGATAATTTCCATTTCATCAGCCCAATGGAATGCTGGGTAATGGTAAAAAGGGTTAATAAAATTCACGTCTGGCTAATGGTCTGTAAATATGAATGTCCACACCATGTAGGTTTAAAGTTTAGATGAGAAGAGGTTGACTGTAAAGGCAGAAGGAGCACAGGACACACGGAGATGGACCCAGTGTAGAAGGTTTCTGGCAACATGGTGTAACTAGGGTTCTCTCACACCTTTCTTGACATTTGCCTTTGCTACTCTAATAAAATTTAAATGAACCATAAAAGCTATAGCTCCCCGGTCTTCAGGTCCTCCTGATTTGCAACAGTAAGAGCATAAAGAATGATGCACATGTCTATATGGATTATATACTAATACATCAATGGCAAAAAATAAAACCCGCCTCAGCCCACAAAACAAAATGTATGTCTGCACCCATCTGTTTTCCTTTAATGGCTTCAGCATGTTTAAAAGAATATTTTCTCTCGATGTACAATAGGAATGGCTATAAAGCAGCTTCATAAGTGCATGTAAAGACATCAGAAATCATTACTGTTGTTAATTTTGCTGCAGAATGAAACCGGAGCAAATGAAAAAGACACAGAAACAAAAAAACTCCAACTGGTACAGACTAAGTGTGAAAAAAAAGGCAGGACTAGGTGCAAAAACAGGTGTGAAATCAGCGTTCTGCCAAGCAGCAAAGAAACTTTGAGGATCTACATTTCCAAACCCTGCAATATCAGCAGCATAAAAACAGAGTGTGACCTTCTCACACGCTGAGAACGCTTCATGGTCCTGCTCTCACACTCCCACTTCACTTGTAGTCCTGACCCATAATAACAATTGTTTTTGTTTTTTGTTAAATGCAGATTGTTGCCACTCTCATCGAAAGAGGGAACCGTTTTAACCTTTATAAAAGAAATCCATTAGGTCAAGACAGCTAAACATCAGAGAGAAAAAAAAGCAAGTCCTCGAAGATACAATGGCATTTTAAGCAGGCCAATGTTAGGCCCTTTCTCTACAGCATAATGATTCACCATAAGAGCACAAGAGGGAAGGCAAATGTGACAGAGATAAATGAAATGATTTGATTATTAAAATGTATTCTGGGAGAAAGGCTACAGTACAGTGCCAGAAGAGTTGTTCTTGAAATAATAGCTCAATATATATCTACATATTTAGTATATTCAATCTGAAACGATCGAGCTTTTGCCAAAATATTTGAACAACATTTGAAACAAACACACATACACACACTACAGGGCCTTTACCAGAATTCTATAGTTTCAATGATAAACTGTGTCACTGAGATTGAAATATTTTGTCTCTCCAACAATCTACCCCCTCAGTAAATATGCATCTTATGGACAAAATCCATAGGTTGAAATCAGGCTTATTATTCAGGGTCGTGGTTGGGCTTTGGCTGTGGACAGAGAGGAGGTGGGTTGCACCAGCAGGTGAGGCGTGATGATTCTCACCTGTATCTTATTATAAGAATCTCTTTGTGCCTTCAGGTTTCTCCTTTTAACAGGAGAGAGTGTGTTTGTGTGTGTGTGAGAGAGAGAGAGAGAGAGAGAGAGAGAGAGAAAGAGAGAAGCCAAGCAGCACAGAGCTGTGTGTGTATGTGCATAGTAAAATAAAATCGGTGAAAAGTGAAAGAGGAAAAATTTAAGAAACCATTTGAGTTGTCCCAAGCCTGCCTCTTGTCTTCTCATTTCCCTTCAAGCCCAGGAGAAGTGTGACAGTATGCAGTACTATTTTGGCTATTTATCAGAGCAACAAAGCATTCTGTTTCCTGAACTTTGCTCTGACAGAACACATTAGGTCCAAGCTAACAATCTTTATAGGCTAGCTGACTTTGAGTTATTGATGTCTGGGTTAAACACAGTCAATTCCAGTGAACAGTAATTCTTACTATATGTTGAAAGTTAAAAATATAAAAGATATAATATATAATACCTTGGGTAAAATGGTGGATTGATTTCTATTATTGTTTAATAGTTGCTATGCTTCATGAACTGTTGGACGTTTGAGAAGCGCTGCTCTAGCGAGTCAACAAAAGCTAAGCAAGGATCACATATTACTATAAATCTGTGTCTAAGAAGTCGTTTATCATTTGAGAATAACAGGAGTGTAGCATCACATATTTGTGATGTTAACCCATAGCCACCATTCATTAGTTACTAATTACTTAACCCTTTTTACTAGTGCACTTAGTGTTGCATTCCACCAAATGGTAAAGAAATCGACTTATCAGACATTGTCTGTATAAAAAATCCGTATAAAAAAATGAATTAATTTATCACCCTTAATCTGATATAAAATTAGTCAGGATACTGCTGGCTTTCAGTGTAAGATGTCTTTTCCTCTCTTGGGATAACCTTACTCAGAATTTTAGTGGTTGAAGATAACAGCTTGAAATTTTAGATGCTTATGAACAAGCACTAATTGAACAAGCATCTCGCAGATCAGAAATAGGTTTGATATTACCATTTACTTTAAAGATATAAACATTGATACATTGATAACATGATGATATGAACACTTTGGGGTTTTTTTTGGAACGTTTCGATGAATATAGTAGGCTAGGTAAAAACTGAAATACTTATGAAAACCTTCAAATTCTTAAAGCACTGAGTGTCTATGAGTTTCACATGAGCCATTAACCACCATTGTATTGGGACATGACAAAGAAATTCAATGCTGAACATAGACACAACAAAACAGGTGCAAAATCCATTTTTTATTTATTTGTTTTTCTTTTTTTTTGCCTCTGGTAAAAAGAGTTAGCTTCGTGAAGTACTTCCATGCTAAATCCCAGCTAGCACTAACAGCCCATCTCCAAACTGTTGCTATTTTAACACTGCATCAAAGCTGATCAATAAAATGATAACTGTTGTCTCATTGTGTACCTTAGCTTTGGCACGTAATTAACATAAGCTAGAGAGATGTTACTCAATATAGCACCATTTATTAATCTCAACTACAACATAGCTCAAAAAATAAAAAAATATATAAAAAAATCAAGTGGCAAACTCAGTTTGAATGGCAGGATGATTAACTGTCTGATTCCACAGTCACTTATCTGAACTCCTAGCAACAGGTTTTTGAAACCGTGGTAGCCATCAAACACAATGCGTAAAACACTGTTCAACCTTGACTTTCACCCTCTAATTTCATCAGGCAATTATAGGTTTTCCTGGTGTCATTTTATTATTTTTTTTATTTTATTATTTTATTTTTTTATTTTTTGCAAATGTGAACAAAGCAACAGAAAACTGCATGGACCAAAAGATGGTCATGACCATAACTTAATGATGTGCTTTGCTCTTTACAGAAAGACCACTGACTCACCTTCTTGTTTTTTTTTGTTTTTTTTTATCACCTTGTTCTTCCAAAGTTTAAATTTGTGAATCATGAACTGAAAAAAAAAATTCTCTTTCACATGGTTTCATGGTCAATGAATTTGCTTTTTGACGAAGTAAAGTTTATGTGCCTTCGGTCTGACAGCTGTTTTAGTGTGCTGCATCATCAGATTCTTGTAACTGATTGGTAACCTTCCTCATAGCAGATGTTTGTCATAAAACCTCACCTAAACATTTACATGGTGCGGCGCGGCAAATTTATTCTGATTTGGCGGATTTACTAATGATGGCGGTATTCGCGGCCAGATGGGTGTGCCTGCTGGCTGCTGCTGTTAGAACACACACGCACAAGCCATCAGTGCGCTCGATATTTTCTACTGCTTTCAGCTCCACTTTCTCGTATGACTGATGGTTTTTCAGTGGGTGGGAAAAAAAGCACACTAACAGACTAACATACAAATACAGGCACGTACGTACACGGTTTTTACTCTGACTCTCCTTTCGGATCTATACCTCACAGATACACAGAGCATATGCCTAACGACACACATCCACTAAAACGTACACACACACTCTTAACAAATCCTTCAGAGGAGTCGTGTAGTTATTCACTTCTGACAGACCAATAATAACTGCCGACGATCTTGTCCGCTACATAGGTTTTGTGCAACCCATTAACTTTTCTGTTTGCCATCTTTCAGCAATTAACTAAACCCAGCCTGAGTATGCATTCATTACTGAGCCAATACCCGTGTAGCCTTGGGACGGGGGGCGTCTTTCAGTCAATGCTGCCGCATTTACCCAAAAGTGGGTACTCAAATATTCAATCAAGGAGGAGAAAATTGCATTTCACCTTATCAGCTGCAGCTGCTCGGCCAAGAGGAGGGACGAGTTAATCGCAGACCTTTCCTACCTCCTTCATTCATCTCCCATAATCCTCTTTTCTATTGCTTTGCCCTGCTGTAATTACACACTAGGACTGATATTTGCCATTATGGCTAAATGGGCATGCAGCACAAGCAGGATCATGAGCAGAAGCAGATCGTGCGGAACTCTGCACAACTTCCAGAGCCCTCATAATCACTGGTTTGCTCATTGTCAAACTGAAAAAAGGTCCTTTTTTAATTTTTTTTGTGAAATATTCCAGAAATAATTTGATTTAATTATCGTTAGATAAGAGCTTGCCTTCTGTTTTTGCCATGAATACAGAAAGAGAAAAAATAACGTTGAAAATATTTGTTCATTTCAGGGTTGTTAATTTCATGTTTGTAATTATTACAACAGGTTTTTAGCATGCCTCTAGAGACAGACAGATGCTTTACTGAAATTTCCATTGCCGTTTTACGGGAATTTAATGGGCAGATTTTAAGCCGTTTGTTAGCTCAGTACCTCTTTAGTGAGTGAATCTGCCAAGTTTCAGATGTAGAAGTAGCGTTCGTACTTGATCCGACTACAAGAAGCTCCACTGAGTCACTGCAGTCGAGAATTAGATTTGGGACCACGTGTAATCTGTATACATGCTGCTGATCACAGAGGGATTTTTTGACAGCAGATTATGTTGCATTCATTCCAAAATAAACCACCAGCAACTTTTAAACACCAGAGTGAACTCTGTTTTTTGGCCTGTGCACAATGAGAGTGAATAAAGCAAATGGGTATTTTGTGGAACAAGCTGCAGTGCCTTTGGAGCAGATTTTAGGCAGAGTGGCTTTGTCGGGCTGTGGCGGTAAGCTGCATCTCATTTGCTGATTAGGCCTTTGTCGATTGACTGGTGGCTCCCCCGATCCAAAGCACATGGCTCTCTCTCGCAGTCTGCCAAGCCCTGCCACAATCACATTTGCCTCCGTGCTCACCCCCAGTTCCGCCTGCCCATGCTTGGAAAAGAAGAATTAAAACCCGCCTGTTCTCTGAACAAGGGCTCCCATGATAGCTCTCCACTTTGAGTAGCAATTAATGTGTTTTCTTGCTCAGTGGCTTGTCAAACACATTAATCTGTGGCATGGGAGAGAGGAGGAAGAGAGAGAGAGGAAGAGAGAGAGAGAGAGAGAGAGAGAGAGAGAGAGAGAGAGAGAATATGAAGGTTTGGGAGAGGATCAGTGTATTTCTAAATAATTTCTCTATGAAAACAACACAAACACAACAGAATCATTTTAAGCTAGGAAAAAAATGTCACTAAAAAGTCTATGGATGTGACACAGTGAAACAATCTGGTACACTATTGCCTTTTGTATATACACACACACACTAGCTCCCCCCCACACACACACTGTATTTTTCTCTCCATGTTATTACGACTCTAGGCAGAAATATCAATATATTACAAAAAAAACATATTTGTACTGAACTGGCTAACTTTCCAATTGTATGCTAAGGATGGTATAGACCCCTGAATTTATTTTGCACTATGTGATTTTTGTTGTTGTTGTTGTTTTATGCCACGTTCCAGTGCCACACTATGGATAATTTCACACTTGGTCTGTTTCAGTATTTCAAATGGTCTTAGATCGATGGCCTGTGACCTGCTGTCCATAGGTAGCTGCAGTTTTTGTCACCTCACATAAAAACCAAGCAGAAAAAAGAGTAATATAAAACAAACAGCTGTCTGTGGATTCAGACCCAGCAAAGTGTTACAGTAGACTAAACCTAGTACATGAAAAAAAACTTTAGCAGAGCCTATAAACATACAGAAAAACTGTCTGAACTTCAGAAAGTCTAGTTTTCAAAGTACAGGGCTTGAGACAATGGGAGGTTGTACAGACTTCTGTAGACTTTTTGGTTTGTTTGTTTTGTTTTGTTTTGTATTATTTACCCCCTCTGGTGTAGCAAACTGACAACATGGTTTGTCTAAAAACAGCAAAGTTGTCCAAAAAAACATGAATGAAGAGAGAAATATGTATTTATTCACCCCCAGTCAAATCCAAAACTGTCATGGCCTGGTTGAAGATGGATACAAGTGCAGAATGTGTTATTAAAGGTGAAATACACAAGAACAGGACTAAGACGTTAAAAATGTGTCTCATTTATAGTCATTAATTATATGTTAATCCTTTAATGTTTAAGCATTAAAATATCTGTATCTGTTGGGACAATCCATTATGTTAGTTGCTTATTTGTACCTTCATAAGCAAGAAATCTATGACGAGTCTATGGCACAAAGCATGAGTTCTGGTGGTTGCTCACCTCACTCCTCAGTGATAAAATGTACTCAAAGAGCACCCACTTACATTGTTTACACCAAAAGCCCTGTGATTATTTGCAGCTAGCTTCCATTCAGGTCCACTTTTAAAGATTATGTTTCATTTAAGAAGACGTCGATGTGAATCTCACACAGAAGACATTGAAACCAGTATACAATGAAAACAGTGGTTTCAATGCGTTTTCCTTCAGTGCTTTTAATGCAAGTAGAAGCTTCCCTGAAGCAACAAAAAGACGAAAAACAAACTCCTAAACAGACATGTCTACTACTATCCTTTTGGGCAAAAGGATATTTTGTTTGTAGATTGGTGCACAAAAGTTGATGACCCTGTGCATGGACCTCTCAACTCCATTTGGTGCTATGCCAGTTGCTGAGCTGAGTGCAGTGAAAATTCACATCTGCACCCTATGTCCCATTACGGATAATGCGTCTGAAAGTGCAGCAGTGGATTTTCTGTAAATTATGTAAAAGTCACTTTACTATGAACACTGTGAATGTCAAAGATGAGATTGATGACTTCCAAGAGCAGAAATCTGTCATGGTGGCAGAGAAGTTTATTTCATGCAGAGTGTGGAAGCATTAAAATAAGCCAAAGAAGCAGACACTAACTTTCAGAGGTTTGTAATAGTCATCATAGTGTATCTCGTGCCTGTACAGGAGATGTAGACCATATCAGGGGCAATTCTAAGGGGGGCTCAGCCCCCAATGAGGGTATAACAGTAAAAATAAATTAATTAATTAATTAATTAAATAAATAAATAAATAAATAATAAATATATAAAATAAATAAAATAAACAAAACAAACGTTTGAGTACTGAACAAGCCAAATACGAGTCTTCCTGATCACACACACACGCACACACTTGTCCTCTGATCCTCACTCTGTGCGATCACGAATTTGTGTACAGTTTATGGAGAATCGCAGAATCGGGGGGCTGAGTAGAAATATTAGGCTAAAGCCCCCCTAAAAATGGCCTAGCGACACCCATGGACTATATTATATGGTATACATAAACACCCACGACCATGGAAATATGAATGAACCTGAGTTAAAGTAGCAATCAGTTAATATCTTCCGTCTTCAGTTTCCATCTTCAAGTCTCTCCATGGACATACATGTTTTTGCATTTAATTATGAAATCACAAACAGATCCCTGTTACGGACAGAAATAACCCAGTACGTCTTAACAAATAAGAAAAATTGACCTGAGTACACGAACAGAGCTATATCTCTACAGCCTGATGCTGATAGTCTCTGTTTTAAAAAGAATTAGAGACAAGACAAATAACAAATCATGCATGCCAGCTTGGCTATTACATCAATTTGCCCCATAAGACCCAAAAGGCTTTAGCCAAATGATATGAGAGCATTTTGCTGACAGAGAGATGTTAAGAAAAAGAGAGAAGACAAGACATATGAGGGAAGAGATGGAGAGGGAAGAGATAGCTCTATTTAGGACAAGATGCTTCTTGAATTCACCACAAGGGACAATACATTTTGTCTTTCAGATAAGGACACTTGTTATTACAGCTCCTGGACTCAGAATTCAATTGCACTTCACTTTTTTTGGCAGGTGACTCATGGAAGAGCAAGACAAGCCTAAATTGTGGTGTTTTACAACTTGTTCAATCCTCCCACTTCTCATGCAGCTGGTTTGAGGTCCTTTTTAATACAGGTCTTTCCTCTTCTGTTATCCAGTGTTTATAAATTTCAGGATATTGGACAGTTGATAATAACTAGTAATGAATAATTGTTTAATATACTTCCAGTGAATTCCAATCTATTCACTTCACAATTACACACATAATGTCTTGACTTTGTACCTATAAATATGAACAAAAGATATGTATTTATAAGCAAAAACAAGCTGTTGATGGTAATTACAGCTTCATGATGTCTGTGATGAGATTTAATTTTGCCGCATTGTGGTTCAATTTTAGCCCATTCCACTAGGCAAATCATATTCAGTTCCCCAAGGTTATAAAGATCCCTCTGATGGACTTGCAATTTCAAAATCCTCTATAAATTTTCAATGGGATTAAAGTCAGGAGATTGACTTGGCCATGCAAGGCCTTCTTGATTTATTTAGGCTGTATGCTTGGGATCATTGTCTTGTTGAAACGTCCATCTTCTCCCCAGATTCAGTTTCTTGGCCTAGGAGATTAAATTGTCCTCTAATATATCCTGGAACATCGCTCCTTTCATGCTTCCTTCAATGACATGTGCCCCTGTGCTGTTTGCGGATTCTCCTGTCTCCATCCTTCACTGAATGTATGTTATTCTTGGGATCATACGTGCAAGTCTACTTTCGCAAAGCTGGATAATTGCCAAAAGATTTTATTTTTGTTTCCTCTGACCAGAGTATACTGTTCCAAAATAGTTCTGATTTGCTTTCATATCACATGATATTTGTGTGGGGTGTAGGAGTGGAAATGAATGCACAGATGAAGTATAATGCTTATTTTTCTCTGTGTAACAGTTGTTCCTGCTCTTTTATCAGGTCATTTGCAACTCTTTTTCAAGTGACTGCTGGCTCCTTCTCAGCTTCCTTATCATTAGACTGAGAGCATGTTGTGAAACCTGTCCGAGGACGATTAGTGGTGGTTCTGTGAACTTTCCACCTGCATATTATCACACCAGTTATACTGACAGAGATGTTTACGATCTTTGCTATGGCTCTGGAGGTTTTTCCATTCAGGTTTTGTTTAATCAGAGACTTGTCAGGTGAGAACCTTAGAAATCTCAAATGTTGATGGACACCATTTCATATTTGCTGTTATAATAACCTCTTTCCTCTGGAAAGGTTTTCTACTAGATCTTTGAGTGGGGCGTTGTGGGGCGTAATGAGGTGAGGCACTGACTTTGGGTGTATTCACTGTGTTCCAGTTCATCTCAAAGGTGTTCAGTGGGATTGAGGTGAGGGCAGGACACTTGGGTTCTTCTACTCCTTCCTTGACAAAGAATGTCTTTATGGACCTCACTTTGTGCACAAGGGCATTGTCATGTGGAACATGTTTGGGCCTCCTAATTCCAGTGAAGTGAAATTGTAATACTACATTATACAGAGGCATTTTAGACAATTGTGTGCTTCCAAATTTGTGGAAGAACCACATACGAGTATAAACTGTTGGGCATATAGTGTGCTCTTGTGCAGTTTTCCCACCCAGTGGCAACATTTTATAACAACACCAAGTGCAATTTGCACTAGAAGTTATTTTTTTAGTATTTATACCTATAACATAATTTTTATGTAACCTTTGCAGACATATCCTTATAATATATTTATATATATATATATATATATATATATATATATATATATATATATATATATATATATATATATATATATATATTATTTTTATATATTTATATTTTTTATATAAGTATATTATATATACTTTTTATTGTAAATTTTGTTGTTAAGCATATATTTATTTCTGCTTATGAATACATACTTCATATATAAATAGAAAACATTAAAAGACAGTGTGTGTGTAAATTTAAATTAGGTATTTGGACTGAAAACATATAATAATACTACTACTACTACTACTACTACTAATAATAATAATAATAATAATAATAATGATAATAATAATAAACAGTAATGCCCAAATCATTCCCCCTCACTGAATATCTCTTAAAATGTGATTAAAATCGTTGTTCTATTTGGCTTGCTTCCTATCCATCACATTATTTTAGCATTCATACACAAAGAACTGTACACATAAATAGGTAATACACCCAGTCCAGTTGATAAAAGGACCAGTCCCCTGGTGCTTGGATGTAAATCCCCAAGGACCTGTTCCCTGCTCCCAAAGACGTCTTCATTAAATCCAAACAAGAGGCATCAGATCCAACCTCGAAAAAGTCTGAAAGCTTCAACTCTGACTGACAAACTCAGAAATGTTATGCATTCATAGCTCCAGATAAATGACAGAAAACAAGGACTAGTCTCTAGAGAGGAGACTGTGGGGGAGATGGGGAGAAAGAGAGAGAGAGAGAGAGAGAGAGACTGCAAGGCTGCAAGGAAGACATTCCCATGTCTACTATTTATTTCCTACAGTGTAGCAGACAGGAGCACTATCTGAATGTGCTGTAATGGGAAGCTTGTTTAAAAGCTTGGTGTCTGAATGGACACACACACACATTTCACATCACATATAGTCATGCTCAAGGGCCAATTATGGTCATAAGCATCACAGTGGCTGCGCACGGGTGGAAGTCACAGCTGAAGATCGATCTGGGAGATACAGAAAAGTTTTTCCGTCTTCTTCTTTTCCAGTTCACTGACACAGAACATGAAATTAATGCGAAAGGTGATGGCCCCCAACATGATTTATTATTTGTTGTGACTTCACTGGCAAAGGGCATTAATAATGCAATTGGTTTGAAATATGTTCCGTTTATTTCTTCAATATCTCAGGTCTTTTTAAAATGTTTTGATTTTGAATCCCTTTTTATGCAGCAGATCAGGTAGAATTTAAGAATGTGTTGGCATTTTGGGAAGCAGGAAAAACAGCAGGAAACACTGCATAGTGTACTGTATGCTCAAACACTCTTCCATGCTGCTTAAGCAACACCAAAATATTAGTAGAAAAAAATGTTGGTCCAAAATTCAAAAATGATATGTGCTGCATGCTGTAACAAACTCCTCTGGGGTAAGACAGAGAATCTCAGATTTAAATTTTATTTTGTCACAGAGTATGACAATTCAGTGAAATGTTTTTTAAGACTGTCCATGTTATAAAAAATAAAATCCAAAAATGGATTTAAAAAGTAAAGTAAAATAAAACAAAACTGAATTTAATTCGCTGTACAATAAAGTGGAATTAGCTGTACAAGGAAAAATAAATAGACAAAATATATAAAAATATAGCACATAAATACAATAAAATGACTGATGATATGAATATAGTATCGGTGTTTACGTTTGGTGAATATTTGCACTGAGCTGTGCAAAAAATCCAGTTAAGATAGTGGATGTTGTGAAACAAGTCCAGAAAAGTACAAGTTCTGGGTGTTGACCAAGTTGAGAGCCCTTATGACCAGCGGGTGAAAGCTCTTCTCATTCTCTCTGTGCTTGGCTTGAAGGAGCGGATGTGCTTCCCTGACCACAGCGGAGAGAAACGTCCGGTTGTTCGGGGGAATCTGCCCTCAAGTTAGAGAACAACCACTTAATTGTGCATCCGTATTAAATGCTCACAGCACTGTTTTGTCTGTGTGTCTAGTGTAATTGTTTGCAGCGACTGGGATGTACCTCTAGAGAGCATTATCTGGCAAACAGTGTGTGATTGGTACTTTCAAGGGTAATTGGAGATGGTTTACATCTCTTGGAATTGAACACCAGAGTGGACTATGCATACACTGGCTCATTGACCATCTTATCTGAGTACATAATGGAGTATGTATTCTCACTGGTGGACACCCAAGGTACAGTTCTTGAGTCTTATATAGGCACCATATGGGAATAGACTTCAGTTCATTTTGTTCAGTGTGCACAAAGGTGTCCTAGATTTGTCAAAACTCGAAAGTAAGGTATATACGTTGAGGTATAGATGTATATTCCTGCATCTGAAACTGCATAGTCAAGGGACCTTGGGACACAGTGCTAGAACGTTACAAGGTCTGTATGTGTGTGCTTGTGTGTTGGCCTCTGCCTCCAGATCTTTTCAGGGTAATCTTATTGTACTTGTGTGCTAGGTCAGTGAACAGGGTTAAGCGATAAATACATGGCAGACTCAACACTGTACATGGTGAATTTTTTTTCCTCTACATTTTCTCTTATATATTGTTAAGAAATCTTTAGGTTCTCCTGAAATGAAATGTTTTTCTTATACATGAATCTCAACCAATACAATATATTCTTTGCACATCCCAGTTTGTTAAGAGGTTAGGGACAGAGCTCAGGGTCAGCTGTGATACATTGTTCCAAAAACAGGTAGCGATAAAGACATTGTTAAAAGGCTGACGGTGGCAGCTTAAAGGGCTGACCATGGCAGCTTGAACCCTTAACCTTCTGCTCAGAGCCTTTAACCATTTAGCACCACTGCACAATTCATTACAAACTGAATAAACCTGCGTCACTATGGCATATAGCTATCCAACAATTTGATAAGCCTAGATAGACCTAGCTAGCAAGTTTTTACTGATTGTTTTTACTAGCATTTGTTGAATTAGCTTTTTCACCAAGTAAGAATGTCTGCAGGATGGCAGTCTGAGTAAGATTAAAGAGTTTATAATTTTCTTTCTCCCTTTTTTTCCCAAAACCTGTTTTTTTTGGTTGTTAAGTCACACTGACATCCGAAAGATTTTCGCTGCCCACCATAGAAATAATAAAGGTTCCACAAAGCCGATGCCCCTGGGACACTGAGACAGGTTAAGGCCAGAGTGAACCACATCACTGATGGGCCATTAATAGGCCCTGTTTCGTATAGCTGGCAGCCTTGACATAAAACACCATTAGCTAACTGGGCACAAATTGCATGTTAAGACAGAGCACAAGAGTAAATGGATGCTCTGTCAAGTAACATGAAAGAAATGTATTTTTAGAGACAGTATGTATTCTGGAATGTTCTACAAGAGGTCTTTTTCCCCCACTGTTTATCTGATATAATTATTATATTATAATTATAATGGACTTCAGCAGTATATGAAAAGAAATTACTAAATGGATAGTCTAATGCACTGACCTCATTATTCAGACAAAAGCACTGAGCAACACATCCTCTAACAACAGCTTAAACCAATCCGAAGAGAAAAAAAGCCTCCAAAGTGTCACAGATGCCTAAATTGTAACATGGTCACCAGGCCCAACAAATAGCCCACAAAGCATCCTTTTTTTTTCTCGTTCTTTCTGGCCACAGAGATCTCTCTGATGAGTGCCCTTCTCTTTATGGTCCTGGCTGCTCTTGTTAGCAATTTGTCCATGACTCTCTCCCAATGGAGCAATTGAGGGAGAAACTATCCATTCGCCGACGCGATATTTCAGCTGAGAGGCAGTGAGGGAGCCGTGAACATGGCAAATTTAAAAATACATGCAGCAGGGATTGTGGATGAACACCGATAATTATTTGAATATTTACAGTGCTTTTGTGTGGTGGTTGCATTGATGAGCAATAACTGGGTGTCTAAAATTGTAACAGCAAACAGGAAACTTTTTGATCATGCTTTAAAGCCACTGATCACAACGACAGATGTATCTAACTGTGATTAAGTGTTTTAATCGTTGATAATCGTTTATCGGCTCAAATATGGGATAAAGTCAGTGTGGTGGAGGTTTGCCTGGCTGGTTTATCCAGAGAATAAAGCCTCTTTTTGTGGCTGCATTTGACAGCAGGAAGCTTAGACGCACCTGTTCAGTGCAGTGTGGAATTCAATCGCTACGGCACACAGATTAAGTCAGTGTGCTTTTTTTCATCACACTGCGTGACTATCTCCAAATTTCATGCAGTTTATTAAACTTCTGTTTCATTAACTTTCATATGAAGCTAGCTTAGAAACAATCAGAATTGGATGTTCTGGAAAACACACATGGGAGGTTCAGCACACCAAGCCCACACAAACAAAGCTTGAAAGGACAATTTAGGTAGTGTCAAAAACCTTTGTGTGCTCACCACAGTTGTAAAGAGTGGTTATATGAGTTACTATATCCATCCTGGCAGCTTGAACCAATCTGGTCATTTTCCTCTTATGTCTCTAATCAACAAGACACTTTTCCTAGTAGACAATAATGGATAAGAGAGAAGAATATTCCTCAGGATGTGTCCAGCATGAAATTACAGAAAAATAACATCAAAAAGCCTCCAAAAATATGAAAATTGTACAATTGATAAAGCACCATCAGTTTTTAGGAGCTAATGCTTGCTCAGTGCCTCACAAAACAATCTTAAACAAAACTTGCAGGAAATCATATGCGCAAAAGCAAATTTGTTGGAAGCTTGCTATCAACCCTGCCCTTCACCCTAACCTTAACTTGTGCAAATACGCAATCATGACACAATGCAGAGACCCATAAAGTGCTAATCTCACACTCCATTCTGCCTTTCATTGTCAGTGCAATATAAATGCAGTATTAAGTGATGACTACTTTATCAGCGTAGAACAGACAGATTTAAAAGTAAGTTATCTACAGTAAACAGCCTGGACTCTTGGAGTTACACTGCACCCTGTCAGATAACGTTATAATTAAACCCAAGCTCTTCTCTTCATATAGCGCAATTACTGTCTCATTTATTACGCTGTCTTGCAAAATAGGCAAATCAATTATACAAAGACCTGTATATGACACAGTCAAAAGTTACTGAATATCAGAGGACAGAGAATTGTGTATCTTGCCATCGTTATTTGATTACTGCATCAGTCAATGAAAACCAACAAAATTAGTCAGGCATTTGAACAGCAGACTAAAGCAGAATAATGTATTTATATTTGTTTTAAGGAACAATGCTGACATCAGTATTCTGAAAGCATTTGGAAAAATGGCTGATACTGGCTGACACTTACATTACAGAATTTATCAACAACTTTTACTTTTACTGATCTTTTTCTTTTTCTGTCACCCACAAGTCAAGTTAGAGCTTTTTAAAATCTTGCATTACATTTATAAATTCCTCTCCACTCACCAACATGCTAACTGTCTAAGCACAGCTGCTATGGATTAATGTGAGTTTAATTAAAAGCAGCATGTCATTAAGAATACATAGGACTTAAATTAAAGCATAAAATCTTTATCTATATATCAACCTTGATTCATAGCATAAAGCTGTATGAGCTATTTTATGTTAGTCATCATTCCAGACGATCCTTATTTTATTTATTCATGTTTTAATGGCAAATCACTGCTATTTGCAAGATTATCATTACATTTAGTAACTTTTTGTAACTTAAATTGTATAACTTAAATTTGTCAATTACTATGTCGTTCCAATACGATCTCATTTGAAATTCTTAATTCTTTAAAATCTTCACCTGATTTAATATTATCCTCAGCTGACAAAACTATAGCAGCAAAAGCAACACCTTCTACTATATATGTAACCTAAACTGTTTATAACACTTTTGTTACAGGTTATAAGTTTACAGAAGAAATCTTTCATCATAGGTTCCCCTATCATCTTGTGAGATGAATGTGAGTCAGGGCATCTGAGAAACAGGAGCCTCATTGTCTTGACTCAACAGATCATGGTCCGCTCTTATATCAGTGCCAAAATAATCGCTGAATACTTCAGTGAGTTTTGTTCTGTTGGTTAAATTTAGTAATATGTCAGCATTGAAACATAAAAAAATTGTCAGCTGCCATCTACAGTGTGTGTGTCAAAAATAATTGGACAGATGACAGCATGTACCTACTTGTTACCTATTTTGTATTTGTCTGCCATTTTGTTTCAGATTTTTTTTCCTCTCCGAGGTTCACAGACGTTGAGAATCTTGGTAAACTGGAATGTTTTGACGCTGTCGCCCCCTCTCTCTCCACCTCTCTCTCACACACAGTCACTCATGTCCCAGGGTGCCTGTTTTACCTTCTGGCTCTCCTTTTTAGTTATGCTGTCATAGCTAGACCTGCCAGAGTCCACGCTTGCACTTTGATCACTATATGCATGCTTTTAACCTACTCTACAATCAGAGAATACCTCATGTTAGGCGGATACTCATCCCACAGCCATTTCTAAATAAAGGTGCCTGTAAGTGGCTGTATCTTTCCTGAACACTTGATACATCACCTAGCCAATGAAACAGCAGACCACTACTTGTAAATCTCCAGGAAAGGACTGCATGTGAAATGAAGGTTAGATGAAAATCCATGTAAGAGGAATACAATGGAAAAACTGATGAATAACAATAAGCACTTAACATATCATAACGTTAAAAGATTTGTCATTTGCAATTAAAATGGCCCAAGGACCTATTCTTAGTGCCAAAGCCTTCATTTGTGAATGTGTGTCTGAGGCTGTTCACAATTGGGGTCCAAATTTCAAATTTCCATCTGACAAAGTGAATCATGTCCAGGCTTGGACATGTTCATTACAGTGCCATGGCCAGCCTCCCAGCGCCTCAGACTATTCATCTGTGATTGACGTAAAGGTCATGAGATTGGACACAGCAAATGGGCATCTGGCTGAAATTAGGCTTGCAAAGGCCAGTGCATCTCAGCAATGAGATCTCCCAGAGAATACCAGCCGTATCAAGCCAGTGTGATTAGCACAAAACCAAACAAACAGCTATATGATTGCTGATCTCACTCGTCCATACAGCCACTTAGTATGTGAGATGCTGAGAAGGGACTGTCACATACCAATAAAAACAAGAGTTCAAAAAAAGGATAAGAAAAGTAAAAAAGTGAGGGAGTGAGGAGAAGAGAACAAGCAAAGAAAAACCTCAGAAGTGGGAAGTCTGACAACTCACATGGTCAGGAGAACTGTTTTGTCTCTCTGGTATAAACTTGCAAAGCTTGTAATGCCAGTGAACCAAAAGAACGATACACAGAGGAGTGGCTGACTTGTCACATTACACCACTGGGCTTAATCTTTACAAGATCTGCATCATCACGGTAAATCCTCGCGTGTACCTATAGATTCAATTCCTGTGTGCAGGCTTGCTGTGCACCATTAAAACAGATGGATTATGGTCCTGTCGTAATGTATTTGCATTCAGGGGCATAGCCTACCTACCTATAGTGATGGGTAAGAATATGTCTCCTTAGAACCACTTGCAGAATAAACACACTCTACCATTCCTAAGACTTAAATTCCAATAGATAGATAGACAGACAAACAGACAGACAGATAGAGAGAGAGAGAGACAGAGAGAGAAAACATGTCGTCCAAGACTTTCAAATGTCATTTTTACACACATGCATACACAGCCATGTGAAGAAGAGCACTAGTGTGCTATTACTACATTATTTATGTCAGGAACTTTGATCATGATTAATCATTTATTTAGGCCAACACTTATTTAAATGCACTTATTTACAGTATATACAGTATTTAATCTATATACTTTTTTATATTTTTGTACTGTTGCACAGATTTTATTCATGTGTTCTGACTTTTATTTAAGTTTTTGAAGAATGAAAAGTCACTGATCATTTAATAGCAAGTAGCACCATGTTCTGCTATACATACTATAAAATATTTATGAATGCACAGTAAAGATTTGGTCGTGGAAATGTAAGTGCGTACACTGTTCATTAAATGGGGCACTTGTGAGGTGCATTTATAGGCAGATTGGGTGCCTGCCTATAAATAAATGGTTGCCAGATTGGATGTGTTACTCGTGTTCACTACGAAACAGCACTGATATATAACTTTTTATTACTTGTCATTGTGATTAAAAATAGCCCAATGACATGGAATCTAAACTAACACAACATGTCAGCAGCATTGTTTGGACACATGAGTAATAAACGGTGCAGGACTGCAAACAAAATAGCATCACTTCCAAGTGCTTAGTATATAACACACAATGCTTACCTACTCTGTGCTAAACACATTACAACCTTTTATCACTGTAACCTTTTCAGATTCCCACCAAAGTGTTGTTTTTGATTATTTTCAGTGTTGGTAAATTTCGCGCATCCTTGCACACACACAATTACATGACCACCCTATCATTCGTGAGATTTACATAAAGTGATTTAAGTAAATTCACATCTAAGCAGTCACTCTGCCAGCACGCTCGTAAATTTACCCGTATATCTGAATATGCATGTGCAGTCCATCTCCACGATGTCAAACATGATGAACGATTTTCAAATCTCCCGTTAGTAACGTTCATGCGAGTATTCATGCTGTTGGAGCGCTGATTTAAGAGCCAAACCTAATCATTTCATTTCATTGCATGTGTGATGGAAAGCAAAGAGAATTCTTGATGCTTGTTCATGGACATTTAAGAGCTGGTCTGTACACATTTTTCTCTTTTGTGCCCAACCTGGTAACACTCAAAGAAATCCAAAATCAGTTCATCAGCTTCCTGTTGTTTAAGAGTCACTACTCTCTCTCTCTTTCTCTCTTGCTCTCTCTCTCTCAGGCCTCCCTTTCAACATCAACATCTTTTTGGATCCAAAACAAACAGGCAAGTGACATTACTGTTGAGAACAAACTCTACTGCTTCTAATAATGCTATCACATATAATTTATAAAACCGCAATATTATTAATTACAAACAACATGCATTTGTCTCCAGGTATCCTGACTGAATTATATCTATTTTATTAGAGCACTGTACTGATTAGAGCGCCACCGCACAGTGCGGTATACCTCAGCTACCCAAGCACACTTTCTAATTTATAATTGTTGCTCTTTCCGCTGCCATGCAAGCTATACCATACCTAAGTAACCATGACAAATTTGCTTACCCTTCTCCCCCAGGTAGCATGCAAGCAAAGCCACAACATACAAATGGAGCTAAAAGTAGTGCAGACCATTGACTCATCAAACACAACCATTACAGAATCGTCCTGATTCATCCTGAAGCACTGCATCTCTAGGCAGAAATACAGCTTTGGTAGAAGGCTAGCTTTTTTCAAAGTGGCTTTACTTATAGCTTTAGCTTGAACTTTGCTGTGAATAAATTAAAATATGAAAATCCCTTCATTTGAGCGAATGGCTTCCTCAATTTTTTTAGCATGCAACATAAAATAATGTAGAAAAATCATGTTCACTAAAAATGTGAATTCTGGATTGGCACACTTGCCTGTGACTGGTTGTGCCTTTAAGCATAAGGTCCTTCATCTGTATGTTTCTGAGATTAAAGAATTCATACACTTGTGTTTAGATGCATGCATGCTTATCGTCAAATAAGTGACAACTTTTAAATTTAGTATTTCATTACTGCTGCCTATCAGGTCATCATCTTATAACCTCAAGACAACTTAAGCTACTTACATGGTCAGAGTTATGCAACACATCCACTCTTGATGTGGATGGTACAGGTTTCAGAATTTATTATCAAGCCAAGCTGAAACAGGAGAGCTCTATAACCCAATATAAGATATAAAGCATAAACAAAGACTGTGAGCCTGAACAATATATGTGATCTAGTCAAATTTAGCTATTAATTGATATTAGTGCAATAAATGACAGTTGAATTAGGAATGATGAATGCTTAGCATAATTTGTCAACATTGTCATCCTTTAGTCTAATAAATGCAAATGAGTTGATCTACTGCATGACTACTGTCATATGTTTATATCTTAACATGCAGAACATGCCTGTTTCAAACAGTTTATAAGTTCAAATATCAGCCACCATCCTAAAGAGTATTTCCAGTTACACTAAAGAAGCAAAGAGAGAGAGAGAGAGAGAGAGAGAGAGAGAGACAAATATGTACATATATATATATATATAAAGAGAGGGAGAGAGAGAGAGCCTCTGGAGAATAGTGGAGCTGATCAAAGCTGGTCAGAAAGGGCAGAACTTGTCAGCTGCCCCCATGATGTCAGCAGCTGGCTGTGGCAGCTCTATGAGTACACACACTTTACCCAAGATTTAGATTCTATAAGCCTCTCCCAAGCTGTCGGCAGCCTTCGTAATCGAATATGAATTGTTCTGTAATGCTTTGCCTCTATAGAAGGATCGAAGTGAGTGAACAGCAATAATTCAGCCCAATGAACTCTTTTATGGCAGAACTGACAACCTACTATGATGGCTTGCCGACAGCAGGGTGCACATTCTGATCAAGGCTATGACCAATACAGTTTTGTGCTTGTGTCTGTCTAGACTGTGTTTTGATCACATTAGACAAGGCTTACATCTGTAAAACAAACAGCGGCCTATACAAAGGGTACAGCTACCAAAAAACAGTCTTTTGAACTGTAAAAATGCAAAAATTCATTTCGCAAGACTACAGCTAGTATATTAATAATAATAATAATAATAATAATAATAATAATAATAATAATAATAATAATAATAATAACAACATTGAAGGAAAATGTGCCTTTGTAATACAGAAAACTGTAAAAACACTTGTTTAAAGGTCTGACCTAGGTGATGAATTGGTGATTTAAAATCTATATATTTTAATCATTGCATTATATTAATGCTGCACTTTTGCTAGCAGAGACATAAATGATATAGAAAACATGTTAAAGCTGAAGGCCAGTTTACACCAACAACGTTTTACTTTTAAAGAATTTTTCATCCTTGTCTCCAGCGCATCTTATAGAGCAGATACACTATATTGCCAAAAGTATTCGCTCACCCATCCAAATAATCAGAATCAGGTTCCAATCACTTCCATGGCCACAGGTGTATAAAATCAAGCACCTACAACATTTGTGAAAGAATGGGTCGCTCTCAGGAGCTCAGTGAATTCCAGCGTGGAACTGTGATAGGATGCCACCTGTGCAACAAATCCAGTCGTGAAATTTCCTCGCTCCTAAATATTCCACAGTCAACTGTCAGCTGTATTATAAGAACGTGGAAGTGTTTGGGAACGACAGCAACTCAGCCACGAAGTGGTAGGCCACGTAAACTGACGGAGCGGGGTCAGCAGATGCTGAGGCGCATAGTGCGAAGAGGTCGCCAACTTTCTGCAGAGTCAATCGCTACAGACCTCCAAACTTCATGTGGCCTTCAGATTAGCTCAAGAACAGTGCGCAGAGAGCTTCATGGAATGGGTTTCCATGGCCGAGCAGCTGCATCCAAGCCATACATCACCAAGTGCAATGCAAAGCGTCGGATGCAGTGGTGTAAAGCACGCCGCCACTGGACTCTAGAGCAGTGGAGACGCGTTCTCTGGAGTGACGAATCGCGCTTCTCCATCTGGCAATCTGATAGACGAGTCTGGGTTTGGCGGTTGCCAGGAGACCGGTACTTGTCTGACTGCATTGTGCCAAGTGTAAAGTTTGGTGGAGGGGGGATTATGGTGTGGGGTTGTTTTTCAGGAGCTGGGCTTGGCCCCTTAGTTCCAGTGAAAGGAACTCTGAATGCTTCAGCATTCCAAGACATTTTGGACAATTCCATGCCCCCAACGTTGTGGGAACAGTTTGGAGCTGGCCCCTTCCTCTTCCAACATGACTGTGCACCAGTGCACAAAGCAAGGTCCATAAAGACATGGATGACAGAGTCTGGCGTGGATGAACTTGACTGGCCTGCACAGAGTCCTGACCTCAACCCGACAGAACACCTTTGGGATGAATTAGAGCGGAGACTGAGAGCCAGGCCTTCTCGTCCAACATCAGTGTGTGACCTCACAAATGCGCTTCTGGAAGAATGGTCAAAAATTCCCATAAACACACTCCTAAACCTTGTGGACAGTCTTCCCAGAAGAGTTGAAGCTGTTATAGCTGCAAAGGGTGGACCGACGTCATATTGAACCCTATGGATTAGGAATGGGATGTCACTTAAGTTCATATGCGAGTCAAGGCAGGTGAGCGAATACTTTTGGCAATATAGTGTACGTGTGCTAAAATGCGAATCATAGTCACTTACCTACTAAACATACTTTAAAACCATTAACAATGACACCAAGACACACCAAGTTTACTAGCTGGGCCAAAGGTCCCTCCAAGCCCCTTTTATCCCCACTCCAAGCCAGAGTGATTCCTCAAAGCTTCCGAGCATCTCCTGACTGCCAGAACCTGGAACTCATGCGTTATTCAGGAGCACTTAATGTTTTAACTCCATTTCTGTTGGAAAGAGAGTACACCATGCTTGGGTGCTTCAGAGGAAAAGAGTTAGAAAGCGTGCTTGGGTAGAAAAAGAGAAAGAGACTTTTTGTTTTCCTTCGAATTCTATTCTCGAGCAATAAAGTTAAACTGTCAAACAGACCACAAATATGTAGCTTTTGCAACAATCGCAGCAAGTCTGTTTGTGAGCCAGGTATTTTACAGTCAAAACTCCACTGATTGCACTGTGAGCAAAATGAAGTTCTTTGTGCTTGCCAAGGAGCGTGCTATGTGAAGTATGGACCTCTGGCAAAGGAACGCCTGGAATGACTAGCTCTCCTTCATTTAAAAAAAAAATAAATAAAAAATAGAAAAAAGGAACAGCAAACACAAAAACTGTCGATTATGGCTTCCCACCTGCAAAGAGTACAAAAGTGAGATAGCATACTGTACAATGGCAGCAGATTTTCTGTCTGTTCACTCTAACAAATGCCAACGTCTTCCGCCAAGCTAAATTGCCATGGTAACACACTATTGATGACTGCCAATGGGAAAAAAGAAAGAAAAACACACACACACACACACACACACAGTCTTCTAAAACACTCAATTGCAAAGAGAAAACTCATTTCATGTATAACTTCTTTATAAAACACAAAACACATTGTGTGAATCTCATTGTATCCACATTGTTTCCGGTCTTGTTCCTTTTCACAGAGAAATTTTATATAATAAATACTTTTAAATTTTTTACTATTTTTTTTATTTTATTAAGCCACCAGCTGAGACATCTGATCAATTCTAATTCTGAAAAAAAATATAAGGACAAATGATTCAGTAAATCTGTTCAGTACTGTAAAACTGGCCTCCAAATGCCGTGTCCAATTCTTAGCTTTTTCTCAGATATTTCAAAATGAAGTGTAATTATGTGAAAGTAACAAAGAGGAAAGATGGCAGTGCACAAGAAAGAGCACTTATTTTTTTTTCACCTCTTTGCTCACTGTCATTTCAAATGAGAATAACTAATTAAGCTCTATTAGTATACGGCGTTCCAGAATTCACGTTTTCCGTGTGAATTTAAATAGCAGGCGCACCACTTTGACTGACAGATGCAGAGGTTAGAGTTTATTAGAAAAGTAATTGAATTTGCCCCTTCTCTCTCTCACACACACACACACACACACCACTACCAAAAATATCTGTAGAGTTACTTAACTTCTAGTCATGATGTTAACTGCTGTAATCATAAAGCCATCTTATTTTGTTATCAGCATTGTAACTGAATAGAACTGAAAGGTTTGATTAGCGATTGTTCGAGCAGCTGGAATGAAATCAAAACAAAGCCCCTGTATTGGAGCTAAATGGAAACTTGTTTCTGCAATGCATTATGTCATTGTATATGGCCTAGTATGAGCTTTAACTAAATTTGTCACTGCTGTTTTTTGTATTAAAATGCTAAGTAGAAGTAATTCGCGACATAGCAACAAAAATAAGATTGCAGCTATATCTCTGAAAAACGAATGAGTCAATCAGAATAACTTCTAAATGAATTGATGGTATTGTTCCAGTTACGGTGTTCGTTTAAAATTGTGCATTTATAACAGTTTAACAAATTGTCAATCTTTAGATATGCAATTAAAATGAGCATGATTATTTTTGTCATGTTCCCAACAGTCAGAAAAGAATTGCATTGCTGCCCGAGCGAAAGCATGCACACACACACACTTTTGCATGCACACACACACGGAGTGCTGGGCGGAAGATGAAGGGTGAGCTCCTTTGGCACGCGCTGGCTCTTGGAGCAGGTGTGAGATACACAGTGGCTAATTTAAGCTAAAGTTCTGCACCGGAGGCTCCTGCAGCAGGTGCAGAACTGCAGAAGGGAGACCTGAACTCCAACCACTGAGTCGGCATCAATTACAAAAAAAACCCTAATGATTTTATTTCCACATACCCGTAACCACCCCCACCCCCACCCATTTATAAACCATACTACTTCCATTCCTTCGAAGCCCTTCCCTTCCGAATCGCTCACTGTAGTTTGCTCTCAGACACGGTAAACGGTAATCAATGTCCCAGGCTTGATGTTTCATCCAATCAATTTATCAAAGCTCTGGCTTGGACTGTAGGTGCCCTAGCGGTTGTAGTTGTCAGACATAAATCACAACCAATCTATACTGCATTTGTTTGTATGTCTGTAATTTACAGTCATGCCAGCCGTGTCCTGCTTGTATTTACAGAGGAAATATGGGAAGGACAGACGGGGTGAGGAGAAAATATGCTCATCTTCATCCACAGCTTTATATTGTATCAGGCAGCCTTCTCCAGCACATATGAAAGCACTGTAGACAATCAAAGAAGTTAACAAACAATCGATGTTTTGTGCCAGGCTGGTCACACCTCAGTCTCCTGACTGTATAATCTAGTTCACTGGACAAGTTTGAAGTTTCAAGAAAATGATGCCTTATAGCATAATTGAATTCATAGTAATTAAAAAAACGCTGTACATTTTTACTCTCTAACATGCTCTACCTTTAACCTTCAACTACTGCTTGTGAATTAAGAATGAGACAAAACCCCAGAATTAGAAGAACAGAGAGAGAGAAAGAGAGAGAGAGAGAGAGAGAGAGAGAGAGAGAGACCTTAACGCTTTAACAGATACCGAAGCTCACAAGTTCAGAGAAGCTATATAACAGCCATGTTCACTCTTTTATGCATGAGGGGAAAAGGAGTACTGTAGATAGACAGTGTACTGAAGCAAAATCTTATCTCCAAAAACAGAAACAAAAACAAGTTTTGTTTGCACAGTGAAGATAAGTGTTTGCTGGGATTTAAATGCATGGGATCTTTTTTCTACCTCATGAAGAAGATGAATGTGAGCTCCCAAATAATGTAAAACACTAAAATGGCTCAAATCTGATTTACGAGGTTTCTGCAGCACACAGCCAATGAGCCACTTTACATAAAACTGCCTGCTGCACCCTTACCACCTACACAACTATGCTGAATTAACACCTACTTTGGTCATTTATGTCCAGTGAGGCTCAAACAGATACCAAGTACACACACATTCCTCATGTATATATATATATATATATATATATATATATATATATATATATATATATATATATAGTTCATAACCCGCTGCTGTTATGTCTCCCTCTGCACACCAAATTTCCTCTCTCAGCAAATGTCAAGTTTAATTTCTATAAGCTTTAATTGCCCTACAGGCACCTGGCCCTTTAACACAACATGTATAGACAGCTGTTCAAAAAAGTTCACATATTATGGAATGAAGATGCTGTGATTCAAGAAATCACTCCCAATGTTTTGGGCATAATCTCGGTCCCGAACGCCAAAGATGATATACTACAACCAATCACATTAGCCGATAAATTATGTCTGTGATTAGCTCTTTAATTTAATAGCATAATTATGATGAAAAAGCATTTAGAAACTGACATTTATCATTTTAACAACACATCGGTATAGAATGCATATATTATCAGAGATGACAGGCAAAGCTTCAAACCTCTTTTTTTGGTTTGTTTGTTTGTTTATTTGTTCTTGCTTTTTTCTGACAGTAGGGTATTCTTTATTTCCTTATCTCAACTGTGTAATGTGTTAGTGCTCAGATCTCTGCACAAACCTCTGCATCACAACAACATAGCATAGTGTGTGTGTCCAAAAGTTCACTAACTGTACAATGATTCAAAAGTGTCAGGTTCACCCCATAATTCTGCAATGCATGTGTTATAGCCCGGTGAGGCTGTGTAATCAGCAAAGGCTGCAGAGCTACTCACCATAAAACACAATCTCACACACTACTTTATCATCAGACTCCAAATGCACTTTATCGACCAGCAAAAAGCTTCATTTCGGACTTTACAGAGATTGTGTATTTCATCCTGCACGCCATGTGATGCTGTCTGAATCGACATGAACGATCAGGTGTACATCGTCGCGCAAAATAAATAAAGCAGAAAGAAGCTTTTGTGAGTGAACGTTTACACTATTCATTTGATAGCGAAAAGACACGAATAAATATTATTGGAATAATTCCTCCACATCTGGGAGTTTGAGCGTGCATGCGGTGTGTTTAGAGGTAAGCTCGTCTAAACATGAAACGCAATACCGACCAGAATGCATAATCTCACCACTGTATTAAATGTAGAAGTTCAAAACTGGTCACTATATGAATGATATTATACAAAGAAAGTTTAGAAAGTGCGAGACGGTTAAAATGATTTCATTAACTTTTTTTTTCTGGCAATCTAACTGGCCAAACAAGGCAATATTCACGCGCATCAGAGCTCTCCGCAAAAAAAAAAAAAAAAAAAAAAACTTCCAAAACCAATCCAATTGTAAGGGCTGTGTAATTTCCACATGCACCAAGTGACACTTCTGAGACATTCTTTAAAAATGTTGTCTTCAGAGACCTGTGCATGTTATCAGAGACCTGTGCATCCGCGCGTAACGGCGCAAAATGTACTATTTGTAGTAATAAAAACACAGCTATTTGTTTCTCGTTTAATACAACCATATTTAAGGAGGTATACATACATGAGGTGAAAGAAATAGAAAGGCAAAGGTACGCGGACGCTTACCCGCTGTGGAGAAGCCGAGCGCAAGCGGCGCGTGAGCGTATTTGGAGCGAGTTCCTCGCAGTTACAGCTGCTCCTCGAATAAGGCGCGAATGTGCCGTGTGCGCGCAGCGCGCTCCCGCTACCGCCCAGAGTTCAGACTGCGCGAGCCGCGGAGCCTCTGGTGGCGGCGCAGAGAAACGAGAGAGTGAGAGAGAGAGAGAGAGAGAGAGAGAGAGAGAGAGAGAGAGAGAGAGGGAGAGAGAGAGAGAGAGAGAGAGAGAGAATGTGGATTGATGAAGAGACGAAAGGTGAAAAAAAACACCCAGGTTTCGGGAAGTTTTCATTGTTAGACTGAAAGCAGATTTTTAAATGAGAGAGTTTGTGTGCGCTCGTGTGTCAAGGAAGAGGGTTGGAGTGGGGGATTTTTTATTCTCTTTCTTCACTCATAAGATAAGAAGAAGACGAATAAAAATAAGAATAATGACATACAGTTTCCTAACATACATGAACATTATTATTATTATTATTATTATTATTATTATTGTTGTTGTTGTTGTTGTTGTTGTTGTTGTAATAATAATAAGAATAAGTTTTTTTGTTGTTTGTTATACATAGTGAAGCATATTATGCAGTATTATGAACTACTTTCATAACTACAGCAAAATGTAGTATAAACAGTCCTACATTAAGTTTTTTAGTCAGACTCTTTTGTGCTCCTGTGTATTAAATAATTCTATCTCTGGCATAACATATTAACACAACATATAAATAAAGTGTTTTACATTTTAGTTCACACATACAAAATGTCCATATTTGATTATTATTGCATGTGAAATTTGGCTGCTTTCTGGAACACAGTGTCACCGAAGCTGAACCATGCGATAAGCCTAAATATAGGACCATAATTGATGGTGCATTAGCTGCTATTACTAGCTACTGTGATATGTCAGCGCATCCAACAGCGAAAATAATAATAATAATAATAATAATAATTTAAAAAAAACTTGCAACTTTTTTATTTGTCCTATTTTCCATGTAGTGTTTTTCACTTAATTTTTAGATTTTATTTCAGATTTTGCATGGCATTATTTATCTTGGCATTAATTATCATTTTTCTGCTACTGATACATTTAAAGTCACAAATATTTATAAAACTATAATAGAAAGCTGAGAATATATCATGGTAGAGATCCCAAAATGTAATGAGCATGACAAAAACAAAAAGATGATGTAAAATACCTTTAAAACAACATTTACTCATTCTACTTCAGGAATTGCTTTATCCTAGTGTTCAAGTGTTTAACTGGGGTTGTAGGGGTTGATCTCAACACACTTTGAACAGGATACCAGTCCATCACAGGGCACCATGGACACACATTCATGCACTCATTCACACCTAGAGGCATGTATTTAGGAGGCGGAAAGAAAACAGATAACCTGTAGGAAACAACAGAACCTAAAAGGAAATAAACACAAAAAAATGTGTACATTAACCCTTTAATGTTCTGTGTGACCGTTTGGTAGAGTCACTATATTTAAATAATTATGGAGTCTGTTAAAAAAAAAACAGATATTTATTGTTGTTATTATTGACCGAATTAAATAAATAATGCAAAGTAAGATTTTTTCCATTGCTTTGGACACCCAAGACAGACAGTAACCCAAGCTCAAAATAAACCAGGGACCCTGGAGCTGTGAGGCAGTAATGCTAGCTTCTGAAGTACCATTCTGCCAAACTAAAATACTAGCCTAAGAATAAATTACATAACAGGAATATCAGCAAAATATTAAAATAAAAAATATACTTTCATCATAATTTGTTAAAGTTCATTAAAGCTAACATGACAGACTAAGCATAGCTCCCCAGTCTTAACCATAGCTACTATAAGTTATTATTATTATTATTAAGACACTGGATAAAATAAGTCAACAGTCAACCAATCACAAATCACAAAGCAATCTTATCTATCTTCACACATATTACTAAATAATAAGAACATGTAGATGACATTATAGATAAACAGTAAAAGATATGGGCTTAAATTGTAAACTCACCCATCCAGTGTTTTAGATAATCCCTATCTTACCTTCTGCATGAGAAGATATTGTCAGAGCATTCACTTGAAAAAGCAATTTCTTGTTTTTTTTTATTTTTTATTTTGCAGCAGGTCTGGCTTAGCTTAATGAGGCATCTACTATTCATATCTATGGTGGTAAGCTGTTACTTTTGAGTCATGATTTTAAAAACCTGAAAAAAACTAACAAACTTTGGTTCTGAGATATAGTGCTTGTAATCCACCATGACATGGCATGCGCTTGATGTCTCTTTTTCTTTTTCTCTTTCCACCCCGCTTTCTGTCTCGCTATCTCTTTATGTTATCCTTGAATTAAATTGTTATAATACACCTAACACATTGTAGAGAAATGCTTTTAATCCATCATTGTGTGTCATGACACTCTGGCTCTCTCTTTCTCTCTCTCTGTCTCTCTCTCTCTCTCTCTCTCACACACACACACACACACACACACACAAACAGGTGGACATATGCTATAAAAGTCTTATCATGAGAACTGCTGACTATGGGAACAGCCAATGAATATTCAGTATTTTCTGTGTTGGCAAGTTGGCAAGACTGTGGAGAAAGTAATCTCTCAAACTGAGTAGCAGGTAAACTCCAGACAGGCTGAATAAACATGGCCACTAGAGGAAGATGAATGATGAATTAAAATGACACTGACCATCACAGACACACCGAGCTCCATGTCAAAGAAAATAGGATTCATTCACAACTCAGAGATACAAAACTACAGGTTTAATTTGTGAATATTTGTAGGTTTTCTAAATGTTCTCTGCAATATCATGTAAAATAAAGTCAGGACAAATTTTTATAAAAATTAGCAGAACGTCTACATCAGCACTGATTCAATGAGGCATGGACTCCGCAAGACCTTTGACGATGTGCTGAGATATCTGACATCAAGTCTTTAGCAGCAGATCCTTTAAGATCCTTCAAGATCAGATTGAGATTTGGGGAATTTAGAGGCCAAGTCAACACCTTGAATTCTTTGCCATGTTCTTCAACCATTCCTTCATTTCCACTTCATACTGGGAACGGCTCACAAGACCTGCTGTTTTGCAGTTGCCCTGACTCAGTCATCTAGCCGTCACAATTCTGGCCTTGTTCAAGTCCCTCAAATCCCTACATTTGCCCATTTTTCCTGATTTCAACACATCAAATTCAGGAACTGACTGTTCACTCGATGCCTAATATATCCCACCTCATCTAACAAGATAATCAGTGTATTCACTTCCCCTGTCACCTGGTTTTAATGTTCTGACTGATTAATATATATTTGAGAAGATTATAAATACTGAAATGAAGATAAGAGTCTAGTGTATTCCAAATTTTTTGCTCTGTGACAAAACAGAAGTACAGATGTGGATGGTATGAAAACTAGGCAGGGGCAAAAGTGATATGTCTACCACAGAGAGTTGCAGCCAGTGACTGGAGAGTCTACAAAAATTATTCAAAAATATTTTATATCATGTCCTGACAGTTAATTGTGCACTCAGTTTAATGTGTTCATTTATTTGTGCTCTCGTGCACGGAATTTTGTGGCCGTGGTCATAAGGATGAGCTAACCAAGAACACATAAGCTATAATTACAGGCCACTTTAAGTAAATGTAATTCATAATTTTATTCATATGAAATTCGGTCCTTGAGATAAGCATATCTCCGATTAAGGAACTGTCTCCTCCGAGCTCTTCCATGAGAAAAAAAAAGCTTTCCATGGGATTTAAAGGGATGATATGATTAATTAATTATTGTCAGACTGAGCCAATATGGTACAAGAAAAAATCTACTTAAATTCAAGGTCAGAACTGTACATAACTGTGACATGCTGCTGTTTTCTGAAAATGCACTGCATATATACAACTGTCTGAGCATGCTGTATGTAAGTCTGTAGTTAAATCTGAGATCATGATTATGATGTGCTTGATTTCCCCACTATGCACATAACTCAACCCTGAATTTGCTAAATGAATAAGAAAATGTTCAACCAAGACAATGCATATGGTACAATACATAATATGTTCTTAATAAATAATTTATGCAAGGCCCTCACCCCAGTTTTTACATACTGCTTGCTTAGAAATTTGCATCTACTTACACTTACATAACTGAAATTGAAATTACATTCTTCTTCTATGACAGTAGAAAACAATAAGCATGGAAAAAATGATTTGGAGAACTTTTATTTCTTAGTGCATTGTTTCACTGTCTTGTGCTGAAGCCTCCAACAAAAAGAGGAGGAAAATAGGCTAAAATTTTCAGAAATTATGTGCTGGGAAGTACGAAAAGTGTGCAAGGGCATGAAAGAACAGGTCCAAACTGGAAAGAGCAGAATGAGAGTGGAGATCTGCTTGAACTTGCACATGTGCTGTTGGGTATTATGAACTGATATGGTGTTACAAAAGCTGTTTGCAGGAAAAGGGTCAGCCATCAAGGTGTACTAACATTAGGGTCCATCTCCTCCAGCTTCCATCACTGACAAAGTTCTTCTAGCCTCCATCCATCCTCTCCATTCTCCATCACTGACCCGTTCTTCTTCAATGGGTCATGTCCTTCTGTCTCCATTACTAATACATCTCGGCTAGTCTCCAACACTGATCCATTTACTCTCATCCCTATCATTGATCTGGCTTCTCCAGTCTTCACCAGTGACCTGTTACCTCACAAATCCATCTCCTCCTCTCTGCATCACTGATATATTTCCTACAGTCTTCATCAGTGATTCAAATTCTCCAGTCTCCATCCCTGACCCATTTACTTTAGCTTCTATCACTGATCAATTTCCTCTAGTCTCTATCAGTAATTCCAATTCTCCATTCTTCATCATTGGCCCATTTACTCCAGTTTCCACGATAGATTCATCTCCTCAAGTCTCCATCACCGATTCATTTCCTCTAGTCTCCATCAGTGCCTTATTTCCTCCAATCTCAATCAGTGATCTGGCCCCATCACTGATCTATTTCCTCCAGTCTTCATCAGTGATTCAAATTCTCCAGTCTACATCACTGACCCCTTTACTCCAAAAATGATCCTGCTTCTCTAGTCTCCATCAGTGCCCCATTTTCTCCAATCTCCATCAATGATCTGGCTTCTCCAGTCTCCATCACTGACCTATTCTCTTCATCATCTCCATCAGTGGTTCATCTCCACCAATTTACATCACTAATCTAACCTCCCGTCTCTATCACTCACCAATTTCCTTCAGCCTACATTAATGATCTGGCTTCTCCAGCCTCCATCACTAAGTTCTTTTCACCAGTCTCCATCACAGGTCCAGCTCCTCTAGTCTGCATCACTAGTGAATCTCCTGCACCTGTGTTGTGACACAGCAGTATAATGAACACACACTGGGATTTGCATTTCATAGGTCTTCACCCTGTTCACACTGCCTAGTGTCTGAAAGGCTGGCACCTTATTACCAGTGGCAAAATCACCCTAGAGAATATTGATAGATTAGTACCTTATATACCACCCCTTCACAGATGCTAAAACACTTTGATGCCTGGAGGTGTGCTCTGGCTCTTTTTCTATTTTTCTCCCCTCCTTTGTTTTAAGCCACTCTATCTATTTAGAAACCCTGCTGTGCCACCACTACAGCCTGCTCTCCTGATGAATGTTTCTGCATACATCCTGCTCCAAAAGTGCAATGCTGTGGTCTTAGTCCAATATATTTGCTACCATTTATACCCCCACCCCAATTATTATTGGCAACCTTGCCTTGCCAGCTACTTCATCCCTACATATCCCTATATACTTTGTATTCTGTGTTCCCTTTACAGTCTTACTCTGCATTTCTTAACTTAACTTTTGTCACTAATCTTTTATAACCGCACATGCTTTGTTCTGAACCATTCTGAGCATTATTACTAAGACTACTGTATAAACCCAAATAAATATTAACATTCGCAGACTTACATACAGTACAACTGCCCCAGAATCTCATGCAATGATCTTTGAATCCCAATCCAGGACAGCTCTAATAATATATCTGTAAAGCATTGTGCACATGACAATAATGTTGTAATAGTAAGCAATAATAATTGAAATGGGTACCCAACCTATATATAAAACGTTCTGTATGCTTACTGTAGATATTCTACAGCAGACAATTTATCCAAACAGATCTGGATAATTCATGACAAGTGTTAAGCTAAATAACTTACTATGCTTCATAAAACACAAAAAGGTCTTGATCTGTACTCTACTTTTTAGATAATATAAAATTGTAAAATACATAATATAATACTGCCTTTAAATAATCATCTTAACTATTTAAAGCATATGGTGTTGCAGAATCATTTTAAATTGGAGCATTATTATTTTTATAATATATAGCTTATTGAATGTTGCTCTAGCACATTGCATTATGACCTTTAACACACTGGTGTATCTTCTGTTATCATTAACTGTATATTTTCTCTCTATTTACAAAATGTGTCTATGTCACTGACTTTGTTTTAACAAATAGACTTTTGTTTACTTACCACCATCTGTTGTTTATCATGAATGGGAACAAAAACACCAGAAACTCCATTATCAAAACAGTTATTCCACATTTTTCCCTGCAACAATGCTTCTCCTAGCGTAGCATTTCTGACCGTAAACAGTGACTGTATAATCGGCAAATCAGTTGTGCAGCATCCAGTATTGCAATATGCGTAAATAATATTCATATGTTTAAAAGTAATCAACAGTTTTTCTTGCTTTAGCTTAAATGGGATATGACAATAATTCTGTTATCTGAGCAATCTGTGCTTGTTAACATTTGCCCAAGTAAAAGAGAATAACCTCTCCTACTATTAGAAGCATTTATTATTATTTAAATATTATTTATTATTATTTAGCTTTATTAACAAAATTAAAACAATTTAAATGAATGCAAACAAAGTATACCTATAAAAGACAGACAGACAGACAGATAGACAGATAGACAGATAGATAGATAGATAGATAGATAGATAGATAGATAGATAGATAGATATTAAACTAACCTCTGCCTAATGTTGCCCATAACTGATGCTATGTTGTGATTTTTCAGTTTACTGACTTGTTGAAATTGCTATTGGGAGTTCAGATTTATTCACAGCAGTAGCTTTCACTCAAAGATCTTAATGTCTGGTGCTTGGTAGACAGAAGCTGAGCTGTCTATTTGCCCCTGTCTATTGGATATTATTATCTAGCTGTACTCAGTAAGAACAATGCAGCTCTCTTGACCTGGCTTTATCCTTTTGCTTCATGTCTGGGAATGAAACCTTCCCTTGGAAAAGTTAGCATAAGTATCTGTTCTTTTCATTTGCAGTGGTTACTCATCTGTTTCTTACAGGTAAACAAAATAGTCCTATGAAGCTGAGTGGTGGAGCTGAGGTTGAGAAACTGTCAGATACACAATTAACAGGCATTTCCACCTCTGGAGTTTTTTCCCCCTAATTATTTCCAGCATTTCCAGCTGCATAGTAGAAAAAATCCCACAGAAAAAACATTCTTCCAGTATGCAAGCAATATCTTCATTAAACATTTATACAGGAAAAATATAAGTAGACAACAGCATGAGTGTATGTGTGAATGGTTATCTGGAAACATTAACCTACTCAGGCATGCGTAGTGCTGATTAGACTTTTAGGTCGGCTGTCACAATGTGTTTCTGAATCATGAGAGAGCTGCTCAAACACTTCCCCCATACAGCCATGACGCTGCTGATGTCTCTCAGCAACACATACAGTGGGTTTACCTTTGTGTTAGCTGAGCTAATCATCTCCCCCTTTAATTGTATAACCCATACAGCACTGGTACCCTCCTGAACTGTCTTGAGAACCTCAATCCAACTGATCATGGCAGCCTCCAGAAACATTCACTTATTCCCAATATTACAGCAGGACGGAAAAGTAACATAGCAATGGTGCAGTTGTAATTTCTTTTCTATACTGTTCTAATAACACTGCAAATTACACCCAGGGAGGCAATGAGTCATTTCCTAACAGTTCATATGCCTAAATATAGGTCTGCTTATTTACTACATTAATCTCTCCCGCCCTCACCAGGAGCCTCAATGCATGGGAAACACAATTTGGTTATCTCCAGCAGAAAGTTCCTTTAGTCACATTATATTAGGAGGCCAGTGCATTATGTACATTGGTGGCTGAACATAAAAAGCAATTTATTGTGGTTTTCACACTACTTTAGTTAAACAGGTTTGGCCTCTGTCAGAGGCAGACAAATGTGTAGTTTGCTAGAACAAAGGCACACTGTAAAGAAATGTCCACAAAGATCATCATCGGCATTCATATTGGCTCACAGAAAGGGGTATTTTAGCAGGACCAAAAGGGAAACCAATATTGCAATGCTATATAAAAACCAACCATTATTGGTTTCTGTGGTACAGTTCCTAATGTTATTTTCTCCCTAGTACCCTTTAAAATGCATGAGTTTTGCTGCACTGCTTGAGTCTACTTTGACATGTAAATAAAGAAATAAATAAATCAGTACTAGGGTCACCGAGATACTGCCAATGAACAGAGGTACATAAGTGAAAAGGGTCAAGATGCATATCTTTGCTCTTATATTGATTTACTCATTAATCATCTGCCAGTGATTCTATTTTTTTCACACTGACAATGTGTTTATTCAGAAAAGGTGGGTGTAAACAGCTAAAAGGTTATGAACAAGGTAAAACTTTATAAGTGTGTATAATGTGTGAGTAAACTGAACAAAATGAAACAACGGAGGCATCAAATAAATGGGGTATTTTATGTGAGCTGGAGAAAAAGCAAAAACTGCCATTAATGCTAATTCTAAATTTCCAATTTACTGCAATAATATCTGTTCATTTGTTTGTTTCATAGAACTTTCTAATAGCATGTAATTAGTAATAATATTACTATCTGACACAAGGTCAAAAGGCATCAGTTTTATTCTCTTGAATTTTAAAATTATGAAAAATAAAGCAATAACAGGATCAGTTTGAACTGAACCAGGCCTTATATAATATTTTGCAAAAATAACACTGCATTCTCTCACTTCTCTGTTCTGAGAAAACACAAGACTAGTCAACATGCTGTGAGAAAGAGTCAACACCAAAGATGAGGGGGATGTTTCCTTTCTGATGGCTTTTTGCTTTGTTGCACATTTTTGTTGTTCCCTTGGATTAATTTTTTCCCAAAGGAACTCAGACCTATGAAAGGTGCACAAAAAGACGTTCATTCCACCTGCCACATGATTCTTGTTTGTTCTAAATGCTTTGGACTGTAGCATACTGTCCAGCTGTCCATCTTTCACTAGAACCATTAAGAAAGACTTCAATACTCCTACTGGATAAAGGAATAAAGGAGAAGTGAAAGAGCTCTCATTTGATTTTATTTGCAGTTGTAAAATATTCTGAATGTACAATATGTCAATTTTGGTAACTACTCTTATAAACAATGCTCATGTTAGAAATTAGACACACAAACCCTTCAGATACTTGGAGATCCTCCATCCATTTTCAATTTGATTTATACTTGGTCATGGTGAGCCTGTCCCAGGGACTTTGGGTACAAGGCAGGAGACACCCTGGATGGGGTGCCAACCCAACACATAGATAAATTGTTCACATAGTCATACACTATGAACCATTTGGAGAAACCTATAAGGAAGGAAACCAGAGAACCCATAGTAAAACCCCAAAGCCTGGGGAGAACATCCAAAAGCCATACACAGGGAGGAGGCTGGAATCAATCAAACCCCATCCTGGAGGTGCAAGCCACCGACCCACACAAATATGTCACATATATGCCATGAGACAGGGTCTAAAATTACCTTTAAAAATGTTTTTGTAATACTGTTTTTTAAGCCTTGTTTCTTCCAGTTTAAACAGATTTTAACATAAAAATAGGACATAAAAGTACATATAGAATGGACAGTGCAGTGGAATTGTTTCCTGCCCAGGATCACAGATGATCCAGAGACTCATCCATCTGGTTCTTAACACTATTCCTCTATCACTCACTCAGCACATCACCACATTTACACAGGCAGGGTGTTCAAGTCACAGAGAGAGAGAGAGAGAGAGAGAGAGAGAGAGAGAGAATAAGTGGTGTGCTTGAGACACAGCTGCACTTCCTCCTCCACTGTGAAAAGTATAAAAAAAAACACCTTTCCTGAAAAAAATCTAATTTGTCAAATGCCAAAATACCACATTTCTGCAAATTAACAGAATAAAAGATATTAAGCATCATTTTAGGTGAAGGCCATGATGAGCAGTATGTGTCTCCTACACACACCCTCAGCATACACCTTACACAATATGTTCAGACACTTACCTTTCAGCTGTTTTTTTGTTGCTGTTTGCTTGTTATTATGCTTTTTTGTTCATTATGTTTGTTTATGCATGAATGTAGATATATGTATATGGATATAACCTTTAGTTAAATCTGATCTACTTGCTACTCTACTGCTCTACTTGCTTTGGCAACAATGTGATCAAACATTCATGCCAATAAAGCATTGCTGAACTGAACTTAACTGAGAGAGAGAGAGAGAGAGAGAGAGAGAGAGAGAGACCGCTCTACCGCTCTCAGTCAGAGTCACAGTGAATGACCAGATTGTTCAAAGACATACATGCTTCCACACACTATTTATATTAATAGCAATGTATCCATTTGCTTTATTAATAAATTTCCTTGATGCTCATGGAACCAATGGATAGAATTTAGAAGAATATATTCCTATTTTAATTGAAAAACAGCATTTTAATCATCTTAATAATAAAGGTTTTCATCACTGTAAAGGCTGTCTTTAACTGTAACTCTAACAAATAGCTACACTGAATTATTAATTAATTATTGAACAAAAAATACCATGCAAGTAATTTGCTTGCAGCAGAGCTGACAGGTAGTTACTCTAATTAATATTTATAGCACATCTCTAGTGAAGACTTGCTACATTTACTAACATAAGTGAGGTTATGATTTTGTCAAAAAATATAAATAAATCAATCAACATTTATAAATAATAACAGCAAGACAAGATTCATATGCTGCTTCAGGTCACCTAATTTTACAGTGATGTTAATGATACTGTTATATATTTCTCTGTTATTACAACAGAGTCACACCAGTATTGCAGTATCTATACATTAAAGCCCTGATTACCTGCCAGTACTGTAAATATCTGCCCAGAATACCAAGCTTTCTGTCTGATTGGATTGTAATACACATCACGAGTATCATACAAGTTTGATTAATTAAAAACTCTGTATTTTAATTTAAAAAAACTCCATATCTATACTTATTTGCAGGATTTGGGGGATATCATATGCAAGGTTACAAGGAAACACCCATTATTACACAAGTCATAATCTTATCATATACAAAGAATAGTGGCAGTAGGCACTCTTTATGGAATAAAAATAATAAATAAAACACCTAAAACACTCCCTGACCTTGAAATTCTGAGGAATGTTTTGTTCTGTTTAGCAGTCATTGAAAAGGACCACAGTGTCCAATCCAGTGCCCATAAAATAGAACAAAATCTAATGAGTAAAAACATTTCGGATGTGTAGATGTAATGTCCCAATGCCACACACCAATATTGACAGAAGATGTAAGAGATGGAGAAAGAGCAACTGAGAGAGTGAAACCTTTAAAATTGATTCGAATTAAGAGAAAGTACGTCTTCAGATTCCCTTTTTCTTTTCTTCCTCCAGGAAGCTTGTTAATATTAATTTAAGAGTGTGCAATTAAACTTTTAAAAATCTAGGTAGCATATTACACTAATGGAAGTTAACAGCAATGCAGGAACAATAGTTAAAATGCTATACAAAGCAAGTCAAAAACAAATTCAACTGCACAAAAAAAACAAGCACATTGAAAGGTGTGATGCTTCACAGTCTAAAACACTGAGAAGTGGGTAAATATCCAGCCCTGAAAAATGAGATGTAAAACATAGAATCCTGTAGGTACACACTGTAAGAGACTGAGCTGTGACATTATCATTCCTATTCCACATTGATGGAATATGCCAGATATCTAAAAGTTGCCTGCAAAACCCTCATAGGCAGCAAGGGGAATGAAGACACAGGAGGCAAGCTTCAGAGAGATTGGTGCTGTCTTTTTATATATTTTTTCTTGAGGACTTTTCAGTGCTTCAATTAGCAAATGAAATAATTCTTAATTAAAAAAAAAACCCACACATAAATTTTATAACGTATATTTTACCTGAATTTCGTAATTTGGATGATTGCTTTGTGAAAATCTCCATCGTTAAAATTGCTATGCACATAGCATTGAATTTAATTTCACATATAATCTCAGTTACCGTCAGTTTGTTAATGGTTTTTATGCAGTACACTGATGTCAAATGATCTTCCCTGTCTGCCTGGGCTATAAGGACCATAGGCTTTGACCAATTGCTGTTGGACTCTTGATTTCCACCATGTTGAGCAGGTCCCTTCTGTCTCATACACTATGTTCGGCTACATCATCTAAATATATTGAGATCTGATTACAACCACAGTTTTGCCAAAGCATGGTCTGTTCCCCTTTGGATACTCACAAGTATGTGGTACATCCCAGAGGAAGGGTTGGGAAGGAAAAAAGATGATGAATGGAGAAGGAACCAGCAGACCTGTGGGACTAGTCTCTGGAGTGATGCCCTCCAATTTCTGAGGAAGAGAAAGGAAAGGACATAGAACAGATGCAAAAAGTAACAGAGTAAAGGAAGGGCCATCTGCCCCAGGATATGCTGTCAGGTGGTCCTCTGGCAGTTGAACAGCCTCATCAAGCATGAGTCTTGATGTGGTCTTCTATGAAAGTGTGACTGTCAGGGGAGAAAAGACCTCAGAAATCTCTGCTTGCAACGGAGCAGCCTCTGTTTTCTGAGATAAAGAGAGGTGGTCTCCACAGCAGGGTTTTTCAGGTTTACATCCATTCTCATCGTCTCACTTCGCCAGTGCAACGGTAATGCCTCTCTCCATGGTTCCAGAGGGTTGAGGTGGTGGTGTAAGTTCCCTGTCTGTTTGCCTTACCTCATAGTTGATATTGCAGTCTTGCTGTGTGGCCACAAACTCCTTGATGAGTAATTGAAAACGTGGTAGTAAAATTATCTCTCCCAGTGAAAACTTATCTCTCACACAGCAGTGTTCAGGTGGACAAAGTGTCCATCAATTACTTTCATTTGGTCCAGGTTGTGTATCAGGATTTTATCCTTCTGGAAAAAGAACTGCTCCAGCACCACCAGGTCTATGATTTTTCTGGCATCACTCTCCTCAATCAACAAGTGCTCTGAATGCAAATTAGGGGGCCATCAAGCAGGGTTTGGCCAACATGTTGCAGGATAGCTTTCTTCAGATCCATGTCCTCCTGCTGGTATGCAACAGACAATTTCTGGGGTATGATCTGGGCTTCCCTCAACAGTTCCCTCAGTCACCTCACTGTGATTTGCCCAGACCCATGCTACAGTACCATCATGCATTTGAAGAATTCTAAGAATGCTTCAGGGTTAATCTACAGAGTAATTTTTATCTATATGAATATGAATGTGGTATACTGGTGCCTGAATAAAACTGTGGACCACTTGTTGATCCCCTTCCTGCACCTGTATGTGGGCCTCAGAGCATTGCTTAATGGTGTTCTTGGAGCTAGCTGATGTGATTGATTAGCAAGGGGTTGATGGCTTCATGGTGCTATATCATTCTTTCTAACATGCATTGGTGCTGTTTTAAATCCTTGGTAGGCAGTGAGGATAATGCATAGGATGCAAGCTATGTAGAGAGTGGATCTGTAGATCTCTTTTTAGTTTTTATTGAGTACCTTCCAGCCCTCTGATCAGCAAAATAACTAATAAGAAAACACTCTCTGTCTTTCAGGTCAGTGTATGATGCGCAATGTAAATTTTGACTAACCTTACACAGGTGTAATCACTCACTCTTACATGCTCAATCTCTGTCACTACTCATCCCTGCGAAACTGACGCTTGAACACATTTTTGCTGCCACATTGCCATTTTGCCAACTTTACACTAAATCACTTCGATCCCTGGCTCTGTGATTTCTTTGCCATTGCCATTGCTGTTTATTATGATTAAGGAGAATGATTCAGATTAATAAAAGATATTCTAAGGGCATGTGATTAAGAGAGAGAGAGAAACACTGAGCAAGAGAGATAGGAAATTGGGTTTGTAACCTTGTAAAAGAGTGTGAGTTGCTTTTCTTTGTACTTTGGGATGCCCACTGGGTATTTTCAGATTAAATTCAGTAGCAGTATGAGATACCAAGTAAACACATTACTTCAAGGTAATCTGAGTCTACAGAAAATTCAACAAACAAATGGAAAAAATACACCATCTATGATATTTTCATTTTGATAACACTACACATGGAAATTGAAAGTGTGCCTTCATCATAATATTATATTACATTGTCGCATATAACCGCAATGCTCAATCAAGTCACTGAATATCCCCTAGCCAAAACAATGGCTGCCTGAATGTAAATATGATCAATGTGCAAATTCAGTTGTCTGGAGGTGAAATGTGACTCGTTTTGTCCTTAGCATGCTCTCCAATATTTCACTCCCTTGCCAAAGTACTGGAGCAAAAAGATCCCATTCTAGATTACAAGAGCTAAATTCTCATGAGAAGAACCTTAGAAAGCCTTGAAACTGATTGACTCATGAGTTTCTTACCTCAGGTGTCTGATTGGGTCAGAATGTCACTTCAGGCTGCAAACGAGATTTGGTTTGTTCCAATTATAGCAATTCTGTCGGTGGTGGTTAGGCTGTCTGCTTGTAAGCCCAAAAGAATTTTGTAAATTCTGCTACATAAATATGTCACATCAATGTATGTCTGAAACAAATTAAAACTTTCATTTTCATCCTGAAATAATTGAATCGATGATTTGAATGTTACATATATGTAAATATGATAGAAAAATGTTGAGACTCATGCTATAAAAATAACATGATAGAATATTATACATTTTCTGTGTTATCAACCAAATAAAATCTTGACATTTGACAAATCCAAAATTATTTTGTTAACAAATTTCTACAAACTTGTATCAAGGCCTTTATAGTGTCTACCTTTAATCAGAATTCACCTACAAAATATATGATGTAGTATTGCATCTGTCCTGGATATTTTAGAACAATGGCTCAAGAAATGTTTATCTTCATAAAGTAAGATTTATTGTTTAGTAAATAAAGAATGGCTGTTTTTTTCCAGCCTGAAAATTAAAATAAAGACTTAAAAGGTCTGTTCCATTTGTTACAAATGAGAAACATAAAAATGAATAAAAGAGACACTAGTCATCTTTGTTTAATTTGCTCTAAAAATAGACTCATGACATTGATGGTAACGGTTAAAAAAAAATGACTGGTTAAGTTAAATGTGTCAGCTGTAAGACTGATGTAATGACATTTTTTTTTAAAAAAAGAAGAAAAAGAAGAAGATGAAGTATCTCTTGAAACATGCTAAAAAGAAGCTATAAGTGGACTAATGAAAATTCAGCATCACATCTCTCTTCTTTATAGCCATTAATTCTTCATAGCAAGAGTCATATTTTCAAGAAAATTAATTCTGGTGACTGATTTGCTTTTGTAATAACCTAATAGTTTGCCACTGGTCTGTGCACTCAGCTGGAACAGATAGAGAGAAGCACATATCGATTGAGCGGCTTGCATAGCGGCCGATTTAATACAAAGATTTAATTTTGTTTCACTCCATAATTTTCTACAACCTTCCTTGATATAGGAAAAAATAATAGAAAAAAATTACAAAAGGCTGAATTCAAAAAATGAGGGCATATTATAATTTCCGGCGGAGAATGTCAAAGTCATTGGGTTTCACAGACCTGAAAAAAATGCAGTCTGAATGACAAGATGAGTATTAACCAGTCAAGTGATACGGCATTAGACACCATGACAATTCTCTAAAAAGATTCTGAGAGTAAATTATAAAGCGCTAATTCTCCAGCATATCCCTTTTTGAAATGGTGTAATGAACTGGTGTTCCCTCTCATGGACAGTGATTCTGATATTTTACCAGATCCAGAAAACAGCAATTGAAAATCTCAGGATTCAGACTATTCTTGTTTTCTGCCTTGCTTTTATCATGGTTATAGGGTTTTAGGTTACCAGACTCCAGAATCAGTTTCCTTGACGTGTTCTTTAGCAATGAAAAGCTAAGAATTTGTATCAAAAGAATCCTGACATTTCTCATCATTTCTGTCACCAGATTATCCGACTATTAATAAAAAAAAAGAACATAATATTGTGTCTTTTGTAGCTGCTGCCACCAAAATCCAGTCTGCCTAAACACAGGCACAGAAATGTACTGTGAAAGCAGCTCATGAATATTCTTGACTCGTCATTGCAAATATAAATGGCCAAACAGAGCAAACGGAATACATACTAGCATAATTCACAAGTCATGTATTTAAAGTTCAGGGTGTCATTTTTTACTTTATACATATAGAGGTTGATCCTTCATCTTTAAAGAGCACTTCTTTTAGCATGTATGGAATTTCATGGGGGTTTTTTTTTGAGTATGAATGAAAGGACATGACCTCAAAAAAGCAATATGATTAAAAAATTTAAAGGAAAAAAAAAACCTTGAAATCCAGATGACAATTTAAAATATAGACTACCGACGGCTTTTCAAAAGTTTTCAACGAACTTTTAAGCAGGGGTGATGAAATGATTTTTTTATAGTGCATAAATATGATTTTTCATCATTTTTGTATTACTGTCTTTTCCGGATTCTTTAATATATCCGTTATCTTTTTTTTATTGGATTAAACTAATTTGCACAAGCCTCGACACGGTATAGTGAGCCCAGTAAACGAATGCTGCAAAAGGCAAATGTGCACAGCTACTGTGGATGTGGAGAAGAGAATCTCTTTTTAAATATATTCTTTCATTCTCTTCTCTCAGTCTGTCCTATCCTCTTTTAATTCTTTTTTCATTTAACTCATTCAATTGTCAGTTTACATAAGCATAATGTGCAGAAACTTATTCTTAGATATTTTGGCCCTGTTGAGACTTGGTATTGATATCTGTCTTGGATGATTGGATCACAAGCAGACCATTACTAAATATGGGTGTGAACAGGGTTCAGTGCGTTTGATCTGATCGTCCAGCACTCATGGGGGTGAGACCCATGTGACTTAATTACAAGTGTGAATGGTAACAGTCATTTGAACTGTTCAGTTGATATATAGTACTGTACATGCTAAGGGTTTTTTGTTTTGGTTTCCATGGCTTGTCAATTTTTCTAATATTATATTAACTGTGTGGATATGAGTTTGACTTCTTCTTCTACAGTTCCATCCAGGGTCCATTTCTGATCATGTGCAGTCTCATCTCATACATCTGAATTCCCAAATGAATGCAATCTATTTGTGTCAATAAATTGATCTACTCATTCTCACCGCTATTGTTTTCTCCAAACCAATATATTATAAAAGACCATTTTAGCACCTTGGCAAAATAATTATTTGTCACATTATATTAATTGCATGCTATTAAGAAATCTGCTTTTTTATGATGTTATTTTGAACAATATAACTCATTTTGCAATTAAAGCCAATAAAGTAGTATATAATGTTAAGAAGGGAAAATTTCAGTTCTCTGAAGAGACTGATAAAGTATATATTATTAAATTGTTGGGCAAAATAATTAAGGAGCCATGTGCAGAAATAGTCAGCAAATGCACAACAAATAAATCTCCACACAAGAGCTTGACACCTGAGCTTAAAACATGTCTGTTCTGGAAACATAAATTTTAGACCTACAGGCACAAGGTTATTATTTATTTAATATTTGTCAGTATATGTGAGGTTCTGTGCATTGTTGACACATTCTCTTGAGCTGTGTTTGAAAGAGACTAATTTTGTAAATCCTAAATACTAAATTTATGCATGCAGCTCATTTTATTTGAGTTTTTATTTACTTATCGGTTCGTTTTTATTATAGTTAAATATACATGAATGGTGGTGGTTAGCAAAATTAAGAATGCCAAATAGCTAAATGTCAGTTTGAGGTGGCAGAAAATTTCATGATATTTGAAATGATATTTGATTGCTGAATAGAAACCCTTTGAGGGTTAAGCTTTAGTTTGGTGTTTGGCTGGTTGTTGGGTTTGAACAGGTGAACCAGACAGCTATACCTCTCGGCTGTCCATTTTAATATCGGATCATCTAAGGCTAATTTTAATAATAATAAACCTGGTCTAATTCATGATGTGTTTTGTTGGAGGCAAACTGAACTGTAGTTTGCAAAATTGAAAGTAAAGCAGTGTGTTCTGTTTCTCCCTGAATATATTGCTCTGTCTCTCTCTGTCTTTCTGTTTTGTGTCTTTCTCATTCAGAATATAAAAGTGACCTGTCTACTTTGACCATAAAAGTCAGAGACATGCCCTGTGGGCTACTGTTAGTGGAAAGCCATGTAGCAGAGTGATTAAAACTTAATGTCACCTGCTCCTCTCCTACATCGATTACCTGCAACCCAAGTAAATGAGTCTCACCACTGCTTGCTCATTATCCAAATAAAGTATGAATGAGATAACAGCCTAGATGATTCAAGTCTTTGTCCATTGTGTTCTCTGTCCATTTTAATATAGATGCTGTTACAAATCATGCAAAAAGGCAGCCTGGTTTCAAGGTTAAACCCTTAAAAACCCAGGACATGTAACTACATATCTTTCTTATTAGCTTAATTGTAGTTACAGAATAAGACACTAAACTGGAATTTCAAGGGACAGAAGACAGCAGAAGAATAAAAAAAAAAACTAAAACAACACAAAAAAAAATTGTAGATTCCCAAATGCTTTACAAAGAATTCATATTTATGTGGATTTAATATGGTTTGTAAGAAAATTTATAACCCGCATCCATATAACCTACACCTTTAACTGCTTGTGTGGTTTATTTAGTTCTAATTCCTGTAAAGTTAAATGTATGAGATCCTACTGACAAATCACACTCCCTTCCGATCAATAACTTGGTTTAATTAATTGTTGATTCAAAACTCTATCTTGCCATCATATTAATTTAAACTATTTTTCACTCAAAGCTGTTTAAACTGTTTCTTTTTCCCCACTGAGTTCTGACTTTTAAGTTCAGAAATAAAACTCTGCTAAATCACTGTGGCATTAAGGCACAACAACCAAATATTCTCCCAAGGTTCCAAAGCCACACATTAACCTCTGAAATCAGTACTATTTTCTAGACCTGCCACAGTGAGCATAGATCATTAATTACAAAATCAATCCTGTTTATGTGCTGGACCCGTAAGCACAGAGGCCATTATGAGCTGCAGGGAGCCAGGCTGAAGGTCAACCCCCTTTTCTTTCTGTCAGCAGGACACCACAGTCTAATTAAGCATGTCATTAGGATGTGAACAAATGAAGAATGTCTGGTATTAGCACTTAGGATCTTCGTGCCTGTAACTGTAATTGGACTCAGAACTAGGGGGAAGGTACAGATGTTTGTAAGAAATGAATAGGTACTAATAGATTGGGTAAAGACTTCTTTTTCAAGCTTTCTGAATTAAAGAGGATATTTTTGTTTTGTGAGTTTAATGGATCAGCCAAAAAAAGCTCTGGTATAATCAGTGACAGCCGGTTCTAACATTGAATGACGAGCCTTTAGAGTTCTATTTTCTATCATTAACTTGTCGTTAATGTTGAGCCTTATAACATGCGGCTCATTATAGACATGAAACTATTAAGTATATGCATTTTTTATTTTTTTTATTTTTTTATTTTTCTTGAAGGAAAGGGAAGGCTTAGCACTGCTAGCTAATGTATGCCAGCCAGCCCTGTGAATAATGCAACAGAAAATGACATTAAGTTCACTGAAAAATGAAAGCCATGAACTGGTGTATAAAGGCATTATACAGGAGAGATTATTTGGTTCATATGTTATCCTATTTCATTTACCAACATGTACAAAATTATCCTCACTCTTTTCTTAACAACACAAAAGCCATTATTAATCCACAATTACAGGAATAATAATAAACTTATTATGTTCATTATAGATCCCTAGAACAAAGAGTTAGAGGTAGAAACCCTAAAGAAAGCGCCTTTCACTATGCGAAAAGAACCCATTACTCTTTTCAGAGTGGACTATAAGGCTTAAAGCCCCATTAAATGAAAATGTGTGTCCAAAGTTAGTAAGATATTGTTTAAAACACAAGTGTAGCATTCAAACTGTGACAATGACTAAAGCTCTATTTATGGATATATTTCCACAGCACATGACATGTTTTGCACTTTTCACTTGCAACACTGTATTTCTGAATCCTTCCTACGGATATGCATTTCAAATGTGTACAACTGTAACCAACAAGCAAAATAATAAATCCTTTTCCGGAGCAGCCGACAAATATGGCTGCCATGGACTACCGATGCTCACATGTTCACAGTTACTAGAGTTTTGCTAGAATTTGATCTCACCTGTTTCCCATTAATGGGTTCTCCCCTTTATCAGTCCCTTTTTTGTTACTTTATATTTCTGCTGTGTTTTCAGTGTTGAACTCTGACTGTTTTCTTGTTTTGGATCACATTTGCCCTTAGATATTGCTGTTTATCCTCAATTGCCTGTTCTTGACATATGCCTCAGATTACATTTTGGTCTATACTGTGCTTTTTGTGTGTTCCAGTATTTTTGGATGTTTCTTATTTTGTAACTGATCTCTGTATTTTTGCTTGACCTGTTTTGGTGTGCCCCTGCCCTGTAGTTCTCACTTTCACAGTGGGAACTGTTACATTGTTTACACATTTTTTTTGTTTGTTTGTTTTTTGCACACCCTGCACTTGCATCCTACCTCTGTAGTCTATTTCATGACAATAATAAAGAGGAAACAACACTTTCCACTTCTCGCAGTATAATTCACTGCCACGTTTGGTGCAGCTAATCAAGTTTTTGACAATACAAAAGGGTTTATTTTGTTTGGGATTTGTTCCACCTATTTCATTTCCACTCCTTATGGACCTAGCAGAGACAAGGAGCAGAACATATCCATTAAACAACTGTAAGAATTGTGTGTAAAACCACCATTTATTATGGATTGTACACCTTCAAGTAAATTCTACTAAGTAAACCCAGGAGGCTGAGTGTCATTTTCTGAAACGTGCCCTTACATATGCAACTACTGATTACCTGCAGGGAGAAGCAAATAAGATTTCCTTTTCTATTGCAATAACCCTGCATGCATTTGCATTGCACCTTCACAATTCGACAAGAGAACCAGCAATTATTAAAGCTGAAATATGGGTGCTGTGGGCACAGGAAAGTGGCTGCCATCATCAATATATAAGGACCCATGTTTTCCTGTTTCTCTTCACCAGCATCAGACTTTATGATGTATGTGGTGTGTCAGTAAGTAAACTATGACCCATTAGCTTTGATAAATTGTCTGGGGTTCTTTGTCTCCTTCGGTAAGTTGCTGGGTTTGGTCAACAGGCAGAGGGCACGTAGCTGTGCTAAGCACAGCCCACACATTCGTATTTATCATGATCAAGGTATGACGCCCACACTCAGATTCTGCTAACCAGTTGGTTCGTATGTGTGTGTGTGTGTGTGTGGCAAGAAAACGACAAGGGAAACAGCGGATGGGTGCCAATAACACAAGCTTTTTCTTGCCAAAAAACAAAATACTTGTTTTGAAAGCAAGGTTAGCAACCAACACTGGTAACTTTGTGCATGATGGCTACAGGTTCCAATATTTCACAAACCTAGAATCTTAACATGGGTTCCTTATAGTCCAAGTCCAAGAAAATAGGACCAAAATTGTTCACCCCATTCCTTTAGAACAGGTTCTCCAGATATGTTGCTGGTTTTATCAGACATAAGAGGATTGATGGTGAGGAACACACAGGGACCATGTAGATTATTAAGCAGGACCAGGAGGGCAGTTTATTCTCTCTCTCTCTCTCTCTCTCTCTCTCTCTCTCTCTCTCTCTCTCTTTCTCTATCCCTTTCTCTCTCTCTCTCTCTCTCTCTCTCTTCCTTCCTGTTTGTCAGTGTGTGCAATGTGTGTGCTTTGGCAGGCCCCACCTGAGGCTCATCTGAGATTTGTCAAAGCTGGCTTTGTGGAATTTCCTTGAATCCTTCCTTGGGGAGGACATTGGTATGGATGCTGACCCACTGCGATCTGCTCAGTGCAAGGAGGGGTAAGGCAGAAAGTCTCATCAGCCACCGAAAGGAAGATTCTTCCTAGCACAAGAAAACTGCTGTTGAATGGATTAAATGTCTGTGTGGAAAGATCATGTGTAGTATAGCATCCTCTCAGGGAAGAAGGTTGTCTTATGCAACCCCTTCGTTGTTGCAATGGGGAACAACTAAGAAGGTTCATTCTATCTTTTTACTTTCTATTGCCCTTTTTCATTTTTCATCTGGTTAACTGTTGTAAAAAGTGGCTGAACTTTATATCGAATCAATAAGAAAGGAAAAATGAAAATGTCATTTGTTATTTTCAATGGCATAAAAAAATTATGGCTGGACTGTTTCATTATATTAAAAGGACAATATGTTTTTAAAATGATTAATTCCAAATGGCATCGTTCCCACTGTAGTTTAGATAGACTGGGGAGCATTAGATTAACTGAAAATGTTATAACTTTTTTATAGCTTGAAATTGACTTGCATTATGTTCTTCATGACTCCAGTACCCCGGTTTCATACATATATGACTGTTGTAGTAGTTTTGCAGCAATCTTTATCAGTTCCACAAAATTAAGAGAAAACAAGCCATCCAGTTGGGAAACACAGCAAATGGACTAAAATGCTCAATAAAACTGAAAGCATATTTGTGTAATAAAAGAGGTCATAACAGCACAAGATATGGCATACAGCGAGAGTAATAATTATAAAGTTTAAGCAACCTTCAAAGTATCAGTAATCCCTCTGGGTCCATACATCAATCAAATTCATGCTCTACCACACATACACACAAAAAACCCACATGCCCAAACACATTATTGTGAATGTTAAACAGAATGCTTGATGGTATCAGGCCATTGCATCCAACTGCAGTGCCACACGGACACAGTTATTTCTAATTAAGCTTTCATTGTCACACAGTTTATAATGCCTTATTGTGTTCTTACCACACGATAGACCATGTCAATATTTATCCAACCTGTCAAAGAATGAAACACAAGGTGGGGGATCAGATCAACACTGGGACCTTCAACAATAAAGCTTTCTCCATCATTACTTTCTCTCAGCAAGGCACATTATTTGGCCCATAGTTTGACTGTGAGGAATACTACTTCACTACTACTACTTTTAATGATTTTAAATATACAACACTCTTACACCTGATTAATAACAATTCCTAATAGCTGCTGCATGGCTGCAAACATTGTGAATTTGAATGGTGTGGTGATTGGTATGATTAAAGGTCTGTAAAACATCACTTTGTTGTGCTGTAAACACACGCTGTCCTGTTTATTGTAAGATGGAACAAGAAAGAACACAGTGGGGAATTAATTATAAGTTTTTATGGCATGGAATATGAGACTAAATATTACTGTGTTGTCAAAAGTGATTAAGGGGTTAAGATACAAGAAGCTTACTGTGTAACTTCTTATAATGTTTAATTCAATTTAGATCCATTTTATTTGTATGGTGCTTTTAACAAAGGACATTATCACAAAGCAATTTTACAGCATAAATCAATTATAAATTGTAAATTTATTCCTAATGAGCAAGCCAGAGGCAAGTGTGGCAAGAAAAAACTCCTGAGACACTATGAGAAAGAAACCTTGTGAGGAAGCAAACTCAAAAAGGAACTCCTCTTCATTATATTAGAAGATTATATTAGAATTGCATATATACTATATATACTATACTGTATATATATATATATATATATATATATATATATATATATATATATATATATATATATATATATATATATATATATATATATTTATATAGTCACAAAAGTGCTATTATGTGACCAGGAAATTCATTCTAGTTTCAGCATGAAGACTTGTTAAAGTTAATAAATGTTCACTGATGGAGACTTGAGTATAAAATTGTTTGTGACAATTGCAGTCCAAACCCATCTCCACAGTTTCTAAGTGGTACTACCCATAGCAACCCAATGTATCTCTAGGCTCTCCATGCAGGTACAGTACCCATTGCTATGGTGATACAAAAAATTCCCTTAATGTCTGGTTGACTCTGGTTCAGCAAAAACATGTCTTGCCTTGGTTATCAAGTCTTGTCATATGATGATAAAAGTAGATGGTTTGAAATGTATAAGCATTCAGAAAGGTAAAGAGACAAAGGCCAAGTGGTATTAGTTGCATTGGAGGCTTCCTACTCTGCATGAACAAATAAGAATAGCAGCACGGTGTGCAGCCCCAGTAGTTCAAGGTCATTTCCAAAACATGTCTAAGTCAAAAACCTATTTCTCACACTCCTAGTTCCAGACATATATTTGCCAGAAATCATCAAATTGTCTTCTCATTGACCAAATAGAAATGACTGAAAAGGGCTGGCAGCTGTAAAGCATAGAAAAATGAAACTAAAGAAAAGACCCTGTTGCTCTCAAAGTTGCTTCTCTAACGATTATCGTAATTATTTCAAATGATTTTAATGTTATAATCAAAAGTAAGGCAGGTCTGAAGGCTGATGACAGGTTCTTTTGAAAATGGAAAGGTAGATTACACTGTATGCCGCTCATCTGAGCTCTCCTGCTTTAATTAGCCTCGGATGAGTCTTTGCTCTTCTGTTCTAAATGGTTCCACTTTTTTTTACTTTACCTCACTTCTTAAGACAGATTTGTATGGCCCCTGTCACAGGACAAGAATTAACATTCTGAGAAATGTAGTATGGACTTATTATTTCGAAAAGCTTGCACTCATTGAATTTAGAAAAAAAAAATTTGGTGGTTTTATTTTCCCATTACTCACAGCTTTCATAATGCAATGCTTTTAAATGTCTATGTTTTTAAATTCAGTTCAGGTCTTTTTGATAAGTCTGATACCCATATATACAAAGGGAATCAGTGAAGGCAACACTTATTTGTAGAGGTTTTCAGTTTTTCTTATATTAAAAGAGAGATCTAACAGTTTTTCTTACATTATGTTTAGTCATACGTTACATCTGAACTAGATGCATTGATCTAGACTCTGTCAGAATGTTTGGTTCTGCATTGCAAGCATTATATTAGAAAGGGAGGATATCATAAAACCAAATGTATCATAAAACCAAATGTTATTAATGTGTTTTAATAAAGCTTTTTTTTTTCCTGAAAACTGTTTATGTACGTAAATAATGTCAGTAAAGTGCTTGACCTGTTTTTCTGAGAGTTGCCTCTGTATAGCCTTTCTTGTTATTACAGGTCACAGAACATTCCTTTATCTAAAGAAGAAGCACTGGGCCATGCCTGTAACTATTTGGTCACAGAAATAAAAGATATTCCCACAGCAGAAGAAAATTACACTTGAAAAAGTATGGATTTTATTTCTCCCTCAAATTCAGGAAATTGATCAAGGATCTTCTGAATTTCTGCTCTTCTATGACATTGTCTGTAATGTATTTGAAAGGCTGTATAGCTCCCTTTATGTCTAACTGCAAAATGTTGTGAAGAGCATATAGTAGTAACAAATGTATTTCTAGTTGATTTGGATCGATTTAATTGATTGTACTTAATTTTGCTGATATTAAATGTAAAATTCTAAACTTTCAAATATGGATATTATTGATTAGGCTTGTAATGGCACATTTTTTTAAGCTGTGTAGTTTTCCTTACTGGAACTTTGGTAGAACTACAATGTTTAGACTAGACCACAAGAATCTTATAAATGTAACTGTAACATTTTACTGGTCACAAGTTTCAAGATTTCATAATCTGGAAATCTGATTATACTTACACTGGCTTCCTACAAGCAAAGAAACTTATGAACAGCATGACATAACAAGCTTCTCAGAGGAAGATATAATCATTGTGTTGAACAAAAGGATGAGAGTTTGTCTAATAAACCATAATTCCTTCTGCCATGCTTGCAGCACTAAAGAAAAAATCACTACTGGACAATGAAAGCTACCTTCCAAAGTACGAAATAATACATTTTTCTTTAGTAGGAATTTAGTAACTGATATGACAGTTGGAAATTTACACTACATTAGCTGCTATTAACTATTTAAAATTTTGACTTGAAAATTATGAAAATGATCTATCTCAAATTATGGTGTTTCTAAATATATTAATTCAGATAGCAGGGGACTATGGCACACCTTTGCAACTCTGGAGGGTTAAGTGTGATTCCCGGGCTCTGCCTTGTGTGTGGACCATGCATATTCTCCCAGTGCTTCAGGGGTTTCCTGCACATACTCTGGTTTCCTCCTCCAGTCTAAAGAATTTTAGGCTGATTGGCATCTCCAAACTGTTTGTAGTGTGTGTGTGTGTGTGTGTGTGTGTGTGTTGACTGATGATTGTGCTCTGTGATGAGCTGGCACCCTGTCCAGGGTGTCCCCTGCCTTGTGCCCTCCAGGTTTTCTGTGAAGCTGTGTAGGATAAATGGTGCAGAGTATTGATGGTTACACCCCATTTGGTCTAGTTTCTTATGTATTTGTTTATGCTAAAGCATATTAGTTTATCTTGTGCAGGTTCACTATGCATCTGAGGCTACACCCTAGATTGGATGCCATTCTGTGTCAGGGCATCACACTTTTTCTCTCTCTTTCTCTTTCTCTTTTTCACACACACACACACACACACACACACAAACAAACAAACAAACATTTCCAACTAGGGGCAATTTACAGCCACCAATCCACCTACTGACATGTTTCTGGGGGGTGCTGGGCGGAAATTGGAGAACCCAGAGGATTATGCCACCAATTACAATATTCAATGTTTTATTAATTAATGAACAACACATCATGTTTTTAACAGTATAGTTAATAGTTAGTTCCTGTTCTCAATTACATGATACCACCAGCCACTCTCTCTCTCGCTCAACAAAAATAGAAAAATAATGCACATCTATGGGGTAATCAGACTGAAGCCTTGAATGACTCTATATACACTATATTGCCAAAAGTTTTGGGACACTACTCCAAATCATTGAATTCAGGTGTTGTTTTTTAGGGGTTGGTCTTGGCTCCTTAGGTCCAGTGAAAGGAGCTCTTAATGCCTCGGCATACCAAGACTTTTTGGACAATTTCATGCTTCCAACTTTGTGGGATCAGTTTGGGGATGACCCCTTCCTGTTCCAACATGACTGTGCACCAGTGCAGAAAGGATCATGAAGACATGGATGAGGCGAGTTTGAAAAACAACACCTGAATTATATTATTATTATTATTATAATTATTATACATATATAGAGATAGAGAAAGAGAGAGAGATTTATAGCACTGTGATAAATGCTGCAATGCAAAGATGGCTTCAAGAAGTTTTCTAAGGATATTAGCTGGTATGATTTCTGGCCATCTTGCAAAACCAGCCACAGTTCCTTTGTAGACTGTCACACTTGCAGAAACCATCATTATGTTTTTTGTCTGAAAACTGCTTTGCATGTAAACATTCTTCTGCAACATTTTATTTTTGCTGTTTGGAAATCTGAAATGTTTTTGTATTAACTATGTATTTTGTTATTGACTATATTATTTTGTTTTATAATTTGATTATATTATAACTACATTACTTATTGATAATGCAGATGTTAAAAATAAAAATCCTTGTCAGAAATTGCCATTTAAGAAATTTTACCTGTGGTGAAATTGAGGTTTATCAGAAATATGTTTTCTGAGGCTTTCCTAAGGTTTATGATAGTTATAGGCAAACCATTTATATTCAAGACACTGCACAGGTTTTAATTATGCATTTTGCCACTTATGGAAATGATAAGCATAAATATTAATTTGAACTTGAGCATTACACATTTTTATGCTTGTAACATCAGTGCTAGCTGCAGGAAAATGTGATGTACACATATCTACAGACCTTATAACCAGTTCACCAGCATTCACACAGTTTTGAATGCAAACTACTTAACCTACAAATTAAGCAGATGCTATGAAAGGGAAACAAGCAAGAAATAGTAATAAATAATAAAAGACTGGAGTGCAAAAACCTTCAAGTTAGTAAACAGACAGCTTAGTCCTTATTAAAAGACTTTAAAGCACATTTTTCTGTGATTGCCTAAGCTGCATATATAATTTATATCACGTTGTAAACATTCCGTGGCAAAATTTCATCACCCAATACACATTTTCCTACTTTAGAAACTAGTTACAGGCAGTTTAACATACTCTATTTTTACACCCTGAAGGACTATGTAATGAATGTTAGGGTTGTAGTATAGACATGTACATATATTGATATATGCTATGAGTGCTGTGGTTGGAGGACACAATCCGAGTACATCAGATCTAACCATAGTGAGTTGGGCTCTAATGTGCACTACAGCTCTTGTAGGTTCTCAATTATTTATTATGCCTGGCTCACCATGCAGAGGGAAGCCGTGTGTTTGATTTCCCATTCTCTTTCAGTAAGGGGATTGGTTACAAAGCAACTGTTCAGACCAAGGCTTCTTTGGTGAGTTTGTCATGAAACATAGCTGTTGTTTGTTTGTTTGTTTGTCTTTGTTTTTAACTAATGACATTCATTTGATATTTTACAGTAAGTGTACATATTATGTACTTTGATAAAATTCTAAAAAAAAAAGTTAGATTATTAGTAGTACAAGTAGTAGTAATTTTATTATTATTATTATTATTATTATTATTATTATTATTATTATTATTATTATTAACACCTCTAGTATTAGAGGTTTGATTCCTGCCTCTATCCTGTGTGCACCAGGTTTTCATGTTCTCTGTGTGCTTCGGGGGTTTCCTCTGGGTACTCCGGTTTCCTCCCCCAGTCCAAAGACATGCAATGTCAGTTGATATTGTATAAATATACCATATAACATATGTACTATAAATTGTACATAGTGTGTGAGTGTGTATGCGATTGCTTGGCACCCTGTCCAGGGTGTACCCCAAATTGTGCCCTGAGTCCCCTGGTATGACTCCAAGTTTAACTAAATCAAATCAGTCTAACAGCATAAAAATCCAGAACTATACCCAGACAAGCCTAAAAACAGGCATTACAGAGTCACTGATAAAATCTCAATGTTTCTTCAAGTCAGAACTATCTACCAACGCTCTATAAAAGCTAACTTGCTCATCTAAACCAAGCTTTTAGTATTAGCATAAACCCAAAATAAACTTTCACACTAACTAAGTTTCGGAAAACCAATAGAGCTGCCATGTTAACCTCATTTCATTCTTTCAGGTGTCACATAGCATCCTTGTGATCAAATTTACTTATTCACTCCATCAATCATATCTCATGGGTTTTCATGTTGGAATGAGTGAAACAAACTTTTGTATTTGGTTGAAAAATACAGACCTGTGCAAAAAAAAAATTTAACGGCACCCAATTATATAAAAAGAAATAACTAATGTTCTATTAAATGTTTATTATATTGCTTTATTTATTATTTGTATAGTTACAATTTATGTTAGATTCCCAAGCATCTTTTGCATGGCTTTTCTAATCAGAAAAAAGATATTCAGTCTATATTAATAATAATGAATTACATATACTAATGTAGGGACATGGGCATTTGAAATCAATTTGCAGAAGTATTTGCAGAACTCTAAACTAATTAAAGTATGTGTGTTATAGATAGGTTTTTTCATTATTTCTTGTTTTCTGTTGCCTTTACGCCTACACCTACAGTATTAAGAAATCTTTTTGATGATGGAAAGTTTCAGTAAATTTTCTTGTTTCACCCTCTTTGTGTTTCTTGGTTAGATGTACTGTATGGTTTTTGTGCATGTAGGAAAGTTAGACTTGTTGTTTTGTTGGTTTTTTTTTCCAGTTCAGTGTTTATGAAGGCTGATGAAAGTGTATTTACTGTATTGCAGTTCAGCATCTAGTTGGAACTATTTATGGTGTTAAACATTTCAGTTGCACAAAAGTTGACCATTTAACTCAAGTTTGAAAGAAAGTTAATAATAAAAAACTGCTACATTTACTTAAATTGTTTATGAAAGTAATCCTTGGTGCTATGTACACCTTAAAATATGCTTAGTTTAATTAACTAGACTATATGTGTGGAAATCGTTACCAAACATTTCTTAAGTAAATCTCACTGCATTTTTTTAGTTACAGAGGATAAAAAAACATAATAGATTAAGACAGAAATGCTGGCTGTCAGGGATTAGCTGTTAAAAAAAAAAACAGAAGTAAATGTGCAGGCAAAATCTCCAGAAGAACTGGGGATGATTCTCAAAGATGTTTAGAAAAGTGAAGAACATGTCCCTGAAAGTACTGATCCATTTTTAGAGAAAAAAGTGTTGTTGCACAAACTATTCACATTATTTTTTTAGTGCCATTTACTACTCTTGATAGAAGTTTTTGAGCAGCAAACTTGTATTTAATTATATTTCAAGGCTTAACAGCATTCCATGTCCCAACACGTACCTAAGACCTTTGCACAGTACTCTACTGGATATCTTGTTGACTGAGTCTTCAACAACTGCGAATCCATGTCCTTCAAAATATTAAATTAGATAGTAAATTAGCTTCTTTAGATATATAATTAAGACACAGATGAATAAGATGTCATATACTGTAAATCTTTTCTTTGTCAGCCTTGTTAAAAAATAAAAATAACATGCACCTTTTTAACTCCTAGAGAAATGTTCAGTTCAAATCAACCTCTTAGTATTCTTTCCAAGTGTGTGACCTTGTGGAGATGAGTGCGGGCAGAGCAGCAGGGTTGTTATGGAAGAGTGGGGGCTTCCCATTTATGACAACGTGTGTCCTTGCTGCGACGCACGAAAATTTTAATAGACCTCAGGGACAAAATAAAATTCAGGTTAAGTGTAAAAGATGTGCCTTGGAGTCAGCCAAGGCTTGCACGTAAGGTTTAAAATTATTGACGGGAAATGAAAACAGTCAGAGTTCTATGTTTCATGCCTGAAGAGCAGGCTATAATAATGTTAATAATAGTTTCGCAAAATGTAGTACAGTAATCACAACAAAGAGTGGGTGGTTTCTGCTTCCTAAGAGCCCATTAAGATATGTGTGTGGGTAATCATTAAAGGTTATGCAATTATAGAAGTTTTTATAATGTATCACATTCAGTTTCAGGCACAAGGATGAGACATGAAGTAATTAACCACAATTTTTTTAGTAACGTGTATAAGCAGAGATAAGTAACTTTTATTATTCATGGATATCATTGTATTTCAAATTCATTTATTATATTGCTTTGGAAATATCTATGGTGAAATTCCTGTCCTATTAAAGAAAAACCAGAAAAGTTTTTTACAGTTGCTTAAGCACAAACAACACCTCGGATCTTTTGCAGAACGAAACATTCATTGAAAATTTTCAAACCAAACCCAATTTTGACACCATATATGGTACACCTGATTCATACAATCTAATTGAATCACTTAGACACTGCTGTGCTCAATCTTAAATACTTGCAAAATACATGAATGTATTGACCAAACACAGCACACAACAGCAGTCCAGCACATTGATAAACACATCCATGCATTTTTGATGGTTGTGTTTATATATATAGTATATATAGTACATAAACAAAACTTTTGCACAGACAAAAAGAAAGCATGGGGGGGTCACGATCTGGCCATAGCACTTTGTCCACTTCACAGGCTATGTCGTCTCTCACAAGAGAACAAGGGAAGAATCTCCTTGAATGACAATTCCATCCCTGCAAAGACTAGAGCTGCATCAATTAGGTCACAGCCTCCTCCATGACTTGAATGAGGGACATCCTGACATAGGGATGGAGATTGTAAACCTTCCACAACCATGCTGAAAACAACTCTCAGTGGGGCTAAGGAGAGTATGGAGGGTAGTATTAGACCGAAAATTGTGGCTTCTCATGAAACCAGTTTTGGACCTGAGTAGATTGCTGGAAAGATACATTCTCAAAGATGACAATGTATCTCATCTGCTCTGCATTTGTTTGTTCTTCTGCTGTGACGACATTGTGTAGTCTGGCTAAGATTGTCAGTATGTGGCCCATGTTGTAAGGGCCTAAGTTGGCATGCTGGTGGATGACCCCATTCTGCATGATTTTATAACACATTGTGACGTTGTGTCTGAGATATTCCTAATAGATTCATGGCCAGTGATGTTTCTACCTCTTCATTTTACTTTTTTCAGTTTAAACCCAGCCTCATGTACAAAGATAAATTCAAAAACTCTCGAGAAATAAAAAAGACTGCAATGTGTAGTCCAGTATAGGTTGACTATAAATTTACATGTAAAAAGGTTCTGAGTACAGTGGACAATACTAAAGTGTTTATTACTAACCTGCACTTATTTATGCTGCAGGTCTTTTACTCCTTTGGGATTTCTCTCAAATAGCACTTGGTAGAGTTGTTTTATCTGTATGCGATGTTTTTTAAAGATTCGCCCCAGTGTTGAGAGAGAGACCTGTAAAAGCTGTATCGTCATTGTTTGAATTTCTCAGAAATGTTTTGCATTATTGGCCAAAACCATGTTTACAACAGCTTTCTCTCGCTCCTTTGTGAATATGGGGCTCCTCCTATAGTTTCTCGACTCAATCAATATACATGCAAATTTACAGGACAGTGCACAGGGCATTGTTCAAACATTGAAGACAATGAATAGGTACCAAGAAGTACTACTGGAGGGCATACAGTAGGCTACATTGTACTCATAGTAGGCAGCTGTTTTTTTTACCTGGGCTCTTGTCAAAATGTCCAAATTACTGTAGCAACAGTATAACTGCTGAGGTTGGGCTGAACTCTTTGTCTCTCTCAATGTCAACCCATGGTTTACAACCATGGTCATCCATGGTTGCTAAAATCACATCTGATAAATGTGGTCCTCATATTCTTTGTCTACATCCTTCTCCAGGGTGACCTCTCCCACTCCCACTTCCACTCCCTCTTACTCTTACTCTTCCTGTAGCATTGTCATTCAGACAACACGTAAACTTTCCTGTTGCCTATTTATACTGCTTACACTTAATTGTTGAGTTTACAATTCAGCACGTAAGTGTCTGCATACCTAACGGTTGTCTTTGATCAATTATTCCATAGGTGTGGTATTGGGGAAAGCAATGCAAACCTTGCAATGGCAAAGAAGCCTTGAAATGTACTGTTTTGTAAATAGTGTGAGACTGAGCATATGCTTATAGTTGCTCAATTCTGGGCTGAGGTTTTCTTCCTTGAATCTCAGGTTTCACTAATTGTGTGTTATTTTTTAGTGTGTAAGCAACTGTATAACAACTGTAAGCAAATTAACTGAGATTATGGTTTTACCTAAATTATACTGAAAGCCATGTGATAAGTAACAGTGGCCCAAAACTGCAAAACTGCAGTTAACAAACCAAAAACACAGCAGCAACATCAAAACCATAATATTAACTTAAAATGGAGAAGGTATGTCCTCATTCAACATCACATGCTTGTTTCTGACTGCTTAAAGTGTATGACTATTACAGAGAAATTGTTTTATGGTTTACTATAATCTTTGTACTATTTTGTACTTTTTGGATTTGTGTGTTTTACTGGTTTTGGGGTTTTTCATTTTGCTTTTGCGTTTTCTATATTTGCTGTTAAGTTTTTTATTTTGCGGTTGTGCTTTTTCATTTACTGTTGTGATTTGATTTTGTTGTTATGTTTTTATTGGCTTTTGTGTTTTGTGTTTTGCACTTCAGGGCCACTGTAGATAAGCCTGCTCTACATGATTACACACATGGAAATTCACAACAATGCACATCACTTAAGTTGTCGGCGTTAACATTTTATTTCTTCATTAGCATCAATTTGCATGATATCTTTATTTGTTTGAATGTTTGAATGAAATTTCTAATGTGATCTATCCATCTATTGGACAATTGGTTAGACTGAAAAAGCCAGACACCATCACACCATCACACATCAGGTTCACCACACACACATCTGCCTGTCACTTAATATTGTGAGTTGCAAACCATGACACATTTACTGTAACCAATTTTAGAACTAGAACAAACTCTCCAAACAGCTGGTAGCCCTAGAGGAAGATACCATATTTGTGTGAGAAGCTTTTGTAGACAAAGGCACTCACTGCTTTCACATAATTGCCACATAAGTGGTTGAAGTGTGTAAACACTCCATGCACATTTTCTGAAAATATGACACTCATTCAGTGCTTAAAATTTAGGAGAGTGTTAAAAGTCAATGATGTTTTATAATGACATTATTTCTGTGCCAGCTTTATGTGTAGTCAAATGATGAAAGTTCACAATTCTTCTGTCTAAAAAAAAATCATAGCCTATTAAATTACACATGAAATGCTGATGAAGTAAAACATTTAATCCATGGCAGAGCTTTCATTATACACCTACTGACAGGGTAATGTTTTATGCATATGGATTTTTTTATATCAAAAAGGGAATGTAAAGGCCATTTCCAAGAAACAAAACTTCAGAGAGTGAGCTGGTGTATTAAAATGTTTCTTTTCCTTCTACAGAAAACTTGAGGTCACTTGAATCTGTTGAAACTAAAAGGTCAAATGCTAACCCATTCCCAAAGACTGTCCAGTATTTTATGTCTGGTTCTGTAAAGTGATCTTTAAAATCATTTTAAGTACTGAAGAACAGTTTTGCAAGAGTAAAACAACCCTGCTGTGCAGGTGTTGGATCCACAACAGCAGGGGGTTGTGTTTCTGCTGGAGAAACTCTCTCCATCCTAATCACGACTACACTGCCTGGCCTAGAACAAACTATGGTTATGTTACAAGCCCAGTAAGGGGTTGGTCTTAACAGCCTTAAACAATTGAAGCGAAGCATCAGATTCCCAAAGGTAGTTCCTATTCTGAATCTATTTTAGCAAGAGCCAAATTAAATCGATTCAGAGGTCCAGGATATGGTTTTGGATATGAGGTCATCAGCTGTAGCTGACGGGCATCTCCTCCATCCCCAAGCAGCTGTCATTTCAACACCCTGCAATACAGATCCAAGGAAGAACATTTAACGCGATACGTGTTTCATAATGCAAGCCTTCACACGCATACCAACATGTGTTGGAGACAACAGTGTACCATACAATATGCCCCAAGCAAAGTGACTTTGATTTATTCATTCTTCTGTAGTAAGCAATTTATCCTTGGCTGAGTCATGGTGAATTCAAAGCCTATATATACACTCTGAATGGAATGTCAGACTATCATGCACACTCACCTACCTCTGCCATGGCAACAAGGGCAAATTGCATTAGCCAATCTACCTCTTGGCATGATTTTTGGTGGTCAGAGGAAACCAGAGACAAAGGAAGAAATCGTCATGGATGCAGGCAGAACATACAGAACTCCATACAACTGTAGAACCTGGGGGCACCAGTCTCGTAAATTTTGTCTTACTGATAGTGATGATCAGATAGAGCAAATGTGACAGAATATTGTCAAAAGTCTAATATTTTTTGTGCTTATGCTGTGCTCTGATCTTTCCTATATTACATTTGCCTTTTCAGATACCCATGTGGCAGACATCCTTAATCCAGAGCAACTTACAAAAGTGCTTTTAAAGTCTCTATAAATGAATCGATTGGGCCACAGACTAGGACTAGATCACAGACTAAGAATACTATCAGTCTAAATCTCTGTTAGGAGGCAAGATTATTTATTAAACATGAGTGGTAGTTTAAGTATTTTAAGAAGCAGTAGGTCTTTACATGCTGTTTAAAGACCTGCAGTGACTCTGTTCAGACATATAGGGGAAGTTCATTCCACCACCTAGGTGGCAGAACAGAGAAGAGTCTTGATCTGTGCCTTCCTTGTACCCTGAGAGATGGTGGACCCAGTCGAGCAGTGCTGGAGGAGCAGATAAAGCATGGTGCAGTACAAGATGTAATCATTGCTTTGAGCTGGGTGCTGGTCAGTTTTTGGTTTGTGGGCAACAATGTTTTAAATCTAAGGCAGGTAGCTACTGTAAGCCAGTGGTGGGAGCCTAGCAATAGATTATATCAACCCTAAATTCTAGCCACCCTGCCCCAAGTGTCAGTTTCTGAGTTTATACTGTTCATACTGTGCTGCTGCTGTCTTTAAGAGTTTGATTAATAGCTTGGTGTTATCATTGTTAGGTTTTGGTGCATCAAGCCTTTTAACCTTGTCAAATAGCTAGGGGAAAATGTAAACTGCAAAACATTGTTTTTGCTCATTCTGCTTCAGTAGACAGTGCTTATCACTGCTGAGAAGAATTTTTGTTTTTAGTGGGAACACTATGTGTCCTCAACTGGGTAGTTTGTGTGAATATCACACTAGCCTGGTGTTCCCAGTGAAACCATGACAACCGACAGTAAACTAATGATAGGAACACCCACTCGCAAACAGCATAAGGCTCAATTTTTGTGATCAGGGTGCATAAATAAGTCGGTAAGATGGTAATGATGCAGAGTTATGAAAAGGTAAAAATGTCTGGGTTGGAATAAATGCATTGTTTAGATTTAAATATTTGCCTTAGTTTAGATTTGATCAAATCAGTATTTTTATACTATAATCACTATGAACTGCAATTGTATTTGTTCCGGAGATGGCAAGAATAAGGTCAAAGTGAAGTATGAGCTAATTTCTTCTGATATAATATGTCTACATTATGACATAATTATCACATGTACTTGCCAAAACTGGGAGCCTTAATTAGGCTGCATTTTTACATTGAGTAGCTTCAGTGCTTATCAATAGCTTGTACATGATGTCCAGCATGTTTCATCTGACTCTATCTAAATTAAGGCATAAGTGAGCAATTAGGGAGCGAGAAGTAGGGGGTCAGACAGCAGGTCATAGGGGAAAGCCTTGATCAGACAGACTACCAGCTCTAATTGTACTATAAGCAGTGCTGTAAAATGAGTTCTCTTCACAGCAATGTCCGTTTTTATTACATTATTGATATATTTATTATATTGTCATTTCAACCACATATAGCTGATGCAGTACATAGTAAAATGAAGCAACGTTCCTCCAGGACCATGGTGCTACATAAAGGCAAAGGGCTATATAAAATACAAAGAACTAGGGAGTAAGAACGATCACACAGTTCCACATAAAGTGTATGTGTGCAAACTTGTGCAAACAGTACAAGGCAGGACACAGTGTAAAACAAACAGTACAATACTCAGTATACAGTTCTGTAGAGTACAAGTTAGGATACTTTGGTTTTAAACATAAGACAGTTGGCTGCAGTTTTGTAGCAGCATTAAAACAAGGTGTGCAAAAAATTGCAGTGTGAGTGGTTTATTAATAAAACTTCACATTAGCTCGAACAACAGTTGAAAACAATTCCACACTTTAACACATTAACACTTTTATATATGTCGGTACAGTATATAGAGTTGTTTGATCACTTGGTCATTGTATGCAAGTGCAGCGTTTAAACAAATGACTTAGAATGGGGCTTTATGTGTTAATGTAAATTAATAGCTAATGTTAATTAATAGCTAATAATAAATGTGCTAATGTAAATAAATAGCTTTTATTGTTTTTAAACTATGATTTATTTAATGGATTTGGTTTTGATATGAATTGCCATTCAGTAGCCACAGCTGAGTTGTTTGTTCTTATTTCTTATGATAAAATAATAAAAATGATTGCATTAAGTATGTGGCTAAAACTGTCAGTTTATGTTGGACAGGACTGATGTAGATAGAAAACGGTCAGGAACAGCTGGACAGTTCCCTGCCAGGCCCAGAGAGGGCGCTGGCAGGTGAACCTTGGAAGCCTGCTTCTTTGTGTGTCTTTTGTTACGCCCATCCTATTGTTCCTATCCTGATTGTCACCTGTATCCCATTAGCCCTAATGTCTACCCCTATAAATAGGGATCCTTGTGTTCGTGTCCTTGTCCATGATTGTTATCTGTACCGTGGTTTCTGTTGGGGTTTTGTTTGCTAGGTTCCATGTCCAAGCTAAGGTCTAGGTTTTGTTTAGTTTAGTTAACCACGCCATGTCTTGTTACGTTTGTTTCCCTATGTCGCATCTTAAATGTAATAAAAGCAGTGCTTCGCTGAATCCTGCGCATGGGTCTCATTACTCCGTGTGCTGGCGTGCGCACACACACCACGGGCGTCTGGGGTCGATCCCCGCATAGGGCGGGGGTCCCAGACGTTACAGAATCATGGACCTTCTCTGAGACCCAGCGGGATTCCCAGCTAGTTCCTGTCTTCGGTAAGGATTTGCAGTCTGCTGGCTAGAGCCCTGGACAACCGGTGGATGGCATCCGGCGGATCCTTTTCCCCGTTTTCCCAGGGAGGTGTCCCCAACTTCGTTATGGTCGAGGACGTCGCTCCCCCAGGGAATTTACAAGGAGGGCATTACTCAACTTCAGGCCATGGGGGACACCCCCTTTTTATCGGTCCCACTGGAGGAGGGCTTCCACCACCTTGTCAGCCGGGGACGCCGCTCCGCGATGGAGTTTCCGTGGAGGACGTCGCTCGGCACCACGGGTGGAAGACGCTTCCCTCCCGTTTCTTTCTAGGGCCGGATGTCAACTTACCCCTGGGACCTGGGGCATCGCCGTAGACTGTATTTATGAACTACATCAGGCCTTGCATCTCCCCTCTATGAACTACATCTTCCGCCTACTCCTGAGGCGTCCCCTAGGCGGAGGTTGGGCGCTTCGGGAGCTGCGCCTTAGAGGAGGGGGTTATGTCAGGAACAGCTGGACAGTTCCCTGCCAGGCCCAGAGAGGGCGCTGGCAGGTGAACCTTGGAAGCCTGCTTCTTTGTGTGTCTTTTGTTACGCCCTTCCTATTGTTCCTATCCTGATTGTGTCACCTGTATCCCATTAGCCCTAATGTCTACCCCTATAAATAGGGATCCTTGTTTGTGTCCTGGTCCATGATTATCTGTACCGTGGTTTCTGTTGGGGTTTTGTTTGCTAGGTTCCATGTCCAAGCTAAGGTCTAGGTTTTGTTTAGTTTAGTTAACCACGCCATGTCTTGTGTTACGTTTGTTTCCCTATGTCGCATCTTAAATGTAATAAAAGCAGTGCTTCGCTGAATCCTGCGCATGGGTCTCATTACACCATGTGCTGGCGTGCGCAAACACACCACGGGCGTCTGGGGTCGATCCCCGCATAGGGCGGGGGTCCCAGACGTTACAAAAACATCCACAAAACCGGGTGTTAAGAAATTGGGCAGGAATCAAATGTCTTATCTTTGCTTGGCGGATGATAATGCGAGTGTTTTTGGTCCACAATGGGTTCAAAGCTCCCACAGCACTGGTGGCTCTTCAATAACCCTTTTTGCAGAAAAATACCCTTGAACTGGTACAAAAATAAAATCAAACAGAAGAGGGGTGTGGGGGGATCTTGGATGTCAGGGATAGACATCAAGCCCAAAATGAATCGGAAACTTGGAATTCTAGGCTAAAATGAATTTGTGTTCACTCTTCCTTCTTATAGTGACATAAGTGAAGAGTGTTTGAGTCTAATACTGAGAGCCATGTTGAGTAAATTTAAATAAATCTAGCTTAAATGAGTCATCTTCTAATGTGTGTGATTGATTGGGTATAAAAACAGGTTAGGATTTCCACTATCTATCCTCAGGATAGATAGATAGATAGATAGATAGATAGATAGATAGATAGATAGATAGATAGATAGATAGATAGGATTATGCACTGTACATAGCAATGCAATGCATTTCTTCCTTTGTCAATAAGTATAGCATAAAAGTAAATGAACAGAATAAAATTAATAAATTGAATAAAACTTGCTTCTGACACATCTTTAACACAGAAATAAAGATTCTCACACTGCGAACACAATAATAGTGCTGTGCTGAAATGTGCCCCCTCCCTTATTATTCTCTAACTCTGACAGTCATCACACTGTCAAAAGACATGTCTCCCTTTGCAAATTGAACTGGCAAGAACTCATTTAAAATTTCTGACTATCTGACTTTGAGATCCACAAAATGGAACAGTGATTACATAATTGGCTGTTTTTCATCTCAAAAAAAGAGTAAAAACATCTTCATCCTAGAAAAAAACGACCTATTGCGTAATGTCAAGATGTCACTTATTTTCTGTGGGTGCAGAATAAACACAACTGTATTTCTAATCAACAGGAAATATACATACCTCCAGATCTCAGCAATGTTGAAGTGTGCAGAGTTTTTTGATCCAAAAGCTTTTAAATGTCTAACTATGAACAGATGGACTGGCTTGGAATTTCCATCTCACAGGCAGACTTAATCAACTCAGAGTGGGCGATTTATAAGAATTTATACTACCTGACATTTTATGCAACCACTTACCTCTTCGGTAAGTGGTTGCATCGGCTTGTGCATCGGCATGTGGTTTGGCTCAAGTTTTTCACGGAATCCTTGCCCTAACCTTTGACTGGATGATTGCATGACTGGATATACGGACATCTGCATTAGTCACACGTAACAACATTGATTGGGCCTCTGCATGTGGGAGCAACCTCCAACAAGACCTAAGTGTTGCAGAACTAATTTTTATCTTTATATTATGCAGTAGGTATGAGAGGAAAACATGCCTGAGGGGGGTTATCAATGAATAATAAATTCATTTCAGTATGTACCTTATTCGCCACACTTATGCCAAATCCCTTATCTGTCCCAGTGGAACTGATTGCTTAAACAAGCATGGTGAATACACATCGGAGACCAGCTGCAAGCTGCATGCTAAACCACACACACTTATTTATTGCTCTCAAGGTACTACCCTGATATTCTGTGTGATGCATACCTGAAATGGAAGGTCCTTAATAGATCAATATTGTCATATACATAGATCACAGTATGAGGAGCAAGCTAGAAAGCATTTAAAAAATGATGTTACGAGGTTGCAGCAGCAGTATGTCTGCAAGGTGAGGATATGACACATGCCATATTTAACTGTCACATTAATGTCTGTAACAGGCTATTGGGGAAAAATCACTTTAAAAAAAAAAATCAGCATTCTCGTGCCTCTTTTCAATATACTGTTATATATAATGATGACTACTACAGGTTAAATGGATAGCAACATAGTTTCCATCATGTTATTGACATGCACTGAAAATAAGTAGGAAACAGACTGTTGGCCACCTCTGCTGTGGCAACATGCAGTTTTATTTCCTTAGTGAATATTCCTGAGTAAACAAGGCTAAAACTCAAGTAAGCCGAGTGCATGTGAGAATTACCCACTGGAGCTACTGCAACATGTGTGCTAAATTTAGTTCAACAGAAAATACTACTTTTACAGAGTAGTAGTTTGTTAGCTGTCTAGTTTGGACACTATATAACTGGGCATTCATAACTGAATTACTGAGAGTGAATGAAGCTGGAATTGTGCATTGTATTGTTTGTAAATGTGTCCTAAATATCCATGTTTTAATTTATGCACTTAGATGGTCTTGTGCAATAGACAGTTTTACATCAAAATTGGAGGATAATCATATGGTTCAGGGCAGTGTTTATGAAGATCCACAGTCAGTGCGTTTCTCATGCTAACCTTGTTCATAACAAAGGATGGCTTGTATAAATAGTCTAAAGGTTGAGCAGCTTCTCTCTTTCAAAGAAGCTAGTATAAGGTGAATTTTTGTTAAAATATGGTAGACTGTAAAACTGTTTTGTGGTAGACTATAGAGTCATGCAGCCTTTCAGAGTCAGGTGATTACAGGTGATTGAAACACCCCCTAGATTTTGTATGCAATGCGACTGAGATTTTTCAGCCTGCTTCACTGACACATTTGTAACATCATCAGCAATGACAGAGAGACTGAGACAGTCATGGGTGTAATGAAAACAAAGTGGATTATTTACTCTATCATCTCCTGCCCAGAAAAATGCCTACAATTTGGATGACAAAAACATGGATGATATGATGATACAACCATAAGTGTAGAGTTGGTTGTTGGAGGTGTCGTTGTTGCTTTGCTCAACCCTAATAGTTGCATTGTCAATCTATTGATAGGTATCTAATATCTATATTCAATCTAATATTATAACTAACCATCATTGCAACCATAGTAACCACCTCAGTGAAAAACTTTAATGTCTTATTTGCGATGCATGTAAGGTAAACACATGAAATAAGAAAAATACTTCACAGTATATTCATTTGACCTTTCTTGCAGTTATCTAATCAGCTGATCAAGTGGCAGCAGTGCAATACACACAATTATGCAGATATATGCCAAGAGTTTCAGTTAATGTTCACATAAAACATGAAAATGGAGGAAAATGTGATTTCAGTGACTTTAACTGTGGCATGGTTGATAGTACCAGATGGGCTGGTTTAAGAATTTCAGAAACTGTTGCTCATTTGGGATTTCACACAGAAAGTCTCTAGAATTGCTTTGCAAAATGGTGCAAAAAACAGAAAGCATCTTGTATGTGGAAGGTCTGCAAGCTAAAATACCTTGCTGATGTGAGAGATAAGAGGAGATTGACCTGAATGGTTTGAGCTGAAAGGAAGTCTACAGCAACTCAAATAAGAATATTGCTGATTCGATAACTGCATAAATGAGCAAGTGTACAGGTGTTCCCATACATTATGTATATACACATTGGTGGCCAAAAGGGATGCCCTGAATAGATATATACACAATATTTGCTTTTAATGACCTTAAAGGTTCAGTTATCAGTTATTTGGAGTTGTTATACTGGGAATAAGAAAACACCAAACTCATGACTTTGCCGTTCAGGTTCAGAATTTCCAAAATAATTTTTGTCCATTTTCATGTGCAAGCAGTTTTGTAGCTCCTTCGAGCACCTGCCACAATCAAAAATTCTTACACCATTATGTCTCCCTCACCATGCTTTACAGTGCCACACATGCATTTGGAATTATATACGCTCCCCTCATCTCCTATGAACATACTTGACACCATCAGACAAAAGACATGTTGAATTTTAACTCATCAGACTACAGAAGAAAGTTCAAATCTTCCACACTCCAATCCTTATGCTGTTAGGCAAAGGCAAGATGTTTTTTGTGGTTGACGAAACTAATATATGTTTTTTTTTTATTGCACACGCCCTTTCTATCCAGCCTTTATTAGCCATCTCCTTGCACTGCGGGCTGCGAGATAAAATTGGAGGTTCCTTACCACTGCAGGTTTTGCAGCTGTCACACATTGAGGTGATTTTTGTCCTCTTGCCAAAATGCTCGATAGTCTTCCTTAGCCAGGCGACAGTACTTTACATTCTGCACAGTACCCGTCTCACAGTGCTTTAAAATAATTCTGCCGACAGTGTGACCAGTGTTCAAATCCAGCACACGAGCGGTATCTGAAGCCAATAGTCCAGATTTAGCCATTTTGACCATGTCCTCCTTGGTTGCACAGGACAACACCTTCCTTTTGGCCATTTTCTTCTAAATCCACGAAATAATGTCTGATAATATAGCCAATATCTGCCACGTTGTGATTGATGTACCTGTATCAATTGTAGGCTGAGTATAATGAGCACAAGATTTGTATGACAGCTTGGCGAAAAATGATGTCCGCACAATTCTGCATGTTTCATTGCGTCATGACAAAAATGATCACGGAGCATGTTCATTAGTTTTACACATTAAGCGCAACCAACTACACCACATGCATACAAAATCCTTGGGTGATGACGTCTCTCTGGCCACTGAGAGAGAGAGAGAGCGAGAGAGAGAGAGAGAGAGAGAGTTAAGTGTTAACAAACATTAAGTGAATGTGAATCAGTTTTAGCAGCATTGAAAGTGACAGCAGGCACACTGGAGAGGCAACAACCTCAAAAAAAGGGAATGGTTTTGCAGGTGGTGGCCACAGACAATTTCTATCTCTTTATTCTTCCTGACTGATTTGTCTCTAGTTTTGTGTTTTGTTAAGGTCACTACTTGAGACAGTACCTTCAAACCAAACAGGTTGCACAGGTCCTCCAGGACTGCATATCTATGGTCCAAGACTAAGAAATTTCAGGATGCAACTATTTTCCCCAAAAGAATCTGCATATGATATGATAACATGGAATATGAAACTCCTCCCCTCCTACTCCTGATGCTTTATTCTCATGTAGTTGCAGACACTAAATTGTGCTTTTGACTGGTTGCTGAAAATGTTCTGTTATCTGTCTCTTTCATGGTGTGTTGGAACCCCTAATGTAAATTGCAGTGTAGTATGTAGTCAGAGGTTTATTGTGTGAACACTCTATTATCCTCCTTCTCACACCCCCTCTTACAGCTCTGCTGGACCCCTGTGGCTTGCAGTGGGCTGTAATTCTCCTTGCTGTTTCCCTTTGTTTGTTTGTATTATTATTATTATTATTATTATTTGTATTTATATTATTTGTATTTATATTATTATTTTTATTGTTGTTATGTTTGTTATTATCATTTTTTATTGTTTTTCATCTTCATTTCATATAATTATTGAATTTCTCCATGTCATTTAACTCGAGTCTGTAATTTCTTCTCAAAATAATAATTGGGTTAGAATTGTTCAACAATATTAAAAATGCATTACAGTAAGAACATTTTGGAAAAGAGAAGCTTGTGTAAACAATACTTTTGCTCAAAGTTCTGTTTTAGTGAAGGACTTGCCAAAGGTAGTACCTGCGACCCAATCAGACTGCACAAGTAGTCCAGCTTCTCCAGAATGGTATATACATACTGTATGTGAGCTCACAAGAAGGTTTGCTGTGTCTTGCAGTTTAAAGAGCATGAGGAGATTCGTTACAAAAGAGACCTGGACAGGGCTGTAGAGGGAAACAACTCAGCAGCACGACCGGTATCTGCTCCTTTGTGCAAGAAGGCCCTGGGTTCCTCTTGGTGCATGACAATGCCCAACCTCGTGTGGCCAGATTTTTTAGACAGCTTCTAGATGAAAAGGCGCTGATGTCATTGACTGGCGCTCACTTTCCCCAGACCTGAATCCAGTTGAGAACTCCTAAGACGTTATGTATCTGAGCATCCAAAGCCACACAGCAGCACCACAGACTTTCCAGAATCTCACTGATGCCTACATCATAAAGTCTCTGGGAGGAGATCCCCCAGGACACCATTCGCCTTCTCATCAGGAGCATGCCCAGATGTTGTCAGGAGTGCATGTAGGCATGTTGGGACTATACACAGTACTGACTTACAGTATACTGTAATTTGCCATGATGAAATTGATCCAAGTTGGATCAGCCTGTAATTTCTGCCTTTTTTCTGTTTGATTTTGAATCAAGCCCTTAATGGTGTTAGAAAAATAAAACAATGAGGGCATCGAAGATCTTAATGAAGAAGTTTATTGCAGCATGTTGATGATTTTGGTTTCCATTGATAATTTCCACAAATGTACTATATGTCCATTCATTTAAATCCAATGTGTGGTTTAAGTGTTTCCTTAATTTTTTAAAGTATTGAACTTGTATGTAACAACAAAATATCAGAACAATTGTATTGTTCTATTGTACTGCTTTGTGTGTGTAGATGTTTTTTGCATGCTGTCAACTGCAACAAAAGATCACTACAAGTGACTTATGGCAGAGAGCTCAAAAAATCAAACAGTACCAATCATTCAAGCCGAGTTTTTCCACCTAAGTTGTCTATAGCACTCCTGCGCTGTCATAATCACTCAGGAATAAACACAAAACCCTGGAAGTACTGATAAAAGCAGCAAACATGCTTCTAACATCTGTCCCTGCTCTCTGAATCACACCTTCCAGCACTGTACACTCAACATTTTGCCTGTATTCAACACATCACCTATTTCTAGATAACAGCCCCGGCCATTCCACAGAACAGCCACATACACTGATTAGCCATAACATTATGAGCAGTGACAGGTGAAGTGAATAACACTGATTATCTCCTCATCATGGCACCTGTTAGTGGGTGGGATATATTAGGCAGCAAGTGAACATTTTGTCCTCAAAGTTGATGTGTTAGAAGCAGGAAAAATGGCAAGCGCAAGGATTTGAGCGAGTTTGATAAAGGGCCAAATTGTGATGGCTAGATGACTGGATCAGAGCATCTCCAAACTGCAGCTCTTGTGGGGTGTTCCCTGTCTGCAGTGGTCAGTATCTATCAAAAGTGGACCAAGGAACAGTGGTGAACCAGGGTCATGGATACTATCCATATATTATCTGTTACTGTTGTACATACATTGTACATAATTCACACATTTTTAGCACAATTATAATTACACCTGTCACTTTATCTGCTGTAAATACTACTTGTCTATGCACACTCTGACATAGGCTTATTTATCAATGTACATATTTACATATTTATCTGCACTTGTTCATTTGCACAGTTTCTACTATTTGCACTGTAGATGCTAAACAGCATTTCGTTGTTATGTACCTGTACTCTGCAATGACAATAAAGTTCTATCTATCTATGGATGGATGGATGGATGGCCAAGGCTCAATGATGCATGTGGGAAGTGAAGGCTGCCTCATGTGGTCTGATCCAACAGATGAGCTACTGTTGCTCAAATTGCTAAAGAACTTAATGCTGGTTCTGATAGAAAGGTGTCAGAATACACAGTGCTTCATAGTTTGTTGGGTATGGGGCTGCACAGCTGCAGACCAGTCAGGTGCTCATGATGACCCCTGTGCACCGCCAAAAGCACCAACAGTGGACACATGAGTATCAGAACTGGACAACGAAACAGTGGAAGAAGGTGGCCTGTTCTGATGAATCACGTATTCTTTTACATCACGTGGATGGCTGGGTGTGTGTGCATCACTTACCTGGGAAACGCATGGCACCAGGATGCACTATGGGAAGAAGGCAAGCCAGTGGAGGCAGTGTCATGCTTTGGGCAATGTTCTGCTGGGAAACCTTGGATCCTGCCATCAATGTGGATGTTACTTTGACACATACCACCTACCTAAGCATTGTTGCAGACCATATTCCCTGATGGCTGTGGCCTCTTTCAGCAGGATAATGCGCTGTGCCACAAAGCAAAAATGGTTCAGGAATGGTTTGATGAGCACAACAATAAGTTTGAGGTGTTGACTTGGCCTCCAAATTCCCCAGATCTCAAGCCAATCGAGCATCTGTGGGATGTGCTGGACAAACAAGTCCAATCCATGGAGGCTCTAACTCGCAACTTACAGGTCAAGAATCTGCTGCTAACATCTTGGTGCCAGATACCACAGCACACCTTCAGGGATCTAGTGAAGCCCATGCCTCAATGGGTCAGGGCTGTTTTGGCAGCAAAAGGGGGATCAACATAATATTGGGCAGGTGGACATAATGTTATGCCTGATCAGTGTATTTTATGACCCAATCCATAAAGGAACTTTGTCAAAACAGATCTGATTGTATGATGTGTGTCCATATCAGGGACTACTCCAGGTGAGGTGATATACCTAGTTCTGTAGATGAATCAGTGATTTCATTTAAAATATAGAAACACATGGAGTAAATTATACAATCAATTATACAAAAGTTTAAGCTTGCATTACAGCAGAGGTCTTTTAATTTAAAGGCAAAACAACTTGTAAGCTTGAACCACCCAATTAGGGAAAAAAAATCTTTTTTAATTTCTTTCATGATCTCTGATTAAATAATTTTTTTTTGGAAACTTTGAATTTAAGTTTTTTTGTAAACTTTTCACCAGCACTTTGAAGGCAGGCTACTGGGTTCCGTGGGATTTATTTACTTCAGGGCTGCATAATTCATTTGAATTTCATACTGTGAAAGCACAAAAGTTAAATATGTCAAGTGATTTCTCCTCCTTAGGTTATAGATAGGTTACAGATAAATAACTTTGAGGGAAAATCCTGTTTGACTTATTGTTTAATTACAGAGCTGACATAATTATCAGTGCAAAATAGATCCAAAAATCGAATAAGAACGTTTAAAAGAAGTGTATAAAAATTCCTATAGCCAAGGTGTAGTTATTATATCACAAACAATTTTGTCCTGAAATCTAAGCTCATAATAAATGACATGCATATGTTATCATTCTTCAGCAGAAATATTAAACATGCTAATGATTCTAAACTGAATTGAATAGGGATATCCACACATACAATCTTAGGAATATAAAGGAAGTGCAAATGTATTATACAGAGAATTGGTTGAAGACCCCTTTATTATAAATGCCAGCTTTGCTAGACATTTCAGGATGAGACTCTGTGCAACTATTTCCCCTGTAGAGTCTTCATCAAATAACAGAAAAAAATCACAGGAGTGTCAATCATTTAAAATTTATAATATAAATTATTATATGCATAATTTTGCTCATTTTTTTGTTGTGTGTATTTCTGAATATAACTGTACACTAATATATTACTGTGATGGCAAAGCCCACAGCACCACCAACCAGCAACCAAATACTGCTCCTCACACAACTCCTGCTGGAGTGCTGAAAGGACAGCTCCGCTTCAGCACCACTGCAAGTGTACAAGCTGTGGCAAGGCAGGGTGAGAGCAGTGCACTCAGCAGACCGATCAGAGCCTCTGCAGGCTCTACTCACCCTTGCTCAGATGAGCATAGAGTATCGTGGGGCGCGGTGCATCCAGAGAGGTAAGCTCTCTGTAATGCTGGAACTAATGCTGGGTTCTCTGTCTCCCTGTTCATAGATTTCCTGTGAAAGATGCCGACGAAAGTCCCTGCTCCTGCCGCGCCTCCCGACGCCTCCAGGGTACTGCGTCATCTGCCCTCCAGCTGAAGGACTCACTTCTCCACACTGACACCTCCAGCATGGCACAGCCACTCACAGTCTGCCTGCACTGAATCCACTTGAACTGTTTTTTTTTTTTTTGCTCTACTGTAAATAAATTTCCACTGTTTTACCTACTGTTTGCCTCCTGTGTGTCTGTGCTCAGCCCCTTACAACCCGAGGCACTAAAATTACCTTACTGGTGGATAGTTGCTTAGTCTGTATCTCTGGTTAATTGAAAGATTTGAAAGGCCAGAAACTTATATCTCTTTTAGATCATGTACAGCTACATCATATTCTTACACTTTATCATTATTGTGATAGTTTGGTTGTTTTGGGATTATGTTTGCACTGTAACTCTGTGTTGTTGAAGTAATAAGAAGCTCCTCCCCTCCTACTCTTGATGCTTCATTCTCATGTAGTTGTAGACACTAAACTGTGACGCTCTTGACTGGTTGCTGAAAATGTCCTGTTCTCTGTCTCTTTCATGGTGTGTTGGAACCCCTTGCACTATGGAAATTGCAGTGTAGTATGTAGTCAGAGGTTTATTGTGTGAACACTCTATTACCCTCCTTCTCACACCCCCTCTTACAGCTCTGCTGGACCCCTGTGGCTTGCAGTGGGCTGTAATTCTCCTAGCTGTTTCCCTTTGTTTGTATTATTATTATTATTATTATTATTATTATTATTAATAATAATAATAATAATAATAATAATAATAATAATAATAATATTGATATTTGTATTATTATTTTTTATTGTTGTTATGTTTGTTATTGTTGTCATTTTTAATTGTTTTCAATTTATATAATTGTTAAATTTATCCATGTCATTTAACTCAAGTATTTAATTTCTTGTCAAAATAATAATTGGGTTAGAATTGTTCAGCGGATATTAAAAATGCATTACAGCAAAAACATTTTTGGGAAGGGGAAGCTTGTGTAAACAATACTTTTGCTTCAGTGAAGGACTTGCCAAAGGCATGCATTTTGGCAGTCATGTTATGAGCACATTTTATCTATATGCCTGCTGCTGGTACAACAACTGACATGGTGGATTGTATATCATAGTGTAGATGTGTTTTATGACTTATTGTTCGCTTTTTTTTCCCTAAGAGAGCCAACTCTTGATTTTTTATTTTTTTTTACATTTGTGAAACTGAACTTAAGTAACTTAGGAACTGAATAAGACTACTAGTAGAATAGTAACCATTAGAAGAGGAAATGTAATGCTACAGCGGACAAATAAAAACTAGTGTGTGCTTCTAAATTTGTGGCAACAGTTTGAGGAAGATCCACATACGGTTTGATATTCAGGACTCCACATACTTTTAAACATTAGTGATTTTTACACTGGGCATGTTTGCTGTTCTCTGCTCCCACCCAGGAGCATTGGTCTGGTTCCAGACTAACTTGATTATTGACTCCCAGTATATTTGTGTTCATATTACATCATCACAATCGTGCATGGAGAACACACCTCGAGTCCCACAACAGTCCCTTGCACATATTTCCTGAAGCAGTGCCGAACCAAGTATGAGTTGCATTTACATTGAGAGCAATCACGGTACAGTTCCAGTGCAACTGAACTCAGACCAAATTCCAGGTCTGGATAACAGTTTTTCACATGAACTGTACTCTGTTTTAGATTAAACTGCTAGTGTGAAATCTCCCATACTGACTTAAATATGTAATCATTACCCAAATGTCTTTAAATATCAGTTTACTTATCTGAATGAAGTTATGAGTTAGGGACTTAATATTGAACTCATTTGTGTTTGTGTCACTCAAGTGACTCAACTTTAAAGTAGTCAAAAAATCTGGTTTAAACCTAAACCGGTATTTCTTATTTCAAGTGTTTTCTCAGAACTTCAGAAAAAAATTCAATTCAGTTAGTTAACAAATTGTGAGCAAAATAGGCTAGAGGTTCTAAATTAAATTACTGCTAATTAATGCTTGATCATCTATGACTAGTAGCTACTAATAAAATACAGCTCCATTGTCCTAGCTTTAAATCTGTTTCAAGTGACTGGGGAGCTTTTCTTTTTCTTCCCATGCTTGTGCCAGACAGACTGGTTAAGATAAATTGCTTCAAGATAAAGCAGTTACTGAGAGTAAATGAGTGAAGTTTTGTTTTAAAACTAGCTTTATAATCCAAGGAACGTTTCCAAATTGACTTCATTTGTTCTTTAAGCTTAGCTTAGCAGATTTAACTGTAACAAAGTGTAACATAATATGTTAAGTGAACTTAAATCTTCATAAGTGAACTTATTCCACACAACACTTTTTAATGAAATGCTTTAAGGGAAACAGTTTCCTTAACTGATTTGAGTAAATATAATTCATCAGGTTTTACAGTGTACTAGAAAAACTGAAAGATCACTCACCCAGACACAGTTGACGGCACAAGTGTGTTGACTTAATTAAACCTGTTTAATCATCATTTAACCTAATTTAGTTAAGTACTTCAAATAAAGCTTTTAAAGCAAAATAAAAATGTTGTTGTCTATTTATCTTCTACCTAATGGCATCATCCATCCACCTGTTCATTTTTCATCATTTTGGTCCTTCTGTCTGTTCAAATTGATGGGGTAGGTCAAGTTAGAAGAACATTATCCCTGTCAAGCAAATGTAATTATCTTTGATAAGAATTGTTCACCTGAGGATGAGAGGCTATTACTGGAGGGCTGTGTGTGTGTGTGTGTGTCTGGGCCTGTCTGGCTTCCCAGTGCATGGGTGACTGTATTTGGGTAAAATGGAGATAAAAGTAGTGTCAATAACAAAAAGCATGTGACACTATAACCTTCTATAGATTGCTCTATGCATTACTTCATGATGTCTCAGTAGGCTCTGATTACTGAAGCCAGGCAGAAGATGCTTTTTGTTTGAAAAGGAATTTGAGAGAGACGGAATGGAAATGTCTATTTGGATATCCATAAGAATTTTTGAAAGCAGGTAGCAGCCAAATAACTACCCTGCTTTCTTTGAGTATTGTGTTTTATTACTGTATGTGTGTGTGTGCGTGCATGTCTGTGTTCACCTTCTTGACCTTTTATTGAAATATGCATGCAATCTTCAAAAAGGAAAGCCTCTAATGAAGTGACCAACTGTATGATGCTGCATTTACCGTGAGGTCGCCCTCAAAAAAGCTAATACATCAGACATTCATTACCATGGCAACGTAGCTGCTACATTTCAGGCACATTTAATGAACTGATCTAAAGAAAGATGTCATGTACACACACATATCACATTAAAACAAACATTAAATCCATTCAACTATGCATCTCCGGTTATGATGGAAGAGATATATTCAGCTTGATAACTGCATGAAAAATATGTAATCATTCTTTTGGTGGAGGTTTCTGTAAGGATGCATTTATTTAAAATGGATGTAAGCATGCACATTGGAAAATGTACTATAAGGCTGCCAACTAAATGGAACCAAACAAGAGGTCGTTTGATTTATAAACGGGGTCATGAGAGAAACTTTAATTCTCCACTTTTGTTTCAATCCATTATTTTACCAGTAAATTTAAATAGAATATTTTTCAAGTGTTACTGAGAGTCACATTAAGACAAGGCACATTTAAAGTAATACATCCTGTAGTATTTTCACTATCCTTACATAATATGTAAAATGCAGCCTATAACAAGACTAATGATGTTAGTGGAAAGTTTTAAGAAAGAAAGAGTTCACAGTGTGTATAATATTGCCGTGTACAGTATGTACTTTCTATTTTATGGTTCGAATTGCAATCCTAACAGACAAGGATATTTTTGCTCTGATGTGCTGTCTAGTGGATGTCACTTTTTAATCTTCCAGATATACACAAGATCAGATATGTTGTGAGTGTCGGAGCAATGCTACCTGCATTCTGACTGCTTCTGTACACACATGCAAAATCCATATATAATCAAGCTACTCTTCACATCAGGCCTGGATTATTTTCCTTTAACAAACACTTCCCAATAGACTGCTAGATCAGAGCTAGTAATATTCTTTTTAATCACATATGTATATGCATGTTGATGATGTCAGTTGGGGATAATTTAAGTAGAATGTTTGATAACCCTTGATGTGATGTGTGCTATCTTTTTTTTGCTACATCATAGGGACAGAGGGACCATATGCAACCTTGGCAGCTCCCCACTTCCCAAGTCTATGTATGGAAGGAGTGTCAAGTGTCAGTGCTTTGTACAAGTGTACTCCAACACTCACAGTCATTGAACCTTTGATTACACCTCAATTATTCTCAGTTGTCACACACTCACTGCTCACCTTCATAAATACCTTTTCGTTTCAGCCATGTTGAAGCATCTGCACAATTTCCTTCGTTTCCCGAACATACCAAGCTTTTTGTTATTGTTTGCACTGCCATTTCGCGCATTTTGTTGATATTCTGTTTGCCGATCACCCGACCTGCTTGTTCCAAGTATTTGTGATTGAGAACAGTCCAACATCTTGGACTGTTGGCAATGAATTAATAAATCAAGTTTGCCTGCGTTTGAATTCTCTTCAGTGTTATGTTTCGTAACAAAGGGTTAGTTTTCTGCCATGGAAAAGTCTTCAGAACAACGGTCTTTGTTTCTCACCAGCATGACAAGATGTGCTTTTTTGTCTAAACTCCAAGAAAGAGAAAAAAGAGAAGCTAGTGAGGAAATGCCTATTTATAGCTGCTGTAATATAACTGATAACAGGAGCAAACATTTCTTCTGGATGTTTCACTAAATTAAATGTAGCTAGAAAGATTTTAAAAAGCAAGTGAATGTTCTACTATTTCTCTTTGGAAAAATAGTCCCCGTTTAGAAAGCTTACAAAATGTGTAAGATGCCATTCTCTGTGCTGTGGAGTGCTGGGATGGAATTCATACACCTATAGCACATGTGTGAATTTGTCTCTGTCCAGAGGTCCCTGGAAAAGCAAGTATCAGATGGAACACCATGAAATGGTATACAGAATATGTGTGCATGGGGCTCTTCTGTTAAAGAATCTTTCCTCAGTTGCTGGGTCACAGTCCTCAGTTGGTGATTTATATAGAGGGGCAAAACCCACAGGCATAGGTGACCTAACTGAGATTGTCTGATATTATTATCTATACTGTATACTCTACTATATACTGTATATAAGCTGATTTTTGATGATTGGTGTAGCTGACCATCCTAATGTTGTCTGAGAGAACCATCCCACAGTTGTGTCTCAGAACAGGGGGAAAGAACTTGAGGGCTATATGTGTGTAATAATAATAATAATAATAATAATAATAATAATAATAATAATAATAATAATAATAATAATAATAATACCTTTCTTACTAAAATGCAGTGCTTCTCAATTAAAAAATGTCTATTCTCCTGCACCAAGCTGTTCCCCAGCCTCCAAAGGAAGCATCCATGGTGACTATCTCTGCATAGTTGGGTCACAGTTCCAAAATAGACAAAACTCTTTTGTTACAAACTGCCTTGGGTCTCTACCATGCTAAATCCTGTGCCCATCTCACTGAGAGATGGCCCTTCATCTGATTCAACTCCCTACTAAAAGCTATCAGCTAAACTGGTGCAATCCATCCTAACATCCTCAACATTAGCCAGAACTTCACATAGAGACCTGACTGAATCTGTGTAGTAAATGTAATCATTTTTGCTACATACAGCATTCAAGCATTCTCCAAAAAAATCTAGCTTCTCAAAAAAATTCGTATTTGGGGTAAATCAAGGGCAATCATTTCTGTCTAAGAGAGAACAAATATTGCAGGTTAGAGCAACAACTTGGTAAACAACTTTGAGGTTAGTGGTGTGCTATGTGTCAATGTTGCTTAAATCTGCTCAATAAAATGCTAACAGCACAGTTTGGCAATGCAATGTAGCCTCAGTGTAATCAGTTACATTTTCTTTGTAGTGTGTAGTGTAGTGAGCAGTTTTATTAAAAGGTATAAGTTAGCTATTTTAATTAACGAGTAGCTTGTAGCTTTACAAGTCAGAATTGCAGAGTAGCTTCCCCAGCATTGCTCAAATGTACACAAGCCATGACTATATCTGTTCACACTCAGCTTAGGCAAACACAGAGGTCTTTTCAGCATGATTTCAGACAAGACAGACCATCTACACCCAAATTCTGTCTGTCTAGATATTCTCACTAACACCTTTTCACCTTTAAAAAATCTCATGATCAAAAAAGCAAGCACCATAAACCACAGTATATAAATGAAGTTAGAGCAAAACGATCATCTTAATAACCTGTAGTATGTTTATAGCTTATCTATTAAACATCAAAGTCTAAAGTGTACTATCCAAAAAAAAAACAGAACCCTATTCTGGAGTTGAAATCTAGTTGAAAACCCTCGTTTTTCCTCAAAGGGGCACATGTATTAGATGTGAATAGCAAAACAGCATCTGACAACTCTTACTCATTACCAAGTTCACTTCGCACATCTTAAACATTCATGTTCACAATGCAACTATCAAAATACCTCAGAGTGTCTCAGAGTACGCAAACCAAAATTAATGCTAGTTTCCTTTTAGGGTCTGTGCAAGATTCCATCATCCGATCATAACCTTTTATGGATCTAAAGAGTGGTGAACAGTATAGGAGGAAAAATAATCATAAAAATATAATTAATTATTTAGAGAGTATTTTATGTATGTTTGTACTTGTATATTTTTAGGTTTTTTTCATTATATTATTGTATACTATTTTAGTTCTGCATACTATGTATTCCTTAGCTAACCCTGTTAAGTTCTATTGATTGGCAATCTTAATAAAATATTAGTTTTATTTATAGTGCCACTTCTTCATGCTTGACTTAATTAAGCCTTAAATAATTATGTAGATTAATACTAATGCACCTACATCCTCAATTTTTCTTTTACTAGTTTTTAAAGACTTCAAGGGCATCTGCTTTGTAAGCACATTTGTTTGTTTGAGGATTTCCTTTGAAATAATCAGCGCCAGGGACATAAAATAATATTTGGGGACATGCCATCAGTCAATAGTGTCTGCCAGGAATGGTGATGGAAGCTAAATTGTCAAAGAATCTGCTGATCTAAGATCTAAAATGAACTGCTAACATTTTATACCCAACACAGTAAGGGCTGATTTATACTTCTTCAAGCGTGTCTCTGTGAGCGCAGGGTGAAGTATTTTGTACTTGTCCGTAATGTGAGCATTTCCTCTAAGGGGCAATGTCACAAAAAACTAATTCAGAGTTTTACTGTAGGAAAAATAAATAGCCAGCAACAAAGGGATACATTTTATTAAAAACACAAGCCTGAAAACTAACAAAGTAAAGACGTTTCATCTCAGATCCATATCCATATCTGTTGCTATTTTATTAATTTTAACAAACTAAACTACAGACTACACTAACATTCTTTACTTTAAATGTCAGATACAGTATTTTTTAACAGAATTGCTGTGAATTAAAGAATAAAACCCACAGACAAGTAGTCATGCCTCATCAAAACATTTCTGTATGCAAGTCTCCACCAACCTAGCAGCAAAGAAGCAAAAAATGAATGCAGAAATATAAACCAGGCTTTAAACTTCATGCATGCTCTAATTAACTAGAAAAGTGTTGCAATCAAGCTATAAAATGTGAACAAAGCATGCCTTATAAAGGTGATTTTTATTTTTATTGTTCTTTTATTATCCAAGCACTAGCAATGTCTGTGAAAATGAGGATAAAGCAGGAAAGCTCTCCTTAAATTCTCTGCTTTTCTAAATTTTTCCAGCAGCTTTTTGTTAGTTATTGAAGTCTCTTAAGCAAAAGCTGTTATAAATGAGGGAAAAATCAAAATGACCTTTCCATTTCTTTTGGTCAGTCCTAACCTGTCGTTCTATTAAGAACAAAATCCAGGTTCCTCTCTTTCTTAGTCTCTGTCTTTAGGAGCCTGTACTCAATCTTGACATTGGATCCTGCTGTCTTGGCTTTCTTTGATCATGGCATGGCCTCCAGTTGAGCTTTGTTCTCTAATATGCTCTCCTCTTGTAGATGTTAAACTGAGATTCACATATTTAACTCAAATATGATTTACATTGTTCTCTTCCCATTTGATTCATAATATCTATGATTAACCTCCATACAAAATGGAAGAGAACTTGATTTCTTTAAGAACAAACATTTGACATACATTACTGTGCAAAAGTCTTAGAGCCCATAACTTTTTAGACCTAATTTTGTCTTAATGCTTCTGAACAATTAGGGCAGTAATTACATAATAAATTATTTTTAACAACAAATCAATTGCTCTCAGGTTTTACCTTTAATAACCAAAGCAAGTGTGACACAGTCTTAAGAAGAACTGCTACAGTTTCTCCAAGATGCTTAGAAAAACTTAACAGCCAGGTACTTCATAAAACTGCACAGAATCTGAGAGAACTAATATATAGATATGTTTAAAGATGGGTTGTCCTTCCAAACAGACTTCCTTTGGTGCTGTTTACTGCTTTTGTATTATGCTTGTATAGGTGTTTTGTTTGTGTTTCTGTTTTATGTTCAATTTCATTGTTTTTGAAGGCTTTGCAGCATTTCTTTACATGTAACTAAGGTTATTGCACAGTTATATAAACTGTATGTTTATAGTACTGCTATACAATGTGTTTCCTTAAATGACCAATAATCAGTGTTTTTTTTAAAGGCTTTGCTACCTGCCTTAAAGTAATGAAATGAAACTGTATTAATGTAATCTACGTACATAGAAAGTGTATGTTCTGCCGTACCAACGTTCTGTTTGTGGTGTCTTGTATTTTTTATATCAACTTTTCATAAGAAGAATAAGGAAATAAACAGAAGTATTCCATATAAGCAGTGCAGAGACCAAAATGTTTTTAAATTAAAGTGATAGCAGCTGATTCTGGCAGCAGCGTGAAGTGATGTTCATGAAAGATGAAATTTTTATGGGTTGCCCCTTGACTTTCATTTGCAATCATATTTGTTTTCCATCTGAGCTGCTCTGACAGTTCAAGCAAAGCCATTTAAATCCATTCTTTCGAGCCAGACATTCATGGAAAACTCTGAACTCCCAAATTGTGTCTGAGTAACTGCATAAATCATCCCCAATTCTGATGAGGTCTAACTCTCCATTAATAGGAAAGTTTTGCTTTTAATTAACCTTTCATTTTTTTTTGATTTGCCATAATATTAATTAGGCGAATTAATGTGTTGTAGAATTTCAACACCACCTACCATAATAGTTCATAATTAATAATTTGCAGGGCTTCATCGTCTAGTGATTTCTCATGTATTGCCACTACGTTTGAGCATGGTGGTAAATGACAACAGCAATTAGTATTTGGTCTAAATATGAATTAGGTAATGATCCATATTCATGTGTCATGTTTTTTGTTTTTATCCTGCTTCTAATTCCGAGAAAATCAAAACGTCTCAATGTTAACAGAGTGATATCATGATAGGGATGCCTTTTGAGTCCCATTCATGTTACATTTATAAATGTATGGATGTGAAGTGAAAAACATTAAAAAAAAAACATTTTGTCGTGTTTCATACATTCAAAAAAATATCAAACTATTGGAAATCAAGCTTGCCTGCCTCAACCCACTATAACTATTCTTTACCTTTTTTTTAGTCTAATTCAAACTTACTGTTTTTTCCATTCAGCCGTCTTGTAGAAGGTGAAGCAGGTGCTTGAGGTGTTACCTCATGCTGACTCAATAGCACTCCAGCTACCTGAACACATTCATCATCTGAACTGGCTCAAGATCATAGGAAGCTGAATTTCCTCACTGTATTTTACTTTTGTAAAGGAAATTGAAAAACGCTGTTACCCAAATTATATTGAAATTATATTGAAAGTAAACTATTCATTGTGTGTATGTGTGCTTGTGCATGTGTGTGTGTGTGTGTGTGTGTGTGTGTGTGTGGTCCTAGTTCTGAATTATTGTCAAAATATAACCCTGAGTGGCCAGGATTATTTATGAAATATGTAAATAAACAGGGAAAATACAGAATGAAAAGGAATCTTGTAATCATAACATTTTGTTGCCTATCAGATCAATTCCAGAATCAACTACAAACTCTGTTTCCCAGAACACACTGCAGCTTACAAACATGGCCACCCAGGAATACATTTCTACACTAACATTTCTGGACTACACACAGACCTTCCCACTCTCACAGTCACCAAATGTCTAATCTCACACACACACCTGTTCAAAATCAGCTCCACACAGTATATAAGGAGTACCACTCAGTGTGCCACTACCTGAACTTTCCAAGCTGTTTATTCAGTGTACTGATATTCAGGGTTTATATTATCTTGCCATGCTTCCTAATTTTTGGATCTAGGATTTGCCTTACAACTGTTGTTTGCTGTTACATTTACATCCTTTGCCTCATCTTTCGGATCTGTTTGCTAGTTTTTAAAATAAAGCTCTAAACTGCATTTGTATCACCTTCTATTCATGACAGTGCATAAGATGGATTAATATGCTTTATGGATGATTGATTTAATATTGGCAGTGATTTTTTAAAAAATGTGCTGCTTTTAAGAGTTAGGGTATTGACTGTGAAAACGAGATCTTGCAAACATAGTCTACAGCCACCAGCTTCTGTGCGGTTGGTACATTGTTAGCTAAATTAATGAGAAATAGGTAGTAAAAATATAATTACTGAACATCAGGCAAATTGTAACAAAAGCTATGCAGGCTATAGGGTTAAGAAAATATGAAGCGGATGTCTTAATATAATTGTAACTACTATTCAGAAGAGGTCTTGTATATTTGGAGACCAACCAAACAAACCTACACAGTATTATTGTATTGCAAACAGATCTCAGTAGTAGTACAATTAGATATAAAAACCCTTCATAATTACTGACATGCATTCTGTTTAAGGCCATTTCATTTAAAGTGGCTCCACTTATACTGTAGCACTATCAGAGCTGTTTATAACATAACAGTTAATTAAAACACAACTAGAAATTCCTACAGACAAATAATTAAGGTCTAAGATCTCTCTATTTTGAAATTAGAAGCCTTATATAATATATTCAAACCAACTGCAGCTTTTGTTTTAGATGGAAGGAAGGAAGGAAGGAAGGAAGGAAGGAAGGAAGGAAGGAAGGAAGGAAGGAAGGAAGGAAGGAAGGAAGGAAGGAAGGAAGGAAGGAAAAATACATCAGCAGGTGAGGACCATGGCGACCTTTTAAGAAACTCCATGTCTCCATTTCTCTCTCTCTCTCTCTCTCTCTCTCTCTCTCTCCTGTCAGCTCCAACTAGCTGCAGTTAAGAAGGTGAAACAGTTCAATTAAGCTTCTCTCTGTCTGGCCAAATGCACCTTCATTCTCCAATTTGAAGCTGCCAGATCATGAAAGTGTGGCAGTGGAAAGCCTCTCTTTGTATCATGTTTCAGAGGAAAGTGTTCATGTTCAGGTGGAACACTCATGGCAAGAGCAGAACATTTAGTGGTCCTTTAGATTAGGTCTGTTTTCCAACACTCACAAGGTGGAGGGTCTATTCAGTGTGTGTGTGTGTGTGTGTGTGTAAAAAATGAACAAAAACTGCAACTATATTAAACAGTTACACAAACTTTCCTCTCCCAAAGAATTACTAAGGTCAATGTTAGGGTTAGGTGTAGCATAGAGTTAATTTATGTCATAGGAAGCTCCTTACAAGAACAGCACACCAATATAGATTCTGTGTGTGTGTGTGTGTGTGTGTGTGCTATAATAACCTGCTGTGCTGTTGTATAGGTAATGTGCCTCAGAACACTGCACTGCGCAAGGTAATTAGACATTTCCAGGCTATTTTCTATAGAAATTCTGAGCCTCATGATGATTACAGTGATAGCTCCATTATTCATGTTTGATGGGAGGAGGATAGAGTGATTTGGCTTGTCAAAAGGCTGGAATGCTAAGCTATAATGTTCTAAGCTAAAATGCAGTATCAAAAAACATATAATTACTGCTTTTGACTCTTGTATGTAGCATGTAAATCAATTGTACAACTTTGTCCCTTTAGACCTGTTGAACTATACAGGGATTATTAGGTGAAGAAGGTTCATGTTGCATGTTGACTCTGGCGTTTTAATGAAAAATATTACATTGCTGCATGCATTCCGCATACTATTACTGAAAAAGTATTTTAGAAAATGATAGACAAAATCGCAAATAAAAAAAATATATTTTTGCAATGAATTAGTAAAGTACTAGCTTTTGGCAGTTTAAAGAGCTGTTTTATTGCAGTAAAATCTAATATAATAATAATAATAAAAAAAAAAAGGATTCTGAATTGTTTGGCACTTTAGATAATGTGTTTTCAGAGCACTCTCAGAAATGTCAGTTTCAAGATCAAGCACTAAAACAGAAGTTGATTAAGGATTCAAGTTCAAAGGTATAACAATCTATGATGTTAATTACCACCTGTCTTTATAATCTGTCAAGCTGACAGGAGAAAAACAATACACCTTCATATAGAAATTAAATAAATTCAAAAAGCCCTAGTCTAGAATCATTCATTCATTCACTTATAGGCAGGCGTGATCCGCTGAGCATATCATCTGCACTGAGCTCCCTGACCTGCAAATGATGTACAGCAAGCAGTGCTGGACCAAGTCCAGGAGGATAGTGAAGGACCTCAACCATCCCAATAATGTACTCCTTTCTCTGCTGCAGTCAGGGAAGCACTTCCGCTCCTTGAAGGCAAACAGAGAGAATAAGTAGAGAGCTTCTTCTTGCAGACCATTAGGGCCCTCAACCAGGACAACACTAGAACTTGGACTTTTCTTGACCTTTTGCATAACATTGTCACGTCCGGGACCCCTGCCCTGTGCGGGGTTCGAACCCGGGCTGCCATGGTCTTGCATGCACGTGCCTGCACGCTGTGGAGATAGATACCCATATGCGAAGCGCTGCTTTTATTACATAAAAACAAGACAGAGGGCAACTAACTTAACACTAGACATTGCATGGTGTAAAACTAAACAAAAGACAAAACCTAAACATAACTAACCTAAACCTGCCATAATGAAAATGAAAGGAAACAGCCTTTATTTGTCACATATACATTACAGCACAGTGAAATTCTTTCTTTGCATATCCCATCCTTGGAGGTTGGGGTCAGAGCGCAGGGTCAGCCATGATAAGGCGCCCCTGGAGCAGAGAGAGTTAAGGGCCTTGCTCAAGGGCCCAACAGTGGCAACTTGGCGGTGCTGGGGCTTGAACCCCTGATCTTCCGGGCAACAACCCAGAGCCTTAACCACTTAAGCCACCACTGCCCATATACTGTGCCATAACACCACAGCACAGATAACAATCACAGACAAAGACAGGAACGCAAAGATCCCTATTCATACGGAGAGACGTTAGGGCTAATGGGATACAGGTGACCCACCAGGAATGAGAACAATGGGTAGGGCATAACACAAAAGACTCAAAAAGAAGCAGGCTTCCCAGGTTCACCTGCCAGCGCCCTCTCTGGGCCTGGCAGGGAACTGTCCAGCAGTTCCTGACAAACATCCAAAACATCAGCTGGCCTTTTCTAACAATGGCTCATGTTGAAAATGAACTAAAATCTGCACACATTGCGAACGTTTTGCACCTTAATAGCAATACATGTTCATTTCATTCATATCACCATATCAGTCATTGTAGTCATCTGCTAAAATATTTTTTTTTCTTTATACAGCAAATACTAATTTATTTTCATGTTATTTAATGTATTTTTCACATTTTTTAAAATCTGATTCTGTTTAATTAGCATAAAAATAAACAGTCATAAAAAAAACATTTCACTGCATCTAATTCTGTGTATGATTGTGACAAATAAAATTTTAAGTTATTCATGAATTTATTCATTCATTCATTCATCAAGGATCAAATCCTAGATGTGACTGTATACAGTATATATCAATATCACAGCAGCTGACAAACTAACCAGTTACATGGCTTATAACAGGATGACAGCTGAAATAAATCTATGAAAATTTTGTATACTATTATTTCATGTATACTCTATTATAAGAGAGAGAAAAAAACAAAACATCTTGTTACTCTATTGACTTTCTTCCTTATGCTAATCTAATAATTATTCCAATTTACAATAGCAACAAATAGGAACTGATTTTTAATAAAAGCAAAAAAAATCTTTCTACCTCTTTATTTAACCTGCACTCAATCTCATATTCTGTCATCAATAGACTTAACAAGCCAAAATTAAGAATAAGCATAATTTATATTGCTGGACATATCCTTCAGCTAGGTAGATTCAGGATAGATAACATTTTATAGCTAGGTCACATTCTTACTGAGGTGTTGCATATAATGAACATGCTTTGAAAGGTAAATTTTTTATTTATTATTATTTATTTATCTCACAAATTAGTTAATGGGATCTGTTTTGGCAGCACCCTCTCTTTCAAAGTAATCTTAATGTACTTGTTAAACATTAGAAGGTGATTGTTGAAAACATAACATGCCAAAAAAAAGCATCAACTGACATATTTGCCTTCCGCACCTTTCTAGAACAAATTATATATATATATATATATATATATATATATATATATATATATATATATATATATATATATATATATATATATATATATATAATCCAGCGAAACACCAGAGAAGTCTATAACATTTTCTGTTTGGTTCTTTCACTCAACAAAAGGAGCTCTCATTTTCAATCCGTGTGCATCACTGTGCTTTTAAGAAAGGCATCCCTTCTTTTTGTATGCAGCATTATACCCTGCAGTTACTGTTTTGAGTGAAACCATCAGTGTTTAAGTTTTGCTTTTTTGAATGCTTTCGCTGCTGTGATCATTCAAAGTTTGTCTGTGACAGAGATAGCACTGCTGCTGTCTCCAGGGGCTTGATTATGTACATTCTACCCAAAAATTATAACCCGATTCTCTTGTCAAATATAAACAGTGTGCAAGGATGTAATGCATTTCAACAGTGGTATTAGTACATGGTTTAAATACAGTATAAAACAATTATTAATAAATCATATAAATAATAAATCATTCATATAAATGTAAATGATATGAAAGTCCTCAATACCTTTATTTAGTTTTGATGTTTTGTTATATATATATATATATTTTTTTTAAATTAAAAGCTTTTGCTTATTCAATATGTTATATTCGATAATTTAAGGGGCTATGAAACATTAACGCCCAGCTTACCACATCACCTAGTTTACACCTCTAACACATTTGCCTTCAGAGCCATGTCCTTGACATACTCAGACACAAGGGAAGCAAAGCAGCCGCTGCAAAGTGATTTTACACTGGAAATGTGTTTAGCATAAACTCCTGTCTGCCGCCCTGTGTAGTCCTTCCAGCCGTCACACACACGAGAGCTTCAAAGCAATATCCTGTGACAAGCCAAAAGCTCCATGTGTACCTTGGGAGCCTACTGCTTCAAACACGTAACTAAGAAAAGGAAAAGCAAATGCAACAACACACTTTCTCCTAACCTAGCACCACTGAAGAGCTTACAGGATGTTAAAGAGAGGCAATAGTCCTAGAAGAACTGCCTTTTTCAATTTTTAATGCCTTTGAAACATACCTCTGTGCTCACAATCAAGTTAGATGTATGTGGTCATGCACATAATGAATGACATAATTGCTTCTGTTCGCCTGCCTTTCCAACTCTCCTCCAAGGCCCATTTCGGTCCCATTGATCTGAGCTCGTACATAATCAATATTCAGCAGCATGCACTCTGGTCAGAGCTAAGGAATAGCGGGGGGCTTGTTTAGAGACTGTGCACAGACACAAAGGCTGCATTTGCCAGCCTTGGGATGAACACTAGCGAAGGAGTTCCTTAGCATGGGAGGTGCTTGTCCTTTTCCTATAAACCTCGCACTTTTGTATCCGGCCCTGCGGATTATGCTGCTCCTCTACAGCCTAAACATTTAACACCAAATGCCCTCTCCCTGGAGCTAATGCTGCTCCAAATCCATCTCAGTGTTCCCTCTTACTTTTTAACCTCTCAATAATCTATACCCATCGAATCAAATTCTAATTATTTCCCCAGAGAACACAAGATTAATTCAGTGGACAGAGATGCTGGTGAAATCTGATCCTGAATTCCTCTCTATTCATTCTGATCTCTAATTGCTCTATTGTGTGAGCAATTAATGCCTATGACTTTTTTAGAAATATATTAATGTATTAAAATTTTAGAAACATTTATTTTAAAAGCTGTGTCTATCAACCGCCCTCTGAGGCTCAGAGATATTATATTTTTAAAAAGTTATCAGAAGCTTAACATGACATCATGGGTCATTTGGTTTGACATGAACGAGAAAGTACACGTCAACCCACCAGATTAAAATGCAAATGAATATCAGAAAAGGTGCAGTCTAAAGGGAAGGAAATGGCCTGGGTCTGTTTAAGTCATAAAATATGGTCTCTATGGCCAGACTCTGCTTGTGAGCTCTTGAAGGTCAAGTGAACCCAGCAGAGGTGTTTTGCATTCTTGAAGCTGATAGAGAATAAAAGTGAAGGAGACAGCGGGTCTTTCATTACTAGACAGAAAGAGTGCTAAATTTTAAATGAATTTCCTGTTATTTCGATTTTACATTTTTTAATCTTGCTTGTTTTTATTAATTTTCACATTTATTTTTTATTTATTTCTTGTAAAAAGTCATGCAGGGTAATGTCTGTGTAGTTCTCCATGTGTTTTTCCACCAGGTTCTCAATTGTCTGACCATCTCTTAAACACATGCAGTTAGGTGAATTGTCTACAATAAATAGCCCCTTGGGGTGTGTGTGTGTGTGCGTGTGTGTGTGTGTCTGTGTGTCTGTGTGTGCGTGTGTGTGTCTGTGTGGTGCCCTATGATTTATTAGGGTGTATTCCTGCCTTGCTCCAAGTGTTCCTATGATCCACCTCAACCCTGACCAGATTGCTGAAAATGAATTAATCATGAAACCCATTTTTTGTGCTTTAGTTCTTCTGTGCAACATTAGAAAAATAAAGTGTATATTCAAGTACAGCACACAACCACAACAAATGTCTGTACACATCCAGTTGACTTCTGCTCGTGTATTTTTAACAGCAGTTATTTATAAAGGTTTTCACTGTGCTTGCTTAACATATTATTTTATAAGCTCTGTCTCTTTCAGAAGATGAACTGTGTGTGTTGTGTAAGCTCCAGAACCAGCAGTGTTATCTCTCCTAATATTATTTATAAGTTTTCAAATCATGTTATAAAAGAAAAATTTTTGTTTAAAAATCAGAAAAATAACAAATCGTCATAACGCTCAGGGAACAAAGCACACCAACACACACACACTAAGAACAATTTAAAGATGCTAATCAGCCTATGTTTTTGGACTTGGGGAGGAAACTGGAGTACTCACAGGAAACCCCTGAAGCACAGGGAGAACATACTCTGCACACACTGGGCATAGATGGGATTCAAGCTATCAACAGCAGAGATGTGAGGCATACATGCTAACCACTAAGCCATTAATGCCACTCACCTCCCATCAACACCCATTTACACAAAGCCCTGCCTAATAAATGTGGAAAAGACTACCCCATACAGAAAGAAATGAGCCTTGGAAATAAGAAACAAACAGCTGCTGGGCAATGATGTTTCTCAGCCATGCTTAAAAGCCCCACTTTGTCTTTGTGATTTTGTCACATAAGATTTAATCAGCAGGATAGTATTGTAAAGGGCAGAAATAGGAAGACAGGCTGTGTGTTGAGAAGACAAATGTTTCAGTTTACTCTGATCTGAAATAAAACAAGACTCATCTTTGTCTCTGTTACAGCTTTCCTTGCTCTGTCTTCCTGTGGATTAATTGGATTGGCTTCCTAAAAAGTGGAGGGAAAATATTAGAAAATAAATTACAATCGTAGCCACTTTCCTTTCCCCATCTGTCTTATTCCAGGGAGCCTGTGTCAAAATTAGATCTATTCCACTCTCATGTCTGTATCTTTCTCTCTCTATCCCTCTCCCTTTCACATTCTCTCTTCTAACTGGTCATCCATCCACTGGTCTTTGCAAGTTATTAATGATTAATGTGAGATTACTGTAGGACAGCAGAGCCTCCGTTTAGCCACTGTCCCCTCTCAACAGTTAGGTGTCTGGAAGAAAACTATAGGGAAAAAAAAAAAAAAGACAAAGTCATGTTTAATAATGCAAGAGTAAAGAGAGAAGGGAAATTGGACAGGCATGAGATAGGAAGTATTTACTATGTGGACAGATGCAATAACATTCTGCTTCATTTGCTGCTTATATTTCTGTATGCTCAAATGCCCTGAGAGAGCGTGAATACTAATTCACCCATGTTGCTCTGTCTTCATTTCAGATTTTCTCTGCCTCAGCTCTCTCACTTTCCTGTGTTCAGGTTTGATTCAGAAGCTAGTGAACAAAAGCGTAGCTATCAGTGCAGACATCCAGATCCAGATTAATGCCATATCTGAGAGCAAAAGGCAATTCAGCACTAAGCACTCAGCATTATCCTCATCACTTGCTTGTTAAATGCCACTTCTCTGCTGACAAGCGAGGAATCAGCTTTTAGTTCATGTGGCCCTGATAGATTTTAAAATCTATTGTTTTATTTTGCTTTTTATCAAAAATCATATATTGTAACTAAATATTTTAATATAAATCTTTGTCTGTAAATAAATATTTTTCAATAGTTTTATCATATTTATTTAACGCATTGTAATATTCCCATAGCAATTCATTAATTCATTATAACAGTGCATTTTGTTTTTGAAAACTTTTATTTAGACTGAATCTAAATATTTATCATGCACTGAAATATATCTTTGAATTAAAATACAGAAATATGATATGATATATAATAAATGAATAGTAAGGATTATATGTATTATACGTCACAATTTTTTTTCATCAGATTTCTACATTTCTAAATCCAAAAGTTCCTGATGAAGTTTTCAAAATGCACTGTATAAGGTGTGTGTGTGTGTGTTCCTGCCTCTCTTCCTGTGTTCCTGAGAAAGGCCCTTGATCTACCATGACCCTGACTAGGCAAATGCTGAAGATGAATTTGCATTGCCTGACCAGGAGAAATGCTGCTGATTCGGCTCCCAATTTCATCAGTTTTGCAGTCACCTGGGTTGTCTATCTTGGAACAGCACTTCTCTGATTTTATTTTATTTTATTTTATTTTATTTTATTTTATTTTATTTTATTTTATTTTATTTTATTTTATTTTATTTTATTTTATTTTATTTTATTTCATTTCATTTCATTGCAACATGTTTTCTTGCAGCAGTACTGACAGCAAGGGGCCCAGCATGAAACTGAGGTTGTTGTTTTTCAGGCATTTGTTTTTCATTGTGTTCCCAAGATATTCCCTGCTATTTGTATTAGTAAGAACAATAAAACATTGGCCTGTGCCCCTATAAATAGAGGATATTATAGCACGAAGAGCAAAGAGACAAGAACATACACCCGACTTCTCAGTTTTGCCTGATGTATCTCATTGCCTTTTTCCATTTAAACACATCTCTAATCAATGACTCTAGACATATGAGTAAAAGAGGAAATATGTCTCCATTAAGATACGAGGATGGAACAATAGACTAAATCCAGCAAGTAAAAAAAAACAGGGCTGGCTGCTTAGGTAAATCTTACCATAAAATCCATCTTCCTGCACAACAAAACATCAAAGGAAGGATTGAATTAGGCACCAAAGTTTCTTTCATCTTTCCTGTTTCCTCAATTCTCCAGCCAGGATGGAAAGTCACCATTTCAGGCTTTCAGCATGCAGATGTACAGTATGGCAGGTTCTCTGGTTTCTTAATCTCTGCTCAGTTTAAAGTGTTTCAAAACTTTTCCAGGGATTAAACAGTTTGTCACCAGGACTGGTTTATACACGTTTCATACAGTACATTAAGCTTCGGATGTTGGTCTCATTGTGGATTTTTCTAACAGGATTTCTGAACAAAAAAACAGATACAACCTGCACATGCTTGACAACACTGTGATTAAATATTTATCATGTTTATCATAGCTTTAATGAAAAAAAAAAAAGAATAAAAAAATCAATAGAAGACCAAGCTGTTTCCCCCTCTCAGAGGGACATGTGCTGCTCCAGATTACCTGCTGGACAAATAAATGCTCTACCATCAAAAAGAGAAACAGGTCTACTGGGTAGCTGATCAGCGTTGGCAAGCAAGCGCTGATCTGGATCATCGCACCAGCTTTCTTGTTGGAATTCATACTGCATTTCTACGTTGGCTCCTGGTTATACCACATGAAGGTCATAGCACAGTTATCAATATAGTGATATATTGTACTAATGTGACTGTCACAGAAGACATGATGACTTGCTACGCTGAAAATGGCAATATGCTAAAGCAGTAGTACTTTGTGATGAGTGTCTAAATTATGGAAGGTCAGCAAAAGAATGTGAACATGCTGTTCACACTTATTCCCTAATCACTGAAGACTCGTTCAAGGTTTAGAGGTTTAAAACTCAGGAAAGGTCACACATCATAGTCTTTGATGTATTAGCAGGCTTTGCTCTGGCAGTCAATTCTCTCTCTCAGGTTTAACAAAATACCCTTTCTTTTTTTTAATCTAATCTCTATTTGCTATATCTGTAGCATGGAGGTTATTACAACAAAGTTTTGGTTACACAGTTGCACTTTTTGACTATACACTGCACAGTTTATAGAAGGGAAACTATTTTATAATCATAACATCCAGTGTCACCTCGATGAGTCTGGTTCCTTTCATGGTTTCTTTCTAATACTGTCTAAAGGAGTTTTTCCTTGCTACCATCACCTCTGGCTTGATCATGAGGGATATGTTTAAAATTTGTCATTTATATTTTGAATTTATATATTTCCACATACTGCTAAAGGAAGATAAAGAATAGTCAAATCTTACTTACAATGGAAGTCAAAGGGCAGTTTTTGAAGGATTTCATAAATGTTCATGATGTTTTAAAGACTTTCATGAACACTTCTTTCAAATCGATTTTTAAATAAGCTCAAAAACGGTGTATTTCACCTGTTCAGAGATAGCACTAGCTTTTCAGGGAACAAACTAGGATTATGAAAAACATATACAGTTCATGGCTCTGATCGTGAATGAATACCACCAAAATGTAGTGAAAGTGTAAGCAACTAGGTTTTTCTAAATGATTCCAGTGTTCAGATTACATTGGAATGGCTAGAATTTCTTTCATTGTTGTCCTGTATGTTTGCAGGGTGTTTTGTGTTTGTTGACAAAATTCATCACCTGCTTTTAGACTCATCATGAATGACTTTCAGTGGTTCTCTGCTTTTCTCTCAAAACTCAAAATGATTCAAAAGGGTTCAAAATGGTGCCCATGAATTTCTCAGTCTTATCAGTATCTTGAGAAAAGAAAGCATGGATAAGGTTAAGGATAACAGATTTCAAACCATTTCTTGAAATAGGCATCTGTACCAGAACAGTTTGGAAGCAATTTTCTACCATGTTCACAGTAGCTGAAATGGCTGTATTGTCAATTTTATTCTTTAGAGATAATATAGTCCCAAGGCAGCAACCACTAATAATTTCAGCATTAACACTCCTGTGACTATGGCCCAATTAATACAAAAAAGACAAATGAAGATCTCATTACTGTAACAATGTTTGCTAATCCCCTATAATTAAATGACAAACTCTCAAGCTGTTCTGCAAGCTCGAGCATGTACAGCCTACCACGATGATCCCTGAACTGAAGCAGCTTTCCATCATAGTATGTGAAGGTCACTTTGCTGATCAAGGGCTAATCCTAGCAGAAAGGCTCTACTTTGTGCACCACAAAACACACCTATACCATTATAGGCTCTGTCGTTCTCTGAGCAATTTACTTCCGATTAAGCAGTTCATCTCTGAGACTATTTTCCAAAGTGTGCTTCTATTGGCACAGCTGTGGGTAAGTCCTGTTGCTTTGAATGTGTCTCCAGAGTGGTATTATCTGCAAAACCCTCCTACATGGGGGAGAATGGCTAGATTTTGCCAGCTTATCTAGCTCTTCTCCCTGTTTCTGCTGGGCTAGATAGAATTGAAGGAGGACAAGAAGCCTTCCAGAAAACATAGCACAATTAAAGTCCAAGGTCCAATCAATTTTTCATTCCAGTCTATAGCAAGTGAAGCCTATAAGCTTGCTAAAGACATCACCTTTTACCTTCTACTTGACAACGAATGTTATGGTATTCTCTGCTTTTTCAGACAGATTATGCATTATCTAGGATACATATAAATAAGATCACTGGATCTATTTATGTGGTTGTGGGAAACTGCATTTTTTTCTCAGTTGTGGTGGTCACAAAATAACTGTGTGTGTGTATGGACATGTACGGAGCAATACAACAGGGTTGGGGGAGCAGGGGGGTCTTTCAGCTGACATTTGAAATTCCCCAGTGCAGTGGTATTTTCAAACCATCTTAGCACAATGCTAAAACAGTATCTTAGTGACTTCAAGCACAGATGAGGAAATTCAGTCCCAATTTTTACAACTTCAAATACGATACTGAAATGCCTCAGCTACTTTTGTGTATATTGTGGCCTAGCCATTTATAACCATGAATAGTGTGAGGGGTAGATATGTTTTGTTAGATAACAATTCTGTTGTTGAGAATGTTTACTAAGGTGAAAGAATAGGTACTGTTTACTTCATGCACTGAATACAGGGCCAAGGCTAGTTCAGTTTAAGCTGTATATTTCAGTCCACCAAAGACCTCAACATGTCTGTCTCAGCATCAGTCTTATATTTGGGCTACATACAGCACAGATGTACACACAGAATTCCATCTGCCATCAGTGATTCTACCTAAAGCACTGATCTGCATCTGCCATTGCATCCAGTATGATTTTATCTTGTAAGGTTGTGGCTTGAATGTGCTCTTGAATGTGTGTAAGATATCTTTACTGAAATTGCTACAATGTGGAATAGTCTACTTACTCATTTGGGCAACTATATCACACAATGGGATAGTAATTTGATCACATGTCAAGTGGAAGATTCAGCTGTAGATTTCGTAAAGTAGGCTTAATACCAGGCTTCTACGCATTTGCTGCCACTGCTGCTGCCACACTCCTACATTAGGCCTTATCATCAAAATACTCTGGGCTATCAGCATTGGCTGAAGGTAAGAAAATAAGGTGCAGACACTGACTGTATGTCAGGACCTGAGTCTTTATGCAAGACTATGGTATTAAGCACTGTAATTCATTACACTGTTGCTTCTCACATATTTTGCTCACACCTTCAACCTAGTTCTTCACGCTACATTCCAATGTACTAAATGCATTCACAAAGGCTTTTGACACTGCTCTTAGCCCTGGGTTATAAGCATTTCAAACCCCGATTTTCAATGCTGGTAGAGAAACGATTCACACATGTAATTTAGGGGCAGTATTAGTGGAGTATTGGGATGTTTAGGTGAGATGCTACAGCCACCCAATCAGAAATTAAACAGGGATTGCCTCATATCAAGAGAAATTCACGACAGAGCAACACTTGGCAGCATCAGGTGGCAAAACATTGAAAATCATGGAAGTGTGCACTGTAGCAAGGGGGAAGTACCAGACACTGAAAAATTTGCAGAAGATAGCAATGCCTGCTATGTTGAATAATGGCCTGTCCTTTTTCCCCACTGATGCAAAAGTGTGAGACAAGCCTTCAGTTTAATTTTAACAGTCAGGCGCTGTATTTATCCAAATAAGATGCAAATAAGAACATTAACTCAGGGTTTATAAATGTACAGTGTGAAACTTCAGATTATGAATACACAGGATTAATTGTTAACCCCGGGTAAAATATGAGCAGTGTGAAACATGAAACAAGATAACCCCGAGTTTACAATGACTCAGGGAAAATATTTCAAGTGTGAAAAGCCCTCTTTTTTCCAAGGGACTGAGAAGCTGATGCTTTCCTGTGTGACTCTTAATCTGGCTCTTTGGCTCTTCACTTACTCCAAGCTCTTTCTTACGCTTCGAACACTTCCCTATATAAAACTAATCTATATCTGATAGAGCTTCAGATTGTGGATTGTACACAGTTGGAGCTGATTTTATTTGATGACCCAGCACCAACAAACCTCTCAGCTCTTCTGCATGGATGTGAACCCACCCATGTTTTATAAATTTTTAATTGAACTCAAGTCCTCCTGCATCTCACCTATTCCATGATTATTAAAATATAGATCCATGAATCTAAAAATGCCTTTGTTTTTCCCTGTTTTGACTTTTTCATCTACGTAATTGTTGAATATCAGTATATCTGTATGTCTCATTCAGAAGTCGGCCAATACCTGTAACAACAATTACACAGAAAAAAAATTCTGTCAAATTTATTGGTGTGTAGACTCAAATGAACTACTACCCTTTTGTAGAAGTTAATTTACCACTGCAGCTTTGACTGTATACACTGCATAAATTTTATCTAGCCACAATTTTAATTCAATAACTAAGAAGTAAAAAATTGCACATACTGGCACATAGTGTGACAGAAAATCCATGAACCAGAATATGGAATAATGGAATGGGAGCGTGAAGCTAGTTTTTTTATGAGAAAAATTTTGTGCGCCATAAATCGGAACAGCTTGGAGATAGGAGACAAGGTTATCAGTGGTGCTACATGTATCATTGCAAGCTGTTCAATAAAGCGTTGGTGAACATTATTGGTTCTTCACCGCCATGGAGACATTGTCCTGGGGGACACAGGTTTGATACAGCAAGTCTTAGCTAAGTGGTGCATTGCTCATATCAACCATCTGCTGGCCTGCCAGATTCAATCATTATGACAGACGATGACACGGGATTTACAGAGCAGCCATGCTGCGACAAATACTCTCTCTCTCTCTCTCTCACACACACACACACACACACACGCACACACCTAGCATTTACACTGTTTAAATCCTAACCAATGTATTTTGCTGACCTTATAGGAGGCACAGAGAGAGATGAAACTCTGAAAGCGGGGGTTTGATTGTATTCTTGTACTGCACTTATGTTTTAGGATCAGGATCAGTGTTTTATGAGAAAAGCAGACAGCAATCTAACACCCAAGATCTTTTATTCCTTTATTGTTAACTATCTACAAAATATTATACAATCAGATTCGTTGCTCAAGTGTTGATTTAATATTTACAAATGTACTCCATAAAAAAGCTATTGCAATAGAGGAGCGTTTCCAATACACACTCAAATCCCTTAAGTGTTTGTCAGCAATATGCTCTAACCCAGTGAAATGAAAAACACAGAGTGTAACTTGAGATAGTAGAATACAAAGCTGTCAGTTAAGAAGGAGCTGCTTCTTCTCTCACCCAAACACATAAAGCCATGTATTACATAGATTTGTGTGTCCTGTGTGTATGCAATGAATGTGGTGCTTGATTTTTTTTTTTTCACACTACAGACAAAGCAGATCAGCACTGTGCACAGACTACAAACCTGCATCAAAAAAAAAAACATCAAAGCCAGTGATGCTAATTTTCCCATTATGAAAGCAATCTTGTAAGAGCTGCAGCTCACTATATGAAAATCAATACATTTCATTTCTATGCCATGCAGCATTGCTCATTATGTCACACACTGTGAAAGTTTCATACTTAAATGTCTTCACTGAGTGCTAGATCATACACCCAGACAATGACAAGAACCCAAAAATCACTATCCTTACCTGAACTTGTACACTTTCTATCTAAGGTGCCAAGGCATCAAGCTATTTAAAGTATGAAGACTGTATATTAATGCTGTGAATTTTTGAAGGTTCCAGAGACCCGGAGTGATCCAACACACTTCAAAACTATAGAGTAAAAATAGAGTAGCTCTTGGGACCTTTAAAACTAAAGCAATTATGAGTTTATATAGGAATTAATGCTGAGTGCTAATACTGAGTGTCCTAAATAAACACCCTTTCCGCTAAGAAAGAATTTTATCAGAGCCTTCAGTGTAAAGGATATTATAAGAGAACAACAAAAAAATTCCATCAACAGGCACAGGCCACATGCAAAGTTTGGAGACCCTTCAACACTGAAGTTAACTTCAAAGCTACTTGGAGTTTTATAATAAACTCTTGACAACCCCCAACCAAGATGTTTCAATATGTCCAGCAATTATTAAAATAAGGAAATTCTTATATTATTATTATTATATTATATTATTATATAAATCCTAATTTTATTCAGAAGCACTAATGCACTCATCCCCAGGGAAGAAGGACTGTTTAAAAAATGAAAATAAATAAAGGAAAAAATATCAAACTGCCATAAAAGTGGTATTCTATCAACAACATTTTTTTTTATCATTTTCTGTGCCTTTTGTATAATAACTGCATGCTTAGTGGGTGAGTAATCCTTCCATTACATGCACAGGCACCTCAACAACTATACCATGTTTGGTCTTAAATGCATCATATCATGATTCGAACTATAATGTACGTTTTACAAATGTAGAACACTCCTGTTTCATGATTCAGACGACTTATGAACATCCAAGAAGGCACAGTACTTCAGAGGGCTGTAAATTGGATTTGCACCACAAGATATTCTTTTGGATGACTGACAAATTGACTGGCAAATTATTACAATTTCTTATCTTGCTTTTTGCAATCATAATTTCTTATTGTGTATTTCTGAAATATTTTTTAAACTATACTGATGGCCTGTTTTTAAACACTAATTATTCAAAACTGCTATTCATTTGTAATGCTTTAATTTAATAGTACTAATTCACCCACATTACCTAAGCTGTTCTAAATAGGCTTGGATTTAACTTAACAACAGAAAAATTATCCTGCAGTGTTTTTAAAGTACAGTATATTCATATATTACATAGTCTTTCTGCAATAAATAAATGTGTAGGAACAGTTACAAAATTCTTAGTTGTGAAAATGCTTAGGTAACCAAGATACTATGAAAGATTAAACATTGTTAGAACCAAAAGCTTCTAAAACAGCAAGTTTCAGAAACCTTTCACTAACCTAACATTGTTAGCTGCTCTATTTCTGCATGAACTGCTTTCAAGGTTCAGTAGTGCCATAAGGAGGTTTAACAAAATATGAGCGTCATTCAGTCTTGTATCATTATCTTGTGCATTTAGGCTAATACCCATTTGTAACGTTGCGACTTGCTTATACATTTTTTAACATACATTTAGAAAGATGAGGTTATAATAATTCAAATGTCAGGTTGCTAAAAACTGAGTTCATTTTCAACTCTATCTTTTATCAACTTTTTATATATTTTTTTAGTTCAACCCTCACCTCTCTACTATTTTCTGTAAATCCCCCCAAATAATTCAGAGACATGTTTTGTCATACTGTTTAGATGCACAGAATGGAATAAAATGGCATGCCTCCTGATTCATGGTGCTAGTAAGGAGACTTATAATATAAAAGGGCTCTATACACATGAATATACAGTATACAGTGCAAGTACCATGGCCAGTGTAGGACAATCATAAGGGCTTCACAATTCAGAAAATGCACTGGAAAGTATGGAGAAAACTAAACGGTACACATAACAACAGGCTCAGGATAAACTCGACAGCATAATTAAGTGCTTGACTGCAAATTGCATGTGCTGTAGAACATCATAAGTAGCAGCATGTGAGATAATGTAGTAGTTTATATCAAATATACGTGATACCATCTGGTATCAGATTGTTTCTATAATTCCTTGTAGCGCAGTTCAATTTCACAAATAAAAACAATTCCAGAAAAAGCAAAACAAAACAATTCTAGCTTGCTGACTACACAAATGTGGCTGCACTACCAATTTCAAAGTTTTCACCTGTGTAGTGTTTATAAGTACACAAAGTGCATACATAACAGTAGCATAGAGAAAATGTAAGCTTGTTTAAACTTATTATTAAATTAAATATAAATTATTTGTTAGATCAATCAATATATCAACACATCAACAGTTACTAACAAGTGATAGCCATGGGCATCATAAAAAGTGCTTCAACATTCAGCATAGAAGAATTATACAGTATATCAATATAGCAATATGCTGTATAGTACTACTGGTTATGGTTAATAACAAGGGTTGCTTGTATTGATGGGTTAGAAAGGCTTCTGTTTCATAAAAAAATAAAAATGGCATCCATATCACCATGAGATTATTTGCTGTTACCTTAAATGTTTTTAGGGAGCTTATTTCGAACCATCATGACATGGCAACAGCACCACCAATGGTCATAAAAATATGATATGAAGAATCAAGGTTTAGGCTGAATTTCTCTTAGCTGATACTGTAGTTTCATGTCAGTGACATTTCTGTGAGGTGATTGTACACAATATATTGTCCTGTGGATTTTTTTTTATGCATGTGAACTGATATTTTTTAGCGCTCTTCGCTGTGACACATCTGTAACGGCATAAACCAGCAGTGATGGAGAAGGTGCATGTGTAATACATTCAAAAGCAAGATGGATTTTACTCTATCATCATTTTTCCTTCAAATGCCTTTAGAGGAGAAAGTAAAAGTAAATAGACTAAGCACACATTGTGAAAAGTCAAAAAGGTTACTTTTCTATTTGTTGTATTCAGTGGAAACATGGCATGAACCCAAAAGTGCATTATTAACAACAAGAATTGAAATCATAAATGCAGCGTGTGTGTGTCTGTGTGTCTGTGTGTGTGTGGTTTGCTCCACATTGTACTTATTATGACATAAATGAGACCTAAAACTAATTAGACCTAATACTGAAAAGAGAAAAAAACACTAGAAGACATCTAGGATTTGTTGCATAAAAAAAACTAGTAGTTTTAAACATTACACACACACACAACGTATCAACATTACACTGTTATCATGTTTAGACACTCAAAAAAAAGCATTCTGCAGACTGAGGACCTGAGAGCACAGTCAAAGCAGTACAAATGGTAATGTCAATACTGATGCCTCTCGTGTTATATTGCTCGTCGATTCCCTTATCTGTCCAGCACAACTTGTTATTGATCTTACTTTAACGAGGTTAACCAGGTATGAACCAGGCCAGGACACTGAGAATGTGCTACATTTCATGGCTGTTTAGCAGACAAGTTAAGCTCAGGTTAGCATGCTAACCACACAAACTGATCAGTGTTAGCAGACCCTGAATCTTTAATCTTCCTGTTCAAATAACCTCAATCTATATAAAGTGAGTCGATACTGTGTTTCCATATCTTTACAAGTGATAGTAGCTAATACATGCTTAAGAAAAGTCACCATATGACGTCACATCATGGAATCATCATAATCAATTGCACAACAAAATATTTTACATGAACAACTTATTATTATTATTATTATTGTTATTTCTTCTGAATATCAAAGCAAATAGAGTTTGAAACAAAGAACAATGTGTGTGGCTGAAGGAAGCAATTGGGATCAGAAGTTGGTCATTGAGAATTGTAGTGATCTGTGGTTGACCAGTGGGAATAATTGTGATCAGTGGTTACTCACTGGGAACAATGGTTATCAGTGATTGGTTATTGAGAACAATGGTTATTGGTATTGGTTAATGGGAACAGTGATACAGTGATTAGTGATGGGTTGTTCTAAACAATTATGGTCAGTGGATGGTTACTGGAAATAATGGTGTTGTGTCCAATAGAGGAGGGTGATCTGGGAATATTGATGATCAGTGGTTGGTTATATTGAATAATAATGACCAGTGTTTGGTTTATTGGGAAGAATGCTGATTGGTTGTTCTAATAATGATGTGGTTGGTCACAAGGAATACTGGTTTTCAGTGGTTGGTTACTGGGATTTATGGTGATCAGTGTTTGGGCATTGGGAATGGTCATATTTAATAAACTTCTTTTTTTAACCAAAGTCTGTTCAAGTCCAGAAGCCTATTATTCAATAACTACGGAAAATTGTTAAATAACTGTAATGAAACAAAACTGCAAGTTCTGTAGTTAAAAAAGAGAGGATGAATGGTATGGAGCAATTGACAGATACTGGGAGTATAAAGCCCCTGGCAACATGATTTCAAATGTTATTAAAAATGTATCATTTATCAGTTGTAGGCACATAAAATATATGCATAAGTACAGATTAATTATAATTAAAACATACAAAATGTTCTGTTTTCTTCCTCACCAGAACTGTTTGGTCATTTGAGATTGCATACTCCATGGCAACAACTGTGTTCATAATGTGGTTTGTGTGCACTCCCCTGCTATTTCCCACTTCTAGCAGGTCTAAAAGCTACACTGATCAGCAGAGAATGATAGTGGGCTTTAAAAAAAAAAAAAAAAAAAAAAAACATGAAGTAGACCCATTACCACATTGCACTAAAATACCATGGCACTAAAATAGCGTATATAAAAATATTCTAAAAGATTCTAAAAAGATGCAGTGTCGCTCACACTCAGACTCAAAGAGGCTGAGCGAGCAGGAATGAAGTCACTTTAGTTGCTGCAGTTAGGGTGAAGTGGGTAGCTGATGTAAGCTGATGGATAATTTGACCAGAAAAGGGCATAAAAAAGAATTTCAGTTGTTGACAAGTTTCACTCTTGAGTTACGAGATGTCGTCTGGAAGACAGTAAATGACTCATTATTATGATTCACTGAAAGAAAATGATTGACTTGAAGTCTACATATGCTACTCCACCTCCAAACTTTGCTGCTGTCTCATCAGTGTATAAAGTATGTCCATGTGAAATACTGTAGTTATCAATAAAACATGCCGTTTCCCTTTGATGAGGTAACAATAAATTCATTCATAAAGCTATTTTTGTTGTTGCTGACCTTTTTTTCTTTAACTTTTATTAACCTTTCAACACTTTCTCATGTTTACCTCAAAGTATCTGAGCTTCATTATGAACATTTGAAAACATCTTCTAGTACATAACAACAAAATCTCACTACAGAGTGAGAGTCACAGTGTCAAGAGATTATTGTTATCTTCTCTACACAACGCCACCTGTTACTGCTAATGAGCTTGTATCAACAAAAGAAAAAAGCATAATTAGTATGTTAGGTTGAGGTACATTGTTTAGAACAAAAAATAAATCGGGTTTTTTGTTTTCCGTTGAACACCAACAGCACAAAGAGCAGATTACAACACAATTACAACAAGAAGCCACCATTTTTATTGACAAATATAGTTGTTTAAAAAATACAGGAAAAAAATCCTAAAATAGAAACACAATTTCACAGTTCTCCAACACCCACCTTTCTCTCCATCTCTCTATCTTGTTTGAATAAATATGGATATCAAGCCCTGCAAATGGAAATGAGTTTGACAGAGATGAAATGCAAAGAGTTGATTTTAGCCTGCAGTCCATTTCAGTTAACTTCATGTCTGAATCCATAGCATTACAGTATTTCTTTATAAATCCTCAGAAATTGAAAACTGGAGCGCTCTCTTTCCTTCTCAGTCTGTAGACATTTACCTCTCCTCAAGAAACCTCAAAAAATACAGTAGTTATTTTGTCTAATAATAGTTGATCATATTCATTCATTTGGGATGTTCTGGTTTAAATGGGACATTTTGTATCCACACTGGTCTGGTGAAATATTGTAATGAAATATTTTTTTTGGATTATTTACAATTAAAGGGTATAATAAAAAATACCAGCCAAATCAGCCAGCCAATTCATTATTGAGCCAGGGATGTAAATATAATGTAAAATTTTTTAAAATCATTCACCCTATAGTCAAGAGATTACATTATGTCAAGAGATCCTGGTTATGCCATCGGTGGCTGCAAGCCAAGAGAGCAAAATTGGCTACACTCTCTAAGGGATCTCATTCACCCTGCCCTGTCAATCATGGTGACATTAGCCAATCAACTGTCCAATAGAGGGGCATTTAGGGGCATAGACAAGTTACTAATATAAACACACAGCACACACTGAGGCATTGAAGCAATCAACCAATGAGAATACAGCAATAGATACTCATGACCTCTATTTATTTTTCACCATTGTTTGGTCTTCCATTTTGTCACATCATGGAATAAATGAAAGAAAAAATTCAATTTGAGTATAAAGGGCAGTGAATATTTGTCAACAGGGACAAGCAGACATCAGGAAATGTGTGAGAGCATAATACTATCTTGTGCATTCTTCAGTAATAGTATTTTCAAATTGAAATGACATGGCATACATGTAGCTGGGCCCTACTGTTAACAAATAACACAGTGTCAGCTGATTTAGAGGTAAACAGGAAAAGAGCAAACACAGAATGTAGACAGCAGACTGGCATCACAGTTGTCTTGTTTTAAAAGTAAATATATGTGTGGCAGCCTGGTGACATTCTGACATTTTTCAGGTTATTTATAGTTATGAAAAATACACTGAACAGAAATGTTTTCTTTCTTGCAAATCTTAAAGATAAAGTCATAGAATTTTAAAGTCTGGTTTTTCCCCCGAAAATGAAAACGGCAGAAAACTGCATTTTAAAGATTGCATTCAAACTCCACTGTAAGATACCAACACAGAGACTGTCTAAATGCAAATGCTATTTATTGATTTGCTTTGGATTTAACTAACATATGCAAATCAAATATAAGACCATGAAAACTATGTCGATCTATATATCAGCCTTTGTTCTAGCTTTCTGACTGACATGCTTTTCAGGTGTCCTGCCCATTCAGCAGCCATTCTAGGTTTACATTTACATTTCTGGCATTTGGCAGACACCCTTATCCAGAGTGACGTAAAAAAAAAAAAAGTGCTTTGAGTTCACTATCAATGAATACATCAATACTGATTCACTAGGTAGCAAGAAGGTAATATAGCGATTAGAGCACCCAGACATTTTCAAGTTCAAGAACACTAATAATAACAACCCTAATTTTAAATGAAAAGGTCAAACACCAGCGATAAATATCACTTGCAGCATTTGAACACAAGCCTCATCATCAAGCTTTCTTTTAAATGAGATGTCTGTTCCATCTAACATTGGTGTGGAAAACGTTCAAAGATTCTGTTCTGTTCTGCTAAATTTCTTCTCTTTATTATTAGGTAATTTAAAGACTGTAAAATGTGTCCTCTGTATGGAAGCACCCTTCTTGGTTTGCTGGCAAAATTAGTTGTTTAGGCATATATCCATTTCACTATGGCATACAGTTAGATTAAGATAGCAAAGTTTTCGGTGTCTTTAGACTGCATTTGTTAAACATCCATCAGTACAGTAGGCCAGATTTTCCAAAATTCAGCCATAGCAATATCTGATAGGTTTCCACAGACCACCACACATCATACCTGCCATAGCCAAAAGTATATGGACACCTTACCTGTCCACCTATATGTGGGCCATCCCCAAACTGGGCCATCCCCAAACTCCACACAAAGTCAAAAGCACACACTGAATAATTAAGATTTCCCTTCACAGGAACTAAAATGCCCTAATATGTTCCAGCATGACAATGCCCCTGTACACAAAGCAAACCCATAATCACATGGATTGCTTTTGGTTGATGTGGAAGAACTTGAGAGGCCTGTAAAAGCCCTGACCTCAACCCCACTGAATACCTTTGGGATGACTTGAAATGCTGACTGCACCCCAGGGCACCCCTGACATCAGTGCTTTACTAAAGCTCTTGTGGCTGAATGGGCAAATCTCCACAGCCACACTCCAAAATCTAGTGGCAAATCTTCCAAGAAGAGTGGAGGTTATTATAAGAGCAAACGCTGGACTAAATCTGGAATGGGATGTTCAACAAGCACACATGAGTGAGACTGCTCAGATGTCCATTGGAATTTGGGCCTCAGATGTACTTAATACCAGGTTAGCTAAAGTAATATGTAATTACGTACCTGGGTGTAATTGTTGTGCTTTGTGTATTAGCTCATAGACATTAAACTTAATTAAAACAAAAATAAATTTAATCAATGTCAGTCATCAGTTTTAATGAAACGTGCCTGAATTACATAGGATTCCTGTGTAATCACAATCAAATTAAAACAGCAAATCCATGAATGCCATTGTAACTCTGCAGGCAAAACTGAGAGAGACACACAACAGTAAGCAAGTGCACTGAAAATGTATTTTCATTTCCTGCTGTTTTAAAGTAAAATCTGTAAACTAAAACCAAAATGCAGAATATTATACACAGTCCTAAAATCAGGGCTATTACTGCCATATATATATATATATATATATATATATATATATATATATATATATATATATATATATATATATATATATATATATATATATATATATATGTATATAATCAAGCTATGTTCAAAAATCTTAAAAATAACCTCTAGAAATTTAGTCACACTTACTCACATTGTACATAGGGAGAAAGATTGTTTATCATGAGTTATGAGTGACTACTACTTAGCTAAATTGGTCATTTAGATAAGTCGTTTGTCTGAATTATAACTGTCCCCACTGCAGACAACACAATAGAAACAATTAGAGAAAAATCGATTGGTTTTAGTGGATGCAGGAGAATTTTAATTTTAGTGTCATGTATTGGTAAATGACCCAAACCATCACTATAACTCTAATAATATGTTTAAATGTTAAGATGAATGTTTTTTCTTTGGGGAATAATGTTTTTTTTTGTTGTTGTTTTTTTCTCTGAAATGTCTGCTATTATGATGAAATTATTTGGAAACCATAACAAAATCCATTATACATTATTGGTTTAACATTTTGTCTTGGGTTTTTCTTTTTTTTTCTTTTTTTTATTTGTCTTTGACATTAAGAGAATGGTATATTTTATCTTGTGCTGCTGACTGCATTAACATGTAAAAAGATTCAACATTTTAACAAGGATGCCATTAATGTGAAGCACCACACAGTAGCCAATTCATAATGCTTAAGGCTAAGTATGGAGCGAATTATCAATGTGTGTGTGTGGTAAAAGCCAGGACCATGGCTTTGCATCTAAAAGCCAAACTACAGAGCAGCTAAAAGCTTCAGGTAATAATAAACTTATGCTTTTGCTATATGTTTGTCTAATGTGTCCATTAGACTCATTACTATTTAGAGATAGATGTAACTGTTATAGACATGCTGAATGATGAAAGCTAAGAAGATTATATTCCAACCTACAGGGACAAAATAATGAGAATCTGGTGGGGATTTCCTTTCTTGCATTGCAGCAGTGCACGTCCGTATTTAGGACCTAGCTCTTAAATTAAGTTAAATAGAATTTCAAGTGCCCACAAGGTGTAGGATTTGGTTGGAAGAATAAATAACACCTCAAAGCAAGAGAACAAGGATTTACTTTAAACAGGAGACGCTTGAGCAATATGTGTGCTTTTGTTTTATGAGGGACTTTATGTGGGAGTTAATGCAGGGATAAAGCTGCTGGCTAGGTGAGTTTACTGCCTATTACTGTTTAATATTGTTTAGATTTACTCTAGCTCGAGCTCAGTTCTTAGCGACTGTTATACACTTGGCAGTGCATGTGAATGTGTAGCTGGAGTCGTGATTGTGTACTGTAACTTATTTAGCTAGAGGCATCTCTCATTAATTGAATAACAATGTGAAATTTGATCAATCTATAATGAACTTTTACATTAAAATTCTTTACTTTGTGATTTTATATTATTCAGATATAAAGGTATCAATAGCCATCAAGCATTTGCTTAAAACTGGCAGTCTTGATCATTGCTCTCTACCCATTTGGTCAGCTTTAGTATGCAGTAGTTAGACACAGTCAGATTATTAACAGTGCATGTACTGTATTTGTTTAATATCCAAAAATATATTATATGTTTAACAATTTAGTTACACAGAAAAATAAATTAAAGAGTTACAACTGATTTTATCAACATTTTTGGCTCACAAGCATTTCTTACAAATTCTTTTAAAGCACCGGTTTCTTATGCATCTAAAGTTCCTACTTCTTTCTATGTTTGCGGCCATCAGATTAATGCACATGGTTTAGAAGGGTGCAGAATGTTCTGAGCAGAACATAACGCATGTCACAAAATGTTCTTCCACAACTCCAATTCCTCCGATCTCCAATTTCTAATGTATTTCTAAAAGCTTAAAGCTTTCACAAATGCCTTCTGAACACACCTGTGACAGTGGTTCTTTTTTTGGTATGTTTTGTTTTCCATTGGTTTCATGCAGAATCAATCTATTTTCAAGCAAATATACAGTTGAAATTGTTCATTTAGTTAGACTAGTTAATAGTTCAGTAGTTCTTACTAGACCATATAATCCTGAAATCATTAACAAGCCTTCCTTATCAATGACCAAATGGTAATATGTGAAAAAGAAATATCTAAACAAAAGAAATCACTGTCACCTAAAACGTGAACTAATTTTAACATTTCAACATATGATATACATGGATTCTGTTAAACACATGAATAGAATTAATAAGAACAGCAATTACATGTTACTAAATGCAATTACATACACATTACTCATAACAGTAGTAAGCATTACTAAACCATTAAAAAAATTATTTATAGACATTAATATCTTGTGGAATGTCCACTGTGTTTATTTGTTTATTCATGTATTCAAGTGAAAGTAGCTATTAATCAACAAATTATTCATTAATTATTTACATGCTTAATGGCTTACTAATGTTTAATATTGTATTAAATGGTGTTTATTCATGTACCCTTACTATAAAGTGTTACCCACTTTGCAACTTTTTTTAACACATTTTTCAAATTATGACTAATGGATGCATCTGCTATAACTATGACAGTAGTTTCCCTGTGAGTTAACCACAGAGACAAGCACCATGTGTGTGCTAATATGACTTCATGCTGATTAAGGCTGGTGTCTTTCAAATATACTGGTTATAAATTGCAGTGTTGCATATAATATGACCAAGTGTATACGGCTTAAAACAAAAAAAAACATTTTAAATCATCTGTAATGCAAGCAAAGTGCTTCTTAAGCTGTGGGAGGCGAACCAAATAATTATTCAAAATTCCAGTTTTTCAGCATAACAATAAGTTTGAGGGGATTTTGAAGATTGCACTGTAATTAGCTCCCTTTCTTAATTTTTCTGACACCATCTTTACTGTTGTGTTAAATCAGTTGTTGCTGGCTAAGAATTCTTTCATCAGTCTTAAATTTCAAACAAACAAATAAAATCTGCTGTTGTTTCTCTAGTGTAGAGTTTTCAAAAGATGTAGAAGCTCCTGAATAAAGCATGAAGAGTTTTGGTTGAAGTCCAAATGTTTGCACTCAGGTTTTCATCCATGAACATTTGAAGACTTTAGTAATGAACTCAGAAATTACACTGACAAATAAGTTGCTCAGGAGCACTTGGATGCACAGTTCCGCTTGACTATAAACAGTTGAAGAAAAAACATTATTTATGTTCTCACTCCGGGGTCACACAAATAATGGCTTCCCTTTTGCATCTGGTTCCTATCAAGGTTTCTTCTCATATTATCTCAGTGAGTTTTTCATTGCCATCTTTGCCTCACGCTTGCTCATTATGGATAAATATTAATTTAATTTTAAACTTTGTAATTGTATTCTATATTTTTATATTTCTGTAAAGCTGCTTTGAAACAATGCCCATTGTTGGAGGCCTTACTTTTATTAGCTGTGTTCATAAAGTTGCCTGATGCAATAAAATATATATTATATCTTTGACTATAGAATATTACTGTAGTCTCTTTAAGAAGTGAAGCAGTTTCAGGACATCCCTGGATGTTTGTAAAGTACAACTACTACCACCTGAGTAATTCTCTGTTAATAGCGAATTATTAAGGTCGGAGTAGACTTTCTCTTAGCAGGACTAACAAAGTCAGTGGCATTGAAATGTCATCATAAAAAATGTCCATAATGCTCTATGCTTTGACAGGGAAAACCATCATACAGTGTCTAGAATGAGTTGTAGTATAGCATACAGAAATAGAAAGGAGAATCTGTAGTGAAATTCAGAAAAGAAATTTCTGATTATTGAAAAATGGAATGGCCAAATGTCCAAAACTGTCCAAACATTTCAAATATTACAGATCTTTGTTAAATTTAAACCAAAATAAAGAGGTTGAATTTTTATTTTTATACCAACACTGTTCGTAATGTTTACAATTAAGCAGTTTAACATTGCTATTTCTTACTCTGAAAATGCTTTCAATCATTTAATCATTTTATAGGGATATCTCTGTATAATCTTTTGATATTCATATATAAAAATAGATGATAATCATATTAAGCTTGGGTTACTTTGGCTACGTCATTGAGAAATTAACTAATAAACAGGGTTGAAAATGCCAAGAACATTTAGAATCTTCTGAATCTGTAATTGGGAGACTGCATTGGGACAGTGAGCACACTAATTTTATCATAATAATTCCTGGTATATTCCACTAAAAGTTGCTTGCCAAGGAATATTGCTATCAGTGTCAAAGCTCAAATTTACTACATGAAGGAAAGTAACTGATGATTCTCTCCTGACCTTTTTCCTGAGGGATAAGTACTATAAGTGGTGCGGTATGGTGCCTCAGCAGGGACATGTGATGCAGTCTGCCTAGCTTGCACTAAGGAATTGCTTGAAGGCTGATGAAAAGCAGAACTGGAATAAATAAATAATTATAAGACAGGCACAGAAACATAGAAGCGAACAAATCAAGAAAGATAGAAAGAAAAATAACTGAAGAAGACTTATTCAACATACTTCTGTTATTCTCCAAGCTAAATTTTGAGCAACAGTAAAATGTTTCCTTAATCACTCATTACACTTCTCAATATTGATTTCCTGTTCCAATGTGCTTACTTTACATAGTAGAGGCCAATTAATCCTGGGCCCTGACTCCAGCCCATGGAGAGACAGAGCCTGGCTAATGCGATTAATGGCACTGTAGGTTAGCTCTTGCAGCCAGATTTTTCTGGCTCAGAATGCCTTATCTACATGCTTCAAAACCCCTCCAGCAACGTGCAAGAGAGCGTAAGTTACTCTGAAGCATGGAAATCTGAGATGTGATGGAAGTGGCAGCTATTTCTTAATGCTGTAAAACACTCTAAGTGCTCTGCACAGACTGAATGGCAGTAAGCTTGGTAGGGAATCAGGTTTATAATGAACCACTGAACCCAGGTTTAAAAAAAAAACGTGGCTGGTCAAATTAAGTGATTTCTGACTCTGTTGACAGTAAAAGATTTTGTCTGGAGCTGTTCTGAGATGAAACTTAATTTATTGTTGAATGCTTTATTCTGATTGGACAGAAGGTGTTAATTAATTTTCTATAACATCATGGCACTAACAATACAAAACACAGATTTACATTAATGTCCTCTTTCTATTACATTACTGTTTCTATAGGAACAACATGCACCCTTGTATGGCAGACAATCCAACTTTAACAGATTATAAAAATGCATGTAACATTGATGTGCATTTTTCATACATCCACTTCTTTGGGACTTTCAGGGCTTTGTGGTTTCTCAGTAATCACCCTATCCATGATCATTCTCCAATAAAAGCATATCCCTGTGTTTTATAACATGGATTTCTAGCACATTAAGATTTGCTTTTAGGATATCATATTTTTAAAAGCAACAGAAATCTGTTTACATTACACATAATATATAAGGGTACTTTCTATATATAAGCTATAGTTATTACAGTTTATATTCAAATAATTGTACAATTGGTTAGTCATGCAGATTCTCCATCTCAAATCCTTGCTTTTTGTTTGAGCTTAATGTTAGCTTCAGCCAGGTGTCGTACTCCAGATTATTAGCATGCAAACTGCTAACCATCACATTCTTACTCCCATTAACATCCAAGGGCATTGCCATCAATAAATCTCTCCAACTGAGTCCTCCTTGCCCAATATAGCACCTGTACCACTCATGCCAGCATCTTCTAACTAAATGGTGGAGAAAGGAAAAAAAATCATTCCATTAAGTAGGTTCACATGTGGAGTTTTGGAATTCCTTCTCTGCAGTCCTAAAAGGGTCAATTACAAGACGCACAGTGCCAAGCATAAACCAGATCACCATTAGCAGTCTGGTACCATCTGTTCTTGTTGCTGGGAGATAACATAGCCTAAATGGCATAAATCTAATGCCTTCGTTTTTGAAGTGTTACTTTCTTGGCCATGAAATGTTATTGCGGGGGATGGACGGACACCAAGTCTGTTATGAAAAGTTAACCTACGCTATGTGGCACGATGACAGAAATTAAGAAAAGCTGGAACAGAGGAAATGAAGGAATGATGTGTCAGTAAGTCTGGCACATATTGGTACTCCAGAGATGTGTGGACTTTTTCCAGCTACTGAACAGACATTTAGGTCTTCAACTGCTTACCGCCGTTCCTTTTAGTGTGAATAGCAGATTAAAAATTGGCTATGTCTTCCAGCCTGTAAAGAATCCTGCTGCATTGGCACCTAGTCATTCTTTTGAAAACTGAATTGTCTCATATGTTCTCATATGAAAGGGATCTGAAATAGAGATGTATCAAAATCATTAGAAATAAATGGGGTTTTTTTGTACATGCATTTCTGTATAGATATCAAACTGAGTAACCTATTTAGTATTAGTCAGTCAGGAATGTAATTTAGTCTGTTTATTTTGTTTTTACCTTACTGCTAGCTAGTTTATCATTAATGGTCCAGTAGTACAGTAGAATAGCAACTACATTTATATTTACAGCATTTAGCAGACGCCTTTATCCAGAGAGACTTACATTTATCTCTTTTATACAAATGAGCAGCTGAGGGTTGCAGCTTGGTGATCCTGGTATTTGAACAGTCATCAAATGTCTTAACCACTGAGCTACCTACTAGAATGGCAGCATATGTTAGGCTTACATTAGATTGTATCACAGGGTATTAGATTAGTATCAGAGCATCTTTTACAAGTAAATTAACAAGGTATTGAACCAATACCAGTAGCGTTACTGATGCATCCCTAGTCTGAACATTTGTTTTCCTCAATCTTATATTGATAGATGAAAAAAAGAAATCTCATTCTGGTATAGAATGGCCATAAATTTAAGAGAGAAAAGTATATCAACATCTATTCTGTGCTACACATATGCACTCTTGATAGCTTCTTTTCCAATCACTTTGCTTCTCACACTGCCTAAGAGATAAGGAGTAATGAATTGGTTAAACTATTTGTTCAACAGCTTTGGAGACTGTGCACAGTACTGTCCCTGAATACTAAGGAGCAACTCTTCTTTAGGAAGTAGGCAGGTCTTAGTTGCTTTGCCCAGCACATCCCACCACTGCGGTAGAGCTGGACTTGATTCATTCAGAGCCGCCCACCAAGCTAAAGAGTTCCAAATGGGGTGTGTTACAGGATCAATACTATGATTAGCAAAAACCTTGTAGGTATTGTCTTCTTGGCAAACTATCCTATCAGTACTGCAGCCTCTGGGGAGATTTAATGTGCTAAATGCAAAGGATAGCACAGTCTTATAGGGTTTTGATAATGTAGAATAGGATCTCCTAGTCAGTGGGTGTAATCTTTTGAGCCAGTGTTGCATTTGGTTGTCTCACAATTTGCAATGTACAGGTCGGGGGGAAATTATCTTTGATGTCCTCAATTATGTAATAATGCATTTAGGCAGTACCTGGCTAGTTCAAAGCCACAGAAGCAAGCTAATGCTCTCTTCTGTGTGAAAATAAGTTAATGCTGCAAAGTAAATCTTCAAATGACACACCAAATGTTAAGCAATTTTGCCATTACATAATAAATCCAATGTAGAAATCTTTTTGTTCTTAAAGATAAGATGTGCATCATTATAGCTTCCCACAGGGATGAAAACACTGGTTTAAAACCATCTTGTGTAAAAGCTTCGTAGCTTTTATTATTTCTAATAACACAACTGTAGAAAAGACATTTTGATAAAATCGTATGTAGAAATACAGACTCGTCTACCAGTGATTAGTAGGAGTTAATCCCCTTTAAAGAGGTGCCCAAATATTTACACTCATGTCCAACTCAGCCGCTCACTTCTGTCTCACTTGGATTGCTGCAACTGTGCACAGCTGCTGGAATTCATTACTGTGTTCCATTACATGGCTGTGCAGCCCAGCAGCCGACCGAGGGAATGAGAGGGCCAATCAATACAGTCAGTATCTGCCGCTCCTAATCTCTGTTGCCTGTGTCACTGCCACTATCTGTAATAGATCTCTGGGATTATAGAAATTCTTAAGACACTGCGCTGGGCACTCTAGACTCTCTTGGGCTAGGCTGCTGGTTGGGCACAGGAGCTGTCTTTTTAGTCTTGCCCAGAGAGTGTGAGAAGAATGCTAGTAGGGTGTTAAGAGAGTGGAAGAGAAGATGGGAGGGTGGGAGAGAGAGAGAGAGAGAGAGAGAGAGAGAAGGAGGGGTGAAATAAGAAGAGCGAAAGAAGTGGGATAAGCACAGGATAGGGGCAGGCAAGAGAGAGCACATGTAATTTCTCTAATCCTTGTGGCATTTATACTTTCACTAGCAGATAATGAAAATGAAAAAGAGAAATGGGGAGAACTTCACAAATTGCAGGCTTTAATCTTTTGCACAGTTAACTATTTTACTATTTTTACCTTGTGCATGTGCATGCACACAGAGGAGCAGTCAAATGCAGTTATAATTACACACACACACACACAAACACACACATATATGTATACATATTTATTAGATAAAATAGTAAGATTTTATTTGCTTCCCTTGTAGGGTTGAATATTTGCACTCTGCACTGGGATATACTCTAATGTCACTGAGACCGTACTCAGAATAAAGGCGTACTAGGGATAGATAGATAGATAGATAGATAGATAGATAGATAGATAGATAGATAGATAGATAGATAGATAGATAGATAGATAGACAGACAGACAGACAGACAGACAGACAGACAGACAGACAGACAGACAGACAGACAGACAGATAGATAGATAGATAGATAGATAGATAGATAGATAGATAGATAGATAGATAGATAGATAGATAGGATAACCTAAGCACAATAGATAGTATACTGTTATACCTGAAAAACTGCTGGTACCAATCACAGGCCTATTTACATAATACAGTTGTTTTTAAAGCTTCTATGAGGTTTAAGATATATTGGAGGTCTAAATAAATCTTAAAATCTGGAGATTAGATAGATCATATATGATGTACGGGACATTGCACTGCAGAAAACAAGTTGGACCTAACATCAGTGTTAGATATTGACACTCATATTTTAATACTTTATTGTTTCTATAGTAACAGTTAATTCACTTGGATTTGTATGGCAGACTAATTAGTTCAGTAAAACTCATCAAAATCATATCAACTTTAAATGAAAAATATTACAGTAAGTGTGGGATGAAAAAGATCTTGAAAAACTTTTGTCTACAGAGCTTTTCTGTGTAGCAATACCAGAACAGTGGGCTGACTGTAGAGATATTAACGTTTGCTTTTGGAATCTTTATGACAGAAATACTACAGGTACCATAAAGAGATTCATTTCCTACGGAAAAAAACAGCAGCGATGGTCATAAGGACAACATTAAGAGTAGAAAAAGAGAAAATGCTACTACTTATGCATGAAAGGGATTTAAGATCAGACCCTCAAAAGCAAGGACTGGTGGCAGTTTCGTCAGTTCTTTTGTAGTAAGTAATTTTATTCCAAACGATATTTCAGTGAAAAGTAATAACACTAAGCATTAATACATAAATTAAAGTCAATTAGAGGCAGTTAAAATGCAGAACAGGCTCTCTGAGGAGACTTTAAAACAGAATAGCAGAGTTAAGTAGTACACAATGCTCTCAACTCCTTGTCTGTAATGTCGACATGAGCCAAACTCCTTCCTTTGCCTAAACCCACTGCAATTAACCCCACAACCTGCACTTGGTCAGTCACATGAGCAATAGTCCACAAAGTCCTTTCCATCATTTGCACCTCTGACAGCATGAACATTTCCATGGCTAATGATGAAGTATTTAAAAGCATATTAAAAAATATTACCATGGCAACTTTGGCATGTTTTATCTCATTGCATTATGAATAGGTTTCTAAAAAAAAACTAATAGCAAACAATTCAAAGCCAGTTTTTGAAAACTTTTAGTAGGAAGAGAGAAGATTCAAGATTCAAGAAGCTTTATTGTCATTTCAACAATATATAGCTGACACAGTACATAGTGAAATGAAACAACATTTCTCCAGGACCTGGTGCTACATAAACATACAACATAAAGATCAAATACAAAAAAACAACACAGAGCTAGGACCAAAGTTTTTGTCCTGCCCAGAGTGTGCAGCTAGGTGCAAATAGTGCAAAGACAAGACAGTGCAAAAACAATACGTACAAAAAGACAACACAAAAAACAGGACACTTAGCGCCAAAAAATCAAAAGAACATGTGTAATGAAATGTAAAATGAAATGATGTACAGCATGAGAAACAAGTAGAAAAACCAGGTACTAATAACATATATGATTGTAACATATATATATAGCGGCCTGACAACATGTAATGTGCAAAAATACAGTAGCAAGGGTTGAGGTAGTGCATAATAGTATAATAGAAACAATCAAAAATATAAATATAACCATAGCAGCGGAATAATGTATTAACAGAGTTGAGGTAGTGCAATAAGTAGTGAACAATACAAGTGGTGTGTGTGTGTGTCCACATAGGTGAAAGAGAGTGTGTGTAGATTTATACTATGTATCTTAACAGCTATATGTTGCTAAATCACAGTTGTATACAGTAGCTGGCCAAAACAGTATCTAGTTGTTAATTTCAACAACAGCAGCGCACCATATGTTTACAGTATAATGCTGGCAACCACAGCTGCCCCTAGTTTACTTTTTTTTTTTACAGTGTGTAGTGAATGCACAGTTTATAATGTGAAATGAGGAATCACTTGAGCATCATCTACCTAAAGTAAAATCATTTTAGGCATGTAAACACGTGTATCTTGATTGTCTCTTTATTTCACTGGTCTCTTTCCACTCTTATAGTACATATATAGGGAAATAATCATTGATTAATTCAGTTCTAATCTTTTAGTCAACTTCTTGATTTTAACGTCTTTTTAAAACAGTCTGTACCGCATAGATAAGCTCTCTACTCCATTTTGATGACGTTATGGCACAGCAGACTTTTTGACAGCCGCAATTTGATCACACACTGAATCGGGTTGGCTTATGTATGTTTTGCTACAAACGTTTAACGATCCAAAAAACATGATCTAATCATGAGAAAAGTACACTTAGCTAGCAAGGGTTTAGACATCTTTAGGCAGACTGATTGTATTTACTGCTTTGTTTGTTAAACTGGCTCCTTACACAGCATGATCTCTGCAGACAGAAAGGCAGCCAAGGCAAGATTAGAAAACAACCGACTTAAAAATCTTTCCACATCGTTTTGGTAAAATATAAGCATGTTTTTCAAAGTATATCATTTTGGTTCTAACCCGATTCAGATTTTTTGGCTGTTTTCCAGAATTCAGCTGATGCCATTTGCAGTGGGTTTTTCCCAAACCTCCAGATGCAAAATAATGCCTATTCATTGCTGAAATCAGAAAAGCACTCAATTCTCAGGCAAACAAAACAAAGGACAGAAAAGCTGGTGACTGAGCATAGTATGTAAAAGCCTCAGCAGAATAAATCTAGATCATTGCTAAGTCATTAACAGCATGCCTGACATTAATCTAGCATCTCCCAGAATGTGCAATATGTTTCCACATTGCAGTCAAAGATCGTCCTTTAAACATGCAACAGATGCTGGGATCCTGCCTCCCGTGTTAACAAAATGCACAGGTGTGACTTGACTAAAGCATCCTGAGCAGATGACTAATTGTGGGCAGATCGTTAGCAGATGTTGTTGACATGGTTGCATGGCAAACTGACAGGGCCCTGACATGTCTTGGGTCAGTGACAAAGACAGGAGGCAGGAGAGGAGGGGAAAAAAACTGACACACTTTTTTTCCCTCTTCTTTTGGATCACCTGCTAGAACGGCTTCTTTGCTGTCGTGGCACAATGTGACTATCTGCACCCGTGCAGCTGTCGAAATTCATTCACCACGGCTGCCGGCTGCCTAGGTGCCTGCAGGGCATCACACTTGGATGGATTTTGCAGGGGAAGCACTTGTGTGAACCAGGATCCTCTAGCAACATGACACAATCAAATGAGGAGTGTGTACGTGTTTATGCATCTTTCTTGTTGTGACAAAATGTGTTTGCATGGTTTTCTGCTGAGGTGTAAGCTTCATGAACCTATACATACCTTGCAGTAAAAATGTTTTTGTCTGCTTTATCATTTCTTCAATTTTGCACATTTGTCTACCTTAATTACGTCAGATCTTTCAACAAAATTTCATATTAAGACATAGACAGCCTGAGTAAACACAAAATAAAGTTTTAAATGACATTTTCATTTATTGAATATTGAAAAAAAAAGAAAAAAAAAGTTATCCAATACCAGTCAACCTAATTTAATTGTTTACTGGCTTAAATTAGATTAGACACACACAGGCCGGCTCTGCTGAATTGAAACATCACTTAAAAAGAAACTTTCCAGAAATGTGAAGTAGGCTAAAAGGTCTCAACAAGCAGCACACAATCAAAGGAAAGTCAGGAAAAGATGAGAAAGAACGTTTTTGAAATATATATATATATATATATTGAAATATATTGAAATTCATGGATTACAGAGCCATTTCTAAGGCCAGTGAACCACAGTAAGAGCCACTATCTCCAAATGGAGAAAACTTGCAATGGTTGTGAATCTTCCCAGAAGTGGCCGGCCTCCCAAAATTATTCCACATCAGTGACTCATCCAGGAAATCACAAAAAACCCAGATGAACATCTGAGGAGCTACAGGCCTCACTTGCCCCAAATAAGGGTCAGTCACAGTAACAATAATTTTAAATTTCCTTTCCATCATTGACACTTCTGATAAAGAAATCTTTAAAATCATATTAACAACATTAACCTGGGAACTGTGGCATGTTTTACATTATGATAATATCAATAGGTGTAGCCTCCTGGTGGTCCAGTGGCAGGCTCCCGCACTCACATTGCTGTGGCCTGGGTTCGAATTCTGGACAGGAAGCTAACCCAGCCACTTAAGAGTTAACTCTCAGTGCTGGTCCCAAGCCTGGATAAAATGTGAGGTTTGAGTCCGGAAGAGCATCTGTAAAGCTGTTTATAGGAAGAGAGAAGCTATGTACACACAGTGAATGCAAAGTTTAGAATGGGAAATGAGAAATCACTTTGATTTATCAGCATCATCCTGCATCACCTGAAGTAAAATCACTTGTGGCATGTAAACACAAGTATTATTGTTTCTTCACTTGATGGATCTCTGTCCACTCTTACATCTATGGGGAAATAATCAAATAATCAAAAGAAAGTCTTGAAGAGATGAGAAAGAAAGTTATTGAAATATATGATGAAATATATTGAAATATGGTTGCAGAGTCATTTCTAAGGCTCTTAGACCCCTGTGAACCACAGTAAGAGCAAGTATCTCCAAATGGAAAAAACCTGGAATAGTGGTGAATCTTCCTAGAAGCGGCCAGCACACACAAAAAAATCCTGCAAAAGTGCATCAATGACTCATCCTCAAAAATCAGAAAAGAACCAGATGAACATCTGAGGAACTGCAGGCCTCACATGCCTCAAATAAGGTCAGTATTTATAATTACAACATTATGAAGAGACTGGGGAAAATGGAGTCTATGTGAAAGTTGCAAGGAAAAAAAGCAACTGCTAACCATTTGCCAAAAAAACTTGGCAAAAAAAACTTCTTGACCCCAAGTCATATGGGATAATGTTCAGTGGGCAGATTATTTGAAAACACAGACAACTTAATACCAATTCCACAAAACTTCATACCAGCCGTCTGTGACCTGAAGCGCAATAGCAATTGGTTTATGCAGCCAACAACAATCAGTAAACAACAATCTGAAGCACAAGAGCAATCATCAAACAACAATCCAAAGTAAAATTAAGGTTTTGGAGTGGCCTAGATGAAATCTTGCTTTAAACCTCATTGAGATGCTGTGGCTGGATCTTAAGCAGGCAGCTCATGTCCATCAGCCCTCCTGTGTGCCTGAATTAAAGTAATTTTGCAAAAAAAAAAAAAAAAAAAGACTAGGCCACATTGAAGTGAAGACTAATATCAAGTTATTGAAAGCTTTTGGTTGCAGTTATTGCTGCTAAAGGTGACACAGCCAAGACGAGAAAATCATGGAGGGGGCATATACGTTTTCAATGCACTGTGGGAGAAAAAGCTTGCAAGCACTTAGCAAAAATAAAAATAATAATAATAAAAAAAATGTAAAAAGAATGTCTTTTATTAACATAAGTAACACACACTGATATTAATAAAACATTAATAATATATAAATATTTATATTAATAAAATGCAAGTTTTCCCTTTGTGTATGTGATTAAAACATTTTTCTAACTTCTAAATTCTAATATCTTTATACTTTGCTTTAAGCTTCTTTGTGTATCCTCTGAGCACCTGTCCCCACATTCTCTACACATCTGATTTAGTACTTTGATGTCTTAAAATGATCAGGTCTGGAGACTGAGAGAGTCAAAGCAAACTGAATTTGTCTTTTGGTTGTATGCAACTTATGATTTTATTTTATTTTATTTTATTTTATTTTATTTTATTTTATTTTATTTTATTTTATTTTATTTTATTTTATCTTGTTCCAGAAAACAGCAACATTTTTTATTTTTAACACACTCCTTCTTATAAATCTTTTTTTTTTTTTATATTTGAATTGTAAAATGGTTAATGTTTATTTTCAGCAAGATGTCACAGATGTCTGGAATTCCTACTATCCACAGCTCATCTATAACCTCTATTCAAGCACCACTGCACAGTCAAAGTCACCTGATTATTAATCAAAATCACATATCTGCAATCACTTTAAATAATACTTGCTTAAACTGGGTTAGGTCTCGTTCCAGCAGTCTTTGTTTTCTTCCAGATTTGATGTAGAGGAGTGTTCAGTCTGACATGCTGCACTGCTTAGTGAGGTATGTCATGTGCCAGTAGTGTATCTCTAATATTTTAATAGTAAACATATTACATAGCAGAGCAATATGTAATAGCTGGCTGCTGAGCATTTCTGAGAACATGAAGCCAAATTCACAGAAGGGAAACAAATATTTATTTCTGCTTCTTTCATCTAGATTCTCTCATACTGCTTCCCTTTGTGCCATCGCAGGATGAAATAATCACCTAATGCCACCCTGTCTACTCGCCACCGCATTAGTCTTGTTATAAACAGTGCTATTGACAGAGCCATTTTTAATGAAAGCTAGCGAAAAGGGGAAGCGAGGTGGCAGTAATTGTTCTAATTGGGAGCGGATCGATGGCTGCACACAAATCACGCAGCCATACAGGCAAACAAAAAGCAGGCTGTCAGGGATCGCTCACACTCTGTGCACAAACAGTCATTCAACACAGCTGGCGCTTTGCAGAGCTGACCAAGGTGGCATGCCACGATTTCTAGCCCTCTTTTCAAGCAGGTTGGCAATTCTATAATAATATAGGGCATGACTATTCCATCATGCAGGGACCCTGCTTTGGAAGATCAATTTGTTAGTGGAGGGATCGGCTATTCAGACCTTTTTGAATAGTGTCATCAATACATTTTTTTTTTAAAGAATTTCAGGAATACATTTATGTAATGGGTGTACTTCAGCAATTTTTTAAAACTCTTTGTCATCCAAGTTTGTGGATTTCTCTTGAACTGAAATTGCCTATTTATTATAACACGTCCTGAAGTTTTGCTCATCAAATAGAAAATGTACACTCTCAGTAAAATGGGAGCAGTGGATTAGGTCTCATTAGTCTCGGTTTCTTGGATTTATTTCAGTAATTTTTAAGCACCCGCCAAGCATGTTGCCTATTCTGTAAAGCACATATGGTGCAGTATTAAAAATGTTGAATTAAATCCAAATTTATGGAGCCCTTCTCGGCCCACTGCAGCAAAACAACTTAATGTCACACTCTAATCCAGTTGCAGGTGTTCACAAAGTGAGCTTCAATTACAGAAAATTGGGTTTCACAGATTTATTCAAATTAGTTTAGCATCACTCCAGGTAAATATGCTTACCTGTGCAAGAAAACACAGCTAAGATTTTATTTCAATGTCAAGAGACGGGCGTTGGAGTAATGTACAAAATAAATTTACATTTAATATAGCTCAGTAAATCAGTGAGGAGCTAAATCACATTTGGGCACAGATTTCTCAATGCCCACATCAGCATTCTGATAAAACATGACATGAGGACCATGAGGAGTAAAGCAGGTACCTCTACTGAGTTAAGCAATTAGTTGCTCTCTTCCTGAGCTACTTTTAATTAGTAGGAGATATGAGTGTCTGCTTCTGTGTTAGATCCCAGTTAACAGCCCTATTACAATGAACTTGAGTGTGATGCATATAAAATAGTTAGGTATTTGGAAGAGAACTGCTCTCTAATTTATCTATGTGTATTCCCTTTATTTTTATTGTGTATATCCAGTATGTTCAAATAAACAGTTCCCATATCTATCTATCTATCTATAGATAGATAGATAGATAGATAGATAGATAGATAGATAGATAGATAGATAGATAGATAGATAGATAGATAGATAGATAGATAGATAGATAGATAGATAGATAGATAGATAGATACACATAGAGAGAGAGAGAGAGAGAGAGAGAGAGAGAGAGAGTTACCCATTGATACCCATTGCCATAGATACCTATGTTTTTGTGCCACTAAAACAGCTCTGACCCCTTGAGGCATGGACATGTGAAGGTGTGCTGTTTGCTGTGTCTTTTTGGCACCAAGATGTTAGCAGCAGATCCTTTAAATCCTCTGAGTTGAGAGGTGGGACCTCCATGGATCAGACTTGTTTGTCCAGCCCATCCAACAGATAACACACTGCAAAGCTACCAAACCGCCAGATAGAGCTGATAATTCCAAGGTCCCTGTATTAAGATAATGCACATTTTTGAATAGCATTCCGTTGAAAATGTAATGTAAATTATTTCTAGACACTGTGGCAGGAAAAAGACATCCATCATGCAAGCTGTTGTTATTTCAAACACTAAACAATGATGCCATATACCTAAGGTAGATTTTAATAGAAATGCTTTAAACATGAATAGCCTCTTTTTTCATCAGCACATTATTCATTGTTGTGTACAAGACAACATGTTGCATCATTCATGTGTCATATAAATTACATTACATGCTGATAACGCTGCAAAGTTGATTTCCTGAAGTAGTAAACATAAACAATGTCATCTTATCTTTCCAAGTGACTAGTCAAGCGTCTCTATATTGCACAAAGCTCTTAAACTCCAATGAACCACTCAGGAGGAGGAAAAAAAATCGAGACCACACAAAGATTAACAATTAAGATTAAACTCCCACTGACAGGACTTAATCACTTGTTACAGCAAAATGTGTTTTTTTTTTTTTTTTCTGAATTCAAGTAGTGCTGTGATTGATTCCGTACTTAATTATAACACTCAGTTCCTTGGCAATGTTGATTCTCAAACTTTGCCCTTCCCCATTCAAAATAAAAGAATACAAAGGAAAACACATTAACAGGGGTATTCAGGAATTTAAATTAAGATTTCTTAATAACACGTTCTACATGGTAGAATTTTCAGTCGGAGATAAGTTGACAGGATCAGTGCCAAGGACAAGCGTGTGACTGTTCTACCATCCTGAAAAGACGGGTTACAAGATAGCAAGCTGAGGTTCAATCTGAAAAATAGAGAAAGAGGATTTAAGTCTCCAAAGAGGTAATTCTATACACTAAAGAAAGACAGAAAGAGAGAGAGAGAGAGAGAGAGAGAGAGAGTCTACTTGGTAGCAGTTCTTTATTTATTATAAGTAATATGGTTCATTTCAGAAATTCTTAGGTTCAGTGTTCATACATGGTGGTTCCAGAAGCTAGTTATGCCTAATGACATAAGCCTACAAAATATTATTGTTTACATAATCCTCTCACAGGCAACAGCCATTTTTTATCTAATCCCAGGTGAATAATCGACTGACATTCATGACAGATTGACATCAGGTGTTATGACAGTTTCCAGCTGGACCTAGCGTGTCACACTGACTCTGTAGCTCAGTTTGCTTCAGGTCTATCCGAGTCACAGAATGATAATTTGGCATGTGAACCTGCCAAGCGAAGTTAACTAGAAGGATTTTCTGCCATGTCTCATGAATTTAGGCATTTCATAGTAACATTAACATGGAAAGGCTGCTGCATAAGCACTATTACTTGGGTGAAGGTTTTGACAAAGACATGCACTATACATGCACTGGTAAAACAAAGATGTGAATTGTCTCTAGCAGTAAGTAAAGCATTTGTCATTTTGCTGTTGTTAAAATTTGTATAAAAACTTATGGCAAAGTAATGAGGAAGGTATGTAAATTTTGACCTTAAATTAGAAGGAATTTGTATGTGTGTGTGTATGTGAGAGTCTAAGAGAAAGTGAAACCTTGTGGAAGTTCTCTCTTTTGTTCAGTTATCCAGTTAACCTTACTTGGTATGATCAAATGTCACAATGTCTCTACTGTGTAACTCAGAAACAATGTCACAGAGTAAAAAGTCAGCAAAAGGTGCAGATGTTTTATATATATATATATATATATATATATATATATATATATATATATATATATATATATATATATATATATATATATATACGTATATATATATATATATATATATATATATATATATATATATATATATATATATACGTATATATATGTACACCCAGTGTTATTTTAATTACTGTGAGAAATAAATGAAAATAATTAGCTGTGATGCTGTGATTGTTTTACTTGATCTGCCCTTGGTCAGCTGTATAAGTTTATAAGAGAGACAATTGTCTTCTAATGTTATGAAGACAGCCCTAAAACAAATCCAAATCTCTGACAAGAAAATCTGTCACTTGATTTACATGTGACATCAGACTGACAGAAGCAGCCTTTACTACAGCTGATTCGTAATGGAATATACTTTTTATGTAGTTTGCCAGTTGTCAAGAAAGGCTTATGTAGGTGTCATGTATCCTTACAAACACTACGTTTAAAGCTGCTGAATATTAGGGAAAAATTGAAGTTTTTCCCTTTCTGGTAGAATAAAAAATATTTATGCAAGCTACCTGTGAAAGAACATTTGTAACAGATTATATTTTGTTCCTCACCAGTGTGTGCATTAATCTCCCAGCTGCATGTAGCAACCAGTGGTGCACTGCCAAACTGTTTAGTATAGTGGTATGCAGATTGGGATTCACCCCAAAGCCCAATCATTCATGACCCTGAGGATATAATTACCTGCTCAATTTCTTTACACATAACACACCCTTTATTCAAAAAACTATACTGTGCACATTACGGTGACGGCTCTACCATGGTGGCATGAGGAAAAGTGTTGCCACCCCAGCTGTTGTTATCCCATTGTAGTTAATGCTGACATTATGTAAGACTTTAAAAATCTGCTTCAAATCTTGACTATCTTGGAAATTCAGGTGTAGGTCACCTCTCAAGTTGACCCATTTGCTATATTAATTACACCTATTTAGGTCAAAGCTGTTGGAACAAGACATCTCTCAAGGTTTCAGAAGGCAAATACAACCTCTATGTACATGGAAGCCAAGTTAGATTTTACTTTCTTGTGAAGACAGTTGCTGAACTAGGCTAAATCATTTTTTTATATTAGTTTTAATAATGTTTCTTGGTCTTCATTACTAGATAGCATGCAACCAGATACTGATAGCTAAGAGCTTAACAGGATGTTTGTGGAAGCTAGCATAGACTACCTAGAATAGAAATATATGAATATATATGAATAATAAACCTATAAATATATAGCAAATTAAAAAATATTAATGAGGGGAAAACACAGCAGGAAAAGTGAAGAAAGACAACAAGAAAAGAGACAGAAATGGACAACAAAGAGCTAGAAGGAAGCGAAGAGGTAGAAGAAATCCAACATGAAGAGGAAGACAGAGAGTTTAGATAGCTCAGACACTTAAAGGGATCTGAGAGAGCTTGAGTCACTAGTACACAGTACATCAGGGGGCCATGTTTTTTTCAGTTCTTTGCCTATTCATCAATATTTTATAGAAGAAAAAGATAGCACAAATAGTCTGTGATTACTGAAAGGACTACATCAGTTTGAACCACACAAAATTGCTGAGCTTTGTACTGAATATGTATACAAGTCACGTTCCATGCTTACCACTGTCACATTCCATGCTCTCGATATAAGATATTGGTGAAATCCATCTTGCAACTGTATTACAAATGCATTACATTTGTAATTTGTTGGTGACCTCAATAAGTTAGTACTTTTTTGTGAGGAAGTCTCATAATAACCTTTATTTTTTACAAGCCAGCAAAGATACTGTATATAAACCTAGACAATTATTTATTGTTTCCCATACCTGGTCTTGGCATAGATGTAATAGTAACAACAAGTGTTGTTGAAATAAAAAAAATCTATCTATCTATCTATCTATCTATCTATCTATCTATCTATCTATCTATCTATCTATCTATCTATCTATCTATCTATCTATTTAATTTATATATCTATCTATCACTTTAATCTTTTTGACTAAAACATTTGTCAGGTCAAGCCAAAGCAAGAACCTGTCTGTGAACCAATGCAATAACCCTTTGTTAATGCAAGCGTTTGCTCTAAATATGTTTTTAGGCCATAAATCTATACGAAATATGCATGGATGCTTGCCCTATGTTGCCACCCCTTATAGATCTCATGCCACCCCCTGCCACTCCAGAATAATTATCTAGAGCAACCCCTGTCACATAAATATCATTGCCACAGTTTTTGTGTCCCAAGTGAAAGATCAAAACCTCCCAGTTTTAATCTCACAGTGTTATTGTGTTGGTTGTATCTATCTGCATCAAAGATGAATCAGTCGATCTGTGATGATGCTACTACTAGCTAAATACCAGTGCACTTTCAGCATTAGCTGAAATAAAAATACACTGTTCTTTCTTTGTTTTATATATATATATATATATATATATATATATATATATATATATATATATATATATATATATAACTGAACAATATTTCCTGTTCTGATTCAACACTGTTGAAACAGCACTGACTGAGAATTAGTATTACACGAATTGTCAGGGTAACTCACAAGAACTCAGAAACATGCATACAGCTTGAAACAAGAGAAATAGCTGTAGCTGTACATAAATCCAGATGTAGATTTAGATCCCTAATGAGCAAGTTAGCAGTAGTGTTGGCTAGGAAAAACTTCCTTAAACAAAATTCAAAAAGGAATCCATGGGCTTTTGCATGACACCAGATTATGTACATTCTAATATGTAATGTAATATAATTGTAGAATAGTAAAGACAGTCCTAGGGATAAGCACAGGAGAGATCATCGTTTTATATAGATTAGAGCAGCAGCTTTTACATACAAATCTACAGTTTCCATGTGAGAGCCGGTATCTAGGTGAGATTATCCATTGAAGCACGAGTGAGACTTGGGTATAAAGGGAGAATTATAGAACCATCCACAGCAGCAGAATGTGCAAAATCTCCAAGCAGAAGCAGAGCATCTGGATGAATCAGGCAGAAAAGAAATGATTGACTGCACTAGAAGTGTGTCAGTATCCGTCAGGATTTAGTCTCATAAATATTGACGTGACTTTTGAAGTTAACTCTGAACATGACCCTGTAGTGTTAACCAAATGTTAGTGACTTTTAACACACTGGCTGCATGTAATACAATAGAGGAAGCGTGTTATTGAACACAATAGCAGATCTGATCTAAAGGAAAGAATCTGACAAAAATGCAGGTCACACATTAAATATTAAAATGTGATTTTCCATTTCCTTTCAGTACGCTTGGTGTTAACGATTGAATAATGTTTCTGACATGAATATTGCATAATAATTTCTGATAGCAAATTTGTCAATGAGCAAATTATATCATTAATCTGTGTCACCATTAGCAATAATGCTGATTCCCATTATATCATTTATATGACAATAGTGAAATCATGGGGTTGTTCCAGTTTTCTTTTTTGTATATTGCAGTTCTATTAAAATTAAAAACACACACAAATGAGGTCTTTCATAGTTGTTTTATCCCCCATCAGAGAGATTTTATAAGTTCCAATTAAAACTCTACTGCCCATTAATTAAAACTTCAGGTACCACATTACAAATTTAGCTTGCTTCTGCAGTCTCCTAAATGTTACTTGATTAAGTGCCACTTATTGCCGCTTTTGTTATTTGGGACAATACTTGGATGTGGATGTGATTTTGCAGAACTGAACTGAGAGAAGTTATTATATTGCCTTTTTTTTCAAAGATTTTGAATTGATTTTTGAATTGTTTAAAATTTATTAGGCTAAAAATAGTCTGGGCATCAGAAGCTCCATCTACAGAGCATATTTTTTTGGACACATTTTTAGCCAGAGGGGTTTCAGGATCTTAAGGGTTGCAATCTTACAAGCTCTCTGCACTTCTTTGTTCTGGGTTTCAGTGAGAAAATTAACTTTTGGACATCGCAACACTGTGAGCTTTTCAGGGTAAGATATAGTCACTGGACTGAAAAACGTTCACAGAATCCTATCTTTTTATGTCTGAAGCCTTTAGTGGGGAGTAAACAAGATAATCTCATATGTTTTCAGCATATTGGAACAGGTCTGCGGTGGTGGGCATGTACCATGTCAGATGTAAGTGAAATTGTCCCTTTCTTGGTTCTCTCTCTGTTTTTGGCTGTGTTCACTGATTAAACATACTTGACATTTTGGTGTACACCAGAAGTCTGGCTTATGAGTCTAAACCAAGATTTACATGGCATGATAAAACAAACAAAACATTTTTCTAAGTACATTAACGTATACTTCTGTGGTCTTGCTGAGTCATTTATGCTCATAGTTACAGAAATTGCATAGACATATAAACCTTTTTTTTGTTCTGCTTGTAACCTTATTATGTATTCGAGAAAATATTGTATGATGTTCATTCACCAATTCTTTTCAACAGACCAGAGAGTAGAATAGAATGGCTATATCCTTACCAGGATATAATAAAGGTCTGATAGTGCACTTTATGTGAGCTTAGATATTTTATGCATTTCTGCAGTGGCAGCTCTATGTAGGCCAGAAAATGACAAAACATGCTGAGCCAGAGATGCTGTTGTGCTGAGGTTCATGGTTCTGCCATTGTACTTAAGTGGTTCATTGAGACATGCTCACAACATCAGAGACAGTGCAGATCTTTGTCCACATGACATGACCTCATCTCCTTTTTCTAATAGGGCATCTTTCTCCAGTGCAGTTGGAAAGGTCAGCAATACAATGACCTTTTTTATTCCATTGGGGTGTGTTAGCAGCCAGCTAGTGACCCTCGGGTCAGTAAGGTTAAGATATTTATAAAGCTGCCAAATGAAAAACAGTTGCTAACGTTGTAACTCACTGCAATGCATGATATTTTACATAGAAGCAGGACTGAAGCTGTAAAGCTGTAAACATGAAGAATTTTCAAGTAAACAGCAAAAAGCCTTCTCCATTAAAATACAATATTTACACCACGGTTTATTAAATGTTAATATTACACACTGAGTACATGGATAACCAAGAAGGACACCACTATGATATACAGATTATACAACGAATGGTTACAATAATGACCTGGAGGAAGTAAAAAATTTCTCAGAGAACATTAGCTGTTATAAAGCAATTAGGGTTGAGATTCAAAGCACGCAGTTTCATTATAAGAATAACGCGTAAAAAACACACTCTTTGAAAGACAAAGCTGAATGGCAGAACTATTTGTGATTGGCTTTTTTTTTTTTTTTTTTTAGAGCCATGTGTTTTAAGTCTCTTTTGAATAAGATGTAATAACATCATGCAAGTTATATACTAGCATGAATAACTACAAGAGCAATATTAAATGAAGGTCTTATAGTAAAACATAATTTAGAGTACACCCAGTATATGCAACCTACATTATATGTAAATGTTACACTCCTACATTCTCTGCACTATTCATTCACATCTACCAGAAACAAAGACTTGTATTAAGACAGCAAGTCAAGTCTATTCCAGCATTTAAAAACCAACATTCAAAGGAACTTTTAATAGATAAACTTGATGAATATAAAGTAATTTATTCTATTGTGTCCTGGTGATTGAAACAAGAATCAAATCTGTGGCATTTTCCAGGAAAGTTAAGCCATCTGGATAAACATTATTAAAGAAGCCAACAACTTTCAGTTATCCAAAATGAGTAATAATAAAATTTGAATTCAGAAATATTCATTATGTAAGCCCTATTGTATCAAGTCTGCTAGATATACAAGCCTGAAATTACTTAGTTAAGTGATGAATTCCAAGTTGCAATAATTGCAATACTGCAATTATTTATTATTATTATTTAATTATAATTATTATATAATTATTTAAAATACTGCAATAATTTAATAGTTAATGTGTATTTATGTATTATTTTTTACTGGTGCAACTATGATGTACCTACGCATGGATATAAGGAAGTGCAGGTTCCATTGAATAGAAAAATATAAAATCCTTCTTTTGCATAATTCTTGATGAGAATATCTGATTTAAACTCTCAACATATTTATTTCTTTCTGATACAAATACACTTCAATACCAAATGCTTTCAAGAATTCACAAGTGAATACTCTATGGAATTCATTTGTGTAGTTAGCTTTATTTCCATATGTAATACATTGAAACTACACTTTATTCATGCTTGGGTAGATTTTAGTTACAGTAGAATATAGCACAATAACTCATTATTCATGATCTAATCCTTGCTCTGCCACATTTGTTACTGATTCAAACCTACAATTTCTCAAGTAAAAGTCAATGTACACACATTCCAAGTACGTATGTTGGAGTTTTTTTGGTATATGGATAGCCAAGATGACTTACCAGTAGCGGATACAATACAACCAGCAAAGGTCTGAGCAGTTACGGGATAAAAGGCGTTACTTAAGGGCTCAGCAGCAGATCTTTGGGAATCCTTGGATTTAAACTGACTAATCACTCGCTCAAAACCTTAACCAGTGAGCTTTCACTGCTGAACCCTATGCAACCAAAAAGGAATTTGATTACGCTTTGTCAATTCAGTGCATTCCAATTAATACTAAGAGTACACCCATCTCCTTTGTTTTGTTCACACTGGATGTGTTTATATGCAAATTTTGTTTTAAGGAGTTTTACTTCCTCCACAGTGATACCCTCATGACTATCTTGTTGTGGGAAATTTCAAGGTAAAACAAATACAGTCTCAATCATTCAACAGTGTTTTTTTCTCTTTTTCATGTAGAGACAATGTCACATTAAAACCTCTAATGAGTTTTAACATGAGCCTTTTTAGAAACTCTGTAGCATTGCATTATCAAAGATTCATGCAATTCGTATGAATGTTATAATGTAGGTAACATAGGGCATAGGTACTCTTAATGCTTGATACTCTTGGTCAGAAACTGCTCATCTCCTGAAATAACAGTCTCAAGAGTTTACACAGAACAGTGTGAAATACATAAAAAAAAAAAAAAAAATCCAGGGAGCAGAAATATCTTGATGAGAGAGATCAGAGGAGAATGACTAGCAAGGTTAATAAGAAGGCTACAGTACCTCAAGCAACCACTTTTTACCACAATTGTAAAAAAAACAACTCAGCATGCACATTATGTCGAACCTTGAGGTGAATGGGCTACAACAGCAAAACACCACAGTGAATGCAAATCCTGTCAACAAAAGATCAGGAATCTGAGGCTACAGTAGGCACAAGTTCACCAAAACTGGAAAAAGTCTGTGCTTACTGTAGTCTCAGATTCTTGTTCTGGGCTGACATTAAATTATATTGATTTAGAAATACTGTAACCCAATCCAAAAACATATTTATTTCAACTAAGATTGGACATACATATTCTGTATCATCTATCTGTCACTTCATTATTGAACTGAAGTCACACTGTAGAGTTTAAAACTCCATGTTCTTATTTTTGCTTGCAATTTTGCCTCACTATATTGCACTTTACATCTGCATTATGAATATGATTGATTTTTCTTCTGACACTTTCCTTCTTTCTCTTTCCCATTTGTGATTATGACTTTTAAAGGCTCTCAGATTCATAGCCAAACCTTTTATGATGGAACATACTGAAATATACTGAACCTACTGAAACTTTCTCTGGATTACACCTTGCAACATGATGACACAACCTTCTCCTTTTGAACATGAAACCATGACACTTCAAAGAAATGAGAATGGATCATTAATTATAGCTGTTTTTGCAAGACAGCTGCTTAAATATAACATTCAAAAATAAACAAAACACACACGCGCGCACACTCTCTCTCACACACACACACACACACACACACAAATCCTTTACCATTCCTATGTTTAAAAGCTCCATCTTAGGGATTTTCTAGGAAAGTTATAGCAGTAGCCGATCTATATTTATACATCCACATGCACATTATTTCATGAAAGCACAGAAGCAGTCACCACCAGGCCTGATGAAATTTTAATCAGTTCTGTCCTAGCAGCCAGGCAGCCCTGATAAATGCAGCTAAGGCCACTGCTCCAGATGCCATTCTGCAGATCCACCTGCAGGCTACAGATGCTCCTACTGAGAAAAATGTTATGTTATTCATCTTAACATTATAAATTTCAGTTCACTGCAGCAGCTCAGCTTTTGAAACGTTTGTAATTTCACATGTATATTATCTGCAGCAGGTCCTCACATGCCTGTTATAATGCTGATTCCAATAAACCAATTCTTTTAAGATACATACTTGATTTCATGTTGTAAGTGATAATATAATATTGGAGAGTTACAGAGCTGTCACCTCGTACTGTATTAACAGTGACATTGTAAGTTAATGTGTTGAAATTTAATTCTCTGAACCCTAAGTCTAATCTGTGGCATTAACAGGGAGTGATTCATAAGTTGGATCATCATTTTCATCAATTTCATAATCTACTTTTCTTGTATTAAAATGAGAAGAAGAGCAGTTCATTCATAGAGAAAGTGGAGTAGAACTTAACCTTTTATATCAGCCGTTCAACAAAGTCCTCATTTACAACTCCATATATTTTCAGTTCCATTGAAATAGTAATGACTACTTGTGAATGGCCAGTTATATTTTTAAAAGTTTCTATTTGACAGATAAAAACCAATATTCAACTGATTTGCTCACCTTTCTAGATCATGCACAATCGTGGGGCTATGCACTTGCTGCCCTGCATACTATAGCTTCCATAGTGGTCAAAAATGGGAACTGCAACGAGCCTTAATAGAAGATCACTGGGGTATGAGCAGCGGACAGACAGTTAATGACGGGGTGGTTAGTTTTATAGTAAATCATCCAAATTATCCCACCATTGTAAGATATATTGGAAAGATTGGGAGAGGTGATTATACTGTTCATTAAAAATATGTGTGAAAATTTTTACAATGCCCAATTTTTTACGATAGTTTCAGGTCTTTGTATGGTTCTGAGATGTAGATGGGGTAGAAATTTTGCTGAATCCTGTAAACTCTAATTACTGATATTACCTTGAGCATAGTTGAACAAAGGTCCAAGTGAAAGCACTCCAAATGAGCTCTTAGGTTGTATGCTGAATCCCTATATGCTGTTCACATTTTTCTGCCTATTATGAGGTTTACAAAAAGAGATCACTAGATCACAATAGTATATCACATGTTATAGCCTCAACTTAATTTTATTTAAAGCTGTGTTATGCCCACCGAAATGTATGGTCACAGGCCGCAGCTGAAATTCATATCAAAAAAAGCACATCATTATAAATTTCTTCTCAGTCAGAGTCTGTAGAAGGCAGTAGAAGTTTTCTTCAAGATTGGCAGAAAGACCATGAGGATATTATAGTTTCTTTGGGTTTTTTTTTACTCTCTCTCCTCTGACCTGCCTCTAAAATCGCTTGCCATAAACATTGACAAAAATCCATTTGTAGGCCTGCTTTTTCCTCATTTTATGACACAACCTTTTTTCCTGCCCTTGCAGGTATTTTTCTCCTGAAAAGAGCAAAAGTTTGCATTTGAGTTCATGCTGTGAAAAAGCTACATTCATCATGTAATAAACTGATACACGCTTCCACAAAGCAGGTTAAATGGAAGCGCGGCAATGTTTTCTCTGAGGGTAAGATAAATTTGCTGACCTTGTCTTGCCACTTTATGATATAGTAAATCTGTGAGGCTCAAAAAGCCAATGAATGCACAGCAGGTCTCTGCACATAGTTTACAGCACTGATAGAGCCTATAGCATGAATAAGTGGGGGAGTAATATTTGTAATGTTGAAAATAATTAAGCAGATGATTACACAGGCTCAAACACACACACACACACACGTATCAACATATGCAAGTAATGCAACAATACATTTCATTTGTCTGTCTTTCACCTCAAAAATTACTTTCATCAGTACACTCCTGCCCCCTACTGGTATAAAAAACACATGTAAAGTCTGTGCTGTACATCAGCAATTTATTTTAATGTTTTGTTTTTTTTCTGTACAACAAGCAATAAGATATTTAATGTGTTTCTAAAACTTAAATGTAACTAAAAAGGTGCACTACATTGATAAATATGTGTATTGTTCTTACATTGTAGAGAATAGGGAATTTTAATAATGTCTTTCAACCCAGATACAGCATTACAATACATAGATTAAAAAAAAAGCAATTCTGTTCAGTTTCATATAATTGTATTCTTCTTCACACATTATGTGCTGTAAATACAACTTGCACATACTTTTCTATGCACATACTTAATGACAGCCTTATTTATTAATTTATATATTTACATCTTTATCTTGCAAGATGGGCAAATATTTTTAAAAATCCCTTGCATTAAAATTGACCAAATTTGCAGCATTTGACCAAGCAGCATGTTGTGCTCCATCCATTTCCCTGGCTACATCATTACCCTCAGTGAGAGTATGGTTGGCTCCACCAATGGTTGCTTTGCATTCAGGACACTGGCTACGTACCATGGCACCTCCACAGTCTCCGATAGCATATACATGCCCATTAGGACACTTATACCAGTGTCCCTGAGGGAGAGCCATGGCTTTAACAATCATCACCCTTTCTTCATCAGTGATACCCAGGCCACTGCGTGGAAGCATATTTTCCAGCTCTTTAAAAATCTCCTTCACTTTATCTTCATCGTTTTCAGTGAATGGCCCAGTGTCCTCCAGGATCTGTCTTGCTCTTTTCACCTCTGCATTGACTTCTACACTCAGCACAATGTTACTAGCCATAATGCAGCGGACGTTGAGCTCACACAGGTAGGAGAGCCTCTTCATTTCACGTTCTATATCATCCAGCTGCTGATCAGAGAATCTCTGAGATTTATCAAGCAGGAAACTGAGGCACTCTTCAATGCGCTGTGAGAGTACAATACCCATAACTGAAAATCTGTAATCTTTTTGCATCTTCATTAGCTTCCCAAGGTTCTCCAGGAACATTATTAAGTTCTCATGGTACCAGAGGTCTAGAATAGATAAGCCAGGCTTCTGGAGATTCTCACTGGTCTTTAAGTACTCAACAGGAATTTGCTCCATAAAGTTGCCCTGCCTATTCAAAAGCAACTGGAGTTCCTTTCGCTTATTCTTATTGTCAGACTGTAGACCATTAATCTGTTCCTTCACCTTCTCAATTTCTGCCAAGCTGCGGTTGATATGGGCACCATAGCGCAGATTCCTACGAATCGGGGTTCGACACCTGGGGCACTCCTTCAGCCGGATGGCTCGTTGATCTTGATCAGCTCCCTCATCCTCATCCATGCCCATGTACTGGTCCATACCAGTAGACTCAATGATATGCATGCAGTCCTCCAACTGTATGAAGCAAGCATCTGGCTCATCTTCATTACCAAAGAAGATCTCAATCACGTCATCACGATGGCATATGCGGCACTTATCTGGGCAAGGGTCTCCACAAAGACCTATACAGGGATGTTTACAGGGCAAGATCTTGTTGCATTTCTTTGAACATGGTGGACGGTCACATGGCTCGTGGCAGAGTTTGCTACAACTCTGGTGTGGACACTGCCACTTACAGGGTTCCATGCAAGGGGCACAAGGCTCTCCACATTTTTTCTTGCACTCACTGTGAACACAACGATTTTGACAAGGAAGGGTACATGGTGGGCAGAATTTTGGGCATGGCACATGGCACTTGTGTGAGCAAGGAAGAACACGCTGGCATTTATGTCCACAAGCTTTGTGGAGGCGACCTTGGCGGCATTTGTGGCAAGTCCCTGAGCAGGAATGGCCGCATTTCAGGACTGCATTACATGAGGTCCTGCACTCTGGCTGATATAGAAGCTCCCTCGAGGAGCTGCAGGGTTCTTTCTGGGTATGTCCACATTTTAACTCCACAGGAACTGGTACTTTGCATGACTTAGTGCATGGCTCACCACAGCTTGCCTGGCATTGGTGTCCACAACGTAGCTGTTTCTCACAAGGCTCCCTGCAGATAAATTCTTCCGGTTTCTGATGACAAGGCATTTTCTGCGTGTGCTGGCATTTTGGAACAACCTTCTCTAAAAGTACCATACATTTACCACACTCCTGATGGCACCGTCTAGAACATTTGTGCCCAAGCTCACACAGCACTTTGGGGCAGTCCTTGGTACACTTGTATTTCTTGTGGTCAGCATCATACGGGTGGCACATGCGAATACAGACATGGCCACAGTCCAGGCGATACTCACAGGGCTTGTTGCACCCACCTTCTGGGACTTTTGCAAAGTCCATTGAAGATGACACCATGGTTCGTGTTTCAGGATGATTCTGACAGCTTAGTGTCAAAAAGCCTCCTACTTGCCCTTTCTCCCTCAAGGTGTGAAGAATATTGCTCCACAGTTTTATCTTGCTAAACATATCCATGTTCCCAAGGCAGTATAGTCCCTTCTTGGCACGAGAAAGTGCTACGCAAACACGGTTTGGTATTTGCAAAAACCCAACCCTGCCCTCCTGATTACTGCGCACCAAAGACAATATGACAATATCATTCTCTTCACCTTGATACTTATCAACAACATGAACTTTGACCCCTGAAAACTCAGCTGAGGGCATGAGCTTGCGTAAACAGTAGAGCTGCCCTGTGTAGGTGGTAAGGATGGTAATCTGAGAGGGCTGGTATTCCTGACGCAGCAAGTATCGACAGAGGTTCACCACGAAAAGTGCCTCATTCATGTTCTGATGACTTCGTCCATCCTTTATTCCCTCCTCATGGAACTTGTGGTCAATGAAGAAAATGTTTGTAAGAATTCCCTACAGGAAGGAACAAATGACAGGTTACACTATAACCAAGCAATTATTTGGTACTTATTGAAAAATATTTCATCATGAAAAAACTGACCTTAATGTTTTCATACTCCAGTACAGAAGGATGGTTCTCCAGCTCTGAGTAGATATGAGGAGTCAAAAGACGAGCAATATCTGGTCTCATACGATGCTGTAGTAACGTGAAAGAAAATGAATAAGCATAATAAGATATGATTTGGAAGATTTGGAAGAAGTTATAAACATTTGATAAAAATGTGAAAGTGACTGATGTATGGATTTAGTAGCTCACCTGGTAGTTAAGTCTCACAAAAGGAAATCCCACTTTGACAAGTCTTTCGAACATAGACACCTCCAGGTTGAAATTTTTGGCTAGTTCATACACTGTGGCGCTAGGTCTCAGCTGTAAACATAAGCAAACAGCCAAATTAACCAGAATCATATACAACAGCTACAAGAAACTATTTTATACAGTAATATGTGTTATTTTGTTCAAACTATATCATCTTATAGAACAAATTATGAATTTTCTTTCATTTTTATTTCAAATTATCTGTTTTATTTTATGTTTTACAAATATTAAAACTTTACAAGATCCACCAGGACTTTTTTTTTAGAAAAGCTTTGTTAGCTAGCTTTGTAGGTTTCCTGATTCTGCCTACATACTCAGCATTACATTTTTTCCCCTGTGACCCACTTGTTAGTGAATAGCTCTGATATGTGCTACATGTCAGTTGTACCTGTTGATGATCTCCAATCAGAATGAGGTGCTGGCATTCTCGGCTAAGTGTGGTAATGATGTGGGCTTCCAACACTTCGGCTGCCTCCTCCACAATCACCAGCCTTGGCTTGAGCTCCTGCAGGACCTGTCTGTATTTGGCTGCCCCTGTAGTGGTCATACCAATGACTTTGGCATGTTTGAGCACACACAGATCCTCGCGGCGGCGGATTTCAGCAAGGCGCTCTGCGGCATCCTGATAGAGTTGTTCAGCCTGGAGAGCTTTCCTACGAAGGTCAATCTGATACCGCAACACCCAGAGGCTATTGAGTGAAAGAGCAAAATAAATAGGGAAAAAGACACAGAGAGAGAGAGAGCAAGAAAAGATCAAAGGAGCATGGATGATTGTTAAAAGATATTTACGGCCGCAGACTACAGTTTCTTTTTAAGTTTTATTTAAATTCAATAAAATTTTTAACAAATGCTAAGGTTGGGTCCTGTTGCATAGTTCACACAGTTATTAAGGTGCTTTGCGATATATTTGCATTTAGTATAGCAGATAATTACCGGTAAAGTCTCCATCTGTCTGTTAGTTTAAGCTCCCATACATTCCACACTCGCTTCTCTTCTTCCTCACTCATAGCATCACTCTTACTCAATTCATACTTGACCCTCTGCTTCATCTTCTTCTTCTGGTGTTTCTGTATCTGAATACGCACATACACACACACGGACAAGAATGATGGCGTTGGTATTTTCACAGCGATAAAATACTTTGTATTTATCACCTCATATAAATCCTGTTTATAATGCTGTTTAGATGCTTTGACAACCGGTTGCAGTCATACCTTATAATACCTACCATAGGTTTCACAAATAATTAGGGTTACATTCATAACACTTGAGCTTATGACTTCATAATTTCAGAATACAGAAATACCAGAAAATTCCTACCTCCCATCCTTCGTCATCAACTTGTCCTTGTCCCTGTGAAGGCTGTTCCTCAGCCTCATTTAGGTTCATGGCCAGCATTTGCTCAGACAGTTCTGCTAGGATATCCTCCTCCTTCTTGCTGTTACGGCCATCTCTGGCCTTAGGGTCGGAATCATCCAGGATTCTTTCAGCTTCAATCAGAGCTGCCTCTTCATCCATTTCCAACAGCTGTTCTTCCTCTTCTGGTTCCCCCTCATCATTTGCCTCTGGAGATAGAGAAGGGGTTAGTAGGAAAACTTTATAGTGATGTTTATTATACATTGTGGATTATTTGTTAATAATGCATTATTAATGCTGTTTAAGCATATAAAAACAATGAAAAATTGTTTTTTGGGAATTTGGTTATCGGTTATTAATTGATTATCGTTTTATCGATATTAATAATAGAAGTATAGTTGTAGGTATAGTTCATTTAAATATCTATTAATATTTAAATAAATAATATTTTACTTAACATTCACAAATACTACTTTAACCCATATTTATAGCAATTAATAAGAAAAGGAATATTTTAATTGCTGTAGCTTACTTGAGTTATTCAGTTACAGTTTTAACCTAGCAAAAGCAGTAGGAGAAATGTAACAGAATAATAAAAAATATTTTTGTGTGTAGTAAATATATTTTATGGTGCTTTCTGTCATCAGAGATTAATGTCTAATTAATAGATCTGCACTGTGAGCATAAAGGATCACACACACACACACACACACACACAAACACACACACAAAATTAAAGGTAAAGGTTTTTTTACCTGCTTTGTCATTGCTAGTTTGCTGCTGAAACATTCCAAGGCAAAGCCATTCCATGACCAGTGATTGTTTTTTTCCTACATTTTTGAATCCACCCATCATCTTAGGCTAACACACACACAAACACACGCACCCACACACACACAAAACAAAACCATTAAAAAACACAAAACCAATACTACTACAAATACTACTACTATTGCTACTACTACTACTACTACTAATAATAATAATAATAATGATGACGATGATAACAGCAACTAGGTACCTAATTTACACATGCACTGTTCTTTAATTAAATAGAATAGTTTAGACTGACCTGTAGAATCAGAGTCTCCCAGTGGTCATCAGATATATACTTTTGCAGGAAGCTCTCATTAATGACTCCACGCAGACTGCATTCTAGATAATTCGCCTGTGCCTTTAGATGAGTCTGTGTAGACTGCATCTCCCTATGAATCTGTGGAATATCATCAGGGCTTTATATACAATTTTTAAAAAAAAATCAATTCAAACATACGCATATATTGACTCAGGAAAGGAAACTAATTAGAGTCAGATTTGAGAGATTGAACTGTTGGAGGAATTCTAAAATAGACAGATGCTGCTCTACTACTGAGAACAAATTCAAATTTTGTTTTCAACTTTTAAAGTGAAAAGCTTGAACTTTTAGCATATAAATACTACATGTACTTCCTTGTTTAAAAAGCAAAAGATCCATTCTAAAATTGTTGTTTAACATAAAAAAAAACTTAATGTGGCACCTCAGAATAGGCCTTCTTAAGGTGTGCTGGCAGATCTCTGCGGAAGTTTGACAACCTGGTCAGCTCCCGCAGAGAGAAACGCTTCAGGATCTCACTGTTGCTACGGCCCCCAACCCTCACAATGCCATTCTCCAAGAAACTGTGGATACCTGAGACAAACACAACATGGCTGTTTTATTGCAAATCATGCAGGATCCTATATACTGTATTTAAAACCAGTTTTTCTGATCTTATGCACGAAAGAATGATCGAATGCAATGATCTAAGAGCTTATACAAATATAAGAAAAATATTTCTACAAAAGTGTGCAAAATTATTTTCAAAAATCAATGAGCAGTGCATTAGTATGTAATAATATCGTACCTTCCAGAAACTGGTCTAGAGCATGATTGGTGTAACAGACCACCAGCATAGGAGAATTAACAGACCACATTCTACTGTTCATTAGCAGGGCCTTAGCAATTTTTAGCCCCACGTATGTCTTCCCTGCAAAGAACAAAACATGACATTGTGTTTTTGGCTGTTAGCACAGGTGACTCCAGAACTTTTAAACCCAGGTATGAAAAATTTTACATTTTAATATGTTTATTTACTTAATAGTATCTTGGATCCTGTATTTAAAGATTTGAAGGAGTTATGCTTCAAATTAAACTGCAGGAAATGTGGCTACCTGTGCCTGGTGGACCCTGTATGATGGCCAGTTCCTTGGTGAGGGCCAGTTTAAGGGCGTTGAGCTGGCTGTCATCAAGACCCAGTTGCTCTTCAGTTGGCCAGGCATTAGGGTTGAGGGGGTTAAATGGTTTTACACTGCCCATATGACCTTCTGCTGTGATGCTGTCCAGATCATAAGTTACTGCAACCGGCATTAAGTATGCCGGTGGAAGAACATCTGGGTTGCATTTGACTATGTAACTAAAAGGCAACAGAGAAAATTGACAGAAGTGTAATTTCAGGGTGGAAAATATGTGGGACTGTATTTTGGTAATATAGTATTCTGCAGTGTTTTCTGCCAGACCCATAACATCTCTAACTCACTGACTGTCAACTATAATTCTAAAGGATGTCACAAAGTATACGAAGTATCATTATGGAGAGAATCAGTTTATGTGGCTAGTGAATTTTATGTGAGTTATCTTAACTTATTTAACAAACAGTAACTATTAGAGAGCACTGGACATTGCCAAAATACATTAAATGTTTTATACTATATGTATCTATACACTGATTATGAATAATTAAGAATTACCTTATAAACAGAAAAACAACTCAATTCTCTTTTAATTAATCTACAGTGTATACCTCTGAAAAGGGAGATCATCCTCATCTTGCTCCTGAAGCCCCTCCAGGACATAGCGGTAGGCTTCAAAGTAGGCAGTGGTCTCAACCATCAGAAAGGAATGAGAAGCCTGGATGGTGGCCAGTTGAGCTCGGCTGTTTCTAGAGAAATTCAACAGCACCTGGCCTTTTCTCAGGTCTTTGGGGTCACGATCAGCTACGGTAGCAAATAGGAAAGTTTCAAAATGGTCCATAGACAAGCAGACCAGGGACCCATACAGCAACCGCTTGGAATTTTCCCAGCGAACAAACTGTGAATTAGACAGAGCAAACTTGTTATCTTCTATAACTTCTTTGGAAATTGTATAAAGCTAGCATGAAACTGGAATAAACTTTGTGTGTTAGTTTTCATTACAAATATTAAATAGAATGTATGAAAGTTAAGCTCAGATTTATAAGTATCTGACCTTAAGGGGCTGTGTGTCAAATTGTACTTTGTAGGCGGTGCCTGTGGGAGTGCAGAGAGGCATGACCAATCGGGTGTCAAAGTAGACCCTGATATCATCGAAGCTTTTCTTCCTTACTGGCACGCCACTCAGCCGCTCATCATGATGGCTTTGCAGTAACTCCCTTATACCTTCACGTAATGGTCTCACAAAGTCCTCTCTCAGAAGCCTAAAATGTGTATCCAGGTAGATATGGACACTCGGGTAACTTTGTGACATAATGTTAGCCCGCAGAAAAGGTTTCTTGTCCTGGTGGAATTCTTCAGGAGTTGGGTAGATGGTCATGTTCCTGAAGTCATCTTCCCCTTCTGGAGTATCATCATTGCCAATAAGAACTGTGTAGTTGTCTGATCTCAAGGTCCCGTCTCTTGCTTTCTCTTGGAGGTGTTCCACCATGCCTTGGATCTTATCCAGATCTTCATCAATTGTGTGTCGAATGTCTACACCCGAAGCTCGCAGCTGGTTGACCACTGGTTTCACAAGAGCCACCAATATTGAGATGGTACAAATGGAGCTGGACGGAAACATGCTGAGCACACCAGACAAGAGGTTGATAATGTTGTCCAGGTGCTGAGGATACTGCTGTCTCCGAGCAGGGACATGATCAGTCATCATTCCAGTAACATAGCGAGGAAGCACAGTTTGGAAGAAGCTAGAATCCTTTACCACCTGAGCTAAATGTAGCACTATTCTACGGTCATTCTTGGACTGAAAAGCTTTACAGATAACCTGGCAGAGCAGCTGTACAAGGTCCTGACGCATGGTTGTGTCTCTCACCAAAGCCTGCAGACCCAAATTGGATGAGAGAGTAATGGCCACCACAGATGCATCTTTCTCCAGTAGCTCCTCCAGTGCTTTGTACCCAAGTTTACGTACTTCAGGGCTACCATCTCTACTCGTCCCTCTCAAATGGCCTCCTCTTCCTCTCTGTCCATGCCCTCCACCTCTTTCTCCTCGTTGAGCACCTTCTGCTCCAGCTCTGTCCCTTGATGCATATAGCCAATGGCTCTCCCTGATGTCTCCTTTCCTCTCACCTCTACCTCTCTCATTCCCTTGTCTGCCACCTCCACTTCTGTCACCTCCAGCTGATCTTGCCCTTGCACCTCCTCTTCTGTCACCTCCAACTGCTCCTCCTCCTCCTCTGTCACGTAAACCTGGACCTCCCCCTGCACTGCCTCTTCTGTCTTCTCCACCTGCTCGACCTCCTGCACCTCCCCTTCTGCCTTCCCCACCTGGCCAACCTCCTGCACCTCCCCTTCTGCCTTCTCCACCTGGTCGACCTCCTGCACCTCCCCTTCTGTCTTCTCCACCTGGCCGACCTCCTCCACCTCCTCTTCTGTCTTCTCCACCTGGCCGACGTCCTCCACCTTCTCTTCTGTCTTCTCCACCTGGCCGACCTCCTCCACCTCCTCTTCTGTCTTCTCCACCTGGCCGACCTCCTGCACCTCCTCTTCTGTCTTCTCCACCTTGTCGTCCTCCTGCACCTCCTCTTCTGTCTTCTCCACCTTCTCGTCCTCCTGCACCTCCTCTTCTGCCATCTCTACTTCTACCTCTACCTCTACCACCTCCACCAGCTCTCTCTTGATCTGTACCAATAAAATATGAGCAAAAGTAGAAAATACAAATTATTTGTCATAGACTAAAGGCAAAATAAGCAACAATATACCAGTGGTATAACAGGATCCACAGAATAAAAAGAAGGAGGAAAACAGCACCTTGACTTTGCTGTTCTTTTGGCCAAATATCCATGGTTCATCAGTGCTGTCAAGTTGTTATGTGCTGCAAGAAAACAAGACTCATTACGTTTTGTCCTAAGTCACCATCACAGTCATCACAAGTCACCACTGCCCTTCACTACATTTAATTTAATTAAGAAATAAATAAATAAATATATATATATATATATATAAATGGTTCCTGCATTTACAAACATTTAGGGACTATGGTGATACAAAATCCAGGAAATAATTACATTGATTATAATGATATATAAAGAATTCTGTCAAAAAGAACAGTAGGCTTCTAAACTATGTATATAAAAAAGATGTCTTACTTTCTTTATTGTTTAATAGGGGCCAATCACCGATCATTTTATAAAGTCATTTTAAAGAGATGTTTTATGTGTGAATAAAATCTAAATAATGTGAGACTCAACTTCCACTGTTAAAGAAACGTTTATTTCAAACTAACCGCTGTACCTGAAAATGTAAAATAAATTACTTGTTGCACAGGATGTTTGTCAGAGACACAGCCACCAAACTGCAGGTGTTTAGAAAAAGCAAAAAGCTTTTGTGAACCGTGTGTGTTGAATGTAAAATTAATATGTAATTATATGTAAATGTTGATCATTACTTTAATAATTGTCTTTCATGCATAAACAACCAGCCTTAGTTAATGAACAAATGAACAAATTAAAATATTTCCTGGTGCTAATTTTATATATATATATATATATATATATATATATATATATATATATATATAAAGGGAAGTTTCAACACATGTGATTCACAGTAATTGTAATTATTGCCCGTGCATAAATAATCAGGGTGTTTCTCAGCTCATGAGGTGATGCACTGACTGGATACTGCATGATGGGGAAGATAAAAGACCTGCCAATGGGCCTGCGTAATACGGTAGTTGAGCTTTATAAAGCAGGAAAAGGATACAAAAAATCTCAACACTTGAAAATGCCGGTCAGTACTGCTCAAACTCTGATAAAGAGGTGGAAAATAAGAGGTTCTTTTGATACTAAGCCACAGTCAGGTAGACCTGACCCACTACTGCCAGAAGAATTGTTCGGGACGCAAAGAAAAACCTGCAAACAACTTTGAGAGAAATACAGGCTGCTCTGGAAAAAAGTGGTGTTGTTATTTCAAGGAGCACAATAAGGAGGTACAAATGACCTGCACGGTCGAGTTGCCAGGAGAAAGCCATCACTGTGCCCATGCCACAAAAAGGCCCGCTTTCAGTACGGCAGACAGCACCTAGACAAGCCTCACAGCTTCTGGAGCGAGTCATTTTGAGTGATGAGACTAAATTGTACTTTATAGTCACAACCATAAAGATTATGTTTGGAGAGGTGTCAACAAGGCCTACGGTGAAAAGTACACTATCCCTACTGTAAAGCATGGTGGTGGATCTCATGTTTTGGGGCTGTGTGAGCTCCAGTGGCACAGGGAAGTAAGTCAAAATTGATGGCAAGACGAATGCAGCATGTTATTGGAAAATACCGGCTGACAATCTGCATTCTACAGCACAAAAGATGCGCATGGGACACTCTTGGATGTTCCAGCATGACAATGATCCAAAGCACAAGGCCAAGTTGACCCTCCAATGGCTACAGCAAAAAAAGGTGAAGGCTCTGGAGTGGCCATCACAGTCTCCTGACCTAAATATCATTGAGCCACTTTGGGGAGATCTTAAAGGTGCAGTTTGTGCAAGACAACCAAAAAAAATGTACAGTGACTTGAGGCATTTTGCCAAGAGGAATGGGCAGCTATACCACCAGAGAATTAAGGACCACATGCCCAATTATTACAAAAGTCTGCATGCCATCATTGATGTTTAAGGGGGCTTTTGAGCAGGGATTATTTCCTCAAGTCCTTTATTGTCATGTTTTGTTTGATGATTGTGCCTATCTGTTATGCCTTACATATGAACCTGAGTCCTATAAGAAGTAAAATAAATTTGTTTTGCCTTCTCACTCATATTTTCTTTAAAAATGGTCTGCATCTTGTATTAGATACATACCCCGTATGTACACAAGATACCAGTAGGTGGCAGCATAACTACAAAAAGCATGGAATAACCCCGATTTGCATGCGTTTTGGCTCCATGCTCTCCACCAGTTTTTCACATTGCTGTTGGGGAACTTTATACCACTCTTTTCGCAAAAAAGCAAACAGCTCAGCTTTGCTTGATGGTTTGTGACCATCCATCTTCCTCTTGATGACATTCCAGACGTTTTCAATAGGGTTCAGTGGTCTCATTTGTTTCCAGAGCTCTGTATATATATATATATATATATATATATATATATATATATATATATATAGGCACACAAATGCTTTAATGTGCAAATACTACAAGTATGTGCATCTCATGTTATCATGTAGCTGTTCATCTTTTAAAAATTACCATATACCAATAAACATTCAGTTATGCTTTAATTGGTGGATGCAAAAATGGTTACTACGTCATCATGTGCAAATTGTACTTGTTATTATGCAAAATTATGCGTTAACCCGGGTGTTGCGTGTGTTTTTCCGGGAAAGTCTGCCATACAAACTTATCGTGTTAACAGAACTACAACTGCCATAAAAATACATTTGTAACACACACATATTTGCCATATGAACATGTCTCGTGACTGTGTGAATAACAGTAAACACCTTAACAGAACAGGACACTTCACCAAAAGCCTTTTATATTGATTATTATCAGGAATCGACCAGAGAAATGAAACGCAGGTGGGGGTCACGTCTTCACTTAAAGCTTAAACAGAAATCTAGTGCTGTTTTTGTAAATAAAAAGGTGCCGCTTTTCAGTGTGACACCGGTATGATACACCCTATATACGGGTTAGCATATAACGCGTTATACAATGGGTGAGTCAGCACGGTTTCATTTCTACGCAAATGATTCATCACTGATTCAGACTTCGAGTTACATCATCAAAGCGACTCATCCGAAATGCCGAAGACAGTATAGAATATAGCATATATATATGTATCACACACACATACATATACATATATACATATACATACGTGTGTGTGTGTGTGTGTGTGTGTGTGTGGATGGGTGTCGAATAAAAAGAATCAAATTCACAGCATCTACGTTGTCAAGCACAAAACGCCCGAGTCTCTCCGAGAGACTGCGGAAGACAGTGAACAATATACTTAAATGCCGAAAGACAAAACACGCCTCTTCTAAATATGTTTTAACTATGTTTAACATTTCTAATAGTATATTTTTAAGCAGAAGACTGAGCTAAATCATAAAAACTTACCGACTGTCTTCCGTCCTGTGGCTTCGTGTTCAGTACTGACAGAGCTCTGCTTAGAGCTCCTTTAAATACCGGCTTTAAGTTTCGCTTTCGTGCTCGATTCATCATAACCGAAACCGCCAGGAGAGACAAAACACTAATCGAAACAGGGTCGCTGTTTAAGAGATATTTTTAAGTATTAAAAAAATGTACTGCTTCCACTTAAGGTCCTTTCAGCGACATTAGAGGCTCATAAGAATGAATCGGAGCCATTTTGAGGCTTTGTTACAACAAATTCAGCCTGTTTTCTGTGAAGAGGAAAAGCTCCAACAACTTCCTGCAATGATGTTTTTGTCTTAAAATAATACCTTTTATAGTGTAGTATAGTACAACATCAACATATATCATTAGTGTAGTAGAGTACAATATCAAAACTGATACAGTACAACAACAATTTCACAATTCAGTGTTATCTTAACAAGCAACACACAGGAAGTAAGCTACCATTTGCTGATTCAGGGCTCTATTTTGAGAAGTCCATTGGAGGGTCATTAACTTAATGCATTTCAGTTCTTTGTGTGAGAATAATAAGACAGCAAGGACTCTTTCCGAGTACTTTCTTCTCAAATAAAATAGTTTTTCTTCCCAGATATCAAAATGACTGCCCAACATCCATCCATCATTTTAGGTGTCTTTGCTGGCCCACCATATACAACACTGTGCCTGAGTTTGCCTGGGTTTGGCAAAAGCACACTTTTCATAATAATCCAAAGTTGGACCAACATTGGAAAAGTGGATGTAATATTGCCTGAAAGTCTGTCCAAATAGATAAAATTACAGTAGGCCAATCCACCAAATGTTTGCCAAACAAATGATGTTCCAACATTGGCAACATGTTTGCTATCTGGATAGAACACAGTATAAGAGCCCAAGATAATAATCATTAACTCTGTGAAGTTCTGATACATTTTTAATAACAGAATATTTGTTAATTTGTGCAGAAATTATTTGCTCATTTCAGAAAAAATACATTGCAAAAACAATGAACAACAATCAGGAATCAGACACATCTAATAAAAGCACAAGTAGTTTTTATTTTTACATGGCTTATGCAACAAAAAAACGCATGAATAACGCCACCATTATTCTTTCATTCATATGAATCGGCTCTAATAATGTCCCTGACAAAGCAGCAAGTAGCTATATCTGATATTGCTGTAGATAATTACAAATTGTCCTGTTGTTGCTGTGCCCAAAAAGGAAACATTTCCATGGATGGGTGTGAAAGAGCTCGAACAGGACCAGAGAGAAAATGGTTTTTCATTGTGTCAGATGCTTCACTTCCTCCTAAACCTGAAAGGAAATTTAAAAAAAAAAAAAAAAGTTAACCTGGATATTTAGGTTTAATAGAGAGTGATTTTTGTCCAAAATGCCCGATCTGTAAAATAATAAAAATTTCTCGTTATAGTAATGATATTTAACCTACTTGGCTTTGGATTTAAAGCGCCCTCCTTTCTTATGGGCAAGGCCTAGTCTTTTTCTGTCCTCAAAGGAAGGCCTGCAGAAATACAAAAGCATGTTTTAAACAACAGTACATAAAATGAGCAGCAACATTTGTAGGAATGTTCAGGTAAACTTTTATTAGGCCCTAATATTACAATGATTGTTCACTCTATGTCCCCATTAGGCCTCACATGTCTAGGGGAGTTAAAAGGAATGTGCTTCCCCTTTTGCTGTTGTGAGCATGAGCACCTGCTTATCTGAGAGGAGTACTGGAGCACAACAGAAGGGAGATTATTAAGAAGCTACAAGTGACCTTGGTGTCAGACACAAAGATATAATTTATACAGAAGGGGGAAAAAAGCAGACGGATTAGACAGGAGTCTGAACATGATGGGAGACTGTATATCTTCAATCAAGACCATTTGTGAACCTATTATAAGCTTTAAAAGCATTATAAAACTTGGTGAATGCATTCTAAGCATCGTTAGGTTTAATCTCCCATTCGTGCATAACACAGATAAAACCATACAATACTAAGGCGATTCACTGGGTCTGAACCAATCCTGAATGTCTGCAGAGAACATACCCAGATCTGTACTGCTTCAGGACTTTCTTGTTAACATTGGTGAGTTCCTTGTCAAACACAGACTTCTTTGTAGGTTTTCCACCTTTTTGTTTTGAGGCTGAAAAAGAAGAATCACGAATGACAAAAAAAAATTTCAGGCTGAATCACTTTCCCTATGTTACACAATTCTAGGAGTAAGCCAATTTATTCTAAAAGCCTTTTGCCCACTATTAGCCATTAAATCACTAACCTGTGTTTTTGGGCTCATCTTCTGGCACTGCTCTGGCTCTCTTAGGCTTGCGGTCACGTTTTGCAGAACGCTCAGCATACATCTGAGACTTGAGTATTTCAAACTGAGCTCTTTCTTCAGCCTGGCACGCACAACCGAAAAAGAAAACCAATACACCAATCAGAAACAAACTGATTTCCTGTACAGCTAGTTCAGGCATACAGATATAGCCACTTCTAGGTGTTTAGTTTTGTGCAAGTTTATGATGATTTCTATAACTCTTTGCTTTCCTATATGTATCTCCTTATCTCCTGCATGTCTTTTTTTAGTAGGTTCAATAACAAATTATAAGATATGTGGATTTATATTGAGATCATGGGACATTTTAATTGCATTCCGCTCAATGTTAACTTGTCAAAAGATATTGTTTTTGTCCCACTTCAATATTATGGGCTATTTTTTATAAATTCATTACACACAATACCAATTTTAGTCCCCTGTCTTACACAGAAAATAGTAAAGGCTGAAGATGGGTGAACAGATACGCAGGCCACTGTAAATTTATGATGTCTAATATACAGTACATTATGTGTATAAAAGGAATACAGTAGTGGTGGTAAAAAAAAAAAAAAAAAAACACATACCGACAACACTTTCTTCTTGCCCTCTTTTAAGAACTGAGCACGCTTCTTCTTCCCCCTTAGGGCCAAGTCGAAGTCCTGAAGTGCTTTGCTCACTGGACAAGAAATCATTTGGTGTCATTAGTGTGTTCTTTCGTACTATATTACACTGTAGCAGGTGGAAGAAGAAGAAAAAAAAACACTCACTTCGCTCCTTCTTCCTCTCCTCATGGGTCTGGAACCATGACCTTGCTGGTTGTGTCTCATCTGATTTCTGTGTTAGCCTCTTCTGCGCTGCATTAATCTAAAACCCACAAATACAATTTATCCACATAAAAAAGCAAAACAAAACAAAAATGGTCATGAAGAATTTTTTTTAACATTACCTGTGCTTCTGATTGCACCATCTCTTTCTCTTCTCTCTCCAAACGCAAGACAGCATATACATCCTTCTCCAACTTCTCAATCAGATCTCTGAACTTCAGAATCACCTCTGACACAAATAAAAAGACAAAAAAATGTCAAAACATTCCAAAAGTGATGTCTTTCTAAACTGCAAAATTATTTAAATTCCAATCATTTAAAATGTATGCATTAATACCAGGACTTTAAGTCTTAAGCTGTTGGTTTAATTTCATCATAAACATGTGCTTGTTGCATCATGCTTTTACCTTGAGGAATAACGCGAGCTTTCACAGGAGCTTTGGCTTTTCTGACAATCTCTTTCAGCATCTTCCTCTCGCTTTCTCCAACAAGCGACACTGAGCGACCCACTTTCCCTGCTCGTGCTGTGCGGCCCACTCTGTGCACATAATGCTTCAGTGTGTTCGGCATGGTGAAGTTTATAACCTTGGGAAAGTTTGGATAAACAGAATTAATCCAAGACGCAAAAAAAAATTATATTGATATTAAGAAACACAGAAGCAAAGCAGGAAAGAGGGAAATCACAATGATACTTTTCAACTGTTTGCTGGATGAATAAATTAAATACGTTGTGAAAGAAAAGCCTGAGGAACTTGAAGAATCACTTGAAAAACCTTCTAGTAGTTGTGATTGCAAACAGTATTCATAGACAATTAGTTAAACAACTAGAGATCTAGCTAATTGGCCAGTTTTATTTACATTTACTAAATGTTGTAAGATCAAGAGAATAGACTTATTTAATCTTGCAATTATTTTGGGTTTTAAAACAAATGTAATATTTTTCCCAGTCTGTGGACAACAGCCTCATGAAACAAGCTGGCAAGCATTCACAACCAGAGTTAGCATTACCAGAAAAGCTAAAGATTTCTTAATTTATTTCTTAAGTATTAAATAGAGCACTGGTCACATTATAACACTATAAATAAATTTTTCATTCATTCTACCCAAGATCCATATGTGCTAGCTAGCTTCTACTTAGCTTTAAGACTTCAGCAAACAGGCTAACACTTCTGGTGCAACTTAATACGTTTCCCTACATGCTACATTAGCAACTGAGTCACTCCACAGTGGTGCTTAATGGCTCATATGAACACAGACACTCAGGACATTAAGAATTTGTAGCTTTTGAATTATGTTGATGTCTGGCATCAAGGACACACTTCGCTTACAGTTTCCCTCCTTAGTTAAATTACAGATAAGAATAACGGAAGAGACATGCAGAAGTTCATACTCCCATCTTCCACATTCCTTTCCTTGCACAGGTGTACGAGACGACCCAAACTATCTAACAAGCTTGAAAACAGCCGAGCAATATTAAGGCTTAAATGTGTTAAATTTAGCCCAACATTTCATCTGCTGGAAAATGACTTATTTGAGGCTATCCTGATGAACCTCAGTGCAATCTGTCTCACAGCTTAGTTTTGTCAACCAGGCAAGCTTTTTTTAATTCAGTACATCATTAAACCAGCTTGTTGGTGCTGCAAGCCGTCACGGACCGGATCAAGGCTATCTCAAAATGAATGATTTAACTCCATTTACCCTGCAGATGACCTGAACACTGTCAAGGCCATGCCCACTGAATGTTAGTGTGAGTATAATTTATCACAATATGGAATACCATATTATCTAGATTGGATATACTTTACACATACGTTGTGTATTTAAAAAAAAATCTGTGTTGCACTCTGAAAATTGTTTATGTGGTGTCGTCTATCAGAGGTGGCAACAAGTAAAATAAGCAAAGACAATAAACCACAGCATGTGGATTGCTGTTTTTTTTTTAGATGTATACCATGCAATTTTGCTCTTGCTAGCGCTACCTTTTTTTACATGCTTCCATTGGTTACTCTTTTTTTTTTTTTTTTTTACAGACAAGAGAGACCACAGTCCTGCCCTAAGTATTGACTCATGGTGATGTTAGAGTGGAGAGCTAAAATCTAATATCAATGAAATGTTCAACTATTCAACTACTAGGCATGTGCAATACATTATATTTTTGAGGATTTAATTATTATTATTATTATTATTAATATTATCATTGTTATCATAATAATATGAAAGTGGCTTTGGATAAGATCATTTATTAAATGCTATACATGTAAATAAATTTGGGGCAAATTATTACATACACACAACCAAAAACTAATTTCATACCAGGTTTCCTCCAGAAACAGAAAAGACAATTCTTTCCTTCAAACAATAAAGCTTTTAACTTCTACTTTGATAAAGTAAATAATCCACTTGATTTAATTCATCACATCACACATGCAACTGAATCTGTATCATCACTACTGATAAGGTATAACAGATACAGCAGCAAAGCAGGCTGAAGCATTTCAGCTTAAATACATATTGAACCTAGAGGGTGTGTCACACTGTGTAGTCACATGACAAGACAGTCACTGACAGGCCCCTGGGCTAGACTGGGAACAAGTGTATCAATACCATTATTACACAAATGCAAGTGAACTACTATTATAAATCTTATCATAATGATACACTGCATTACAGATATATAATCACATCCCTACCATAAACTGTATATCTAAAAAAAAATGAGAAAATATCAAAGCAGGAAAACAAAATCTCGAAATGGAGTGTCGTATTATTCAGTAAAAGTATTTAAAGAACCTACTGTTTTGACTCCTTCAATATCCAGACCTCTGGCTGCGACATCTGTGGCAACCAGGATGTCAATCTGCTCATCTTTAAATCTCCTAACGAGACAAGAAAATGTGATTTAGCATTTAAGTACAGAAATGTATATTTCAAAAACCTTTTCATAATTCGCAGTTTACTTGTACAATGCGCCTTTATACAATTCAACTACCGTTCAATTTATAAGGATTCTTCTGTACAGACTGTATGACTATTTCTGATCAGTGATTTTTGCCAAAAAAAAAGTGTTACGAGCGTACCTGAGACTCTCTAATCTTTGTGTCTGGGATAGGTTACCATGCAGCTCTCCAACCTTTAACCCCATCAGGCCAAGGAGGATGTGCATGCGGTGGGCTTGTTTCTTGGTCTGGGTGAACAACATCACATGGTCCTGAAAAGTACGTGTGAGCAGCGCTGTTCACATGGTAAGAAAAAATAAATGTTAGGGGGAGAGCAGTTCAACAACAATGCAATACAGACTGTTAGGAGAGCGCAGAGATTTTCTCTCACCTGCAACTATAGCCTCTCTGTCTCCTTCTCTGGCTGGTCGAATCCTGACAAATTCTTGTCTGAGGTATGGAGCCACGTCTGTGTTACTGTTCACAAAGATTCTCACTGGCTGCTTGAGTGACACCGAGGCCAGATCCTTTACCTGTGTTACATAAAATTCATGTTTAAAATTTTCACCATAACTTGCACTTAGAATACAGTGTGAATCATTTAATCATCTCCACAATCCTCTGCACACGCATATATTTTGAGTAGTCCTCAGCACAGGTTATCTCTTCTTACGTTCTCTGTTCTTCATTTGCATATGCAGGTAAATTTAGATTTGCTCATTTGGCTTTTTCAAAGCAACACTCACAAGAGACCAGATACAATAAAATTTATATATTTATAGATATATAGATTTATATATTTCACTTATTCAAATCATTTCAACAATAGATTCTGTGACAAGCGGATTCAACAATAAGTGAAGGAACAATAAATCCTATTCATTTGGTATGCATGTTTAAACCTAATGCACTTCACTGGGCCGTGACACACCTTGCTGTTACAATTGAAGCGCATACTTCTAAAACCTGAAGCCTGCTGCACTACACACACCGGTAATGGCGTGAAATGATTTAGAATAAACTTTACTTGGCTGATTAATTAGCAAGAAGGAAACATTTGATCTTTTCAGAATAAGGAATGCAGTTATGGGAAAAAGTTGTGTGAAAAATCTTTATTATTTTATTATTATCATCATATATTGTACATGAGATGCAAAGACAAACTATCAGTAACTGTCAGTGCCTTTCTGACAAGATCACAAACACAATGTGTTTATATAGAAACTTTCTCAGAAGAGCATAAGTATTAGTTTTTATTACTAATTATTTATTTTCCTAGGTTTGTTTTAATGCATTTAACTAGCTAAAAGCTCATTGTCATACAGTTTATTTAGGTAAGCCTTGTTATTCGGGCTTATGGGCAGCCAAAATGGAACTGGGCACCACACTGGACTGCAAGTTTCCCCATAGACTAGCTAATGTCTACCATTTGTCTACCTCTGATATTTTATAGATGTAATCCTATTAAATAACGTTGCCTAAAAATAGCCCTACTCAGCCCTAGAAGGAAAAGAAATGGTGGCAAATGGCAGATAGATGTTTTGTACACAAGGTTGTAGACTAAGTAGAGTCATTAACAGGAAGGCTACCTCTTCACTCATGGTTGCAGAGAAGAGCATAGTCTGTCTCTGATAAGAGCACATCCGGATGATCTCCTTCATCTGCTCTTCAAAATATTCATCCAACATCCTGTATAAAAACAGAGAACATCCTCCAACAAATAAACAACAGTTACACAACCTACTTTTATTAAGCCAGGAGCTAATCTTAACTTATACCCAATGTTAACTCTACACATCGAGATTAGTATCACCAAATAACGGTGTAGCGTTACGCAAACACGTTTGGTCAGAAAGATTATGCTCCTGCCCTTCGGATATTACCTGTCAGCCTCATCCAGAATAAGCACCTCGATTTGACTAAGCTCAAAAGATGGAGTGTTGTGTAAGTGATCTATCAAGCGGCCAGGCGTAGCAATCAGGACGTCAGGCCCCAGCCTCAGCGCCGCCTCTTGAGACTTCAGGTCCAAGCCGCCTGAACAAACACAAACAAAAGACCAATGCAGATTACTGTACATAGTTTTCCGCATTCTAACATTTACAACAGTGCTGTCTTTTCCCACAATAAAACACACATTCTGTACCATCAAGAATAAAATCTAACAGGTCAGACAAAATTGAGTCATGTTCCTCTGAACAAAAACATTTTTAAATCACTCACAGACCTGGAATAGCAATACTCACATTTAAGGAGCGAAAATGATTTTCATTAGCTTTAGACATATTTCCAAGAACAAACCAATATATAGCTTATTTTATATTCAAAATTGGGTTACCACTCCTTCCTCTTGACCTGTATAATCTGGCATGATTTCGTAACCAAAGTCATGAGGAAAAATAACCTAGGTATCAGCATGCATAAAATATATGGCTGTCTAACACAGGAATGCATTTATTCATGCATTTATCTGCTGCCCAGCGTTTAGTTGCCTGGTAACCTGTGTGTATAGATATCAGGTGTCAGTGTAACTTGTCCTTTTCTGGTCAAGTTTTCACCAGGTATGTTAGCGAACAGGGTTTCTCATGATTCTCAGGTTTACACCATACACAGTATATATCAAAGCATATAGGTTTGCTTACCCTAATATAGTAGTGCTACAGTTTTGAATTTTTTTTGGATAATTTATATAAATGTTTATAATGTAATTTATATAAATGCACCATAATTTAAATGTAAAAAATCTTTTTCTCGTAAGAAAAATAAATGAATAAACTGGATATTTAACACAGAAATAGAGAAAATTCTACAAAAGAATAAATAAATAAATTTTTAAAAATTCTAATCTTATAAAAAGATATCTAAATTATAATATTTCAGAAACACATATTGAGACGTCATTGATGTTCCAGAAAGACGTCTTTATATCGTCCAGCCCTAACTGCAATCAAAAAAGCAATAAAGAGCCACGAAGTTGCAAGTCAATGTTTCCGCTATGAATTGTAGTGTTCATTAGGTAACAAAAAAAAAGTAGTATGGCTAGCGTCTTTTTTTCTCTTGATGTCACAGGTATGAGTACAGATAAGAAAATCTGAGAGATTACACAATCAGGACCTTCAGTGATGGAAAAAAAAAGGAAAGACAAAAAACAATGGGGCACATACCCACAGCCAAGCAGGTGGTGATGCTGGTGAACTGGGCGAGCTGACGTGCTACAGAGTGCACTTGGATACCCAGCTCTCTGGTGGGCACGAGCACAAGTACACGAGTTACCTGCGTTTCTCTCGGCTTATAAAGGAGACGCTCCAGTACAGGCAACATGAATGCTGCAGTCTTACCTGCGAGTGACAGAGAGAGAGAGAGAGAGAGAGAGAGAGAGAGAGAAAGAGAGAGAAAGAGAGAGAGCGATTAAGGTAAGTAGGGCACTAGAACCTCTATGGTGCTCTGATCAGCATGAAATAAGTCCTCACAAGCCACATGAAGTTCTTTAGTGAATCTTGATACATTCTACAAGCCTCTCCCTATACTGGTTTCTCATTAGTGTTCGGTTAATTAAAGCAATAAACCATGTATTCTCAACACAAGCTCTCATTCTCTCATTGCACATGCTGTGTGCAGAGTGTCTGCGTCTTACTCAGTAATTCATAAAAGCATTTTTAACCATGTAAATAAAAAGAATCCATGTTATCGCTCCTCACTGATGTAAAAACAAATGTGTGATCAGTTTTTGTGTTGTTTTTATAGCTCAGTTTTCAGTTTTTAACAAAGAAAGTTACATATAAGGATTGTGCATGTGGAACTTGATCACAGTCATCTATTATATTTTAATAAATTGTCTGTGTGAAGTAACAGCGGTGCGGATGAGCCACGAGAATAGGATCACTGACCAAAAAAAACTGTTACCTTAAATCTACACCTGACTCTGATCCTTTAAAATCCCTGACTTTAAAGTGCAAGTTTAAAGCCAAAGGTTCGACCACCACAAATATTGATTTGATTTAGATTTTTCTTCTGTCCGCTCACTTTGTATTTGGTAAACTGACAAATGTAAACAATTAAAATATATATGTTGAATGAATTTTTTTCACACCTGCCAAAAACCTTTGTACAGTACTGTAAATTCTGCACAAAATCAGGTAGATATCATTCTTATACAAGGATTTGTTTCAAGAAGGTACAACTTCCTTTTTCTATACTGTGCATGAAAAAAAAACTTGAGAATTACCAGTTCCAGTAGCAGCACAAGCACAGACATCCTTCCCCAGTAAACCCACAGGAACGCACGCCTTCTGGATGGGAGTGGGCTGCTTGAAGCCCATAGTGGTGATGGCCTGTGGAAACAGCAGGACAGTACCATTTAGAAAACCTACTAAATTTACTATGAATTTTCAACCTACTTACTAATAATCTTTAAAGTGAGAAACTCAAGCACTAGGATGTGAGTCATAAACGCCTGACCTTCAGCAGTGGTCTCGACAGATTCATGTCCTGGAATGTTAGGTTTTCATCGTACTGCGAGGCATCTTCAAAGAAGGCTTCAGGCTAAAAAGCACACAATTAATTAACTTACTCAATTGGAAACATGATGAACTCAAGGACTTAATTTATCTTGCTCATTACGCAGGTCATGCAAAAACTGATTAAAGACACACCTCTTCTACTGCTTTCTTTTTTCCTTTCTTGCCTTTTTCTCTAAGTGTATCTGTAATGAAAAAGTATAATAGGTTTACATAACTTCACATGAGCAAGCTGAAAAACCCAAGTGAATTTCTACAGCATTTGGCAGATGCCTTTATCCCGAGCGACTTGAATTTATCTCATTTGAACAGTTGAGCAGCTGAGTGTTAAGAGTCTTGCTCAAAGGCTCAGCAGTGGCAGCTTTGAACTCATGACCTTCAGAAGTCTGATATCTTAACCACTCAGCTACCAGCACCACAAATGAACATGTTTATTATACAAAAACGTGCACTTGGTAGTAATTTTATGGCCTTCTGCTAGCTTTGGTGTGGACTTGCAATGATTGATCATACCTGCCCATGTTGTCTGGGTGGTATTTAAATATAACAAATATAAGGATTAAAGGGGAAAAAAACAATAACCAAGTATGTCTGTTCCTGATTTAGTCTCTCTTTGCTGTTTTAATATCCTCTGTTATTCTGGGAAGGATTTTTGGCGAATTTAAACAGAAGAGCATGAGTGAGGTCAGGTGGTCAGGGGTGAAGTCAGTGTTCCAGTTCATCCCAAAGGTTGGAATGAATAACAGTGGGGTTTAGATGAGGAATTGGTGTAGGACACTCGAGATCTTCCAGTCTAATCTTGGCAAAGCATGTCTTTAAGTCGCTCGCTTTGTGCACAGGATCATGCTGGAACAGGTCTGAGCCTTAGTTTCAAATAGTATTACACTGTAATACCAAAGCATAAAATACATTCTATACAGCTGTGTGCTTTCCACTTTGTGGCAAAAGTTTGAGGATGAACAACACATAGGTGTGATGATCAGGTGTTCACAAACTGTTTGCCTTGTGGAGATGACGCACTATTAATCACCTTTTATGGAAATGGGGGTGGGAATGTCCCTCTTACTTTTATTGGGGCAGGAGAAATTTAACTACCATAATAAATCAAATCCCTGGTATATGTCAGCGCTTTGTGTCAGCGCTTGATGTTTTCTGGCATGGAAAGGCTAAATTTATGAGTGAGTTACTCTTATGTTGTAGAACATCTGCAAATCAAGTAAATTTAAACAACTATAAATGGATAAAAACGCATTTTGTGTCATTCTTTAATTAATACATTTTGTAAGCCTTAGCTAATTGCTTTGCCATAAGAGCAATTAAACACTTGAGGAAATGCTTTTCTTGGAAAATACTAGAAAAACATTACAAACTTTCTATAATGATACAGGCCTGTAACACTCACCTGCTTTTTTAAGAACTTCTTCATCCCCAGAATTAAACTCATCTTCGTCTTCATCTTCAACAGTCTGATCCTCACCATCTTCACCTCCGCTGTCCTCATCACCATCACCATCATCGTCAGCTTCAGCATCATCATCTTCAGCATCATCCTCCTCCTCCTCTTCCTTGGTGACTGTAGTATCACTTTTGTTGCCCCCTTTCTGAGCTTTCTCCTGAACACCAACATGATAGAAAGTAAGTCACGGCTCAATCATACCACATATAAAACAGCACTCGGTGTAACAGTCTTACCTCCATTTTGCGCTTCTTACGCACTTTCTCTATCTTCTCATCCAGCGTTGTGGGCGCTTTCTAGAAAGCAGAGAATATATCAGCTGTGACATTAAGCACATTCATCAGGTGTGTCTGTTGCTCCAACAGAGCTTGGAAGATGAGAATATGGTGCACTCACTCTCTTTTTAAGTTGGCTCATAACATCAGCCATGGCCCAGTCCTCGCGGTACAGTCCATCTCTCTCCCCGAACTCAAAGTCTGCGTTGAAGTCGCCATTGCCTCGTCCTTTCATCGCCCTCTTCTCCTTACTCAACACTATGGGCTGCTCCTGTCCATTTAAAAACAATCCACAATGAACTACTTACATGATGTTTATAATTAACATGATCTTCAATGACCTCCAAGATTTGATTTATCATCAAATTCTACTTTCTAGAGCTAGTTTTTTTTTAATTTAAACTTCTGGTTTCCTGCATTACCCACAATGCCATTTGAACACCTGATAAAACTGGCGGCATTAGAAATTAGCCCTTTATCTCAATATAAAGAGAACAATCCATTCTAATAAAGCTTGATATCATGCTAAAACCTGCAGCAGAGTCATTGTGCTCATCATGGGCAACTGTTGTATTGCTGCACTGGACCTTTGATTTTTAACATTTCCTGTCTCGACCATGTCAATAGTAAATTCCTCACTTATATGACATTGAAAATCTCTGTAAAATCATGAGTAAGAAAGATATTAATCTTTTGTTTTCTGGACACAACAGTGAAATCTGACTGCTATCCCTTATGTTTAGGAGTGTTGCTTTTTTCCTAGAATTCAATGCTATTGTAAAGGTGCTAACAATGTATTTAACAGACACAGTGTTAAAGTTTCCACATCAGTTCTGGTCTCTCGGTGATCGCCTCCATAACAAGCTCGAAGACACTGATTTGTTTTTTTTTTAAATGCACGAACTTGAGCTGAACTTCACTACAGGAGGTTAAAGACTTGTACTGTAGCATCACAATAAAAGTGTAAATGGGGTTCGGGGATTTTTTTAGATTTAACATCAGAGATCCTGAAAGCAAAACCTTTCAATTTTCCTCATCTATTAACAAAGTGTTACTCTGAGGAGACACATACAGGCCTAACTTACAGTATCCACAGCAGTTTAAACTCACATTTAAGAGACATTTCTGAAATTAATAAAGGTGAATACATGTAAGGTGTTTTTTGGTGAAGACACAGGAAAACACGTGTGTGTGTGTAATCAGGTATGAGCTCAAATAAGACAATGAAGCGAATAAATAAATAGTAAGTAAGTAAAGTAAATAAATGTGAATGTAACTCTTTTTTTTGTTGCTTTCTTTGCTTTCTTTTGTAAAGCAACTGATGTCAATCTTTTTGCACATTTTGTAAGCTCTGGTCATTCTCAACTCAAATGTAAATTTAATTGTAATGGTGTAATTAACAGCACCGGGGTAACCCAACATGTCACGGAAAGATGACGTCAAACAGCCACACATTCTACCAGTTAGCTGCACGTGAGAATGTCTTCGCCACTCGAAGACCTGTGCATGAAGCTAGGTGGCTAGCTACTAGCCTAAACTAGGACACAAAATCCGTGATAAACAAATCTGAACCCATGTGGCGGTTACCCACCTCATCCTCTGAGCCCGATTCCTCTTCTTCTGGTACATCTGCGTCGTCGTTAATGGTTCCGATCAGATCAAAATCCGACAACATGGTTCTGCTCCTCACTGCAGATCACACCGCCTAGCTTTATTTCCCCAAACACATCAACTAACTAACAAGACAACACGCGCCGTACACAAAATGCACTTCTCTTTAGTGATGTTTATATAGTTTTAAAGGCGCTTAAAAAATATAAAACTGCTACTAATCGAGGACGCAAGACAAGTCGTCCATCTAACCCCACGTGTTGTAAAAGTGCAAGGGGGTACGTCACTTCCTCTACTACAGAGACAGCCCAGCTTTTGGGGGGGAACAACAGCGACATCTTGCGGCGAGATAGGATTAATTTATTACTACCTGTAGAGTTGTACTATATTGCCAAAAGTTTTGGGACACACCTCCAAATAATTGAATTCATGTGTTGTTTTTCAGCGGCTGGGCTTCGCCCCATAGTTCCAGTGAAAGGAACTCTTAATGCTTCAGCATACCAAGACAATTACAAGCTCCCAGCTTCGTGGGAACAGTTCGGGGATGACCCCTTCCTGTTCCTACATGACTGCACATCAGGGCACAAAGCAACATCCATAAAGACATGGATGAGTGAGTTTGGTTTGGAGGAACTTGACTGGCCTGAGTCCTGACCTCAGCCTGATAGAACACCTTTGGGATGAATCAGAGCAGAGACTGTGAGCCAGGCCAAAACTGGGATGTCTGCATTTACATGCACATAAATGTAATATGGAGTTTGCCCACCCTTTACTGCTATAACAGCTTCAACTCTTCTGGGAAGGCTTTCCACAAGGTCTAGGAGTGTGTTTCTGGGAATTTTTGACCATTTCTCTAGAAGTGCATTTATGAGGTCAAGCACTGATGTTGGATGAGAAGGTCTCTGCTCTAATTTGGGTCATCCCCAAACTGTTCCCACAAAGTTGGGAGCATGAAATTATCCAAAATGTCTTGGCATGCTGAAGCATTAAGGAGTTCCTTTCACTGGAACTAAGGGGCCAAGCCCAACCCCTGAAATCATTGATTTTGAGGGGTGTCCCAAAACATTTAGCAATATAGTGCAAGTACAACAATTACCAATCAAGTTGATTTGCAGATGTAATAGTTTGTGTCAGGCTATTTACCCCTACCAATCAGCACCCAGGATCAGTCTTAAGTCCTTCACATTGTAGTTTTCCCTGCTCTAATACAGCTACTTCAGTCCAAGAAGGAGTGGTAATTATCTGATTATTAAAAATCAGGAAGACTAAAACCTATACTGACCAGAAGTTAAAGTTATATATTATTTTTCAATAAAGTAACTGCTAATACAATCAGTAAAATCACAGGGCTCAGTGTAAAACATTCTTGTATAAACAGATCAATCATGACTGGGCAAAGGTTGCAAGAAAGATCTATGTAATAAACATGATTTTTCCTAACCAATGCTAGATGCTGTGTGTAATTTTAGCCTACACTTCCAAAGTAAAGCTGCACCTCTTAGCCATAATCACTGCTAACAGTACATCATTGGTTTCTGTTAAAGGATAAGTCCTTAAAGTATAACCACACAAATGAGCACTTTTCTTAAAACAAGACGTCAAATAGACACTTTATTTTAAAATAAAGAAAAATACAAAAAACAAAACCATTAGAAACTATACAAGAGCCCAGAGCTGAGAACAGAAAAGGTTCATAACACATTCTCTTCCAGTGTGGAGCATCAAGGTCTTGGGGGACGCATGCCTGGAGGAGGAGGCCCTGATGGACAAGGACAAAAACAGAATAAGGACACTTGAATCAAAGCCCAACATCAAAAAGAGCATCTAAAGAACAGCACCTCAGGCACTACAGAGGTTCAGTGAGGTTACAAGTCATTTTTTTTTTTTAAGATCTGCTGTCTCAGGATCAACTTTTTTCTTGTCATGTCAAAACATGTTGCAGTAGCATAGTCGCATTACATCAATGCAGCCAACAGCACACCATCAATTACTGTCATTATTGCAATTCTGCTGTATTCACATGAAGGCAAACCAGTCCTTCAAGTTGGGTGACAACGAAACTAACCATCTGATCACCAGTATAGTGGCCATTAAATTTTGGATGCAGATTTCAAAGTCAGCATCACATTATAAATACCTTGTGGCCTTTCATATCCATTGTTACTTAAAACCATTACTTCTGCTTTAATACTAAAGGTAAACTAATTCATTTACATTACAGAATCTTTCAGCTATAAAGTACTTAATGTTTTTTATAGACTCTTATTTTGCTCATTTTATTGCTCATATTTGCAACAATTGTGCCTTACATTGTGCACACCACTTCAAGTTACACATGACTGGACTCTAAACAATTCTCACCTCTCATTCCTGGCGGTGGTGGTGGTCTCATGCCTGGAGGGGGCATGCCCATAGGGGCACCGCGGCCTGGTGGCATGCCCATCGGCGGGCCCATAGGTGGCCTCATGCCTGGGGGAGGACCCATCATGCCTAAGGATAATGTAAAAACATAGGGTTCAGTTTAACATTCAATCATCAAGCAGCAATGATCTGAGGCCCATAATCCAACACTGCATTCAAGTGTGATTCTGAGCTCAGAGTAATCCTGCAGAAATTCCTCATCATCAGTCTCAGTTTGCACAAGTGTTCATCATGGCTCAGAATCACTAGCTTCACTGCCACTCTACTCTGCAAACTGACAGGGGTGTTATGAGGTACAATGTTCCCCTTTAAACTGAGCTGAGAGCAGTTTTTATCTAACAAAAATAAATGGTGAGTGTAGGTTACCTGGAGGTGGTGCACCTCTGCCCATGGGAGGAGGAGGGCCCCCGCGGCCTGGTGGATACTGTGTTGGTGCACCGGCGATGCTGGCACTTGCCGCTGCTGCAGCCACTGTGCCTCTGCCCTGAGGCGTCATTACCTGAAAGGAGGGATAAGCAAACCACCATCAGCAAAGCTTTCAAAATGGCAACCAAAGCGAATCTGGAAGAATTGTCAACATAAATTAGTCATTCAAGCAACTTAATTGAAGCTGTTTGAAAGTCAGTAGCCAAAATCTTCTCTCAAACCATGCCTCCAAAAACACATTCCCTGGCTCAGCTAGAAAAAAAAAGCTGTGAGCTGGACATTGTATAGAGACGGCAGCACCCTAATTAGAATCAAACAAAGCAAAGAACTAGTAACGTACCTGTTGTGATGGGCCTCCAACTCCTCTCACTGGTCCAGCGAGTCCAGCAGGAGCCTGGGCCATAGGAGCTCCGGCTGGTACACCTCTGCCTGCTGCTCTGCCCACACCAGGGCCTCCTGCAACACCAGCCAGGGGCACTCTGGCAATGCCAGTCTACAACAAAATCCAGTGGTTAAGACTTGCAAATTTGAAAGCAATATGATTACAATACAATGCATGGCAAAAAGTTTGTGCAACTTACATCTTTAGGAGGCGGTCCTTCAACAGTCATGGAGACAAGATTCTCTCCTCTGAGCAACACCAAACCCAACACTCGCTTCTCTTCCCTCTCTGGCTGCTTGGAATTTTTTGGCCTATATAATAGAAATAATAGTGATCAGCTACATTTGAAGAATTCACATTTTCCACAGCATGATAACCAACTAAAAAATCTCTCAATTTAAACAAATTGGAGGTGAAAAAATTAAACTAAGTACAAAAAGTAGGAGAACCACTGAAGTGACAGTGCATACATAAAGACTAACTGAAGGAAATGTATGTACAATGGGGAGTCTGTCATGGTAACTAAATCATGTATCTATATACAGAAGTAAATCTGCAAAAGCATTCACACACAGGTCAAGCTATAAGGCTATGTCTACACTAATCTGGATAAATTAGAATTTTGTGTGTCCAACACTCCGCGTCCGCATAAAACTTTTCAATCTTTTCCCAAAAGTTGGTCATCCACACTGAAACATGTGAAAACGGTCATGTCCCTGTACTGTGCAGGAGGAAAACAAGACGTTTCGTGCCGTGTCATTTCTGCCTGCCGTTTAATTTAGCTGAATTGGTGACATGTCTGTGTTGCATGATTAAAAAGGCGTCATCGTCCACACTGCAACGCAAAGACGGCGTTTTCAAATTTATACACCTTGGAGTGCGGTATCAAAAAGATACGTTTTCAGCCATGTCCACACTAATACATTTTAGTTAAAAAACATTTTTCTATCCGTTTTGGCCTGCCATCCACACTGACTGTTTTTTAGTCAACTAAAACATCTTTTTAAAAACTCACCAAAGTGGATAAATTTGAAAATGATTTTGCATTCTGAAAACTATGACGCATTTTTAGTCATGTGACCAATTCAGGAACGGTTTGAGGAGCACAACAAGTTTGCAACTTTATACTCCTGTATTACTTGCAGCAACAACTCCACCTCACCGTCAGTCCATTTAAAAAAAAAACCTCTGCTTTTCCTCCACATATTGCCACGACCTTTCAAAGAGCCAGAAAGTAAATGAACAGCAGGTGGAAAGGACGCATGTCTAAACATCTTGCATTTTACGCATTACAGGGACACAAGTGTTTTCAGTTCAGTGTGCAATGTTTGTGTGGATGACCAACTTTTGGGAAACACAATGTGGATGCGGAGCATTTTTAGAAGAAAAAGCCATTTTCATATTTATCCGGGTTGGCATAGATGTAGCCTTCATTGAATAAAACCACAGTCTCGGTGTGGACAGAAAAGGCCAAGACGGATAGAAAAAAGGTGCTTTAAACGAAAACGTATTAGTGTGGACATGGCATAAGTACAGTTAAACCAACCATGCTAAATTTAGTACATTTATGTAGCTAGGACAAACTCTGTCCCTAGTTCTGTGGTGGGGTTTTTGCTTTGTAGCCCTGTTATGTTGTCTGTGTAGCACCAGGGTCCTGGAGAAACAGTTTCATTTCACCATGTACTGCATTAGCTATACGTGGTTGAAATGACAAAGTTTCTTGACTTGACTACATTAACGAACTGTGAACTCCTTAAGACTTTGGTGAAAATTTAAGCATCTGTTGTCTTCGGAAGCTGCAGAATTATTTTCTGAAGATTATGCGTTAAATACCAATTATCTATCTAGTCTAGAGTAATCACTCATCTACTTTTTCTGGGTTTTGGGCCTTTATATATGATGTCACAGGAACACAACAGTGGGGTGATGTGTGAAAACGTGTCTAGATTCCTAATTACTACTACTAAGTAAAAAGTTCCTGGAAAGGAAGCATAATATTGGTGTTCTTGTTGCAACTTACTTGATCTTTCTGAACTCGTCGCAGTCACACAGGATGAGGTTCATGTGCTTGTCGAACGCTTTAAACGTCCCAATGAATACCCGACCATCCTGCAGTATACAGCGCATCCTGTAGTCGATGTGCTGCAGCATCTTACTGCTCTTCCCGACCGTCTGAAACACACACACAAACACACACACTTAAAATCACTGGGTATAAACAGTATTAATCAGGTAAGCCTTGTTGTACAACCAGCATGCCTCTGAGGTATGTGTTAAATAACGAACCAAAATACAACCAGCTTCTGTAAACACTGGCCCAAGTATAGATCAGCGCTTAGATCCTTCAAAACATTTCCCAAACATCTCAGTTATTTATGGATTGAGACGGCGACATTTTTGGGAAAGGTTTACTTGAACAGAACAAAGCAAGACACTCTACACTAAACGGCTAGCTAGGCTAGCTAGCAAGATGGCAGCTCTCGGTGCTAGCTAGCCTTTCATTCATTGTGTAATAGCACAATTTACCCTGCTTTTAAATGCAATATATGCACAAGTCAAATATCAGTCTGTGTACTATTAAATATTAACTCAGTTCAGCCACAATCATCTACGAAATGCCTTCTAACTCAGCAGAACTAGCCGGTTTGGGAGAACAGGACGTAAGGCAAACGTAGCTGGCTGACTATAATAAAAGTTTGTTTGCTAATTATTTCTCGTTGTTACAAGAAATACCATAATAGAGCATTAAGAAATAAAGGACACTATTAAATGAATTGTATCTTACCATGGTTGCTGTTGAGATGGCTCCGATTTAAATCGGATTCTGCCGAACAACTTTCAAAAAATTGCCCCGCGAAGCCAAAAGCTTGGCGCCGCTGAGTGCTTTCTTTATTGGTGGCTTAGCGGAAATAGATCCGTCTCGCAAAGTGTTCCCCCCCGGAAACGCGGAAGCCTCACGAGTCGTTCCGGAAGACAAAATCAGTTCACAGTGAGATACACAATTTAAGTGGCGTTTTGGGTCGACAAATGATCTTATTTTATAACACAATTTTTTTTTAGATTCCAATGTTTTAGAATTCCTCCTTTTCTGATAGATGGAAAGATTTCCTTATGATAAAGGAATTTATCTTCCTAATGTTAATCTTTGCTGTGTGCTGTGCTGTATGCATCGCTTAGGTTTACCAAAATTGTTAACAATTTTATTTACAAATTTTTTTCCCTAGTATATAATTACTTGGAATTATAACAAAATAACAACAGCAAGAACAATAATAATAATAATAATAATAATAATAATAATGGAGACTAACACATTATATATTATATTTCATTTCATTGTCTATACCGCTTATCCGATCTATACTCATGTCACAGGGAGCCTGTGCCTATCTCAGGCATCATCGGGAATCAAGGCAGGATACACCCTGGATGGAGTGCACACATTATATTAATATGCTAATAATACACATCCAGCGTCCTGGGTTCGAGTCTCACTTGAACTCACTGTGTGTGTGTGTGTGTGTGGAGTTTGCATGTTCTCCCTGTGCTTGGTGGGTTTCCTCCCGGTGCTCCGGTTTCCTCCCACAGTCCAAAGACATGCTTCTAGGCTGATTGGAGTCTCTAAATTGCCTGTAGTGTGTGAATGAGTGTGTGTGTGTGCCCTGTGATGGGTTGGGACTCCGTCTAGGGTGTATCCTGCCTTGATGCCCAATGATGCCTGAGATAGGCACAGGCTCCCCGTGACCCGATGATAGATCGGATAAGCGGTACAGACAATGAAAATTAATGAAATAAAATTTTTTGTTTATTGTTTTAATTTCAAACAGGTGTATAGTTTATTTAGAAGGGCACCGTGAGTGAATATGTTTGATGAATGTTAATAATTACATGTTGTATTCATATAATGGCACCAGCTTCAAATTATGGATTTGCTTTTGTTTTGTTTTGTTTTGTTTTGTTGTTGTTTTTATTCTGTACATTAACACAGACCAATGTGGAAAAATATTTCACCTAATGCTAATCCTCTAACACTTTGTTATTTCTGACTCCAACTCCACATTGACCTGACTAGCTCAGTTGAGCCAGACTCAAACTAAAGAAGATGAATCATGCAGACTGGATGAATGCAGATACAAGGTTTCTTGCAAACAGCACTGGTTACAAGCTGCGCTAATGAAAATCCCATCAACCTCTGAAATAAATACTCCAATACATAGTCCTTTTATTCTATTCTCTTGTCTTTACATGATGTCCAAAACCAACACCCCTCTACTAAGAAAGCCCCACCTGTTTTTCTTTTTAGAATTTTAGGTCTTTTTCTGGACACCATTATCTTTTACTTTTCAATGCTTCCATTTTCCATTATAATCAAAGTTTGATGTCAACCATATAAAAAAAATGGGTGTCTCCTTATCAGTGAGGTTTTTCCAGCTTACTTTTGTCAAACAACTTATTTGAGCATGGTAGACAATGTGGGTAAGTTTCAGGGCCACCGCTCTTTCTTCTGTTAATTTTTATATTTTAAATGAATGGCTATTTTATTAACCTTTATATCTACAGCTATTTCATGTATCTCTCCTGTGTCCTTCCCCTAGCTTTAACCCGTACTCAGCTAAACCACATCCAATCCTACCTTGATGTCCATCATTGCAACCTAATTTTTCTCAAGGCTCAGTTCCAGTCTGCTCGAGGTACCAACATTCCTACAAGTGGACAAGATGGCCTTGACCACAGCTGCAACTCCGGCTGTGCCAAAGTTAATGCTGCGGTCCAAGTTCCATCTAATTCTGAAAAGGCCTGTCAGACTAAGGCTGCTAAAAGTGTCACTAACTCTCCGCAGGCCATTCAGTCTTTTGTACAGGATTAATAAATGCACCCAAACTTCCCATCCCTCTTGTTGTGTTAAACCTTACATTGTTAAACCATTAAACAGAGGTGGTCAATAAACAGAGGTGGTGTCTGATACTACTCATGTTGGCTTCCCTATTTTTATCTTTTCATACAAACCCAACCAAAAATACATTCAAATACATTTCTAGGCTTCAAAATTACTCCCACACCAAACATTAGCTGGGAAAAACATAAATGTGTTGAGAGAAAATGTAGTCTTAACTGGACATTTAGAAAGAGAATACTAGATAGAGTTTTGCTTTAGCATTTATTCTAAACCTAGAAGGAACACTTCATTTAATGTTCAATTTTTTTCCCATGATGTTCCTTGTTTATGTTTTCTAAGTGTGCCAATAATTCTGAACTGTTTGTATATGATACATATTATATTCATTTTTTAAATTTAATTTAATGATTATTTTGCTTCTATTATATTACATCAGCTGAGTGAGCTCAGGATATGCTGAACTCCATCTGGAGAGGCCTATGAGCGCCATGTGGTCTAACAGGAAACTGACTGTAAGGAATATCAGCATGGGCAACATTTTCATAAAGAACTTGGACTAGTCCTTTGACAGCACGGCCCTGTTCGACACCTTCTCTGTATTTGTATCCTGTTGTGCAAGATTCAGGCTTTAAGCAGATCTGAATATCTGTTTATCATTATTAGCCTGTGTGTATTAGCTCAGTTTGATTGTAAAACTGTGTTGACCTGCTATGTTTCTCCTGAAGAGTCAAAGGGCTACAGCAACATTGGTACTGGCCATTAAGCTTCACAATAGAAAACTAATGAACAACCACCAAGTGTAAATTTGTATGTTTTTACTAGCCAGGGTTCAAATGTCAGTGTTTTTTACATTGTGACTTAACTAATTAAATTTGATATTTATTGAACTTCTTTTATTATTGAAACAGAGGTTCTGTTTGGTTTTGGTAATTTGGCTGGTGAAGACAACGTCGTCAAATAGCAGAGTTAAGATAAAGACTCTAGGAGCATCTCTGAGCACTCTAAGTCTAGTGAGGAGTGCAAAGCTGATGTGTGCCCCATCTCCCAACAGCTTGCCAATAATGTCTACATCAAGAACCTTGATGACAGCATTGATGACTAGCATCTGCATATGGTGTAATCCCAATCTGGGATTCTAACAAGTGCAAAGATCACTTACAACTAATAATCCCTCCATATTATTTCAGTTAATCTGTATCCACTTCCCATTACTTTTCTCTAGAGAGTGAATAACTTCCACAGTGCTTTCCTCATGGTTCTGCCTCCTACAGGTGATGACAGAGAACAGCCTCTCAAGGGGATTCAGATTTGTGTGCTACGCATCTTCCCAAGATGCCAAGAACAAGATGAACGGCAGTATGTGAGGCAGGAAGTTGCTGTACTTACCTTTCTCATCAAAACATTCAGAAAATCTTGAACCTGCAGTCTAACACCCCACAGAAACTTCAACCTGTGCTGCCTCCCTGCTACATAAAAACACCTAAGCCTTTGAGACTGCTCCCTCAAAGGACACTGTCCCAGCGGGTGAGACAGTTCCATCAACAGATAGTGTCCCAGTCGTCGAGACAGCTCCAGATGTAAATAGAGCTCCAGCTGAAGTTCCAGCTACACATGAGATCCCGGATACAACTAAAGCCACAGACGCAGATGAGGCTCCTTCTACATCTGTGGAAGAAGTGAGGCTGGACAAGAACACAAAAGTAAGAAGAGCCCCTCCCCTAAGCATTAAGCAATATTAATGTATAGTACTAATCTATTTCTTTGATTATAATATTGAATAACAATAATAATTTAAGAAGAAGAATATCCTATGTTCCCAGGATACACCCACATCTCAACCAACTAGGAAACAGCTGACCATGCTGGAGTCTGTGCCAGTAGATGACCAGCTTGAGATGGCTAATGAGTCAAACTCATATAGACACAAACACATACATCTGGCTCGTATACACTCCTACTCTACAGCTCAGCATTTTAATCAACCTTTTTCTGACCATTACAGTGCAGACAGTGCTCTTTTTGCTCTGGATACTCAATGTTAAGAATGTAAGAGTCTGTGAGACAACTGGGACCATTTTCTCTGTGTCTTTTCTCTCTCAAATACTCCAAGAATCCCCTCTACTCTTGACAACAAAATCACCTGGATGCTTTTGGAAGGAGAGAAAAACTCCTGAGTTCCTGTGTGCCAGAGAGAGTGTACATAGTGAGGAAAGAGGAAAAACAAAAGAAGGAATAAACACTGCACACATCACTGCAAATCATTTGGCTTTTTTTTATTTTTAATTATTATTATTTTTTATTTGCTTACTAAAGAATGTTCAAATCTAATAATTAAATAATCTAATAAAAGTTAGGTCATAAAAATAAAATAAAAAAGAAGAAAAAGAATTTAAGAAAAGTATTAACTCATAAGAACAATAATAATAGTAATCATTGCTGGTTTATATGCGTGAAAGAAGGACATATTTTCCAGAAGACAACAATAAATAAATGCTATTGAGTGAAAACTTCATTCTGTTAAGACTGAGTTGTAAATGGCTGAGTGAGATAAAGAACGAAGGTCAAGCTGTTACAGGGATTTTAGCATCAACTGCATTTCTTCATCCAGACATAATCTCACTGGCAATATTTGGTTCATTTGCTACCCATGATTGCTGAGGCTTCAGGGAATATTCTTCACATAATGTTTTGGCAATTTTAGAATAATTTCACCAACAGACCAATCTGAACAGATCTTAAATCCCTAATCCTAGCATGACCTATTTTTCTGTATAAATAAAATCAACAATCTTCAATTAAGTAGCTCATTATTATTTAGCTGGTGGAGTTCCTCTTTAGAACAACACATCTTCCTAAGTGAGGGTTGTTCAAAATCTGAGCCCAGGGCCGAATGCCGAGTTTTTTGTGCTGTTTTGCAAAAAACTTGATTTGGCTCATGATTATTCTTTTGAACCACTACCTGTGAAGACACATATGTGATTCCATTCTGTGATAACTGAACTAGCAGAAAGCGTTGGCTGAATGCGGGTTGTGATGAAGGCATGTCTCTGCCAAAATCTGCAGAAAATCGGTGACCATTTTGAAAAATTGCAAGCTTCAGTTTGCTTGATTTGTGCTCATTAGTGTGATTGCAAAACTGTGAAATCCTGAAGGGACTGTCTTTTAGAACGTGTATGATGGTCAAATGTTTTCTTGGGTCACTATAAATAAGCTAAACACTCTGTGCCTTAGGCAGGACATCATGCTCACCAGATACAGAACTGTCTGGAACTTGCTACTGAAGTTCAGACTAATCACAGGTCTAACTTTAAATCAGAAATTTCAACCAGTTGTATTTAATTACATATACATTCAACCTTCTTGGCGATGTCACTGGTACCTAATATAGCAAAAAAATCCATGCATTTATCCTTATTAAGATTGGTTGTATCACAGCTGCCAGGATGATATGTATACCTCTGAATTTTGAACGTTTATTTTCTCACCAACTTAAGCAACTTAACCCTTGTTACAATAAAAGGGGATGGAGTGGAGATTTTGGACTCTTACAAGTTCCTAGGAGGGCAACAAACTGCAGTGGTCAGACAATACAGAGGCCCTCTATCTGAAACGACAGAGCAGGATGTTCTGTTTAATGTGTGTATTAGGCTGCTACAGATGTTTTCCCACTCTGTAGTGACCAGCGATATCTTCTTTGCTGTGGTGTGCTGGAAAGGTGGCAGGTTGCACTTGTGGTGCCTAGCTGGTGAGAAAGGCCAGTGTGGAGGCAGTGAATAAATTGAGGATGAAAGGGAAGATGAAAGCTAACACAAATAATCTTTCTCTATGCTGAGCAGAGATGTGTTAGGAGCATGAGCACAGGTTCATCCAGCCACGTGCCTCAAAGTGTCTGGGAGGCTCTTTCATTCCATAAGATTCCACAATCCAACTGTACCTAGTGCCTCCTACTGCAGTAACTGTGTCTCACAAACACACACAACAGTTAATTGTCATTCCACAGATATTGTGTATATATTGTGTATAAACTGAATTCTGGCATATATACATACACACTGATTTATTATACTGTTTTTATTATTGTTCATTATTTCTATTTATCTTATACAATTGTTTTTAGTCTTACATTATTTCTTGATGTAAAGATTTTCTTTTTACAACAAATTTCTTTTTGAAAAGTAATAGAGTGATGGCAACATATAAAGATATTATACAATGATGATTTCCTTTCTGTATTTATTAATACTGTAGACAAATCCATTAACATGTAAAATGGTGTGATCTCAGATTTTTAGTCGTCTACAATGATAATTTGTATATATGTATATTACTGATTAATTAATTTGGGTTGCTATTTAAAGGAACACCATATATATCGATAGATGTGAATGCAAACTTTTATTGAAAAGTTATTATCACTATACTAAATGATAAAACTGTTTATAGATATAGAACTATTTACAGATGAGTAACTCTACATAGAGGGATGAGGAATGGGGTGATTTGGGGATGCTACTGAAAAAGGGATTAATTTTCAGGGTGGAAATTCTACACAGGCTACAAATTATTATTATATTCTGTATGTCCTGGGTTTATTCTGCAGACCTGTTAAAGAAAACAAGTAAAGAACTTAATATCCTGTGCTAACTGAAATACTGGAAAATGTATTCATACTTACCTGTGGGGTGCTTGAGCAATGTGGGGCAAATGTAGGTTAGTGATGAAAAAGAAAAAGAAAAACATGAAATGTGATAAAGTATGGAGAGGAAACTGACTTGTTTTGGTGAAAGTAACACATTAAGTATAATTTACACTCACTGTTCAATTTAATAGGCACACCTGCACATTTATGCAGTTATTTAATCAGCCAATCATGTGGCAGAAGTACAACACACACAATCATGCAAATACAGGTCAAGAGCTTCAAACTACTCATCTCCTAGGATTCTCACACACAACAGTCTCGAGAGTTTACAGAGAGAGGTTAAAAAGAAAGAGATCAGAGTTGAATAAGCAGACTGGTTTGAGCTGACAGGAAGACTTTAGTAACTCAAATACGCCCTCTTTACAACTGCAGTAAGCAGAAAAGCATCTGAGTATACACAGAACATCAAACCATGAAGCAGATGGGTTACAAAAGCTGAAAATCACGTCAGGTTTCTGCCTGCCAGGGACAGGAATCCGAAACTATTACAGGCACAGACTCACCCAAAGACTCACTTTGAGACACAAGATGGCCTCAAATTTCTGTTGTTTGCTGACAGGAGTGGAACCTGATGTGGTCTAGTGCTGTTGTAGTTCACCCACCTCAACGTTCAATGATTTGTGCATGTTGAGATCTTGTTGAGAGTTTCTACTCACCACAGATTTACAGAATCATTAGTCATTACTATGTAGTTCCTGGCATCTTAAACCAATCTGGCTATTTTACTTTGACCTCCCTTATTAACAAAGCATTTCCACCCACAGAACTGTTGATTACTCACTTTTTGCACCGTTCTGTGGAAACTCTAAGGATTGTTGTGTGTAAAAAATCCCAGGAGACCAATTGTATCCAAAATACTCAGTTCAACCCAGCTAGTACCTACAACCATGCTATAATCAATGTCACAGAAATCACACTTTTGCCTATTCTAATGAGTAATGTAATCTAAAACTGATTGGCTTTAGTAAATAACTGCCACTTGACTGGCTGATATTATAAATGCAAAAATGAGCAGGTGTACAAGTGTTAGTAAATATTTTGAGGTATTTGTGTATATATGTGTCTGTTTGGGGTGAGATGTGTCAGGGAATGGGGAGGTGCAATAGCTCACAGCTTCTTCAAATCGTCCATCATCATCTTTTTAAATCCAGGACCTTTGTGTAACCTCTGTGTTTTTCCTCACAGGAAACACAGCCAGACTCGGGCTGAAAATGCCTCAAAGGTTTGCGTTCACAATATGTTCATGAAGACAAGTGACTTGTATACAACTGTGAAACATGCTCCTTCTTCTTTCCCTGCCATAGCTCAGAGCCGCTTCAAAGCCCTGATTCCCCAAGATTTCAGCTGCTTGTGAATCGTGACAAAAGCTCGGAGGCACAAAGCCAGACTCCTGAGCACCCATCTGTTTTCTGCATACTTCCCTCTCCTTTTCTCTCCCTTTACCCTTCTTACACACTAGTGCTATATGTACTGCACAAGAACACACTGCAAGAACAGGATTTTTGGAATTATTTTGGAAAAATAATGCTGGCAAGTGGTTAAAAAATACACAGTTAAACACACTCTTGCATAAAATGCACAATAACATATGGCTACATGAATGAAAGAGACGTACAGTAATTTCTAGGTTTACTGTATAGTCAATCACTGAGTTTACATTTAGATATCCTTCATCATAATCAAAAACCCTATATTGTGCATTGCTATAAAACATCTCCATTGCATACAACATCTCCAACACAAAAGTACAGCTAGCAAGCAACCACAGCAAATCCTGAAGATGCTAATCGTAATTAATACACAAATGATTGATTACTGATTAAAGTACCCCCAGGCTAAAATAGCCTCAACCCCTCTACACCCTGAAGCCAACTGAGGTTAAAAGACAAAAAAAATCCAATTTGTAATTGTTTTCCTTTCCAAAACAAATATAACCAGTATTGTCAATTGTCAGTTTTTTTTTAATTACAAAATAACAGTGTGACACATGACCAGGACAAGTAATGCATTATATATTTATTTCTTCAGTTCAGAATATTTTGACAAGAATCAACCAACTGTACACATCCACATAAGAAAAATAAAATTCGTTCAAAATAACATTAAACCCCACTTAGTAAAAGATAAGCTAAATGTTACAAGATTTACAATGTCTTTGTTAGATAAGAAAATAAAGAGATGAAACAGTCTGAAACTTTCTGCTTGCATACAAATGATTTTTTAAGACATGATTACATTAATAAGGGCTTAATGGGCAGCTGAACGACATAATATTAACCTCAGTCAAATAACCACAAATCAGTTAGAGCTGCATTGTCAGTCTATATCACACCACAGCATTTGATCTTAATATTGATATGTGGATTCATTTTGGCTAAAGGGACAAAAAAAATAAATAAATCAAGATCCCCTTAAAGTCAATAGTACATTAGGTTAGGTGTTGCATTGTGCTGCCTGTAAATTTAAAACGTACTCTTAAAACAGTGGTGTACAAAGACTGCCGGACATTGTGGCTCTTTGAAAAATTACTTTTACAAAATAAATAGTTGATTTCACAGAAATAAAAGACAACTTCATTCATTTCAGCACTGGAATCCATTTCACTGTACATCACAAAAGGATATTTGAATTTTGCATAATTTTGACGTCAGACAGGATAATGAAGTAAATAGTCAAGAAATCACAGATTGCTGATCTGTTTGCTTCTTTTTTATTTTACTTTTTTTTTGTGGAGTGCATTTGTCTGCTTTATTACTGTGCTGATGCATGAAAAATTAAAGTCAATAACGTCTGACCTATTCAGGTATATCCATTAGATTTCAAAACAAAGTAATTAAGAAAATATGTACTACAACTCCCAGATTAATAACACAAGCTCACAGTTTAGAGAGGGGAGTTGTTTCACTTATTAAGGAGGTTTTGGAGATGGAGCTCTTTCATTATCTCTATTTGGGTTTTGAGCTAGTTCTATACTAAGCTTGCTATTAATGGTTTATGTCGCTTTTATTTCAAGACACAAAAATGATCTGAAAGCAGACAACTCACTATGGTCTTTCAAACTATGTGGCTAGAATTTGCTTTTGAATTGTATATTAACATAGTAGTTTAAATACACAGCATTGCGTTTTTTTCAGAAGAATTCTAACACCTACAGCAAACACCCTATCAATAATTTTCTTAAAAAGAAAACACCAGTAATGAAAATGAAGCACCTTTTAGCAGTAGAAGACCTGAAATGCCCAAGCAAAATCATTACTGGTGAATTTTTGATTTCTACATTAAAGCATGGCAGGGTCTTTAAAGGGATAGGTGTTCAGGACAGTTCTGGAGAAATCTAAACCTGCTCAGAAAACTAGAAAGTGACAAGTGCATGGTCAGACTCGCATCTAATGAAAATCGGCTCACTTCAGAACATTTCAGGGGCCGAATGCAGTAAATAACGCAGAGAAAAAACAAACTTGTCGTAATGGAACTAATTTTATTTCCTAGATTAAAGCCTAATAGTATCAACCAGAATTAGAAATGATTTTTTTTTTTTTTTTTTACCACAATGACATGTACATCCTAGTATTTAAAAAATGCATTCTTATATCTTACATCTTCTGCCTTGCTCATTTTTGAAAAAAATTCTCAGAAAACTAGATGAGGGATTTGTATATTATTTCAGATATGAGGAAAATAGGCTTGGATCAATTCACCCCAACTCCTTTCACATGTTGGGGTAATTTGGTTCACTAAAAGCAGATGGCTTAACTTGCACTAAAAGCATGCACCCATTTCTAAAATGAGAAGGCTGGTTCTAGTCACCAGAAGACTAAAACTAGATGTTGATCCTCTCCAGGTTTTCTTAAGAAATTAAATAACCCAATGCCTTATATGCTTATCAACTTATATGCTTATCAACCTCTGACATCATTTGTTAGCCATCAAGCTCATATCTCAAAGTGCTTTATCAGTGTGAAAACATTCTGATCTTAATTCTAAAACTCAGCAGACTCAGACAGCTACCCAAATGATAGAGCCTATAAAATAGAACAGAATATTCATGCGGTCGAGCTACTATAAGTGCTGCCAGAAAACAGGTGTCCAACTGTAAATGAGGGGCATGTATAAGGTTAAAACAAAAAACCCCAGAAAAACAGTTTTGTAAAATACTAATCATGAATCCAGCCAAACAGGGTGCATAGCATGGACAAGTGTGTGTGTGTGTGTATATATATATATATATATATATATATATATATATATATATATATATATATATATATATATATATATATATATATATATATATATATACACACACACACACACACACACATAGTATGTGTGTGTGTGCACCTTGAGTGGCGTTTAATTCATTTAAGCCCAGACATTCTGGTGCATAGATGACTAACAAAGACAGTACTACCACAAAAGAGTGAAATTTCAAACAGTGCATTTGAAATTTGAAGGGAAATGTGAGACTAGGTGATGTGATGAAGGAATGGTGATTTCAAGAATTTTTTCTTTTCTCACTACATCTCTCTCTTTCAGTCGTTCAGCAGCATTCTCTCCGATAAGTCTGAATGGTAAACTGCTGCCACGGAGACGTGCAAAGGACATGCAGGGGTGTGAATGTATGCATCACTCTTGGCCAAAGCCTTCTGTCTCCTCGATGGCAAACATCAACTTTTCTTTGAGCTGCTCATAGCTCTTATAGGGAGGCAGATCCAAACGGTTGAAACTGTTATGGTAAACACAAAATAGCCTTATTGTTAAATGGTAGATAGTCTAACATTTACATCAACTGAGTGACAGTTTTATTATAGGTGACAAAGAGTTGAGACAGGATACAACTGCGCAGTTGAGGGTTAAGGGCTTTGCTCAAGGGCACATCAGTGGCAGCTGGGATTTGAATTCATAACCTTACAATCAACTGCCAAGTGGCTCAATGCCTTAATCACTGAGCTATCACTGGCCCATAAGGTTAAGTTAAAGGTTAAACCTCTAAAAGGGACATTTAAAAGCAAAAATATTTCAGCTTAAAATCTCACAAAGTTCTCTGCAGGAAACGTACCATGTGTGGCTCCTGGGAAGCCAGTTCTCTTTTCCCACTTTCTCAATGCAGAACTTCTGTGGTCCATTGCTCCCTATTGAATAAAACAGTATTTTGTATCTTCCTAGTCAAGCTTAATGTTGATTTGTAAAATTAGCCTAGATACAGCTCAATACACATGATGCCTGCAGGATCAGCTCATTACACACTTACCCATGAGGTCAGCAAATCCTCCAACAGGAAGCCTGCAAGTCCCAGTCACGAACTGTAGCAATCGCATCCTCTTCTCATTGTCCATTTCTTTTACGAGCTACAAATAGAGTGAAAGACTCAGACTGCAATTTTCAATCTTCTATCAAGCACCGAGTTTATATCTCAAAATGCTTTATGAGTGTCTGCGAACAAGAGGCCAGACTTGCCTGCCAGAACCACATGATCTGCTTGCTGTTGCGAGCATAATGTCTGTAGATTGTGTTCCTCTGCCAGTCTGAAAGATCAATCTCCTGCATTCCACACAGCATCACCTATGAACACATAGGTATATTCCTTGATATATGGTTTTATGATATCATGTTGAGTGGAGTTAGAAAAGAAATACTTCATTTATAAATATAAAAGGTTTCTACCTCCAGCTCTTTGGCATCAAAATACTGCAGATACTGCTGAGGCAAGACTTCATTAAAACCTTCAAAGAAAGCTTGGGTCTGTTCCTCTACCCCCCTGGATAACCTCCACTCTGCCACCAGTCTGAAAAAAGATTCAGCATATACTCAGGGATATAAGAAAATATTAAAAATACATATTGTAAAAGATGAAGGGTCAGTATATAAAGGTGCAGTTTATAATACTTGAACAGGTTTCAAGGCCTGCACCAACCACATCATTTGAGAAACAATATAAAATCTGGACTGTAATATTGCTAGGCAATTATCTTCTCTTCAGACTTCTGTTTACATTTTCTGGGCCATAAATTTGCCTCACCACAGCTAGAACAGGAATGCTCAGCTATGCCACTTTTCCTTAAAAGACAACTCGCAATGTGTATGGATTTTCATCTGGAGTCAGTAAGATCAATTTGCCATACAGACAGCAGAGGGCTCTAGAAATTAAAAACTAAAAATGTTCTGTCCATGTCATATGGGGCATCTGGTATATTTTATATATGTTATATATTATTCTAGCTACAACTTCCAAATATTGGTCCAGCAGTAAACATTTGAACACTTAGACACAATGAGCATATTGGATCAAGTTCATGAGTTTTGTCTGAAACACTTACTGGTAACAGGTTATTCTTGCAGGTTTGGAAAAAGGAATAAGGAGGCAGCCCATATATAGGGTTAGGAGTCTACTCAGGAGATGTACAATAGGTCTTACAGTACTTATACCTGATGTACTCTTCCTTATTTTCCTCGGTTACAAGAATGTTTCCTCCATCTGGCTTCAGCTCATGAGTAGTGATCTCACCCAAGATCTCCTTATCTACTGAGAAATACATCTCCAGCCCACACTCCTCCAAGTTATTTTCCCTGTGTGTAAATGCCATTGCAAACATTATTCAGTAATAAGATCATCAGAAAAACATCACCAGCCTATAATCTTCCAAATTATTCTCCCTGTCATAAAATAATGTCATCATATTTCTATTGCAAGGATGATAGAGATGACATATCCAACCCACATACATCAAATGCGTAAATACCACTATGAGGGAAATCTCTGAGAAAATTGTTTCACTTTTCTCATCCCTTACTGCAATATCTTCTAATCTTTCAGAAAATAACTTTATTTTGAATGTCTGAAATACATTTTTTTTGCTCATCACATGCCAGTCTTTGGCAGTAATCTGTCATCAATGATTATAACAGACGGCAGAATAGTTTCACTGACTTGATCCAGATTAGGGAGTTGTAGAACTCAGGGTCAATGGATTCCAGGTCTTTCAGTGCCAGAGGCTTGTTCAAGATCCGCTTATAGAAGGGCAGAGAAAAGCCGGTGTCTATGAATTTCCCATGAAACAGAGCCTGGGACAAAATAAGTAATGAAAACAAAAAGGTCAGATTTAGTGAGACACAACCATTACTCAACTAAGGTTACAGTTATTGTCTGACTACACTGATCTCAGCCACTGGTTACTGGTTTACTATTTTATCATTTACGGAATAAAGTGAAAATGTGTATGTGTGTACCATGGCAATAAATCTTCCAATGAACTTGAAATATTTGAGGTGGTCTGGGTTGATGGAGGAGGCAGGGTTGATTTGCAGGCAGTAGTTGTCTTTACCCGCATATTCAAAAAGACAGTACATGGGGTTCAGAACTTCATGAGACAACAGGAAAAACCATTCCCTGTAAAGGACACATACACACAGTTATTCTTAATACAGCTGGCAACTAGTTATTTATTAGTTATTTTTTGTTAACTAATTTGATGTCTGTGAACTTCATGGCTCAGCTATTAATGTAAATTACAAGTAACGTTGGCTGTAGACACAAATGAAGAGAATTATGACCTATTTAAACAAGAAAATGGTGCTTCATTTTAAAACAAAGTTGTATTGTAACTGTGGAATTAAGTATATTTCAGTTTTGGGGTATACACCTTTTCCAAGAATAAATGCAATATACAGTCAAAAAGATGTAGCAATGATCACACAGATACAAGAAGCAAAATAAGTAGCTACAGTTCTAGAAACGCACCCTCCTGAATTATGACAAACCTCTCACAGGTTCAAGATATTTTGTAACCAATTAATAAACACACCTAGCTACTCCTCCATAGTCCAGTCCCTCCTCTCCGGGAAAGATGATCCATAGTCTCCGCCTCAGATCTTGTGGGTGGAAGCTCATGATCTATGAAATAAATGTTTGGACTCTGAAACAATCATCATAATTATCAAGTGTAAATTAGGAAATTTAAAGCAACTAATAAACCAGTTCAGCCACATAAAGCTGTACAAACTGACCTGCTGAAAGGAATCCTCAAAAAGTGTCTTGCGACTAACATGGATTTTGATGTGCTGAGGCATTGACAGTTGCTATAGTAAGAAATAAAATGTGTTCAGGTTACAGGAAAGAATCTAACATAACAAACTGCATGTACATAGCGACTGAATTTTATACAAGCAATAGCATTATTGAAGATTTAAAACATACCTGACACCAGAAGCGGAAATAGTGCACTTTAGCTTTAAAGTCGCGTACATAGGTAATCTGAGGGCCATTCTCACTGTGTTGCATAAAGACAAAGCTGAATTAGCCTTAAAGAAACATATTTTATGCTGATACTGACGCACACATTTAGCCAGCTTTTAATAAATAACAGCAGCTTTTAATTTAAGCTGCACACTCGCATAAGGCTCACAGTGAGGATTTCCCGGTGCGAGGGTCAATGTAGGTGGTCGTTCTCCTGTTGTGGTCAACAAAATATGGAATTCCATCCACTGTGAACCTCATCTCCCAACCTTCTGGCAGGGGCTTTTCATTCAACAACCTGAAACACACACACACACACAAGTTATATATAGTACACAGTACGTTATACCACTAATTAGAACAGAGCTGTTATTTATGTCACCATTAATTGTAATGTTCTTACTTTACTGTATTCTTACTTTAATTCAATTAATTTTTGGGATTAAACTAAGGACAGCTGTACAAATAAATGTATCACTTGTTGTAATGATGAGTATTTTCTTACCCCTGAGTACGAGGATCCTCCCACTGTGTTGAACGAGTAGGATGATGAACAAAGTACATTCTCCCATTTGCATCAGTTCGTTTCTCTGTAAACAGAAATGGCAGACACAGAAGCTCATGCTGAAACACTTTCCACTTTCAATTCCTAGGATTTAGGAATTCATACTTCAGGATACCATATTTCACACAATTAAACAAGTTAGTGAGACTGATGAAAAAGGTAAGGTAATTTGTTGGAAATGTGTTAGTGACTGTCTCACCCCATCCCTGTGGTAAAGGACCTAGTGGATCAAACTCTTTATTAGGAGCTGGCCCTAGCTGATCCTGTAACTAGAGAGAAAGCGAGAGAGAGAGAGAGAGAGAGAGAGAGAGAGGGAGAGAGAGAGAGAGAGAGAGAGAGAGGGAGAGAGAGGGAGAGGGAGGGAGGGTGGGGAGAGACAAAAATCAGAAGGGAAGCAACACTCAGTCGCTTAAGGGAGATAAGAATTTATTTTATCTGAAGCAGTAAATACCGCTAGAAAATAGTTAAGAGAGGTATGTGTGTTCTAACCCCAAAAATAAATCTCTGGTTGAACTGCTGCATGGCTCCCTGTAACTGGCTCCGTTGGTTCTGCCATTCCTCATAATTCCTCACAGACTCTGCAGTGGGCCGCTGCCACGTGGTGCTCCGGCTAATGTGATCCACATAATACACTCGGCCCATTGGGTCCACGCGACGCTCCCAGCTAACCGAAAAAAAGGGAACAGTTTTAATAACCATTCAGGTTGTGCACTCAAGTAGATATGCTATTTTTTTAATAAGCTTTGCTGGCATCTGTGTTAATTTAAAGGACAAATATCATTGCATTTGAAATATCAACTACAGTACCCAGGAGGCAAAGGTTCAGGCCTCTCCCATGTGGTCTTTTTCTCAATGTGATCCACATAGTAGATACGACCATTCTGATCCACCCTCTGTTCCCAGCTACAATATACAAAACACACACAACGACATCAAGTCACAATGTATTGGCGTATCCAAATATAAACAAATTGCTCATTGTTGAATTATAATACCAGAATTTTTTAACCGAGTTTAACTCAGTGTAAAAGTGTAAGAGAGTTATGAATCTAATATAGGATGATTTTTGAATACAGAGATAGAGAGAAAAATATACCCAGGGGGAAGTGGGCCATTGTTGATGGGAGAAACTCTGCGTGGAGTAGGGCTCACTCTCAGCGCTGACCCTGAGGTTGATCCCTGGTTTGCTGCCTCTCCATTCACAAATAAGCGTGGGGATGAGTCTGGACTTGGACCACCACTGCCATGGGTTGGTGTAGAGCCAGTAGAGGATGCTGAACAGGTTGACACATGTTGAATAATTAGGCCAAAAATATCACAGAAATTTTTTATAAAACTATTTATTCAGCATAAATAAAAATATCAACATTTTGCATTTTTTCCATTGTATTCTGCAGTGCATTTTCAGGTTCAATCAATTAATCACACTTCTGAAACAGCAACAATAAAGTGAAAAGGGTACCTGTGGAGGAATTTGGTCTCTGTGGGGAGGGAGGAGGTGGTCTCTGGGGTCTAGGGGGCCTTGGAGGCCGCAGCGCTCCTGTGGATGTTGAGGGAGAGCCTGTGCTTCCCACAGCATGGCCATTGGGCAGAGAAGAATCATCAGCAATGTCACTGGAGGGTGAGGAATCTCGACTCGATCTAAGACACACACATACTGCAAAATCAAGATCTATGCAGGATGAAATTGTGTTAAAATGGTACACTGTTTTTAAGGAAGGAAGAAAATGTCCATCAATTATCTGCTATTCTTTTTTAAGGCACATTGTTTAATTTTTGGATTTGATCATCACAAAACTGCTGTACCTTCCAACTGCCTCTTGCTTGAACTCCCTATTTGATAGACCATCTGAAAAAAAAACCCCTCAAAGTTAATTCAAGCATGAAGCCACAAATCGCATTCAGTTATATAAAAAAAATGGTGGATCAATTTAGCTTTTGACAGAATTCATTCTTAAAATAGCAATGCATGTTTTCACAGGTCTGACACTGAATAGATCAGTGTAAAGGGTAAACCTGAGTAGAGCTCTGGGAAACAGATGTCTTACTGTGCTTCTGTTCCTCAGAAGCAAATGTTTCAGGATCCACCTGCATTCCATCCAGACACACAGACAAATCTCCCACCAAGTCACTGCCATCAGCATCTGCACTTAGAGGCAGAGTCCGTATCACCTCATGGACTAAAAAAAAAGAAAAGAAAAGAGCACCATTACAGGAGGAGTACAAGAAACGTGGTGATAACGGTAAACAATAATCAAACTTAATTCACTTTTAATCGTAGGGTGGTTTTAACAGAAAGAATGGTCAGAAAAGAGAAACGTGGCTGTAGATTTAGATGCCCACTGAGAAAGCCAGAGGTGACAGTGGCAAAAGATATCAGGAATTATTCAAAGTTTAAGTGCTACCAAGAAAATCAATATTGTGTTTAAAAGGTGTTCAGTGTGAGCATCATGATCTGTATATAATTCTAGCAGCAGTTGTTAGGCAAAAATCAACAGCAACCAAGTGAGATAATCCACTGAAGCAAAAATGAGTCTTAGACATAACATTTTTTGGTTATTTTCAATCTTGAACCTATTGATGTGGAAATAGCAAGACCATAGCACAAAGCTAAATGTTCCTCCTACAACAAAAAAAAAAGGGTTTTACACAAAATCATATCACAGCATGAAACACTTTAGGCTTAATCTTACCCATTTAAGATATTTATAAAATCTTACATTATATGACACTCACCATATGCCAATACATAGAGCTGTTATTTTTCACAGACACCACATAGTATTAAAAAGCTTGAAATGTGTACAATGATGCTCAGTATAAATAATTCATTCACCACCACCAGCACTAACACCAGCAGGTACTGCTCCAGTCTTTGCAATTCAAGGCAATATATCATGCTTATCGTTCATGTTCACATGGCCAGTGGGTGTGCAGTTTCTATAAAAGCCTTTGTGAATCATGCACTAATCCAGTTCACCTGCCTTCCTCAAGAGCAAAGCAAAGAAGAAATTCACAAACAAAGGACAAACATCTGACAGTTTACGACGCATAAAAGCCAAATGTGAAAGACAACAGAACTTACTCTTCATGTCATTGGATTTCAGGGTCTCACTGACTTCTAAAGTTGCCATTCCCAACAAAATGTCTGCTTTGAGAGTCTGATGACTCCAGACACGAAAAATTAACTTGCTGAAGGGGGTAACAATTCTACAGGAGATTAAGAAAAGCAAAAGATAAGCAAATTGATAAAGGAAAAAAGAAAACAATATTTCTGTAATTGAGGGGAAATAGTAAGCTTAAACCTGGCATATCATCCTTTCTAACTTACACTGTGAGGGGCTGCTTCCATTTGGGACTGAGAGTGTTGGTGCACTTCTCTGTTTTCTTCGACTGGCCATCTACAGCCACCTCCACATACGGACTAGGCCCAAACCAGTTCTTCTTGTTCTCTTTCAGCTTAGCTGACAAAACTAACAACCAAGAGGTAAAACCATAGTATCAACAAAAACAAAGAAAATGACCTTGAACTGAAATTGAGTAGACAATTAGTTAAAATGTACATATATAATCTGTTTTATCAAATGAAAATTGGCAAAATCAGGCAAATTCGTGTTTCTTGAAATACCCACCTGTTATCTGTAACTGGGCCTTCATTGTGTAGCCATTAACAGTAGCTGCTGTGGTTCAGATACATCTGGTCAGGGAAAGAAAAAAAAAAAAACAATATTAAAATGCATGTGCATTGAGAATGTCATAAAATATGGCTGTATTTTACAGGACAATCAGGTATGGGGCGTTTTCTAACAAACGCTAACAGAGAAAGCACTGAAGAATAATTAAAAGTACAGCTGTAATCCCTAATCAGGTTATACAATAGGCTATGCTGATCACAAGTCCAAGCAAAACTGCAATATGTAGCAATGTAGTTGTAACTTTGTAAAAATTTTAAAGCATTTACTGTCCATTTAGCATTAGTCCTTTTCCTAGTGCCCTTCATGTGCCTCTTAGCCTCCCAGTAAGCTTCCTTCCACAAGTAATGATTTATTTAAACCCACAACAATGATGCAGAAGGCAGTCACAGTGCACTGTGGACAAGACTGTTGCAGCAGAATGTGTTATTGACCCTCACAAAATGGGCATCTGAATTTTCTGAAGCTTTGATATACTTTGCTACAGCGGACTTTACAGGGAATAACATTAGTCAAAAGGTATAAACAGAGTGACTTATCATTTGAAAAGTGAATTTTACATTTGAAAAGTGAATTGTTCTTGTGCACTGCTTTGGATATACTACTTTTATAACTTTTTTTTTTTTTTTTTTAAACAAAATCCTAACATTATTAATATTTTATTAAAGTGGAAGAAATCTCTCCTTAAAGACCCATAGGCTCAGCTGAAATAGAAGACACATTATTTGCTCATATAAAGGAAGTAGATTCACACATCTTATAGAGTACAAACTGTCTTCAGGGAAAGCAGTCTTTGCTCACACACTGCTAAAAATCCCTCTAAAACATCTTAAGAGCCTTCCAAAAGATTAGTTCATGAACATACTTAAAGCAGAACTGACTGTTTAAGACCGTCCTGTCCAGCGTAGGTTTCGCTTTCCCTATGTTTATGTCCTCATGAGCAGGAGTACACTCTAATCATGGAAAGCATCTCTTAAGATTCACACAAAGGCTATGAATTACCGGGTCATACGGATCTACAGTACGCACTGGAATGGCTGAGGAGAGTGTTAAGTGTTAGTAAGAAGTTACTGCTGTGAATGATTAAGTATAAATAACTATAATTGAATACAAAGAGTATGAATATGCTTTGCTATGTTTTCTCTCATGGTTGATATAGCTGTATGAAAAAGAAAGGCAAAAAAGTTTAGCATAAAATAAAAGACAAGAGTTTAATCTTACAAGGACAATTCTTGCAAATCACACACACACACACACACACACCCAACCAACTCAAACTTGTTTCAAGTAACGTGTGTTTCTGTAGATGCAATGAAAACAGTAGGCATTATTTTTCATCCACATAAAAGTATTTCAACATATGATACAAGAGCTTTGCATCTAGTACAATAAATATTTTCTGATAACTTGGACTCTTGTGCAAGGTGTTATAGAGCAGAAATGTGTAGCTAGACAACAGCCCTCTCCAGCTCAGCATTTAATACTTTACATAGTTTTCCTCCAGAAAAGCCCTTGTGAGATGAATGCCATGCATGGGAAGATGAGACAGATAATCCCCCGCACAATCCATGTGGAGATGCAGAGATCTTTACTTCAGTTCGATGATGTGAATGATTTGCTAAAATCATTTCATCTGGATGCAGTGTGGCATGGAAATCACTGTTGTCTAGGTCTTGCTGTGCTTCAACTTCAACCCCTTAGAAATTATAGTGACAGCCCAATGTGCTGTAATTCTAAGAAGTTATATAACACTATGTGACTGTTTGTTGTTGGAAATGGGATGCTACTTCCTGTGACTTCAAGTTTCTGAACTTCTCTGCAAAATGGCATGGCCACAACAACACAGTGTTTATATAGCACACATTGCGGTTTCTGAAAGCCACACTAATTGCATGCAGTTTCAATTGCATGCAGTGTCTAGGTGCATACTAGAAGAAATGTGCTGCAGTTTTGCACCGTCTCTGGCCAGCACAATCCTTATATTAGTTTGTTCAAGGTGTCTTTCAACAGGTGATTAATTTAATGACACCTAGATGTGCACAAACTGCACACTTCTACAGTCACATCAAGATGTTTTACTATCTACTTCACATGCCATTGGTATGCTCTGTGCACCTCTCTCGAAGCCAGTGCTTCTGTTTCTCACTGCATGTTTGCATTAGTATACTTATATCTCTTTCCTCCTTCTCCATGTGTTCCTGGTCTCTATTTGTCTGCTGAGTGAATCATGCTTCTTCATTGCACCACAAATCTTCCAGTCTGAACAGGTCTCTGGTATCTCACATGCTGCTTGTCCTGTCAAGAGAAGATTTATGGATATAAACTATCATGCAATTTTAAAGTGCATTTCAATTTCAAGTCAATAAAGTTGTAAGACCCCATCCCTTGCCCAGGAAGCATCTTGCATATTTACAGTGACTTTTGAGGTGGTTTGGGTACTTTGAGATGTCTCCTCTCATATGCCCACCTGCTGTTTTCATTTATCTTGAGTAACTGTTTTAACCTGCCCAAGAAGGGGAGAGTGTTGGAACCTATCCTGAGGAACACCCTGGATGGTATGCTAGTCCGTCGCAGTGTTTTTAGATACACTATTTTGCCAAAGGTTTTGGGACACCCCTCCAAATCATTGAATTCAGGTGTTGTTTTTCACGGGCTGGGCTTGGCCCCTTAGTTACAGTAAAAGGAATGCAATGAAGCAAGGTCCATAAAGACATGGATGAGCGAGTTTGGTATGGAGGAACTTCACGGAGTCCTGACCTCAACCCAACAGAACACCTTTGGGATGAATTAGAGCAGAGACTGCAAGCCAGGGCTTCTTGTCCAACATCAGTGCCTGACCTCACAAATGTGTTTCTAGAGGAATGGTCAAAAATTCCCTTAAACACACTCCTAAACCTTGTGGAAAGCCTTCCCAGAAGAGTTGAAACTTTTATAGCTGCAAAGTGCGGGCCAACTCCACATTACATTCATGTGCATCTAAAGGCAGACGTCTCAGTTTTGGAATGGCTCAGAGACTCCGTTCTAATTCATCCCAAAGGTGTTCTATCGGGTTGAGGTCAGGACTCTGTACAGACCAGTCAAGTTCCTCCACACCAAACTCACTCATCCATGTCTTTATGGACCTTGCTTTGTGCACTGGTGTACAGTCATGTTGGAAGAGGAAGGGGTCATCCCCAAACTGTTCCCACAAAGTTGGGAGCATGAAATTGTCCAAAATGTCTTGGTATGCTGAAGCATTAAGAGTTCCTTTCACTGGAACCCCTGAAAAACAACACCTGAATTCAATGATTTGAAGGAGTGTCCCAAAACTTTTAGCAATATAGTGTATGTATAAGCGATTTACTTGTTCTCATAGCTCTGCCAGAATAAGCTAATAACAAGCCAAAAAAATCTTTTGCAAAACAGCGCTTTAATACTGTTTACATAAACTGTATGACTACTTTTAAATATTACAACCACATCTTCTTTGCAACAGCCCCAGGAGGTCAGCAGTTATACTAATACTCAAACTGTACCTGCATGATTTTATGCATTGCACTGATGCCACATGATTGGCTGATTAGGTAACTGCATGAAGCTGTAGGTGTCCTGGGTTGAGTGAGTGAATATGTGGATACTAAGGCTTGAATAGGTAAAACGAGGGGAAACTTTTGTTTTGTTCTGGCATTAACATCATGCGGTCATGTTCTTTGGCCTGGTTCTGAATTGATATTTTGGCAACACACACTCAAACACACTTACCGAATGAAAATGCAGAAAACGTTCAGGCCATGTGTCACCTTTTCATCACTTCTTCTGTTTCTTCTTTTTTTTATCCCAGGTAGGAAAAGTAAAAAAACAGATCCTGTTGGTTTTTCCTGGAGGATTTGTGCAATCTTCTGTGGCAGGTGTGCATTGCCAAACTTCACGACACACCCACTTCACAGACACAGGTGACAAGATCACCTCACCACACACACACACACACACACACCATACACAGTTTCTGACCAACACGAGGGTTTGCACCGACATGCAACGCGGCGTGACGTCACCGTTACTATTTCTAGAACCAAATATCAATAGTCCACAGTAAATCCCATAGTTACATAACACACAGGAGATCTCGTTTCCCGTTAGGTTCAAAGAAAAAAAAAAGGAAAAAGCAGCAAAGCAGAAGTGTATTAAACCCCAGAGATTAGCGTGTGTTTGTTATTTGTATCAGATTAACGCTTGACACTTAAAGGAAACTGCTAATAACGTTGCACTGACAGGAATTAAACAGTTATAGCTATCTAGTATGCTAGCTTTATTGACGGACATTGTGACACGCCTTTAATTTTCCAGTATGTTGAACAGTACAGTAAAACCAAGTGCTAACGCTGGCTAAAACATTCGAAGCTAAGTTAGCCAGCAAGTTAGACAGTAGTGCCATAACCAGCTAGCATTAATTTAAACAGCAAGCTTCAAAATAAATAATTTATTTTGAAATTAGACATTCCTATAGCTTCTATCACAAGTGTGCGCTTATAGTGGCAATGATAAATACTCATGTTAACGGACAGAGGCAGCTAAGGGAAGAGTCATGGAGTAAGTTCCCTGACTTTCAAGCGCATCGTTACTGAACTAGCTAGCCTTAGCTCGCTATCAACAGACAGCTAGCAGAGATAAACGAGCTAGCGCTACTCTCCGCGGCTGTCAGACGGAAACTGCTAGTTAACGAGCTAACGGTAGTAGAAAACAAGCCTGTATTTTCGGCGTGTCGCTATTTGTTTTTTTAGTCACAGCGAGGCATTACCTGGTTTTAATGAAGGTATGTGGGTCCTGAAGTTCAGAAGCTGTAGAGAAAACAGACTTCCACGTTTTGTTTCAGTTGATACATTTTATTCCATTGACCAAAGGTCCTCCACACGGCCTCCTTTGCCGGTCACGTGACTCCCTAAACCGTGACGTGGGATGGGCTTGGGTCTAAACACTCCACATAGGAACCGCGTAAAAACATACATAAATAAATAAATAAATAGACATAATAATAATAATAATAATAATAATAATAATAATAATAATAATAATAGAGAATATGCCGAGAACGATAAATTAATGTTACTTTCGTTAAAGACCACCAGATAGCACTGTTGATTTCTTGTTTTTGGACTCGTTAATAAATTATTTTGCCAAATGTTTTGGGACACCCTTCCAAATCATTGAATTCAGGTGTTGTTTTTCAGTTTTCAGTGAAAGGAACTCTTAATGCTTCAGCATACCAAGACACTATGGACAATTTCATGCTCCCAACTTTGTGGGAACAGTTTGGGGATGACCCATTCCTGTTCCAACATGACTGCACACCAGTGCACAAAGCAAGGTCCATAAAGACATGGATGAGTGAGTTTGGTGTGGAGGAACTTGACTGTCCTGCACAGAATCCTGACCTTAACCCGATAGAACACCTTTGGGATGAATTAGAGTGGAGACAGCAAGCCATTCCAAAACTGGGACATCTGCCTTTACATGCACATGAATGTAATGTTGGAGTTGGCCCACCCTTTGCAGGTATAACAGCTTCAACTCTTCTGGGAAGCCTTTCCACAAGGGTTAGGAGTGTGTTTATGGGAAGTTTTGACCATTCCACTAGAAGTGCATTTGTGAGGTCAGGCATTGATGTAGAACGAAAAGGGCTTGCTTGCAGGTCCAGTGAAATATAGTGTAAGTCAGTTTTATCTCCCAAATATTGTGAGACATCAACAACAACAATTCAGTTTAACAAAACACTACTACTACTACTACTACTACTATTATTATTATTATTATTATTATTATTATTATTATTATTATTAATAATATTATTATTTTTATTATTATAGCAGTTTACTCTCGAAGGCATCTGAGCTCATTAACAAAGGCTTCTATTGGTGCCTAGAATGGAAATTATTGGTGAATAACCTAAATAGTTTGTATAATGCAATACTACTAATATTAATAACAATAATAGCAATTGCTATAATAATAATATTAAGAAGAATAAGCAGATAAGCTCTCAGTTTTTATAAATACTCTAATACTCTTCTAATAGTCTAACTTTATCAGTTCAAATCACAGGTTCAGTCTCTTTCCGGAAGAGTCTGAAATAAGATGCAAGCCAATCAGCGTACTGGTGGGCGGGGCTTCGAGTCAGCGAAAGTTCTTTAGCATCATTGGTTGAGGAGGACCGCTAGCTGGAGCAGGTTACTGTACCGCAGCACTGTTAAGCGAACCTCCTCAAATCTGTTTCAGATCTTACAAGCAAAAGGATTCAGTCTAATTGTGCACTTCATCTTAGTCGTTTAGATAGCACAGGAAAAGATGCTGGCATGCACGGAGATGATCACAATGTGTCTTCAGTCAGCGAAGCGAGAATATCTTCGCTCCGAGCAAGAGCAGCAGCTGCAGCACAACCACGGACTTTCCATTTTTCACGACGTAAGTGCAGCCTTAACAAATCGCGTATTTCTATAAAGCGTATTAATATCGCACAGTCATTCATTTGCTATTACATGGAAAACAGCTTGTCAGATATCAGATGTCTCTGCTTCTCTGAAAACACGACCCTGTATAATGACCTACACGCTGAGGACTTCTGCATTTGCTGCATAGACATGAACATAAACACGTAAATGACATGTGTGGGAATTATGCACAAAAAATGTTTTGGATGACCTATTTGAGGTCAGTAACTTGGGATTTAAAGGTTATCAAAATCTCAAACCATAGTTAGATAACATGTTACATATTTGTATTGATAATAAGATTAGACCTTAGACCATAGATCACATTTCTGGACCACAGTGAGAAAAAAAATGTTGTTACATATTTGTTTTTGTTCATAAAAATATTAGATATTAGATCACATTTCTGGACCAAAGTGAGAAAAAATGTTGTTATATATTTGTTTTTGTTCATAAAAAAATCTTAGCTCACATTTCTGGACCACAGTGAGTGTGCGGTTATTGAGCTGAGGAATAAAAAAAGCAGCGCACAATATCCTGAGTGTTTAAATCACAGAGCCAAGTAGGAGGCTGTCAATGCAGGACAAGATTGTGTGTGTGTGTGTGTTGAAGTAGAAATTTCAATATATTACCAATTTCACCTCGTTTGTTTTCCCATTATATGCAAAATGATACACAGTGTTGACGGTGATGAAGCCTCATGCAGGAAAAAGGTGCAGATGTTCTCTCTGCATGGTTAAGTAAGCTCCTGTAGAGGGGTCTGAAAGCTGAACACCTCTGTGCATGTGTATGTGTGTGTGTGTGTGTGTGTCACACACTGGCAGATTTGGGAAGAGATGATCTGGGGGATGAGGTTGCAAACAGACACACACACACAAAGCACAAAATCCAGTTTCTCCTCTGCAGTTGCAATCCTTTAATTTCCCTCTCATCCATTCTGTCTTAAACAGAAGAGCATTCCAAGCTCATGCAGGCAGTTGAATTAGATTTATGTTAACGTAATGAAATATATGATGAGTCAGGGTGGTTCTAAGATGTATGTCGTGACATGGTGCAAAGTGGATGATATACATTTTTAGCCCTCTGTCATTTATTTCTTGTAGCAGTGAGAATTGTATTGCTACTCAAACATGCTTATAACCGTTAAGCTTTAACAGATTTATTATGTTTGTACAGTGGGCTCCAAAAGAATTCAGAGAATTAAATTCATACAATTTTCTTTACCCATTATATTATTGACAACTTCAATGGAAAGTAAAATATTTCCCTTTTTGCTTTAAAGACACTGGCAATGACTCCACAAGTTTGTGCAAATCCTGATCGTCCATTTTAGATCAAATCCATCTGAGTGTTGTCTGTAATACAGGAGTGTCGAACTCATTTTAGGTTGAGGTTCAGATCAGAAAGAATTAAGCTACACTTTTGTCAATCCTTAGTGTACTGCCAATTACAATAATATTAACCATACAATATAATACTAGATATAAGAAAACTAGAAAAAAAAACACACTTTTCTTAAGTGAAATACAAATATGTCACCTGAAATTGAACTTTAATGCAGTTATACCCTATGAAAAAATATCATTTGCAATGTCCAATAAATACATTTTAATAGAAGAGATTAGAAATGAGTAAAATCTGACCTTTTGTACAAAGCAGATAACATGATCATTATCGCAAATTTGCTTGCTTTTAAATAATGACCTAGAAATATTGCAGAATCTTGAAACTAAATATAAAAACATAAAAACTAAATATAAACATTTACATTGTTTATTTTTTTAAAACTCTAGATTTTCAATATGATCTGCACTGTTTATTTGTCTTCCAAAAAAATCTACACTATTTTGTTCATTTCAGTCTTGTGGAGTCAATACCCCAGAAGGTAATAAATTACTTAGAGTATTTATTAGACTGCGGGTTTGAAAGAATGCTTGAAGAGGCATTTCTAAATTGCATAGGAATCCTAGTGGCCCCATGCCTGAAAACAAGCACAGGTCAAATCAGTTTATTTCTTATTTATACCACTGTCATGAATAGATGGGATTATACATGATTTCACAACCCAGTGAGGCTTTTCCCATCCTCCATATTCAGTCTGTACAAACCTGCAAATCATGCCATGCAATCATCCCCATCAAAACACAACCAAATTAAGTTAAGCAATGGGCAATAAAATCAGAAATACAATACAAAAAGAAAATTTCCTCCAAATGACAGACAGACAAACCCTATACAGGGAAATGAAAAACGGTCTGATAATGAAATATAAATAATTCAATTAGACAAAGAGCTCACAAATTCAGTGAGATCTTATTGCTCCCGTTAAATGGTACGAGCCTTTGCAGCGTAATGGTACTGAAGTATTCACCAGAATTATTACTTTGAGCCCACTTTCACTCCTTGGGGCTAATAACAGTCTGCTTCTGGAGTCTTCAATTTCAAATCTCTAAAGGTAGCTGATGGAAAAAGAGATACCCAGATCTGGGCTTTGTAGCTATTTTCAGAAGGGCTGCTCCAATACAGACCAAATATTACATATTCTATCCTCTATATATATGTTTGTTATTGTAAACATTTTGTATTTAGACAAATAATGTACAAGGCTGAGAGAAGTACAAAACATTTAATAATAGACTGTGCAGGAAATAAAACACGCCTTGGGCCTATTGTTATTGGTGTGTAGGAAAATAATCAATGAAGGAGCACTGGGATTTAAAATCTTTCTTTTCACACTCATACTAAAGTGTTTTGTTCCTCTTGTACCACAGCAACTGTGTCAGTGGATGACACATCGTACATATTAACTGAGTATAGTTATGTCTAATGTTATGGAATGTCTGTGAAACTAGCCGATTCACTTATATTCTAGCAGATATAATGTCATTTTCTCCCAATATGGTTATCTTGCCCATCCCCACACATTAGCAGCTCTCTCCATCACATGTCTGTATTTCTTGTGCTACACATGAAGCGAGACATTACTTCTTGCTACTTGCTGCGTCACATGACAACTAAATGCATTTGCTGCAAAGTCTACCACAGACATGAGCTCACAGACACCCATGTCTGTGACATGGTTGGTTAATGGCGCTGTGATTGACAGCAGACAGAGTAAGGCCATCCCTCTAAAGCAGACAGAAGAGACAGCTTTACTGTCTTGGTCTCCTGGCTACGGATAGTTGCAGCATTGTCAGGATTCTAACTCGCAATCTGTTGATGACTGTGTGGATGCTTCTCTGTGGTTCCACTCTGGAATTGTCATGCTACTGAGAAATCGCACAATGTACTAGGATGTATTAAAAGGAACAGCTTCACCTCTGAGTGTTAAGCTCTGACACTGGAGACTCCTTCCATGAATGTTACGTCAATATCTCCTATCAGAAAACGTCACCACAAAACAAATGATATATTTGTCTCTGTTAAACAACAATTTGTTTCTTATTAGATTAGATCAGATTCGATCTGGTGGAACATCTGCTGTATAAGTCCCTTAAACGATGATAGACATGATAACCTATAAGAACAAATGCATAATAAGCCTTTCAGTCAGCATTACAGCTATAGCTGCTGTTGTAGAACATGAACGAACCCTTTCCGACCGTTTAAAATCGAAAAATCGGCAGCGCTGTGGTATAATAGTCTATAGGTTATGAGGATAGAATGAAATGCGCTTTGTTCAAGGCTCTTTCCAAGGTTCTTTCTCTTTTCATGCTCTATCTCTATCTTCCTCTCTGTGTCTCAGAGGAAAACAGACAGTGGGAACAGAGTTTCCCTACGGTCTCAACACCTGCCAAAGAGCTACCAGATGCAAAATCTCTCTCTAGGAGGCTTGGATTGACCTTTAAAATGAATACTTAATGATGTTTTACCCTGCGCTTAGGGGCTTGCAGTCAGTTACAGCAAACTAGCAGGCACAGGAAATAAAGTTTACATGAGTAGGACTGATGGCTTGTTGTTGGTCGATGGTGATGACTCAGTTTTATTAGACTGTGACAAAAGGCCATAGAAAGCTGGATCCAGGTTTATTTAAATGATAATCCTGAGTCATTGCTGTCGTTTCATTATCAGCGACCTGGAAAAAAAACAACTATGGTGCTTTAGCTTACATGTATCTCTTTGAGTCTGTAATTTTGAAGGTGTTTGTACAAGGCCATTTGCCGTGCCTTTGCAGTTGGCCCGTACATGTTCACGCACAGTGCTGTGTGAGCAGGACACACAGAAGATATTTACTCAGCAGCTGTAGCATGGCTACAGGCTCCATCTGTCCTTGAGAATGTGGCTATCAGTTTCCCCAGGCATAGGGAGCATCAGATGTGTGATTATGTGCTTGCGTCAAAATGTGCACACGTGTGTGAATGTGTGTGTATCTGTGTGTGTGTGTTTGTTGTTTGTGCATACTAATGTAATTTAGGTTCATTTCATCAGGGTGAAACACATGATGTGTTTTATTTTTGTGATTATAGCACAAAATCAAGAAAAAATAATAATGCATAAGATTGAAGAATTGCATATTTTTTCTATGTGCTTTGGTGTAGAGGGTCACATGATGCAGAATGTTAGAGAAGGACAAAGTGGTTAGGTTTGAATGAATACAAAATGAAGAGTTGTGGCTGATACAATAATATCAGCTATTTTCCTTCCCTTTAACAATGACCACTGATTGTTAACAGACATTTTCTGACTTTTTTTTGCACTATATTTTTGGTTGATATTTCAACACACACAAGATACAAGGATACAAGGTAAATGATGGCTATAGATAGAATGACACACAGTCATGCACAGAGCACATTTTTGCCTTTGGCAATGTTTCCAGATATATAAAAATGTCATGTCTAAATGGTGCAGTCCAGACCAGCAAATAAAACACTACCTTATTTATATTTAATTCTGTTTGTTTAGGATGATTAATGCCAAATTTGTGTTATTATCAATGGAACTGAATGGTATTTATGTCTGATTACATTACAAGCAAACACACGTTAAGAGAAGATAGAACTCGATCCCGAAGAAAATTATGTCGCCAGAGACTGCTTCAAGAGTACACAAGAGATAAATTAATATAAATGAAATAGGCTACATATATAAAATGTACAAAAAAGTGCACGTGGTATATTAACGAATACATCGATCAGACATAACATTATGACCACTTGTCTAGTATTCTGTTGGCCCCCCCTTTGCTGCCAAAACAGCCCTGACCTGTCATGCACTGTGTACTCTGACACCTTTCTATCAGAACCAGCATTAACTTCTTCAGCAATTTGAGCAACAGTAGTTTGTAGTAGTTCTATTGGATCTGATCACACGGGCCCGCCTTCGCTCCCAACGTGTATCAACGAGCCTTGGCTGTCCATGACCCTGTCACCGGTTCACCACTGTCCCTTCCGTGGACCACTTTTGATAGATACTGACCACTGCAGACCGGGAACACCCCACAAGAGCTGCAGTTTTGGAGATGCTCTGATCCAGTCGTCTAGCTATCACAATTTGGCTCTTCATCAAACTTGCTCAAATCCTTCTGCTTGTCCATTTTTCCTGCCTCTAACACATCAACTTCGAGGAAAAAATGTTCACTTGCTGTCAAATATACCCCCCCACTAACAGGTGCCATGATGAGGAGATAATCAGCGTTATTCATTTCACCTCTCAGTGGTCATAATGTTATGCCTGATCGGTGTAGATTGTAAGTAAATTGTAATTGTAAATTGGGATGGTACACCTAATAATACAGTGTTCCAGTCAGTGTTGATTGTGGCAGTGTTCAATGTTGGTAAATGAGTTTATTTCAACCATAAAACTTTTTTTTTTTTCTAAAATTTATTACATTTCATTTTTTAATACAAATAACTACATAAGACAAGAGAATTAAAACCATAATTCAGCCTTTTTTTGTTTCTTTTACAAATACCTACATATGACAAGAGAATTAAAGCTCTGGGAGCTTTATCTAGATCAGGGGTGTCAAATCTTATCTGTAAAAGACCCGGTGTCGCTGCAGGTTCTCATTTCAACCCAAGCAGAAGTCATGCTGAAAGCCAAGATCCACTGATTAAACAGGTTGAATCCAGTTTGGCTCCTGCTTGATTGGAATGAAAACCTGCACTCACACCGGAGCATTGTGGATAAGATGAACACACCTTATCTATACTATACTATACTATACTATACTATACTATACTATACTATACTATACTATACTATATTCTTATGAGCTGTAGTGGTTTTACATTTTCGGAGGTTTATATAAACAGCAGCACTGATCATTTTAGCCTGTGATAAGCTGAGGTAGGAGGTAAGCACATAAAATCAACATGGTGTTTATTAGGAGCACTGTACTGATCTTTATCGTAATTCCAGGGAGTTCGTGGGATGATTCGCAGGCAGATAGTATGAGAAGAGAATACACCATAATAGACTTGTGCAGTATAAAGATAGTATCATCTCTACAAGTTATTGCGCTGCACCTAAAAATTCATCATCCACCGGAGTCTTCATGATTGCAGCAGACGGCACAGCTGATAATATTATTACATGCACATGCACTCTCCTTAAACCTGAAATGGCTGGAATAGTTATTTTTAAGCCCCTGCTGCGAGATAATTCCATCGCAATATTTTAAAATGAGAAAAATCACGTTCAATATTTGCACTAGTTTCTAAGTCTAATCTGTAATCGTAAACACAAAAACATGCACAGGTCAAAACCAGAGACTAGGAAGAATGAAACACAGCAAAACGAGTCAGAAACACGTGATAACATCACCAAGACAGGCACGGCGGGGTATAAATAGACAAACTGATTAAACCCAGAAGATCACACCAGTGACAGGACAGGGGAGGAGACGAGACCAGTGTTTTAATGGCCAGACATAAGCACTTAAACATAAAACCCAAAACAAACCATGTGCTTTGAACTGCGCCATGGCCCTTAGAGGATGATGATTATCCGTGATGATAATTCTGTTGGTGTTCTAGCAGCACTGAATAATATGCAAATAGACTGGATATTATAATACAGTAATATTAATGTCTATTTAAAATGTTTTTTATCATCATATATGGGCATGTGTGCACATAAAAAATCTAGCAGTACAACTGTATGCGTGTTCTTTTATAGTGCACCCATAAAGCTCATCTACTTAAAGCAGAAACTGTGTATAAATAAAAGAGGCTTCATTAAAGTTTTCAGTGTAGCCTTCAGTAATCAGATCTACATTCTTACAAATATCATAATTAAGTTGTTGTATTTGGTGTTTTTATTAGTATTTGGGTGACACCTATTTATATAGATGTAGAGTGAAGAATAAATTGTAAACATTCATGAAATCAGGTGATAAAATATGGGACAAATGTGACAAATGTCAGCTGAGATCATTCATTTCTGACTAGAACAAGACTGTAAAACATTTCAAAATGGTTAAATTTAGAAACAAAAGTTCACCTGCAGCCTTAAAATTGTGAGTAAACTCGACTTGAAGATAAGCTTTGATTCAAGACTTTAAGTTTCCTGTTTGAAAACTCATAAAGTTGAGTTCCAAAACTTGTCATGACAATTGGAGTTAAAGAGAAGAAATCAGATAAGTTTTACAGTCAGCAGCAATAGAGCACAAAGCTGAAACGAACCAGCTATATGCCAGCATTAACTAGCATCGGTTCTTTCTCTAAATGTCTTTTCCTAAAGAAAAATTTATATAAAAATCTTTATGGAAGATGGGTTTTTTTTTTTTCAACTGTGGCGAAGAGAATATATGCACAGCCTCATTTAAGCCTCCTGCTTTCAACATCTGGATTCTCTTCGAGTCTAAACCTTGCTCTGAATTGTGTTTACATCATAAGCACTTTGCACTGATCGCCTTTACCCTCTTTTCTGTCTCCCCCTCCAGATTTTCCGCCGTGCAGACAAAAACGGTAGGTCTGACTTTATTCCTATATTCGTCGAAAATCATTTGATATTTTCTTTGACGTTGCATAATGACATTTCAGGAACTTTGCTTTTTACAGTTTATTTCAGTGTCACTTTCTCACAGTGGGTTTGAAAGGGAAAAAACACACAATTTAGATGAGAAATTGTACGAGAAAGCAAAACCGTAATGGATTTTGGTTGTTTTCATGTTCTCTTTTGTTTAGCTGTAATGAGTGAGTGATTTGCATAAATGTATTTTGCAGAGACGGGCTGATTCACCACTGCAGAGCATCTCAGCGAGTTTACATGTCAGTGTCTGCATTCAATAGTTTGATTAATTAGCTAACTAGTAATTAATAAAGGGAACGTTTCTGTGCTGAAATGTAATAGTAAGCCTTTTTTTTTGGAGTGTGTGTGAAGAAAAAAACAGCGAAAGGAGTACACAAGAAAATACACAACAAGCACTGATCTAGTTTGTAAGCTCACTTGAGAATTAGAATATGCAATGCTTTGTAAATGGATGTTCTCTAAATTTCTTTACTGTATGAGAAGCAAAAAAAGAAAAAGAAAACGGAAGAAAGATTCACTGGAAGGCAGTCGCGAGGACTTTTTCATTGTAAAGACAAGAATGTGTAGAACGGACGAGAGAGATGGAAGAAATTACATGCTGTCCAAACAAATCAGAAAGGAGTGGAGTCTCTGAGCTGAGCCGAGCCGAGCCGTCATCGCAGAAATGATAATCGCTGTTCCCAAAATGACAATTACCTCTCCACTTCAATCATCCCTCCATCGGCGCAAACCATAGAGGAGGAAGAGAGAACGTGTGAGTCAGACAGAGGGTGTAAGAAAGATTTTAACTCACTGCTTTAACACCTTTCATTAGACGTAGACGAGTAAGAAGTGGCTGATTGGTTACTGATTAATGCTTCTAAAAATAGTCCTCCAAGCAGCTTAGACGCTTCAAGATCTTGCTGTATTGTGTGTTTTGTGTGTGTTGTATGAGCGGGTGGCTGCCGGTTGGAGAACCACTGGTCTAGAGAATGTGGAACTAGAGCACGGTTCATAAAAATGTAACATTTAGTGAAAAAAGAGAGTGAAATGTGGATTGCATTTTCCCCATGAAAATAAGAACAATTTGAACCTTTTTGATCTTAGAGATTTATTCCCTGATTTGATTGCTGGAGGCTGGGATAACTTAGGCTGTGTATATTTAAGGCCAGCTTTTGCTAGAATTTCTCATCTAGCTTTACATAACAACAGAATCTCAATTTAAGGGTGGTTTCACACATGCACAGAGATTTTATTCAATGCAATTCAATTTTATGTCTAGAGCACATTTCAAACTGACCAAAGTGCTAAACAGCTAAGAGTAATTAAGATTAAAAATGGTACATCGACATTATAAGAGTAACATAAAACAAAAGCACACACTAAAAGATAATGAATTATACAAAGTATAAATCAAGTTAATAAAGTGACCAATGAAGTGGACATGTGATGTAAAATACAAAGTGTGAGATGCCAAGTCATATTACCAAGATGAAAAAAAAGGTCTTAAGGCAAGATTTTTTTACATTTACACTGACCAGGCATAACATTATGACCTCCTGCCTAATATTGTGTTGGTCTGTCTTTTGCTGCCAAAACAGTCCTGACCCATCATGCACTGTGTATTCTGACACCTTTCTATCAGAACCAGAATTAACGTCTTCAGCAATTTGAGCAACAGTAACTTGTCTGTTGCATCGGATCACATGGGCCAGCCGTCGCTCCCCAAAGTGCATCAATGAGTCTTTCCTGCACATGACCCTGTCGCTGGATCAACACTGTTCCTTCCTTTGACCACTTTTGATAGATACTGACCACCGCAGACCGGGAACACCCCACAAGAGCCGCAGTTTTGGAGATGCTCTGATCCAGTCGTCTAGCCATCACAATTAAACTTGTCAAACTCAAATCCTTACGCTTGTCCATTTTTCCTGCTTCTAACACATCAACTTTGAGGACAAAATGTTCACTTGCTGTCTAATATATCCCACCCACTAACAGGTGCCATGATACTGAGATAAATCAGTCTTATTCACTTCATCTGTCAGTGCTCATAATGTTATGGCTGATTGGTGTACATTTTGGACAGCCGCCCTGATCCGGACGAACTAACAATTTCATCTCATTTTATGCAACTGAGCAATTGAGAATTCAGGGCCTTGCTCAGGGGCCCAGCAGTAGCAGTGTGATAATTTGAGCTCACAACCTTCCAATCAGTTGTCCAACACCTTGATTTGTCGATAGGTGAAGCAGATCTTGCTCTAGAAGGAGGCATATTCCATGTCTAGAGAGAACATGTTATCATTGAGTTTTAATCATGAGGATGTTTAGCAGAAACGTATTAGTAGATGGAAGTCTGAATTATAAGGACTAATCATATCACTGTGGAGTCAGACTGTATAGTGCCTTAAAGACAACCAGTAACATTTTAAAATCAATTCTATCCCTCATAAAAGCTAGTGTAGAGATGCCATGACTGGTGGAATCCTGTCTCTTATTCTTGTAGCAGTAAGAAGACTAGAAATGGCATTTTGGACAAGTTGCAGCTAGGAAAGGAAAGACCGACTAATCCCCATGTAAAGGGACCTGCAGTAATCGAGACCTGATATAATAAAAGCGTGCAGTATGTTTGGTTTTTTGATCAAGTGTGGAAACTTTTGTTTAAACCAGGAACAGCCCTGAGATCAAATTGCTGGTTTATCTAAAAGAAACAGCAAAACAAACAAAAAACAAACAAACAAAAACAGTAGGCTGTAATTAGCTACAATTACACACGAGTGTGTACTGCTTGGTGCTGTGAGTGAAAGAGATCTACTCCAGGGACCAAGTGTCAAATAACATGATTGGCTATTTCTTTATATTTCATTTGTCTGAGAGTGACGGGGAAAATAATCCGGTTGCAAAATTAAAAATGCAAGAGCAACTGCAGAAACACTAAAGCAAAGTCCAAACTTTGCTGTGTGTTGTTCCTGTAATTTTGTTTCTTATTGGGTTTTTATGATTTGCTGATATTTTTTTAATATTGTTTTGGCCCGTAAAAAAATCTATTTAAAAAATGAAAACTAGTAAAATAATTGAAAAGTAAACAGAAATTAGTAATCAGATTAAATGACACAGGAGTAATGAAGAATAATGCATGACAGACCGGTCTGTTAGGTAAGGTACTTTATTGTCCTTGCAAACAATACAACTAAATTTAGTTGGCAGCTCCCAGACAGCAATAAGGGCATCTAAACATAAAACAATAAAGGAATTTATATGTTAAAAAAAGTGGATTAAGGATAAATAGAGTACATCATAAAAATTATACGAGATTGCAAATAAGTGTAATGCCTTGGTGATCTTAATGTATTACTGAGCTGTGTATATTGCACATAGTATATAGAGATATGTTGTACAGTTATAAAGTGACAAGGTGCACTGTAGTGTGTGTCACAGCAAAAATAGGTTTGATATAAATTAAAGAATAGCAGCTAAGGATAGGTCCTTAGTCCTTATCGAATGTAGGGGGAAGGAGTAGTAGCTAGTACTCATAAAAAGAATGTACAGTATATGTTGGGGGGAGTTGTGATGCTGTACGTTGTGCAAGCAGCATGTTCTGAAGTGTGTTACTCTTCTTATACTGTAGCAATTTGCCATCGATTACAATGTACTGTATAGTCATAAACCACACATCATGCATTAGATGTAATGTGGAACATTCAGGAGATAAGTTATTTCCTGTTCTCGCCTGCTTTATAGCTGAGATAAACAGTCATTTCCTTATCAGCCTCTCTCTCTCTCTCTCTCTCTCTCTCTCACTCACACACACACACACACACACACATATGTTAAATAGTATCTTAATATATGAAGAAAAAAAAATCCAGAAGTTATAAGAAGAAACAAACTTTTTAGGAAGACTAACTGCCCAAAATGAGCCTGGGTACAGACTCCAGTATTCAGGCCAAACCTGGCCAAGAAAAATGAATGTGTTAAAAATGTAACACCCTGTACTTCTATATTAGATGTATTAGGTGTGCTTTGGATTATGTAAGAACTTTCATGTACTATAAAAATGTACACCCTTGTTTTTAGATTATGGATGAAACTGGGTGTCTATGAAGCCTTGACAAGCATTTAATTAGGTAGATTAAAAAAATCCATCTTCATACGGTCTTAAACTTGTAAGTTAGTGTTAGTTAGTTAGTGACCTATTGAACCAAGCACTTTTGTACGTCGCTCTGGATAAGGGTGTCTGCCAAATGCCAGAAATGTGTTTGATTTGATGCTTCAGTGACACAAGCAATCAGTTAAAACAACAAAACTGGACCTAAATTAACATCCATTGCAGATACCTGGGGTTCGACTGCGACTGACATCAATTCCAAATACAGACACGCCTCATGGTGTACTCCCCCCCTCTATACTGATTGACATTGTGCCTGGCATTAGAAATGCAAAAGCAATCGGAATTGCGATTCCATTTGAATTATAGAAGGATGAATATGACAGGTTCATAAGACATCTCAGAAGACATGGGGAATACAACTTCAGATGGACTTTGCGTTTTAATCTGAAATGTGGCAGACGTTATACGTTCGTGTAAATCTAAATGAAAACAGTAATCTGCATGTCCATTTCAATTAGGTCACAGTTTATGCCTTCACATATAGAAAACTCAATTGCAAATACAATTTGGAAGCTCACAAGCTTTTTAGCCATTTTATTATTGTGAAAGCGATTTGGATTCTTCCTCTGAGTGCCATTAATTTCTTAAAAAAACGTTTACATTAAATTAGCCCAAACTTACAGAAACCCTGTGGAAAGAATGGAATATAAAATATCAGTATGAAATATGGTTATAAGAGTTACCCACATGGGGTTAACTCTTAAAGTAAGTCTGGCTTTCCTGTGTGAAAATGCTCTGTGTCACTCTCTTTGATTGCGATCAGTTATTTAACTGAGATGCGCTATATAAAAAAGTAGGTTAGCTTCATCCTCAGAGCATCAGCACAGCCCTGCTGGCCTATCAAACGATAAACATCAAACATGTCTGATGGCTTCCTGGACATGTTATATTTCTGTTAGGAAGGCTAGAGAGAGAGAGAGAGAGAAGAGAGAAATGAAAAAGAGAGAAAGTAGTTTGCAGCAGTTTGGGTGTGTTTCTTACATACGTGTGTGATTTTGTTTATGTGTTCCGACATACACGTGTGTGATTTTGTTTGCCTTTCAAAACTCACCTGCTCTGAGCTTTTGAAGCAGTCTTCCCAGGTGCCTGGTTTCACTACAGAATCCGATTATATTTGAAATGTCATTGCAAGTTGTAGTTTTTTTTAGTTACTGTCTAAAGATATTTTTAAAACGGCAAAAATTCAACACCATTTAGGACCGTGGTGAAAACTATCTAAGTCTTGGGAAACTACATCTTTGACCATTCATTTGTCCATTCACATCTCTAAAACATAACAGCAAACCCCATAATGCAGTATCCTTTTCTGTATTTTTGTCATTTTAGCTTTCTTTTTGTTTTTTTTTTCTGATTTGCTGTTGCATTTTTCTTCGGTTTATATGCACTTACACTCCAAAACAAACAAACAGAAAAAGAAAAATTAAAATCAATTAGTAATCAAATGTCATTAAATTAGGAAGAACGGATGACAGATTGCATTGTGGTTGTTGGGTGTGTGTGATCCGGCATGGTCTGGAGTGTGTTAATCTGCTTAGACCATAGCAATGTACCATCATTTATAATGTTTATTTTGTTAATGAACACATCATGCATTATGAAGGTTTGCGGTAAGATTTAATGTTGTGAAACATTCGAGAAGTTATTTCCTGTTCTGGTCTACGTTATACTTAAGATAAACTGTAATTTCCTCCTCCTCATCATTCTCTCTCTCTTTCTCTCTTTCTCTTTCTGTCTCAGAACACAGTGAAACCATTTCAGCAAGAATCAAGAAAGCATAAAGACTTTCCTGTACCTCAAAACAATAACTTCACACTTACAACAATAAAGATTCTCTCCATAAATGTTAAATGAATGTCTCTAAATAAATAAATAAATAATTTAAATAAATGAATAAACAAACAAACAAACAAATGAATGAATGAATGAATGAATGAATAAATCAATCAATCAATCAATCAATCAATCAATCAATCAATCACCACATCTATGATATTAGGTTTTACTTTGTTGGGCAACACATTTAAAAAAATAACTGTTTTTATTAGTTTTAAATTATGTTAAGTGTCGGTCCATGCGTACGAGCCGTTACTATAGAAACAATAACGTATTAGAACCAGCACATTAATATTAATCTATTCAATGACCATTCATGTTAAAGCCACAGCTACCTGTCCTGTTGTACAGAAATAATTTTCTGACCAATCCGATTCCAGCATTCAGCCATTATGCTGTGTTGTAATGGTGTGTTAATGTCTTCCCAATCTATTTACTTATTTGGAGTCTTTATCTAATGAGTGCCTAATTATCTTATAATTGTAATTCTATTCTAATAATTGATTGTCTTTGTTACTGAACTTGTATTACTTCTTCAGTCCTGAGTTTTTTCTTGAGACTGGTGAAGTGTCTGCTCAGTCGTTGGCCCAGTTTAACCAGACATCTTAGGAGGTCAGTTTTACTGATCATTCTATATACATATATATGTACTATATACATATGTCTATATACATATACTATATGTATGTCTATATATACATATGTCTATATACATATAATATATTCTATATACATAACAAACTTGCTTGCTATAGCCTTTTATGCAAGAAACTTTTTTTATAAATACAGGCTTGTTACAAAGTTTAGTCTGTATCAAACTTTGTAATGTTAAGCAAATTCTAATGGTTAGTGACAGTTTAATATAGCCGAGCGTACGTTAGTTTCTGCACCGTGCCTTGTTTATTCGCATAAAGTGGTAATAAAAGACTGTACTACTAACAATGACAACATAATAATCGGGTTAAGTCGCAGCAAAATTACTTCCAGTTTGTACACACAGCTGAGAAGATCAGTAGCTCTAGTAGCTCACAGTCTAGCTGAGGGATGAGTAATTAGTTGAGTGCAGAAAAAAACCTTAAAATCAGATCTTTGGTGATACAGTTGCAACATTCTTATTATAAAGCAATAATCATCAAGACAAAGAATAAGCCCAGGACACACAAGTTCATTCTCAGATTATTTCTAAACTTAGTAAATTAGATCACCCCCAAACTTAGCAAATTGAGAATTTAGATAGAACTATGAGCTAATTTGAGAGGGATGAGTAGAGAAAGATGAGGAGAGGAAGAGAAGAGGAAGAGGAGAGGAAGAAGAAGTGGAGAGGAGGGGAGAGGAAGAAGAGAGGAGAGGAGAGGAGAGAAAGGGAGAGGAGAGGAGAGGAAGAAGAGATGAAATGAAGAAGAAGAAGAGAGAAAAAGGAAATGAAGAGGAAGAAGAGAGAAAGAGGAAGAAGAGAGGAGAGGGAGAGAAAAAGGAGATGAAGAAGAGAGGAGAGAAAGAGGAAGAGCAGAGGAATAAGAGAGGAGAGAAAGAGGAAGAGGAGAGGAGATGACTGGTGATGCAAGAGTACAGCAGAAAGAATCTGTAAGCAGGCAGAGTGAACAGAAGAAGGGATAAAGACCAGGCAGTTGACAGATGGGAAGGATGGACAGATCAGATTTGAGATTTCAAAGCTCCATATCCTCTCTAATTATGAATGCTTCAGGCTTATATCTCAGTGTCAGGGATTATAAAAGATGCAGATGAAAGTATTAAGTAAAGTGCAGACAGGTGACCAAAAACATGAACAGAGGACAGCAGGCAAGAACATCCGAATTATATGTGAGACTATGACACATACAACAATACACAAACACTACAACAACACAAAAAGCTTGCCAAAGAAACAAAGAAACCAGAAGTGAAATAGGGCTGCTAATGGAGAGTAGCATGAAACAGGTGTGTGATCAGTGAGACGTGTGACAGGGTTATGTGAAAAGCTGGGGCTGAGGAGGAATTTAATTCATCACTTTTTAATCATCATCATTCATGATTTTGGCATAACCATCACACTGAGGAAGTTTATTCTGATGTTCACTGATATTTTCTTTACAGACCTTAAATATCTTCAGTAAAAATAGATAAAGGGAAAATATTTACTGGTAAATTGACAAATTTCTTCAACACAGTTTATGTAATTCTAGCCTACGTGCCTTTTCCTTAAATATTCAAAATGTTACAGTAAACAAACCGTTTAAACCGTTTAGAAATATATAGTAATATGAACTCATATATATGAACCTGGTTTAACACACTTCACTTAATATTATGCCAATTTCTCAAAACCTAAAACAATCACAAGACTCAAATTTCCATCCTAAAAGCAAGATTAAACATTAAACCTAAAACTGTTCACTCTTACATTTAATCCACACACACACACACACAGAATCTACACACTACTACACTAAAAAAAATTAATACATGTTTGGTCAGGGGCTCACATGACCTCATCCACATCACACAAGATGTTTGTCCTGTCAAAGCAGCAGGGTTAATATGCTGAATTTCTGATAGGTGAATAATGTTTATGGGGCAGCATGGTGACTTAGTGGTTAGAAGAAGCAAGAAGGTCCTGGGTTTGAATCCTGGGTTCGAACAGGCAGGGGTGTTTTTGTGTGGAGTTTGCATGTTCTTCCCGTGCTTGCATGGGTTTACTCCCATGGTGCAAAAACATGTACATTATTGTTTGGTTATTCTAAATTTCCCATAGGAGTGAGCATGTGTGGTCCAGGATGTACCCCTGCCTTTCGCCCAATGTGTGCTGGGATAGGCTCCAGCAGATCCCCATGACCCTAATTAGGAATAAAGCGGGTATAGAAAATAGATGAATGGATAAATAATGTTTATATGACCATGTACACAGGTGTTTCTTTTCTAAAGACCAGTACTGTGCTTAGTGGTTAAGATGTTGGACTAGTGGTCAGAAGTCATCCTTTCTTAGCAGCTACTATAGATTACTCATCATTTTATGATAATGTGATACAGTAAGTATGCTCACTACATAATAATAACACAATCCTAACTGTTTCTCCATGAAGTAGATTGAAGTGCAGATCTACAAGTACTGATCTTCTCTAATTGTGAGTTCATGAACAAGTACATGGCCTAAATTTCATTTGAGATATCTTTTCTTCTGCTTGTGCCTCTTCTTCTTCTTCTTCTTCTTGTCTTCTGTTATTGTTTTGGTCACTTTTTTTTCTAAAGAAACCAAATATCTGTCTCTTTTTATTCATCGTGGTGTGCTGCTTAGTGTTTGTACTTGTAAATAAACGCATGATGGGATTTGTGTGTAATTCTGCTCAAACACTGAAGCTGATCAGTAATACGAATGAATACACACTGTTTATAGTTCTCATAAATGTGTCATCCTTTTGAGAACAGATTTGAAGCTTATGGAAATCTTCTTGTTTATTCCAGTTCTAGTGTCTGCGTGATTGAGAATGGAAGTATAAACTCAGTCTAGTGGTGAATCAGTCTAAGATCTGTTCTTACTTTAAATAACCCATATTGGATTTCTAGCCTATTGATCATTCAAAACAGAGGGCAGGCTCGATTGCAGGGGCATGTGAACAAACCCCAGCATGAGCTGGAGAAAGTATGATTTATTTAACAAGACGTTGCTGATGGTGAACAAGAATGACAGCAGTGCTGTTCTAACATGTTGTGGTTACAAGTCAAGGGTGCTTTTTAGTACATACTTGTTGACTATGTGAACTGATCTCCCATTGGGGGAATCCCACTTGCGCCTTGTGGCTGATTAACTCAAGTGGAATTTGTTAGCTGAGCCCTGAGGGATCAAATTAAACAGCAAGTGGAGACTTTAAGAGCTGGACTTGTGATCTTATTCCTGTCAGATCAAGGTTTATGTAGCCAACTGCTTTACTGAGACATGCGATCTGACATAACTTCTCTACTAGATTCTCATAAATAGTTTACAAGCTAAGTGGTGCAACATCATAGCTTCAGGGTCCATGGTTCAGCCCCGGGCTCAGCTATCTGTCTGAGTCCGAGTTTTATATGCTGTCACCATTTCTGTGTGGGTTCTCTGGGTTCTTCCCACCTTCGAAAAATATACCAGGAGGTGGACTTTCTAGACGAAAGTGCCCAAGGTGGGAACGACCATATGAATTGACCAAGTGAAATGTCTGTCACCATCTGAGGCTCTACACTGATCAAGATGAAGTGGTTAAAAGAACGAGCTAACTAACTGAAAAGCTACCACTTTTGTGGCACAGTTGTTGGATAGAAATTTGGCAGATTTGGGAGGATTTCTGGAACACAAGTTTGAGGTCTTCTGACATGTTTCCAACATGGTTTATTTCAGCACAATGAACAGTGTTGTAAGTTTGAGTGACAGTCATAGTCACTCAAAATAGGGTAATGGAGAGTAGGTACTAGAAACTTAAAGTAATTTCAGGTCTTCTAGTACAGTTCCCTTCTGTACATTATTTTTTCAAGATTTGTAATCGTCAAAGAAAGTGTTTTGTACAGGGGTATGAAAGTACTTATTAAAACGACCCATTAAATAAATGTTTTCCAGTGATGAAATTAAGTAGGTTATTTGGAGATAATGAATCTACATGATTTTTCGTGCTTGTTTTTCTACATTTAATTGGATGCTTTGAACTGAAAATGGCTTTAAAAAATGAAACACATGAGTCATTGGGTGGATGAGGGAAGAAGAGACGTTTGAGATTTATAGAAGTCCTTTGATGAATGAAAATGTATGTAAATGAGTAAAAGATATACATTTTTCTTGGAAATTTAATTAAGAATATTCACTTTCAGTAACACTCGGGTAAAGGATAAATACCCCTAAAATAATACCACAGTACAGAATACAATTACTGAAGGATTTTTCACCATGGTTTAATTGTGGCTCTGACAGTAAGACAAAGCAACCCATTAGATTAAGCCTGAGTAAGACAGTTGCAGAATAGTAGATGAAATCTCTGGGGAATTAAATTCACTCTCAGGGTGTACATCAAACACTGTGCTAGAGACTGAAGTGTGCGAAGTGAAGCTCTTACACCGCACTAGAATTTGGCTTGACAGCACACCTCCCCTGCTGAGACCTCTTATGGCTGACCTTGCAATTATAATCCATGAGACTGTGTCCTTGCAGGTAAACACTTTCCTGTTTAGGTGCTTACCTTTTGCACCTCTGCATGAGATTCTGCCCTAACACTGTCAAAGTCATCCCCATAGCATGGCCAACCCATGCACAAGCAACAATATAGCAGGAGACTTCCTTCTTTGATATCAGATTTTTCCAAAGCCTGCAGTGATGCTACAGGCACATCAAGTGAGAAAAATGAACCTGGTATGCTCTTTTATTCTACATAAGCAGATTTCCGGGGGGGGAATGCATACCAGTTCTTTCTCTTTCTCTCAGATTGCATATTGTAATGTGTCTGCTTTCCTGTTTCCTGATCGCATCAAAGATTGAAAAAGACAAAGTCCTTGACTTTTAAAAGAAATAAGTCAGACAGAGAGCTGATTAAAGATGCTGATCAGGGATGTTTTCAAGCTGCTTGGGACCAGATGGCTGCCAAGTTTGTCCTTGAAATAACCAAGCAGAGGCCGATGTTCTTGGATGTTGTTCTGACAGACCATAATATGGACCTTTTCACCTTCCAGGGTAATTATAAGTCTGGTCATTTAGCCAGCATGTCAGTCTCCTGGATTGTCTTTAGAGGATTTCTTCTGTTTGTTTTTTTTTTTTGTTTTTTTTTTTAGATTATGTCGTAGTTAGCTCTTGTCATTTTCATTCTTAGGTGTTCGTTTTGTTTACCTTTTTCTGTACTAGGGAACAATTTTCTACTAAACAGATTAGATGCATAAATCATTGTAACACACAAGACTCAGGAGAAGTTTGAGTTTGAAATCTATGGGCAGAAGGCTTACTTACAAAATCCCAGACAATTCACATTCAGAGGCAAAACTGTTCACAAACAGACCAGACAAATAGCAAATTCAAAGACTCGTTGATCAACAAAGAAATGATCACACCACAGGAATAGCAATTGCAGAATGCTAGGCTCAGAACTAAAGTTGGTGAGTCTGATTGAATCAACTGATTGCAACTCTTTTCAGAGAAAAATAGTTAACACATGCTCAGAAAAGTAGCTAGAAGACATTAGATGGCATCATGAACTAACTAGCTGTGATCATTAATTGGCCTTTGGTACTGTGTTGTTTAGTGATTGATCATTGGGAAACAATGGTGATCTGAGATTGGTCATTTGAAATGATGGTGATCAGTGATTGGTCGTTGGGGAAAATGGTGTTTAGTGATTCATCATTGGGAAGAATGGTGATCAGTGAATGGTGAAAAGCTCAGTCAGGCTTTTTGCATAATGCTGGTGAATTAACCAAACCTGGACTCTCAACTCATATAACCAGCAGCCATTGATGCTGTATTGAGTGCTGGATAGTCACTAACTTGCACTTGAAAAAGTCATTAGATTTGTTGCTAGCTACAAACAGGAAGTATTGAATGTGTGATAAAGGAGTTAGCATTCAGCAGAGGGAACTTCTGCTGCTGTAAAAGTGTTATGTCCTGCCTGGGTTTAACAATTATCTTACTGACTACAAAGTTATTTTCTGTTTTAGAATCATGCTACGTCAGGAAGCAACCATACAAGCTACAACTGGAATTTGAAAATACTAAGTAACCTTAAGCAAACTGATTATGAGCATCTGATGATCAAATGATTTCTCTTCAGTGCAAAATTGAGTCACATTCAGTAAAATGTCATTTTTTTCTGGACCTTTCCTAGTAACTATATTGCAATAAATGTCATTCTCGCATACAAAGTCATCCTTCACTCACACTCTTTTTTGATTATATCCCTCTTTTTAAGCAGGGTTACAGTTAGATAACTGAGCTGAGATAAATCAGATTTCCTCTGCTCTGGCTCTGCATGTTGATTCAATCTTCCCTCTTCCTTGGAGTCTGTCTCTCAGCTGTCTTATCTAATTTACAACTGAAACTTTTTGAAGCTTAAATAAGCCAGAAGGCCCAAGCCCAAGCCCAGGCAAGAAAATTCGTACATCACCAGAGACCCTGCAGCTCACGAAGCATGTGCCTCAAATCATTGAGGTGTGAACTTTGATTTTTTTTTTTTTCCAAAGCTAAATTTGTGTTGTAATATTCAAGTGCAAAATGTAATTGATGTTGGGTCATCATGATTGAGCAGCCCAGTGCATCTCTTAAAAATAAATTTAAAAAGTGGAAAAATGATTGAAAGTGCTAAGAGGAGAGAGATGCTCAGTGTTCAGGCCTGCGGTGATTTAGGTCACATATGGCACCATCAAGCTGTGCACTAAGGGCTCAAACTGGTGATTTGATATTTGAGTTCTTCCAGCATGCGTGCTCTGTTAGGCTCCCTATCAGCGTGATTGATGAAGGATACTGTCACAATCAGAGATTCAAGGGCACAGAAGCCAGATGCTACTTCATGTATAAGGACTGATGATTCCAGTCATCTATGTGATAAATCCTTGTGTGAGCGGTGATCTGTTTGACTCATGTTACTCATTCGAGAACTGAACTGATGAGGAAAACTTGTCACATCCAAGTACTCCGAGTCACATTTTTTTAAAGAAATAAAATGTACATGATTGGCATAGTTATTATAGTTATTTTAAAAAATGAATCATTTGTGTTACAATCACATTCGTTCAATATAACCACATACTTTCTTTGAAATATTTGTGGAAAAGCATCTTTGTTAAAAAAAATTATAATCTTCAAAATTGTTTTCTTTTTCTCTTTGTGGTAGATGATGGTAAGCTCTCCTTTGAGGAATTCAAGGCTTACTTTTCTGATGGGATTCTCACTACTGAAGAGCTTCAGGAGCTGTTCTACTCAATCGATGGGCGACAGACCAAGTTTGTACCAGAATTTTGTGATTTTTAATATAAGCCTATATATATATAGGCTCTTACTGTTTCTCCTTAATTGGTGTTCCCTGTGACAGTGAACACAGCCTGGCTTTAAAGACCTTTGAACAAGAAATAAATAACAAAAAGAAAAAAAAAAAAGGTTGAAAGCTGTCATGGAAAAAAAACCCATCAAGGCAACAGTGAAAATTCCAAAAGAGGCATTTCTTTCTTTAGCTCAAAGCTTTGGGTTCGAAAAAGAACATATGAAATACTTGGTTTTAAGGCTTTAAAAAAGCACTGCAGTGTAGGACCACATGAGACTGGTTTCAATTTAGTTTTTTCATTGTATGATCAAAACACTTCACAGACTCTTTTTAAAAGGGGGCACAATCTGCAATCATGACAACCAATTGCTTAGTAATTACTGTATTCAGAAATCTTCAGTAAATTAGAGTTTCCAAGGTCCTGAAATAAAGATCTATTCCATGCTCAGCATGCATCTGGTTCTCTAAAGCAGAGACGCAACTCGCCTATCCTCATTAAGGCGTTAAGCCAGCAGTTAGATGTGGTGCATTTTTTACCCTGCTGAATAGTCCTCCTTTGCCACAGACTATAGGATCAGAATAAACTCTGAATATCTACTCATCAGAAAAACTTCCTACTTCCTAATGGACATACCATATATCTGTATAGACAGAAATATAGGACATATCTAAATGTTCTACACCATGTCCATAAAGATCAATTAGCCCTAACCACAATTGTGATCTAGGGGTCATTTAATATGAAGAGAAAAAACAGAGGTATCTCACTAGAGTTCATGGTCAGTGACAAATCACCATTAGTTTGTGCAAACAAGGTCAAACAGGTGCCATTTCATACCATAGTGTTTTTCCCACAACGTGTGTGTGTGTGTATGTGTGTGTGTGTGTGTGTGTGTGCGTGTGTATCTGTGTGTGTGTGTGTGTGTGCATGCTATTTAATTGCTTAAATCATTAAAAAGCCCTAGTTTTGCTTTTAATTTAGCCCACTGAGTCTCACCTCTATTAAAATTCCATTATTGTCTCCAGGGAGCACTTGAGACAAGTCCAAGCAATTATTTAGTCCAAGCTTCTTTGCTCAAGATTACATTTTGTTTTGATCTGTAATACGACGTGGCATTTCACACCTAGAGCCAGCCACATTTTAGATTAATTTTAGAATATGATAAAGACTATCATCTTGTTTCTAAATGGAGTTCATTTGCTAATTACAAACAGATACTTGTACAGCTATAAAGATATATTACAGTTATATACATGATTTAAATGATATATAGTGCACCATATACTGTGTTGTTTCTTTTCTGATTACTGCTGTATTGTGAAAAATACAATTTTGTCCATATGTATTTTGTCTCCTTACACCACCACATTGTATTTGAAATGAAGCAATAATTCTGTGACTGAAGTGGAGACTTTTAGCTTTAGTTCTAGGGCAATAACAAAAAAAAACCAAAACATTGCATTAACCGTTTTTGCTTCTTTATTATTTTATAACAAATTAAACCTTACCTTATGCATCCTCCGCTCATCTAAAGTGTCAAAAATGACCAACCTTAAATAAAGTAGAAAAACATGAATAAAACACATTTTTCATACAATTTATCACGAATATTTGTCAATATCTAGGTTTTCCCTCTTCAAAATGCAGAAAGACTGCATTTTGTAGTCTGTGGACACCACTTGTTTTCTCTACTGTTCAATATAGTGGCAGGTCATTTTCCAACCTTAAGACAGCACAAGGCTTAAGGAGACAAAAGGGAAGAAAAGATAAGATCAGATAACATAACATAAGATAAGATAAGATTTATAATTATATAATAATTAATATAACAATGATTTATAATTATAACAGTGAGTAATTATAGTCCAACCCTACAAATCTGTTTAAACTACCAGGATCTGTAAAAAAACAAATCACTCTCCTTGCATTAAAGTGACTCTTTACCTTCTTTCATTTTCTGCTTCTCCTTTACAGTAACCTCGACACCGACAAGTTATCAGGTGGGTTTAGCTCCTTCTTTTCTGTTTATTTCACAAAATATTACCCCATAAACCACTGATAAGGTTGCTAAACTGCGTATTGACTGTTAACTCAAGAGCTTTATGATAAACACATGAAAGTGTTGAAAGAGGATGTGGTAGCTTAGTGGTTAAGGTGTTGTACTGATTGGAAGGTTGTGAGTTTGAATCCCACGTCCACCAAGCTGCCACCACTGGGCCTTTGAGCAAGGCCCTTATCCCGCAGTTGTATAAAAAGGGTTAAGTTGCTCCAGATAAGGGTGTCTGCTAAATGCCTGAAATGTAAAGTGAATTCTATTAAAATTCTTCTCTTTGTCCTTGCTTCCTGTAGTTCCTTCACCAGTTTATAGTGGGATTTCTCAGAGGTGTTAATGCCTTGTGGAGGCAGTAAGGTGGAACCTGGTGGAGGTAGAAATTGTTTTTGGGTGAGCCTGTGGTGTTAGCAGAGTTTGAGTGTTAAAATAAAGTTGCAGCAATACAGATGTTTCATGAGTCATCTGCACAGGGCAACAGATTGGTGTCACACGTAGCTGTCAGCCTCCAGAAGTCATTTTAGGCTCTGCTTGAGACTCCTGCTGGCTATGTAAAATTTGCAGTAGTAAACCAATTCACTGTTTGAAAATCATTTATTCTGATAATGTTGGAGATATGTTCTGATAAAACTGGCTTTATTTAAAAAAAAAAGTATTTAAAAAAAAATATTCAAGTCTGTTTGGTGATATGCATCCATATATGAAGTGTTAGTTACTTAAAATCTGCCATGGTATAAGCTTAGGTATAAATAATCTACTGTCGATGTAAATAACATGAAGCTGAAATTCTAATCTGCTCAGATTCCTCTTTTGATTTCGAACCCTAATGTCTTCAGTGTCTTTGTCAGTCTTTGGAGGGGACTGAATGATGCCTTTCTGCCAGAAACTGGCTCGCATAAGTGTGCAAGAAGACACTTTCTCCTAACACCCTACTCTCTTAGGAACTCATGCGAAGTACACCTTCCCTAGAGTCGCAGACGTCTTCTCACTTTTTTGTCAGTAGCAGTAGTTCAAGCTGCAACATGAAAACCTCTCATCTTTGTCTCAGTTTCTCCTTAACATAATCAAGTTCTGAAACATTGCTCCACTGTGCGTCACATCTCATAAACATGTGCATTTTTTTCTTTTGTCGACTTTTGAACATCCCCAGCATTTATGATTTAATGGGCTTTTGAGTTCTGATACATTCAGCTCGGTTCTTCTGTGATAATATATTTCACTATACATTTATGGTATAGAGCAGTGCACAGGGTACAAAATGCCACTGTGTTATTCCTTACATAGTGTGGGTAAGTAAACAATAGGTAGTCATTTGGAAATTGGCTTAACCGGATGTCGGCGGTGCTTAAATAAATAAAATATTCCTTTGTGAAATCGTGTTGATGATGGAGCATGTTGAGCTTTAATATATTTGTGAAAGCAAATTTTGCATGTTTGTTTATTTTTTAAAAAAAGCCAGTGATCCTGGCCAAAAAATCCTTACAATACAAAATGTTTGCAGTTGTTTGCAATGTGCCACAGCAGTATGCTACAAAGGGTTGCAATATACCACAGTCATTTGCCAACAATGTTTAATTTATTTAATGAATGTCACACCATGCATTTCAACAGTTTATAGTTAGATTTTGTGGCAGTATATCATTAAAGCGATGAACACTCCCTCTCTCTCTCTCTCTCTCTCTCTCTCAGCACAGCCTGTCATTTTACTGAGAAAACAGGAAACAGAAAGCAGTTTAGAGACAGCGAGTGCTTACAAACTAAGACTCTTACCAAGAAACTAAAATTGTTATTAGTCTTGGATTAGTCTTGGATTATGTGGAACGTATGGGTCCGTGTGTAGGATGTTACTATGGAAACACTAACATGTTAATATTAATGTAGGTTAATATTAATGTTCATGTTACCTGTAAACACATTTTGGCCAATTAGATGCAAGTGTGTGGTATAAGCATCTATAAGTATTTATCCTTTTTTTTAATATATATTATTAAGTCAACCTGACTGTCATTTTTCAGTTCTGTATCACATCCATTCAGATATAATTTATCCCACTTTATCACATCTCACATTTGTTTCTATATCACAAATTCCTATGTGGCAGTGACTACAGATTCATGACTGCCATTTTGTGGGGCGGAAGAAAAATTTGTTGCCTTCAAATTACACAAGATTAGAAGACAAGCTGTGCAAAAGAGCGGTTATATCACTTAAATGTTCAAAGAAGTTGATAAAAATGAAACCTCATGCCATAGCAACGCCCCTCTCCATCATCAGAGACTGTCATTTCCTGAATATACACACTGATTTAGAGCAAATTCCAGCTTCCTCTACCAACTCATTCCATATATGGACTCCTGAAACACCCAGACGTCTTGCCAACTATGCCGATTGTGTCGGTTCTGCTTCCCTCATTGCTCTGTTGATTATTCTGACCTGTATCTTCTTCATCGTTAACAACTTTGGATTGACCCTCTGATTATATTGACCAGGATTCTTTGTGTACTGACCACTGCCTGCAAGACTACATTTATTCTGTGGATAAAGCTGTTCTCCTCTTAAATCAATCTAAGTCATTTTCTGTAGACCCATGTTTCAAAGAAAGAAATACATCTGAGATTCAACAAAGAAGGCAGAAATAGTACTGTTAGAAGCAAAAACACTTTGTATGGGCCTAGAATATGTTAGGAGAACTTTTTTAGGAGAAGCATTTTTAATGTTGTTTTAATGTTGTTTCCTGTGGAATACCCCTTCAGTTAAATGATCTAATGTGAGTGACTAATGAAGGTTGAGATTAATGTGACAGCAGGTTTGGAGTGGGAGAAACTATATTACACACCTCATTGGATCAAGCAATGGAGCGATAGTCTGCTCAATTTAAGTGCAATTTCCAGTCTACATTTTAAACTTGGTAAGATTTCACTCCAGAATTGTGTCTGGAATGTTAAACTTGGATAGTTCAGGATATAGTAAACTAAACATTCAGCATCGATTATTCTGCATCAATATTCTTCAAAATATCACATGCACCAATGAGTGCAAGAATACCCGAAGAAATCAGTTTTGGTGGATGACAGAAGCATTCTTCCCTGGTAAAGAAAAATGCATTCAAAAGAGCTGTCCAGATCAATAACATCCTCCAGGAGTTAGATATATCTGACTCAATGTCAACAATCAAGAGAAACCTTCATCAAAGTAAATGTAGAGGGTTTACCACAACATGTAAACAATCTGTAAAGATCAAAATCAAGAAGACCAGATTAGAAAAGACCTCAGAAAGGTCCATATAGTTGTAGAACAACATCCTATGGACAGATGAGACAAGCATCAACTATCATACTGCTGGGAAGAGAAGAGTATGGAGTAGAGAAAGAACTACGAAGCACACCACATAATTTTATGGATATGGGCATGTGTTGTTGCCAAATGCAACTGATTCCTTTATACTGATGATGTGACTGCTAGATGAATTCTGAAGAACATATGGCATATTATTTGCTTAGATTCAGCCAAATGCTTCAAAACACACTGGAGGACACTTCACAGTGCAGATGCACAGTGACCGGAGGCATACTTAGAAAGCAATCCAAGACTTTTTGGAAGCAAAAAAATCAAATGTTCTTCAAAGGTCAGATCATTCACCTAAGCTAAATGAGCAAAGCTAAATTTCACCTACTGAAGGCAAAACTAAAGGGAGAGCACCCCAAAAACAATCAGGAATTAACAACAAATGCAGTAAAGGACTGGAACAGCATCACTGGGGAACAGTCTGTCGGCAGAAGTTGACTTTGAAGGATTTGCAAACAAGCATGAACTTTAGCTAGCCCAATTACTTTTACTAAATTAGCACATACTAGAATTGTTGTGTATATAACTGTATATTTAGGGTCCTGGGCACCCATAGTTGCATGTGGGGCATGAAGGCTAGCTTATCTGGTCCCACAGAAGAGCTACTGTAGCACAAAATGCTGAAAGATGTAATGCTGGTTATGATAGAAAGGTGTCCAAAAAACACAGTGCATCACAGCTTGCTGTGTTTGAGGCTGCTATGCCACCCAGAGTGTCCATTCTGACGTCTGTCTGATTCCATTGCTGAAAGCACCTACAATGGGCACATAAGCATCAGAACCAATGTAAGAAGGTGGCCTGGTCTGATGAATCATGTTTTCTTTTTCATCATGTAGGTAGCAGGGAGCATGTGTGTCACTTACCTGTGGAACATATGACACCAGGATGCAGAATGTGAACAAAGCAAAGTCAGTGGAGTAAGTGGGCAGTGTTCTGTTGGGAAACCTTGGGTCCTGCCATTCATGTGGCTGTTACTTTGACACCTACCTTAACAGTGTTGTAGGCCAGGTACACACCTTTTTGGCAACAGTATTTACTTATGGCAGTGGCCATATAATCCACCCTGAAACACTGCAAAATTGTTCCGAAATGTTTTGAGGAAAATGACAAAGAATTCAAGGTGCTGGTCTTCAAAATTCCTCCGATCTCCATCCCATAGATCCTCTAAGCTGGATGTGCTGGACAGACAAATCCAATCCATGGAGGCCCCACCTCACAACTTCCAGGACTTTAAGGATCTGCTGATAACATCTTGGTGCCAGATACCACAGCACACCTTCAGAGGTCTTGTGAAGTCTATGCCTTAATGTGTCAAGCCAGTTTTGGTGACACATGGGGATCTACGCGATATCAATATTAATCTACATAACAATATATATGCATTTTCCATAAAACCACATAATACAAAACTCAGTATTTATTACATTGTCAAAAGAGAGAGTGGCTGCAAGGAAAGGTGGGGCCTTGGAAAAAAAAAATCTCACTTAATGCGGCAGTGTGCAGCACTCTGTCTAAAAATAGATGGGTGTTTTGTTCATTTCTGGACAGTAATGGCATGTTCTTCTGTGTTTTTCTGTGCATAGTTGTTGTCTATGATAAACTTATGAACATGCAGAAGAGCTTGCAATGTAACGTTTATAACAGTAGCGGATTTTGTAGCCAGTGTGGTGTTTTCAGTGCTGTCGCTTCCCCTGTGCAAAGAAAAAGAAGTTGCTGGAGTATGATTAAGGGGAGTGCAGAGAGAATAAGGGTTTTGGGAAGTCGCAGCTGGATATGAAAGAGAGAGAGAGAGAGAGAGAGCAGCTTTGTCATTGTCCAAACATGAAACATTTATACACCATTTTCTAGTCTTTTCCTACACACTACACATGCTGATCTGAACAAATTCCAAATGCTTTACTGTTCCTCTGCCTCCTTTCCTCCTTTCAGATTATTTTTCTGAACATCTTGGGGAGTATCTGAATGTCCTCTCAGCTCTAGAGAAGCTCAACGTTGCCATCCTAAAAGCAATGGACAAGACTAAAGAGGTAACCCTATTTTTTAATAAATAGAAATAGAAAAATATGATGTTTTAATGTTATGAAAATGCAGGATGCACATATAAGCGAGCACTGATGATCCTCTGAAGGTGTGTGTCATTCTGCCCAGAAACAAGCAGAAAGAGCCAGTTCACAGATGGAGACTTTCAGTCTTTTTACATAATGTGTTCAGTGTATTATACATAATGTCTGTTTTAAGCAGTGAAAATACCAGGCTGCTTGTTTGCATGAATTAGCATGTTAAAGTGCTTCTGCGCTGCTGGGTTGTTATTCTGGAGAAGTGGAACAGCACTTTGGAGGAGTTTCTCTGTCGAGATGCGAGTCTGAGCATCTGCAGCAGTTTGTCGACATATTAGGAGAGGCTGCGTTGAGAGACACCAGCTGTGAGTGACTGGAAAATTTACCGAACTTTAATGCTACTTTACTTACAGAACTGTTACTCTAGGCCATGTCTAATGAGCCGGGCTGGCAGTACAAGGAAAAAAACTAAATATGATACAGTTCTGTGGTGTTAAAACAATATAGCATTAACATTACTGATTTAACATTACATTAAATAGTCATCCATCCATCTTGTATTCAGTCTAACACTACATTAGGTTTTCTTACCTTACATTAGTTACAGCATGAATTAACAGCCTGAATATACCACAGAAATTGGTCCATGAGAATTTCACTTTGGTAGTTTGGTCTAAAACTTAGTAATGTGAAAGCTGTGATGTTGACCAGGAAGTGCAGTATGGTACTGAACCCAAAACTACCTGTAGGAGGTGGTGTGAGTTCGGCTGCACTGGAATTGTGCCATGATTCCCACAAACGTGAATGCAACTTGTACTTGGGTCTGCAGTTGTTCAGGAAGCAAAGTAACCAGCACATGTGTTTTAGCTGATGATGACATCATAGGTTTTTATAACACAAGTGTACCAGGAGTGGCAGGGAAATGTTGTGGGGGAGATGCCTAACTATGCATAATAACTCCAAAAAATATTATAAATCATGTGTTCTGCATGTGCATTTGTGATGATGTAGGATGAACCCAAATTTGTTGGGGTTCAATAGAATCAAGTGAGTCTGACCAACGCCGCAGGGAGACTGAGTACAATCACACTCACATCTGGAGTGGTAGCTCAGTGGTGAAGGCAGTGGAATACTGATGAGAAGGTTGTGAGGTCAAATCCCAGGACCACCAAGATGCCACTGTTGGGCCCTTGAGCCAGGCCCTTAACCCTCATTTGCTCAATTGTATACATGAGATAAATATAAGTCCTTCTGGATAAGGGTGTCTCTCAAATGTCGTAAATGAAATGAATGATTAAATTAAAAGCACCTAAGAGAGCTTAACCATTGCTTCTCTGTTGAATGGATTCTCAAGTTCTCAAGTGAATGGATTGCATTACTCCCTCCCCTGTTGATTAAGGTAACACTAATCAATCACATGTTTCTTCGAGCGCTTGTATTTGGAATAGAGTAGCTAACGTTTGTTCACACATAGGAAGTCCGGGTTCATCCTCTCTGTCAGTCAATAAGAGGAAACCATGAACTTCAGCAGTAATACACCATCAGTAATGTCTACAAAGTACCTAATGCTTGTATTAATTGGTATTTTATATAACTGCAAATTAGAATGATGTATTACATACACCGATCAGCCATAACATTATGACCAATAATGTGTTGGTCCCCTTTTTGCTGCCAAAACAGCCCTAACCCATCAAGGCATGGACTCCACTAGATCCCTGAAGGTGTGCTGTAGTATCTGGCACTAAGATGTTAGTAGCAGATGCATTAGGTCCACACCTTGCAACTTACTAATGGACGGATAATTACCGGACTTACAGGATTTAAAGGATACTCTTCATAGATACTGACCACTGCAGACCAGGAACACCCCACAAGAGCTGCAGTTTTGGAGATGCTCTGATCCAGTCATCTAGCCATCACAATTTGGCCCTTGTCAAACTCTCTCAAATCCTTACGCTTGCCCATGTTTCCTGCTTCTAACACATCAACTTTGAGGACCAAATGTTGACACTTGTTCACTGCCTAATATATCCCACCCACTAACAGGTGCCAGGATGAGGAGATAATCAGTGTTATTCACTTCACCTGTCAGTGCTCATAATGTTATGCCTGATCGGTGTATATGTATTAGGTATAGTTATGTACTGTGTAACTAAAAAATCATTAATGTCTACAATGACAATTACAAACTGGTTAATTAGCGAAATTCATAAGGAAAAATGAAAGGTTGGCTTCAGTATTTGCCTTTAATAGTTTAGTAACATCACTGTAGTTGAATTTATGCTAATTCTGTAGAGCTATTGATTATACATTTTAGTCTTTAAATGTATCTTTCTCTACAAGCTTACTTTGTTCCTTTGTTATCGTATGTTATGGAACATAAATGCTGACATTTAACGTTTCTTGACATCGACAAAGGAAGTAAAAAAGGTTAGTTAAGCAAAGCATCCATCCATATTCGTCTGGATTCATCTAGCGGTTTAATGTAAACGCTGTTGAAAGATTTACTGCGCATTTATTCATCATTTATGACATTTGATCTTAGACTATGATTGATGTCTCAATACAGATGTAGGAAATTTGAACCTTTTATTATGAATGTCTTCCTGCACTATCAGAATGATATGGATTCCAAAACATGAGGAATAACTTGGACACATTAAATCATTGTAAGAGCGGATTAGTATTAATAAAAAACCATGACAGGTTCCTTGTGTGTGTAAAGAGCTAGATGGATATAACAGCACTACTACTACACATAGTCGTAGGTATGAGCATGCATATTTTAAAATCTGTTTTTCACTTGCTTTATCTCTTCACAAAAAGAAATACATTTAAGTTAAATTATTTACCATAGTGTTAGAAATGGAAACGTGATAAATATTTGAAGCTGAACAGCTGTAAACGAAAACACCATGAAAAGATCCTGTGTATCAAATCCGACAACGAAACACTGCTGCAGCTTTTTGCAGAATTATCTGATGCCATCAAATGATTTAAAAATGTTACAGTAGTGCAGCTGGAGAAAAGGGTAGTGCTTTATATTTTACTGTTTTATTCATTCATTTGTTTACTCGTATTCTGTGTAAATAATCCACATACAGGTACAGTCGAAATGTCAGTTCATATGATGTGGTCTGACATAAAGAGCTCAGACTGTGCTGATATGTAGCTTAATAAACTATAATCAAGAACCTTTTCTGCTCCGATTGTTATGTTAGTTTTTTTTTTTTGCAGCTGGTAGATGTTGAAAGACTCAATGACTAAGACTTCACAGTAAGATTCAGCACAGTAGGCGAAGGCAATTATTCATGTTGAATTTCTAGCCACAGGCTCTCAGTCGATTACTGAGCAGTTTTTCTCCTAATTAGTAAAAAAAGCACTTTCCCTAGTGCTGTTAAACACCTGAGATGTTCGGTTTAACCTGATGGTGCTAGCCAAAATGAACCTCTTTACCAACCAGTACGTGAAGTGTGAACACTGCATGATACTCATAAATATTGTTAAAAAAAAATGTTTTAATAAATACATAAATTAATTAATTAATTAATTCTGTGAACAGTATACACATTCAAAAATGCTGTAAAAACAATAAAAACAAATTTATAATCTTTAAATCTGCATTTAAAGAGTATTCTTTACTATTATTAGACTACCTTTCTATCTGACCTGTCCATCCATCCATCCATTCATCCCAAATCCTCTCCAAACAGCCACATTTAATTCCTGTGCATATCACTGCTGATCATATACACCTGGGTTTTGGGTGACATTTCTACAAAATACTGCTTGTAAACATCTCCTTCAGCTGCTTGAAGGCAGACGGTGTGAAGGTGTGGTGTGGGGTTACATCGGGGGAACAGCAGGAGGTAAATAGCTCGGTTCTTTCTAGAGAACAAGCAGCCAAAGCAAAAAATCTCATGTCCGTTGTTGTGTTAAATCAGACACTAAAAACACAAACAGATATACATTAACAACTGTATTTTCAGTGGACTGAATCTAAATCGAAGGTTTTTCACAATACAGTCCTGTTGGCCAGAACAATTATGCAATAATGTACATGGCAGTGTTGGGGGAGGTAACAGCTACAAGAGGGGGAGATGAAGCTACGAGAGCTACTGAAGGCTGAAAATTAGATCTCAATGTCTTCTAGGTCATTGTAGATCATGCCAAATCATATAGCACGAGCAAATAGATAATAATAATAATAGTAATAGTGAGTGTTATTACCATTCCCTGTTCAAGCTGGAATTAGTTGTACAGTTATACAGCTGAAGACCTCAATACAAGCTAAATACAAGTAACCACTAAATCTGAATGCTCTGATTTTTCTACAAAGTATTATGTTTAATATATTTCATCATTTGTGTTTGCTAATCTTTGTAATAGCAGCCTGTTTTCCAGTTTTTAGTTCATTTGATTGTGGTTGCTTTGACAACGTGTGATTTGAGCTGATAACAAAAATGAAAGTTCTAGCAAAATAAATACAAGATATTTAAATTGAGCTAATATTCCAGGTGGTGTGTGTGTTTGAGAGAGAGAGAGAGAGAGAGAGAGAGAGAGAGAGAGAGCGAGCAGCTGTCATTGTCCAAACATGAAACATTTATACACCATTTTCTAGTCTTTTCCTATACACTACACATGCTGATCTGAACATTACATTCCAAATGCTTTACTGTTCCTTCTCCTCTGCCTCCTTTCCTCCTTTCAGGTTATTTTTCTGAACATCTTGGGGAGTATCTGAATGTCTCTTGAAACTCTATGAAACTTTGTTTACAGCAAGTAAAGTTATTACCTAAAAATGACAATGCTTCAGGGATTGCATCAGTTTTAATTCTATCATATAACAAAACAAGTTTGTCTAATTAGAAATCTGATGATGGCATCTAAACCACTATAGGGGAAATGAGAGGATGCTACCAGCTCTCTTCAGTTCAGTGTATTGTTTAGTGGAAAATTCAAGGACTTTGGAGTGAGTCAGATGTTCCTGGTTTGGTTCCCTAGTTTGCTGTTAGAAACATTACTTGGGAGCAGATTCACATGTCTTCAATCTCAGTCTGATTTCAGTTTTGGTGCAGTGGTTGAGTCGCGTTGTCTTTGTGTGAGATGTAGTACTTTACTGTGTTTCTTTCGTCCAAACAATTGTGCACACAGCCAACACAAACTTATGCCTATATACCCATGGACTGCACCATGATGTCACTTTCTACTTCCATTAAAGAGCTCCTACCTAGCTAACCTGACTCCCTCTGTCTCTGCAGGAGTATCAGGGCTCGTCCGTGTTGGGGCAGTTTGTGACACGCTTTATGTTGAGGGAGACGTCCAGCCAGCTGCTCTCTCTTCAGATGTCTCTGCAGTGTGCCATGGAGGCTGTGGAGGAGCAGAGCAGCCCTGCACCGTGAGACACACACACACACACATCACGAATTTTGAAGCAGTGCCAGAACTGCTTTCTAACCGCAACCCTGAAATTGAACCCGTATTCATCTCAGTTGCATTCAGAATGAATCTCAGCATCGTTGACAATTAAACAGATGTGGGTTTGTTTTTGACCATATTGTAATATGGAGAAATTATATTTTATCTTAGAAAATGAGAATTACCCTACATCCAGTATTTCTATTGCTGGAGTTTCATCTACATTTCCCTTGGCTCAGACTGTACCTATGTGGATTTGGAAAATACCCAATCCTCATTATTTAATCCTGGTTCTCACCATAGTTATAAACATTACTTTCTTTGTGTGTTTTCTTACAATGAACAGGACTATTCAAAAAAAAAAAAAAGGATTATGGCCTGATACAATTATTACATAAGCACCTAATTAATAATTCTACTCTATAGTCATATTTGTATGTATGAAGTGAGTTTATTCTGAAGAACTTCACAGCACCATCATATCTGTAATCATTATTCTCTTTGAACTATGAGCTATTAGTAACTGTTTTATTATGGATCACAGCCATGTTCTGTGGAATTGGAACAAATTAGTACATTACAAATAGTACATTATTTATTTACATAGTTGTTGCTGCATTCTTTATTAGACAGTACCCAATTGTTGTATTTCAGTATTGTGTTATTTCATAAATGGATGTGCTAATGATATATTTAGCAGTGGCTTAGTTAACTGAAATGCTAAATCACATTTATTCATGTCACAGCCAATATTTTATAACCCTGACAGGACTAGTGTCCTTCTTATTCATCTTTCCTTTTAGAATTTTTTTTTTTTTTTTCAACTTGGAATTCATTGCCTTTGGCATGAGCATTTTTCCTACACTGTTGCCAGAGCAACTGAGCATGGCGGTAATGACCATAAAAATAATGCTTTTAAGAAGAATAACAATCAATTTTGTTCTTTATCTGTTTTACTGCTTTTCCTCTCCCATCCCACCCCCTCTCTCTTCTCTCCAGGGTTGAGGTGAAGGTACCAGAGCATCTCTCTTTACAGAAGAATAACAAGAGGTGTGGCCGCAGAGTGCAGAAAAATATGTGTCTCTCTCCTACAGACCCATACTCTGGCATTCTTACCACAGGTGATGCACATATAAGCAAGCAAACAAGCACACACACACTCACACATACCAATACACACACTCACACACATACCAACACACACACACACACACATTATCTGGGCCTTAGCCTTGAATGTCATGTTGTTTCCGCCACTGGTCCTCGTGAGTGGTGCTGCAATTAGTGTCAAAGTAGCTCTGGACTGTATGTTATGGCACTTGTCTGGGTGTCACTTTGATATGATGAAATTGGTTAGAGTGTTAGACCTCGTCCTCGAGTCAGACATGAGTGTTTATGGCTGGCTCTAAAGTGGTATGGCCTTGATCTTTTATACATATACACATTAATGATGTTTATAACTTATGATTGTTGATAGTCAGCCACATTGTATAATTAAAGTATAATAAAGCCACTTGTCAGTAAAAGGGTATATTTATGCAATTAAGCCTGAAAGACAATCAGTTACAGAATCTTTTTGGAGTTCTGTATTTTATGCATTTACTCTCTGATATTTTTCTGTGATTTTCTCTTATAAAAGAAGGTAGTGTTTAACAAATTATCTGGAAAAAGTTTTTTTTAGTGTTCTTCACTGTGTAATGCAGTCAGATAACTTGTTCATTTAAGTGATTTTCTGGTGATTATCAACTCTTTCTGCAATTCAGAAGCATTTCATCAGACTAACCATTTGCTTTTTAATAATAACTGGTAAAGAAGAATGAAGGGCCTTCTGCAGTGCTAAGCTGAAACCTGAATGGCTGGTGCATTGCTAGCAAACAGATAGAAGAGTCATCACTGTGCCTCCCACTGACAGGCCTTGAGCTTTTTCACTGAGCCTGATGAAGACAAAGGCTTCACTGGTTAGTGACAGATGGTGTCTATTATGCCTCAGGTGTTACTGTGGATACAGATGACCACTGGTCCTCCCAGATCAACAGACTGCAACAGCTTATTGACAAACTGGAGTGCCAGGTGAACACCTGTGTCCACATACTTCTGACACACTTCATTGTTCATTTCTTCATTTGTCTTTCTCTATCATGTATCCATTATTCCATCAGACTGTGCAATAATCAGCTAGTTATTCAGCTACCTTGCATAGATTTTTTTCCTAATTAAGCTGTCAGTGTGTGTTCCATCATCCAATCCCATCCATCCATTCATCCATCCGTCCATACAATCCTACCAATCGACCCAATGGCATTCTTCCATCCAGAGATGTTTAATATGACCCTTCTTTCAATAAATCCAATAAATCTATTCATCTGATCCTGTCAATGTATCTAATGGCATCCATCTATCCATAGACCTATAAAGTGATGCAAGATGAATCCATCCATCCAGTCCTATCCATCTTCCCATCAGATCCCATCTATTAAACCACCCATTCATCCACCCATTCGATCCTACCCATCAATCTAATCATATCCTGCTAACCAATCAAATCCTCCACCCACCCTAAGTAAATATCCTCCACCCACCCTAAGTAAATATCTGTTAGTTTGTATTATTTTCCTATACATCCTATACATATTTATTCATATAGTTAGTATATTCATTTCCACATCAAGCCACTTCCATATACATCCACTCATTCTCAAAATTATTTCAATCATTAATAACAATAACACAATATAGTTTGCAGTGATCCATTGGAAGGTTTGCTCTTTCGTGATGCTGTTTTCTAAACAGCCTCTCCTTTTTCCAGAGTCCAAAGCTGGAGCCGCTGAAAGAGGACCCACTGGCCAGTACATATAAATCAGTGAGTGTTTGCATCTGTTACAGAGCTCCCTGCACCATCAAGTATTGCCAAGTAGCACTAACAGCTCTGACATGCTGGCCAGCACTACATTTTATGCTGAGGAGATATGTAATCTGAGAATCCAGGTCCATCAGATCAATAGGCTTTAAAGTCTGATTTTGTTTTTAAGCTTCATATTATGTTTCTCAGTACTTTCTCTCTGCCTCTCATATCGACTTTATCCTTATCCCTTTTTCCCCTGTGCACTGAACCCCTATATTTCCTCCTCTATTTCACTCTGTTCTATATCTAGCATCCTGTTTCTCACTATGTGGTTCTTGCTTTCTCTTTCTCATCCCTGCTCCCTCTCTTTTATCTAGAACATTCTGTTGGTGCAGAGGCAGATGGAAGTGACAGAGGACAATCTTGAGGAGTTTCAAAAGGCCCTGAAAAGCTACGCTGACTCCACCACCAACCAAAGTGACAACCTACAGTGAGAATTTACATCTCCACATGTGAAAATTACCCCCCTAAATCTCAAAATGAATAACCCACTGGAATGATATTCTGAGCCTAAGCATATGCTGATGCTGAGATATATATATATATATATATATATATATATATATATATATATATATATATATATATATATATATATATATATTATATTATGCAATGTTTTTTTTATATACAAAGAAATAAAGTGTTCTTTTATGTGTACTGTTTACTGGTTTAAAATAATCAGCATCCCTACAGTTCATATTTAGAAGGCTCACATACTCTCTGGTTTGATTGGCTATGGTAAATTGCACTGTCAGTGTATTCCTGGGATAGGTTCTGCACCTACCCTGAGCAGGATAAAGTGGTTCCTGAAGAGGAATGAATAAATTAGATTTCACTTCACTCGAACTACAAGGCCAAAACATCTTCCATCTCAAAGCAACAGCCATAAAGACATGCTTGGACTGGCAAGGTTAGACTGGAACAATTCTATTGGTCTGCACAGAGTCCTCACCTCAACCCCAATGAACACCTTTGGGATGAACTGGAACATTGACTGCACACAAGGACTCACCCAACATCAATGCCTGACTTCACTGATGCTTTCATGGCTGAATAAGCTCAAATCTCCACAGCCACAATCCACAATCTAGTTTAAAGCCTTCCCAGAATAGTGCAACAATGGCAGATAAATCAGTTCTAGACTAAATGTTCAACAAAAACACTGTGATTGAAATGGTTAGGTGATGTACCTTTGGCCATATAGTGTATGCAAACAGATATTTTATATTATACAACAGTTAGTTCTGGTCGACTAATTTGATTGGTTGAACAGCGTTCCAATCTACAAAGCGAGTGTGGCTTATTTGGGATCTACTTCCACTATTAGAGCAAAAATAAACAGGATATATGGCCACACTGGATCTGAACTGTTAGTTACTTGATATTAGTTTCTTGTTTATAGAGCTGTTGTATAAAAGCAATATCACAATAGCAATCATGTGGCTGTACTGAATATCTGTTAGCTTTTTAATGTTTAAGCAAAATCACTTGAGCAAGAGTGTGCTAATACTGAGTATCCTGAAAATAATATGAATATGGAACAGAGCCCTAGAGGCCACATACTCTTCAAATATTACCAGAAGTGGACAACATCAACAAACTTTGATCAAGTTGCACTCCAAAAGATCAAATTGCACTACTACAGATTCCCCAAGGTAACTTGATAATAACCAGTAGATTATGGTTTATTTAAAGGACCTTTGCCCAGTGGAGAGCAAGAACAGATCAATAATAATTAATCACATTTTTAAAATCGACATGGGGACAGCATGGTGGCACAGCTCCAGGGTCCCCAGTTCGATCCTGTGCTTGGGCTACTGTGTCGAGTTTTGTATATTCTCCAAAAATTTCTTAAAAACAAAAAACTAAAAAACACCCTGGCAGCAAGATTGTATAGGGTGAACTGCCCCGATCTGTGAATGAGTATTTGAATGTGCATGAGCATGTTGTACTCCACTGGGCTGGGTAATATTCCTGCTTCACACTACAATCCTGATCCACTGTGACCCTGACCAGGATGAAGCAGTTGGAGAAATGAATGAATGAATGAAATCCCCGTGTTACACCAGACATACACAGAAACGGCGTATACAGAATGTGTTGCAGTGTTCTAAATCCAACCACAACATACTGATTAGAAACTCAATCATTTTACACCTTGTTTTATTTTTCAGTGTGTCCATCCAGAAGCTGCCTGAAAAGAGCTGCTACATAATATACGAGTTTTGGCAAGATCGTATAGCCTGGATGAGGTAGGTGTGTGTGCGTGCGTGTGTGTGTATGTGTGTGTGTGTGTGTGTGTGTGCATAACGTATGTGTGTACTCATTTTGCAAGAAATGAGGTCAGTGTGAGTCAGCTGTGTTCCTGTTTGTTTAAAAGGCACACTTAACTGATGAGCAGATGGCAGATCTTCTAGGAGATGCTGCTCCATCCTCTACACACATAGACCTCTCTTCTTACTGAATCCTTTCGGATAACAGTTGTGGCAAGTAGTATTTTTCAAATATGAAGTCTGTCTCTTGCTCTCTTTCTCTCAGTTATCTGCAGTCTGAGGCAAGTAAAACTTTTCAGCGCTGTATCATAGATATGCTGGAGGATCCTGAACTCGTCTCCACCATGCTTTTGCCCGGTACGTGACTGTGTGTGGGTTAGAGTTTTATAGTGAGAGGATGGCTATGTATGGGGATGTGTTTGTTGGGATTGTAAGTGATGTCTTGGCAAGCTATTAACTTGCCCTCACTTCTGACATAGTCCCGGACATTTTGGTATTGCTTCATGTGGGAGTTGGACAGGTTTTGTGTGGTAAAAAAAAACTACTATTCACTTGTCCGTAGTATACTACTTGCTTTTGGCGATTCAGTCAACTTGAGCTAACAGACACCTGCAAAATATATAGGTGGAAAGCAATATCAAAAAAGGAAAGCTATGTGGTCAGCCTTATATATATATATATATATATATATATATATATATATATATATATATATATATATATATATATATATATATATATACATCATATATATATATATACACTATATTGCCAAAAGTATTCGCTCACCCATCCAAATAATCAGAATCAGGTGTTCCAATCACTTCCATGGCCACAGGTGTATAAAATCAAGCACCTAGGCATGCAGACTGTTTTTACAAACATTTGTGAAAGAATGGGTCGCTCTCAGGAGCTCAGTGAATTCCAGCGTGGAACTGTGATAGGATGCCACCTGTGCAACAAATCCAGTCGTGAAATTTCCTCGCTCCTAAATATTCCACAGTCAACTGTCAGCTGTATTATAAGAACGTGGAAGTGTTTGGGAACGACAGCAACTCAGCCACGAAGTGGTAGGCCACGTAAACTGACGGAGCGGGGTCAGCGGATGCTGAGGCGCATAGTGCGAAGAGGTCGCCAACTTTCTGCAGAGTCAATCGCTACAGACCTCCAAACTTCATGTGGCCTTCAGATTAGCTCAAGAACAGTGCGCAGAGAGCTTCATGGAATGGGTTTCCATGGCCGAGCAGCTGCATCCAAGCCATACATCACCAAGTGCAATGCAAAGCGTCGGATGCAGTGGTGTAAAGCACGCCGCCACTGGACTCTAGAGCAGTGGAGACGCGTTCTCTGGAGTGACGAATCGAGCTTCTCCATCTGGCAATCTGATGGACGAGTCTGGGTTTGGCGGTTGCCAGGAGAACGGTACTTGTCTGACTGCATTGTGCCAAGTGTAAAGTTTGGTGGAGGGGGGATTATGGTGTGGGGTTGTTTTTCAGGAGCTGGGCTTGGCCCCTTAGTTCCAGTGAAAGGAACTCTGAATGCTTCAGCATACCAAGACATTTTGGACAATTCCATGCTCCCAACTTTGTGGGAACAGTTTGGAGCTGGCCCCTTCCTCTTCCAACATGACTGTGCAACAGTGCACAAAGCAAGGTCCATAAAGACATGGATGACAGAGTCTGGTGTGGATGAACTTGACTGGCCTGCACAGAGTCCTGACCTCAACCCGATAGAACACCTTTGGGATGAATTAGAGCGGAGACTGAGAGCCAGGCCTTCTCGTCCAACATCAGTGTGTGACCTCACAAATGCGCTTCTGGAAGAATGGTCAAAAATTCCCATAAACACACTCCTAAACCTTGTGGACAGCCTTCCCAGAAGAGTTGAGGCTGTTATAGCTGCAAAGGGTGGACCAACGTCATATTGAACCCTATGGATTAGGAATGGGACTTCACTTAAGTTCATATGCGAGTCAAGGCAGGTGAGCGAATACTTTTGGCAATATAGTGTATATATATATATATATATATATATGCAGCCTTCGGAAATATATATATATATATATATATATATATATATATATATATATATATATATATATATAATTGTAATTCAATGATACAATGTAATTCAATGTAAAGACACAAGTTTGATTTCATGATGTTTGATTTGAGGAAGTGACGTGTCACATGATAATGGACTTAACTGTACAGCGTTTAATTAGCGTCTCTTTTTTCAGCATGTGGTACCACATAGGCCACACTGCCTTTGTTAAATTTGATGAAAATGACATTGGATATGCTAAAAGTAACACAAAGTCTCTCTCTTTCTCTCACTCTCTCTCTCAGCATCCTGGTGGATTATGACAAACAATTAACCTCCACAATACGCAGTATGCAGCCTTCGGAAATGAGGAAAAAAAAAGAAAAATGAGTCCATAATCTCAAAATGACCCTGTCTGTATGTGTGTTGCTGCTCCCTAGCTCTGACAAAAAATATTGTCTTCCTTCCACCTCATGGCTTTGTTTGTGTTCCTTTATCATTCCATCTGTATGAAAATGATCAAACAAATCCAGGCATGGTTCTAATCTCTCTAGCATGTATAGAAAATCAAAGTGACTTTTGCTTCATGCAGAGGCTGTTGCCAGAGCTTTGAGAGCTTACATGGCTTTGAGGTGGAATCTTTGTACAGATTATGAAAGGCACTTTTTGTCTCATTTAAAACAATTCGATGTGTAAATGGAAAGAAGCAAATCACTGTTTGCTTTCACAAACTTTAGACTCAATGTTTACTTTCTTGGGTACCATAGAACAAAAATAGCTGTTCGAGATTGCATGCTTATGTGGATGACTTAAACCATTGTTCATGCTTGCTTAAGGTTTCTTAAGATAACACTGAACTGTGTGATTGTGTGAATAGAGTAGCCCATATTTGGAAACTTTGGCTGTTCTGCCTTGTGGTTTCTCAGTCGTTTCGCAAATCGTACAATTAGGATAAGCTCTTATTTTATGTATTTATATTAAGTGTTTCAGTTAAAGTAGTATTCTCATTTAACTGAGTCTATTTTCTTTATTTCTTTGATGAATAAGCCAATCTCTATATGTTGATATAAACTGTATGTTAATTGCTTGAACTAAGGTTTGCTTATATTTATTTATTTATGTATTGACTTATTACTTAGTTATATCTATTTAAGGATATGCAAAATAATAAAACTAAAAACATGATTTGAGTACCTTTCTAGTTCCTCTAATTTTCTTGTCATTTCCGTCACAGAATTTTATTTCTAAGCTTTTGGTCAAATTTGTTTACATTGTGATTTTATTAATAAGTTCATGCCAAACGTTTCAAGTGATAGAGCTGAGCTTTCGGAAAGTTAATGCAATGCATGGCATTTCTTAACAGTATGAGGCACCTTTGCTAAAACTCTGTGTTATATACAGACACGTCGTTCAGTTATATACAGTGTTGCACATATAGCACATAAAAATCAATAATAATGAAGTCCCAGAGATCTGTAGTGGCAAATTCATTAAGACTGAACAGCATCATTAACAAGCTTTTTCAGTAAGGCTATTGGTGGGAAACTATCTGAAGCAAGTAAAAGCTGCTAGTTATTTCAACTGAATCTACCAATTTGTCAGTTATATTATTATATCCCATTATTCATTCCCCTGAGGTCAGCAGCGAAAATATTCAACTCTGTCAGTCACCGCGTAGATGTGAACTGAACTGGGGCTAATGGGTACAGCTGCATATTCACCTGGGAGAAAGAAACACTCTCGTCCTTCTCTTACTTACAAAAGGTTTAATTTTAGAGAAAGTGTCATTGCAGCTTAATAATGAGAAGAACTAAATCTGTTCTGTAGTGTGAACATCCAAAACACCCCCTAATTTTCACTTAGCTATACTTTCTCTGTAAAAGAATATAGAAATCAGACAAATTATAATAATAATATCCTCCTAAGACCTGAGCTTGCATTTTAGATTTCTTCTACCTATTTGGGGTTAGGAGGAACCAATAAATGTAATAACCAGATATTATCTTTGAACATGAAGCCACTTCTTTTGTGTACAACAGGTTCCAGTTACAAAGAATTAAGTATTATGGTGCACACAACCAAAAATGTGATGTCCACGTATGTGGACGCCAGGCTGTAGGAGGATAATTGTTAAATTTTTGCTAAGAAGCAGTTGAAGATTTTAATACAGAAAATGAGGGTAAGTTGCTACTGATTAGAAGAAAAAGCCTTTATTATTGTCACATATGCATTACAGCACAGCAGTGGGACAACAGTGGCAGCTTGGCAGTGATGGGGCTTGAGACCTGATCTTCTAATCAAAAACTCAGAGCCTTAATTACTTCAGCTACCACCGCCCCCATCAGCTAAGTCTGTAAGAATGTACAAAAAACCTGCTTTCTGGGGTCATATGTATATGACATACAATATACTTCAATTCAGTTGTATTCTATTTGAATAGAGAAGCAGATATAAATTCATGATCTACATTTTAAATCTACATTTGTGTGTTTTAGTGGTTTTATGTGTTAGAATTATTAAGCCAGAATGAACGGATTTAAAGCTTTGTATTAAACAGGCTGTCAGTATGTGGTGTGTGTTTGTGTGTGTGTGTGTGTTGTGCATGTTGTGTGCTGTGGGTGTTTGGGTGGGTGGCTCTACATTAATCAGGCTGCAAGCTTCGCTGAAGGACTGCATACATTTCAAATGATCCAGCTGGGTTTGTCAGTAACACGCAAACACAAACAGAGTTCAATCTGATCAACATTTCCATTTGGATGTTTGATTTAAAGATTGAAGCTTTGTGTCATGTTATGCTTAGTCCCTCTTAACAGCTCCCATGTGCAGGGTTTAACCCTGAGCTTCCTGAATTTCAAGTGTTCTCCCTGTGCCCCTGTGGTTCAGATCACCCATGGCACTAGTATTAAAATGTTACTCTTAAGTAAAATAATAAGGAAAAATCTTCTCTAGATTACTAGCTCTGTTATACTGTGTGGGCATTTTACTGATGAGGTTATGATCCACTTATAGGGAAAGATTATTGACGATCAGTATAAATTCTTTTGACAACCACCATCATCAAAACAACATTTGAGGAAATATCACAATATCCTCCAGTAGAGTTTCAGACACTTGTAGAATCTATACCAGACTCATGGCAGCTCAACATCTTACTAAAGTGCCTTGTGTTGATGTTTGGGTATTTTTATTCTTTTATAGTAGGAACTTATTATACATTCCTGCCTAATCCCTGCTGGTTATCTATTCATTGGGATGCCTTTTAATCACAATTGTAACTGCATTTGAAAATGTAATTGTTTGAAAATATATTACTCAAACCATCTAAAAGTCCATCCATCTATTTTCCATACCGTTTGCCATACAAAGGCTCATCCCAGTGATCAGGTGCCAGCCTATCACAGGGTGCAATTACAGACAATTTAGAGATAATTTTATTAGTGTCACATATATACTGTATATACATTACAGCACAGTGAAATTCTTTCTTCACATATCCCAACTTTGGAGGTTGTGGTGAGAGCACAGGGTCAGCCATGATGCAGTGCCCCTATAGAATGGGGGCGGTTAAGGGCCAGGCTCAGCGACCCAACAGTGGCAGCTTGGCAGTGAAAGGCTTGAACCCCTTGAACTATTGAGCTACCACTGCCCCAGTCAGTCACCAATTTATTTCTTTAGACTGGGGAGGTAACCTCCAAAGAACTCCACTCTCCACATGCACAGGGTAGATACAAGAATTGAGTCCCAAGCCTCAGACATGTGAGGCAAACGTACAACCCACTAAGCCATTGTGCCCCCAAACATAGTGCTTACTTGTTAATGTGTTCCTGTGAATTCTTCCACTTTTGTTGAGTCATTAGTCATGCTGGAGTAGCTGATATTAATATGTCTAGTTGAAAGATCTGCACAAAAGTTCATTCTATTAGTCACTCCTTTTTTACTTGTTTTTTTCTTATCTGTTTTCTATCCACTACCCAGTGCATACTGGACCGAAAACACTGCAACCACTCATGCTTTTTCTAACTTACACACTCACTCTTTCTTTTCATTTCTCTCGTCCTCTCACTATCTCTGTGCAACAGCCGTTAAGAGTGAGCACATACTGTTCCTGTTTTCTTGCCGAGTTGAGCTTGTTGAAATTATGCATAACACCATGACTGACTGTTCTACTCCAGTGGCTTCATACTGCTTCGCAAAAAATGATGTTGCTGCAGATGAAGTAAAAATGGCAATGGCCCCAGTCCTGCTGTTAGCACTGATCTGATAGATAGATGACTGACTATTACTTGCTTCCTACACATTCGATTTTCAGTAGCATACATCCATCATCCACTTTATTAGGAACACCTGCACATTCAAGCAGTTATCTAATCAGCCAATCATGTTGCAGTAGTGCATAAAATCATATCACACAGATATAGGTCAAGAGCTTCACTTTCACATCAAACCTCAGAATGGGGGAAAATGTGATCTCAGTTACTGTAACTGTGGCATGTTTGTTGCCACATGATTTGATGAATAGGTAGGTGACTGCATGAATTTGCTGTTATATAGATGTTCCTAATAAAGTGAACAATGAGTGTGCTAAAAAAAAAAGACACACACTCAAACCTTTATCAGATCCCAGACTTTGCTTTTGGTCTATGGGTCTTTGAGGCACTGAGTGTGTTTTTCCATGATTAAAAGCTAAAAACAGGGCTTTTCTAAAATGCACACACTTGAATGCAGGATCAGAAGATGCAGAAATATCAAAGAGGCTGACACGAGCTGCGTTTTCATTATAGTGTCCCGTATTCATTCTGTACATGCTCAGTGGCCTCAGCATTGAAAATGCATGCGGTTTCCCGAATTTGCTGAATGAATCACCTCTTCTACTGCTGTGCCAAAAAGCATGTGAAGTGTCAGATAGATTGTGTGCATTTAAATGAAGGCATACACGATGTGACTGGGATGATGAGCAATGTGTGGGCCAATGTCTCTGCCTGGAAAATTGTGATTGGTTAACAGCAGCACGATCTGTTTCATAACCCAATCAAATAACAGAATATGCCAAATAAATCTGGCTGAAAGCGTGTGTTGCAGGAAAAAGTTGTTTATTGCAGGACCACAGGCTTTTACAGAACTTGCTTAGAGAGAAAACTCCCAGTAATAAGACAAAGCAAGAAATCCTAGCCTCAGAAACTTTCTTCTATAGCACTACACTTTTGGCATTTTTTACACTTTGTACAGGCATTCATTTCTTGGAAACCAAGAGAAAGGAAGCAAATTTTAGTTCATTTTAATGGTAGATATCAACAACAAATAATAATAATAATAATAATAATAATAATAATAATAATAATAGTAATAATAATAATACAAAAAGTGCCCATGCAGAGTAGCTCTTGATAACTTTTGGAGAAAGAAGATGAAGGGAAGATATCATGGAACTTTACAAAAATACTGATGATGTCTAATTCAGTTCGATCCAGATTTGGAGCATATTAGTTGTATAATCATTCTGCTGTATTGATTGAATCTTTTTTTTTAATTTATTGATTTTTATGTGTTTTTTTTATTGAACTTTATGTGCTTGCCACAACTTCTCTAATAAAACTATTTTTTTTATTTAACATTAAAAAAAAAATCAGCATTATTCTGCTGGAATTATGATTTGAAGGTATCGTATACGTCTACTTCTACAACCTTCAAAACATGTGAAGGGTTGCTGTATTGTTTATGAAATTGTGATAAAGATGTATAAAAAAAATTGCAAGTATTCATCTTCAAAAGTAAGTGCTTTAACCTAGTCAGGGTCTTGGTGGATCCAGAGTCAAGCTCAGGTGCATACACACACACACACACACACCTAGGGCAACTGAGCCTAGCCAATCCACTTCCAGACAGTAACCTGAGCTCAGGAAGGAACCAGGGACCCTGAAGCTGTGCAGCAGCAACACTATCTACTGCACCAGCCCATTTGTAATCTTGTCATTAAATAAAAAAATAAAGATAGCCTAGCTACAACAATACACTCACGAATATGGAATTTGATCAGTTCCAAAGCATCAGTCTCATAATATCCACATAGATAATCATTATTTGTATATATTTTTTTAAATCAAATTCTTTATGATTGTATTTCCTTAAATTTATTTGTTCCATAGGGCAGAGTTAATCCCTTTGTTCACATGGATTCCTGCAAGGTTCTCTGGATTTCCTGAAACATATGGTGTCCAAAAACATATAGGTAGATGGGTTGCCTAAACTAAACTGCAGGAGTGTATGTGTGGTAAATTTTCCTGCCTTGAGCCCAGAGTCGAGTTGGCTCCAGGTCTGCCGCAATCCTAATGAGGACCCTGAGGATGAACGAGTGAATAAATTAGTTCCATAATTTCTGCACAATATTTAAAAAAATAAAATGCCTTTTTACTCATTATTATTCATTACCCAGATTGACTTTTATAAATGTGCTGCATTAGAAAACCATAGTGGATGAAGTTTACATGTAGAAGTTTGTTTGGAGCTCTTAGTCGTGATCCAGTTTGAGGTGATTACACAATCAGAGTGACCCTGAAAGTCTTGCCAGTGTTTGTGGACCGAAAAAGTTGCCTTTTCTTTTTTTATTAAAAGTACTGTAGGATTTTTAAAGACATGTTCATGTGCCCTTGCCTTTGCTTTTACCTTGAGACTGTTGTAAATGACAGCAGATCTGACTGATTAAAGTGTCCGTGGGTGGACGTTTAGCTGAACCCTAAAGAAAATGTACTGAGTCATTATGCTGTATGTGTAATAGGAGACTCTAGGAGTGAACATTGCCTCATTGTCATACGTATCTGGGATCAGATCAAGTTTTTAATTTTGTCTAGCTGCAAATGAAATGATCTGGTGTCATCTGAATAATTATTGCCAATTTAATTTCTGCATCATTAGAGAATGTATCAGCCCATTGGGAACTTTTTTTCAGGCATGTAAACCGACTGTAAAATGAAATTAATTAATTGGACCCTCTCATTAAAGAATTATTTTATAAACACACTCAAGTGTTAGGCTTTTAATGTGTGTAATAATATTTTGGTTATTTAATTTGGGCATAATGAGCTTTTTATTCCTCAACTTTTCGTCAGAAGAGGTTCAATTTGAACTTATATATAGATTAAAATCAAGGTCACTTGGATTAAATAGGCTACTAACTGTAAAAACAAACAAAAAAAATATACATAGGCTATAACTAATTTGATTACAATGGCTGTAAAAATAAAAAACCCAATTTGAGAACCACTGGCTAAAGCCATATACATATATATGGATATATGGATGCTCGGATTAGACTTGAAGGTATATTTTGGAAAAAATCATCCTTCATCCTTGCATCCTTCATCCTTGCATAAGCAGCATAGTTTTTTTCATATATAGTTCAAATATGTCTTAGATTTACCAGATATTTCAGCATTTAGAAGAATTCTGCAATACCTTCTTAACACTCAAGAACCCAGTCTGTTTTAATTTGGAAACCCAATGTGTAACCCAGTAAGGCAGGATGATGATCTCAAATAAAATGACTACAGTGTGGGCTGCAGAGGCCAAGGTGTTATGTTTATAGTGTTTTGCATTGCGTTACCCCTGAGGTAATCTTTTAGCTAGCTAGAAGTTGCATTAATAATTATGTAGCAGTACAAAATTGCATAACTTAATCTTAACTGTAAAATGTAATTGTGTAAGAATGTTTGTAATCTAATCTTTTATATTATATTAGAAAAATGACTAATTTCTCTGTATCACAAGAAGCCAAATTTAACAATATGCTCCCCTGAAATACATTATATTGCCAAATGTTTTGGGACACCCCTCTAAATCATTGAATTCAGGTGTTGTTTTTCAGGGGTTGGGCTTGGCCCCTTAGTTCCAGTGAAAGGAACTCTTAGTGCTTCAGCATGCCAAGACATTTTGGACAATTTCATGGTCCTAACTTTGTGGGAACAGTTTGGGGATGATCCCTTCCTGTTCCAACATGACTGTACACCAGTGCACAAAACAAGGTCCATAAAGACATGGATGAGGGAGTTTGGTGTGGAGGAACTTGACTGGCCTGTACAGAGTCCTGACCTCAACCTGATAGAACACCTTGGGGATGAATTAGAGTGGAGACTGCAAGCCAGGTCTTTTCAATCCATCATCAATGCCTGACGTCGCAAATGCATTTCTAGAGGAATGGTCAAAAATTCCCATAAACTCATTCCTAAACCTTGTGGAAAGCATTCCTAGAAATCTTGAAGCAGTTATAAGGGTGGGCCAACTCCATATTACATTCATGTGCATTGAATGGCTCACAGTCTCCGCTCTAATTCATCCCAAAGGTGTTCTATCAGGTTGATATGTAGGCCAGTCAAGTTCCTCCACACCAAACTCACTCATCCATGTCTTTATGGACCTTGCTTTGTGCACTGGTGTACAGTCATGTTGGAACAGGAAGGGGTCATCCCCAAACTGTTCCCACGAAGCTGGGAGCTTGAAAATGTCTTGGTAGGCTGAAGCATTAGGAAACCAAGCCCAACCCCTGAATTCAATGATTTAGAGGAGTGTCCCAAAACTTTTGGCAATATAGTGTATATTCAACCGGCTAACACCTGCTAACTACACGTTTAAAAAAGCCCCCGTAATCTCTTCAGAAATATAATTTCCAAAGGTTTGACTTAAGAAATTAAGATAAATGTGAACAAATATGTATATTTCTTGTATTTGTGTCTGACTAGATCACTTTTTGACCAGTTCTGGTTTCTCCATAAACTCAGTGGAAAAATATCTTCACGCGATGTGCCTGTTCCCTTTCAGGTCCGCCTCCTTCACTATCCACGCACCTACACAACCCCGACTGAGGCGCACAAAATAATCCAGCATATACTTTAAGTTAAACTTTGTTATTTAGTGCTTTTATGTCATTATTCATATTTTACTAGCTCAGCAAGAATGAAAATCACGATAATATCTACAGATATAAAATATCGGTATAGATATGGGTTGAGTGTGTGTGGTACACAGCTGAGTGCTGCCCTCTTGCGGTTAGATCTGGTAACTGTCTGTCTGGCTCTAAGGCAAACAATCCTTAAGGCCATTTGAAATGCTCACGATTACTGTTTATAACGTCGTTATAAACACAAAAGATGAACAACACTAGATGCTCAGTTTTAAGTAAAATATTGCATCAAGTACTATACAGTAAGTTCACATGAATATAATACAGTACTGTACAGCCACCTTTTTTGTACAAATTTTGTTAAAGATAAAATTATTATCCTCATTATTGACTCCGTACAACATTTATATTTGTTAATATAACAAAAAATAAACAAATGTATGTCAATAAAGAAAGCAGCACATAATAAAAGAGACCACCTTCCAGACAAAAACTAATGAAGGCTGCAGGTTTTCCTTGCAAAACAAAACCAATGGGAAAAAAGGAATATACCGACTTTGTTTTTTTATTTTTTATTTTATTTAATTACTGTTTTACTTTATTACTTTTATAGTACTAAAAAAAATCATACTTTTTGCAGCAAACCGTCCTGCATTTGTGGGTGGAGATTCATTTTGAAAAAAAAAAAAAAAAGAATAAAAAAAAGGGAATGTAAAAACATAAATAACTAAACAAAAATAAACAGAAAAAAATGACAATACAAATTTTGAAAGGCATGAGTTTGGACCACAAATATTTTATAGTCTAATAGGTTTAATATTGTATTTCAGGATGTACATCATTTTATCCTATTTTCAAGATAACAAGGTGTTGAATGTTTTGCAAAAAATAATAATAATAATAATAATATTTTTTTCTGTTTGTTTCCCATTGCTTGTACATGTAATTCTATTTCTAGTAACTATTTTTACTCTATTTTATGAAATAGAGGAAAAGTATTTCACTGTATGTAATGTTATGTATTTGACCATTTAAATTTGAAAAAGCTGCATTGTGTAATGCTTGCACTCGTGGGAAAATACTGGCATGCATCTCACTAAGCCAAGTGATAACTGGACTGCACAGATCTGCTTTACACCGATCAGGCATAACATTATGACCTCCAGTCTAATATTGTGTTGTTCCCCCTTTTGCTGCACAGTATATTCTGACACCTTTCTATCAGAACCAGCATCATCATCTTCAGCAATTTGAGCAACAGTAGCTCGTCTGTTGGATCTGATCACACGGGCCAGCCTTCACTCCCACATGCATCAGTGAGTCTTGAACACACATGACCCTGTCACCGGTTCACCACTGTTTCTTCCTTGGACAACTTTTGATAGATACTGACCACTGCAGACCGGGAACACCCCACAAGAGCTGCAGTTTTGGAGATGCTCTGATCCAGTCATCTAGCCATCACAATTTGGCCCTTGTCAAACTCGCTCAAATCCTTATGCTTGTCCATTTTTCCTGCTTCTAACACATCAACTTTGAGGACCAAATGTTCACTTGCTGCCTAATATATCCCACCCACTAACAGGTGCCATGATGAGATCATCAGTCTTATTCACCTGACCTATCACTGCTCATAATGTTATGTCTGATCGATGTAGGTTGATCACACCTGATACACTTTTTGGAGAGTAGCCCAAAATGGGAGGAGAACCCGGTGTCTTTTTTTGATTAAAAAGCAGCTTTATAGCCCCTTAAATGAATCATGAAGTCATTATCATATTTTATTGCAAAAATGCATTTTGTCTATAAATAAAGAAAAGCAGCCATAAATGTCTTGAACCTAAGCTAACGGTTTATAAATAACAAATGTAATCAAACTTTATTGCATTTATTTTTTAATCACTACTTCATATCAAGGTTCTCTTCGTGTCTTGTGAGAAAACAAACATTTTAGTGACACATGGTTCACAAAATACAGATCTTTTTGTTTATAATCATATTTTACAAGGAAGCCATTTCATAATGAAAAAATAATGGAATTTATTTTGTTACATAGAATGAATGTGAAAAGAATGTTGACACTAATCTGGCAAAAAACAAAAACAAAAAAAATCCTGAAGGTTTAACTCGACCCTCTCTAATCATGAACATGGGAATATACTTATTTACATATAATGTACTCCTGAGATTTAAATAGATTCAGTTGCAACACTTACAGGCAACACCAGAAAACAATGTCAATTTCACAGAGCTCTACACCCAGCACTGAAGGAACATATTACACAAAATTAATTATGCAGTTAATCAAATAGGACACAATGACATAACATTTCTCTATCGGGATCAAATCACCCGAAGAGGGTTAATGCTACCCATCACAGATCTGTAAGCCACAGTACAAAACCACATCAATTTGACAAGCTTAGTAGTATAGGGTTCCGTCTCCAATTCCTTCTACACCTTGACAGAACCTCATAATAATATGGTCATGATATTTTTTGGATTTTCTATCAAAAACATGTTGAGTATTTCTTAGTGAAATGCTTGGGACAGAATAAATTGTAAACTTTAATAGATAACTTTAACTCTCAAAAGCTTAACTGTCTGAATAAAACCTAGCCCTAACCAATTGAAATGCTTGTATCAGATTTCTAACTTTTGAAATTTCCATTTTTTAATTTTCACATTTAAATCAACAAGACTATGAAAATAAAACCTGAGTCGTCGCCTGCTAACACATAATTGACAACCTTTGCTGGGAACATACTGCTATTTTATAATGTGGCTACAAGATCTGTGTCCTGAGGACTAATTTTTGCACCAGATGTGTACGATTATACACTGCTCATTACTGCAGCCTGGACCCTCTAGACCAGGGGGAGTATTGCACAAAGTGAGCTAAGGTGATACATCAGGTTTACTTCAAAAAGACTTGTCGGTTTCTGCAATAATCTTAAACCCCACACAGTTACTCTGTCGATAGTCTGCTTTTGGACAGTTACTGGTGAAGTTTATCTGAACTTAGGTAACGCTGGGCTAAAACATTCTGCCATGATGTCCAAATAATTGCCACAAGCCTAATTTATCTTCTTTTCCACGATACATTGTAAAAGACGCTTTATTAGGGATATATATACACAAATTACAATAAATCCATCTCACAGCTAAGGTGGTCCATAGCTGATGCTCGCTAATGGAATGCACTTAAGCCTGACTATTTTGATAAGCCTGGATTTTTTGAAACTCACTTTGTGGAATACTCCCCAAGGTTTTCGTAGCCATGCTCAAAATACAGAAAAATGAATTCATGCAAGTTAGTTGTTGTACTATTGTATTGACTGCTGTCTGTTGAGTTGTTAATATATTACTTTCAGACAGCAAAAGCAGACGTATATCAAAAAAAAAAAAAAAAAAAAAAAAAAATGCTGACATGTAAGCTCTATGGATCACAACTGTATTGATGCATGGCCAGCAATGGTGTTCCTGCGTTTAGACACTGCTCTACAGGCAATCAAATTGTCCAACACATGCAGTTCATTATTTTTGTACACATGTGTACATACACAAACATGCACACATACTCACACTCACAACAATAACTGACATGTTTTGTGCAAGAAGAATCATTAAACACCAGTACAATGGTCAGTAACAAGATACAGCCATCATCCGATGAGTTTTTCTTTATATTCCTGGAACAGGGAACATTGCTCATTGCTATACTTTGCTTGAAAGTTAGAAATCCAAATGGTCTTTTTGTCCAACCGAAAACAATAAGCCCTTCCTCCAATCATTTGTGTGAAATGTCCAATTACTGTGCTTATTAATTTGGCTCCTTTTGCATGGTTTTCTGATGTCTATAGCCTTTTTTATGTCACTGAGATGTAAAATGTCCAGATCTCTTCTTTAGTGTTTCCTCTAATGTGTATTAGTGTCAGGGGTGGAGGCTGAAGAAGGGCTTGGGGGGGTAGAGGCTCGTGAGGTGTTGGAGTTTTTTTCCAGGCTGGGGCTCTGGGCTGGGCCACTCTCAGGGGCTTTGGTCAGGACGCGTGTGTTAAGGGTGGACAATGCTTTGGGTTGAGCCTGCAGGCCCGGGCTGCAGATCAGGTGGTGACGCTCCCAGTCCTTGTGCTGGCAGAAGGAGCCGCAATAGCGAGCAGCATTACACCCACTACACGTTTCACTTGCCTTCCGGCCACAGTTCCAGCAGCACTGAGAGAAAGCAAGACCAAGAGTTTGTGTGGGTGGGAGTGAATGCATGCTTAGTTCAACAGATGAACAAACAGACAGACTGGGATACATGCTTATAGATGGACAAATTAATTAATAGATGCTTACCTCACTGGAGTCCTCTTGTTCGTTGATGACCTGAATTGCATCTTCTGTGGCTTTCCTTTTGGCCTCAGCTAGGGTTTTTTCCATCTTGGCTCTCTCAGCTGCAATCATTTCAAAAGCCTTCTGCTCTGCCTCTGCCACCGCCTTTTGTACCTCATCCATTGCCTGCCGCTTCACCTCATTGACCGCTTCCTCTACAATAGCCACATAGAATCAAAAGGTTACACTCGGCACCAATGATTAGAATATAAAGAGATCAAATCTTATTTATTCTTCTCCATATATAAGTGCTTATGCAGGACATTTCTAAGGATTAGACAGGTTGTATAATTCTTAAAAATGTCAGATAAGGCAGAAACTAAGGAACAGGTGCTTGTGGGGGTAGTAAACAGGTTTCCTAGGGTTGCCACCCTTACCAGCTTTCCTCCAGATCTCATCAGGCACATAGCCAGGGCCAGCATGCAGAGAGAGCTCCCGCTGAGTATCTGAAAGATGAAGAGAACGTTCACATTAAAACACAGCACTCAACACCAGAAGAGGCCAATGCAGAGAGAGAGAGAGAGAGAGAGAGAGAGCAGTCGTATAGAAAGCAACTTGGTTTTGGGCAGGGACTGATCACAGATGGTAGAAATGAGTGAATGCCAGAAAGCAGACCTCAAACAACACACTCTCCTAATGTAGCAGCCTGGACACAAGCATGCAACACCTGCTCACTCAGCAGGCAGGCAGGCAGGCACACACACACACACACACACAGTCAGAACACAAAATCAGTTGGAGCATAGTGCCTCAGATCACCACAAGAGGGCACAAATAATTCACTCACACTTCAAATTTCCATGAATGGTTACACCAAACATTTTCACAGTAATAATTAATTTTTTTTCCCCCTCACACATGTTCTAAACCAGTTCAGTAATAGTATACTAGAGAACTGACTCACCGGGGGTGACTGCATCAGCAGAAAGAGGACTGTGCGATTTGGAGAAGGACACAGTGCTGGGAGTTGCAACACTCTTGCGTGCACCATCGAGCTGACTGGACCGCCGTCGCCAGTAGTTGAGCTCCTCACGGTCTGATTCCTGACAGCGCCTCAGGACACTCACTGAACGCCTTGTCTTCTCCACCATGTCCACGATGCAGTTCAGCACCTATAATTGTGTAATTATTTTTTTTAGATCATTTGCCATTCTGCCTGTTCCTCTGTAGACATTCAAATTCATATAGACTCAACACGGTTGCAAATAAAACAAATTTGTGATGCACATGCAATATTATAAAATATACCCCAAGATGTTTTGTTGTTTATTATTTGATCTATCCTTAGAATAACTGAGTTCTTACATGGTCTAGATGTCTCCATTCATCAGCCCACTCTCTCTCAGTCAGTCTGTGGTCAACTGGCTCCTCATGGTAGCCCCCATTAGTACCTGATTACAACATAAAAGAACATTCAGATCTGAGACATATCATACATAAATCATTTGCCATCAATCTTTTTAGATATATATGATATATATAAAAAAAAATTGCAAAAGACAGAAAGAACAATAAAAAACAGAAATAATTGAAAAAATACAGGAATAAAAAAACTTTAGCTCAGAAAGATACAATGATGAAAAACAGACTGCAAAAAGACCACATCACTCACAACCCACATCTGGAACTCAGCTGTCAGAATGCATTCTCCACCCCATAGTGCACACACACACACACACACACTCACATTCCTTCAGGGAGCCGCTCTGGCTGAGTGGAGCAGGCCACTTCTAAACAAATCAAGGCTTGGATATGAGGCTCTAACAACACACTTGCACGCGTGCACTCACACAGAGCCCACCATCAGTGGGATGTTTCTACTCCTATTGCAGTTCAAACGCTCTTTAATGAAGATTGAGTATAGTCCAGGGGGAACTGGCAGAAGCTCAAGACAAGCATGAGGGGAATAAGCTCATGCCGATATCAATTTACTTAAATGACCCCCTCTTTCCTCTTTACTTTCCTCTCTACCACTGTCCTTTTGAAGTTCAGGGACTGCCTTCTAGAATGGACTTCAACTATTAAAATTTCCATCCGTTCAATCATGGATACAGCCCTCTCTCATTATTCATCAAATTAATTTGCGTAATTGTATTTGCTTGGACTACTGCCATTGCTTGAATGTGTATTGCTGCAGAAGCACAAGTACAGTAATTACCTGGGAGTCGTGGCCTGTCCTTCAGTTCTCTGAGCTCTAGGATGCGATGTGGCTCTCTGTACAGGTGTGGGGTGTTGATGTCATCCAGGGCATAGTGCTGGAGAGGGGGTGGGGTTGGATGAATCTGGAGAGGAACAGGGTGGGCAGGGCTATGTCTAGGGGCAGGGCTAATCGTGCAGATTCGCTTGGCTGGAGGCTCCAACGGTGCTGGGGGTCGCTCATGGAAACCATTTTCTTTGGCTCTAATTAAAGGTGGGTAATAAATAAAAAGTATGGGTCATAGTGTGGTCAAACAGAGGGAACAACTTTGTCCAGTATGTTATGTGGGTACCTGCTAGGGCTGTGTCGCTTGTTGCTGTCGCTTGGCTCTAGCAGTAGCTCGGTGGAGTCTGCAGGAGAAGGTGCAGCTGTGCTGAGCAGCAAGTGCTCATGCTGGGAGAGATACTGTGCTGGAGTCTGCTTAGCTGCACGTGCACAATGCAGCAGCTCTCTCTGCAGCAATGGTAGGTTTGCCTGCAATGGAAAAAATGGAAAAAATTATGCAAACATCCTGGTAAGCAAACACAAATACAGCATATACAAGAAAATGTGTCCGGTGTCTTAGTTTCTATTTTTTAGAATCTTTGACATAGAAGTGTAGGAGCTCATTTTACATTATAAGTTTTCTGCACTGCACAAAGTTTTTACAGCCTGCAGTTTCATCTTTTCCCTTAAGATGGTTCAAATTAGCCGCCCCCACACACTGGTCCTGAATCAGGGCTTAGAATCAATCTGTGCAAAAACCTCAAAGCAGCCTCCGTGTCTGGGACTGTGGCGTCTACATGCAGTCTTTGATTGATGGAGGCCCTGTTCAGCATTACTAAACACTCCCTTAGCATTACGTCCACCTCCAGACTACTGTTGGCATTAACGTCTCCAGACAAAATACACACTAAATCTGTCGTGAAAACCCCAGAGATGAGGGGAGGAGAAAAGATTTGCAAAGTTGTCAAAATGACACAAAACAGATCTATAGCATTCTTTGCACAGGACTGGTATATGGACCATGTTATTAGAGCAGACATGCTGATTACTGAAAAGCTGGTTTCTGTCAATGCTGATACATTTATTCAATAAAGAAAAACAGAACCTTTTTGAGCTGATTTAACTGCATATAAAATATAATGTAAATGGCTAACCCAAGTTTCACCCCTGCCTACAGTTACTGGTTAAGGCAGGTTTAACCCTGACCTGGCCTTAACCACACCAGATAAACATCCTTCAAGTAGTTTAACATTTCAAGATGGACTTCCTCGCTCTCTTTTTTCTTTAATTAAGACCATACATTGAATAATTACCATTCCCTTCCTCTTTCTCAGTCTCTTGCCAGTACATATGCTGCCCATCATTCAGGCAAGATGTTTCCAGGATTGGCCAATCCTCTGGATGCCTGTGTTAATCTAAGCTGGAGTCCATATGTCGCTCAGCCCCCATAAAAAGTGCTGGGACACTTTACAGCCATGTTTCACACTTCCGAATGTTCTGGATATGTCTTAGATCAGTGCTCCAGGGGAGGAGAACAGTCTCAGAAACCCAGAGGCATAAATCAGAGAAATTCTAGTTCTCAGAGAATTGCTGCTCTGAGAGAAACTTATACTTCGTTTGGAATTTCTCATGGTATATTTGTATCAGAACGGTGAAACCATACACAAATGGAATTAGGCACAGTGTAACATCCTGTTCTTTCACTACAATCATTGTGAACCTTTCTTAAAAATCCTAATAGTCTGAGGTTTCTACTAGTTGCATTTAGACACCAAGCAGAGGGTAACAAAAAGGTTTCAAATAGAATGACTTAGATTTGCATTCATCAGACACGTATTGTGCTTTTAATGCTTAATCAACAGGTCAGAAATCCTGGGTGGCAAGGCATACTCCAGAAACATAGTATGAAGACATAGTCTACACATTTACTCACATCACTCGACACACTGAAGTGTAAAACAGAGAAAAGTGTATAAACCTTCAAGAAAGGGATCACGAATGGTCTTAAGGGGAAATTAGTGGCCTCCTGTAGTCTGGAATGAAACTCCTCAATAGTGACTGTGGAATTCTGTTAGAAGGAGAGAGTTTTGTTAAGTTTAACAAAATACACAACACAATACAACACAACACAACACTCCAAGTGTACGTACCACCAAGGCAAGTACCAAACTCCGCACACTCTCTCCGATCTCAGGTGAGATGTCGTTGCCAAACTGTTGCAATGTAGTGAGGAACCGCTTCAGTTTACTAAGCTGCCTAGCACCACATGTGGCTGGAAGTTGCTGATTGGCCAGTGAAGAGGAAGAGGATGAGGATGGCCCATTGCTGTATCGCTGAGGTGGGGAGGGGACAGCGTTGAGGGTTGGTGGAGAATGGTTCATCCCATTGGTCACTAGAAAATGGCAGAATTTAAAAGGTTAACTGGCAGAATGACCAACTGAATTAAATGAAATTAAGTATAAAAATTGATGAATGTAGAAAATTTGTTTTTACAAACTATACAGGATTAATAAAAGTTTCCTTACAGGTGTGAACAACTACACTCCAAAAACAATTCTGACCAATTCTACCTGCTCCTGCAGTTATATATGCTGGTATCTACAATCATTTGCAATGAATTTGGCTTTATATCTCAAAATGTAAAAAATAATTTAAGGCACAAAATCCCTGCAGTCTTTAAATAAACATGTGCCTTTACTATCAACAAAATAAACATGAAGCGAAGGGTGTTTTGAGCACCATGATATTGAGAATATACTCCCAGCTTAATCAACACAGTCTTTTATTTTGGTCATGCCAGCTACATATTTGACCTCCGACACCTAACACTTTTTTGGAACTACAATGCACATCTGTAACAGAGGTTTTAGTAGGGAAATTGTACATTTGTGTGGAGAACATACATGCCGTAGAAGAAAAGGCAGCGGGCCGGGGCCCACTAGGGTTGACTGAGGGAAGAGGGGGCATGGCGGATACTGCCGGTCTGGAATGAGACTTTACATCCACTGGAGAACCGGGCATGGCAGGAACCTTCTTCTCTCCACTGTCTAAAAAAATAAGAGAAAAAAAAGAGGGTTAATTTTAAATGATATCTTCGTTATAATCTCAAATGAAATATTTCCTCATGCACTGGGAGCAAAGACACTCTCTACCCTGAATAAATGAGGAACTAACAGATACATTTTAGAGTTTCAAACAAAATTTGAGTAACAAGGTACAAAGCTCATATACCCATTTTGAGTCAAGAGAATATTTGTATTTGCACAACAGTAAAATGGGATGAATAGTGAAACTGATCACCTCACTATTAGTAGTATATAAATACCATAATTTTCTGGCTATTAATAAGTGAAAGGCAGTGAGGATCACAGCACCAACACAAAACAAAACAAACGAGCTCTGGCCCAACACGGGTCCTCTCTCCCATGGTTGGAGGATGCCAGATGTCTTCTGCTTATTAACCGTGGAGGCCCCACAGCTGAGGTGCAAATGAACCAAGCTTTGTCCTTGGGAAGAATAGTCCATCATTGAGCCCCCAGTTAGAAAAGAGTGGCTTGGCTATTTCACGCTTGCTAACTAGCGTTCACAAAGGCCATTCACTGCATACTTTCTGCCTTTGAATGGACCACCAAGCTCAACAGTCATAGATCAGAGAAACTATTGTCCTTAAAAGAACCATGAGCAGAGCCATTAGCTCCATTCCGAGTATATCTGATGCTTGAAAATGCTTTTAGAATAGTGGCTAATAGACAAGTGTAGCTTGGGCTGTCAAAGGTCATGAGATGCTTCTTATGAGACGTTTCATAGATTTATGGCCGCTTCTTTGTGACCAGGAAAATTTTTGTTCTGTGTTTATTCATTGGGACTAATAGGATGAATTGGTGTCTATGGAAGGGAATTATAGTATAGTTTTAAAAGAAGACGTCTCTCTTAAAAGTGCAGGCTAAAGCGATTTTCAAGCTCATGCATATCTTTTACTGTTTTACTCCAACAAACAAAGAACTGAATGAATCAAGGCTGCATGAACAAACAAACAAAAAAAAAAAAAAACCTATACACTTCCAGAAATTGGTCCGACACCTATGTTTAACACACATACACACAACTCCATTCTGCACGGCAAAAGCCTCCCATCTGTCTATTTAGCTCTTTAAAGCTTTAAATATTTATTCCTTATTGTACATAATGTGCTTTTTCCCTTCTGTGTGACCACCTGTTTTTCACCCAGGAGGCAGGAAGAAAAGACAGAACAAATGATGGGGATGGAGGCAGATAAGGCCAAGTGGATTGGCTCTGTGCCATAAAATAAATACTTTTTTCCTTTTTCTACTTAAGAAAATCACACCAACACCACCTGAAATTCACTGGTAAAAGTTTTAGGACTAAGAAGTGGGGTTGTTCAATACATTTCAACAAAATTGTGCCCTTTTACTGTTTAGGTAATGATTAAGATGTCACTGGTCTCAACTTCTCTTTTATAGACAAAGACGACCTCATATGTTAGGACAAATAAACCACGTGTGACTAATGGTAGCTCTTGGAATACATTTGGACTTGGATCTGTGCTATGTTGCAATTGGGAAATGATCATGCTATATTAAACACATATGTGCATGAATACACACAAGGCAGCTGGAGTATGGGACTTTCGGGGGATATACTGATCACCTGGCAAGAACACTTTGCTGTTAACACAGCCCATCTTTATCAGCTCAGCTAAATATTGATTCAACAACAACAAACAGTAAATGTGCTGCTTCCCCTGAGCACCAACTGTTAGTATAGGGCATAAAAATAATACAAACTACTGTGTATAAAAGGAGTGGGAGAGCAACAGAGCACACCAAGGTGTGTGTGTGGGGGGGAGAAGGGGTATGTAAGAACTGAGGAAAAATTGAAAGAAATAAAAATGCTTCAGACAAGAAGGCTTGGACAGAGACCTAGTTTTATATGTGCAGGTGTACACTTTTGTTAAGCAAATAAAACACTGCTTTCACCTGTCTTTTGTTATTTAAATCTTGAAGTTTAGCTTTGTCATTATTCTGAGGGAGGTTGAACATCAGCACACATCTGTGCATTAAGCTATGCATGCTGTGGCAGTGTATTTACTTGGCACTTTAACACACTTACTTTAACACAATTATCCAGGCATACAGCTATGCAACCGCAAAGCTAAACACACTGCATTTACAGGTCTGTCTTACTGAGAAGTCAAAAAGTAAAAAAAAAAATAGTAGTGTTATGTTAAATAGTGATGTAATAAAAAATATTTGCTAAATGTCTATGAGAATTGAGAGAAAATGAAAATATATATGAGCATGAAATTTAAGCATGAATTCCACTGCTGTACAATGGCCAGAAAAAGGACCCCCAGTAAAGTACACAAAGCATCAACGGCTTCATTGAAATTAGTGTTTCAAAGACATGTATCTAAACCAGCATCCATCCAAGCTCAAATGCACATATAATCCCAGCATCATGCACAGTGCACTGCAGAGCGTAACCAAGTCCATTAGCATGAATAAGTAGAGATATTTACTCCCCCCACCACTGGCTAAAACGCTTAACATTGGAGCAACTTGCACAAAGAGCTTATTTAAAAGCCCCGCTCTGCCTTTGTTTAAAACGATATACAACTTTCCATTAAAAGCACTTGAGTGCGTCCAGACTGGAAAATCATTTAAACACAGTGCAACAAAAGACTGAAAGGCTCATACCACCTTCAGGCACCCAGCAGCCACATAAACCCCCCTCAAGCCATGGATACAAAGGGTTAAGCTATCAAATCTTCAGCAGAGAGTGGGGGGGGGTGTTAGAGGCAGCCGCCTCAGAGCATCTCTACCATATGGACCTAATGGGGCAGCATGCTGGCAGCTGGAGGCTCCAACAGTCACCTGTGTCTCAGCAGAAGGGGGGGGGGGGCATGGAGACGAAGAGGATAGAAGACATGGCTGCTGATGGGAAGTGTGTGTGTGTGTGTGTGTTGGGGGGTGGGGGGGCTGCAGCTGGGGGTTGGGCAAAGGCAAGCAAAACAAAGGCTGCACCTGGTGCTTGTCAGTCCTCACATACTAACAATACACACACATCTGTTCCTCTCCAGCAATGTAGGCGTGTGTGCGCGTGTGTGTCTGTGCTCAGCAACAGGTTGCACAACTGTGTGTGTGTGCATTTGTTGTATATAGAACTACTGTGGCCCTACTAATTGCAACAAAGCAAATCCCCTCTTGACCCTCACTCATCAACCGTATTCAAATCAACTTCATTTATGGCTTTCCTTTCTGTGAAAGGACAAGCCTGGGGCTTTTATTAAGTTCCTCTATAACAAATCACAAGAGCAATTCAAAGATCTCCCACATGGGTTTTAAATAAACAGAGCCTGTGTGTGTATGTGTCTCCCCATTAGCAGTGACAAGCTATATATGAATACATACATACATACATACACACACACACACACATATATATATATATATAAATAAAACGTGTATATACATACATATATATATGTATATATATTCCTATTACCAAACTTAACAGCTTACACAGCCAGCTATAACAGAAAGCTATATTCAAGCTACTTCTATAAAAAAAAGGAATGTCTTTACTTTTCCCTCTCACACTCCCACACAGAGCCTGTGAACATTAGGTCAAGCCTGAGTCCTGTCTCTCTAATTGTGGGGCCCATGAGGAGATTAACTTACGGCTGTGTCCCCAGGGAAAGCTGGTGGACAGTGTAGGTTAAAGTTTGGGGTCAGTGAATACAGCTCGGACAAAGAAGCTGTGCCACTGTGGCTACTGATAGTGCACTTACACGGCGAGCACATCCGATGTCCTGCAGGGCCCCTTCTCAACTCGATCCTGAGAAAAGCAGGGTCATAACGACATGCTTATTAAGCATGACACTTTTACATGCAGAGTAAATCAGATGTATTAATAGATTGTTTCATGACATGTCAACAGTTATTACAGGTTAGTACTAATTGGTACTTCCTGTTGGCTGTTCCGGTTGCTGACCCGTGTGCGTGTGTACACGCAAATTACTGTAACTTTTAATGTCTAACCAAATAAAGAAAACAAAATTGTCCTCCAAATCTCTCATCTCTCTCTTTCTCATGAGGCCTGAATAATTGAGTGTGATTAGTTACATATCCCCAAACTCTCCATTTACGACAGAGCAGACAGCCAGTCTGCAGGGCAGATCTCTCTCTCTCTCACACTCACTCACACACACACACACACCCAGGACTGTCAGGCTGACAGTGTGCAGCGTGCTCTGGTGTGTGTCTGTCAGGGCTTGCCAGGAGATTGTGTTTGCTAAGATTATGCAGGCCTGCAGTGACGAGCAGTCTACAACAAACACTGCCCTGGAGCCCTTTTCCAGTCTGAAGCAGCACAGCTTCGAGCAAGTCTGCAAAATTTGCTGTTACTAAACAGACAGTTTTTGGCAAAGCCTCAAATTCCACCTTCTATCTGAATGTATTTATTACACAGTTCACCAATGTATACCATTCAGATGATCATCCAATACCTCACAGACAAACACAGACCATTTATGAATTGAAGTCACTACTTTTTTTAAAGACAGGGAAGTAAAGTAAGGATTATGTGAAAGTGATGCTGACACAGAAAGATCCAGGAAAGGAGCAGTTGATGAAGAATCCCTCTCAGACTTCCCCAGTATGGCATTCTCCTGTCTGTGGTTAAAGTATGTCCCATGTGGAATAGTCATTGACTACCTTTATCCAAAGCCAACAAAATTCAGTGCTGCACCATAACACCAGTCTTAATATTCAGAACAGTCTGTATTTACAATGATTATATTGTGTTCCAAGCAGAAGCAATTTTGTCTCATAAAAGAAATATAAATTTTGAAAATGTCTTAAAAGTGAAGACATACATTGACATAATGCACACACAGACACACACCCACCCCTCACCTCTCTGTGGACGGTCCTTTTTTCCTTCCGTCTTATTCAAAAAACAAGGGAGTCCCTTGGTTTAGCTTGTTTACAGCTCCTTTTTGCTCCCCTTTTCTCTCCTTCATATGTGGGGCATGTGTCTAAGCCCCCTGCATATGTGAGCTGCAGTCCAAGCTCCTCTTGCAGCCAGAGAAACACAGATGGAGTCCAGATGGGCGAAGAGATTCAGAAAGACTTCTTTATTTCTCTCTTGCTTCCTTTCCCACTTGGGTTGTAGCTCTATTTGCCTCTCCACTTTTCTCTTCACGTTCTTTCGCTGCTCAGCTATTCAACCCTTTCACCTCTCTTAACAATCTCACTTTGTTTTTCTCTCCATCTTTGTCTCACACGCACACACACACAGACACACACACACACACACTTCCCCCCACTTCACGATGCTCACTTCAAGCATAGCCGGCTGGGCCAACGACACGCCCATTCTGTGGCTCCTGGCCAATCAGCTGATAATCTATTTAATGTATTTAGTGAGGCGGGTTTGCTGATTAACATAACTAATTGTTCTGGCACTAAAAGGTCAAACAAAGTATGTGCCAGGAAAAGGGGGAAAGATGGGTCACTTAATAAAACATCCCGAATAATGAGACCTGATAATACACAATAGTGTCGTGCATTTAAAAGCAACCTACATTTAAGAACATAGCTGAAATGAATCATTAATCCACCTAAGATAAAGGAAAGGCAAAACCATTTGATTTGAAATTTTAAACATTGGAAAACATAATTTAGTAATTATTAACATAATTACAGTGTATATTATAACTATAGCATAAAAGCATTTTGCAGCCAGAAGAACTAAATAAACATAGTGGATGTGTCAAAGAAACACAAGCAGTCCATTATAAGGTATTGGATGTCTCTCTTTCACAGACTTGGTTTCAAGAGTCACAGTGGAGCAATGAGGCACAAAACAACTGCTAAATACTCAAAGTGTACTTGTGAAGAGTGTGTACAGAGTGAGCACATAACAGTGTCTGTGACTCTCTTTGAGGATATTCCCTGACCCTGCACTCCCAAAGTGTGTTTTGGCACACATTTTATGACCATGACATCCGAATATTGATCGGCATATGCAATATTTTGTGGATGCATGTTCCTTATTATAAAAAAACTAAAAGCCAAAAGATCTTTCTTTTTTGATTAAGATCAGTGTTCTGCTACAGTACTGCAGAACTTAATGTAAACTCCCCACTTAAAAACTAAATAAATAAATTCTGCATTCTTACTATCAGCGAAATATAACAAATATCTCCATGCACAGAGAGGGGGCTGACCACAGTTCTCAACTCACTGTCTATATTTCCAGCATGACCACGTTAAGATGCTTGTGCATAGAGCTTAAATATGGTGGAAACAGCTGTGCAGCCAATCTTCACACAGCTGCACATGGGAAGTGTTCCTCTTCCCAGCCTGAGAGGCAGCACAATGAAACGCATGTGAGGACACAGACTCCCACATGTGAAAACCTCTGCCACCTACAAATCCCATCTACTTCTTATTGACGTCTGTAGCCGTGATTAGCTACTCAATATTTTACTTATTATGTACATGAGATTTCAATCTGCTGACATCTATTCATGTTTTAAAAACCAAACCAGCCTAGGTTACGTCAGTCCATTTGAACAAAGCTAAATTCATTCAAATAAGTCCAACAGAATGGGTGCAAGTAACTCAAACTCAAACAAGTGGGGTCAGTGCTCGTAGCCCCGAGTTAATCCGAGTTTACGCCAACTGATTTCATTTACATGCTAATAAAGAGCTATAGGCCTCACCCCTGAAAAGTTCAGGACCCGTAAAAGTGAGTTGATGTGTGCTTGTGGGTGCACATGTGATGGTACACAATGTATGGGGGTGGGGCTATAGGATTTGCATACAAAATGTAAGACAGCATAATACACGAGTGTGAGAAACAGAAGACAAAAGTATCTGAATTGACACATTAGGTCGGAATTACTTTCAAGACTGCTCAAGTTGTCATAGGTAGGTGTGATTATGTGAAGTTCCTCATAGCAGGTTGGAAAAATAAATGGATGTTCCCTTCTGAACAATGCTATGTTTGTTAATTTAATCAGACTTCAGTTTGCTCATCATTCAGCCAGCAGTATGGTCTGTTTATCTGCACTGCACTCTTCAAAGCAACCCAGCTATTGATAGATAAGCTGAGCAGGGTATTCAGACTGATTGCCTATTAAACAGTGTTTAGTTTTCCTAAAAAGTCTCATCTCTTTTAAAAAAAATTATATATATATATAAAAAATTTTTCCCCCCTATTAGCTATGGCAGTGATCTTGGGTTCGAAACTGTTACTTGAAGTTGAGAGAGAAAACGTAGAACTCCTGCTGGATTCCACTGTGAAAGAACAATAAACATCTACTCATCCAATTAGCAGAAAAAAAATCCATTTTATAGTATCTATGTTGATCCTCCACTCTGTTTTAATACGGGATGCGACTTGATACAAAGTGGTTTACACAGATGTGCAACACATAGGGGGGAGGAACTGAAAGGTGGGCAGACATTCCAGTCTTACCTACCCAAAACCGCTGTCCTCCCTGCCAACAAAATTCTTCACAGCCTTCTTCCAGCCACGCACTCCCCACTACCTCCCTCCCTTTCTCCCTCTATCTCTCCCCTCTCACGCTGGGTTTTGGAGTGGCATTCCTTCTCTCTGCTCTCGGCTCCAGTATGTCTGGCCATGCTGCACGCCTGGGAGCCATTAGTTCAAGTAAAGTCTGACGCACCCTGCCTACCCCCATTATAGGCACATGAGCGTGTGCGCACACACACAGGCTTTACTTCACACACACAAAGTTTGTGGTGAGAGACTGTATACATAGAGAGAACATTTTAGAGAGAAAGAAAAAGGACAAGCAGAGAAAAGTGCTGTGTGATGGTGAATGAATGTCTATGATCGAGAATGGAGAGAGTCCAAAAGACAAATAAATGGATAATTGTGTGCGTGTGAGAGAGAGAGAAAGAGAGAGTAAGCGAGAGACTGAGTAACGAGCTCGTGTTTGTATGTGCATGAGTCTGCACTAAAATTTATGAGAGGTGGGTCACACGCTCACTTGGCTACAGCACCCCAGAGTTTCCACAGCTTGCAGCCAAGAGCATAGATGCAACACACACATGCGTGCGCGTGCACACAATCAAGCTGTAAAGTCATAAATGCCCTTAGAAATCAGTATACTGCTTCACAGTTTGTCCCTCTGAGCTAACCAAAAAAATACCCAGCACTCTACCATATAGACTGTACATAAACAATATATAATGCTGTGAAATGTTTAGGAAAATGGTTGTGTGTGTGTGTTTTAAACCAGGGTAGAGAAACTAAATTATAAATAAATAGGTTCTCCAATCTCAACACAGCATTTGTAAACAAGTTAGAACAAAATGAAAAATTATGTTTCATTTTTAAAAATCTGCATGTAGTCCTGAATAAAATTAAACAGTACGTTTAGAAAGCTGTTAGTTCCGGCAGCTGTATTTGTATTGGACCCGTGTTGTTTATGCAGCAACATATAGCTACAAAACAGCCTGTAATTATTTACTGGATGGTGTCAAAATATGTCAAATGTCTTACATATTGTCCACATAGTTTAAAAAGTAAAAACGACAAATATGCTTGATGGCTAAACGCCCATCCCAGGCCAGCGTTAGCTAGCTAAACTGTTTCTTTCATGTTCACAAGTGCAGCACAACCACCAACAGTCCAGGCTATGTCTAATCCAAGCCTGAGCATAATACGGTTTAGGTTTAGCGAATGCTTATAGCAAGTTTCATTTACTTTGTTTCTTCATCCATGAGCTGAAGCCATGTAATATTATATCTTTGCTGCACAGTGTGTGTAAAATTATACACTGAATGAAATTATGCAAGATGCTGATACGGATTCAAAAGACATTTATGTCTTCCAGTGTAAACAGCAAGCTAATGGGCTACATGAGGAACTGGTTTAAAAACAAACTGTTCAGGACGGTCATGTTTTCAGTTGTTTTTCTTCTTTGAAGCAACTTAGAGACCTGTTTCTTACTGTAGTTCAACAATTTAACATTTTTTTCAGTGACATTTAAATTGTTGTTTCATTCATATAAACTCTTCAATCTTCACTAGGATCCACTAAGTGAAAGTGAATATTAGATGGCCAACAAACCAGCTATAAATAAATAAATAAAAACATTTTTGGGTAAACAAAGGTACTACTTTCTTTACGACAAAAAATTAATCTTGTGAAGTATGACTGAAAAAGAAAGGAATATATTTGCCAATAAGTAAGATTAATAACAAATGCAGCGTTTGTAATCAAGTCTCCTTTCCAGAACAAGAAGATGCAAGGCACAGAGTGTGCTAATATGATGGAAAGTAAGGCTATACCTTAAAAGTGAAAGTGTCCCAAAACTGGTTGTTTTGCTTAAACCCTTTTCTAAAGGGTATGGTTGTGTGTGTCCCTCACCTGAAATTTATCCTTTAATTCGTCTTTCTACCTCTTGCTGGCCTCTAGGCAAGAGACACAGCTGTGTTATTACCACACACACACACCCACCCAGACACACATGTACACACACCTGTGCTTTGCAGGTGGCTCAGCTGTGGTGTGCTGGGAACACCTGGCAGTAAGAAGAGACTGCGTGGGAGCATGCCTTTCCTCAGGTTGGATTGCAGGACCTGTTCACACTTGTCAAGGGCACCCTCTGCATCTCTTTCCAAGGCTGGTTATAATCATAATACAGAGAAAATCTTCTGGAGGTGTGTAAAAATGTTTGCTGCACAAAATAACAGAGGTTAGAGCACCAACTGTTTTCAGGCTTTCTAATTTACCATCTCTACATGCTACAGTTCCAAAGAATGAAGCATTATTGACTTAATTCAATATAAAAGTACTTTTCAACCAATTTTCTAATTTTTCGAACTAATTTTCTCCTCCTATATACATCTACATTTTAAATAAAATTCTTGGGAAGACAAGAGCAGGCAGACAGATATGGGAAACTATACTCCTAAGCTTACTTCGACCATACTGTTTATATAATCAGATATTTGTAATGCATATCTAAAAAAACCACTCCCTCTGAAAAAAACAAAACAAAACAAAAAAAAAAAAAGTCTGCTTGTGATGTTCTCCATGACAAACTTCAGTATGACAGACCGGTGAATATGGATGAAGCCGAACTTGCACACAGAGAGGGGTGTGTATGTACACACACTCCCACTTAGGCATGCACATACAGTCTGTCAACACACAGTAAGAGTTCTCACAGTCTAAATTGAGGGAACTTTTCCTTTTTTCCCCCTTCAATAATCCATTGACCGCTGACAGCCATGGAACAGCTGGTTTTCCTATTGAAAGTGGGAGGACAGAGGGACTGGGGGGTGTGGAAAACAGAGGCAGACAGCAGGACAGAGACAGTAAGGGTGTGCGAGTGTGTGTGTTTAAGACGGAGAAGCTTAATGTGGTGATAAGCCTCTTTCACAAGGTTTTGAACACTCTCCCTATGATGGTCTGCTGACTGACTGGTGGCTTTGTCCCATCAAGCACACAAAACTGGAGAGAAATAGAGAGAGAGAGGGAGGGGGTCTGACCCCAATCAGAGAGAGAAACCCAAACCTCTCACTAGTGCGAGGGCTTTTCAAAGCTCATTTGTACCACTGAAAGTGAGCTACTGAATGAACTGCTGGTAGATGATGTGCATGTTGTAGAACGACACTCAAAGGCAACCAAAGAGAGCCACTGTTAACATAGCGTAGAACTTCAGATAATTCAAAACATACTCTGACAAAACAAATGCTGGTTAAGAAGTCATTTTTTGCCATGTCAGTTAATGAAATTTGTCACTTCTCAGTTTGAATCAACGTGAAAATAACCAGTCCACTCCAGAATAGAGCCCAAGCCAGTTCAGTGTTATCAGCTTGGAATCAAGACTTGGTAAGCACTGGACAACTTGAGAAAGACAGAAGGCAGCAATCAGCATTAAAGTCAAGCTCATATCCGCAGTTCTAAACTCAGGGCAGAGGCCTGACTCCAGGAGGTCCGGTCCCACTAATAACCCCGTCTCCAGTGGAGCGCCATTCTGGGCAACAGGCGCTGGTGGAGGGAGCCGAGACATCTGGATCCCATCTTTCCCAGCCTGTCCGCACAGCGCCATGCAACAAGAAACATCTGGTGAAGCTGATGTCAATTACTTCATCACATTTCCCTTCATGGATAATCTGTTTTTAAACACTCTCCCTCTCTCTTTCTCTATCACACACAGAGCAACAAAATGATATCAGGAACATCTACAGCTGTTAGACCAAAGATTTACTGCACCAGACATCCCGTCCTGAACACGTACACAGGTATTATACATGATGTTCTCACCAGGCATGTTCTTTGTTTGGCAGCTGTTGCATACATAACCAAATCAATTTGCTGACAATTAGATATAAAATACATTACGTGTTCTATTATAAATTCATGGACATAAATGTTTCCATTTTCAACTTATAAAATGAACGTGAATAAACCATCAGCTGATTTATTTTCTCTGAAAAAACACTGAGAAACTTGCCTCTAGTAGTGCAAACAACATGCCTGATGGGTCACAGGAGGTCAACACATTTGAGGAGGTTCTAAGTCAAAAAAAAAAAACCCAACCTGAGACTATCCTAGCCTAGGGCTTCTTTAAACAGATACAGCTGCTAAGGCTGGAGGGGAGATCCAAACTCCAGCCTCTCCTCTCTCCTGCTTCCTCTCTGACATTCACAAACTCTCCCCTGCGACCAAAGCACTGGACTGCCAGCACTGGAGCCCCACAGGAGCAAGAGCCAAAACCAATTAGAGCTCCTACAAACCTGAAAAGCCTCATTGTCCACGGTTCCATTGCTTCAAGTGAGAGCAAAGGAACAGTACTTGGCAATAAAGGTGATTCTGATTTTGATGATTCACATATGTGCTTGCACACACAGACACACACACACACACACACACACACACACACACACACACACACACACACACACAGCCGGACTGGAAGTAGAGCACTAATCTACTACCTGAGTGGGCACACGTCTTTAAAACAAGGCTAAAACAATAAAAACAAACAAAAAGAGTAAAGCAACATATACAGTAAGTAGGATTCAGTTGTACCAGGTAATAAACTCCACCCTGTTCACCAATCACTCATTAACAGTCTGTTTGGAAGCGTTATGCATTTCATTGTTTAAGATGGTTCAGAACCAGCATGATGTCAGAGCTGCCTCACAGCACCACTGTCCCCGATTCAATTGGTGGATTTGTGGCTTTAAACTGCGAATAAGCATGAATCAGTACGCAAATGTGTGCGCGTGTGCATGTTGCTCTGCGATTAACTTGTGTCCCACCCAGGGTATATTCCTGCCTCATGCTTAGTGTTCCCAGGATAGCCTCTAGATCCAAAGCGACCCTGTGTAGGATAAACAGCCTACTGAAGAGCAAATGAAGACAGATCAATCACAATTACCACCTGAGAGTTTGAGCACTGCCCTCTTGTGGTGCAAGCATTCACAACAATTTCATCATCATCATCCACAGCAGCATCCGTGCAATCATCACCAAGTCTGGTTATTTATACCTCCTCTACACCCCAACGATCCAGCAACAGCCGGCATCATCTCTGGGTTGTTGGCACCGATGCGCCTCAAGACAGACAGACGCACCGGCACGGCGAGGCCTCCTGCAGTTCTGTTCTTTAGCAGCACTAAGGTCCAGATGGTGTGAAACTTCCCTGAGTGGATTAGCTCCAAATCCTCCAGTATGAGGAATAGATGGGGGAAAAGGGAGGGAGGGAGGGAGGAAGGGGGGAACTAAAGTGTTCCTCTTGAGCATTTCTCACATAAACAAGACTTGATTCAAGGAAGCTTTGGTCTCCATAAATCTGACAGTCTTCCTGCAGGTTGAAGCTGTATTTAAAGCAGCAGTGAACCTACTCTTAGGGTTTATTTGATGCAATGCAGTGTCAAGTAAGGAGAAATAGACAGTATAAAAACTTTAAATACAGAAAAACAGACCTTTCACTGGAGTAGCAGCAGCATCAAACGTTTTAACCTTTACTTAGGAAGGTGCATGTCGTGTGTTAGTCAAAAAAAGCTATATTACAATGTGCGATAGCGTTAATGAACAATTCTGCACATTAATGCTACACAAACCTTCACATTACAATATACAAACAAATATACACACTAAAGGTACAAAATACCATACCAGTGATAAGGAAAGGTATGATTTTGTACCAGGTTTTATTCCGGAAAACGTATATTTATACGAAGACTCGTTATAAATAATGTTATTTTTCTTATGGAAAGTAGCTGAACCGGAGAACCAGATTGAACTGGAACCCATAACCACTGTTATCAGTTATGACCTATTTATTATCGGAAAAACAACTTAACGTTTAAGTTGACCGGAGTTTTAAAAGCGTTACGAAATTTATACCCAAGTTTTAAAAAAAATGACTTACATTGGAAAGTGCCCGAAATTCCGACCATTACTCCTCCGCGGCGGATTTCGTGTCGGCGCTGTGTCCGTTAATAGAGTGAATTTTGTAACGTGCGCGAGACTCGGAGCTCCACACACGCAACTCTGAAGTGAAGCGCGCGCGTTCAACAACTGACAGAAAAGCGGAATAAGAGGCGGCAGAGGGGTGGGGCTAACACTGAGGAGGCACACGAGCGCGTTCTCTGCCTCGTCACGTGTCTCACCACGTGCGACAAATCATTTGTAATTGATAAGCGCCCTATTAACACCTGCTTTCAGTTAGCTACATGATCAGTCCAATAGCCACGCGAACAAACGTTCATTGCTACTATAATTAACTCTAGTTAACGGAACACAAACCTTAATTAACTAAGTGTGGTGGACATTGGATTGGCTACACAGTATAAGCATGATTCATCAGAAAAAAAAAAAACAAGGACTTGAAAAAAGACCTGGTCATAACACGAATAGAGTGCTAGCATACAATACTAGCCATATGCATACAAAGAGTGTATCCAGTTCATTCATTCATTTATGCTTTACCCTGGGAATAACGAAGGTGAGAATATTTAACCTGATAGTTAACATGATCAGAATTGGATTTGAGTATGATAATTGTGTAATCCATCAGGTCCAAGAGAGAATATTTGAATCAATCGAAGAACTGAGAACGACTGAATCATGGCACATGTCTGAATCAAGATCTAAGAATGACCTTGTGGTTGTCTAAATGATCATGAAGGTCTAAGAATGACCTTGCAGGTGTCTGAATCATGAAGCAGGTGTTGATGCTTTCGGTGAAAAAGATTAAGAATGAAACAATGGTATTTAAACATGTGATAAAGTATGATGAAGACAAACTTAATTGATAATCAGCATTTAGGAATAAACATTTTAATAAACAAGTTGACTGAGCTCTCGCCCAATTACAAACAAGATGAGAAGAGAGAAATAATTGTGGCAGGAGGCTGAGGTGTGACTAGAAGAAAAAATGGGTTGTCTTTTAGAATTGTATAAAAGCCTGGGTCATAACCTTATTGATTGTTGCAGACATCTCGACTTGCATATTCAATAAAGACTGATTTTTGGCATCTTCAGCAGGATTAACAAGCTAATTCACAAGTCTGGATCTATCACTGGACACAAACTGGAGACATCTGAGTCAATGAGGAACAGGAGGTCACTGAACACTGAACAAATTGCTCTCCATCATGGACAATCGGTCTCACCCACTCTACAATACAATACAGAGTCAGCGGAGCTCATTCTCCAAAAGACTCATTCATTGTCACAGAGAATGTTACAGAGATCATTTGTACCAGTCGCAATAATATCGTACAATAGTTCACCTGTGTGTGAGACCGGTGATAACACTCTCACACTCACGACTATTAACACTTTTCTTCTAGACTCACAAGGCACTTCATATTTATTATCTATTTCCAGTTTGCACATGTGTACTGTATTGTAAATACTGATGTAAATATTATCTATCTATCTATCTATCTATCTATCTATCTATCTATCTATCTATCTATCTGTCTGTCTGTCTGTCTGTCTGTCTGTCTGTCTGTCTGTCTATCTATCTATCTATCTATCTATCTATCTATCTATCTATCTATCTATCTATCTATCTATCTGTCTATCTATCTTAACTCCCTGTAAAAAATGGAAAATTTGAAAATATGGATTTTTCGATTGACAAACTTTTGAGTGACAGAGACTATAGCCAATATATTCTATATGAACAATGTCTAATATTTTTAATGACTATACACACACACACACACACACACACACACACACACATATATATATATATATTATACATACACATATATATATACACTATATTGCCAAAAGTATTCGCTCACCCATCCAAATAATCAGAATCAGGTGTTCCAATCACTTCCATGGCCACAGGTGTATAAAATCAAGCACCTAGGCATGCAGACTGTTTTTACAAACATTTGTGAAAGAATGGGTCGCTCTCAGGAGCTCAGTGAATTCCAGCGTGGAACTGTGATAGGATGCCACCTGTGCAACAAATCCAGTCGTGAAATTTCCTCGCTCCTAAATATTCCACAGTCAACTGTCAGCTGTATTATAAGAACGTGGAAGTGTTTGGGAACGGCAGCAACTCAGCCACGAAGTGGTAGGCCACGTAAACTGACGGAGCGGGGTCAGCGGATGCTGAGGCGCATAGTGCGAAGAGGTCGCCAACTTTCTGCAGAGTCAATCGCTACAGACCTCCAAACTTCATGTGGCCTTCAGATTAGCTCAAGAACAGTGCTCAGAGAGCTTCATGGAATGGGTTTCCATGGCCGAGCAGCTGCATCCAAGCCATACATCACCAAGTGCAATGCAAAGCGTCGGATGCAGTGGTGTAAAGCACGCCGCCACTGGACTCTAGAGCAGTGGAGACGCGTTCTCTGGAGTGACAAATCGAGCTTCTCCATCTGGCAATCTGATGGACGAGTCTGGGTTTGGCGGTTGCCAGGAGAACGGTACTTGTCTGACTGCATTGTGCCAAGTGTAAAGTTTGGTGGAGGGGGGATTATGGTGTGGGGTTGTTTTTCAGGATCTGGGCTTGGCCTCTTAGTTCCAGTGAAAGGAACTCTGAATGCTTCAGCATACCAAGACATTTTGGACAATTCCATGCTCCCAACTTTGTGGGAACAGTTTGGAGCTGGTCCCTTCCTCTTCCAACATGACTGTGCACCAGTGCACAAAGCAAGGTCCATAAAGACATGGATGACAGAGTCTGGTGTGAACTTGACTGGTCTGCACAGAGTCCTGACCTCAACCCGATAGAACACCTTTGGGATGAATTAGAGCGGAGACTGAGAGCCAGGCCTTCTCGTCCAACATCAGTGTGTGACCTCACAAATGCGCTTCTGGAAGAATGGTCAAAAATTCCCATAAACACACTCCTAAACCTTGTGGACAGCCTTCCCAGAAGAGTTGTAGCTGTTATAGCTGCAGAGGGTGGACCGACGTCATATTGAACCCTGAATGGGATGTCACTTAAGTTCATATGCGAGTCAAGGCAGGTGAGCGAATACTTTTGGCAATATAGTGTATATATATATATATATATATATATATATATATATATATATATATATATAGTATAAAATAGCCTTTTCCCATCATCAAGTGTTGAGGATGCAGAAAATAGGGATAGGTGGAGAGAGATGATTCGCTGTGGTATTTCAAAATATATTTTAAAAGTACTTTAAACTAAAAGTTTTTTAAAAACTCAATGGCCTAGGTAAAGCCCTAAATGCTCACGTTAATCAATGTGGCTTTCTTTGTACCACAAGCTTCATATCTGACCAACCCACTCTGAGTCATACACATAGTTAAGGAATAAAAAACACATTCTCTAGCCCCACACACAGGATCCCCATCCAGATGTACACTTCTAGTGGAATACAAACAAAACATTATGGCTACAAATTAAAAGGCATTATGGGATTATGTTTAGGTTTTATTTTTCATGATGGTTAACCAGTGTCTTATAGTCACCTGCTCTGACTCACACGTCCCTGGGTAACTGGCCTTCAAAATAATGTCACATTCTACATTTCACACACCACCTGGAAATAATATGTAGCACAGTAACACCAAGGGAAATCAACTGAGCAACACATGGCTGTCAGATAAGCTAAATCTGTCTGTTATACTGGCAATATCTGAAAATATTCTGTGCACTGCAGCTCTGCAATTTCCAACAGTTTCGTCTTTGGAAGCCAGGTTTACACTTTACATATATCAACTCAATTTTCCTGAACATAAAAAGATAAAAGGTCAAAAACAATAAAAGTAATAAAATAAATGAAAGATTTATTTGCTCACAGGTTAAGATTGGCTGTCTTGAAGTGACATGCTCACTGACACTGTGAGGAAAGACAGTTGGTATTGAAATGTTTATATTAAAATCTCAGTGTGACCATTGCTTACTTAAAAGCAACCAACAGGAGGACACTAGAAAAGGGACAGCCACAAATATGGTAGCAAAATGTAAATGAAGTGTAATGAACAGAAAAAAAATGTAATGAACAGAAAAATACACTAATTACCTCAAGCTCACTTTGAAAGCTGTCATTCAGATCACGCTGTTTTAGACAGAATATACTGATGTTTTTAAACCCAGGTCTATTGTTAGAGGATCTGTATAAGCTGACATGGAGAACATGTTATTGCACATTCTGTTATAGAATAGAATTATATATAATAGTCTTGAAAGACTGCTGGAGTTTCACAGTGCAAAATTGGCTTCCTGCATATTTTTTTCAGCAACCTTTTCAGGGCACAGTAAATATTTATTAACCTAGTACATGTGGCACTTACTGTTTTCTCCTACAAAGTATGAATCTAATGTTCGCCTGTGTGCCATTGGAAAGACTTCTTTAAAGTTTGGGGTTACTTTGTTAACTCAATTAATACGATTCATCCTCCAATCATAGGGTGTGAGACCGAGAATACACCCTGGATGGGATTCCAGTCCATTGCATTTCTTTTAATATTGATATTCAGTATTAGGCCTAAAGAACCACCCTCCAGGAATCAAATGATCTGTAACCAGTTTTATTCACATTAGGATGAATCAGTACAGTTCAACAATCAACAGATAAATGAATGAAGATCTAAATATTATTCACTCCTTTTAAAGAACTCTAACTGCATGCTCAACAAGTGGTTCTTTAACTGTCAGGATCAGTGTACGTTAGTTACATGGCTAGTCTGATGATGCTTTATGGGCAGTAATGACAGCTGAACACTCATAGATTGTTCCCATCTCAAAACAGGATATATGGATGCTGAGACTTGTCTTCGTCCCCACCCTCCCTCAATCCACCGCCTACGCAAACACATGCCGCTCATTTTTTCCCTGTCCACCCTGCGAGCCGGCCACCTGCTCTAGAACATGCTGCACAGCTGCCAGCCTGCAACAACAAATGAACACAAGCATGAACGAGGATGAGAGAGAGAGAGAGAGAGAGGTGAAAGCAAATGAGATGTCTTCCTTATGACTTCTGTCTCTTCTGTCTTTTCCAAAATCCAACCACAATGATTCAGACTCAGTGCAGAGCAAGACATTTTAATTCTGAAAATCATTACATAATGTTTAAAACTCTTTTAACCCACATACCAAGGTTACATTTTTACATTCTAACCCTAACCCCAGCTTGCTAATATTACCCACGTGGCATTACTAATATTCTTCTTTGTCACCTCTTCATCTTCTTAGCATAAAATCCTAGCTCTGAATACACTAATAGCTTAGCTGAATAATAGCTTAGCTAATGTAACCTGTCCTGCAAGTGTTTGACATTAGTATCTAACCAAGTTCACTAGAAAACATTAAACTAGTTATATTTTGTAACAGAAATAGTTTATATAATAATAGCTGGTATAATTATTAGACTATTAGGTAATACAAGATTGTAATGTTTTAGATTTATTCGTGATATATATTTTTAACCATTTTCAATCCAGCCATGTTTTATGTGCCTGATTATGTTTTACCAAAGAAATCGATCATCCAAACTCCAGTTGTCATTTATTTTCTCAGAAGTGAGAATTAAAATTCGTCATATAACTAGATTTTGGGGGAAGTCGTTGGTCATTCTGCCTATGAATATAACGTCTATGTCACTTGGGATGCCTTTTGTGATGATAATTTTTAACCGACAAATTAAAAAGAAGGCTTGCCAGTGTCTGTGTGTGTGTCTGTTGGGGAGGGTGTATTATATTAACAAAGATGGCCATAAATTAGACAGCGTGGCATAAGTCACCCTGGCGATGTGACTCGTGGCAGTGTGTGTGTGTGTGCACATGCACGTGTTTATTTGACAGCTGGGATTGCCTCTTTGAATGCGTGTCTTTTGTCATTGGCCTTTGTAGAGTACCAGCAGGTCTGTCACTGAGCAACAGCTTGAGTGTGACCCAGGCATGCGCCACACACACTCGCACATTCTCAGTGACCTGACTGTGCCTGTACTGTTCCTCCACGATAACAATGCCAAAGGCCTCCATCCTTCCTCCCCCACTCCTCTTGCTCTCCTGCTGTTCATTATACCCGAAGCTCATCAGTGCGTGTCTGTTTGTGTGTCCATGTGTGTGTGTTATATATGTACCTGCTGTTCGTTCATCCACTTCACTCTGAAGCAAAAGGCCCGGGGTCAGCGAGGTCAGCTGGCAGACGCCTGGTTAAACCTCCAGAGTAAAACCATCTACATATATGCACACGCCATGTTGCCATGTCCAGACAGACAAACAGAAAGATTATATATGGCCAGATGGAAGCTGAAAATTGCTTATCATCTGTTAGCATAATGCAGGCCACAGCCCCATCAATCAAACACAGACATATATTTACATTTATATTAAAGCCATCTATATATGAAAAGTAAAGCAGTATTCAGATGCTTATCTTTTTAACAATGGAATAAAAGTGTTCAAACAGCTTGGATTAAAAAAACCTAACAGCTCTTGTAACTGAACAAGTGATGTATTTGATCACAGTAATTAATAAAGTTGAAGGTTGAACTATATTCTAAATATGCATCATTAACACAAAAGTTAATATAGCAATGATAAAAGGTAGTGCAAAGAATCATCTTGGTAAGATATGACCAGAATTAGCTGAAAAAAGGGGGGAAACATTTGTAGTTTTCCTTCCTGCAAAAGAATAATTTTGCTAGATGACCAGATATATATACCTATGTGGTAACAAATTGTATCATAAAAAGTTGTATCATAGCTTTATAGACATTTCTGCTTGGAAAGGAGATGAGACATGAACTAATTTAATAAATAAAGGATACAAAAATGTATAATTTTAGTTCTTATTAATACCTGCTCTATAAAGTTAGTACTGTTTATCTATGTTGCACGTTAATCTCACGTCATTTTGTGTGTGTGTGTGTGTGTGTGTGTGTGTGCGTGTGTGTAAATGTCAGACAGACACATTATACAGGATCCCCATAGTTCCTGTTCCATATGGGCACTCAGTAGAAGTCAGGATTAGGTACAACACTAGACCAACTGGCTTTTGTTTTGAGGAGATAAGCTCTCGGTATGTGTTTCAACAACCATTTAAGACTTTCACAGACTTTATAGTGACATCTACAGGACTCCAGAGCAAAGCAACGATATAGTACATGAGTACAGTAGGGATTGTTTTTATTTTTAGAGATTTGGCTTTTATCACCTTAGTATTAAATGGTTCTATCTTATTTGCTTTTTAATCCTGTTTGAACAATACAAACATGACATCTTAAAATATCTTGAATACAGTCAAAATGACCTACTATTTCTTATTATACGATAACAACACATAACAATAAGATTATTAAGGCTATTTTAAGGCTTTTATGTTCTATTGCCAGATTAATTGGGTAATTTTAAACATTAAATTCTAGACAGAAGCAAAATTATCTGCCAATAGAATAAAAAATTCAAGCTTAAAAATAGATGAATATGCTTAGAAAATGGCTTAATAATGTTATATGTTGGTTTATTGTACTGTTATAATACTAAGCAGTATTTTAGGGTTTGAATAAAATTAGGTAAAGTCTGTAAGGACTCTTAATAAACCAAATTAATAATAATAATAATAATAATAATAATAATAATAATATAGCACTGATTATCTCCTCATCATGGCACCTGTTAGTGGGTGGGATATATTAGGCAGCAAGTGAACATGTGTTAGAAGAGGAAAAATGGACAAACGTAAGGATTTGAGCGAGTTTGACAAGGGCCAAATTGTGATGTCCAGACGACTGGATCAGAGCATCTCCAAAACTGCAGCTCTTGTGGGGTGTTCCCGGTCATGGGTGGCCAAGGCTTATTGATGCATGTGGGGAGTGAAGGCTGGCCCGTGTGATCTGATCCAACAGACAAGCTACTGTTGCGCAAATTGCTGAAGAAGGTAATGCTGGTTCTGATAGAAAGGTGTCAGAATACACAGTCCTCAAAACAAGACTATACACAGGAAAGGTGTGCTAATGATTCAAGGCTCATAACTGCACAATGTGCAAACAGAGACTTCACGATGAGTGTTATCTAACAGTTTAAATTCGGTAGAATAGAAACTTTTAGATATAAATAAATAGAATTTAAATAAAGAGAATTGTAATCAGGTCTGCAGGTCTTTTTACACCCTGGAGAAAAACCTTTTGTGGTCTTTAGGAGAAGTGCAAGAAGAGGCTGTTACAAAGCATTTGGTTGTAGCTTGTTTCATCTTTTCCTACACTGTACTGTATACTTCCACTGTTAAAGTTTTCATCATCATCATAGTCATCATCTTTATTTATTTGGTTTGATACTGTTTATCTTAGGGAAGTGTTTGTCCTGAAAAGGTTCTCATAGTCTGAATTTGGAAGGCCAAAGCACTTCAAGATTTCTTTTTTTTGCTCCAAATTCCTAATGAATCTCATCAGGATAGTGTCAGCTTGCATGAAGGAGAGCACTGGCAAGCACCTAGTCAGATAACTAAGAGCCAACACATAAACATCTAAAACTGCAGCAATATTATGTAGACAGGAATTATATCTTGCTCAGGAAGGTTCATAGTTAGCACTGTTTACAGACCACACAAGTGCTTGCTAATGGTGAGTGCTAGAATTTGGCTTGATAAACATCACTAAAATAATATAAACCTACCTTCTATTTTCATCATCTGTTGAAATAGAGCATATTAGCTTTTTGTTCTTGAAAAATATGGAATATTGCTTATATAAATTCAGCATGATTATGCATACTTAAGTTAAATTTTGCTGCATCATCCCCTAGTGATGAACTGGTGTCCCATTCAGTGTGCATTCATATCATGTGCACAGTAATTCCCAGGGTCAGGATCCACCTTGAGTAGAATGAAGTAGTTACTGACGATACATGAAATGTTTAGCTGTTTTTACGTCGTTAGAGAAAAGGAAAATATCTACTGATCAAATCTTTTGATAGATTTTTCTCTTTTTCTCTTTTCTCTTCTGTTAGATCTATTTTCTATTCAGTGCCTTGTACTTGGCTTCTTTATACTCTGCAGTCAACATATATTAAGTAGTTAAATTCAAGCCTGAGGGATTTACAGTAATCTGGATAAAAAGCATGTTACTTGTAATTTGTGCCCAAAGAAAACACTCCCTCAGGTTGGAGGTAGGGAAGGTGTTCTCAAAAGTGAGCTCAACATATGACAAAATGTCAACATGACCACTCACACACCTCACACTACACACTAATTTGATGAATCTATATAAGTTTTGCAATGTCTGCCTTTACATACACATGAATTTTAATGACATCCCATTTGTAATTAATTTGTAGGGTTTAATATAGAGTTGGCCCACCCTTTGCAGCTATAACAGCTTCAACTCTTCTGGGAAGGCTTTCCACAAAGTTTAGGAGTGTGTTTATGGGAATTTTTGACCATTCCTCTAGAAGCACATTTGTCTAGCTCTCAGTCTCCATCCTAATTCATCTCAAAGGTGTTTTATCAGGTTGATATGTAGGCCAGTCATGTTCCTCCACACCAAACTCCCTCATCCATGTCTTTATGGACCTTGCTTTGTGCACTGGTGCACAGTCCTGTTGGAACAGGAAGGGGTCATCCCCAAACTGTTCCCACAAAGTTGGGAGCATAAAATTGTCCAAAATGTTTTGATATGCTGAAGCATTAAGCGTTCCTTTCACTGGAACTAACCAGCCAAGCACAACCCCTGAAAAACAACCCCACAACATAATCCCCCCTCCACCAAACTTTACACTTGGCACAATGCAGTCAGGCAAGTAGTCTCTTGGCCAGACTCGTCCATCAGATTGCCAGACAGAGAAGCGTGATGCAGCTGCTTGGCCATGAAAACCCATTCCATGAAGCTCTCTACACACTGTTCTTGAGCTAATCTGAAGGCCACACGAAGTTTGGAGGTCTGTAGCTATTGACTCTGCAGAAATCTGCACACAGGGCACCTCAGCATGTGCTGACCTCGCTCTGTGATTTTACGTGGCCTTCCACTTTGTGGCTGAGTTGCTGTTGTTCCCAACTGCTTCCACATTGTTATAATACCGCTAACAGTTGACCGTAGAATATTTAGTAGTGAGGGACTTCATGAATGGACTTATTGCACAGGTAGCAACCTATCACAGTACCACACTTAAATTGTGAATTGTGGCAATATAGTGTATAACAAGGGCAATACAGTACACTGTTTTGAGAAAATAAATATATCAAATCGCTGTTTAATAGCTTGCTGTTTATAAAACACAGACTTTCAGGTAAGTGTCCATGTTTTTGTCTGCTCAAATATGTAAATGTTTTCAAGATATTTTTATAGCAATTTTAACACTGGGCATTGTCTTAAAGCTGATTTACATGAATGTAAAAATCATTTTACAGAATAAAAATGAAAAAGTTTAAATTTGTAATATTATTTTATTATTATTAAATATTGATATATTTATTCTTAATGAGAAAACCAGAGGTAAAGAAAAACTCCCTGAGAAAATATGAGGAAGAAACCTTGAGAGGAACCAGACTCAAAACCTACCCTCATCTGGGAAACACCAGAGAGTGTGATAATAAATTATTTCCTTTCTATAACTGTATATAGTTAAACAGAATTGTGCAACCAGGAGCTTTTAAACAACTTTTCATGTTTAATGATGGAGAGTAGAGCACAAAACTGACCATGGCAAATGCAGTTCAAAGCCACTGCCATGGTCTCCAAGGGGTATTCTCCACAGCAGTCCCATAGATCTCCATACTGTCCATGTGTGGCCATCCTCAGCAGCCATGAGCACCACCTCAGGGTAGATCAGGCAGAGCAGAAGGGGTCAGGAACACTGGGAGCGTAGGAGTAGTTTGTATAACCTGACATGAGAGGTGAAACTCTATCTGGAGTTAAAGCTTAAAGATGAAAACAAAAATTTACTTTTTACCAATTAATGTCACCATTGTATGTTTAGGGATTTTTTTTTACTGTAGGCAAAAGATTGGGATCTGTTACTTTAGTGTCACATAACACATTTATGCTCAGCTGAGATCTTTTTACTTGTCTCTTGAATCTTTAAAAACTCAGGATGGTCATGATCTCTCATTACACTCCTCTTCACTGTAAGAAGGAGATGAAGAAAGAGGAGGAGACAGATGCTTTGATAGACCTACATTACTGTATGCAGAAAAACAATTTGTTCTATACAGAATTCAAAATCCTCTACAGAAAGCAACGGACAATTTACCAGATTAGATCTCATTAAAATAACTAATAATAAAATGTAGCATAGTGTGAGAACTGTGATTTAAAGCTAGATCAAGGACATCAAGCAGAATATGCAGCCACATTTCCTCAAAGTTTAGACCCAGTCTTATGCTACAACTAACTTATGCTCTGATTGTTTGTAAAGCTGCTCTAAGTTGTCCTCGGTCTGTGAAATGGCTGTGAAAGCACAGTTCTAATAAGTTTCCATATTTTGAGACAATTTAGATCAGATAATCTGGGGGACTCAGTGTTAGCACTCCTTAAAGCAGCTGCATAATGTTCAACTATTTTGTCATCCCATGAAAGAAAAAAAATGTTGCATTCAAAGTGACAGCTAGAGGCGGAATAAAATATAACTGAAGGCCTCCATATTGTTGTGGATGTTAATTTTCCTTCCAAAAATTTCTTATAGGATACATTGATTATGTTATGATGGCGCCTCCAATGAGTAAGCATTTGTCAGGTGCTGAAAAATACAAATTAAACAAATGTGGTCTGAAAGAGCTGCAGGTACACTGTCATCCGTGTTATATTGTTATAAAATTAGAACTTTTGATTTAATGGTGAAATCTGAACTGAGCCGAGTTGTAAAAAGTTGTTTGGATGTGAATAGCTCCCCCTTGTGGATAAAATACAACTTGGATCATTTCAGTGAGTGAATTATAAGGCCTTTTAAACAATATACTGTATTCCACAATATAATCTGTGAAAATGAATTTCCTCTCTGAGAAAATTATCTATCTATCTATCTATCTATCTATCTATCTATCTATCTATCTATCTATCTATCTATCTATCTATCTATCTATCTATCAAACAAAAAACCTTTGTATAATACAGAATATACAGTGGATATGAAAAACACATGGATCCCTAGTTAAAATTGCAGGTTCTCTCTGTTATTCTTCACATGTCTTGGCTATGGAGTATTGTGGCTAGACAGAAGAAAAAAAAAATATCGTGTGTTATGATCTGAGGAGACCAAAGTTTGGGGCATAATTCTGAAGGATACAACGTGTTTGGCACAGAAATAAAGACAGCTTATCAACCAAACAAACACCAGATCCATTGTGAAGCATGGATATGGTGGGGGCAGCATTACAGGGCTGCTTCTCTACAGCTGTGACTGTGACTCTATAAAGAGAAAAAGAGAAACATGGAAATACCAATCAAACCATATATATATATATATATATATATATATATATATATATATATGGATATGGTGTTCTTTTGTTTGAAAAGCTGTTTTTTTTTTTTTTTCTGTGCCAAACACAAAATTTTATTTAGTTTTCACTTAAATTTTGTTGGTTGCTATATCACATTAAACTGATGTGGTCTTCTGCTGTTGAAAAACGTTACACAATCTCAATGTCTGGATTTATTTCCGAATTGCTGTTAGTTGTATAACTAATGTCTATTTTTATGTCGAGTTATATCTTCCTGTTAACATGCATCTGCAGAGAGAGGTTTTGCAAAACTGGACCAAGTGAATACTTAAACCTTGCTCTATGATTGGACATGAATGACTCAAAAGTCGTTCTCTAATAAGCATCAACAGAGATCTCTCCCAGAAGGCACAGTTTTTGATGAAGTTGCATTAAAAAAGCAGGAAGATGATCATAACATCTATTCCTATGTCCTCTTGTAGCCTAAAGTTAGCTTTGATTCATAAAGCATTCAGGTGTTCAGTAACTGGTAACAAGGACGAGAAACAAATGCTGTCACCAAACCAGGTATTTTGTGCTTCAATGATGTAGGACACACATTTGTACAGTAAAATTTGTGCCTAGTCTGAACCAACAGCTTCAATAGCTATTTTAGGCTTTCTAGGGTAACTTACAGTAGCTTTTCCTGTACTGATTTAAAAATGTAAAAAGGCCAGGCTTTGAGGCCAGAGCACATTTTTCTGAAAAGTTCACAAAAACGTCCATAAAGAAATATAAAATCATTTTTGACATAATGTTCAAATAAGGTAGAAAGAGAAATATAGAACATTAATTAGGTCTACTGCAGAGATTTTTTCCTTCGTGTACTTTTTTTTTTTTTTTTAATCTTGTGTTGGTTTGCTCTTACAAATAAGAAATGACAAACTTTTCCTAGCCTTTCAGTTGGGTTTTCTTTCTTTTTTATTTTTAATAAAGTGTTTTTACTTAATCTATTCATACCGAAGTTTAAAAACGATTGGTTAGAAATTTATTGGAAAATATTGAAGATTTTGTAAATCCTATTATTGTTGTAATTGTTGAATCATAGACTAGTCAGTCACTGCCTGAAGTTTCATTGGGTAAGGCATGCTTCATTAGTCTATGACATCCATTCATCATCTTAAGAAATGTAAACAGCAACACCTCAAGGACTTCGTCATTTTATAATATTTCATAGAGAGGGTTAATTATAGTGAAGATACTGGCAATTCAAAAACGACCACCAAATTCGTGAATTCAGACAATATTCACCCAATAGTCATGACAAATGCATAAATTTATAATAAAAAAAAAGTCCTAATTCCCACAAAGTGTGTTTATTTAGGTACACTATATTGACAAAGGCTTTGGGACACCCCTTGTTTTTTCAGGGGTTGGGCTGGGACCCTTCGTTCTAGTGAAATAAACTCTTAATGTTTCAGCATACCAAGACATTTTGGACAATTTCATGCTCCCAACTTTGTGGGAACAGTTTGTGGATGAGCCCTTCCTGTTCCAACATGACTGCACATCAGTGCACAAAGCAAGGTTCCTAAAGACATGGATGAGCGAGTTTGGTGTGGAGGAACTTCACAGAGTCCTGACCTGAACCTGACAGAACACCTTTGTGATGAATTAGAGCAGAGACTGTGAGCCAGACCTTCTTTTCCAACATCAGTGCCTGACCTCACAAATGCACGTCTAGAGGAATGGTCAAAAATTCCCATAAACACACTCCAAAACCTTGTGGAAAGCCTTCCCAAAAGAATTGTAGCTTTTATAGCTATAAAGAGCGTGCCAACTCCATATTACATTCATGTGCATGTAAAGGCAGACGTCCCAGTTTTGGCCTGGCTCACAGTCTCCACTCTAATTCATCCCAAAGGTGTTCTGTCGGGTTGAAGTCAAGAGCATGAAATTGTCCAAAATGTCTTGATATGCTGAAGCATTAAGAGATCCTTTCACTGGTACTAAGGGGCTAAGCCCAACCCCTGAAAAACAACACCTGAATTCAATGATTTGGAGGGGTGTCTCAAAACTTTTGCAAATATAGTGTATTATCGTTCTTCGCAGCTATTACATTCTACCACCAGAGGGAGACAAATCTGTAATTACAAAACAGTAAATTTGATCAAAAATATTTAAACATCACAAACTCCATGCAGCTGATACACAAATTTTCACAATTAGCGCCAAATGTTCCAGAAAGTTTTAATATCTCTGAACAATACAGTAAAAATTTTCCTGTTGTGGCTCATGATGGATAAGGATAGTTTAACTTCTGACTAAAGTGTGTTATATCAGGAAACCAGTTAAACCAATTACAGGATAAAGTAGGCTGGTAAATTACACAGTAAGGCTGAATTTCAGCATACATAGCTACTTTCAAAATATTTTCCCACTACTTGCCTTCAAAGTCATAAAATTAAACTTATTTTTATTTATCCTTTTTAACTCATTGTTAATAATTTATTTACAGTCTAAAATGAATAACCTCATAATATTCTTGTGTCTAATACAAGTCAAGAGTAGTAACATGAAATGCACGTATCACATGCTGGAAGATCACTAACTAAAACAGTAAGTAAATTCTATAATAAATATAGAAAAGAAAGAAAGAAAGAAAGAAAGAAAGAAAGAAAGAAAGAAAGAAAGAAAGAAAGAAAGGAAGGAAGGAAGGAAGGAAGACAGACAGACAGACAGACAGACAGACAGATAGATAGATAGATAGATAGAAATACAGAAAGAAAGAAAGAAAGAAAGAAAGAAAGGAAGGAAGGAAGGAAGGAAGGAAGACAGACAGACAGACAGACAGACAGACAGACAGACAGACAGACAGACAGACAGACAGAAAGAAAGAAAGAAAGAAAGAAAGAAAGAAAGAAAGAAAGAAAGAAAGAAAGAAAGAAAGTCCCATACAGTCATGTTCAAGCTAACACAATGAGGGAAAAATGTGTAAAGTGGACGAGAGAGAGAGAGAGAGAGAGAGATGCAGTTGAAGGAGGTGGAGTGGGGGTTGTTCGCTCCTGCTCTCTCTCTCTCTCTCTCTCTCTCTCTTCTCCACCCCTATCTCTTTACGGGACTCTGGCAGGCCGGTATTCCAGGAATGTGTGGAACATGGCGGCCGCAGCGAAGGCTCCGAAAAGCGGACTGCTCGAGGTTCGCCTGGCCGCGGAGCGCTGGAGCCGGGTGTTAGCTACACTCAGCGCGGACACGCTCACTCTAAGCCCAGGGGAGGTGAGCGCTGAGGCGGCTAAAAGCACGCCGGCCACCGGGGGTACTATGAATGGAGAGCCGGGGCACCTGAGCTCTCCCGCTGTCCCGGATTCCATCAGCAACGTGAAGAGGACCGTGCGAGTTACCAAACAGGACGTGGGAGGACTCGGCATCAGCATTAAAGGTAGTGAAGAAAGTCCCACTTTCATTCATTTCACTTCTAACATCATAAACTTCTCCTGAGTTTCTTTATACATCAGAAGAGCATAAAAGTCCATCCACTTACAGCCCTCTGTGCTACAATACTTACCATTTAAAGCTGTGTAGTGTTTCAAAAAGTTACAGTACTTTTCTGCAGTCTATTTTGTTATCTGCATGTCTCTAATATAACTGTAATCAGCAGGGTAGAAGACGAACAGAAAGGTGACTTATGTTAATTATGAAGGTCGAAACAATAGTTCATAACAGTCTTTACACTACCCAAATACATTTGGTTAGATTCCTCTATTACAGTGTTGTTTTGATGGTGTTATAATAACACACTCATTCCCACTGCAAAATCACCAACATGTCCAAATCAGGACTCTCTAAACTCCTCTTGTATTTAAAGACCAAAAAGTCATCCACAATTCATCCAGTTCTACAGTGCTCATAGATATTTGAGGATCAGCGAGTGTTAAGAGCTCACAGTTTTACACCCACGATGGGAATAGGCTTATTAAATAGATTTAATGATAATATCTTTAAGCAGGTAGTTTAATGGCTGAGTTATTGGCATATTATAGCAGCTGTGAAGGCCGGCTTGTTTAAGTCCTAGCTTTTAAATGGGTTTGTTTCTCAGCTGACATACTCTGTGCATGAATGAGCATAGGCTGATAACTTAAACCTTCCCCTCACACACACTTAGGAAATATATATGCCCCCATTACACCCACCCACGCGTAGGAGTTGTATGTCTATATTTAATATCGTGCCTTGAGAATGCCTCACGATTGCAGCTGTTTTGCTCATGTCTGACCAAGAAAAAGTCACTCTAAGTATATGAAGAATTGTTCGATATTAGTAGGATGTGTCTGGTCTTACTTAAACACGATGAGTCACATTGTCCACTATACTGGGTTCAGATCTTATCAGTTATTAATGAAATGGCCACTCCTTTGAGAGTGGTTGTTTGTGTCAGTAATTGAGGAGGTCATAGTGAGGGTTGAGGCAGAGTGTGTACGAGGGGGATGGGAGTTGCACCCCGATGCCAACAGCTGACAAGAGAATTACCCACAATGCTCAGCGTTGTCACTGGCTTGAAATGAAAGCTATGGGACAAGAGCAAGAAGGAGTGGTGGGATTGGTGCTATTTATTTTAGGTAGAGAGCAAGAGAGAGAGAGAGAGAGAGAGAGAGAGAGAGAGAGAGAGAGACGACCTTGCACTGAGTCCAAAGTGCAGCTGTATTTTTATATTTACTGTAGTGCCAGATGTAAGTGGATCTGCTGTTCTTTTTCTTGTGGAAACCCCAAGTGTGACCAAGAAAGACTTGGTCTATGATATGAATTTTCCAGTTGGAAGTATTTCCATCGGGTTGTGTACCTTTGCCAGCACCCAGTGATTCTGGTTTGCATTTTCTCTACGTGTCATTAAATTATGGTGTGTTTTCCAGTGCTAACCAGGCAGAGGCTTATTAGATGTTCAGTGCCTTTTCGCTGCTTTTTTTTTTTTGCAGACCTCACCAGGGTGCAACTTAGCAGAATAAAAAGTTACATAACTAGCTCAGTTATTTGGGCAAACCCTGATTCTTTAAATCCAGCTCTGCCATGTGCTTTTCCCATCAACCACACATTCTTAATCTGACATTTCATACACACCATTTCATTTCCTTCAAGAGCAAATGAAGGCAATAAGCAAAGAATTTACCCCTCTCTCTGTCAGCATGTTAAATGTCAACCCTTTCTTCCTATTACATATATAAATGACTAGTATGTCCCTATTCTTCTCTTCAAAGGTCATAGTGCTTCAGAGAAAGTTATGCAGCAGTGCAGAAGGATCTCACTACTGGGAACTTGCAAACACATACACATAAAAAAAGGTTTAGAGTTCAGTTAATGGAAGGAAATAATCCTTGTTTATAGCTGTTATATAAGGTATTAGACTGGTACTCAACAGCATACCATACATATACCATAAATTGAATTCATGGATGAATAGAGACAATATTTGAGCACAAACAGAAGGCTGTAAAGTATGTTTCTTTAGCACTCTGGCTTTTCTGGTTCGCATAGGGGTGAATTAATGATTGGTAGAGTGGCAAAGATCCTTTAAAAGGGTCAAAACCAGTGGCACATTTCCAAAACTCCATCAGTATTGGTATTTAGCCAATGGTATTTAGGGCGATGACAAACCACCTAGAAGGTTGTAGCTGTCTTTAAAGGTCAGTGATCTTCAATAGTTCTGAGTAGCTGGGGGTATGATTCGACTAAGGTTGGTACAAGTGAGTAAGAGTGATGGGGATTGATCAGTAGGGTCAAAACATATTTAAGGCAGTGGCACATTTTCAAATTGTATTGGTACCTGTCCAAATAAAGCAGAAGGTTGTAGCTAAAGGTCTTTAGCCAGATCATCAGAACATAGCCAATGGCCTGTTTAAAGAACAAACATACCAAACATGAATAAAAGAAAACAGTATTGAAATTGGCTTGATATGATGTTATTGTCAATACATGATATTCTTTTGCTATAATATCCAGTGATGTTTATCATAGGTTATATTACGTTACCAGCCCTGCCAGGCAGTGAGCGTTTGCACTGGGGCTCTGCCAAAACACTGGAGTACTTAATATCAATCAAAAATATGTTGAAAGTGCTATAAATCTGCCCTGTGAAGATTTTGACCCAGCAAGACCTAAATCGAAATGGTGAATCAAATATCCATCCATCCATTTTCTATACCTGCTTTATTCCTAATTAGGGTCACAGGGATCTGCTGGAGCCTATCCCAGCACACATTGGGCGAAAGACAGGGGTACATCCTGGACAGGTTGCCAGTCCATCACAGGGCTGGTGAATCAAATACTTTACACATAATGTTAATAGTGATGATAATTGGCATTTTTTTCATTGGTGCTCTCCTTATTAGCACTGAACAGCATCAACAGAGAAAATGTCAGCCATATAGACATTACACACCTAAAGAGTTCTTAGTTCTTTTCTTTTTTATTACATTTTGGCAGACATACAAAATGTATTACTTCAGTTGCAAAATGAAACAGGATGTCTGATAAGAGGAGAAACAAGAAACAAACCAATCAATACAGCAACAGAACCCCCACCCACAACCCTCCCCAGAGGCTGCAAATAAATAAATAAATAAATAAATAAAATAAAATAAAATAAAATAAAATAAAATAATTAAATAAACTAAAATAAAATTTAAAAAAAATAAAAATAAATAAATAAATAAATAAATAAATAAATAAATAAATAAATAAATAAATAAATAAATAAATAAATAAATAAATAAATAAATAAATAAATAAAAGGTCTGGTATAGTTGTCATCCAGCAGGACTCTAATGAGAAGATCTAAATGTTACACTTTGGTTTTCAATAAAGCCCAGTATAAGGTTCCAGATATTTAAAAAAATATTTAAGTGGAAGCGTGTCTAATTTTTTCAAGGTGGATGCATTACAATACCTCTTATATCCAATCCTCATTTGATGGGAGGAACCTAAGCGTTCTTAAAGGATTATATCAAATTATGATGCTCATTTTTTAAACTGTTTACTAAAAATCAGTTGGCACAGTTTCCAACTGTACTGTACAGCTAGTAATATTTTTACACCTCCCATATTCTACCCACACCAGAAATGATGGAAGTGTTACATTTCCTGTTTTTTAGGCAAGCAGTGATTAGTTTTTCTAGTTTATCTTTTAAAATGGAAAATAACAATCAGGGGAAAAATCAACGTTGCAGAATTTAGAATACACCAAAATAATGTAGAGTGTAAGTATAGTATTCTATTCCACCCATAGTGTGGAGTCTCAGACAGTGTATTTACATGCAACCATATAATCAGTTAGTAAAAGGATTTATTGTTCATTTGTAATTAAAAAAAAGCCTTCATGTAAACACCTCAGTCGAACCGACTGAGCTCGATCTGAATTAAATTGTGATTGGATTGAAAGGGTTGGTGTAGATCTGAAATAATTTGGTAAATTATGGAAAATTAAACATGTAAATCTGGTGAATTTTGAGGTGTGAATATGCCTACAGGTGTTATGTTTTATTATGGAATTGTTGTGCAAATGTAAATGAATATTTGATTCAGATAGCCGTCAATCAAATTGAATTCATTCAGATTGACAAAAATGGGCGAATGTAAACACAGAGCCATTTTGATGCTTGAAAATGTCTACAGGGTAGTTAAAGGTGATTTGAAATCCTTCTCAGGAATGAAAATGATGGAAACTATTCCAAACCAATGCACAGTATCCTCATAGCTTCAGGGTGTAAAAATGTGTACACTTTGTTTTTCCGTGTAATGTTTCATAAGGCAAACTCAAGGGTATTACTTTGCTTCCTCTAGCATCACCAGATGGATGTCTGATATTGAGAAACCCTTGAGACCAGTTGCAATGGGCACCCGATGTTCATTGAAAATGATTTAGAGATGCTTCCTCTGAAGATATACTGCAGGCATAACCTTTCTGTACTAAAGAAGATCTATGTATGTGTTTTGGAGCATGCTCCAGAGCAAGGATCAAACCAAACATAATTCTCATTGTCAGAGTGTTCAACGTAATTCACAGGGAGTTAGAGGACATCTGATATAGGAAAGTGGTCAGTGTAATGAAATTACCTATTCTGAGCTGTATGTTTCACCTTATACAGCTTATACATTTCAAGCAATGCATTTTCCATAAATTTGATGAACACGTGCCTTTTCTTTATCCAGTTTATTTTTTTAAAGCATGCAGTCAACAAGTCTCTTAAAAAAAAAAAGTCCAATCCACTCCACAGCTGGGACACGTGCAGCATGATCTTGACGCCTCTGTTGTATTACATGTAATATTTATTAGAATGATCTAAAACCCCTTTTTAAACACAGACATTAGATGCAGACATTAGCATCTAACCTTCTTCCAACCCCCATAAATTCTTACCAGGAGCCAGAGTGTGAGACAGGGGCTGAGAGTTAACATGATTTAATCTGCTCGTATCAACGTTATTAATTTCCTGAGCAGCGAAGGTTTGGCTGGATTCCGAAAAATGATTCCCGCAGAACTACCTCTTGCTGTGGAAGCATTTAGTGGAATACTGTAGAATCAGCTCATGCGCTGGTCAGATTACCTAGCGCCAAGAAATCAAGTGCCAAATACTGAAAAAATCAAGCTGGTGTGAAATTACTTAAATAAATATTTGGCTTTATTTTGCATATTGCTTAAAGAATTATAGGCATAGTGTGCAAACATGTTTTACTACAGGGAAAAAAATGGATTAATTATACAATATGTTTTATATCTAAAAACATCAGATTTGTACGTTACTGCTCCTTTTCATCTGCAAAATATTGCACATTAGTCACTTCCTCTTTATTACAGTCTAGAATTTTCAATCATTTTTCTGCCCTATGAGAATGTATTTCTCCTCATCTTGGGGATCTTGGGTCTCCCAAGTCATTAACACATTCTGCCAGAACACTGCAATTGCGTTCAGTTTTGGACCGTCTGAGATTTTTCTCCCACTGTTTTTCGCTCAGTTTCTCTTTCAGCGTTAGAGATGTACCTGCCGAGAGTGAATGTCTTCCACAAAATTGGGATCAAGACATCTTTCTGTTTGTGAATCTGTCTATCTTACAATCTAATAGAGAGTCGATGTGTCATTTTTTAGAATGGTCTTGCAAAGCAGTTTATTCTATCAACAACATTAACAGCAATCAGACAAAGAATGTTTCTTTCACCAGACATTCTTCTTTCACTCAGGGCAATTGTGGCTCAGTGGTTAAATGCATAGGGTTACTGATTAGAAGGTCAGGGGTTCATACAGGGCCCTTAACCAAGACTCTTAACCCTCTCTGCTCCAAGCACACTATATAACTGCTGTCCAGCAAGCTGGGATATGTGAATACGTTTTTTTTTACAGCGCTGTAGTATTGTTGTTGTCCTTCGGCTGCTCCCTGTTTGGGGTCTCTACAGCGGATCATCTGATCCACATATTTTGATTTTGGCACAAGGTTTACACCAGATGCCCTTCCTGATGCAACCCTCCCATTTTACACAGGCTGGGGACTGGAACTTCGAGTTTCCTGCTCAGTTTCCTTCCTGGGAAGAGGTTTCGGCTGGAAAGAAAGATGGTCTGTATGAAAAGTTGGTAATGTAAAAGCTGTCATGTAGACCAGGAGCTGAACCTGAGAATTTCTGAATTGCTGTGAACGTGAACTCAACTCGTACTCGAGTCTGCACTTGTTCAGGAAGTAAAGTAACCTGAACATGTGTTTTAGCTGATGACAACATCATTAGTTTCCACAACACACGTGTACCATGAGTGGCAGGGGAGAGAGTGGCAGGCTAAGAGAGTAGGTGGTTTTCACAGTAAGTGTTTGTGAGGACTTTATATTGTGTTGTGGTGTGGTGGTGCGTTTGGTGATTGTTTGCTTTAAGACTTTATATATATATGTATATATATATGTATATATATATATATATATATATATGCATATGCTTTATATATATATATATATATATATATATATATATATCTCAATACAAATTATGTATTTGGAAGTATCAGATGCTTCTCCTGAAAATAAGGAGGTAGGAGGCAGTATCTCAGCAACTGCTCAGTTAGTTAGCTAGCTGACATTATTATGTGCTACTGAAAGCCTTAAAGCTAGTGAGAGCCTATTTTTTTCCTCACACTCACCATCACAATATGTGGGATTTACAGGTCAAAGGGAGAGCTTCAGGGACTATTCCTTCATACAGTTCTTCTCTGTTTGCAAATGAATATCTAGCTACATCATGCTAAAAAAATAAGCAGTGTACATTTCCATTCAAATAAGTCAACTGAGTATTTACTGTATTTTAGTTACTTAATATTCAACTCCAGCTAAATCCCTTCATATCATCTGTCAATTTACAATTCATTAAATTAGAAATATTTAACTATATAATATATATATATTTTTAAATATATATATATACATATATATATATATATATATATATATATATATATATATATATATACAAATATTAGACACACTGTGTTACAGTATATATATATATATATATATATATATATATATATATATATATATATATATATATATATATATAAATGCACAAAAATTACAAAATTACAAATTTTGACAAAAAAAAAAAAAAAGCTGCACCAAAATCAGATTTTTGGGAATAAAAACCAACCACAAAAAACTGCAAAATCCTGGGGGGATTGATATATAATTGTTGCCCCAAAGCATTTTATTTATAAAGTATATGTATATGTATATGTATATGTATATATATGATTTATAAAGTCAATGTCATAAACTTAACAAGTCATAAAGAATGTGAACAGTTCCTCTCTCCTTACAATATATATTCTATCACACATTTGAGAAATAATCTTAATCATTTCAACCACATTATCTTGTGTGGTTTTCTACACTGACAGATCAGATGGATTCTTTAAGGGGTTTGGCTTACAGTTTATATATCTTCTGTCAATGTAGAAAACCACAGAAGTCTGAGAAACTAAGACTTATTCGATTTCATTATTACTCAATTTATACAATATGTTGGCCGATATCTAATTTTGCCCTGAATTCTAATGATATCAGTTTGCTCATGGGACAAAAGAGGCAGAAGCAGGCACGGTTGTATCTCTCATGCATGGCAGAGCAGGAAGTTAGATATGAAGCTCACAGGACAAGGAATGGTCATGTTTATTATCATGGGAGTGCAGTGGAATTGGAGTGGTTTTTGTGCTGCGTTCGTTTAGTCGTTTCTTTTCAGTTGCTGTGGTATAAATGACTTTTTCATTTGTACTTTGGAAAGCTGAACCAACGAACTATTGTGGGTAGACGAAAGTAATAATAAATGGTTGTATAATGTGCACATCAGTCAGCTATTAGTCTTGCATTTTTAAATATAGAAATAAAAGTCGAGGGCCTTGTAACACAACTTATTGAAATAGTATAGATGAAATATTATAGATATGTCAAGCAATATATATATACATTATATATACATTTTATTAAATGGTGGAAGCTGATGCAATTGTCATGACTACATCAATTAAGTATGAGATAGAGCAGAATGTGTTGTAAGTAAAGTCTGGCAAAGTGAAGTGAGATGTAATAATGGAATCAATCTCCAAGCAGACAGTGTTGAAGTCTGAGTAAAGACATATACACTAGAGGTGTAAACATCACACTTCCACATGATACATTACAATTTCAATTCATAAGGCAACAAATTGATAGTTGATGATACCACTGAATTCTTCTAAGATATACATTTCAGTTCGATTTTGTTAAATTAGATACATATTAGTTAAAAAAAAAAATTAATTCTCTTTTCATGCTGTAGTTCTTCAGCAATATGCAGTTTATGATGCACCGATTTCAGTATTTGTGTTTAAAATCAATGGATCATCTATCCATCCTTTTCTGTAAAGCTTACATGATCTTGTAGAACCCGCAATGTATTATCAAGGGGACTCTGGACACATGGCAGGGTACCAGCCTATCTCAGGGCACAATCAAACACACACTCTCATACTAAACACATTTCAGAGATGCCAATTAGCTAACAACACATGGCTTTTTGCCTACGGGAGGAAACCGGAGTATCCAGAGGAAACACGTGGAGATCATGCAAACTCCCCACACACAGGGTGGAGGCAGGTATCAATGCCCCAAGCCTGGAGGTGTGAGACAAATGTGCTAACCTCCCTCAGTGGTTTATTACACCCTTAATATACACAGAACTCTCAAATCAGAATTATTATTATACTAATTTGATGACCTTTGGTAGTTTCAGCCGTATGCTTTTTCCTGAAATACAATGTTCATGAATGCATAGTTATACTTACAAATAAAAGCATTCTTTTTCCTTTTCATCTATTCGTTCATATTTCAATTTATTTTTCAGGGTTTGAAAATGGTTTACTTCCACTGTAAAGCATCACATACTGCTACAGTCCATGTGAAATATAAGGAGGGAAATGACTGTGCTGACTGTGTGACTGCAATTTCTTTCAGGTGGTAAAGAGAACAAGATGCCCATCTTGATTTCTAAGATCTTCAAAGGACTCGCAGCAGACCAAACTGAGGCTCTGTATGTCGGCGACGCTATTTTATCTGTCAATGGATGTGACCTGCGAGAAGCTACTCATGATGAAGCCGTGCAAGCTCTGAAGAAGACAGGCAAAGAGGTTATCTTGGAGGGTAGGTAATCATAATCACTGTTATTACACTGTTACCTGTTTGGAACTTTGCTTAGAAAAATGAGTTAGTTTATTCAAAATCCACTCACAAGGTTTGGTCTAATGCTGCATTTGTAATTTAGTATTTCGTAATTCAGAATTTCCGACTTCTAGAAAATTTGGAATTCCTACTTGTAGAAGCATCGCTTCTTTCAGATAAATGAGTAATACATATATATACACACATTAGCACATTAGACCCATTAGACACATTAGCTTGTTAAACCTATAATGTTGAGGCAGCAAGTATATTTCAGTTTGACAGATTTCAGGGTTTTTGTGATTGTTGCAGCCAAATGAAGCTTTTTTGTAAGTCAGAAATTTTCAAGCACATGATTCTTATTTTAAGCTACTTACCGGTGAAGACACATATGTCATTACTTTCTTAATACATGTGATACTAAGAGGGCTTTGGAGAAATGCATGTTGTAATGTCTTGACCCAAATCTGCAGAAAATCTGCAGTAATTTTGAAAAATCGCAGTCTTCTCAGAATATTGTGGAATTTGCACTAGTTTCCGTGATGGCAAAATAATGAAATCATGGAGGCACTGATGTTCCACTCATACAAATTATCTAACATAAGTTGCTAACGAAAGATAAACATGGTGCCGCCTATGATTTTTTCCCCCCTCTTTGTGGCTTGAACGCTCGGAGTTTAAAAATGATGTAATTATGGGGTAAGACGAATGCTAATGAGTAAAAATTATGACTAAAATGTGATCTTAGGTTAGATGAAAAATTGTGCATGCACACAGCCAAATACAGCAATACAAAAAAAGTAACAGTAGGAAGCAGGGATATGTATGAAGTCGAGCAAACAGTGAAAGCAAGCAGTCAGAATGTTTCCTGGCTTGAGATTTGAGAAGGCTTTAGATGAAACTGCTGATCAGCAGCCTATGGTTCTGTCTCAGTGTAGAGTTAAAGATTGTCCAAGGTTTTCAAAGTGCAGAATCATACAGTATCTTTAAAAGTAAATAAGATGAGAGAGGTGCAGTATCGAGCAGTCTGCATTTTCACTGTCAGTCTTCCTTTATGATACATTCCAGTCTAAAATAACTGTTTTGTCACCACGTTTTTAACATACTTAGAAGGGCACTGAGCTTTCTGTTTCATTATCATGTCTATAGACAACTTGCTTTCTAAAAATAAATTCTTACGTGTTGAAACATAATGAACCTAAAGGAGCACAGAGCAAAAGTGATTATATTCGGCTAGAGTCATGAAAAATGAGAAAGGGTGTATGACATTCTGCGATAAATCACAGGGCAGGAGAATTCTTTATTCTTTCATATACATGGGGACTGAGGTTCACGTTTAATTTGAGAGCGAATTTAAGGTTCCATATGAGAAATGTTCTGTCATGGTGGCCTAGGAATCTCAGCAGAGTACACAGAAAGGAAGGTCAGGTAAATGTACCCATAAAACACTGCAGATGAAATCATAAAGCTACAGCTGGTCTCTGGCAATGACCTCATCTCAGCCTCACCCTCGCACACAAATGAAAAATAAAATACACTCCCACACGCTCCCACACACACACACACACGCAACACACATGCACAAATTCAGTAAGCCCTGATACCTTTAGAACTGTATTCTTACCACCATCACTATACACAGACATGTGGCCACGCATATGGTCAAACAACAATCTGTCATTGTCTTCTGGTCAAAATAAATGAAAGACTTTGGACAATGTGAGGAGTGTGAGCTGTGTCCTAGACACTGCTGACTGCTTTCTCAGTTTAGCTTTCTATCCCGCCCCAGCAGACCATCATACTCAAGCACGGGTTCAGTGAATAAATCAATGTGAGAAGCAAAGCACACTAGAGCTGTGGATTTGCGGCCAAGGCAGGTTGCCAGATCACAGTGCAACATTTGTTCTATAATAAATCATTGAGAAAGGCTTGGACTACATATGATGTGTTAATGATCATTGTTCGATGGTATGTCATTCTAGTTCATTTTAGGTAGTTTAGAATGGAAAGAGATGCATTTAGAGTCTGGAGGAGAGGAACGGACGAATACAAGGAACGAGAGAAAGAAGACTGAAGAGTTACTGGATATGATAAGTGCTGCAAAGTGCCATATCAGCATTTTACCTTCTGTAATAGGGCTCTTAGGAATGGAATAGTGCAACCATGAAGGTGTGTGTGTGTGTGTGTAGACATTCTCTTGCTGCTCTCTCCTATTCCAACACTGATAGGGGGAACAGAGGAAAACAATTATTGTATCCCCTACTGAGAAATAGAGATAGAGAGTCCACTAATTGATTAATTAAGTAGGAACAGTGTTGCGGAAAGGGGCAATGACATTTTAAGGGAAGAGTGTATGTGTGTATGAGAGAGAGAGGAGAGAGAGAGCGAGAGCGAGAGAGAGAGAGAGAGAGAGAGAGAGAGATAGGGGAAATGGGGTGGAAGATGTGCCAGAATGGAGCAGGCTCAGTTGCTTACGGTAACAAGTAAACTAAATAAACTCACACAGACAGGAACAGCCAAATACTGCCAGTTTGGTGTGTTCATGTGTTTGTGTGTCTGTCTGTGTGTGAATTATGGTCTTTCTCACCCTAGTATGGTGAGAAAAGCTGTGAAGGATAACAGCAATTTTCACGCATCTTAAACTCCATTACTCACGAACAAATGCTCCCCTAGGCTTCTGTTTCTACTCATGTCCTACACACCAGTCCTTCTGGGCATCATATAGGTGCCAGAGCCTGTTAGTGAAATACAAGCCAGTCAAGCTCAGTTCTGCTCTCAGTGAAGTTAAAATTTTTGTGATTCTGTATGGTTTACAAGAGTTACATGGCATTTCATTGTGATATTTTGCTGCCCATATGGAGTCAGGAACATTGTTTCAGTGTTAGAGTTGGTAAGGACATTGCACTTTATTACAAACACTGGTACATTTATCTAATCAGCCAGTCATGTGGCAGCAATGCAATGATAAAATCATATCAAACACCAGAATGTGGAAAAAATGTGATCGCTCTGATTTTAGATGTGGCATGATTGTTGGTACCAGACAGGTAAGTTTGAGTATTTCTATACCTGCTGATCTTTTCACACACATTGATGCAGTAAAGAAAAAAACATCCAGTAATTGGCAATTCTGCAGAGGAATTCTGTGCCTTGTTGATCAAAAATGGTCAGACTGGTTCGCTCTGACAGAAAGACCTTAGGTAACTACTCTATACAACTGAAGTGAGCATAAAAGCATCTCAGAATACACAACACATGAAGCATTGAGATGGGTGGACTACAACAGCAGAAGATCCACTTCTATCAGCTGATAAAAAAAGCTGATGCTGCAGTCGGCACAGACACACCAAAACTAGACAAGACTGATAAAAACATAGCCTTGTCTGAAGAATTTCGGTCTATGCTGAGCATAGAGATGCTAGGGTCAGAATCTGTCAACAGCATGAATTCAACCTGCTTTGTGTCAAGAGTCCAGGCTGGTGGAGGTGGTGTAATAGTGTGGGGAATAATGTCTTGGAACACCTTTTCTTGGGCCCTTTTTTATATCAATCAATCACTGCTTGAATGGCACAGACTGTTTGAGTATTGTTACTGACCATGTGCATCCTTTCCCTTCCCATCTTCTAATGGCTATTTCCAACAAAGCAAAAGTCATCTCAAACTGGTTTCATGAGCATTCAGTGATTCAGTGGTCATCAGTGGACTTCTCATTCACCAAATCTGATTCGAGTAGAACACCTTTGTGAACACCTTTGTGTTCTACTGTGATAGATCCAGAGGTCCAGAGCAATCTGCAGGAATTGTGTGATCAATCATATCAAAATGGACCACAATCTCAGAGGAAGGTTTCCAACATCTTGTGAAATCCATGCTACGAAGAAATGAGACTATTTTGAGAGCAAAATATACCCAGTATTAGTACAGTGTTCCTAATAAAGAGCTCTGTGAGTCTTTGTAGTATTTGCTAATTATTTGCGGAAATATTTTCTTCTTAATATGGCACTTAGTAGCAAACCATTAAAAGAAGAAGATTTAGCAGAGTTACAGTATCAATACGTCTTATGAATGATTTTTGGATAGCTTCTGTAATGCAACCTGTTACAGAGTTGTTCGATTATACCTAAAGCAGTTTATATCTTAAAAAACACAGCTTGACTAAATATAAGTTAATTCTATGCAGATTGGGTGACATGGTGGAACAGTGGGTAATGTTGCCACCTCCACAGCTCTAGGGTACCCAGATTAATCTATCCTGAGATTGGGTTTCTATCTGTGTAGAGTTTCTGATATTTTCCCTGTGTGTGCGTGGGTTTCCTCCCACTGTCCAAAAACATGTTGGTAGGCAGATTGGTTATGCTAAATTGCCTCAAGGTGTGAATGAGTGTGTGTGTGTGTGTGTGTGTGTGTATGTTGCTGTGCAATGGACCATTCAAGTATTCCTATTTCAGTATTCCTGTTCTCAGGACTGGATTTGGATCCACAAACCTGACCCTGAAAATGCAATTTATTCATTCACTGCTGTATATATATACACACACAAAATGACTCTAACGTTGACTATTAAGACAGCTACCACTGTGAGGCATATTGAGCTAATTACATGCTGGCTATTAAAAAGAGGTCTGCACTTTAAGTATCTAAAACAAGTTACAGAAATGTATACATGTAAAAACCTTAAAAAATCAGAAGCCTTGTTAAAGAAGAGTGCTGCTTGCCATCTGTGTAGTTGAGAGTAGAGAGCTGCTCAGGAAAGGGAAATATTATAGTGATATTCTGTGAAGATGGGGAAATAAAAATGTTCCTGCAATTACAACAGGAACGAGGAAAAGCTTAACAGTATCCCGAAATGAAAATAGTAACAATCATGAAGGGACTTGCATTTTACTTCACGATAATACGATATTAGAAGTAAAAATCCCATTTGGCTGAGCTAAGCCATGTCATTTGTTCTCAATTTAACATCACTATGTGGAGGCACATATAGTATCACGCTGAGAAAAGACAATCAATCCAAAATGCAAGAATTCTTCTTACACGCTGAAGTATTTCACTATGTAGACTGGTGAAGCTACGTTTATAGTATTCCTGCTTTAATCTTTGAAATTTCACACGGTGGCACAAGACGTCCAATTTGTCCATTCATTAGACAAGTACCTGTTAGAGTTTTAGTGGAGCAGAGCTGAAAGTGATGTTTGGCAGTAATTCTTGACCAAAAAGAAGTGTTCTTATTCATGAGAGTAAAATGATGGTGACTTTGATTGTAAAATGAGCCTACATGGAATCATTCAGTCAGTATTAATGCCATCAATAATTACAGTGGGTATAGTAAGGAGAATATAGTGGAGTAGCAGGCTATAAGGAATAGCAGACTGTTATGACTAATGTAATGACGAATGTAATGACTAATCTTGTAAAAACAATAGTTCTGAGTTCTGATATTTATTATAGCAGCACTAATGTTTGTATCGCTCCACTTGTCTGTATTTGTGACATAAAAAAAATTTCAGTTCTAGCAATGGTTCTTTACATTGAAAGTGCTATTACGTGTACTATGAGCTGTTAGCATGGCAACATGCAGCGCTCTATCCAGCTGTGGTTTCTTTAGGAACAGTTATCATTGATGGAGCAAAAATAAGTCAAATATTTGTTGACACTGCATCTGTAATGCCACTTGTTCTTCATTAATTTCTTTTGCATAACAGCTACATTTACTAAATAACATTGCAACTAATAGGTGGCATGTTAGCCATGCTGATACGGATATATGTACATTTTTAATTACTGTACTTTCTTTAACTTATACAGTTTAGGTGGACAGACAGATAGATAAACAGACAGATTGAGGCCAACTACTGTATTATAACCGTGAATCACCACTATATGTAGAAAATGTACATATGACCATGACGTATTAAATACACTTTTATTAAGTTTCAGGAACATCATGTTAGTATAAGACTTCAAATACATTATTAGGGAGTCACAGTGTAATGCACAGCACAATGAAGAGCTATACAGCAGCAAATATATTTATACTTTGCTTAATGAATGGTCAGACTAATGGTCCACTAGTGACTACTAATTCTTTACAAATTAGCCATGCGTGTTGTTGCCTGGTTCCCTGAGAAAGGAAGCAGATAGTACAGTGAATAATAATTCATTATTAATAAGAATGCCCAGACAAGCCATAAAACTTTATCCGTGTGCTGATTGGTTCCCTCGACACCAGTGCCACAGCTTTTCTGCTACCATTCCCTTTCTAGATAATCCTTTATTATCTCAACTATCTCATCAGGCATGGCCTTTGTGCACGTTAAGTTCTGAGCGAATGACCTCCCCGACATAACTGTATAGATCTGCTATGGTGCTTCCACAACAACAGCATGGCTCTCTCTTATCTCCTCATCTGAGCATGTCTAAACAAGCAAGTCCTCATACTCCATCAGCAGCAGCTCCAAAGCAGATCTAGTCCACCAAGACCAAACCTACCTTCAGTCCATTTCTATCAATAAAGGATGTTAAATCCATTCCAAGAGCTGTCATGGCTGAAATCTTTAAAAGAAATGCTGTGAAATGTGTCAGATTCTCAAGGTACTAGTTCATGTAGTAGTTTGTTGTCTCTATGAAGGTGTATCTTGTGGCATTTATTACATAACACACCATTCTTCCTTTTCCCTGAATAGGATTTCTGGATTAGGATTGTTGTATTAAATCTATCCTTTGTGGCATGTTGGTCGTCCCATATTTAATGCTAACAGACAAAGATGTGAGTAGATTTTACAGTAAGTTCTTTAAAAAAAGACTGATTGGTATCCAAGTCAGGACTTGATTTTTCTCACTTAACTGAAGTTTCACACTTAACTAAATTAACACCATTACCATTATGCCCTTTTGTGCTGTATCATCAGAAAGTGCTAGCTTGTACCTATGATAAATGATCCAAAGAATCGGTTTCCAAAAGCATGGTTCTCTCTGGCTGTGGGCCACTCATTTAATGAGCTCATGTGAGACTTTGCCGATAAGGGGATGTTACGTAAATTGAGTTCTGCTCGTTATTCTGATAATTTCTTCGTCTGATCTCTGGAGGCTGCTGCAAACTGAGCCATATAAGTTCTCATCCTTCCAGAAGCTATAGATTCAGTTTAAATGTAAAATTATATTCACACACACACACACACACACACTTTCACACAATGTTTACACAAGCACTCATTAATTTTTTTTTTTTTTATATTGTTGCATCTTGTATATCTGATTAAAACTGTTCAGAACCCATTATCGGTATAAAATGAGAGACAGTGCATAATTTGTACCCTTGTCAGCAGTGATGTTGCTGTTGACTGTGTGTGCGTGTGTGTGTGTGTGTTCTCATTGGTTCATTTTGCGGGGGCATTTTGAGGGACATTCCTGGCCTAACAGAGCTTTTACAGAGCCAAGCATGCTTCAGGAGTCATAGAGTAGCCAATCAGGCGCATTCCAGCTGCTCCCACGGCAACCGGGAGCAGAAAAACACTGGGATAGGACGCCTTTGACTTTGACTTGGCAACCCAGTCTTATGTTTGCCCAATGAGGCAGCAAGATAAACAACTCCAATGGATAGATTGACCAATAAGAAGAATCTGAAGAATCGCTGTTCTTAAACAAATTCCCACATATCACTGTTTACTTTCTTTGTGTTCGCAAGTTTAGGAATTTAACTTCCCTAAGATTCATGAAAGCCTTAAACCTTGAGGTGAATGTTTAAAAAGGCCTCTCTCATTCTCTTGCTCTCACTGCTGTAGTAATTCAGTTAAAAAAAGAGGCTCAGTGGTTTGCTTTAGTGTATACTATTATTAGTTAAATTCGGTCCCAGTGTTAAAGGGAAATTCCAGAGACTTAAGGGTGTTCCTGCATATTTCACTCACTGCAAAGTTCCAACATAATCCACTCACTGAGGAGTAAACAAAGTCATTTAGATTGTTTTGATAAAAATCCAGTTATAGAGAAACTTATTGAGGCAAAACTGCTAACAACAGTGATAAGAGTCTAGGGCTGTATTACAGAAACATTCTAACTATGTAATCCTGTCTTATCTATATGATTACATATTTGATAAGTTTTATACCTTATCAAAACATTGCATAAGGTTACTACTTGCCAAAATCTAATTAATTAATTTAGAAAGTTCCCAAGTTTACTGTCTTTTTGTAACATAACATTAGCAAAACTGTTCAACAATTTTGCTAATGTTATGCAATCTGTCATTGTTCTAAAGAAACCATGACAGATTGCATAACATTAGCAAAATAACCCAAGATTGTGTTAACATGAACATTTTACAGAGGATACTAAAACTCATGCTTCATCAGCATTAAAGTGTAAATTCTACAGGAGTCTTCTTGTGTGGGCAACATCATGAAGACCAAAACAGGAAAAGTACTGTAAAAGTAACAGCCAATGTTTGCTTGTACAATTATTCATCTTTATATACTTTGAACATCACATGGAGTGCCATTAAATCTGCTTGTATAAGAATATGGCACAACTATGTCTCTGTGGCCTAGAGGAGGCCATCCACCAAAAGTAACTGTTAAGGATGGCATGGTAACTCTGTCTCTGAATCTGTTCACCAAGTAGAAGAAAGCCATTACTGAAAAAAAACAGCATATGAAGACATGTAGTTCGCCAGAAATACATACCAACAGCTTATCTAACAAAATAGGTTCTCTGGGATGATGAGACAAAAGCAATTCCATTTATTTTTGGCTTGGGCACAACATGCTAGGTAAATCAAGACAGTTAATCTCCCAAGTGAAACATGGTGGTGGTAGCATCATGTTGAGAAGATGCTTTTCATCAGTGGAGACTGGGAAAACTGGTCAGTTATGAGGGCAAGAAAGATGGAGCAAATACAAGGGTGTCTAAAATAAAAGCTGTTCCAGTCACTAAGAGACTTGAGAATGTAGTGGAGCTTCAACTTCCAATAGGACATGAACCTTATTTATGTTTCCAAAGCTACATTGGAATGATCCAAAACCAAGGATCTGAAAGTAGTCAAAGATCCAATTTAGAATCTGTTTCAAGATATGAAAATTGCTGTTCGCCAAAAGTCTCCAGTTAATCAAACAGAGTTTTTGGCAAGAAGAATGGCTACAAGTATGAGAATCCAGACGTACAAAGCTTATAGAGACATTTCACATAATAGTTGTAGCTCTAATTGCAGCTGATTCTAAGCTGGTTCTACCAAGTCAATGGCTCAGATGAGAGTAGACATTTTGGACTTTGTATTTTTGTAAGAATTTGTAGGGTTTTTTTTTTATTTTTTATCTAGCCTACAAAGGGCAATATATTATTATGAATATTTTATTACACACAAATGTTTATCCTCAAAGTAAATGGTGATATCGAACCCATTTCTCTGTGAGATGGCCCAAGTACTACAAAATTCTGTGTACGGTTATCCGAACAGAGGTAGAAACATCTAACACTGTAAGCCGAAAATGTCCGGTAAGTTGCTTTCCATTCTGCTGGCTGAAAGGAACACCAGTGTACTGGTAGAAAGGGTTAATTTAACACAACTTTTCTAGCACTTTTTTCTTTTTTGCCTGCTCAAAAAGTTAACCTACAGCTTCGGTTGTGAACCATTTCATCAAGTGTCTATACTGAATTCTGGCAGTTCATATTCTACATGCTGAATCATTGACATGGTGTTGAAAAAGCCCAGGTGAAATCCATGCAAGGTGGGGAAAGCAACATGCAGGGACTTGCAATAACAAAGTAGTACCACCATCTTAGTGTTATCAATTTTACCCATAGGTCTCAAAGGACACGTGGTAGTTTGGATAACAAAATGGCTGCCTTTGCATTGTAGACCTTGTGAACTCCAGTTCTATCACAAGCATCATAAAGAAGTTTGATTCGATTCTTCTCAACAAGCATACTGTTTTTAAAAAATCTTTGTTTGTTCATTGAGATTTTTGTTTTGTTTTGTTAACCTTACCCTGAGGTTTAATTTATGTGCTGTTCCTCACTCTCGCTGAACAGAATAGAGTGTGCTCTCCATCTTGTGGCATTGCCTGGTCTTTTTTAATTTCACAAAAGGTCATTTAATATCACGTCCTAAGAGGCTTTTGTACAGGCAAAATCCCTGCTTCTAAAAATACACCAGAAATACTCTATACCTCTTTACCCGTGTTTGCGACTGTCAGAACTCTTTTGTTGGATATGATTACTGTTTACTGAGAGATTAGAAGAGTGCCAAAAATTCCATTGCAGGCATACGTTTGGGAAATTCTGCCTGGATGTGAAGTAGCAGTTTTGACTGTGTGTGTATGAAGGGGCGTAGGGGTGATTAACTTTTTGCAAGGGTGTGTGTTGTGTGCAGTCACAACACAGTTGTGCGTGCCCTACTGGTTGGTGTATATGCTGACTCGGTGAGATGTGTGTGCCACTTCGAGGCTAAACTTCTTTTCAAGTGCCGAGGAAGCCCTACTTCACACACACATGCACACACACACACACATCTCAACCCTAGCACTGACTGAAACCTGATCTTCTGTGGCGCCTGCTATTTATATTCAGTCACTCCATGTGTGTGTGTGTGTCAAAGAGAATGATGGAGACTTTTATTTATTTCAGAGGATCAGGGGAATGAACTGTAGGGTTGGGGTACTGAATGTCTTGTGAACTGGACCGACACTGACCGACTGACAGCATTTATGTAGATATGTGTAAACTGTGATATTATATGGAATGTGCTAAACTATCTGAACTGTATAGTGTGTCATGGATGCTAGACATGATGTTGCCATATGGAAGTTAATTATTGTCTGATGACAGCAAGTCTCAATTTGTTTTTTTTCCTCTTGCAATTTGTAAACGCTGGCATTTTTTTGGTTAAATTTACAAATGAGCTTCAGTTTATTGTACATTTTATCCATTTATTAGTTTCGGGCAACATCTTTGAATCATGTTGATTCCTGTTATCACTTATGTCATAGCAGCTCCAAACATTCATTCCGTCACCAAGTTAGTAAAACGAAAAGCTCAGCTTGTTAATTCAGCTAGAAACTGCAAATCCCTTCATTTTGAAGTCTTTCCTGAGTCTGAAAACTTTACATCACTTACTGCCAGTGGAGACTCATTCCAAGAACTGTGAATGTGACAGAAAATTTTAAAATTCCTCCTGACCATATAAACAATTACATTAAAAAATCTGTTAATGTGGAGCTTCTGTCATAAAAGTTATAGAAAATTGATCACATGTTAGAATTACATACTGTAAGAGCTATGCTATAATAGGACACCTGTGAACCAACCAGATTTTCAAATTCAACAGCACTGTATTCTAAACAGTTCTAACCAACTGGTTGCATATACTGTGTTAGTTATATACTGTTCTTCTAATTATAGTATTTTTATCCCACCTTTCACCTCCTCTGTCCTGTCTATTAACAGAAACAGACCACCCTTACACCACTGCTGACTAGACATTATTTGGGTGGTGGAGCATTCCTAGCACAGCGGCATTGTCAAAGAAGCTTACAGGGTAGTGTGTCTGAGACACAGGTACGAGTGTCAGTGAATAAAATACGCAGCTAACTTCAGACCTGTAGTGACACTGACAATATTCTCAGGACAACAAACTATATTTATACTTGTACACTTAAAAGGTAGACCAAAATGTTGGTGTCCCTAACAAATGAGTCATAAAGGAATACACAATGCTGTTCAACACTGGTGATACACTCTTCACTCTTTCCTATTCACTTATACAGTGACTCGTAGCAACAAAGCAACCGGATCATTCGTTTTCAGTGAGAGCTGCTGAATTCCAGTGATCTGAGTGACTGCAACAAACCTGAGAAAAGTTTAACTCTATGCAAATATGGAGCGATTTGGTGCATTGACTACGAGTTGGGGTGAAGATATCTGAACGCATGTGACAAAGATGCACACTGCTTCTCCTTCATGTCCTATAATATGGTGCAGATATACACTGGACAGTGTTTTTATACAAACACAAAAATTCCTCCATGTTGTTTAATTTTAGCATCAGGAGAACTGATGTTGTGCCACTCAGTGCTTAACATTATTTCTATAGCAACCGTAGGAACTCTCACTGCAGACTTCATAGTACAGCAACTTGGTGACTTGTGCTGTGTATGGGCCACCACTCAAACAACATCCGGTCAGCAATAACAAAAGATGAACAATAGTCACTATGTGTTTATCTGCAAAAAGTATTATTTTAGAAATATTTATGATTTTGCTGTTTTGAAAAAGCTTTTAGTCACGGTCCATTATCCGAATAATGACTGGCCTGCTGTGCTCTTTCTGCTTAAGGAGGACGTAGTTGGCTGTGAAGTGACTTTTACTGTGTTTTTTCTTCTTCTTTCTTTTTTTTCAGTTTTAATGCATGGTATTAACTTTGTGATGCGGTCTGACATACTACCTTTTTATTAATCTTTCTTTTTCTATCTTGCTTTTGCTCTCTCTCTCTCTCCTCTTACTCTATAGTAAAATACATAAAAGAGATGTCTGCGTTTTTTAAGAACGCGTCTTCGGGTGGCCCACCTCTTCTGGACTCTCCTCCCCCCACACCACAGAAGCATGTTGACCCAGTCATGAGGGAGACCAGAACCATCCCGCTGAAAATGTGCCATGTTACTCGCAAACAATGTCCACCAGACACAGAGGACAGGTAACCTGACGCAAACACACACACACACACACACACACATACATAACGAGAGACAGGGGCATCTTTATATTCTTCCTTTCAACCAGGGTGCGAATTACGGTTGAGGGAGTATATGTACTAAATATTATTAATAGCAGACACTAACACTAACCCTCCCCACTTCATGATTATGTAATTTGTTCCTTCCCCTTCATCCTTGCCTGTGTCTATGTGTGTAGATATTTTGAGGTGGTGTCAGCAGACAGGAAGCAGTCTGCGTTTTTGAGGGCAAAGGATCCTGCAATGGCCCAGTCATGGTATAATGCTATCCAAGCATGCTGTGCTGCACTGCTCTCTACAGTTAAAGACAGCCTCAGAGCCCTGCAGCCAGGCATGGACATCACACACATCGGCTGGATCATAGAGCAGGTGTGTGTGTTTCTTAATTAGAATCAATTTCATGTGCATGAAGTGAATAATCTGGTTTAGTTAAGTGTTTTGTGTGTGCAGGGATCCGAGAAGCTGATATTGGCAGTGCTGACAGACAGAGATCTGTTGTTGTACAGCTCTTTGCCTGAGAGCAGAGAGAGTCTTAATAGCCCAGACAAGAGCCATCCGCTCATTACTACCAGGTATATAAACACACACACAGACACACACACAGAAAGAAAGAGCTATGCTGAAAGTATAAATCTACCATACAGAACACATGGTAACATCCATATTTTAATAAAATAATAAATCACGAGTGGGAACAAGATAATAATACATGGCCACAACCTGCAACGGCTTGGGAACACAGTAATTAAGCCTTAGAAATGAGATTATTAAGCCATTCTTAACAAATAAATAAGTGGCCATGACTTTATGGCCAGCCTGCTGTGTGTGTGTGTGTGTGTGTGTGTGTGTACAAAACCACATGAATTACTGTATGTATTACTGATTTTTTGTCCTAGAATAAATTGTTCATTATACATTATGTCCAGTTAATATAATCAAGTTTGTCTAATTTGTCTAAAACAATCAAATCTAAATTAGAGAGATTTTTTAATTCTGATTCTGATACAGATACTGAAACTTTGAGTATCAGCTGACATGTATACCATCCGATATCGTTTACTTTATAAACTAGGCAGCTGTAAAGTTTTGTTTTATTTATTTATTTATTTATTTATCTATTTATTTATTTATTTATTTATCTATTTATTTGTTATGTTTTATTTTTTCTGAAATACTTTAAAACTGATTTAAAAGCATGCAATCCTTCACTACGTATATAATAATAATAATAATAATAATAATAATAAAATAAGAAATATGGTAGCTTATTGGTTAAGGCAATAAATGTCTGCTCGGGAGTTTGTGACTTTAAATCCGAACACCGTCACACAAGTATGTGCCCAATATAATAAATGTAAATAATAAAGCCAATCCTAACACAAACTGTTAAGTCTATTCATATGCAAACAATTCCAGCTGCAAGAATACTTTCCTTTTCCATTATTTGCCATTTGTTACAGAACTCAATATTTTTTCTCTGGTATTCTGTCTACAGAGTTTGCTGGTACTGAGGCTGTGCGTTGGATTGGTGCGATCTCTAAGAAATACTTGTATTAAATACAAAACAGTGAAAATCTTAGATCTGTGTTTTACACCTGATAATACCTAGATAATAGAGACATGGTAGTAATGGTTAAAACAAAGTTATTTCTGATCATTATGCAAGGATGAAAACTTTTTCCATTTTGAGTCTGATAAAAAGCTAAATTTCATGTCCATTCTATCCTAAAATAGAAAGATCTGACCTGCTGTCCAGCTATCCATATATAGTCTTTAGTGCATTGCTGCCACTTCATTCTTTGTGCAAGACGCAGTTATTTTCCTGTGAGATTACAGATCTCAGGTTAACTAGAAAGCATACTTGGCAATGTGGACCCAGTTCTGTATCTCATAAAACTGTAGTTCCTATCTGTTGCTTGTCATTCCTGTATACTGTATATTTTTATATGCTAATCAATTTAATTTGAGTGATTTAGCTTTAGTGGATTCTTTGGATCATGTAGGTTGTGCTACAGTGAATAGCAATCGAGATAAGAAGCAGTTATATTTCGTTTTATTCTAATTTAAGTATTGTTCCTGAAAGAATCTGAGTGACTAGTGAATAACAGGAGTAGTGCAGAAGTTTTATGGAGTTGGTCTGTGGTTGGTAACTTCTCTGATAAGATCTCTGTCTCTGTCTCTTTTAAGGCTTGTTCATTCAGGGCCTGGAAAGAGTTCATCAGGACAGGAGTCTGATTTAACGTTCGGCCTGCGTTTAGGTACTAAGCATGGAGTGGAGACTCACCTGTTCCGAGTGGACACTGCAAAAGAACTATCCACTTGGAGTCACCTCCTGGTGGAGGGCTGTCACACTGCTGCCGAGCTCATCCAGGAAGTCACTACAGGTACGTCCATGCAGCTTTCACACACTGAATTCAGTTTTGAAATTCTTACCCACTGCGTTATAACAGAAATCACCATGCTGAGCTCATTTCAGTGTATAACGGAAAAGTGCTTTGTGTACCTGAATATAAGGAAACACAGATTTAGAGGAATTTCACAAATATTCACTGACATAGGAGTTTAAAACTAGTTATGCATGTTACTAAAGGCTTCAAATATACCAAGGAGTGTCTACAGTTCTTCACTGAGTTATGGAGAGCAGTAGCACAGTCATGTGTCAGAACTGAGGCAATATCGCCCTCTGTTGATTATGTTGTGTATTGCACCTTCCTGTTATTGTCCAAATGGGAATAAATTCTACATAATGTATATATAAATGTTCACAACCATTACAAATGGATCATGATTACACATTATTGTATTGCTGTACTAATAAGGGAATAATGAACAAGACTACAAATACACAATCAATACATTCTACTGAATTGTAAAAATGTGGGGGAAAAAATGTGAAGTTCTTCTTTGTCATGTTACATACTGTGAAAAAATTTGGTCTGGATGTTCACATAAGTCTCAAAGCTTCTTGAGTAGATTTACAATGCGATGCCACACAAGACATATTTTAAAATGAATTTAATAAAACACACAGAACAACAAAAGGCTTGTTTGAATTTGATACAAACGCTTTCTTGAGGTATTATTGCAGGACACAAAGAGGTGTGACACACAGACATCCTTTTTGACAGAAAATAATTTGATAGACAGAATGTGACAAAGTTTCAGTGTCTGCATAGTTGTTGATTTTTAAAGATTCCATGAATAGATTGGTGGTAAAGCCCTGTTTCTCTCTCTCTCTCTCTCTCTCTCTCTCACTGTCCTACAGCATGCAGCTGGAACGGTCAGCCATGCATGCTTAGTGTGCACATAGAGAACGGTTTCACTTTGTTCACTGAGGAGGCAGGTGTGAGGAGACACATTCTTCTGCAGCAGCCATTTGAGCGTCTGCGAATGTCCTCTGACGACGGAGTGCGCATGATCTTCCTCGACTTTGGAGGCCCCGAGGCCGAGATTGTGAGAGCTCTCTCTCTCTCTCTCTCTCTTTCTCTCTCTCTCTCTCTCTCTCTCTCTCAGTTCTACCTTCTCGTTCGTTTCTTCTCACTCTTCATGTCTTCAGTTCTAAGTTTTCTCCAGAAAATAACTCTTCATACCTTTTTTAACGCACTCCCTTTCCTATCCTGTTCTTTTCTTCTCCCTCATTTCATGTAGTCTTTCTCTTCCCCTTTCATCTCAGATCACAGGTCTGTATACACAGAGAGCTCATAGTTATTCTCTTTTGACTTCTTCTATTCTTTTAGATGATTTTTTTTTACTGTAGATTTCAGACTATTTTGTAAAGACTCTCCAGCCTCTGTACTGTTTTATCATTATACCAGTCTGTACCCTATCTTAGACCTTTCTGCATTCATTTTATTCCTTCATTCACTTTGCTCTCACTCTTTTTTTTTTCCCCTGCTTTTTTTCAGCAACTGGATCTTCACGCCTGTCCTAAGACCATCGTCTTCATCATTCACTCTTTCCTCTCAGCCAAGGTGAAGCGTTTAGGCCTGCTTGCATGAACCCCACACACAGTTACGACAACATGAGCCTAGAGAGTCAGAAGGTGGACCAGACAGATGTAAACCCAGGAGCTGCCATTGGTGGAGTCCTACCACTTGTATCCAACAAACAATATAAAGCCATGCATCAAAAAGTGGTGATCTTATTTTACATGTCAAACTTGTTTTGTTTTGTTTTTTTAGAGAGAATATTTTGTGTGCCATATCGGTTTGTATGAAACAATAGTTGCAGGCAGAAAAGCAAAGCAAACATTTGCAAGAATAAAAAAACAAAACAAATCATGGCAAACAATGGGTTAAATCCAGCAGGGAAAGTGGTGTCGTCCAATCTAGTCTAATCGAGTTGAGTTACTGTAATGATGAATTTCATACCAGAGATCAAATGAAACCTACAGTATATTTTTTTATATTTCGTGTTGCTTCTGAATGATGCAATTTCATACAAAACAGATATATGGGTTTACTATATAAACCCTTTAAACTCAAACAGCTTGGTAAAAAGTATAAGGTCACCACCTAAAACAGAGCTGTTTACATCTCACTGGCTTCAACTCACTGCAACGAGAGGCACACTGCCAGTGAAAAGTTACTCAGCACCCTATGTTTCAGTATTTCAACTATTTGAATATGTTCCATCGAATAATGTTGTGACTTGTATTACAACTGATGCAAGCGCTGTCAACGAGTACCAAAGTCTAGAAGAGTGCCATCAGGATCTGCGAGCTTTTCCAGTTAAAATGTCAAGTTAAATGCAGAGAGTGAGATCTTTGATAGAACAAAGACCTGATTCTTTGCATTTAATTACCAGTCTCTACTTTTCAGTTTTGTCTGTGGCACTAATAGTCCTTAAACTGTAATAAAACTTCAAAAAAAATCTCCAGGTGTTGGAAAAACTTGTGACTGACAGTGTAAAGTGGTCCTTTCATGTGGTTATGGGTGTAATTAGAATATCCACAACGCACCATGCCATTAGGAGACAACATAAGCGCTCTCTCTTTAAATGCACCAATGAGAAAGTGGGCTGTGAGTGTGGGACTTTGGGAATAACAGCACATTACCACAGTCTTCCTCGGTCCTTGTAAGACGCACAGCGAAACAGAATGTAGCAAGCGATCCCCTTCTTCTATTTTGCCACAGAACATTAGTACCCCAGCTAATGAATTTTGATGTCATTTTTTTCTCCTGAGGGGAAAAAAAAAACCCTATTCAGTCAGGCGTCTAAAAGACAGGCAGTCGAATCTAATTCTGTTTTTCACATACCTAATACTGTACACGATTGAATCCTTTTTGTATTCCAAATCAATCATTTCCTGGCAGCTTGTCAAAATAAGAAATGGTATCAGTTCAAAACAAAAATCACAATCAGACTTATTTATTCATACAACCTTTACAGTTGAAATGAAAATGATTGAATTCGTGTGAGGCACCTCATGCAATCCAACCCTGAGATATTAATTATTTGACATTTGAGTACTACACACTTATTGTTGTTGTTGTTGTTATTATTATTATTATTATTATTATTTTTTAAGATTTTTAGTTTAATTTAACAATGACGAAATGTTCTTGCAATGCACCAGAGTACTGAGCATAACTGAGCTCACTAAGCTGACCTTAGTCATACAAAAATATATGTATATTATACACAAAATCTGAACACTCAATTATTTATTGTCTTACTAAGAAAACCATTTGTTTTTAGAGTTCTCTTCCTAACCGTTTTCCTTTTCCCCTTTCTTTAAGTCATGATTTCATGATGCTATAAGGCATAACCATGATCTTTACAAATATATTTTCTTTTCTTTATTTTTATGTAACCATGTAACCAGTATTTCAACAAGCACATTGTTGTTTTAGGGAAGCAAGAGATCAGAGCATTAGTAGTATTTCCTGAATGAAAGCTTCTTTGACCATCGCTTTGCTTGAGTGCTACTCCTACCAACATTAGCATCTTCAAAGTCAGTGGTAAAGCCCATGAACAAATTTTATTTATTTATTTTTTATCTCCAAGTACACTAGTGCTAAGGACCCTTGTCTGCAGTGGGAGACTTGTTGAAATTGTTTTGCGTTGTGATTTTAAATTTGACTTTACTACACACACACACACACAAATGTAACTGCAACTAGTACGGTTTTGTGTTCATTGGATAAGTAGGTATCATTTATTACGGTGGCCTTTCAGAAATCATCCTATAAATTAATATATACTTAAAACTCAAATATGTTAGCTCTTAAAACCAAGACTAAATTTTATTGTACATGCTTATTTAAACAAGAGTGTGCCTTACAGGGTTGTTTGTACATAAAATCAAATTTAATAAACTTTCCTTGTTGACTTACACCGTGTTTCTGAATGAAGAGTGTTCACACATCATCTGAGCTGTGCGCTGTGAACTAGATAAAAGGTTTGAGGTGCATCGTGGTTAAACATGGACAGACAACACTAAGGCCATGTCCGAAATCACAGAGGGTGGTCTTTTGTCAGATTGTGTTTAAAGTCTCTGAGTCAATTAAAGATCTAAAAAGAAGAAGAAGCATAGAGGATGATATCTGTTACTCTCATGCGGGTACAGAATGGAAAACGTTTATGTGAATCACACACTCTGCATTAGCATGCTCTATAATGCTCCGGTTTGAGGACCATTACCCATTACTGACACACCTCTCACTCAGGATTAGTGAAATGGAGAGCTCTAAACTGAATCATACAAAACCTTGATAAATCTCTCTAGTATCGGGGGGGAAAAAATAGAACCAAGAAAAACAAGTGGAAGACAATGTACAAAAACAACACTGTGATTATTGCCAAAAGCTGTAAACAGACAGTTATTAGAAGCAATGGTGATGTGCTTTGTCTGACAAAAGCATGGTGAATAATGGAAAATAATAACATGTGGCATCAGCCTACGAAAAAAAAAAGGGTTCATATGAAAGCAAAGCCCCTTCCTGCCCCCCCCCCCATTTTACCCTCTAACTGTTGGCATGGCAACAGCAGTGCCATAAGATTGGCAGCAGGCTTCAGTGTTCTATATCAGTTAGTTGGAGAAATTGCCAATCAGTCTTTTAGATCAAAGAGAGAGAGAGAGAGAGAGCAGATATGGAGTGAATATATTTTGATTAGATAAAAACTAGACGGCCACTTAGGCGGGGGAGAAGAGAGAAAATTGGCTGAGGCTGGGGGAGGTGGTGCATTAATAAAAGGTTGCATCTTTCCATTTTCCTCCCTCAGTTCTCTTTTCTCTTTCACAATTAAGGTGATTGTCTCTGTCCTTCATGCTGTTGATTGGTATAGGATGAGAAGCTTTACTTTTCAGCAGCAGACGCAGTACTGTATACCACTGGAAGTCTGTTTATGTAGGACATATTTATCCTCTGCTCAGTACTGGACCTGATGGGTGACCGTTTTAGATAGGACAGGTAGCTACAAGTGGATTTCGAGGTCATTCACACTGCAGGTTAAAAAAAAAACTTTAATAAATAATTTAATTTATAAAATTGTACACTCATGGTTGTACTAGGAGCAATAACAAACTAATAGGGTGAGTTCTGTTGATTTCTTCACACATGATGTGATGATGATCCCTTGATACTCTCTCTCTCTCTCTCTCTCTCTCTCTCTCTCTTTCTCTCTCTCTCTCTATGTGTGTGTGTGTGTGTTAGTGTGTGTGTGATTTATATCTTGGTAGGGACCAAATGATATAGGAACAGGAATAACTGACAGTTCTGACCTTGTGGGGACATTTGTATGGTCTTCACAAAGAAAACTGCTTTTTATTTTACAGAAACTGCAAAAGCTTTTATTAAAGAGACTAAAGACTAGACATTTGAGAGATTAGACATTTGGCTGGTCCAGATGAGTGAGGAAAATATGTATTATATGTATATATGGAAATACCTGTATATGTGTGTGTGTGTGTGTGTGTGTGGGTGTGTTCTAGCCTCTACACTGAATATTCACTGCTCTTATGTACCCTGAGGTTATGCCACTGTCTATTTGACTTAATCTTCTCTCCTGGGGAATGCAACAATAACCTATAATTTAGCGTTCATATCCCAACCACTGCACGCACAGATACATGTTCCAGATATTTTTCATCTTGATCATCAGTTATGACAACCGAGAAAAATGTAGTTCTAAAGACTGCTGGCATTGTTGGCTGACAAGCACAAAAATAAATAAATAAATAAATAAAATGGGGGGGGGAAGAAAAAAGAAAAAACACTGTAATGCATCTGACATGTTGCCAGGGGGCAATAGAACACCAGCTGGAGCCAGAAATCAGATGAGTTCAACCTTCATTCCTTCATTCTTGATACACAGCAAACTAACAAGATCCTGTAGATTTGGCATAGAATTATCACTTTAACAAAGTCAGGGAATGGATCTGCTTCATCCAGAGGCAACTGAACTCTGAGGGAAGTGACCTGTGTGGAAAGTGGTGTAAGAGACATGAGTGTGCAAAAGGAGTCCCTCTGTGAAACAGTAGGGGTCTCTGTGTCTCCACCACAGAGAGAGAGAGAGAGAGAGAGAGAGAGCGCGCGCGCGCGCGCGAGAGAGAGAGAGAGAGATCTGATTGAAGAGATGACCTAATTCAGTTCAGGACGTCCCACAATGCTTGCTCATGTACAAAACACACACACACACACACACACACAACACATCTTTCTATCCCTCTCTCTCTCTCCCAAACACACACAACGAGAGATTGAAAAGAGAGAGAGAGAGAGAGAGAGAGAGAGAGAGAGAATGAGAATGAGATTATTTCTCAAAGTACAGCAGTGAAATCCATATTGAAAAGGGACGCCATTGTCTGTCCCTTCTCTAACCTTGTGGTCTGCTGCTGCATCTGTTGTTTTCTGATTTAGAACTCAGATGACATGCAAAAACATGAATAATAATAATAATAATAATAATAATAATAATAATAATAATAATAATATACACTGCAAAAAGCATAAGCATTATTATTCATGTGAGCCAAGGCAAAAACAGTAGAAACTTGAGTTGCTAAGCTGCAAAAACCAAACAGTTTGTCAAACCAATTTACACTCAGAAACATTCAAATGAGTCATTAGTGCAGCTTCTATCAATTATAGTTTTTCACTCTGATCTCTCTCTCTCTCTCTCTCTCTCTCTCTCTCTCTCTCTGCTCCACATCATTTTTTTTGCTGGTGGCTGGAATTATAGGTAGTCATTTCATGCTAAGACATGGTTTGACTCCCCCCCCCCTCTTTTTTTTTTTTTTTTTTACGATTGTTATTATTACTGCATGTACTAAAGAGGCAGGATAGGGTTATTAAATATGCCACAGCCAATTGTATTTTTGCTCAAGTAAGCTTCCTGGAAATATTCCATCTGTGCTGCTTTTATACTTGTGAATGTAGTTATGAATTTTAAAGCAGGCTGCTCTAAGTAAGGGAGAGGAGGGGGGTGTGCACAGAATTCTGAGTAATGCTGAGAGATTGGAATTTCTTGTTTGAGAAGCAGTAAAAAGGGAGAAGGGGGGAGCAAAGTGAAAGAAGGGGAGAAGGGAGAAAATGAGGTTGTATTAGACATACCGGTTTTCATCATGCCTCCAAAAATAATCTCTCTCTCTCTCTCTCTCTCTCTCTCTCTCTCTCTCTCTCTCTCTCTCTCTCTCTCTCTCTCTCTCTCTGTTTTTCTGGTACTGTTAATGAGAGTACATTCATGTTTGGATTTTCTCAGTGAACCAATAAGGTCAGTTTTGAAAGCTTTTGTCCGCATGTGAAATTCATTCTGCAGTGAAATTTGTTCAGGGGAAAAGAAAAAAAAAAAAATATATATATATATTCTGAAATGAGAAAAACTGTTAAAAAACTGTGGCCATGTGTGTGTGTGTGTGTGTGTGTGTGTGTGTTTTTTTTTCAACAGAGTGTCGTCGGTTTTAAGAGCAGCTGTACAGATACAGCTGTGCAGTGAGGCATTGTAACTTGCCAATCACATGAAAGGTCATTGGGTGTAGTTTTACCTAATGAGGTCCAGGTGGAACAACGCCTAATCAGGTCACCTTTAAAAAGCCCTTCAGTTAAAGCGTAGACACTGGAAGTAAAAAGGCCACACATGTGCTGTGTTTCATGTGTTTGAAGTCCACTCCAAATAGAGTGGCACTATAGTATGCCAGAGAAATGAATGAGTTTCATAGTATTTTCTTTTATTTTTTTTTAAGCATTCAAAAGCTGAAATAATAATAATAATAATAATAATAATAATAATAATAATAATAATAATAATAATAATGATAAATACAAGAGAGGTGTAGCTTCTTGAAACAGTTGGCTGTTGAGAAGATGGTGAATGTGGCTGAAGCCTTTTCACTAGACATATCTGATTAGAATACTTCCTTTATCTGATCACATTTCAGCTGCAAAATATTTTTCGATGGCTTCTGTGGCAGAAATATGTTATAAGTACCGTGCAACTGGTTAGACTCCAAGTAGAACATTAAAACAGAATTGTATCCAGGTAATGCCTAATGATATAAATGTCTATCACGATTTACAAATCTCAGGCCAAATCTGACCTTGCAGCAACTTTCCTAGCAATTTTCTAGATATTTCTCTCTTTTTTTGGTAGGGTGTTTTATACATTTTTTTTTATATATACTGGTATCATAAAGCTACAGTGCATTTTTTCGGCTGTTAAAAAATGTTCTGGAGCTGCTGTGAGTCACCCTGACAATCCTGTAACAGTAATTCAGAGTCAGAACTGTGTCAGTGGTGTTGTGTCAGAATTGCGGGGAAATTTATACTCATAGAGCCAGTTCATGTCAAACGTCATCATATTCCAACTACAGGTATGAAAGAAGTCTGACTCTGTGACAGGCAGGAGCCATAGCCAATTAGAAGGAAGGAAGGAAGGAAGGAAGGAAGAAAGAAAGAAAGAAAGAAAGAAAGAAAGAAAGAAAGAAAGAAAGAAAGAAAGAAAGAAAGAAAGAAAGAAAGAAAGAAAGAAAGAAAGAAAGAAAGAAAGAAAGAAAGAAAGAAAGAAAGAAAGAAAGAGCAAGATTGTAAGAGATTATACAAACCAAACTAGGGATTTCTTGCTAAGCAGCTTAGTTATTTGTGATATAATTTCCTAGAAAAGCATGATTCATAGATGATAGAAGATTCATAGATAGATGATTTTTGACTTGATCCTTGTTATGGAATTTGTATTGTTTCTCAGTTAAGTTGTAGAACTAGGGAACTAAATAGTCATCTATTAAGAAAATACAGAAATAAATGCTGGGAAACTACACAGATTAAGAAAATAAACTGACCAGCAGTCAGAGTTTTGTTCTCTGCACTGTTTCAGTTAGCTGGAGGTACTAGGCTAGCTAGCATCTTTGAGCAAAGAATATGCATGGCACAAGATATGAGTCAAGACAGAAACATGCTGTGAGATTATAAACATGATAGCAAGTGAGAGGTTTTGCTCTTTCACATGGGACTCAGTAACTGTAACAGTAACACTGATGTACATAATAAAGATTTAGATTCACTTAATGCTTGTGGAACCACATCAGATAATTATATATTATACTTGGACCATGTTGTATTGTATCACCATATGAAATATGGTAGGCTTGTCAGTAGTATATAAGGTATAATAATTATTTAACTGTATATGTATTAGGATTCACCCATGAATTTTTTTTCTGAATGCTTATTGACTTTATAATGTTTATGAAATACACTATATAGCCAAATCTGTGTGCATGCCTGACCGTCACACACAAGTTGTAAGCACACACTTGCACAGGATGTCACTGTATGCTGTGTTTGTCTTCACTCTATCTAAGAGGCCCAAAGCATGACACTGTTCCTGTGCACAAAGCAAGCTCCATTAAGTCAAGGTTTGCCAAAGTGGGCAAGAGTGGAAGAACTCAAGTGGCTCCTCACAGGACACCAGTGTCTGACCTCACTAATGCTCTTGTGGCTGAATGGCCAAATTTCCAAAGCCACATTCTGAAATATAGTGGAAAGCACACTTCATTCACAGAAGACTAAAGGTGATTATAACTGTAAAGACGGAAATAAATCTGAAACAGGGTGTTCAAAAAGCCCATATGGGTGTGATGATCACGTGTCCACATTATTTTTGGCTCTAGAATACTTATACATATTTTTATATGACGTGCCAAGAAGAATAACGAGCTATAAAACCCTCTCTCCATTGCAAAGTATACTAAATAAGCCTGAAAAAATATATATATGTTTAAACATTTTGTATATAAAACTTTGATTCATTTGCATTTTCCAGCAGTTTTGAATATCATGAGTAGAGTTCAACAAAATGGCAGGACAGATGTCCATCCTGTATCTGCTCACCCTCACGTGACCCTATAGAGCATCTGTGTGGGGTCCAGGATCTCAGCATCAGCATGAGGGAAATGTGAGGAATGCAAGAACAGCAGAACATCCACACACAAGTTCACTTTTAATGGCTCTGTGATTCGGACATCATTGGAGGCTTTATGAGTCTTTGACAACTTCAGCATTTATTTCTTTATCGTCATTTAGCCTTTATTAAGTCTTTCAAGACTACAATATGTCTCTTGTGAGAGATTCCTGGTCAAAATGGCCTCACAGTTGTAATCATCCCATCATACACACACTGATATATACACTAAAATACAATATACACATTAGCAAAATACAAAAATCCTCCATCTTTTAGAAAGATATGTGATAAAATATTGGATATAACTGTAGAATTAATTACTTAAGATCTCATTGAATTAATTACTTAAGATCTTATTGATGTTTGTCTGCTTCATTCTCATGCCATTTTTTTCTCTGTATAATTTGATCTGTACAATGAAAGTGGTGTATCATTCTGGTGGTAAGTGTTACTTTTCTTTTCACCCTATCACTATGACTATGACTGCATGGTTGTGTGACTATATTATAGTTTAGATGCAGATGCTACCCTCTTTAAATCTCTTTTTTAAATGTGCTTTAATGTGCAGTTTTTTTAATTGCTTTATCACTCTCAGCAAATACTGCTAAATCTACTGGTTTCACATCCTACAACCTTAGAAGCACTTTGCTTGCACAGCTGATAATGGAGATTTGTCCTAAACATATATTTTTTTTCTCTATTTAAAATCGTTGTGTATTGTGTTTAATATGTAACTGTATGTGTGTGTGTGTGTGTGTGTGTGTTTGGGTTGCTGTATCTTAATGCCATTTTTTTTAGAAAGATGTGTGATAAAGTATTGTGTATAATTGTAGAATTAATTACATAAGAGCTCTCTCTCTCTCTCTCTCTCTCTCTCTCTCTCTCTCTCTCTCTCACACACACACACACACACACACAATCTTCCCCAATAACAAATCAAAGACTTGATTCATTTAAGACTGTTTGAGGAAAAATCATTTCTCTCTGTGTGCTCTTTTATTGAGTTGTTATTATTAATTTGACAATCTAATAATTTTTCACAGGCATTCTCATTTGTGTTATTTTTCATTTGAGCATCAGCGCCACAGGGTCATGCGGAGACTCAGAACAAACCTGATTAAGTAAATTAAAGGCACACACACACAAATTGCAGGCTTTCATCTTCAATTCCTGATTGGATTCCTGACAAAAGCATTGTATTGAAGGACACAGATGTGTCTTATTGTGGGTTTTTGTGTGTGTGTGTGTGTTTTGTTGCAGATTACTTGACCATAAAACACTCTGTAGTTCTATGATGTTACATTTCAGCGATTTTCAGGCCTCAGTGTATTAGCTAATGCCAAACTGCTATAAATCAATAGAAGTATGTAGTAAATCAAAAACAATATGACAATATGAATAAAACTGCAAATCCACAGATGCAAATCTCCCTGTGCAGATCTCCTCTGGCCTTTCAATGAATCTTAAATAAGTTATAAACAGGTCATTGTAGAACCACAAGATTAATATGATTTGCTTCATCTTTTCGCTGTATTTTTTATTTTTTTTTACTTAATATGAAATAGATATTGATTTTATTTGTAATAGAAATCCATACTGTAGCTTTAAATATATTATGAACTCCATCTATATTATTGGGTCATGGTATTCTTCCCCTTCTTCTTCTTCTTCTTCTTCTTCTTCTTCTTCTTCTTCTTCTTATTATTATTATTATTATTATTCAGTATTAGGACTGTGAATGTTCTTTAAGACTGTGGGAACCAGAGCTAGCTCTGTAGTGTCACTGGTTTGACTCATACTTCTGATATGAGTTAAGAGAAATCAGTTGAGGATCAGGAACACTGACTGTTATTTCAGTTCCAACATGGCTACTCGTTCAGTTTATCGGGGTAATGTGGGCTGTTGAGAGCTAGCAGCACGCACACACACACACACACACACACACACACACACTCACAAAAAAAGGTTAATGAACTAAGAAGCTTTTGTTCGTTCTAACACTAACTTCCTGCCGCCTTAGAGCTGTGTGTTATAGCTTTATCTACACAATCTAGACACCCACTGTGTCCCAGTTACTCTGTGCTTAACAAATACAGGTGGTGTACAAGGTGAAATTCTCCCAGACTCTCAATCTTCCTTGAAGCTTGCTTATTGATATGTAGCTTCTGCTTAGGAATATTTGTCAGCATGCATCACTGTCAGCACGCACGATTTTACCATTTTTACCATCCACTTGACTTCTTCTGACTTAATTCCTAGGCTTTATGTTAAATATCTTCTGAAAACAAAAGCATGCAAAATAGCTACAGCATTATAATGATGGAAAGGGGGGGGGGTAAAAAGATTTAAGCTACCAACATTTCTGCAAAAATTCTCAGAACCAAAATACCCAGCGCCTTATACAGTTACCACAGTTATAATGCAGGCTGCAAATTCTGTCTTTTGAAACTTTTTTTTTTTTTTTCATTTTGCTGAATCTAAGAAAAAAAAAAAACAGAAAAGGAAACATCTTATAAAAGGAAGAAACTGAAACTCTTTTCTTGTCAAATCCGCCCACGTTTCCTGGGCCTGTTCGCTCTCTCTCTCTCTCTCTCTCTCTCTCTCTCTCTCTCTCTCTCTCTCTCTCTCTCTCTCGCTCTCACTCTGTCTATCTCCCTGACTGGCCTATTGTTATAGAGACGAAATAAGAAAATGAAGCACAGGATCAGGACTTTGCCTTACACACAGACTTGCTCTGTTAAAGACTTGGAGATGAGTTACATACTGTATGTGGCTTCGTTAGATTAAATTGTTGATGTGGAAACTAAAGCCCATACGTTACATGACCACATAAAAGAATGAAAAAAAAAAGAAAAAGAAAATGGTCAGATGGGAGAGCAAAAAAAAAAAAACAACAACTCACTATATATCCATCTCCTGTCAAAGAGTGTTAAGTGCACGTTGTACCACAAAGTTCAGCTGCTGCACAAGTGGAAAGTTCCTGTGTAGCGAGTAACAAACTGTCTCTTTGCTTAAGATCGTTGGTTCATATGACCATCTCTTGTGTGTGCTATTTTTACTTAGACACTCTAAAATGGTTGGTTTGTTGGTACAAAAATCATGCAGCACTGTTTGCTATTAAAGCCAGCAGGCTCATTCACATAACACAGGCACAGTAAAACGTGGGTGTATTTGCAGGTAAACATTAGAGACAAGCTAGAGGTCTTTCATGACATCTAACAATCACACACACACACACACACACACACACAAACAAAAAAAAAGAAGCCTGAAAGCATAAATGTTCACCAAGAAAGCTTATTAAATCTATTGCGTGGATGTGCAGCATATGTACAGAAACATAGTATATGTGAAAGTGTATGTGAAAGGAGGCACAAACACAAACGGCTTCAGAACGCACCGAGCATTTCTGCCTTCCAACCCCCCATTATCTTGTGTTTCATTAAGAATGTATGACTGCGATTTCCACATAATGTGTGTCATAGCACGGAATGGTGCTTCAGGTTTCCAATTGCTCAATAATGATCTATTTGCCAATTCAATACTAGCAGAGGTGCCTGGTGCAGTATGAATAAAACATATAATGGCGTTTGGGGAAGTGGGGTGCTCAGCAATCCTACAGTATAGGTTTAATTTTGCACTGTGTTGCCTAGAAAAAGCACAGCTACTTATAGAATATCAAAATTCTGGGTCCGAGAACAGTCTCTATACAGCAGTAATGTATTTGCTTTAATCAGACTGTATATGCTGTAAGGGTTTATGTCTCTTTTTTTTTTTTGCTGCGCAGGTTCAGTATTCACATCACTTCTGATTCAGACTTCAACAAACAGCCTCCAGAAAATTATTCATATTTAGTATTAACTCAGGTTTATTTGAGGTGCAAAAGATATTTGAAACTCTCTCTCTCTCTCCGCGTGTGTGTGTGTAAAATGTGCGCTTGCGTTTGTATGTGTGTAATTGTGTTAGGATGTTTTGAATGAGACGTGCAACAAAGCAAGAAAGAAAGACATTGATTTCACCTTTAACATTTTTTTTTATTACGGACAAATGAAACCAAAAAGGTATAGTGACACAAAATTACCTGGCTGCAAGGAAAGAAGAGGCCAGTATCAAAAAGTAAAAAACGAACAAACAAACAAACAAACAAAAAAAAGCAATCTTCATCAAACCAAAAAAAGCAAAACAAAAAAAAAAAGACGAATGAAATAATGTAGTTATATGCAAAAATGATCTCATTTTGTTCATAAATAGATAGGAAACCTGTTAAACAATTAAATAACTGATGGGCAACTTGCAAAAAAAAAAGAAGATAAGTTGGTAACAATTTAAAATAATTATAATTACTGGCTTTACAAATAAAATAACTACAATTGGCAGGTTTGTACACAAATTAAATGTCTTAAAGTTATTTTTTTTTACCAAACTAAAATATTATGCTACAGTGAAAGAAAGAAAAGCTTGACTAAATGATCAAACATATTTTTTTCCCACAAAACATAAGGATGAGATCAACACAATATAACACCTAGCAAAGCTACTAGAAAACTATAGACCCACTGTTGTTTTTAACGTGTGCTGAAATATCTCACATTGAGCACGGTTTAGTTCACCTCTAAACGTTGCACTGGTATGGATTCATCAGTCAGACCAGGCAAAAAAGAACGAGTCTTAATTGCCTTTAAATGAAGGCCTTTGTTTTAATACTGGGGGCTCAGTTCCTGTAAAAGCTGTCCCCGTTTCCATCCATCTGACATGTACAACCTGAGATAACAAACAAAGCCAATCGAATCCCGAACCAATGTTGGTTCTTAAAACAAGCCTGTTTGGAAAATGTGGAAAAGCAAGGCTTGGGTCCGGGTTTTCTGCTAATTTACACGGTTGGAGCTGCAGTATTTTTTTTTTTTTATTTTAATTTTTTTATTTTTTTTGCGGATCCCAAATGGAGACGCGGGTCATAAAGTTTGTAACGGTTTTGAACCATCAATCTTTATTTGACAATCCACCAGTGAGCACAGATTTAATGCAAGATTGTGTTTGTGTGAAACACACTAATATCTGCACAGGCTGATCAATTTTTCAACACACACACACACACACACGCACATACTCACCCCCCCCCCCACATACACCCCACCCCCACCCACACATACAACCTGGTACTCATTTGCTCGCATCCCAGCACACGCTCACAGGATACCATTTAAAATACAAATTAATGAATTATAAGTCATATTAAAGAAGAAAAAATATCTGGACTTCATTTTTTTTTCCAATTTGATCCCAAAAAAGTGATATTTACAATCACACTGTGACAGTTTATTAAAGACCTATTATTAAGGTCTTTAAAGTTACAAAAACAAAAACAAAACAAAAAAAAAAAGTTGTTAAATGTATTTATCTATTCACCTGTTTCTTTTTTTTCTCTTTTCTTTTCTGACCTTACTAATATCTTTTCAAAATTCACAGAGCATCAGATGGACCTACAGTAAGATGTTGGTCTTTAATGACTTCATCATAAGAGTATTTCTCTACAGTACAGGACCTGTTATTGGCAAAAACAAAATAATGTAGCAAGCAAAAAAATAAATAAAAGAACAAAACAAGGGCATGAGAAAGTAATCAAGAAGAGGAAAGCTTTCCTCTATTTTAATTAAAGCTTGTTTGCCCTGAGGGCCAGTTTTATGGTAGTTTGTTTATTTTTTCCTTTAATATATCTAAGGTTTTTTTTGTTTTTTTTTAATTCAGAGAAAGTAAGAGTGCTCTGGAAGGTCTCCAGTGGGAGGCCTGTACATTTTAAGTGCTTGGCAAAAAATGAGAGGATCACTAGTAGTCTTCAGAACACGCGTACACATCCTTCTAAAAATGAATGAAAATGACACTGAGTAAAAACAGAAGGTGACGGGGGAAAGGGTGGAGAGGTGTAGGGTACTCCCTGGTGTTGTTTCATCACTTTTTTTTTGTCACACATCGTCTTTTTGTTTCTTCTCCATTCACTTCAAGTGAGGTAGAGTGGCTTGTCCCTGCCTATCATGCTGCCACTGCAAAAGAAAAACAAAAACACACCACATGTTAGGACAAATTTCATAATTATCTGTCAACATTGATAGTTTGAACACAAAGTAAATGATCATCCACCTAAATATCTTAATATCCACATTTAATGCTGTCAAAACTACTCCAGATGTGAACATATAAAAGTGACTCTTCTGGCTTCAGGCTGTCACGAGTCTGGACTTTCTCGGTTTCTCAGTCATTCATTTTAAACACGGTTCACACACAGGCTTCAGAGCACACTCGGACAGAAAAAAGGCCACAGACGAGGCTGCAGTGCCAGTCTGAGATCTACTGCTGCTGCTCTATCGCATTAACACACAGGTGAAGCAGATATATATCGATACTTCAATACATTAGCTGGTATGCTGAATAAGCACAGTGTGGATTTTAGCTCAGTTGCTGTCTCAAGTCTGTCCAGTTGGATCACACATGCCAATTGTACGAAAGCCCTGAGCCGCAAGCTTAATAAAAGGTTGAAGTGTTATGTTATTATTTTGACAGACGTATGCCGTTATTTTTAAATTAAAGCTATTCTAACTCATTCTTTCGAGTAGGTCTGGGGAGCAGAGGGGTTGAGGTCAGGGCTCTATTCAGGACACTCAAGTTCCACTTCAACTTTGGCAAACTATGTCTTCATGGAGCTCGCTTTCTGCACAAGAGCATTGTCAGGCTGGATCTCTTAGTTCCAGGGAAGGGAAACTGTAATGCTACAGCATACAAAGACAATATAATCCACTTGCATAGATGAAATAGATAGATAGTGTTTTTTTTTCAACTGACAGAATGAAAGCAACAGGTGAGGTACGAATGTACAAACTGAAAATTCTGCACAACTTTAATATAATAAATGGGCAGAAAGTCCAGCAATGAGACTTAGGAGGATACACCCTACAGATATTAAGCAACTCACTGCTGTTTGACTGACAAGGGTGCAAAGAAACTGGGTTCAAATCTGATATGGGAGCTTTTTTTTAAGAGTTACTGAAAGAGAAGACACACACACACACATATACACACACCTGCAGTGGTTTCCTCCACACTCCCGATTGCAGTACTCACTGTCCCAGTCAGGGTTCTGTCCCACTGGGTTTGGAGCTCCAGGAGACTGAGAGCCTCCCACAGTCTTCTGATATTCTGACTGTAAGTGAGAGAAGCCCTGAGAAGAGAGACAGCAAGAGACGTCCTCATTAAGTATTACCTCTAAAGGACTTCAAAAAATGGAGGGTTTTTTTTTTCATCAAATTCTCCAATGTGATGAGCAATTTAGAAACACAAGAGCAGAGAAAATGCAGCTACAGTTTGACATTCAATCTTCTACAGTAACCTCCTCCCTGGGCTTTCAATGTTTTTTTTTCCTTTAGCAGCTTTGCAGAAATGTGCTAAGCACAGAGAGACAGTTTCTAAAATCAGGCAGTTTCACTCGGATTCGCACGTTGCAGGTCTCTGCTGATTCAGATGACACCTCAGTACACACCTTCGTCTCACAAAACAACACAGCAACCGAGTACGCCTCTGCCCCGAGTCAAAAACATCACACCTCATTACAGCATACTGTAATCACATACCACTGGAGAGCTGGATTTCTCTTCACTATAGCTAGTACGAGGTGCTGTTTGAGGTTAAGTTGTGAGCTGATTTGCTTTGAAAAGTTAATATAAAATATTTTTCTAAGAACTAACCTGCTGGCCTGGGGCCGGGGAATGGAGTGAGGCCTGGAGGCCCATCTGGTGAGAGATGATTGGCTGTGACTGGACCTGCTGCATGCGGATTGGCTGATTAAGGAGAGAGCCCTGGTGCAGGGAGAGCTGCTGGTGGAGAGGGGGGCTGATTTGGAATGAAGCCGGAGGGGAGGCACTGAGTGCGGGCAGCATGGCCGAGCGGGGCAGCGCGTGCCGAGGAGCTCCGGACGCCGCGTAACTCTGTAGGTCAGATAGAGGGAAGGGACTCGGACCCAAATAAGGAGAGGAAGGCTGAGGGGGCACACTGTACAGCGGGGGGTTAGGGGGCATCATGTGGGATGAGGGCTGGCTCGACTGGGCACTTTTATTCTCCACTGGGTCATTGTAGGTCTGAGGGAAAACAAAACCAAAATCACATTAAAACAGAAATAAATAAAGGACACAAAGAAAAAGAGACTCGACAGAATCAAATGTAAAAATGCACACAGCTGTGTTAGTCATAATACTGTTATAACAGGAACGGACAAAATGTCATAAGCATGCAGAGTAAAAAGACACTGATGAGATGAACCAGATGTTGATAAGAACTATAAGAAATAGACAGAGAACTATACAGGCACAGCAAATATGTGTTCCCAATCACTGGCGTTTATTGTTTAAATATTGGCAGCGTTTATACTGTATGATGAAAAGCTGGTACTTTCATTAGCTGTCACAATAACTGGCATGATCTATGAGCACGGCTCTTGAATATATGGAACAGTGCGACAGACGTGATCGATATGAAAATACTAGCTGGAGGAACGAAGTGATGCATTTGCAGAAAAAAAATCCCACGGAGAAAGAGAAATAGGGAAACTATGTGAGAGCGGCTGAGTGTGTGTGTGTGTTTGACAGAAGTCACCTGCTTCTAGAAATTTCCAAACAAATCCGTCTTAAAATTAAACAACGGCACTTGGAAGTGCTCCAGGAAGTCATTTTTTTAATATCGCTCCACCACACCATCACTTTAAAACCCCAGGTTTACACAAACCCTCAGATGGATGGATATATGGACAGAGGATACATTTCATTTTATTCGGCTAAGCACCTCGTATGTCACGAAACAGATTTTGCAAACAAGATTTTTTGACAAACTGTCTCGGCGAATTCATAGACGTTCCCTTTTCACATATTTACAAGCAATCTGAAAGACCACGCTGCAATCGGAGTTTTCACAGTTAGCCGATGTGTCTGGAAGAAATGCTAATATCTCATTTGACATTTGTATTATGCCTGAAGAGGGAGGAGGGCCTCCTTTAAAATGGCTGCTTTCACTTGGCTCTCATAATCACCCAACATACATTTATTGAGACAAAACCCTCACAATAACGTATTAACGTACAAAATGCCGCCAGGTGCATACCCATTCCGAGAGCTGCATAAAAGCTAGCTTCTTCAGCCTGCGCACAATCACGTCTCTCTTTCAGTTCAGTTCAAGTGCGCTCTCTACAACCTCTCTGAAGAGATATATGAAAAATAACATCCTTTAAGAACAACAGTGATTTTCTCTACATAAATATATGTTTCGAGCCTTGAAGACTTTGAATGTGCAGGGAATTTGGTGGTTATTTCATTTTTGTTTCCACCCCGTGTTTTTTCTCCCTACTTTCTTTCTTTTCAGTGCCTGCTAGTTCACTGATGCATCAATCAAAGTGTCTGCGAGAAACAGATTTTGACGAAATATTTAATTATGTGAGACGAAGGACGAGAAAGGCGTTTAATAGGAGCTGCTGAGGGAGGAGGCTTGATGAATACACCATTCATAGCTTAATCAAGCCTCTTGTTTTGGGCCAAAGAGCTCAGAGAGAGAGAGAAGTATAGAAAATGAGAGAGAGAGAGTGAGAGAGAGAGAGAGAGAGAGAGAGAGAGAGAGAGATCCGCAGAGGGAGAGAGGGCGAAGGTGTTTTACATGAAAATGCAATTTGCGTTTTTGAAAAGGAAAACAATGGCTGTGAAATTAGGGGTATGAAAATGGTGTGTTTTATTATGTAGATGAAAATATGCAATAAAACGATCCGTTGAGCAGATCCTGTTCAGAAATATCCTGAGATGAAACGCTTGCAGAAATTAGAAATCAGCTATCGATCTATGGGTTATGCATATTTCTGCCATTATGAAATTGAGCGATAGATCGGTTCATGAAATCTAATGGATGAGCTGAAAAAAAAAAAAAACCTTCCACAACCTTAATGTATAATGTATATTATTATTATAGAAAGAAGAATATTGCATCCTAATGTAAGCTAATGCAGGACTGGATTATTTTCCAAACACACACACACACACACGCACACACTAAGGGGATTGTTTGGGGTCTAATTTTGCATGGTGGTGCATCCATGCACACAGACACACACACACACACACAAACACACACTCCCTTGACAGCCCCTCCCAGAGGATTCTCTTGAATTTCTCCATCTAATGTATAATATAGCTCATCCCCCCATCACCAGTGACCCGTACATATCAAAGACATGACCCCCTCCTCCTGCGGTTACCTTGGAAACCAGGCTGGCTCGGTACGCTGCCAGGGCCTTCAGGTACTCCTTCTTAGCCGCTTCTGTTTTTCTCTTATACCCCTGAGAGAGAGAGAGAGAGAGAGAGAGAGAGAGGTTAGACATACACATACACAGAGCAAATCTTCAGCCATTTGACCTGAGCCAAGGCCATGGTCAGTGTCATGTCAACCACATTAGATGCTCTGTGTCAAACATATTTCTAATATCTGTTACCCTGCTCATGAAAAATAAATAATTTTTTTTTAAAAAAGCCAGATGAACTATTTTCTTTCTTTCTTCTTGTCTGGGATTATTGTATGAAACTCCATCACAGGAGTGTAATTTCATCAACTGTGTCCTCCCAAAAAAAAAAAAAGCCCGGTCCAAGACAATGCAAAAGGAAATCAGTTTCAGCATTTCTGCTGGAGAGTCCATTAAGGAGGCACATCGTTCTATCAGAGTGGGTGTCACATCAAAGGAACAGCACAAAGAGAGAGAGAGAGAGAGAGAGAGAGAGAGAGAGAGAGAGAGAGAGAGAGAAGAAAAGGCAGCAGGGTTTAACAGGGAAGGCAATCTATAGCAAAGGAATGAAGCCAGAGAAATGGCGAGATTGGAATGTAGGCTAATGTAATGGCATGTCAATCATTTTCCCTGTTGGCACAAAAGGAAAAAAAATTTTTTTTTGCTGTGAAATTGAGGAGGACAACAGCATGACTTTAGCTGATGAGAAAAAATATGAACAAAAGTTGTGGAAAAAGTGATGCCATGTTACACTGAGGGCAGCAGCAGCAGCGGCATCGTGGTTTAATTGATGAGAAAAACAACATTAAAGTGATGAGTGTGGCAACACCGTTTAAACTGATGAGGGGAAAAAAATGTGTGGTGCTGTTTCTCTCCAGGGAGCTTGTTACAGCGTGCGAGTAAAGAAAAGAGAGCAACATGATTTAAACATTTACATATGGCTAGGCACGGCTCTGACTGCTATACTGTAGATAGAATTACCATTAAGCTTTAATGCCATGCACACTGCTACAGGGAAATGCACACAAACCCACGACAAGACACAAACGCACGAGATGTAAACACACCCGAACAGACGCCAGTGTTGAACTTCAACCTCGCTACAGAACACTGCACACACGCATATTGTGGCCAGTGTTCACAATAATAGTGTTCACACACACACACAGAGAGAGAGAGAGAGAGAGACAGAAACATCTGTCTAATCTGATTATGGAAGAGGGTCAGAAAGCTGAAAGTAGCGGACAGCAACTGCTGAGGTTAAGTTAAAGGCCATCCAATTACTGACTTCTTTTATCCGCTTCATACTAGCTGCCTAAAACTGAAGCGAAAACAGCAAACAAATGGCGTAGAAACCTCTGCGCTAACGAGATTATTAGTCGTTAAGCGTTGATAACGCCGGCTAGAAGTTTGAGTCCCTGCGTTGCTGACAGTTAAATACCGAACGAGGTTGTATGGCTTTTGTAATAATGAACTCTCGAGGAGCTCCCGGCAGCTCGGGTTTCAAATTAATTTAACCCGAGCTAATGAGTGGCTCTAACGACAGCGACTCTTAAATAAATTAACACGCCTAAGGATTTCTAATTATTCCAAAGTGAGCGGATTCATTAGCAATTGAAGCCGTCACAGAGAGCGAGAGCGAGAGAGAGAGAGAGAGAGAGAGAGAGAGAAAGAGAGAGAGAGAGGTCTCAATGAATTAGAACTAACGAATGAGGGCCTGCTGCTGGCGTGAACGAGCACCATGTTGCCTTCTTAATCCCGACATGGCAGGTGGCCCCCCAGCAGAATTAGCTGGTAATTGTATCTTAATGAAATGTTCTTGTTTGATAACCGGTTAATTATGGAAGACAATAACTTGCGGAACCTCCTGACATGAGGAAAGGGGCGTATACCCTCGGGGGTGGGGTGGGGTGGGGTGGAGGGAGACAGAATGAGAGAATTAAAGAGACAGAGGGCTTGATTTGTGCCTGCACCACTTAGGGGTAGTGTAGAGCTGGAGCGCTCTGTATCAGGGGATGCCATTGAGGAAAGACGGGGATCTCTCGCCGCATGTTCCTCTCTCTCTCTCTCTCTCTCTCTCTCTCTCTCTCTCTCCTGTGTCTCAGCCTTAATATTTCTTAATCTCATAACCTCGGCCGTGCCGAGAGAAACCCGGAGCCACTAGGGTAAGCTTGATGACAGACTACTTTTTGTCATTAGCCGTCGCTACAGTACGCACACACCTTCGCAGAAACACAGACAGTTAATGAGGCAGCGTTTAAAGCACAAAGCACTAAATCCCATGGGAATTAATAGAAAATAAAATGGCAGAGTTGTTAAACCTCTGTAAGATAGGAAAGAAAAAAAAGAGAAAAGAAAGCAAACATCTGAACCATGCGTGGTAAGGCTCAAGGACAACATGTCAAGCACCAAAACAAAAACAAGCTTCTGTGTGAACATCTTGACACTGTGCTCTATGTACGCTACATTTTTTACTTTATAAGTTTCCAACAGATGCTACATGCTTTACAGTCTAACGATGCTGCAACACTCATTTGCATTCAATTGCATCTATACACAGTATAAACACAGACAGCCCAGGCCTGCCTTATAGCTTCCTGGTCATAATGTTTCCATGTCATTGATTCCTCATTGATGTAAGAGACAGGTCAGGGCTAACACTAAAGAAAACGACAGTACTGCATCGGAGATGACGTCAATCAACCATCCGTTAATGGGCCTCTCAGAGAGGCACTGCTCAGCTCTTCACTAGTATGCTCCTGGAGGATGAGGATGATGAGGATAGAAACGTACAGAGTGTTTCCTTTACTGATGATATCCAGCTGAAGATTATTTCAGAAACAGATGTCGGTTATCAAATATATTGCAAGTATAAAATGTAAGTAGTCTTCCAGAAAGGTGTGTGAAACATATCTTCGTACGTCTTCTGAAAAAACAATACAGGAACTGATATATATATATATATATATATATATATATATATATATATATATATGTATATATATATATATATAAAAGAGCAAATAAATAGAAGATTTTGGAAAAAGTACAAAAAATGAAACAGATTAATTTGTTTATTTACACCAGCAAAACTATATTCTTCTTCTTATTATTATTAGAATTTTTATTCTTCATCTTCTTCTTATTTTTATCGAGCACTGTAGATGATTGGCAGGAGGTGATGATGTCATCAGAAGGTGACCTGGTCTCAGTTTAATCATCCTGGAGATCAGAGCACTGATGACCTCAGCAGTTCCACTTATATCAAACAGATGTGTTCAGAAAAGTTTCAAATTGAAGTCACAGACAAAAGGGGGAAGAAAAGAAAAAGTCAAATCCCACATTCTGATGGAAAGGATATATTGTAATGATTTTCAGTAAAAAAAAAAGCATTGGGCTCAGCAGTCCAAGGACAAACACTACTTTCCCAGCAACATTGTGAAATCATGACATTAAAAAATTGTGATGACATTTAAAAAAAAACATAGAAAAGGGACACAATCATATATATATATATATATATATATATATATATATATATATATATATATATATATGAATGTCATGGGAGACAAAGGGTTAAGAAGCACAAACAATAACATTTCGGAGAGCAGATGTCCTTGAGGGAGAAAAAGAAGGGCGCTGGGCGATGGCTAATCTCGTATTCTCAGCATGATCAAATCACCAGGCAACAGATATAAATAAAAGGGCCCAGGAAATGAGGAATTCACATTCAAGGGTGTCAGCAGCAAAATGAAGATTCATGGTGAAGAGGGGAGAAGGGAAGGAGGCAAAAATTAACTGCACATAAAAGGACACAGCAGCTCTCAGAGAAGAGGAATAAGAAGAAAAAGAAGAGAAGGAAGAAAAAGGAGAGAGAGAGAGAGAGAGAGAGAGAGAAATATCACATGGCACTGGGGTGAGTGGTCTGTACTCTGTCATGGAGACAGGTGCTTTTATTTGACATGCAATAGCAGGCCTTTGTTATGGAGGATATTCTAAAAATACTGTGGCCCTTCTCTCTCTGTCTCACACACACATCATCACTCTGGTTCATGTGCAGCTCATTACTGACGAACACACACACACACACACGCACACACACACACGCACACACACACACTAAGTTTGTCTTAGTGAGGACCTTCTTCTGACATAATTATTAATGCAGCTAATTAACGAGATGCTACACCCAAATCTAGCACTAACCAGAAGCTCAGTAACTGGCAGGAATCATTTTGGCTCTTTTGGTTTTTTTATATATGCTGCTTACTTTGTTTTTTTAAAAAAGAAAAAAAAACTCCTTGTGAGGACCAGCCAAATGTCCCCACAAGGTCAAAACTGTTAGATATTCTTATACTTGAGGGACATATAAAACACACACACATACACACAGAAGCACACATTAAGGCAGTTTCATGGTAAATCATCCGATTAAAAAGCTTCCAGTACAATCTAAACAGATGTAAGAATGCCCTTTATCTCTATTACCATCAGCATTTGTACGGTCAAACATTAAACAAAACAGAAATGCATTTGCATAGTAAGAACTGTTCTGCTCTGGAATACCTCATTAAGTCCACACCACATCTGTTCTTTAGCTAGAAACGTGTTCTCCAGCTTGGGGGAAAAACTTTCTATAAAAGGTCAAGACCTGATTTTAAGGTGGCTAAAAAGCACAGAAGTTTCACTGAAATAACAGAAAAGCTCCTCACCTGTTTCTGCTCCTCTCCCAAACTGTCCCACATAGAAGCCACAATCTTAGAGACATCTCCAAACGTCGCATTGGGGTTCTGCCCTTTAATGGCCGCCTGAGTGTCCCGGAAGAAGAGGGCGTAGGCTGAGACGGGCTTCTGAGGCTCATTGGGATCCTTCTTCTTCTTCTTTTTCTGAGGTTTGGGTTTGGGCTTCATCATGTCTGAGGAGGGTCTTTTCTCCCCTGTGATCTTGGGGAACAAGAGGAAAAGTGTTAGGATGCGTGCCCACACACACACACACATGCACACACACACACACACAATAGCAAATAAAAGTCTACACAACCCAAAAAATTCAGTTTTTGTGATATAAAACAAAAGAAACATTTTAGGGAAAAATAAGAAAAATAGCAAGTCACAATAACCTGGTTGCATAAGTACAGTATACACACCCTTCATAATTAGGGATGTGCCTGTTTTCAGAATGAACCAATCACATTCAATCTTATGTTCAAAAGTAATTATCATACAGCTTTTATCGCTGAAATGATTCAGATTATCTCCAAATAAAGATCAGCTGGTTCTGTAAGATCTTCTGACTGCTGAAGCCATGCTCCTCAAAGAGCTTACAGAGCATGTACAGTATCTCACTGGTTGAAAGCCATTGATCAGGAGAGGGGTATTTCCAAATGAATTTCCAAAATATTAGATGTGTCATTAAACACTGTAAAGACCATCATCAACAAATAGAGACCATGAAGCAACAGGAAAATCACCAAGAACAGGATGTCTCTCTAAAATGTATAAAAGGGCCAAAACATACCAGGGAGGCTGCCAAGATTCTTCCAACAACATTAAATGAGCTGCAGGAAAATCTGACAAGTCCTGATTACTCTGCATGTGACAACAATCTCATATTCTTCACATGTCTGGGATATGAGGTAAGGTGACTAGGCAGAAGCCCTTTCTCACAAAAATAACATCCAAACTAAATCACCCCAAACCATGAAATCCATAAATCCATAATTACAAAAGAAATGTTTGGTGCGAAAAAAAAAAGTACCAATGCACCAATCACCACATCGGTGCAGCATAAATAAAAATGAAACATTTGAGTAGTGACCTGAAGCAGGTTGTGCACAGGAGATCCTCTTACAATTTGATGGATCTAAAAATTTTTTGCAAGAAAGAGTGCTGTAATAAAATCGAAAGGAGTATTAGTTTAGGGCTGTGTATACTTATGCAAACTAAGTTATTATAAATTTCCCTAAGAAAATTACAGCACTCTTTCTTTATATATATATATATATATATATATATATATATATATATATATATATATATATATATATGTGCATCCAGTAGCAAACTCAGTAGCAGGTCTCATTTTAATCTTCCTTATCAAATAGGCAGGTGTTGTGAAATTCACTCTGCTACACACAACAACTGAAACTAATTTTCACCGCATTTGTTCTTGCTGTACCAGATAATGGATGAAAGATGAAGAAAGAGTTATGAGAGTCAGACAATAAACAACATTTATCATTCTTACAGTGTTCATTATAACGAAAATTCACCCAAGCCTATTTAAAACACAAACTCAATCTCCTCTGCATAGATTTGGGATATTTTTTTTATGTAAGATCTACCACCTTGCAGGAGAAAAAAAACAAAAAACAGAGAAACAACGCTAATGGAGGTCAGGGAAATGAAAAAGGGAAACAACAAAAAAGAACAGTGTTATTTCGGATGACAGACCTTCAGTTAAATAGCTTCAAATGAACAGAAAGCGATTTAGAGTTTGCCATGGTTTGCTCAGGATTATGAAGTACTTCTGATTTTTCGCAGGCTATTTCTAACAGGCTCAAGACAAAGAAAATAAGAGCAAGGAAATAAAGATCAACTCGCCCTAGTTTCGTACCTGCTTCTGAAAGTGATAATGAGGTTCTAGTTATGCTGGTGTTTGACTATGCAAACGTGAGATGTCTTTTATCTGCAAACATTATGAAATAAAAATGGGATACAGTGGAACCCAGAGAGTGCTTTCACTCAAGCTCTGTCTGAGTAATCTGCTCTGACAGGTTATAGACAATGTCTGTCTGTCTATCTGTCTCTCTCTCTCACACACACACACACACACACACACACAGTTAAAAGCCCTGGAAAAAGAGATCTGAAATATTCAGGGCAAAATTGATTTCTCTACCATAGGCCAGGCTGAGCAGGCATTGTTAATGTCCCATTTGAATCAGTGCTACATGGCTTCATCTCATGTCTGATGCACGCTGATATTTGTTTCTTCTGCTGAAGCAGTTGCACATTTAAAGCAAAAAAAAAACAAAAAAACAATTTCATTATTCAAACGAGTGGAAGTGCAGAGAGAGAGAGAGAGAGCGAGAGAGAGAGAGAGAGAGAGAGAGAGGCAATGACATGTTTCACTCGAAGTGGAGAATACAAACCAATGAGTGAAAGAGGTTTCTGGGGCAGCGGTTGATTTTAGGGCGGCTTAAGAACTACACAGTCCTCGTTATTCTCATCAGCGCCACTACAGGATTAATTCAGAAACAGGTGGAGTAGCATGAAACTCTGATTGATCGGAAAAGCTGATTTTTTTTTTTTTTTTTTTGCATAGCCTTACATTGTGTTAGACCTAGAGGCAATGGGGATGAAAGGAAGGACTGAACTCCTTCTGTGGATAAATCTGGTGGAAATTAGCATGAAATACCAACATCACCGCTTATAGCACGCATGTAGAAATAAGAGTGTTGGCAACGGGGTGCTGAAAGTAATTATTTCTGTTGGCACAGAGCTTATGGCTAACATACAAATACACATTTGCATGGCAAAAAAGACCACATCCACACACACACACACGCACACACACATACACACACATGGACGTGGGCGGTGAAAATACAGAGAGATATATTGTTTACAATTTGAATGTGTGTAAAATAACATCACTTACGGAATGCAGGAGCCTGTATGTGCTCAGATAGATATATGTATATGAATGCTATGGATATAAACACATGCACCCTTCATTCTGCACAGCTGCAGATAAATATGCAAAAGTAAAGCCCCCCGATTGAGTTATGGCTCTATTGTTTTGATAGAAATGAGGCATGTGTGCTGAGAAAGAAGCCAGAACAGCAGCCAACAAACACCTTATTACAGATGGACCTTTGCTCATTAAAATCTGTGATCCTTTACAGACACGTATCCGAGCATGAGTGCTACACACACACACACACACACATACACACACATACACACACACACAAACAACCCTTCGGCTCAAAAAAAAAATTACTTCATGCATTAACATGAAGTAATGTGTTCATATGTGTGTGTAAGGTGGATTCACTACAACTTTGCCTTCCAGTAAATAACATGCTATTAACAGACAATATAGCAGCATTGTTATTGTTGTCAAAGATTCTTTGCCACTGAAACAATACAGCCGCTTTCAAATGATAGAGAACATTAAGGATGTGAAAAGTTACCCAGAGTGCAATACACCTACAATCTACCAACTTTTTATTAGGGAGAGTCAAATGGTCTAAAACAATGTAATTTAAGCATTGTGCGAGTTAATTCACCCTTTTTATTCTGGGCTCAAATTAAGCACGACGCATCACGATAATGAGGGACTTCTAGCAGACAGTGCATTAAATTAAATTCCAACTGACACTTTCAATAAAGGAAGAGACTGACGGACAAGCAGGAGTAATCGGATTTCTAGGACAATAAAAATAGAGAGGACAAAGCGAGAGAGAGAGAGAGAGAGAGAGAGAAAGAGAGAAAGAGAGAGAAAGACAAAAAAAGAAAAAAAAAAAAGAAATCAGCCTGCATGCTTTGGCAAAGAAAAGAACAAAAGGCAGTTGTATGTGCGGCTGAATTGCTGTAATTTGTAAACAATCTAAAAGAGGCCTCTTGCAGTAAAAGCATTTGTCAATCACAATTATTTGCACACAAACTACACAAAAACAACAAGCCTAATCCTTTACAAGACAGAAAAAAAAATCACCCTTAACGTTATGAACAGCTGCTTAAACAACAATCCTCTAACACATAAGTCTGTACATCCTGCCTCCACTAAATCCTATTCCTCGACCATATAAGGCAACTGTCACTTCAAACAGAAACACGGTCCACCTCCCTTCCTGTACCTTTGCGTGGTAATCTGCTTCCTCTTCCTGGGTGGAGTTCGAAGGGGAGGGCGTGGCTGACTGACTTCCCACGGACGAAGGGGAAGCGTAGGTAAAGGAGCCAATCCGAGAGCTGAGTTGGGAGAGAGCGCTCATGGGATGGGGCAGTATCGAAGGAGGAGTGTTTAGCTTGGGGGCATGGTGGGCACGGGGGTAGTGCCCGCTGTCTGACCCGGCCAGAGCCTGCATCTAAAGGCAAGAGAAGAAACCACACTTTACTAAGAGCTAATCAGCCAGATCTTAACTCATCCTGAGTCTTCTTTTTCTTTTTTTAAGCCTAACTACAATCATGCTTGTAATCCAACAATGACCATTTCTCCTCACTGGTGGGAAAACGACGATTCTTCCCTTGGCAAAGAGGCCTAGCTAAAAAGCTATGTTCCTGGCACTATCCAGGATTCTGTAGTACAGGCTAACATGCACTCCACACCACTTCTCAATACGAGATGATATCAGTATCTGTGTGAAAGTCAAGAGTGCTCACTTTCTCAAGGGCTGGCTTGGAAAGGATGAGGTTTGTGTGTGTGTGTGTGTCCTCAAAAAAAAAAAAAGCCCAAAACAAACAAAAAAACAGCAATCAATAAATAAATAAATAAATAAAACACATCAGTGGTGTCCTAAATATGAATTGAGTACTCACATACCATAAAAGAATGCACACGTGTTAATACGCAAGGTTTACCGCGGGATGTACTGTTCAACATTTCGAATTTATGTTGTAGCAGAAATTCTACTTTCACACTGACTGATCTGATAAATCAAACACAGAGATTGCATAGATAAATGGCAAGTTTACAGTAAGTCATTTACCACACATGTTTTCGACATGACTGTCAAAGGCACCACTATACCATCAAAGCTTATCTTAAGACGATCTTAGAGCAACCACAAAAGAAAAGCTTCATCTAATAACAATTGAGTTTTTTTATACACGCACAGACACACATGCACACACACACGCGCACGCAAAAATAAAACAGGTCATGAGCTTGAACCCTTATAACTCCTTGACAACACTACGAACGAGTGCAACAGTTATTGGCAGCATAAAAGACAAGTATCTGTTTCATCTAACATTTTACAGTGCTTTAATTCTGCCTCCTCAGCTCATCTGGGCATGTAAGAAACTGTCGATTCTACTGTAGACAGCACATTCATTCATTTACACATTCGTGTTATTCATTTACACATAAATAGGAATACTAAGTGCAGCACCGCCCCCCCCCAAAAAAATTACTTTTTTTTGATGAACTAGCATTTATTAGTGGCATGCAACATTCATGTGCTGAATAATACATTAGATAGAAACTTAAAATGATCGATGAAGTTTGAAGGCTTGAGACGGAGTGACTCTAGTGTGCGTACACAGAAGTTAGAGGCGCTGTGATCTTTGTCGGGGCCTGTAATCGTGTTAATTGGCCTCAGCAGAGTCTCCGCTAAGAGCAACACACTGATACCGGGCGGGCCGTGCTGGTGGTAGCGGCCGCTCCGCTTTGCTGTATTTACAGGACATTAGCTGGTTTCGTCTCTGCTGATAACAAAGAGGAAAACCTGAACAAAAGCAGTGCTTTTTGCATTTCAAATTTGCTCATGAACCCCCCCCCCACCACCACCACCACTACCCACCTTCCCCCTCTCTCACCTCCGCTGAGGCTGAACACAACCTGAAATCATATTTCAAAACCACCATCACTTCAAATTTCAAACACGACGAAATAGCTTCTGCGTTGGAGAAGGGGAAAGAGGGGGGAAAGGGGAAGGGGGGGGGTTGGTTGAGAGAATGAGAGAGAAAATCAATTCATTTTCCATCTTCAGTGGAGTTGCTCTTTAAGAACTTCCACAAACCAAGAAGCATTGAAAAACCAATTAATCAAACACGAATGGCCTATCATAGCTACTGCAAGCCTATTTCCATAGCAACAGCCTCGGGCTAGAAGCAGCAGCCGTGCTCTTTAATCTGGGCACACTAGAGCTTTTTTTTCTAAACAACAGAAGAAGACAAGAGAGCAGGACAGTAAAGAACAACGCTCACCTAACACCAACTCAGCGCTCCGGCTCCGACCCATGATTGTAGCCGGGGTTTTTTTTCTGTTTTTTTTTTTGGCATGGGGACAAAAGGTATGCTCAGTTCTCCATTGTCAACAAGCAAAATACCTCTTTCCGTCTCTCCCTCTCTCTCTCTCTCTCTCTAAAAAATCTGAATAATTTATGGTATTTGTTTCAAAACTGGCATAGAAGCACCATGATTTAAATTCTGAATATCATTTCAATGGCATTGACTTGAATTACAGCTCCCATTGCCTGCTGGATGGACTGCAGGAAGTGGGGTACACACATGAAAAAAGGCTTTCACCACTAATTATGATATTATTAGCACACTCTTCTAGAATCTGCCTTTTTTTATTTTGTCAGGAAAATATTTGTGACAATTAAATATCTAAAATCGAGGACGTCGTTGCAGAAAGCGTTATATTGCATCGATAAAACACACAGAATATTAAATATTGTGACTAATCAGGAATTCAGATTATATTGATTTGTGCTAAAAAAAAAAGAAAAAAAGAAAAAAAAAAAGCCTGATAACACTATTTCACCGTCCTCGGAACAAGCACATTTATCCTTTATTTCTTCTCATATTACAAAGCCATCACTTCGATATTTCGTATTAAATAAGCAATTTCGGAGCAGGCGAATTGGTAAACAAAGCTGTGTTTCACGACAATGTGCACAAGCCTTTTGTTTAGTGTCTCATTTGCTTTCAATTCATTTTCAGTCATGAATGTAGTCAGAAAAAAAGAAAGAAAGAAAGAAAGAAATAAAGACACACACCTCTGAGAACAACATCTCTCTTAACTAGCAATTTTCAGTCCATGTGATCATTACACAAACATTATTTGGAGCAGCGGCTGCTGCTTCCCATACGTTTAGCATAGGTATATGCCAAATATTTGTTTTCGTTGCTGTCTGCTGTTCTGACAGACACAGGGCGGGGGAAGGGTGGTGGGGGGAAGGTTCTAGCGTTTTGTGGCAAATAAAAGACAGATTGAGAAAGTGTATGAGAGAAAATGGAGGGGGGGGGATAGAATGAAAAAGTGAAGTGGCTGACCGAGACATGGACACACACAAAGAGAGACAGTCGGAGAGAAAAAAAAGATAATGACTGAGAAAGTGGACAGGAGAAAGCAAACGGTGTTGAGAGAGAAAAAGAGAGACTGCTGTCTCTAACAGTTATGAGAGAGAGAGAGAGAGAGAGAGAGAGAGAGAGACTGCTATCTCTAACAGTCATCAGTTGAGCTATATAAAGCAGGTTGGGCACGGCTGTACAAACATTATGAAAGAGTCTTACAAAGGTTAGCGGTTGCCATAGGTACTGTATGCTAATTACTAAATGGTATCATCCACTGTGGGGGTGGTGGGGGTTCTCTGTAACTTCCTTTATTTGGCCATTACTGTCTCTGAGCTCAAGACAAACGGTTCTACTCCCCTCTGCATTCTAATATAAGAGGTCAACAACGGTGCCATTATCCAGATATACACATATGACAAGCCCAGATCCATAAATATATATTTATTCAAGGTTTCACTGCCCAAAGAGATAAATGTAGAACAGGCATTTTAAATTACCTCTGCCATGTGACAGGAGACACCTTCAGCTTCATACACACACACACACACACACACCCATGCGGCATATTGTTGTTTTTATGGACCTGATGTTCAAAAACACTGGAAAGTTCTCTGATTCATTTCCTGTTTCTCTGTTGCAGCAAGAGCTCTTTGTGGTCCTGCCGTGTCCATCACAGTCAAATAGAACCAAAACAACAAGTGCACTTTCAATTGTGGGCAGTGTTTTTGTGTGTGTTTTGTGTGTTTATATATGTACAAGACTGACAACAGAAAGCATATCACAGTGTTATTGCTCCAGTGATCCTATGACCCATGCTCTCTCACATGCACCATGACTGGCTTGTTCGTCCACTCGACCAACATAACTGGCCAATTCCCAGCTGCTCTCCCGGGCTCACGCTAGCAGGATAAAGCACACAATAGTGCAGAAAAAACCCCGCACATAAACCTAATATCTTGATCAGCAGAGTTTTTCCTCCGTAGAGAATTCAAAGGCTTACTTGAATTGTGTGCCACCTCTCAGTATCAGTGTGGCAACACACCGGTTTTGCACTTATAAACAGTAACGATTGCTGATGTCTGATGTGGTGCCATTTCATTACCATCACAATGCATCCAGAAAGGTGCTGCTGAAGGACAATTTCAAGCTCATGCGCTGAGATGGGTCAGCGTCAAACAGGGAAATTGTCTTGTCTTGTGCACCATCTAAACCGTACAACGTCTAAAAACATAGCAGCTTTTGTTGAGAACCCTGACATCATTAAAGAAGGCAGGTGACAACAACACGGCATATCAACATTTCTAATAACACCGTCTTCATTGTGCAAAACATAGTTGACTTTGTTTTGGTTTAAACTTCTTTCATTGACAAGTATATCTGGCTAACAGTTTCCTACATTACCCATAATGCCATTTGGCTACGTGCTGATAGTACTGCTAGTGGGAATTAATCTGTTCTTAAAGAGAGAGATGCAGCAGAGCTTTAATCCTTCTCATTTATACACTCAAACACAGGGCTCCAAATATCCAGCTTCATACTTCAATTGCTGCAATGAACACCAGGGTCATGTGTCTCATCTCATAGTTTGCTAACTAGCCGAGTCTGTGCCTCGGGACAAATGCATTCTGAATCTTTGAGTCTGACATTTTTTGCTATTTTCTCTGGCTGTGTTGGATTTTTCATTATATGACAGTGAACATTGATACAAAACAGTGGTTTAGAAAAGAAGCTCTTGCTCTTTTGTTTTTCGGTGCTAACAATGAAACCTGTTTGTTATTACATACGTTTTCTCTTCCATCGTAACTGCACTAGTAATGAAATAACAGAAATATGTACTTAGTAACGAAGTGAAGGAATAACAAAAATGCTGGACTAACCAACAAATTAGCACCAGCATCACGAAAAATGTCACAAATAAAATTAATAAATTTCAGTGTCTATTTCTTAAACCCTTTTTAGCAGGACACTGAAATCGACTTACCAGACATTTTCAATCAGTATAAACGAATTATTTTATCGCTGATATAAAATCAGTCAGAACACTGATGGCTTTAGGCGTGAGATGTTTTTACCTTACACAAAATCTTAGTGGTGGAAGATTTTTAGATGCTTATGAACAAGCACTTGGGGCATTTCAGAGAGCAGAAATGGATTTGATATTACCATTTACTTTGAAGATATAAACATTTTCAATGACAATATTGCCTCTAGTAAGCCAGGTAAAAACAGAAATACTTATAAAAAAAAATAATCGAAATTCTTAAAGCCCTGAGTGTCTACTTTCATATGAGCCATTAAGCACCACTGTGGAATGTGACATGACAAAGAAATTCAATGCTGAACACGAGCAGCCCCAAACAGACACAAATTACATTTTCTGGCCTCTGGTGGAAAGAGCTGAAGTTTTGTGTCAGTGGCCCAAATGCTGTGAGTTGAACTTCTAGGATGCCAAAGATACCCTAATGTTTTTTTGTCCATTGTAAGTCTCTTCAGATGGAAGTGTCTGACTACTGAGTGGTTGTGATGTTTGGGAGTATTGCTTCTCCTGTAGTACCCTGACTACTGGGGTCTGACCTTCAATTAGTGTAGACTTGCTGTCAGTGTAGAGTTGACTGCACATATATCCTTTCCTGCTGAAGCAACTGTTACACATATGGACAATCAAGGCCCCAAAAACCTGCCTCTTCAAACATATCTGAAAGAGTAATATATAATAACAACACGAACCTGTCTGAAACAGGCTGAAGTTTCAGCAATCTGTTCAACTTGTTCAGGATTAAGCCTCTAATATGTTCACTACATATGGAAAAAGAGATTTATGGTAATTGAACAATTTATCAGCAGCAGGAATATTTTGTAGATTCAGTCATGACACTTTTGGATGGTTGAGTGAATGCACCAAGTCTAATAGCCGCTGGGAGATGTGGTGTATCTTGGCATCTTGGCAGTTCTATTGTCCTTCCCTGTTCTCTAGATCTCGTCCATCCCCCTTTCTCTCTCCCTTTCTCTCTCTCTCTCTCTCTCTCTCTCTAGTCTCTCTCTCTCTCTGATTGGAGACATCTTGTTGGGAGTGATGGCTCACTCGGCCCAGGTTCACAGTTGCTATTGTAAAATCACAGAGCGTTTAATTGAAACAAATGACTATAATAATAGAACATTATCCCGGCAGGCTCACGGCTATGGCAGCTTTAATTAGCCAAGCGCCAGAGACTGATCCTTCACAAACGCTGTAAACAGAGCGAGAGAGCGAGATAGAGGGAGGGAGAAAACAGAGGGAGGCTCGCCGTGCTTTGCCCTCCCCACAACTCCCCATTCACCCTGAGGGCAGAACATGAAAACCCACCACTGCTCCTCACTTCCTCCGTCTCTGTCTCTCTGGCTGGGTGCAGATGCTGGAGGGTCATTTATAACCCTGCTAGGAGCACTAATAAGTTACTGGATTTATAAATCACACACTGGTTTAATCAGTAAGCACGACGGACCTGCTTTTTACACTGTTATATCAGGTAATAGGGCAAGATTCTGTTACACACACACACACACACACACACACAGAGCGAAGGGCTTTCCACTGAGTGTCAATAAATAAAACTATACAACAAAAATAAGTAACGGTGGATTGTTCAGCAATAACAAAACACCCAGGCAGGTGAGTATGACTAATTCAGCGCTGGCCAGTTTTATCAGCATAAAGACAACAGGTTTTTACTTCAGACCAACACCAAGACCAATCATTCCTGATTCCACAGGCAATATTATCCTGTCCTATTACCAAAATGGACTTAATCAGCTGTTTACATCTGTTCTAAACTCTTAACAGTTTCCTCTTATTGTTGCAGATCAACAGAATTGTGATCATTAACTTTTAATCCACAGGAATCAGACTCCACCTGTTTTTGTTTCTGACACAAAAGAATAAGAAGAATGCTTTCCTCTTGCAAGACTGACGTTGTAGAAACTTCTTCTCTGGTATCTTCTACTCTGCCCTAGTACAAACAACTGAACAGACTAAACACGGAAAGAAATATGATTGACGAGAGTATAATTTATTATATACACAGCACTTTCGCCCACATTACACAGTATGTTTGTAACCACTATACGTATCTCTTTAGTGCTCCAAATATTTGTCGGATTTAATCCTAGAGTGCATGGACATGGTTTAAATCTCAAGCATGTGTTTTATTTCCCCTTCCCCAAATGAAATATGAACAATGCTCACAGAAAGGCTACAAAACCCTGGATAAAAATGCATAGTGTGTGAATTCTGTCTCTGACAGTTGCTCAACCTCAGCTACATCAACCGATGTTTGTAATTGGTCTCAGCTTGAGATGTGTGTGTGTGTGCACTTCAGCTTGTACACTTGTTATTTTTACTTCTACCTGCTCGAACCAATTGAGCTTCCCGAAATATGACAAAGTAGTAGCTTAAATTAAACCATCGTGACCCTGACTAGCAGTTACTAAGGGATGCTGTAAATGCATGGCTCAGGACCACATGTTCATGCTACATGTATCCAGCCTGTATGGAAACAAAAACCATTACGGAAAAAAATGATTAGTGCGCCTCATATCTCTCATTCATATCTGCATTTGCTGCCTTTTAGATGTTATGTGTTTGTTCTGAATAAGGCATTAACATCCAGTTACGTTCCTATTACATGCATTGAAGATGCATTATTATAAGTAAGCTATATTAAGCAGGCTTTTATAATTCATCTCACCAATTTCTTTTTTGATCACATAATAAATGGGGGGGGCATTGTCTTTGGTGATTAGCACGCTTGCCTTACACCTAAGAGGGTTGGGGGTTTGATTCCCACCTCCACAGAATGAGTGGAGTTTGCATGTTCTTCCTGTGCCTTGGGGGTTTCCTCTGGGTAGTCCAGTTTCCTCCGCCAGTCCAAAGACATGTGCTGTAGGCTGACTGGCTTCAATAAATTGTGTGTGAGTGATTATGCCCTGGATATCCTGTCCAGGCTGTACCCTGCCCTGTGCTCAGAGTCTCCTGGGAGAGACTCCAGGTTAGCAGTGTAGAGCATGGTTGGATGGATGGATGGATGGATGGATGGATAGATGGGTGGAGGGATGGATAAAAAAAGACAAGACCTTGACACAGCTACTTGATTTAACTAAGCAGGTTCTCACTGAGATAAGCTGGTTAAAAAATACTGCTATTTCATCTTCATATTAAATATCAAAAATGTCTTCCAACCATATAGAGTGAATAAACTCAAGAAGTATTGGCACCCACCATAAAAATGGCTAGAGAATGACTCACACATGCAATTATTGATATTTATAGAGCATGTAGTGTACAGTAGCACACTATTTTTTTTTCCAAAGCAAAAGTTTAAAGTAATGAAAGCATTTATTCCCTTGCATTCTTGACACTAGTGTCAAAATGCTCAGCTGAATGTGCAGTGTTAGTCCTGGTGTGGCCCTTCAGTCTCATGTTCCGAAAAAGCCCTGTTTTAGACTTTCAAAGTGTCATAAGATACCTGATCTAACAGGAAAAAAATGATTCTTGAAGCAAGAAAAGACAGAGCAGGAAATGTGCTGCCTATCTTGCTTGATCAGCTATTTACACTGTGGCTGTTAATGAATTACAGTATGGGGAAGCATGAATTTACATGTTCCTGTTTACCGGGAGATATTAGGCGAGAGTTAATGAAAAACAGGAAATATTTGATAGTTAACTGAAAAAAAATGTATATATATATATATATATATATATATATATATATATATACACTATATTGCCAAAAGTATTCGCTCACCTGCCTTGACTCGCATATGAACTTAAGTGACATCCCATTACTAATCCATAGGGTTCAATATGACGTCGGTCCACCCTCTGCAGCTATAACAGCTACAACTCTTCTGGGAAGGCTGTCCACAAGGTTTAGGAGTGTGTTTATGGGAATTTTTGACCATTCTTCCAGAAGCGCATTTGTGAGGTCACACACTGATGTTGGACGAGAAGGCCTGGCTCTCAGTCTCCGCTCTAATTCATCCCAAAGGTGTTCTATCGGGTTGAGGTCAGGACTCTGTGCAGGCCAGTCAAGTTCATCCACGCCAGACTCTGTCATCCATGTCTTTATGGACCTTGTTTTGTGCACTGGTGCACAGTCATGTTGGAAGAGGAAGGGGCCAGCTCCAAACTGTTCCCACAAAGTTGGGAGCATGGAATTGTCCAAAATGTCTTGGTATGCTGAAGCATTCAGAGTTCCTTTCACTGGAACTAAGGGGCCAAGCCCAGCTCCTGAAAAACAACCCCACACCATAATCCCCCCTCCACCAAACTTTACACTTGGCACAATGCAGTCAGACAAGTACCGTTCTCCTGGCAACCGCCAAACCCAGACTCGTCCATCAGATTGCCAGATGGAGAAGCGCGATTCGTCACTCCAGAGAACGCGTCTCCACTGCTCTAGAGTCCAGTGGCGGCGTGCTTTACACCACTGCATCCGACGCTTTGCATTGCACTTGGTGATGTATGGCTTGGATGCAGCTGCTCGGCCATGGAAACCCATTCCATGAAGCTCTCTGCGCACTGTTCTTGAGCTAATCTGAAGGCCACATGAAGTTTGGAGGTCTGTAGCGATTGACTCTGCAGAAAGTTGGCGACCTCTTCGCACTATGCGCCTCAGCACCCGCTGACCCCGCTCCATCAGTTTACGTGGCCTACCACTTCGTGGCTGAGTTGCTGTCGTTCCCAAACACTTCCATGTTCTTATAATACAGCTGACAGTTGACTGTGGAATATTTAGGAGCGAGGAAATTTCACGACTGGATTTGTTGCACAGGTGGCATCCTATCACAGTTCCACGCTGGAATTCACTGAGCTCCTGAGAGCGACCCATTCTTTCACAAATGTTTGTAAAAACAGTCTGCATGCCTAGGTGCTTGATTTTATACACCTGTGGCCATGGAAGTGATTGGAACACCTGATTCTGATTATTTGGATGGGTGAGCGAATACTTTTGGCAATATAGTGTATATATATATATATATATATATGTATATATATATATATATATATATATATATATATATATATATATATATATATAAGAATAGGAAAAAGGGTTTCTAAACGCCAGCTCGTTTTTATGTTCGTCTGTTCAGTTGAAAGAACACGAGGATTTCTCTTTCTTCCTCTCCCACCACTAGAGGCATTAAATAGGGGTTGGGAGCAGGGCTTGACATGACAGCTCTGAAATGGCTTTGGAAGAAAAGAGGCAGTGCACTCCACACATGATCCAGACTGTAAGACAGAACATTTCTTCTGCATCTAATGAGAAGAGGAGCCTGGCGCCAAAACACACACACACACACACACACACACACATTTCTCAGCAGGGAGTCGAGGCGACAATTAGGTTCATTTGAGAATGATTAGCGAGTGTGTTAACTCCTCGCACATGCACTGCATGTGTGTGTGACAGCAAAGCATCTCTCCAAGAGTCAATCCAAAACCCCCTGCTAACTCCAAACACATCTGCCTTGGCACTATTCTATCTAAACAGGCTTCACGTACTCCATAGAGAATCACTCGGGTGTAATAAAGTGAGCTTTTACAAGCAGTTATAGTCAACTTTGGCAAGAATTAATTCCGTATTAATTATTATCAGGCTTTTTCGCTGATCTAGTTTGGCAGCTAGTTGTGAGGAAAGCATGCTTAGGAGTGTCGTTTTGCAAATCTGTCTTGATTCGTGTTCAAGCTGGTTATGTAGGGAGTATGGAGCTCTCGTTTCGATGTAGCAGAGAACATTTAAAACTCTTATCGTTTGAGAAATAAGATTTACTGCTGTGTCAAGTCTTCTTATATCATGCATAGTGCACACATCACTAAACATTTTTATCCTCTCCAAACTGCCACTGAAGTCACTCAGAATGTCTCCCGAAGTCATTGCCAGCCAAAATTAGGAAAGTTTTCTAAAACAAACAGAAAGCAAAAAAGCGCTCTTAAACTCCTAAGGCTTGTCCAAATGCATCATTGGAAAGGCTGTAAATTACTTTTTGTTGCAAAACCATTTGCTATTGCTGAAAAAAAAAACTATTGTTTTCTTCTAGCATATAACTGACATATGAAAAAATATATTTTTAAATTAAAGTCCCCCTCTGGGTATTCTTGTATAACCGTGCCTGCTGCATCAAAACAAATATCCTCAGTTATAAACAGCATTACTGAGGAAATGAGTGTTGAATTGGACATCGATTGTACTGTAGGCCGGTGCTGCTGACTGAATGCTCACAACGTTACATCCATATTGGCATTAAGTGACTGTTTTAATGGGAAACCTTACTTTTTTTGCATCTGCCCCACTACAATGGAAAGCATAAACTGTTTATCGAAATAATCTCGACACCCTGCTCCTGGACTGTTTTGACCACGGGTCTGACTTCAGCAGAGGAGGAAGTAGTGGAGATGCCTGCAGTTTGACACAGAGCTCGCTTCTACTATGGCAGCATCCACAGCATCCTCTAAGAGCTATCAGAGAGCCGGGAGGGGAAAAAAGGCCGAATGGGAGAAAAGAGCATCACATTTTCCTTCTCTTCTCTGTCTTTTTTTTCTTTGCAATCACCTCTCATTCTATCATCCCCCCCGCCTCTCTCTCTCTCTCACCCACAACAGCAGGCAGTGAGCTAAAAGTATGTCGTTTCGAAGGAGCTGCAGTCAGCTGATGCATGCGGGAGATATAAAGCACAGTAATATGGACATGATTTCATGCTATGATAAGATGGTGGAGCTGGTGGCCAAATGAGATACATAAAACAGGGCTTTATCTAGTGCAGTAGTAATAGCTAGTAACTGAGCAGCACCAGGTCCTCCACTCTCTGCTTCTATCTGCGTCTCTAGCGCTCAGATAAGGCAGCTGTGGATATGCTACTGGTATGCTGACTCACAATCAAATCACAGCTCGGTTTCCAAGCTACCGCACACACTACAAACTAGCAAAACTAGTACATACTGTCTGACGTACATAACAGTGGAAAGCTCATTATCCCAGTAAATGGCACGACTATTTTTACAAAAACAGAGTCAGCTACGTATAAATAGATCTATATGAAGAAACCTTATGTACACAAAGCAGCGAGAGCATATCCTTGATTAGATAACTAATTAACTTTATTTAAAAAGGGGAAAAAAGAAGCATTTCTTTCTCCCCCTCTTCTCATTTGTGATATAATGAAATTGGAAAATAACTTCTATTTCTTTAAAACATTTCTTAATACACAAGCACGCTCTCATATCATATTGCGGGGGAAAGAAATAAGGCACCCCTTTCCCCAGAGATAATAAAAGAATTGAATTTTTCCTTATCGGCCCGGTCATCTATTTTTCCGCGGAATGCTATTACTTGCTGCCTGCGGTTGCTAGGCAACAGGAAATATTAATAGGGCCTTTTATTAGGCAGGCTTTCACAGTGCAGCACTAAAATGAAGAAGTGGAAAACATGAATGTGTTACATAAATCTTTAGACCTCGTCGAGCTTCTGCACAAGTCTTTGTTTGGCTCTTGATTTATAGCGCCTTCGCCTCATTTATGGGAAATAGCAGTGTGAAATAAGAAAATGGTACATTACCCTGAAGGACTATTTGAAAATAAATAATCGCAAAAGGTGAAAAGAAAGCTGTTTAAAAATCAGGGATGTTTTTTTTTTGTTTTTTTTTTATGTTGCTCTCTTTCCTCACTCTTTTCCATAGTCAAATTTCGAAAAGATTGTTCTTTGTTTGGTGAATGCATCAATCATCTGTGTAATATTGCTTAGAGAAAAATGCCTTCTATCATGCTTTTTCAACCGCCACAAGGGGGAAAAATATCAAAGTTATTAATAGTTCCATAAAGCATTTCTGCCGAGAATATGATTCTGGGATTGTGTGGTGATGCAAATGTCTTTGGATTGGTGATGATTAATCAAGACAATATTTCAAAGAAAATTTGGTTTGCTTGTTTTTTTATTTCTAGCTTTTGAAAGCACACACACACATACACACACACACACACACAAGCAGAAGTTCCACTCCTAGCCCTGCACACAAATATGGAATGATGGATGAAGTAAGCTGTTTCACTAGACGTTCATTTAGAAAACCTGGGTCAAATTCAACATAAATATATCTGATTAAAGCTGGTTGGAGTCCTAATGTCCACAAACTGCCTCCTAGTTTTGGTAGGCCATCATCTTGAGACTATTTATGGCACAGTGCAGACCACAGTCCAGTTAATTTAGGCTGCGATGGCTTTACCAGGCCTGTGCAGGGCTGCAGATGCATTGCTTTATCCACTGCACTTACTTTATGGAAGTGGCTTCAAAGAATCTGTATCCTGTGGGCTTGGCATGAGGAATACTCTTTGAGAAGAACTGCTCGTAAAGAACAGATGGCGGAGAGTTTGCAAATCAACGTGGAGGTGAGAAGACTGTCAGCAATATCCTAGCTGTCTTATAAAGCTGAAGATTGTACTCAGATTCACTCTTGACATTGCTTCTGTCCTTGAGCATAATTGTCTGCAAATCAACTGACACATTTACATATTTGTCCCTTATTTGCTTAAAGACTTGATGTACTGAGGTAGGTTTGTATAGGTTCATAATTGTAGCTTTGTCTGAAAGGTACAGGAAAGACATTAAGTAAAAAGTAAAAGTAATTACTCCCTTGTTAGCTTATCATCCAAACCACAAATCAAAACTCATCAGATTTTCACACATCCAAAGTCTCTGCTCACTTTCCTGCTGCCAACTGATATTTCTGAGTATGTTAGTGTGGGCATGTAGCAGATATATCAGATGTATAGGGAGTCCATGTAAAATATATAATCTTTCAGTGATGTCTAGCCTGAGCCAGGACTTTCACGCCATTAGATATACAGCAGGAGGCTCGGTATTTGAGGAGTAATATAAAGGCAAATATTAAAGGTTCACTAAGCAAATGCTGCCAATCGAGCCTTATGGAATACTGAGTAAAATGAATAGAATGAAATGAAAGCCAGGCTAGGAATGTCACACAGTGACCAGAAATGAAGTCTGGACATACAGTAGCACTGCAGCAAATGAGCTGTAAAAATACCTTTGTGTTCTAGCTTTTTTCTAGATCTTCCAACTCTGAAATGTGATCATGTATGTTTAAGTAGAAAAATATCCAGGAAAGTATTACGATGAACGTAGGAATATGGTCCTGGTTTACTAAAAGCAATAAAACTAATAATCGAAATAGACGTTTCCATGACAATCCTGGGATAAACCTGATAATAATAATAATGTTTCTTTGTTAAAGCTTGGGCTATTCTGAATCAATCACATTTTACTCCTCTTATTACAGTAAAGCAGTGTAATGCATGACATATGAGCTACTGTATCATTCCTGGCAGGCTCATTCAGACTGGATGGTTGAGGACTAGAGAAAGACCAGGTGATTTTTTTTTCTAGTGTGGATGAATCAGTGTCAGATTTGTGATCTTGGCTGACTGGAGCGGAACCTGATGAGGTCTTCTGCTGTTGTAGCTCATCCACCTTAAGGTTTGATGTGTCGTGTGATGCTTTTCTGCTCACCATGGCTGTAAAGAGTGATTATTTGAGTTAATATAGACATCCTGTCAGCTCAGACCAGTCTGGTCATGTTTTCCTCTGATCTTTCTCATCAGCAAGACAGGGAGTGGTAGCTCAGTGGTTAGAATGTTGGACTGTCGATGGGAAGGTTGAGCTTTCAAAATCCCACCACTGCCAAGCTGCTACCACTGCTGGGCTCTTGAGTAAGTGCCAACAGCTCAGTTGTATAAATGAGGTGTATGTAAGTCCCACTGGAAAAGGGTGTCTGCCAAATGTACATGTTTGAGGTGAACTGAAGCTCTTGACCTGTATGTTTACGCTGTTAGGCACTGTGCTGCTGCCACATGATTGGATGAATATGCAGGTGTACAGGTTTTCCTATGAATAATAAATAAGCACGGACATTTATTGTGATTAATACTTCAGGTGGTGTGACGAACGTGTGTGACTAGCTAATAGATGCTCATGAGAAAATATTCTGGGTGACAAAAGAGGAATAAAAATTGATACTGATTGTCAATAACAAGACTGTATTCACAAAATTTCCTGCTTTAAAGGTAATGTTTTCGATAACCTGTAAGAGTTTGTTAACTGTTGCATGCCGCGTTCTTGTTTACCTAGTACTCGCTCAGATCAAATCTCCTCTCCCTTCTTCAGAAAATTTGTACAGTACCTTCCTGAGGTTGATTGATAAGATCCGTGCCACTTGATCATGGATATTGGATGTCTAATGCATTGGGGCCACTGGAAGAGGCTATGACAGGTAGCGCATTAGCGAGACGAGTGGGAGCCCTGCCAACTGCATCAGTGCATCAAGAATAGATATCATGTTCATTGGGAAATATTTGATACTCTCTCCTGAAGGAATCTTAGGCCCTTTGGCAAATGGGCAAATGGCTTTCAATCAACTGATGAAGCTGGTGGATTGGGGTCTAAGAAGGGAGCTGAAAAATTAATGCTAGGCTAGTTGTACAGCGCAATCAATTTGCATACACAATATATTTCTGAATAATTCCATAGTTGCTTTAAAACGTTTTAAATGTAAATTATTGATATTCTGATCTGGCGAGATGGTTGGAGCTACAGTTTGGTGCTTAAGCCTATTTGCTCCCCGAGGGAATGGAGGTTAGGGAAGATTAGTGGTAGCATATTCATATTATATTTGCTGTACTAAAAAACTGAGGTCAAAAACTTTGCCTCAAGGCACAAATGCACCAAGGTGATGAGCTCAACATCCCCAACACACAAATTTAGCTATTCTCAGAGCACCACCAGGGACTGAGCTATATTGGTTACTGAGCTTGGTTCACAACCTCTGAGTTTTCTTGCGTACAGAATTAAAAGTATCTTGTTCATGAAGAAAACAATTCAATTGCTGGATGCTCATAATAACACATAATAACGCACAATACCACACAATGGTGGATTATAATAGGACTGTTTTGCTCTTATGGCTATCTCCGAACTGAAAGTAGCTTTTGGCATGAAAAAATGTCGCGAGGAATGAGTGCAAGACATTTTCTTGCTTAAAAGCTAATATTACTGATGACTAGTGAAATGGAAGCTGTGTCCCTTTTTTTTTTTGAAAAAAACAAATCTCTCAGTATTGAAGACATTCAATTCCATTCCACTCAAACTCGTTTTCTCCCTTTCTCCTCATTCACTCAGCCTGCGTTTGCTTCCACGTTTTCTCTCGTTCTTCCATCCCTTTCTCATCTCTTTATCTCTGAGAGTCTCTCTCTCTCTCACTCTCTCTCTCGCTCTCTCTCTCTCTCTCTCTCTCTCTCGCCCCCTTTCCCCTTGTTCTAAACCACATCTAATGAAAACAGATCTCTCCCTCTCTCTTTACCAGCTGAGCTGGGGGAGGAAGATGAACCCTAATGGCTTTTTTCCCTCCTTTTTCTGATGATGGAAAATATGCACCGACCTATTGATGTGTCTGATGTATTTCATCACCACAGATTTTGTGCGCGTCAAAGCCAAGCCAGCACAAATAAATCCTCAGCAAAACCGCACCATGTCGGACCAAATGACACACCAAAGCTACCTACTGTTTTTTACTAATTTGTCTCTGCATGAAAATACTCTCTTGCTTTGGGTTTCAAGGTTTTTTTTGTTTTGTTTCAAACTTTGAGGGTCTGTATGTGTCTGTAGTAGACACTAACTAAGCTGTAGAGGATCCATAGCAGAATATCAGCAAACTAAATGCCTTAAAAAAGGGACAGGATATGATATCAAAATAGGAAAACAAGTAACAGTCCAATACCTATAGTTCTTATGCAAATATCTGATAAGGTAAAGTTGTAGTGGATGAAAGTATGGTACGATTTCTATCCTTTTTCTCAGAGTGTCTTTTATTAATAGCATCAACTGGTCAATGTTTTTGAGTCACGAGTAACTCTTTCACAATCACTACAGCTATCAGTCTGAAGCTTTCGACAGAGAAAATTCCTCGAGAAGTTGCTTTCAGAATCCGCCGTCATCCATTCAACACAATTCTGTAATCTCTCTGTTCTGTTCGTTGGCATTACAGATATCCAAAATATTCTTTTTTTTTCCCCTCGATATTTCAAGCCAGCAGCAGAAACACTATCATTTCGATACAAAAATCAATAGACACTATATATTATCACTGAGTATCCTTATAATTTACAGCTTGTCTGCTTTTACTTGACTGTGCAGTTTCTTTATAATTGACATTTCAATACCTGAGCGGTCAAAACGGCAAGACGGGAGCTGACCAGGAGGAATAGACTGTACTGTATGCTAAATGCTTGAGCAATACTGGAGCAAAACAGGCACTGATGAATTCATTCAGCAGCCCTTTTGCATTGAGATGGACTGCAGAGAACTGAGGATATGGTTTTAAACTCACTGGAATGTAGAGATGTGTCATGTCTCATGCGTATGCGGTACAGCAGTCCCTCCAGGATTTTGCAGGAGGTTTTTTTTGTGATTGTTGCGGCCAAAAATGCTTGATTTTGTTGCAGAGTTTTTTTTTTTCTCTTTCTTTCTTTCTTTCTTTCTTTCTTTCTTTCTTTCTTTCTTTCTTTCTTTCTTTCTTTCTTTCTTTCTTTCTTTCTTTTTTTTTTTGCAGAAAACTACTTAAATTGGCAAACTTGCAGGCACAGTATTCTTCTTTTTAACTCCTACCTACCTGTGAAGACACATATGTAACTACTTTCTACTCTCAACACATGTGAATTGAAGACTTGATGCATGCTGTGATGACATCAAACCCAAATCTTGTCTTGGTGCAGAAAAATTGCCAGCGCCTCCGAATAACATAGAGTTTGCTTGATTTGATGTTAATTTCTGTGATTGTTGAGTTGCAAAATCATGGAGGGACTAACAGATTTCAGACTTTTAAGAGCGATCTATCGCTAACTATTCATAGCTCACAACACATAACACAAAGCCAGTTGTGTGTTATATGAGCTAATAAAGTCATTCGTCTAGTCTTGCTCCGTTTTCTTGCCACCCCCCCCCCCCCAAAAATAACCCTGTGATGGAGACTCACCGATGGCATTTGGCTTGAGAGCAGGTGACCGTCCTGTCCAAGCATGTTGGACATCATGAGTGCGGGCAGCTCGGGGTATGAGTACGGGTTGATCAGGCCATTATGGGGCAGGGAGTGACACAAATAGCTGGACTCTGGATCCATCAGATGCAGAAGTGGAGGCTCGGGGTGGTTTGGTGGAGTTATAGGAGGAATCTCATAATCCTCGTCGCCACCACCTCCTCCGTTCCCACTGCCTCCTCCCTGCCCAGAGTAGTTCTGCTGAAAAAAGAGAAAGAGAGAGAAACATAGGGAGAAAAAAATGTTATTATGAAGCCATACATACATAAATGGACCAAGTTTACTTTTCAATCACAAATGAAATAGATACATTTAACAAAAAAAGCATAAAACCTAAGCAAAACAGAGCATTATAATGAAGTCTGTCTAACAGTCAAGATGACGCTATGGTGCTTATGGAAAGCAGGCTCTGATTAGTAATTAGTCATCCTGAATTTGCCCCAAATTGCTCCAAGATGGTTGGAACATAGAATTATGCGTGGCCGCAATCAGCATGTGCTACTGTATCAGTAGATTACATCGTCCCTGGATGAAAGAATGATTTGCTATCGTATCTCTCTTTTCTTGTACATTCTCATGCACACCTCTGCATTTTCCTCTGATCAACTATGTCATTTTAATGCGGAACGGGCAGACGAAAAAATATATGACTCTGCGTTCTACAAGAATGGAATACTCATACTAAGGGACAGAGAAAGAGAGAGAGAGAGAGAGAGAGAGAGAAAGAAAGAGAGAGAGAGAGAGAGAGAGAGAGAGGGAGAGAGAGGAGCAGCAGGGGTATTCAAGGGGGAATGAAAAGCAATTTTGTGGGAGGCGATCTGACTGGAGCCCCTTCCATAATGACTGAGTCAAATTAATCATCAGAAATAATATTCTGCTGTCAACCATTCAAGAGCTTTTTTAATAGAATTTTTATGATTCATGTCTGCCCATATACATCAAACAGTCAGTTCTGCAACATTTCAGAAATCAATTCAATATCATCTTTGTGTTGCCTGTCATCTTCTCTCACCGAACGGCCATTTATCTTGCAAACAAATACTTTTAGCAAATCTACGGCTGAAGAAGAGGACAGAGACAAGGATTCAAGGACCTCTGATTTTACCTGACTAGTGTATATTTCTTAAATAAAAGACCTCTATTGCTTGGATGTCACAATAATTCACCTTTTCCCCAAGGCTGAGAAGTCAAGTGGAATATTTTTGGCAAATGGCATTGCTACACTACTAACATGTAGTAACATAATAAAACTTGACATACAGGAAAGTACAATGGGAAAAAAAACTGCCTGAAGTATAGACCAGGTATTAGGCTTAGTGTTTCACCAGATCTTGTTCGAATAAAAGGAGCAGCTTCTATATTTAACCTTATTACTATAGTACTATATTTAGTTCTGTAATGCAGTGGGTTTATTTTTTTAAAAGCAATTGTTAAAGCCACTTTTCCCACTTTTGCTTATGAATAACTTTGTTTTCCCGGCCGAAGTTTAATTAGTGGAAAAAATGCCGATGGCTTCAATGTGATTTTCTCATTGGCGATATTTTCCTGCCAGGGTTTGGATATTAATTTTCTAAATGGTCTCTTTGAAGACAGATGTCTTTGTAAAGCTTTGGGGCCTCCCTGTTATTGTTTGGTCTAATGGACGCGAAAACGAACATTTCCTGAGATTCAATTTCCCTCATAATTGTTGGAAGGAAACTAAATTGTCTGTTGTAAACATCGAGAGCCATTGTGTGAAGAGAGTCTCTCGCCACGTCCTCTGGAGGGTTCTCACATGTCTATGATCTCTGACAGCCAGGCTCTGGATTAGCAGGCAGGTCCGTTTAAATGTGGGAATGGCGGTAAGTTCTCTAGAGCCAAAAAATGAGCGTGAATTGCTACTTTGCTAATGGGACAACAATATCTACTAAATCTACAGTCTTCTCTACAGTCTCTACTATGACTGCTACAAACGTTGCCTTAATATCCAGTGTTTCTGTTTTGTAGCTGCAATGCACTCCAAAAACCTGTACTTGCATTAGAAATGTTCAAGAACCAGATTTAATCATTTTAATTTTATGAAGCGCACATGCTGAAATATTTGATAAGAACACTATTTATTACGCAGTGGCTGAATAATGGGATGTATGTTGGCCATATTGCACAATAAAGCTGCATATACTATGAGCTTTTGCAGTGAATTTCATTTTTGTACAGTTTTAATGCTCAGATAAGGAATGGCTGAGAAAAGCTCACATTAAATTGTGTTTTCTTTGCCCATCACTGTCTTCTTAACCATTTAATAATTCATGGTTACAGTTTAGACTTTATAAAAAAAACACACACAATTTAGCACACACCACAATAAATGTCATGGTAAACTTATAACAGCACCATACCATAATAAAGCTGTGGCAGTGTTATAGTTAAACATATGATAAAGTTAGAAAGCGCTGATTCCTGACCATGGACGCTCCCTCGCATTTAGCCTTTCTAAAACAAAAAAAAAAATGTCACACAAATGTTAAATCAATGTTCTGTTTAATGTGAATGAATAAACAGGATGATTTTAACAACATGCTGTGTTAAAGACTCTGCCTTGCATAATCCATTACTCAAAGGTCTTGTGAAAGTATATTTAGTATTTTTAATGCTATATCTCAGTCTATACAAAAATATTTCTTACTAACCAAGTTTAAACTTGAACAGTGCTACTCACATATTATGGTAAAATAATTGCTGCTGAATATAGAGTAATGAATCTTTTGCCATCAATACGCTTTAAGTAAATGAACTAAGACTAAATGGATCCAGGATTAATAAAAAATGCCTCAGGGTTAATATTTACTAACAATATAACCCCCTTAAATTACCACAGCAAATTCATGTTAGCATAATAATCATTCTTAGCATCAAGTACCACAGTCCATCATAGCAAAAGCACAGTATTCGATAGTGAAGACATGACTGATTAGACAGTTAAGCTGCGGAAGTGCATCAACCTCAAAAAACTCAAATCAGCAAAGAGCTTTTCTCTTAAATGCAATCTGCAGTGGTCAGTGTAGGCTTACTCCAACAACACATTCCCTACAAACTGGACTCCAGCATTCTAAAAGACATAACACATGCTTTTATTGTTCCTCCTTAAACCGCCCTGTCCTATAACTCTTTACACAGTCTTTTATAATGTTTGCGTGCGGAATATGTAATGAAGCATGCTGTACTCATTCCTCATTGATTGGGAGTCGAGATGTCATTTACTTGTTACGAAATGTAAAGTAAGTGCTTCAGCAATCCTCTAAACTGTCATGGACAACAAGGCTCATCACTTCACTTCAATACAAGCATGTATTCATCAAATCCTGCTAAAAAAAGTAGATTCAGAGAGCAGAGCAGCGGCCAATGAGACTTATTTTGGGTGCAGCTGCAGAGGACAGTAATAGACAGAGGGAGAGAAGGAGATACAGAGAGAGAGAGAGAGAGAGAGAGTTTGTAAGTAGCATTAAATTCGATCCACAATGAATGTCCTCGATGATGAAATGTAAATCTCAAGGATGTACCCAGCTGAACGATTTGGACAAATGCATAATTCATACGTCTTCATAAATTCAGAATGTAATTGTGTGCGTTACAGATGTAATGCCGTGGTCTCTTCTTAAATCTAAACAAGAAAAGCGTTTAGTGTTGTTGTTTTTTCTTTCTTAATTCGGCCATTTTTTTAAACAGCACCCTTGCGTCAGTAGACGTGTTGACTCTGCTGATCTCCTCGTTGTCTGTTTGCAAACTGTTCCATTGTGTCCCTCAGTTCAATTTTCAAGGATATTAGAACTCAATTTGGATGCAAGATGGCGTCCGCGTTGAGTTTAAGGGTTTCAATTTAGAGCCTTCATTAACTGGAGCAGAGGAGCCACTCTAAAATGAATGCTATCAAATTTCTGAGAATATCTAGAAAGCGTACGTGCTATGTTCAACACATTTGCTGTTGCTTTATTAGCTGTGGAAGGAGACACACACACACAACACCTTTTATATAAAACAGTTGAAGAGACAGTTAGTGAGAAGATAGAGAGAGATGGGAGGGATAGAAAAGGAGAGAGAAAGGGAAAAAAAAAGTAAATATGAGCAGGGAAAAAAAAAAAAATCTGTCTAGTTTGGGAAGGTTTCCAAGCATCTCTGGCATTAATCTAATCCATTGTATGCTGGCAGACTGATTAGATGTCCAACCATATGACCATGTGAGCTTCAGTCTTAACACAACAGATGCCATTTGGCCATAAAGTTATTTTCGTCTAGTTTATTACAGCAAGAGCTTCATTAATCCAAATAGATTTAACGTGGAACTTGTTCTGCAAGTTGGAACCTCAAACCTGGAACTATTTAATACTTTCTGCAGAGCTGGATGAGAATTTCGAAAAGATTGTGACCTTGAAGAAGATTTTAAAAAGAGATAAATAGGATATTAACATTTGTTATCTAAAAAAAAAAAAACCCACACACTCACATGTATATGTGTGAAACAGTACAGCTCTGTTACAATAATCCCTCTGAGATAGAAATAGCGTTATGAGACTCAGGGGATGGTTTTAGTCGTCCACTAAGCTCATTAAACCTGGACCACACGGTACGTCAGTGTGGTCCAGGTCTAATATTAGTGAAATATTCAGTAGTGTGAATCGGGGAGCTGTGGTTCAGTGTTTATTAGGTGTGTCAATAAGTCGGAGTGTGAGACAGAGAGCGGGAGAGCGTGGTGACAGATTCCTCCTTTCTCTAATATGCACTTATCTGCTTATATTAGTGCAGTGACACAAATGATTTATGTCTATGCACCCTAACCTTGCACACAAACAGTACAGACAAAAGCAAGCCACTTATCTCAGAATCCCAGTGTGTGTATATGTGTGTGTGTGTGTGTGTGTGTGCCTTTATCGAAGCAGACGTTTGGGAGAGTCATCTGTTTTTATTTGGCTGGCAGTAGGCACCCATCATAAATTACCCCTAAGACCAGACACACACTTCAGTGTGACTGCATGTGTGTGTGTGTGTGTGTGTGTGTGTGCGCGAGAGAGGAGGTTGTGTATGTCAAATCAACCCACGCAAATATTTACCTATTCTGCAGTGACCACTCCACACTCCACGGGTGAAATGGGTTCAGATCTTCAGCAGCAACAAACAATTAATTAATCACACTTGGAAGTTAAAGCCCATCACACCACTTACTGTACACACCGATTCTTATCAAGCCACAAATATAGCTGTGAATACGGAGCCTACACACCATCTGCTCATACCCATATTCCTCTTACAGCACATGGCTTAGGCTAAAATATCTAACCCTCCAATGTGCTTGTGCATGTGTTGCTGTGGCTTTGTGTGTGTGTGTGTGTGTGTGTGTGTACACATATGTAGGCTTTCTAGTATCTATTCTACACTCTGAAATAATATCAGGCTTTTCAGACATCACAAAGCCACCAGACTCATGTTACTGTAATACAAGACCAGAGCAGAACGCTCTCTCTCTCTCTCTCTCTCTCTCTCTCTCTCTCTCACACTCTCTGCTTCTGCCTCTGTAACACCCCTGCACAAGTTATTCAAAACATCCACAAAGAAAAACACAAGATTTGCAACCTTGAGTGACCAGTCGGAGTTAATAAGACCAGACAGAAGACTTTAACCCCCTCTCATTCACATGTCAGAAATTGGATTTTTTTTTTCACCAATTGCCTTTTTTACATCTTTTCACAAACCTGATCTCCAGTTGCTTTCCTCATAAACCAGCACAACTGTGTGATGTAATCAAGGTTGAAGTGATTTGATTGGCTGGTGCCATTTGCTACTTCTATCTATAGGAAGAAGTAACTGTTTAGTAATTATAATTATTTATACATGTGTTATACCATTAATCAATGCCCAGCATTTTAATTCACGAAGAGAACGATCTCACGCTATTCTGAACACACCACTAAACTCCACACACCTCAGTGATCACGTGCCATGAATCTATAACTGTAAGGTCACTTAATGCTTCTCTGTGGTGAATGCAAAGACATGTGATTTGCTTCTTTACCCATAAATCCTTGCAACTATTCTCATGCACACACACAGACACACACACACTTTCCTCTGGCGCTGTGCTGCATGTACACACTTCAAGCTTCACGCTGACTCATGGTATGCCAGTGTGGGCCCAGGTTTCAATTAGCAAGATTTAATATCACCAAACACCCTCTGACTACTACTGCTCATTCATTTAGCTCCAGTAGGTGCTTTATCCTGGTCAGGATGGATCCGGAGTCTATCCCCGGGTGTGAGGTTGGGAAAACACTCCGAATCTCTCACACACACACACATGCCCACACTCATTCACACCTAGGGGCAGTTACATAGCCAATCTTCCTAGCAGCATGTTTTTGGAAACTCATGCAGGGACAGCATGTAAAACACATCAGTAACTTGGGAACCCGGAGCTGTGAAGCAGCAGCGCTACCCGCTGTGCCGACGTGACGCCCTACTACTGATGACTCCGTATCAATTCAATTAGAGGGATACTCAAGTGATTTTCAACATAATCCCTAACCAATGCATGTAGTTCATGCACGCTTACCAAAGACATGAACTTTGTCTTTTCCTTTTACTCAAACACACATGCACTTACTGATGGAATTCAACAACAAGCCCTTTCTTAATAAGATTCTAATCAAATGGTTTTCATACAACATGCATTTGTTTTTCAATCACACCTAGTCTACAGATTCATTTAAAAAGAAAAAAACACCAGATTGTGACCGTAATATCAGGATCAATCTGCCAATCAATTTGAAGGACAGTGTCTTGTAATGGTAAGATCCTGATATTCTAAATAAAATGACAGGAGTATGGAGGAGGAATAATTTTGCTCAGTCAGAAATGTCCAGTCTTGCCTCATATCTGTCCTTCTGTTACTTCTTGTACATTGGACAGGAGAAGCTTGCTGGCTGAACTGTGTCGGGTCCGAGCTAACAGGTCATTATAACTGCACGGCCGACTGGAAAAGACACACTACTGAAACATTACAGCGGACAGTCAGGCGACGTGGGGGAGAAGAATGGAATTAATGATAAGGAAATGGGGACACAGAGAAAGAGAGAGAGAGAGAGAGAGAGAGAGATAGGGAGAGAGTTTAGCTGAAATAAATAAAGGGTGATTAAATTGCAGATTTGATGAGTTTATTCTCTAAAGACGACTCAAGAAATAACTCAATAATATCTGCCTGTGATGCTGTGACTGGATAATGAATTGCCAAATTATCTTTCATAATAATCAACAAATCACTCAAGAGAATAAATATGTCTTTTGTGTGTGTGTGTGTGTGTGTGTGTGTTAAGGAAAAAAAGAAGAGGAATGAACGAGAGAGAGAGAGAGAGAGAGAGAGAGAGAGAGAGGAAGCCTCAAGGAAGGTCAGTTAAATTATATATTCTGGTTTTGGTCTGACACACACTCAGGCACACACACACACACATACACACACACAGACACAAACATGCTGATGTAGTCCAGATCAGCATATCAGAATTATGCATACATTTACAAGTGCACACATACATTGTAGTCAGGACAGTGGGCTATCTCTCTCTTTGTGTGTGTGAGTCCAAACACCACTTCTTCCCCAGTTCTTGCTAAATAGCATACAACACTAAAAAAAAATCACATATGTCCAGTACAGCAGAACCAAATAATAAAGCAAATACACCAAATTTCAGGTCTGGTTCCTGAAAAATGTTATTAGAACATAACTTCACTCTCTATGGATCTTCACCAGACCTCCAGAGATTTATGCAAATCCATGTAATCAGCACCAAGTTGCAGTTATCTTAGCAAGCCAAGCTCCGCCCACTAGAATTGATTGGCATGTAGCAGTATACAACATCCTAGGAGTAGTTTCTAAAGAATGTTGTAAGTGGGCGGAGCTAAAATTCGTTCGCATTATGCCAAGAAACCAGACTGTACGATGCAAGGGTTTTAAGATATGTGCCAAAATGTAAAGACAAACAACAACAACAACAATCTGTTACTTTGCTGAGTAGTTCAGAGAAATGTGGTCTTTGTCCATCTCATAGTGTGTAATCTGAATAATAATAATAATAATAATAATAATAATAAGAAGAAGAAGAAGAAGAAGAAAAGTTGGGTTGTTTAAGCAGTGCATGGTAATGGTTTGTTTTACTTCTCTCTTTTACTTTTTACCACCAAATCTCTGTCTCTCTCTCTCTCTCTCTCTCTCTCTCTCTCTCTCTCACTCACTCACTCTCTCACTTACTCTCTCCTCACACACATACACACACACACACACACACACATATATACACAAAAGATACAATAAACAGAGTATTTGTCTGTCTGCTGCAAACACTAATTCAATGCCCAATTCTGTGTTTATCAGTCCTTCCCAGCTGTATGTGTGTGTGTGTGTGTATGTGTGTATGTGTGTTTGTGTGTGTGTCTTACTCACTTGTCAGTGTGAACAGACACATTGTCAATTTAGTCTATATCTGTCCACAGACTTCACACTTACCAAAAGCATTTGTCTAGCTAGAAGGTCATCACTGCAGCCTGCAGGTCCAAACGACACACAAGACCTGAGCTACAGTATTAAAACTTCTTTCTTTCCAAAATGACATTTTCTACTTCTTCATTTCAAACACAAGCTTCTCTCCTCTCATCACTATCCCATAAGCATTAAAGCTATTCTGTTGCCGAGATTTCTGTAGTGTTAGATGAAAAAAGTGGCAAAATGAAAACACTGACATTGTGGGTTTCAGCACGTTGAGCACACAGCAGATGGAGAAGTGCAGCAATGTTTATCTAATGGCTTTTTAAACATTAAGGATGCTGGGTGGATTGTGAGATTGATAATGCGATGTATACAAAGGGAAAAGCCGCGCTTAAGTGTGTGGCCCAATAAAAGCCCATTTAACTGAGCCTTGTCATTCACTTCCAGTCTGTAATAACGGTATTAAAGAAGGGATCGGACCGGACTTGGCAACCCGAACCCTTTAAGTAAACACGCAGTTGCATTTGTTAGCAATCCCGTGTCAGAGAGGTATTCTAAACAGCCAGAGACGGATAGGGAGTGTTGTGGGGCAGTTTGGGAGAGAATGAGAGAGAGAGAGAGAGATAGAGTGAGAGAGAGATGAGAGCTTTTGCTGTGACATCAAATCTCGCTTGCCAGCCTTCTCTCTCTCTGCTTTGTCTTCTGCTTCTCTGCTTGGTCAGCGATCGGGCTATAGAAATATTTTGGCAGGCTCTCTCTTTGTTTTCGTTTCACAAAAAAAAAAAAAAAAAGATGGAGAGAGGTAGGCTAGAGGGTTGAACGCATATTTGCCTGCTTGTCTCTCTGTCTCTGTCTCTCTCTCTCTGTCTCTCTCTCTCTCTCTCTCTCTCTCTCACACACTCTCTCTCTCTTTTCAATCTAAACAGCGGGAGGAAGTTGTAAATCACGGTAATGCACTCAGCTGTAATTCAGACCAGCAGGGAGAAAACACACACACAGAACGCATATGTACACATAACACAAGAGCACACACACACACACACACACACACACACACACACATACACACACCCCTCCCTGAAAATGGCAGGAGTTTACTGGCAGCATGGCAGCTCTTTAATCAGTGAAAATGAGCCAATGATATGAAATCCCCAATCACAGCCAATCAGCAGGCTTCCTGTCAGTCACAGTGGACTGCAAACTTCAATCAGACTCTTGGAAAATGAGTTAAGTCCAGTCTGTCTACACACACCTGCTGTCCTGCCTTTGATCAAATCATATGATCCTGTCGTCCCTCAGGTGTGTGTCATACAAGACGCCAGTCGATCCCAGTCTGGGCTGCCTTGTCGTGACGATCTGTGTAATCAATATTCAGCTATAAAAGCTGTTTTTTTTTATTTCATTGGAAAATGTACCACAGCCATTTACACAGAGGTCAGTTTTGTGTTTTTATTATATTTTTTTTGGGGGGGTTGTGTTTAGAGAGAGCTGGTCCTAGAACAGAAAGGATTTTTTCCCCACTACACCATTTGGAACCAGAAACTAGGAACCAGAAATCTTTTCCACTGCCCCTCAGTGTCCTTCACCAAACAAGTGTAGGGTTTGTAGAAGCTGTTCAAAAAGCAACAAATGATTGGGGTGAGCAACACTGGATGAGGTTGAGAAGATACAAATACCATCTTATATGACAGGAGAAAAAAAAGTGTTTATCAGGTAAATTGCCATATTTTTCATGTGATTTCAAGAAATTTTAGCTTTCAAGAAATTTCCCCAATTTTTAGGTACCAATACTCGTACAAATAAATAAAAAAATAAAAATAAAAATTAAATAAAATAAACACTGTTTTCTTGAATGCAGTGTTTGGGTTTATTTATACACTTAAAATGGTTTATGTGGTCAAATTTAAGAAAAAATATTACGCACAGTTTAAATAAAAGTACATAAAAATTTTACACTAAACTTTAATTTCTTAATTAGCCAATTGAATGATGTAATCTATATTACATGAGCTTGATCTACACATGTAGTGTTCATGTAAAGCAAATACTTTGTAAAATCTCATGAGGATGTTGCTGCTGATGGGAAATATAACTGTAGCGTTAAATTTAGGCGATGAAAGCATGCATGGTAGAAGAGTGAAATGTGGTAATGTCTCTGTTGCAAAAATTGCCAACTTTGTGGGTTTGATTTTCAGCTCAGATACGAGCTGAGTGTTTAATTTGAAAATACACGCTCAGGTCATGTTCATGCTCAGGACGGATGAAAACGAACTTTCTTTTCCAGTGTACCATAATATGTCAATAATGTTATTAATTATTATTATTATTCTTTTATTCAGTTTCCAACTAAACACAGAGATGCGGTGAACTGGAACAAGAACGTAAAAAATATCCATAACGATATTAAAAAAAAATCCTGGTTCATAAGAAATGAAGTAGAACCCAGTTTTCTCCTGGTTCCTGTTTGTATAAGTTCTTTTATTTCATTGCAGTGTGTATAAACAAAGTAAAAAATTGTGTTGCTGGCAACGCATTCATCATGGCTGTGCTGTAATGAAATATTAAATAAGAAAGATATTAAACGCTGAAAACGTTTTGGTGATGAATGTTGTATGTAATGTAACAGGGTATATTTACATTCGGAAAATATTTTGTGACCACATTCGCCACTCCTGTGACCTTCTGGAAGTCCGACTCAGTTAAACTATCTCAATTCATCCAGCACTGAAGTGACTGAGGCCCCTGGACTTTCACGGTGATCTCATCGGCGTGGTTTTCTCTCGTCATCGATATATAAAGTGCCAGCCGAGGTTAGCGGCCACTAGGTCACGTAAACTGAATTTATGATCTCGTATAACTGCGCTGAGCAGCAGCTGGAGAAGATGTGGTGGCTGGATGAGAGGGATGGTGTGGGCTGGAGCTGGACAGAGATGACCAGCACGTTATGATCAACGTTGGGAAAATTTACAAGGGAGTAAAAAAAAAAGGTGAGGTAAAAGCTTGCCAAAACACTTAAGATGATACATCGATCCCTATCTTTCTGGCTAGCTGTTAGCTCTACAAAGTACTTCCTCTTTCCCTTTTTAAAGTCTTTAGTTTATTTCTAACCGATTCCTCTTCAGGACAAACTGCTCGCTCTTCTCTGAGCTCTGCTTTCTCAATCACTAGCCCTGCTGGGCAGCCGGAGCTCCAAGGACCCGGAACGGCAATCAATAAAACCTTGTTTCACTAATTGCGAGATTATAATCTATGCCTCTGCGTCTCCTACAAGTCCAAACAGCAAGGCCATTAGAGAATTATTCCTTCTGTGTACTGAGGCCAAGCGTGCTAATGCTAATACTAATGCTACTGCTGATTCTCAGCATCGATAGCAGAGATCCTGGCTTCGCGGCACGGATGAAGCGGATGGGATTGCCTTTAATATATTCAATTAGATTTGAATGAATCATTGGGGAGAAACTTGTCTGGTCTGATGGGCACAAATCACAGAGATGTTCCCATAGTGGACTCTGAAAGTTTTACTGTATTTTTGGAGATTTATGTTGATGGGAGATAATCGAAAGGAAACAGAAGCAGTTCCATATAGAGTAAGTCTTCACAGCAAGGAAGAACGTTAGTTTTGTGAAGGAATCACAAAATGAACCACTAATATATAGTAATCACCATCAGTTCTCTTAGCATATTGTCTCTGTCCTGTCTTTTCTAAATTCATCTCTCTCTCTCTCTCTCTCTTGTTTGCTTGCAATCGATTGCCTCTTAGTGGGAGGTCAGCCCCTCAGTGGGCTCTGGACTCTTTTGTTCTTGCCACAGTGATCCTCGCTGACCTTGAACACACTGAGGGCTCGTTAGGGGCCAAGTGTTGTCTATCTCTCTTCTCCAATCAGACAAGGTCAGAGGTCACCAGAGGACAGCCAAGGGTCAATGTGAAGACTCCGGGGACTAGTCGTGTACCTAAAGTGAGCTCTGAACTAGCACATGACAGACACGATGTGTGTGTGTGTGTGTGTGTGTGTGTAGATCATGCGATCGGCATATGAATCAGGAAATCAATACCAATACTAATTTAAAATGCCTGGGAATGTTCTCTATAACTCTTCACCTGTAAAGCACAACAAAGATTCCATTTAATTCTGATCTTAAATAGGGAAATAATCTTATATAGTCCCCGGCTAATTGCGGAGGCTCTGTCATTACACAGCATGTGGAAGACAGGCACTATGATATAATAGCAGAGTATTTTAATATCATCTGAAGCGTTTGCATAGAGTATCGCAGATTGTAAAAGTTTCACAAAACCAAGCCGTTTACTTACATGCTATGACAAAAAGCGCAGGTTTACCGAGCAAAAGTCTGCGTAAAGTGTTTGATTGTTTACTTTATGCTGTCAAGTACGTTACAAAGAGGAAGGTTTTGTGTGTGTGTGTGTTTGTGTGTGTGTGTGTCAGGAACATTAGAGAGGTAAAAAAAAAAATCAGTCAGAGCTTGGTCAAGTGGAGGAGAGAGGAAGACAGATGTCAAATATAAAAGACCCTGAGTAAACAGATAGACACAAAGGGAGTGAGGGAGAGGAGAGAGCGAGAAAGAGAGATTAGAGTCTTTCTCTACCTCCATTTCTCTTTCTCCCTTTACCTCTCTTTACCGTCTGTCTCTCTAACCCTCATGAGTGATATATAGACAGTAGAAAATACAGAGACTGGAGAGAATATTTATTCCTGAATTGTTTTAGTTTTCAGTGAATTATTTAACCTATTATTATTATTATTATTATTATTATTATTATTATTATTATTATTATCATTAAATCTACAGTGTCTACCGTATTCTACATGTTGATCCTTTTAGTCATCTTTCAAGCACTGACTTAAGTTGTATATTATATTATATTATATTATATTATATTATATTATATTATATTATATTATATTATATTATATTATATTATATTATATTATATTATATTATTAACAGAATTAAAAGAAAAAGCCAGTTTAACTGGAACACTAACTGGTTTGAGTGGGGAGCAGTGTCTGGTGATGTACCTGAAACGTTATCACGAGATAAACGAGACTTGACGAAGTATTTCACAGTAACTTTGCCAATGTAATTATTTAATCGGCCAGCAAACCTGCTCTGACACAGCACTATGATGGGCACAAAAACATCCAGAAAGTGCTGATGTGCAGTGAGACGAGAGAGAGATAGAGAGAGAGAGAGAGAGAGGGAGAGCTGCAGCTGCTCTCCTTACTGTGGCCACTGAATGCATGTTTACACAGATTCATACTTTATTTATTTATTATAGAGAAATATACACTATATGTATCTATAAATACAAAAAATAGTGCTTCAGAGTTAATGGGTGGGGCTTACCAACCAGTGGGGCTTACCAACCAGTTTCCTACTGGTTGAATTTAACACCTTGACAATTAAATGGGGGAGTCAAGGTAGCTCACAGTCCCATGGCAGGGGGTTTGATTTCAGCTTCCTCCGTGTGTGTGGAGTTTGCATGTTCTCCTCATGCTTCAGGGGTTTCCTCTGGGTACTAGAGTTTCCTCCCCGAGTCTAAACACGTGTGTTGTAGGCTGACCTGCATCCCTAAACTGTCCATCGTGTGCGAGTGTGTGTGTGTGATTGTGCTGTGTAATGCTTGGCAACCCAGTCCAGGTTCTCACCCAAATTGTGCCCTGAATCCCGTATGATGAGTCTCCAGATTCCCTGTACCTCTGTGTAAGGATAATCAGTACAGAGAATGGATGAATGGATGAACGGATGCACATTTAACTAGTATCTGTGACTTATATATATATTTTTTTATATTATGACTTGCTTCTTCTCCATTACTGAATCTCAGACACTGCCTCCTCGTGGACATATTCAAGTGACGTGCACCGTGCAAGTATGAAGGCTGACAAACAGGACGTGGGAAGGCGTTTTACAGTGGGTGTGTGCTATCACGTTATGCGCTATATCAGTTAGTTTCGATAAGCCTTTTGAAAAACAGTCTGATATTTTCCTTTGTGACATGCTTGCATTTTGCTTAGGCAGTTAGTTGTCACTGTAGCTACCGTCCACCTTGCGCTACTGCACATCAAACATCAACCACAAATGTCACAGGTTACTGTTAACACAGAATTTAAAAAAGCTATCTCCGGAATTCAACCTCAGGTACTACTCTATTTTAAAGTTTGTTATTTTTAAAAATGTTTCTTTATCTTTTATTATTATTATTATTATTATTATTATTATTATTATTATTATTATTATTATTATTGTAGCTGATACAGCACCTTTTCTTCCATCATGTTCCAGTTACCCACACAATGATCTTCACAAACACAGCAAAGTCTAACCCTGGTCTGATTCTCACACAATTTTAAGATCACTGTATGACTTTGCGTGAGAGAGAGAGAGAGAGAGAGAGAGAATAAAAACTAGCTATTACTTACCCTTCAGCTGTCCAATAACTGACACCCTTTTTTGAAACTACATATAATCACACCCTTACAGATAGCAGCAAATACACAGGTTTGGAAATCTACCCATAATGCACTGCTCTAAAGTGAACAACAGTGTAAGCTGTTGAATGACAGAGAGTATGTGTTTGAATGACAAAAATAAAAACACTCTTGTGTAGATGACTCTTGTGTTCTGTTCATTTGTATGTATGCTGAAGTAGCAGTAGTACTTGTATTGTGTGTGTGTGTGTATGGCAACTAATATGGAAATAAATTTGGTCATAATTCTTTGACTTTGAGAAAGTGCTGCTTCTGAGGAAAGGTTGAGCAGAGTGACATATCCTAGGATGGAGTGATGAGATGGGATAAGAGGAGTGAGGGAGTGCTCTGTCTGTTTATCTGCTTCTGTTTGCTTAATAGGGAGAAGGCACACAAACCAATCAGCAAATCCCCAAACACAAACACTACCATATGGCCTACGACATGTTCCTCACAGCTCTGTGTGTGTGTGTGTGTGTGTGTGTGTGTCTGTGTGTGTGTGTGTGTGCCCTTGTCATTGACATAATGGATTCATCAATTTTTTTTAGACCATCAGTAGAGAATTATTCATCACAGCACAAATTTAAGTGCACATCCTGTACAATGCACAATATGTCATACTATACAATATGAGGTAATGATCAGGACAGGAAGTGACTCTTACCTGACTTGGGGAAAGGAACTCTTGGTTATTTTCATTCATGTACATGTTTTCACCATCAAACTGGAGAGAGAGAGAGAGAGAGAGAGAGAGAGAGAGAGTTAGTTCCTGTTTGTACCAAAATTAGAGCTAATAGAAAAAAATACTGGTATATAAGAAAGGAAAAGCCATGAATCACAAACATGAGACAAACATAAAGCATACACAGAATGAAGGAGTGAGAGAGAGAGAGAGAGAGAGAGAGCACGAGAGAGAAAGAGAGAGAGCCCAGCGGAGAGAGAGTGACTTTCTCAGTTCATTAATTACAGTTCATTAGCTGAGGGGTAATTAGGCCAGTCAGGGGTGTGGATGCACAATATGCATGTGCGTGTGTGTGTGTGTACATGACAAGGACACACGTGTCACAGGGGGTGTCAGGAACGCAGAAGTGATAATTATACTAGCAGATCTTACTGTCATATGCTCTTTCTCTCTCTCTCTCTCTCTCTCACACACACACACACACACACAACACACACACACACACACAACACACACATATGTCATGTGTCACACAAACACACATGCATAGTGCAGCTAAAAGGGTAGAACAGCCTTTGGCACTACCACCCGCTCCCACAGCCACCTCTGACTCCGTCTGTCTACCCACACACTATACTTGTGTGTGTGTTTATGTGTGTGTGTGTGTGTGTATGTGTGAGCGTTCTCCAGAAGCGTAATTTTTACCATTTGGGGATTAGGCTTAAAGTCACCTCCAGAATTATTGGTACCTTTAGTCAAGATAGTTATGAGAAAAAAAAGTTGTCATAGTTCAATATCTTTAGTCTCCTAAAAATCTGAGCAAAATGAAACCTTTAAATAAAGTAGATTTATTCCCTTGCATTTAGTACGCTGTGTAATGTCCCTCTGCCTACATAACGACTCTGAATCTTCTGTGCTCTCTGATGAGATTAGAGAATACAGCAAGCAATCTGAAATCGCTCCTCAATACAGAATCTCTCCAGATTCTCCCTTGTGGATTCTCCTCTTCAGCTCACAGCCCGGCTTTAGGTCAGGAGACTGGGGCGGCCATGTCGACGGCTTGATTCTCTTACCACTGAACTACTTTTGGGTGAATTGGGATGCATGTTTTTGATCGTTGCACTGGTGTAAGATCCAATCATGACTCAGTTGGAAATTTTTCTTTTAAATCTCCTGCTACTTCATGATGCCATGTATCCTAACAAGGCTTGCAGAGAAATCAGAGCAAAACAGCCTTACAGAACCTCCACCATCCTGTACAGAACAGCTGGGATTAGGGCCTTTTCTGTATAACCACTCAAATGCCCAAACTATACATCTTTGTTTTTGTCTCATATGACACTATACACACTCTTGTTCCATCATTTGGAGGCTGCTCAGTGATGCTGAGGATGGCTCCACATGGAAGGCCTAGAGATACCTGGCATAGCTGTGGATGGAAGCTCAGTGAACAGCTAATATTGTCAGCAGGATAGATGTCATGTAGCACATAACAGTTATTGATGGGAAATGATTTATATTTACATTCTCCAGTGTCACCCAGATGAGGATGGGTTTTCTCTTAAGTTTCCTCATTAGCAATAAATTTATAAATATAAAACCATGCATAACAGTATGACCGCCTGCCAAATATTGTGCTGGTTCCCCTTTTGCTGCCAAAACAGCCCTGACCCGTCATGCACTGTGTATTCTGACACCTTTCTATCAGAACCAGCATTAACTTCTTCAGCAATTTGAGCAACAGTAGCCTGTCTGTTAGATCGGATCACATGGGCCAGCCTTCGTTCATATGTGCATCTATTAGCCTTGGCTAGTTTTGGAGATGCTCTGATCCAGTGGTCTAGCCATCACAATTAAACTTGTCAAACTCGCTGAAATCCTTACGCTTGCCCATTTATCCTGCTTCTAACACATCAACTTTGAGGACAAAATGTTCACTTTCTGCCTAATATATCCCACCCACTAACAGATGCCATGATGAGGAGATCATCAGTCTTATTCACTTCACCTCTCAGTGCTCATAATGTTATGCCTGATCGGTGTATGTCTAAAATTGACAAATTTCTCTAAACCCACTTTGTGACAATGTCCATTATTAAAAGCGGTATATCAATCAATCAATCAAACTGAAGTGAACTGAACTGAATCACAGCTCTGGTTGTTTTCATTATTGACCGCTGAACATTTACAAGCGTGTAAGGCTTTATAGGCACTGCCTGATTTACGAAGGTGAACACACATTTATTTGTTCTCTATAATCTTCCCCATGATGATGTATGAGTAAGAGAATTTAGTAATTTAAAAGGGATCAGCGAATTGGCTCATATTTATACCACAGAGAAACCGGAAGTCATGAGTGACAGCTTAAGAGATTCTAAACTCTCATCTAAACTTCTTTTTTTTAATAATTAGATTTATTGAGCATTCATAAGTATTACAAGAAAAACACACATAGCTCAGAAATGCACAAAGGCTGCAGGCAGGTATGCTTAATAATGAATAATATTAAAAGTAACAAGCTCAAGAGAAATCTTAAATATGCCAAGGTTATTAGATGACAATATTCAATAACAAGATGATAACAGGACCGAGCTGAGGTTGTAAATAGTCCAGATATGAAGTCCAAACTTTATAGAATTGATCTGTTTTCAAATGTATTAAGACGTTTTTAGTAAGACGTTCTAGTGGAATCAATTCAAAAATAACCTCATGCCACCCTTTAATCGAAGGAGTCTTGTCACTGATCCAATTCATCGGAAAAAAAATTCTGGCAGCAAAAGATAAAATATTATATTATTTTCCAGGAGCAGATGGTTTGATGTATCCGCTTGGTACCAGTGAGACTGGGTCGAATTCCAGTTGAGTATCAAAGATCTTTTTCGTCTCTACTGAAGTTAAAAAATATAGAAATGTGAACAAAGTTCAGGAACAGTTTGTTCATATGAATTTCTCTAATTGTGGATTTGTTAAAAATATTTTTGATATGAGTTTATTTATTAAACCTGCAGCATAGTTAAGGTTCTCTCATATTTTCAGTATAACTACTGTAAATTTTACATATATATATATATATATATATATATATATATATATATATATATATATATATATATATATATATATTTTACCCTGGAGCTTACATATATATATATATATATATATATATATATATATATATATATATATATATATATATATAGATACCTTGATCAGGCATAACATTATGACCACCTGACTAATATTGTGTTGTCCCCCTTTTGCTGCCAGAACAGTCCTGACCCATTGAGGCATGGACTCCAGTAGATCCCTGAAGTTGTGCTATGGTGTCTGACACCAAGATGTTAGCAGCAGATCCATTAAGTCCTGTAGGTTACAAGGTAGGGCCTTCATGGGCCACATCTCACCATAATAATATCACATCTCCTCGACTTAAAGGATACTTAAAGGACTTACAGGATTTAAAGGATACTCTTGATAGATACTGACCACTGCAGACCGGGAACACCCCACAAGAGCTGCAGTTTTGGAGATGCTCTGATCCAGTCGTCTAGCCATCACAATTAAACTTGTCAAACTCGCTGAAATCCTTACACTTGCCCATTTATCCTGCTTCTAACACATCAACTATGAGGACAAAATGTTCACTTGCTGCCTAATATATCCCACCCACTAACAGGTGCCATGATGAGGAGATAATCAGTGTTATTCACTTCACCTCTCAGTGCTCATAATGTTATGGCTGTTTGGTGTACAGTCTGTCTCATCTAAACACACTTTTCTTCTATGAGAGTGATATATCAGGCATAGGGACTATGGAAACTTCGCAAACTTGATTTAGAACATCATAAGTATGAATAGAAGTAAAATATAAACTATGAAGTGTGTGTGTGTGTGTGTGTGTACATGCCTGTGTGGGCATAAGCTGAGATTCCAGCTGCCAGGGTAGAGTCTTTTACTCTTGCAGTACTTCTCTGTCTGACACACAGCAGCACCGTGGCCAGTGTGTATCTGTCTGTGTGTGTGTGTATGTGTGAGAGAAAGTGTGTGTGAGTGTGTTAACTCTCAGTGACTGTGACAGTTGGGTTTCATGAGGCGGCTCAGAAACACTCCGCACCGTGACACTGAGTGCAACAGCGACAAACAAGGAGGCTATCCCACACCCCCTTACTCACACACACACACACACACACACACACACACACACACACACAGAACAAAGAGCTATATAAAATGCTGTATATAAGAGTGTGTATGTGGTTGTGCTGGTTTAAATTTAGTGATCGAAATTAGAGCAACCCCCACTCCAACTCTCTCTATCTCTGTCTCTTTCAGTCAGGATTTTACACCTCACTGTGCGTTTGCACTATGCCTAATGATGTGCCAGTCCAACAACTGATAGAGAGAGGCAGCCTTCCAATATCCGTCTGCCCTGTATGTGTGTGTGTGTGTGTGTGTGTCTGTATCTGTATGTGTTTGTGTGTGTCTGTGTAAATGTCTGTATCTCTGTGTGTGTGTGTGTGTGTGTGTGTATGTGTGTGTGTCTGTTTCTGTATGTGTTTGTGTGTGTCTATGTGAATGTCTGTATCTCTGTGTGTGTCTGTGTGAATGTCTGTATCTGTGTGTGTGTCTGTATCTGTATGTGTTTGTGTGTGTCTGTGTAAATGTCTGTATCTCTGTGTGTGTCTGTGTGAATGTCTGTATCTCTGTGTGTGTCTGTGTGAATGTCTGTATCTCTGTGTGTGTGTGTGTGTGTCTGTATCTGTATGTGTTTGTGTGTGTCTGTGTGAATGTCTGTATCTCTGTGTGTGTGTGTGTCTGTATCTGTATGTGTTTGTGTGTGTCTGTGTGAATGTCTGTATCTCTGTGTGTGTGTGTGTGTGTCTGTATCTGTATGTGTTTGTGTGTGTCTGTGTAAATGTCTGTATCTCTGTGTGTGTGTATCTGTGTGTGTGTGTGTGTATGTGTGTGTGTCTGTTTCTGTATGTGTTTGTGTGTGTCTGTGTGAATGTCTGTATCTCTGTGTGTGTCTGTGTGAATGTCTGTATCTCTGTGTGTGTCTGTGTGAATGTCTGTATCTCTGTGTGTGTGTGTGTGTCTGTATCTGTATGTGTTTGTGTGTGTCTGTGTGAATGTCTGTATCTCTGTGTGTGTCTGTGTGAATGTCTGTATCTCTGTGTGTGTCTGTGTGAATGTCTGTATCTCTGTGTGTGTGTGTCTGTATCTGTATGTGTTTGTGTGTGTCTGTGTAAATGTATCTCTGTGTGTGTCTGTGTGAATGTCTGTATCTCTGTGTGTGTCTATGTGAATGTCTGTATCTCTGTGTGTGTCTGTGTGAATGTCTGTATCTCTGTGTGTGTGTGTCTGTATCTGTATGTGTTTGTGTGTGTCTGTGTAAATGTATCTCTGTGTGTGTCTGTGTGAATGTCTGTATCTCTGTGTGTGTCTATGTGAATGTCTGTATCTCTGTGTGTGTCTGTGTGAATGTCTGTATCTCTGTGTGTGTCTGTGTGAATGTCTGTATCTCTGTGTGTGTCTGTGTGAATGTCTGTATCTCTGTGTGTCTGTATCTGTATGTGTTTGTGTGTGTCTGTGTAAATGTATCTCTGTGTGTGTCTGTGTGAATGTCTGTATCTCTGTGTGTGTCTATGTGAATGTCTGTATCTCTGTGTGTGTCTGTGTGAATGTCTGTATCTCTGTGTGTGTGTGTCTGTATCTGTATGTGTTTGTGTGTGTCTGTGTAAATGTCTGTATCTCTGTGTGTGTCTGTGTGAATGTCTGTATCTCTGTGTGTGTCTGTGTGAATGTCTGTATCTCTGTGTGTGTCTGTGTGAATGTCTGTATCTCTGTGTGTGTCTGTGTGAATGTCTGTATCTCTGTGTGTGTCTGTGTGAATGTCTGTATCTCTGTGTGTGTGTAAATGTCTGTATCTGTGTGTGTGTGTGTAAATGTCTGTATCTCTGTGTGTGTGTATCTGTGTGTGTGTGTGTCTGTATCTGTATGCGTTTGTGTGTCTGTGTAAATGTCTGTATCTCTGTGTGTGTATATCTGTGTGTATGTGTGTGTATCTGTGTGTGTGTCTGTATCTGTATGTTTGTGTGTGTCTGTGTAAATGTCTGTATCTCTGTGTGTGTATATCTGTGTGTGTGTGTATCTGTGTGTGTGTGTCTGTATCTGTATGTGTTTGTGTGTGTCTGTGTGAATGTCTGTATCTCTCTGTGTGTGTATCTGTGTGTGTGTGTGTGTGTCTGTATCTGTATGTATTTGTGTGTGTCTGTGTAAACGTCTGTATCTCTGTGTGTGTGTGTGTGTGTGTGTCTGTCTGTATCTGTATGTTTGTGTGTGTCTGTGTGAATGTCTGTATCTGTGTGTGTGTATCTGTGTGTGTGTGCACATGTGTGTATATGAGCATGTGTGTGTGTGCGTATATGTGTCTGCATGCGTGTATGTATGTGGGTGTGAGTGTGTGTGTGTATGTGTGTGCATACATGTGTGTATGTGGGTGTGAGTGTATGTATATGTGTGAGTGCATGCGTGTGTGTATATGTGTGTGTGTGAATGTGTGTTTGTGTGTATATGTGTGTGTCTGTGTGTGCAGGTGTGTGTGTGAGTGTGTGTTTGTGTGTATATGTGTGTGTGTGCGTCTGTGCAGACGTGTGTGCAGGCGTGTGTTTGTGTGTGCAGGCGTGTGTGTGTGTGTGTGTGTGCAGGTGTGTGTGTGTGTGTGTGTGTGCAGGTGTGTGTGTGCTTGTTGCATTTTGTTCAAATTTAAATGCAACAATGACTGGTTATACCGCAGGTGATTTCAGGTTCAATAGTTCAACACACACACTTTATCATACACTATCTTTATGAAGTATTCACACCTACATTTTTTCTTTGACTCACACCTACATAACCCCATCAACAATAGCAAAAGGAATCTTTCTTTCATATAAAACCGTTTCTCAGCCATATGTCTCTACAATGTCAAAATTGTCATTTCTTTCCACCAACACACACACACACACACATCTCTGCTGGGGAGAAGGATCATTGTTTCTTTATGGATTAAAGCCTGAACAAATGAGCCAGAACAGCTGAACTGCCTCCCTAATTAACATGCAAATGTATCCGAACAGAGACACCCGCAGACACCTACACACATTACACTCTCTTCCACAGTCTGAGAGAGAGAGAGAGAGAGAGAGATAGAGAGAGAGAGAAAGCGAGTGTGTGTAGCACACGTGTGCGTGTGCGTATGCACAAGCAATCAAGTCAACCGCTGGAGAACCGTTCGCCATCGTCTGCTGGTCTTAATTAGTCCTCAGTGTTTGGATATGACACTCATGCGTCTCATTCATTGCTCTGTTTCCCCAATCCTGCTCGAGCGCTGAGTGAGAGGGGACAAAACAAAGCCGCAAGTTAACTAGGTTTATAAAGTGAGAAGAGATTTCAAGGAGCGAGAATCCCGAAATCTAATTTCAGGAACAAGTGATTACATGAAAGTGCTGACATGAGAGCTACCGCGGGGCATCGTTCTGCCACCGACGTACGCCGGAACGTACCAGACGTGGCGTGTGACACGACTCTACTCGATAATAAATAATCACGAAAACACGTTGTGAACTTGCCGGTTCAAGAGGCTGTATCGGATGCGCGGCTCCCCTTAAGCTAATCGTAAATATTCGGGATGTTAATAATGACTGGCAGATATGAAGCGCGATCATATTTACAGTTACACACAATCGCACAGGGTGTTGTCCCAACATGGTGTAATAACAGATTTCCTGCTTTGATTTCTACTAATGTTCATACACAGCATTAGTACAGTACATGTATTTGCTTTTGGCTTGATTTGATTGGTTAGTCAAGGCATTGAGGAAATATCTATCCCCCCCTAAAAAAAAAGAAAAAAAAGGTGGCTTTATTGTAAGTGTACAATCCTGGCATGAAAAGGTTTTTTTCCTTCCAAGGTGTAGAAAAAGTAATTTACAAAAGTTCTCTATACTTTGTGTGTGTGTGTGTGTATGTGTGTGTGTGTGTGTGTGTGTGTGTAGAAGCTTTGTCAGCTGCTACCACTCGATTAGAGCTGCATACATTAGATCATAAGGACAACAAATGTCAAACCATTTCATATAGCGGATGTACACAAGCCAGCCAGGAGAGAGAGAGAGAGAGAGAGAGAGAGAGAGAGAGAGAGGCACTTCAGACAGAATGGTTCTCTTTCATATGTACATGACGAGAAGCTTAGAGCATCAAGAGCATCAATCCCTTTGAGGAGTTGATGGAAAGTGCATTTCTTTTCTATGTACATGTGTGTCTGTGTGTGTGTTTGTCTGTCTGTGAGTGTGTGTGTTTGTCTGTCTGTGAGTGTGTGTGTGTGTGTGTGTGAACTTTTCATCCATTTCATTCCTTGCACATTTTTACCTTAATGGCTTCCCTGCATGAGCACCGTGCACGACATCTTATGATTGTCCGTTGCGTTTTCTATTACGTAGATGACTTTTGCATGCCAGTAAAATCCCTGCAGGGAAGTGCAGCTGTCTGTCTTACTCGTACCTTTTGCCTGGGAACGTGCATAAATAATGCGAAACGATGCATAAACATCTTTCTGATGTGCAGATTGGTGATAATGTTTAATGATATTAAACTCTGTACTGTTGCTGGAATAGCTGAGCTTCCTCAGCTGGAACACTCACATGGGCCAGAGCGAAGAGAAGTCAAGCTAACACCGAGTCCTGCTTTGATTAACTCCGACAGAGGTGAATGTAATCAAATATAGCTCTGTAGGAGTAAATGTATCGCGGTAGGAGTTCACTTACCGCGGCTGAGCTCATTGGCCATAATGGGTTTATATTAGTTTCCATTCTAGCAGGCATGCGAAGCGTTTCATTTCAAATGTTTAAATGGATGTGGCGTGCTACGTGTTTACAAAGACCAAAGGAATGCTAAACAACAAAAAAATAAAAAATAAAGTGTGACCTTTGGTGTGCTTTTAGGCTCCTGCTGGCTTTTTTCTGGAGAATCCTTCCATCACTAGTACACATTTCTAATGTAGCTTTCAATATTTCTACTGCAACCTCTGCTCTTTCACACATTATTTTTTGATCCTTCCTCTTCCTCTTGTCTTCTTCCTTTTGTCTTCCCCTTTCTTTTTCTCACCCTCTCTCTTTCTCACACCCTCTCTCTCTCTCTCTCTCTCTCTCTCTCTCCTTCTAACCCTCTCTCTCTCTCTCTCTCTCTCTCTCTCTTTCTCTCTCTCTCTCTCTCGCTGTCGCTGCATGCTGTGGCGAGATTTTCTATTACCAGTCTAATTGCACATTCCGTAGTGACAAGAGCTCATTAGGTCTTAATTACACATGTGTTATTTAGTACAAACATCTCCATTCGGGTTCCTTTTTACGTGGTAATTGTACTGTGGGGACAGCCGTTTGAGACGGGGGCAGATCGGAGTGTGTGCTACGCTGACTAGGGAAGGATGGAAGTAGGTCAGGAGCAGTAGCAGTAAACAAGCGGTGCTGGAATAAAATAATGCTCTCTTTTTTCCCCATATCTCTCTCTCTCTGAACACACACAAAGACACACACACACACATTAGGTATCATGCCAAAGCCATTGAGATCCAATGCTCATGTAATATTTACGGTACACTAATAGATAGATGACAGTTTTTTTTTTACTGAGAGAGAGACACACACACAGAAAGAGAGAAAGAGAGAGAGAGAGATGATGATGATGATGCCCCCATCCATTTCATTTGAATTTCAGAGAAAGCTGAGAGACTACATTAATACATTTGCGCATCATGCATTAGTGTGTGCACTTGTGTGTTTGTTATATGTGTGTGTGTGTAGGGGTGGGTGGGTGTGTTTGTGTGTTTACTGGAGTATGTGTTTGTCTTTCCACAAACGCGCATGATCGGTAATGCATACCTCTGTTTCATTTGGTTGAGAAATGATGCCGAGCGAATGAATCAGGTTTTCCGGTTTTTTTCACTGTCCACTTATCCGGTCTCGTCTACTGTGGTTTATTCGTTCATTTATTTATTTATTTTTTGCATTTCCATCCTTTCTGTTTCAATGCAATTCATTTGCCTGTCCTGTGTTAAACCGGCTTCAAATATCAAGTTGCCTTTCTTTGTATTACACCTGGCAACCTTCTTAATTCACGACAAGCCTCCTGTCTTGCACGTGCCACTCTGGTGACTGACACACACACACACACACACACACACATACACACACACTCACATACACACACACACTCAAGGGGCAAACTTCAACTCTACACATCAAACAACAGTAAGGCTGCCAGTACTGTATTCATCATTTCCTCTTTTTTTTCTACCTCAATCAGGATAAAAATAAAAAGCAGTAGCTGTAATGACAGTCGCTCGAGCTGCCGTATCCTCCGTGCAGGCTGAATAATGTCCTAGCACTGCAGAATCTAATAGGCTCCTTCTCTCTTAGATGTGCAGCCTAGAATGGTGCTTATGAAATATTAATATTACACAAAAATATGGCAACTCCGACTCACTCCATCTCTCAAACTCTAACGCAATTGACTATGCAAGCTTTCCAAATCAGACCGAGAGGAGAGGAGAGGAAAGGAGAGGTGGGGGAGGGATTTTCACTTGAATATGAGGAGCATGTTGTGGGGGAAGAAGAAGAAGAAGAAGAAGGGATGTGGGAGAGGGGGATGAGAGAAGAGGAGGAGCAAAAAACACAGGTAAGAATAGCAGATGTTTGGTTTGATGGTATCAGGGCAACAAGGAAACTGAAAAAGAAGTGCTGGCCTCCCCGTGGTCGCACACACACACACACACACACACACTAGCCACAAAACAACAGACCCTGCTAGCGTTAGATAAGGAATATTGCCAACTCTCAGACCAAAGGCAGAGGCACCTGTTAGTTTATTGGTTAAACCTAAACTGAAAGTTTGTACACCTCCCCACCCCCCAACAATGGGCTTTTGCCAGTTACTGATCCCAGCATGTAGCAATGCCTTGAAGCCTGGCTTAATATCAACCAGTAAGACTCAACAAAAATGCTTTATTAACGTCTTAATCTGTTACTTAGAAATAAATGAAAATGCACGGACGTAGGATGGATTCTAGTTGTGGCGTTTAAAAGCCATTAAAGACGTCAAGCCATTTAAATGTGAGGATAATGACTGCTGCTGGGCAAAGAATAACAAACTATAACTCAAATTATCAACCTTATTTCCAGAAGTGTGAGTTTTTGTGTCCACAAGACAGGTTCATATCTCCATGGTCTAAAAAATTTGTTACCAGAAGCTCAATAACTTTATGATGAAGGCAACATAAAAAAACATGGTCCAGTGTGTGTCCAGAATATGTGAAGTGCAGCATCAACACAGATAACGCTGTGTAAAAGGTGACAGTAGAAACCAGCAGTAGCTCGTGACCTTAGATTTGGTGGTGCAAGAGGACACTAATACTGACAAATTTGAGAGGCTATCACACTTGACTTGTGCTACAGGCTACAATCTAGTGAATTTTTAGAGTAACAGACATTCGAGGATCGTCAGCATACAGTCATCAGGCATACGGTCTAGCGGCTCATTTTCAGCAGGGGTAGACCTACATTTTTTCAACTGTCTTCAATACAGCAGTGTTTTTCTCATTGCCAGCAGAAGAGACAATATAATTAACCAGGGTTGCCAGGTTTTAGGAAATTTCCCAACCTGACTATATTAAAAAACACACACCCACACACACACACAAAGGATCTAAAATTGGCCTAAAAAAAAGTTTGGGTATTGGCAAAGAGACACACATTTTTCTTCTTTTTTTCCTCACAGGAAACAAGGTCACTGCTGGCACTCACATTTCTCATGTAGACATTATCCATTCCATAATCCCATTCCATCCCATAATCTTCCAATCTCTGCCATAAGTCTCACAATATAAATGGTATGTAATAGACATGCTGTCTATGTCTTTGTCTGTAGAAATATGTTGAACTCACATTAGACATTACCTGCTATAAAGCAAGATCTTAGTAGCCATGGAGTAAACCAAGTTGGTTTAAAAACAATAACCCTGGCAACCATGTGAATAATTGTCAGCTGATCCTCATACGCCGTTGATGTTCAGTGATTCCTGTCAAACTGGGCCCTTGTTTTACAATAATAACATCTACGACTGTGCAACACCTAAAAAGGCTAGATTTATTAGGAACTTTCAGCTTATGTCTGTCAAAAAGCACAATTTCTTTCTTCAAAATAGGTAATCAGAATTTCCATCCATTTCAGAGGATTTAAAATGCAGTTGTGAATGAAGAAATTCAACCATCCATTTTCTGTACCATTTATCCTACACAGGGTCACAGGGATCTCAGGGGTCTCTGGAGACAAGGCAGGGGACACCTTGGAAGGGGTGCCAATCCATTACAATCGCAAATACACACACCCAAGATAATTGAGAGATGCCAATCAGCCTATAACACTGGGGGACTGGGGGAGGAAACCAGAGAACCTGGAGAAATGCCACGAATGCAAACTTGGTGTAGCTAGGAATCAACCTCCTAACCCTGGAGGGGAACTAATAAGCCACAATGCCCCAAATAAAGGCTTTAGATATGAAGATGAATTTTTTTTAAATAGCTGATATAAACACATATGAACCAGGCCCCTGCAGGTGGAACACCACTGGCAGAAGAAAATGACAAATATGGTGGAGTAAAAGTCCACCCAACATACATTGGTGGACATTGCTAAGTTTACAAAAGCTTCAGTTGGTCCATCAAACAATGGGATAAATCCAGTATGGAACACAGAACAAGGTGCCTACAAACCCTCAGTGATAGATGGGCTCATCTCAAGACTCTGGAGTGATCTGGAGTCTGACATGGCTGGTTATTAAAGAGAGTATTAGATTATGTATAATGATGTCTGGTGGTGCCAAAGATTTCCTCTTGGGAATCTGCAGGTCACTGAGTGAGTCATTTCTGGCATTTGGCAGATGCCCTTATCTAGAGCGACTTACAATTCATCTCATTTTTTAAATACAACTGAGCAACTGAGGGTTAAGGGCTTTAATGGTGGACATAGGATTCAAACTTCCAATCAGCAGTCCAATGCCTTAACTAAAGCTAACACATCCCACATGTCATATGGTCATATGTACACTATTGGTGACCTCATGCCACTACTATGGACAGGCTTTTGCTAAAGCTTTGCTATGTTTGGCCAGTGGATGCTAACTCCTATGAACACCTTGCATGACTCCAGCTCTCACAGTGTCTCAGCACAGACAGGCGTTATTACATGACTAACACTCTGAAAGAGTGGGGAGGGGGGGCAAACTGGTTGCACATATCAATAATTCATCTTGATTGTATCATAAACCTTAAAAATTGTCATGGGACAGGAGGCCAGGTTAGCACTATCAACTACAGAGAGTTTTATTTTCCCTTTATAGATTCTCATATAATCACACGGCAGTATATTCAAATTTTAATTCGTAATACAGTTTGGCTCGGCCCCAAATGGTGCCCTACTGAATATTCCCTACAAATATCAATAAGCATTATGGGTTGCTTCTAATGGTCATCTGTTGGATACTAACCTATCGCGGTGCATTGTGGGAACGCTCCAGATATTTTTCATGACACTTTTTGGATGCGACTCTACATAAAGGCAAATCTATTGTGGTTAAAAAACAAAGCAAATCATTCTGTTTATTCAAATGTATTTATAATAAAGCGAGCCCGAAAGCTAATATCCGATTATTATAGCTGTATTAAGAAGTCCAATCTGCTACCATCACCACATACACATACTTCACATCCAGACCAGTGAAATGTCACGTTTCAGTCTGGCAGCATATATGAGACTATAAAATGTGAGGCTATATTCTTGAAGACTAATATTTCTGTGTTTTTGGCTCGGAATTTTCAGCCATCAGTTTGCTCGCTGAACTTTCCGCCTCAGGATAAGGCTGTTGTAGAGTTGCTATAGAGATAGCATGAAGCATTAGGTTGTGCCCTTTACCAAAAAAAAAATGGGGGAAAAAGAAAAAGACAGAGAAAAGCACAGTTCTGAGAAATAAAATAATGGAATGAACTCGATGTGGGCACATGCGTCTGCAAGAGGCTGTGTATCTCTATCTCTACTTATGTGTGTGTGTGTGTGTGTGTGTGTGTGTGATGAAGGTGAACAGATGAGCGGGTGGGACGTGCAGGAGAAGGTTATTTTGGCAAAGGAGCGGATGTTCAGCTGAACCCATATTTAACTGAAGCCCGTGTGGAGTGATGTACAGATACGGAACAAAGGCCTTAAAGCTCACGCTCCTCCCCTCAGCTCCCCTCTACTCCACCACAACACCTGACATAGAGTGGAAAAAACAAAACAAAAAAAGAGACACATTTCCTTTAAAAGCTGCTTAAGTGGTTGCTCTGTGCTGAACCATGTGCCGCTTTGGTTAGACTTCTTAAAAGAAGGAAGAGGAGATGTTTGATAAAAGGGAGATAATTTCAAAATGCATTCATATGCAAATGTGCGTGCCGGAAACTTTATTTAGATTGTTCCTCCAAGGCTGCGATGAAGTGATGAGAGAGAGAGAGAGAGAGAGAGAGAGAGAGAGAAAGACATCTAAGACAAAATTAACTTCAACTTAATAGACAAAAAGATTTCACTTTATTCAAACACACAGTTCTATCACCTTTGATTCCATCCCCTTCTGTCACTCTCTCTCTCTCTCTCTCTTTCTCTCTCTTTCTCTCTCTCTCTCTCTCTCTCTCACACACACACTGCTCATTGGAATGATTTGTGTCGTATCGTGCTGCAGATTGCATTTACAATATTGGCTTGAGATAGCGTATGACCGATAGCCGCGGTGCGGAGTGGTGGGCTCGGAGGAAGTGCTCTGTTAGCACTCTCCTGCTGATAAATGATTTAAGAAGGCGCCTGAAACATCAATACAATCTCTTTTATAATTACAAAAAAAAAAAGAAGCCACCCACAAAGTTGCATTGGCAGGGCTCAGCTCCAACAGCGAACTGAAAAGATAATTCAGAAAGCTCTGATAGTCCTGAAAAAGTCTTTTGGAAAAAAAAGGAATTCTTTATTCCCATTGTCTGTCCTTCTATATGTACGGCATGCAGATAAATTCATAACACAAAAAAAGATCTTGCCGGCTTCACATTTTATTCATCTGTTTTTTTTCCCCAATTTTCCCAATTATTTTTTTTTCCACACAAAGCTGTCTGTTTAGGGGAAGGAGAAGAGAAAAGTTAACTTTTCGACTTTTCTGAGTGATGACGAATCATTAATATGTGTGTGGTAGAGGGGTGAAAGGAGCCAAAAGAGGCCTGAAGGTGAGGGTTTGTGAATGGAAACATTTAACAAAGCTAGAAATGTAAGTGTGTGTGCATGCATAAGAAAGAGAGAGAGAAAGAGAGAGAGAGAGAGAGAGAGAGAGAGAGAGAGAGAGAGAGAGGGAAAGGGAAATGCTCAGGACTTCTAGTTCAGGTAGAGAAAAACAGGATTTCTGTTTATACTGGCTGCTCTATAAACAAAGCCTAAGTGTGTGTGTGTGCCAAGATGTGTGTTCGGCCTCATGCATTGTTGCTCACATATAAAATGGAGGCAGGGTCGCTCTTAAGCTTGTGCCAAAATGGCACCAGAAATTCAACTTCCGTGAAAATGAAAGATCCTCTCAGAGCCACCATTTTGGAAATATTACGGTTAGTGATGAAGCTGAAACTATAAGTAAAGTTCGGGAATGGTCACAAACCTGACCTAGCAAGGTGAGAGATATAGAAGAAGCACATGAGGCTTTGAACATGTGGGCTTGCTGGTGTGGCTGAATTATCATTAACTCAGCATGTCCACTACTGTCTCTATTCAGACGCCATTCACATTCAGGATTCACATCCTCTACATCTGATTCAAACTGGATGTGTGTGTGTGTGTGTGTGTTTGGGGTGGGTGGTAGATGGAGAGTTAGGGAGAGTGTCATGGGTGTGAAGTGTGACCCCATGGGGACACGTCTGGCAGTGGCTTGTCAGTCAATCACATGACCCTTCTGCCTGGCAGCTTTCTAACCACAAAACACCCAAGAAAGGCATTGGCAGCTACAGAAGCACATTAACAGACAGAAAGAGAGAGAGAGAGAGAGAGAGAGAGAGATGGTGTAACAGATAGGGAGAGAGAGAGGGGGAAGAGATGGAGGGTCTCACCCCTGAAGAGGGCAGTCTTTTCCCGTCAGGGTTGGGCCTCACGGGCAAACCGCTGTACAGCCTAGCACGATCTCCTACACTGTATCTGTTCTGTAGAGGAGAGACAGAGACACAGAAAGACACAGAGAAAGACAGAGACAGTGGGATGGAAGGGACGCAGACAGACAGGACGGTGCAGAAAGAAAGAGAAACGAAGACAGAAGGAAAGAGAGGACAAGAACAGGGACAATTCAGTGTAATGTCCATTGACAGCTCTAGACATTGCGATCACAAGAAATGATGACTTTGCTCTGGTGTGTATCACGACGTCTCGGACCAGGGCACGAGTGACAGGGGGAACTCGTGGCATGGCCCCGCGGTGAGGGATCTCCTCCGCATCGCGCCATGAGTGACGACGGGTTGGGAAAACACTAGCGGCAGGAGGGTTGGCAGGCTAGGTTTGGGAGCCCGAGCAATCCAGCATCTAATGATTCACACAGCACTCGGTGCCAAACACACACACACACACACACGCTGCATAGAAGCTTCGCATAGCTTATGCAACTTGTATTTCTCTCTTATTTGGCCAGCTAAAGAAAGATTGAAGTGTAAAAGATTAACAGATGCTTGTGGCAACAAGTAATTAGAGCCTCCAGTCTGCCCAGTATCAACCTCTCTCTCTCTCTCTCTCTTTGCCTCACACACACACACACACACTCACACACACACTCACTTAAACCACTTCTGCTCATTGCTCAAATGCACTGCATGAAAATTATGGCAAAAGTTTTTAAAGAATATTTGTACTTTTTTCTGCCCATTCTGTAGATGCCTGTCTGTGGATGTCTATTATAGGTAGGTAGAGTAAGGAAAAATCTTACTCAAGGGAAAGTTCTAGTAAAAAAATGTCATGAGGTCATTTAAATACCTAAGATTAAGATAGTATCTACTGGGGGAAAAAAATCTAATGATGCATGAGTCAGTTAAAAAATGATACCTGCTCATTCATGCAGCTATCCCACAAACATCAGAATGGAGGAAAAACTGAACTGTGACTTGGGATGGTGGCATGGTTGTTGGTAGCAGATGGGCTGGACTGAGTATTTCAGAAACTGCAGATCTCCAGGGATTTTCACACATAACAGTCTCTGGAGTTTACACAGAACGGTGTGAAAGAAAAAAAGAAGGAAAAAAAATATATATATTTATATACCATGGATGTAAAGAGTAATTATTTGGGTCACCACAGCCTTCCTGCCAGCTCAAGCCAGTCTGCCCATTCTCCTCTGACCTCTTTCATCAATGAGAAGTTTCAGCCGCAGAAATTTCGTACCATTCTGTGTGCTTCTGAATTACTCATACCAGTCCCACCACCTGACACCAACAACCAGGACACGTTCAAATCCATTAATAACATCTTCACGATGTTATGCATTGTACTGATCGTATACTGATCTACAGATGTTCCTATTAAAGTGGTCACTGAGTGTGCAAAAAAAAATACAAACTCAGATCTACTCATGTACCCAGCGTACTGTAG